>NC_087331.1:5902500-7162500 GCF_037043105.1 Vanessa tameamea
TACGATATTTTTAAAACTTAATCATTGCTATACCCAGACACTTTAGTATTATTTTAATAACTCAAATATTATATAAATAAAAATCCACAAATACTGTTTGAGACATTCAAAATAACTTATCGCATTTTTGGTTTCATAAAAGTCCTGAAAATTAATATTTGTAATATTAAGATCTTCAAAATTTAAGACGAAAATCTCACAGTAAAAGCAGTAATCTCTATCTCGAACTTTAGTGGTACTTTTGGATTTTCCCCTTTGGATTATTGTTAAACTCTCATTTGAATTATCTCCCATTTGAGATTCATTATTAATATCGAGATCTGTCCCATTATTTTTTGCGAATTCTTCTGTTGTATAATGTGGAAAAGATACAGGTTGTAGAAAATTTTTATCGACAACATCTAAACTGCAAGGAGAATTACTTATATGACTAACATCACTAAAATTTATATTTCTATGCGATGCGATAGATGTATCAGATAAAGGAACACACTCTAATAACGATAAATTATTTTGAATGCTTGGAGGTTTGTTGCACGTCTGGGTTACCTCTTTAAGTATAGAAGATTGTTTCAGTGTCCCAAATTCTTCTAGAAAAGAATCATCAGAACTAGTCTGTAAAAAAATATATTTATAGAATTACTGAGATTGCAAGTATCTTAATCGTTAGTATGGTTTATGGTATTAGTTACTGATTAACTATTCGTCAATTATTTTCTATTGAGTTATTCGACATTTTTAGAAAAATATAAGTAGAAATTAGAATATTTTTTATACTTACATCTTGTCTTGGTGGGGTGTAATTTGAACATGTATCAGAAAAAGCAGATATTGAATCAGATATGTCCTGCAACAGACATATAGAGTATATATAATCAATTAATACAAAGAAATAAAAACTGTTTCGATTAAGGGTTACAATTTATTTGTCTACCCGCCTTGCTGATATTCTCACATTTTAATAAATATAGTCAAATCATGACCATATGATACAACATATATTACTTATTTTAAATATCTTACACATGATGACCACATTTTATTCAGATATTTCATAAAAACAAAAGAATCATTTGATTTGAGAAATTGAGAAAAACTTTTAACGTTTTGTAACGAAAAAGTATCAAGTTTTTCGAAAAAATCCAAAGGTTTGCTCGCCCATATAGACTTTGCGTTGATATTTCCAGCTCATACAGAGAGCTCGTGCCTGAGATAAAATACGAAAACAAATCACGAAAAAACGTATAGTACTGTGAGTCTGAAATCAAATTCGAATGTCATGTTGCGTTATTTGAATTACTTTGAAAGTATAATTTGCTTTTAGTTGACGTTTTCAAAAATCTATATAATAATTATTGTGTGAATCGCAATAGGCTATTTGACTGGTTTTTAAAATCCATTTTATATTATTTAGTAGAGGTTAAGGAACCCAGTAAAAGTTGTTTTTTTTAAATTCTGGTACATATTTGCTGAAAAATTTCATATTTAAATATCGCGCGAAAACGCTACTTTGACAATATAGCGCTGCAATGGGGTTGGTGACGTCACTTGCCTGTATTGTAATCTGTGGCACATATAATCCACATACAGTAGGCAAACGAGGTTAACAAGCAAGTAAAGTCATCATAAACCCAACCAATCGTGAGCGTTTTGTGTCACGTGATAAACGTTTAAAAAAATGCATTTTTATTTATGGATTTTTTAATAAATTAATTATTGTTTTCAACTTTCGTTAATAAATAACCATTTTTAAACTCATAATATATACTGATTACAATAATTGACACTTTATTTTTCGCATTGTCAAATAGCCTATTCCGATCCTCTGGACAAAAACAAACCAGCCCTCCTGTCACTAGTGAAGGCAACAAGGCGAGATGTTATATTTTTAATGAAGCTTTTTCCACGACTACTCCAAGGTCCAAGTGTTTCAATAACAAACGGGACAAAAACATAATTAGGAATAAAACACAAATATTTGGATCGTCTACTGTAGTTTACATAGCATTTTTAAGTTTGAGACTCCTTAAAGAGCATAAAACATACTCGTGTCAAAGGCACCACATACACACACAACATAGTATGTTTTATAAAATCAAAAAAATAATAAAGAACTTCTAATTAATATAAAAAATGAATTCAAATTGATGATGAAGAAAAAGAACGAAAGTGCATGTGTGTTTGTGCGAGGCGAGTGTAATGTATGTGTGTGGGTATGATTGTTATGTGTGTGTGTGTATTGCTTTATACATACAAAATATTGTTTATCTAACGAGGAGTTCTCATAACAGTTTTTTTGTTTTTAACCATCTGCAGTTCGCATTTTCGCTAGACATATATTTAGACTATTGAAATTCATGTAACATAACATAACACAAGCTTGTAAATTTCCTACTGCGGTGCTAAGGCCTCCTCTTCCTTTGAGGAGAAGGTTTGGAGCATATTCCACAACGCTGCTCTAATGTGGGTTGGTGGAATACATATGTGGCAGAATTTCCTTAAAATTAGACACATGCAGGTTTCCTCACTATATTTTATACAAATGAAGCACATGAAAATTCAGTGATGCTTGCCTGGGTTTGAACCCGAAATCATCGGTTAAGATGCACGTGTTCTAACCACAAAATAACTAGATCAGAAGTTGACGTATAAACTCGTTACATTCAAAAACGCTCGCAGGCAATTGACAGGCAAACGTCATGTGAGTAACAGCGCGTCATTCTAAAAATAAAACAAAATAGGTTATTCACAAACGAGGGCGCGCCCCTCCACGCTAAATTATCAATGTTTTCATTAAAATTTTGCTCAACAAATATAATCTTATTAAATATATGTATTATTTTCATATCTTTAATCAGTTGTCTCATACACACGAAACGTCTTGTTAGCACAAGCGTTTAACTAAAACATGACGATAATAATTTAAATAGTGAATTAAATTAAAATGAAATCAATTTAAAAACTTGTATGAACATGGAATGCCTTTAACAGATTACGTGATTAAAAAAAATTAAAAATCAAAATTAATAATGTCATATATTTTCACTAAACATTTTTTTTTATCCTCACGAATACTAATTAATTACATATTTTAATATATATGTGTAGTAAGTAAAATATAGGTAAATACATATATATTTACAAGCGATTTTAGCTTGAAATTAGTCAAAAGTTGTAGGAATGGCCTGAAGTGTTTACGTTTTTTTTTCTCGTTTTTAAATATACTATACATGTAAAATCTACTAAATATAAATGTATTTTTATTATTAAAATTAATAAAACTAATTTATATGAGTAAAATTTTTTAAATAATGCATTTCGTGAAAACATATTCAAACATTTAAATCGTGCATGAAAAAAGTTAGCGACGGAATGAGTTTGTTTTGTTAAATAAAATAATTTCCTGCGTTTTTAATGTTGTACGTAAATTTGTTCGAAATGATTGATTCAAGGACCAATGTCCTCTGGAACATTAGCCTTTTAAATTGATTAACCGCAGTATATGTGTATTAAGAATTATCTTTCCGAACGAACTTCTTGTAATTTCTCTCTAGAATCTTCTAGTCAAACCGACGGTGGTTTTATCTCTTCAAAAGCATTACAAAATCGATTACTTAATTCAAACTTTTTTTATTTATACTAATATTATTTATGGGAAAATATCTGTCTCTCTGTTTGTTGTTCTTTCACGGCCAAACCACAAAGAAAGAACTCATAGGAAGGACATAGACTACTTTTTATGCACGCCTACGACGCAAGTAAAGCCGCGGGCGACGACTAGTTATCTAAATAGATTTTGATTGCGTAATAATCCTTTTTCGTCAATGTTTTATGACGTAAAGTATAAATTAGAAATAAATGAATTCTACGTACTGTTAAATATACACGTATCTTTCACATATCTGTTATTGATTCCGTTAATGTATGTAATATAAAACTTAAAAAAAAAAAACGCACAAACATAATTATAACTGTAACATAAAATATACTTCTAATAAAAGTAATGAGAGCCGAGATGGCCCAGTGATTAGAACGCGTGCACCTTAACCGATGATTTCGGGTTCAAACCCAGGCAGGCACAGCTTAATTTTCATGTACTTAATTTGTGTTTATAATTCATCTCGTGCTCGGCGGTGAAGGAAAACACCGTGAGGAAACCTGCATGTGTCTAATTTCAACGAAATTCTGCCACATGTGTATTCCACCAACCAGCATTGGAGCAGCGTGGTGGAATATGCTCATATCAAAGGGAGAGGAGGCCTTAGCCCAGCAGTGGGAAATTTACAGGCTGCTAATGTAAAAGTAATGATATATTAAATCATAAATAAATCCCTTTTAGCAATAATCCCTCATTATCCCTCATTTCATATTAATCTCAGTGAGCGGAATCTGGTGCGAACCAAAACCCTTAATAGCCATTTAAATCTTAAATCCGTTAATGGTGACATTAGTAACAAGCATGATATAGCACGCCTTGCCAATGAAACGTTCGCTTCTGTCCCTTTTAAAAATAAATATAAAGGCAGATCTCCACCACTTTTATTTATTATTGTTATATTCCGGTTGGAAAGGTGAGTAAGTCAGTTTTATTAAAGGCTCAATATAGCCACTTAGTTCCTAAGGTCGATGGTGCATTCATGATTAACGATGTAAGGGATAGTTACTGTTTTATCTATTAACGGTAATTGTCACGTACCATTTGCCAAACTACCTACATATTCCATAAAAAAAAAATAACCTAGTAAGTTAAAAAATATTTAGTAAATTTCATTCAATACATAACTTTTTTCTCTAACCTTGATCGCATTCAAAAGAAGTTATACAATTTTAAAATTAAATAGAATCTCTTATTTCCTTATTCTGATTGTCGATAAGACGGTAATCTAATCTTGACAGAGAGAGATCAGCTACCAGACGAGCAGAATTAGTTTTAGGTGCTTTATAGAGATATAGTGTACTACCCAACGTCCTTAGTCCAGTCTGTGTCTCAAAAACCCTTGGTCTAAAAACTGGTATAAAAACTGTGGTGACGGCTCTCTTTCTAAGCGTAAAATATTTGCGTAGTTATGAATTCTGTGAAAGTTGCATTATACATGGTGCCTCATTCGCTTTAGACAGAATGTATTACTTAGAAAAGTGGACTTTGTAGCTATTTGAAAGCATATCTCGTATATTGACAGAGCAACTCGGGTTTTTGCTATTCGGACGCCTCGGGCGAGTTAATGTTCTGAATTTCGCCGACCACCAGTGACGGAAAGCGACTCACGATAGGAAAATCTGTTAAAATACGATAAATATTTTCTACCTCGACTAAACAGATTAACTTTGGAGTATTTTTTTGATTTTCATGCAGGATACATAAGTTTAATTGTATATGATTAATAAAAAAGAATAAATACTGAATTACTCGCGGTTCTTCTCGGTAGAATCTGTATTGTATTCAAATGGACCATGGACATTGGCGCTGTAAGAAACATTTACCATCCTTTACATAGCCGATGCGCCACCAACCTTGGGAGCTAAGATGTCCCCTATGTTATAGTTATACTAGCTCACTCAGCCTTCAAACCATCAAAAAACATATTAAGTATGGATGTTTGGATGTAGAAAATTGTGACGTGTAGAGATATCTATCCAGACGGGCTGGCACTAAGCCCTATCACAAAATAAATGCTCAAAGTGCTGCAAAATAAATATCTCTATATTTATTTCACCTTAAAATTCGACGATTCTAAAATGCTTGGAAGATCCCACTGGAATAAAATATAACTTTGATTTCAACAGGAACTTGCAGACAGGAACGTCTCATACGAAACTGAGAGAAATGACGTATTATGTTTCTTATCCTTACAACCGTTTCATCACCCTTCTTCCTTCTACATCCCCGAGCTTTAAAACATCATACATTCATACAACTAACTTTTAATCGCTTTGAGTAAACTTTGCCGGCAAAATCAAAATACACTTTATTCAAGTAAACCTTTACAAGTACTTTTGAAAGCTAGAAACGGTTCGGAATGTACTTAGATTATATTGAGAATAGCCGGTGAGAAACTCAATTGTTACTCTTTTCCAACATGTGAAATACAGTATGTTACATAAATATAATTATATATAATATTTCCTGCCTGAAATACAACATGCAATGTATGATATTACAAATAAACTTTACTTTTTCTTACCAATAAGCAGCGTTATGGAATATGCTCCAAGATTTCTACTCCGTAGAGAATATGACACCTTATCCCAACCGTGAAGCAGCTAGCCCGGCTGTATGCTTATACCTTGCTTCATATATTATTAACTCTTAACGCAAGTAATGACATCAATTCCTATACGATTTAAAAAAGATCAAACAGCAAAAGTAACACATTCGCAAGATAAGATTTAATTTTGTCCTTGTCTTACTTGGAACAAGTAAAAATAAAATGATATCATCATGTAAATTGATGACCTCCGTGGTCGAGTAGTGTGTACAACGGTTTTCATGGGTACGCCACTCCGAGGTCCCGGGTTCGATTCCCGGCCGAGTCGATGTAGAAAAAGTTCATTAGGTTGGAGTGTTTGTGGTTCCGTCGTTACTTCTGATTTTCCATAACACAAGTGCTGCAGCTACTTACATTGGGAACAGAGTAATGTATGTGATGTTGTCCAATATTTATAAAAGAAAAATATTTATGTTAATAGTAGCAGAATTTCCCGCTCAGTTATTCTTCATTATATAAGAACTGGGGATGTCTTCCTGCTTACAAATGCTGGGGATTTTAATGTCTAACTTTTTGCACTGACAATCCTATTTATGTAAGAAATTAAATCATAACATCCTATTTAATATAATATGTATCGGCTTTAGAAGAAATATATAATAAATGTTTCACAAATACGCGATCAAACTCAAAATTAAATATGTATACTTTATTCAAATAGGCTTTTACAAGTACTTTTGAATCGTCATTTTACAAAACTATAATAAGTGAAGCCACCACTGGTTCGGAGTGTATGTTCTACCAAGAAGAACTGACAAGAAACTCAGTAGTTACTCTTTACCAACATTTAAAATACAAAGTTCTGACATTTTGATTTTTTTTTTTTTTAATATTAAAACAAAGTTCTAATAAATGAGGTTCTGTTAGTTAAATATGTATGTATGTATATAATATAATCTTGGCGAGACTCACGCGAATTGTTTATTATCGATATTTATATTATTGCGAAAGTAACTGTGTACAGCCTATTCCAATGGAAGTAGGAAAAAAGATAAACAAACCTTAGATTTACGTAAGTCATGCGATTCGTTAATATTGTGCACTACTGAGAGTTTATGAATAATATATCTTTGTTAATAACACATTATTTAACTTAACTACTTATGTCCACTTTAATTTTACTTCCAAAATTCCGATAACAGGTTCCTCGGAGTTCAAAAAGCCATTTTGTCGCAAATCCATAGTGAATATCATACATTATTCAAGATCTCGACCGATAATATTGTTGTTTATTTAGCTTTTCTCCTCTTACGGTTGGAATAGAGTACATGTCTGTTATGATATCAAGGCCACTTAACCGAATTTGATGAAATTTCGTATGAAGCAAGCTTGAACCCCAGGACGAATATGGGCTACTTTTTGTATCTAACAATTGATGACCTAATTCAGCATAAACCTAATTATAAAACAACAGTGTTTATGGTATTTATTTCTTCATTTTCATATTATATTCGGTCCTTATTTTCTTTCCAACTTCTGAACAATTCAACCGGCAATTATTTTCCCTTCCGTACCCACTTTTCCTTTCTTCCAACATCCAATCTAACAAAATACCGTGTTTCAAATATTCCCACCTTTAATATTACCAGTAAAACCTTTTTTAACTTTCTCTGATATCTACCAATATAATATTGTGGCTGGCAATAAATTATTTAAAAAATGATACAAAAATTATTGGGCTGAATATTGTATATAACTTTTATTTTTACTTTTTTATTATTCAGTCCGTTCGCAAGTCACGCGGGATCAGCTGGATCAAACAATAACGTTTTTGTGTCCCATGAGGTAATAAAATAACACTAATGTTCCATATTCAAAATTATTGCAAAATAATTTACCTTAAATAAATTAACAGTAAAAATTATTTTTTAAAAATAAGCTTTGATTAAAAAATACCTTGTTTATACTTTTGACTTATCTGATTTTTCAAATCCGAACAGTAAGTGGAATTGTCTCTTATTCTACTTGAACGATTTTACTCGAGCAATAACAGACATTGCAAGTTAAATAAAAGTTATAATACACAAGTAAAACATATTGTCGTTTTATTAAGGTTTTTAAATTTATTCCATTCCGTGAAAATCGTGTATAAACAGAGCCGTCTTCGAGACAGAAGTGGGATATAATTTGTAAAGTTTATAATGAAATACTCCGCCGAAGACGACGAGTTTGTTATAGAGCGAGAAACTGAACTTCATGAAAATACTACGGAATATTGTGACACACTGAGCTCTGGATGAAATAACTTGTTAAAATTTATAATTCACGGTCTTTGTCTTGGGCAAGAATAAAACTTAGACGATTAAAATTATCTAGAATCCTACTGCACTGACAAATAGTTAAATTTTTTTTTTTTTTAATTACCTACTAGTCTCCGGAGAAAGATGTAATTTCTGGTTTCTGTAATTTTTTTACATATAAATTCAAATGAAGAATATAACAATTAATCTCAATTTGAATAGGGTATTATTCAAGGTACCACAGTAGTATGAGCCACTATGATGGAGAAAGCTAGTCTTTAGTGGATACCATTAGAAACAGAACAAGCAATACATGTGCCCGCAATACAGTCCCGAGCCTCGGAAAGCACGTAAAACTGTTGGTCTCACGCTTGAACTCCAGTTCGTATCGGATTTTCCGTCTAATTGGATTATGAGCGCGAGGCCATAGAAAGTACACACGTGTTCACACTTGTGAAATCACTTGTGACACTTTACTCACAGTATAAAATCTGCGCACTTAGTTGGACTCCTTTGAAGAAGAAGTATAAAAGAAGTATCAGAGACACAATTACCATCATTATGTTAATATTTAAATTAATGCCTTAAGTATATACGAATAAAAAATAAAAATAGCTACTGTAAAAATAACCGCGTGTAATGGTCGCAAAAATTCTAACTGTGTTTCCACTTGAATATCAAATCTGATTCTCTGAACGAAAATGTTGCCAGTCCTGTCATCAGTGGAGGATTATTGTAATGAAATATTTTCCACTATTACTCCACGATGAAAGTTTTCAACGGAACCTAGACATATGTAACTTGAAAAAAGAGACGAATAAACGCAAGCCAATATGATGTTAAACGTAAATTATATTCGTGTAACTATTCTTTGTACCACAATCTTAACTCAGAGGAGACCAGTTCCATCGAAGCGCGAAATGGGACGAGTTGTTAGTTTACAAAAAGAGGACCTTATCTCCAACTTATAGCGGCCGTCAAATGACGCCTTTCACGATGCATTGCACGGGGGAATGAAATGAAAACTTTCAAACTTGACATCCGCTTTACTTTATGACTGTCTCGAATTTAAATTATATACAATTTTCGGTTGAATTGTTCTAAGACTTGAAGTTTACGAAAATGCAGTAAGAACCAAAGGTGATATACTAGTTAAAGAAAATATTATAATGAGGGAATTTAGAATATTTAATTTTATATATTAATAACGTAAGCCGATTTTTGTTCAGTTTAAAAATTATTAAATTAATTGTTATGATTTAATAAATAATTGATTTTGAAAAAAGTTATTGGCCGTTTAGAGAGTGGCTCTACGGGTGTATGAGAAAAAAAATGAAAAACGTAAACAAATATAAAGTAAATTGTTATCGACAAACTCCAATTCAAACTGAACTAATGTACACTATTTGACATTTTATAAATTGCATTCAAAAGAGGTTTTATCATTTTGGCGCCAAATGTATATATAAGTGACTTGCGGTTTACAATGAAATTAAATCAAAACAAAACCTGTCATAGGTTTCGAAATACCTAAAACAATCTTTTGAATAAACTCGATGTGAAATGAAGATCCACTAGTATTTAAATTAGTGTAGGATATTTATAATAATCATAATATTTTATGTATTATTAGATAACCTATTATTATTATTACTTATCATCACAAGTTATCGATGAACCGCGTGTAGAATTACAAATATCGCGTTTCGAAATTGGAACATTCGATTTTACCAAATTTACACAAACAAATACATGACATTTGGGATAGTTTTAACAATAACAATACTAATAAAATAAATAAATAAATATTGAACTACATCACATACATTACTCTAATCCCAATGTAAGTAGCTAACATAAACATAATCAGCCTGTAAATTGCCCACAGCTGGGCTAAGGCCTCCTCTCCCGTTGAGGAGAAGGTATGGAGCATATTCCACCACGCTGGTCCAATGCGGGTTGGTGGAATACACATGTGGCAGAATTTCGTTGAAATTAGACACATGCTTTTGACACAGGTTTCCTCACGATGTTTTCCTTCACCGCCGAGCACGAGATGAATTATAAACAAATTAAGCACATGTAAATTCAGTGGTGCCTGCCTGGGTTTGAACCCGAAATCATCGGTTCAGATGCACGCGTTCTAACCACTGGGCCATCTCGGCTCGTAGTAGTAAGTAGCTAAAGCACTTTTAAAATAATAACGTACTTTCTCATGGAGAGGGGTTTCATGCAATCATTTCCAATTTATATTCTATACTGTCCTACCGATCGCCATGACAATTTTTATATCTAAGAAGACTAGACAGCGTCTGCCCGACTATAGTTACATGATAAAGTTTATTATTTATATAGTATTTGCACCCGTACTTGAAGCCAGAGCTATATTTTTTATTAGGCTTGTATGCCGTGGTATCGCTGAAGTGCATATGAGCTGGTCATGTCTCCAAGCGCCTTGATTGCCGATGGAACCGACACGCGCTAGACTGGAGACAACGCTTAAAATGCAAATGAAGTGTAGAACGCCCCATGACTAGGTGGTCGGACGATTTAAAAAAGCTTGAAATTCCAGGTGGATTTGAGCTACCCAAAATCAGGATGGTTGGCGTTCTATGATGATGGGAGGCTTTCGTCCAGCAGTGGAATCCTAAAATTAAAAATTAATACAATAAACTTCAAACCAGTTGCTGATAAAATATAGAAATAAATGAATTTTGAATAAAAAATATCAATTAAAGTTAATATTAAGAAAAGTTAATAGCTATATATATTATTTATGATAAACTATTGGAGTCCCGATACAACGTGTGCGTATTTTTATTAAAAATCAATTTTATCAATATGCTAATATCCTTATTCAGGTCTAAAGCTAATTAAATATCAAATTTCATTACAATCAGCGGCCTAATGAGGTAACAGATACACTGAGTAACTTTTACATTAATAATAATCTATATTAATATATTACGTTACGGGTTTTAGTAATACGTACCCGATAATATTACTAAACTGATATACATGAAACTTATACCATAAAATGGAGTGCGTTTTGGTGTATAATATTATTAAGTAGGTGCGTGTCGCAGTTTCGACAAGCTTAAAATTAATAGATAATAATTATTTTCGCAGAACAATAAGAAGCTATGACATAATATATTTTATTACGCTGATAAGAGACGGAATTAACCTCTTATCAGCGTAATAAACTTCATTCAGATGAACGTATACGGGGAAGAACATGACTCAATAAAGCAATGAACGCTTAGGAAGTCCCTCTCGTAAGCACAATATATAAATACTGAATCCAACGGGATGAAATTATCATTTACTCCGAAGATATCAAAAGTTACGTTTGTAATAAAACCTCTTTTAAGGTGAGACTTATTGTTAATTAAATTCTCCAATCCAAATTTAAATATTCATTAAAAAATAGCTTTTTTCCTTTTAATATACGAGTATAAGTTTTGCTTCTCTACTGGACTAATTATAATTGTTATACTAATCATATTATTATTAATTACAGGCAAAATGCAGTCCCTTTACACACTTTCTGCGGTTTTCCTCGTCGCTGCGGTTTCAGCGCAAGACTATCAACTAGAACCCGAAGCGATAGTCGTCTCGTGAGTTTAACAATATTTATCTACACCTTCGCTCTGTACTTGTGTATATAAATGTGACACACGACATAAATGTCCCACGGATTAGTTTTTTCACATTTAAGCGGTCTATGACGTCACACTAGTGCTGCCTCAGTGTACTGGCATATAAAATAAAGTTTGATGTTGTTTTCCATAGCTACCCCGAATGGTACGTAATCAACGCTGAACCTCGATACCGCCGTGACGTAACTTACGACAAGAAAATTGGTGATGGTCGTGTCTTCGGAACACTTGGTCAGAACGACAATGGACTATTTGTAAGAACTATTTAAATATTTAGTAGTTTTTCAAATTCAGTATTTCGAATACATTTTTGCAATAATATTTCGAAGTAATAAACGATTTTATTATGACAAAAGACGCATTTAAGTAACCGTAAAGCTCCCGAAGTTTTTACTTAAATCGCCTTGGGAGCTGTGAGTCGGGACTCGTAAAGTTAACTTAGAAAAATGAATCCTACCCGGTCCTTAGAGATTGAGAACAAATACTTCTTACTTAATAAATTGAATTAACTATTTTTCTGGAGAATACTTTGTTATTTAACATTCCAAATTTCAAAGAGAATATAACCTTACTGATAAAATTTATCTTCTTTTAATTTCATAAATCAATTCTAGATAAAAGTTGTCTATTATTAAAAGTCTGTATTTAAATACATTTGATGGAAACTGTTTCAGATTTCTTCTCGTCAAATATAGCAGTCAATGTATTTTCATTTGTTTTTAGGGTAAAGGTGGTTACGAGCACCAGTTCTTCAACGACAACCGCGGCAAATTAGACGGTCAAATGTACGGCTCTCGTGTGTTGGGGCCCGATGGTGGGTCGTCGCACTTCGGCGGTGGACTTAACTGGAAAAACCCGAACGCGGCTGCTTCCCTCGATATCAGCAGACAGATTCATGGAGGAACTTCAGTAAGTTTTTGGCAAATCCCTAATCTGTCTTAACGGTGGTTACTTGGTGCTAGCCCTTCTGGGTAGGTACCACCCACTTATTAGATATTCTACCCTCAATTAGCAGTATTGTCGTGTTCCGGTTTGAGGGTGAGTGAGCCAGTGTAACTACAGGCACAAGGGTCATAACATCTTAGTTCCCAAGGTTGGCACATTGGCGATGTAAGGAATGGTTAATTTTTCTGTAAGAAATATTAAAGTGTATGGGTAGTAATGACCACTTACCTTCAGGTGGCCTATTCGCTCGTCCGCCTACCTATATCATAAAAAATATAATACTTATAAATACGATACTTCTTATGTTCCAAAATTTCGAGGTTTATGAATATACTAGCTGTTACCCGCGGCTTTGCTCGCGTAGAATAAGAATATATTTACAAATTAACTTAAAATATTACGTTAATGTAAGACCTCTTTGTATACCACTTTGGTATGTATTTCAGCCCTTAGGGTAGAATATCCAGAAACGCTTAAATGCGAATCAACTCATTTTTAATCGGTAGCCCAAAACTAAAGTTTCATGCTTCTAACTTCAAAAATGACGGACTTCTATACAAACTTCCAACCCTTATTTCACCCCCGTAGGGGTAGAATATGCAGAAACACTCAAATAAGTATCTACTCCTTTTTAATCAGTATCCCAAAAATAAAGTTTCATGTTTCTAACTTAAAAAATTACAGACTTCCATAGAACCGTTCAACCCCTATTTCACCCCTTTAGGGGTAGAATTTCCAAAATTAGTGGGTGTCATGATATTTTAGTTTATAAGTGTACAGCCTAAAATAAAAGTTTTATGCTTCTATTTCTAAAAATGACAATACTTTTAACAACTTACAACCTTTCATCCCCCTTTTCAACCATTTACAGGATTTTTTCCAAACAAAAAGTAGCCTTTGTCCTTTCACAGGCTCTTGACTATTTGTGTACCAAATTTCATTTAAATCGGTTCAATAGTTTTGGCGTGAAAGTGAGACAGACAGACAGAGTTACTTTCGCATTTATAATATTAGTATGGAAGTATGGATAATAAAATAAACTTCGTGTTCCTCAGTACCAAGCCGCAGCTGGTGGCAGGTGGCCAGTTGGTAAGAACGGTGACTTATCATTGCAAGGGACATATGGCCGCGCGGCGGGCATGCCACGCGAGTACGGCGGTCTCGCCAACTTCAACTACCGCTGGTGAATGGTGGCGATTATTATTTATTCTAGTATTACTGTTGATGTTCAATAAAATATGTTATAAGTTAATAATAGTTTTATTATAATCAATTATTATAATTCTTCAGTACATGACAATATCTATGACGTCCGACTGATTCCGATCAAAGTTACCATTCTCAAGAGAAACGGTCAACTATGTTTACATGTGTACACACTCTAAAGCACTCTCAATGCCCCCATTCTTATAATCCAATAATACAGCAGTCTAACACAACGGTAAACAGCCAAGAGGCAGGACTAACGGCTTAACGTACTTAGGTGCAGTAAGTGCTACCAACTTCCCAACTCCTTTCTGATACTGAAATTCTCGACGATACATCCCAAAAATTCGTTTCTGGGCCTTGAACCTAGAACTTCTGGTTCTGTGCCTTTATAAGCTAACAACAAGACCAATGGAATTTGACAATATTAATGAAATAATAATAAACTATTAAAATTCAAGTCCATAATCAAAATCAAAGTGAACGAAATGACATACATCACAACATATTATAAAAGACATCACAACACAAGGGTATATGTTTGTCTGAACGCGATAAACTCAAAAACTGCCAAATTAACTGATACCAAATGAATTTAATTTGTGGTAGGGCTTTGTGCAAGACCATCTGGGTAGGTACCACCCACTCATCAGATATTCTACCGCCAAACAACAGTAGGTACTTAGTATTGTTGTGTTCCGGTTTGAAGGGTGAGTGAGCCGAGAGTAACTACAGGCACAAGGGACATAACATCTTAGTTGCCAAGGTTGGTGGCGCATTGGCGATGTAAGGAATAGTTAACATTTCTTACAGCGTGATTGTCTATGAGTGGTGGTGACCACTTACCATTAGGTGGCATATGGACTCGTCCGCCAACCTATACAAAAAAAAATAAATAAATTTTTATACGATATTCACCAACATACAGAGTGATTTATGAGGTCGGTTTAGATGTATAATTATTTTTTTTTTTTTTTATATATATAAATGGATTAGAAATCTGATGATAATTGTTAAAGATAAAATTATTGGCAAGCGCCAAATCAACCGATACGGCTATAACAAGTATTACGATATCAACATTTTATAAAAGCGTGCGAAGCCTAGTATATAGCTAGTTTAGTTATAAAGTAATACGAGTTTAAACTAAATTATTAACACAAGTGAGTTGTTAAAGTAAAGACCTTATTACATTACAGGCCGCCGATGATCTTGTTACAGTATCGGAGCCGCTAATTAACGTGAGGTCTCCATCCGAGCGTGCAATATAAGGCGGCTATATCTATAGATCCGTATGACGTTAAAAATATGTTTTGGTAAATGTTATTATTAATAATGGAAATAAAATTATCATTTTTGATTTTTTATGATATTAGTAGGTGGACGGGCTATTGGCTACTTGACTGTAAGTGGTTACCACCGACCATAGACATTTCATTTAAGAATATTAAACACTCCATACATCACCAATACACCAAGGACTTACGAATTTAGAGATGCGCCTGGAGATAAACTGGCTCACTCATCCTTCAAACCCGAACACAGTAATACTTAGTGCTGTTTGGTGGTAGAGTATCTGATGGGTATCTATATGTATGTGCTTGCGTAAAACATTACGATAGACCTAGAATAATAATATTCGTAGATAAATATATTAGAGGAAAAGACGACCGACTTGCCAAAAGCTCCAAACCAAGATGTATAAACAATTTTGTAGTCAAAAAAAAAATAAAGGAAATTATCCATTCGACTTTTAACTCAGTATTTTTCTCGATATCTTAGCCGATTATGAACCGCAAGGGTTTCCAATTTTAATGAACAAAGGGCGAGTCCGTATTTAATAAAAGCCTTCTACGCTTGCTATAATTATGAAAACAAATAATTTAATTATTATTAAAAAATATATTTTTCATAAAATCCGACAACAAATACTTAATCAAAAAAGTTAATAATACGAAACTTTATCATGTAATTTTGGAGTAGGAGTTTGTATCTCAGCAGATTTGTTGTGCTAAATTTAACAGAAGCACAAGAACTGGCTACATGTACCGTTTTGAATTAATCAAAGTTTGTGATTAATTCGATTTTAACAATTGACTTATCTTACGTCGTAATGTTAATCTTTACATTTAAGATATTTCACATATTTTTTGACTTACATAATTGTTCAAAATCATGGACTCCCTAGCAGTAGAGTGAGCTAGAAGGATGCGATTAAATGACATTATGGCCACAGCCTTGCACGATTTGTTTTTTTTTTTTTTTTTGGCTTTTATTTGTGCCAAGAGGGCACAGATTATTTCGCCAATGTCACGTGCTATGAAGGAGATACGATGGAGATTGATCGGTGCGGTCGAGATTATAGGCATAATTTAATTTGAAGGCATAATAGTAGTAGACTCTCTGTTAACCTATAATCTAAAACAACACGATAATAAATAATTAGATACACATAAATTATTATTAAGATAACATACATGAACAAACACAAAAATATTTACAACTTAATTTTATTACGCTCAATATATTTACATAAAAATTTACAAAATGGACTGAACACAAACATTAACAAACATTGAACATTAATAGGGCGAGGGACTTTAGGAGGGAGAACGTCATATAAGGGATGGAGGAGTTTGGGGCAAGAAAACAGTATATGGGATAAGAAACCTTCGTCTAGGCCACATTCGCACAAATAATGATCTTTAACTCTAATTTTACAAAGATGTATGGGAGTACATGCATGTCCAAGGCGTAGTCGGCAGATAGTTGTGGTGACCCAACGATTAGCTTACCTGTGAAGAGAAAACCAAGGTCGCCTTGGAATATCTGGTTGTAGAGATGCGTAAAATCTACCTTTAGATTTTGATGAAACTTTCCAAACAGAGTTCCAGGATTTATCCAGATGAGTTTTTGCTAGAGCACACAAGTCCTGAGATGATTTTTTAAAATGTTCAAGAGAGCCAGTTATTATAGCACCTCTAGCGAACGAGTCGGCTACATCATTATCGGATATACAAGAGTGGTTTGGTATCCAGACAAGCGATATTTCTAGCCCTTTTTGATGACAGGAAAACAATACCTCCCTGATCTTAAAGATGATAAAAAAATTTCGCATACTACGAAACGGATTTTCCTTAATTGCCAACAGACAACTCAAAGAATCTGTCAGAATTACCGTATGTCTGAGGTCATGGGAGTGGACAAAAAGGATGGCTTCCAAAATCGCAATCGCTTCACCGGAAAAGATGGATGTTTCAGGAGGGGATCTAAACTGAAGGACAATTTTGAATTTAGGGATCCAACAGGCTGAACCGACGCAGCAATCAGGGGATAGTTTCGAAGCATCAGTAAATATAAGTAAATGATTTGACCAATTTTGATTAAAAAATCTTTGAAATTTAGAATTTGAATCAGGGGCCCATTTAATAAGACCAAGGTCTGTAATGATTGATGGATTATAGACTAGAGCTCTAAATGGAGTGGAAAAAAGAGGATTTGACTGGAACCTTAAGATAGGAAGTGGGAGTTTCGTAAATTTTAAAAAACTGTCTAATAATAAGGATGGACTTTTAGGGCGAACGCCGAATTGGAACAATTCGCTTAAACGGGACCAGAGAGGATGAGAGGATAACTGTAATGATTTTACCACAAAACGATCGCATAAAAACTGTCTTCTTAGTTGGACTGGAGGATCAACACATTCAAGATGTGCTGGCTAAAAGGAGGTAAGGGGATTTGGAAGTAGGAAATGGAGTGCCTGATGTCAGAAAGAGAAATCAGCGTAAAATGAAATAACATTTTTATGGCTTATGTTGGTGGACGGTCAATTGGGCCACTGATGGTAAGTGGACACAAATAAGAAATATCAACCATTCCTTACATCGCCAATACGCGGCCAACCTTCCAAGAAGTAAGGTGTTATGTCTATCATGCCTGTTATTCCTCTGGGTCATTCGCCCTTCAAACCGGAACACAATAGCACATAGTATTACTATTTTGCGGTAGAATTTCTACGTTTATTACTAAAGTAATTATTTAAATAACTAGTACTGTGGTCTCTGCTCTTATGTTAAAAAGAAGAGACTGCCAGTAAATATCCCGCAGCTGAGCTAAGGCATCCTCTCGTTTTGAGGTTGTTTGGAGTTTCTTCTATACGCAGCTACAATGCGGATAGGTGGATAGATACAAGGGGAAATTTCTTCAGATCTTGTTTAGTTTCACAGTTGATGTTTTACTTCACTGCTCAGCCAGGAGATAAATTACTATTACAATAATTTAGCACATGATAAAACAAAAGACGTAATTTCTTAGATCCCAAGTCAATGTAAGGAATGATTAATATGTTTTACAGCGCCAATGTCTATGATGCCTACCGATATCATTAAAAAAATACTATGAATATATATTTCTGATGTAAAAACCTTCGGAATTTAATAAATATAATAGTGTTATTAAGAAAAATTATTAAAAAAAATTAAGCAATTAAACTTCTATGGGTCATTGAATATATTGTTTATTACATTTCTAATTATTGCTCTTCCTGTCTGATTAAAGAAATACTTTCGTTACTGATTCCAGAAACTTAGATTGAACTATCACAAGCAAACGGACCGATAAATTGAAGCCAGGCTCAAACTAAATTTGGAGACATGCAATCTTAATTGCTACGGGCAATGTTCGTCCAATTCCGAGCGATCGGATTTTAGTATTAACTAATTACAACTTTATCTTCTAACGCAAACAGTTTAAAATCGTTTGACTAATCGCACTATGATAGACGAACTATAAACCATAGTGGCCTAAAAAGCGTTTAATACATTTTTTTAAGTTACAATTTACCACTCATTAAATTTATAAGCTTATATTTAAAAATAATAACATAGACATATATTAAAAGTAAAAAACCATTTTAAAAATAAGCTTTTATTTAAATGCACTAAAAAGAAAAAAAAATCTTACACTAAAACTTTTACTGTTAAGTTATAACGTCATATCTCAATTGACACAATTTATATGATAATATAAAAGCTCGTCGCCGGATCTAAGTACTCGAATTATTCAATTTACTTGTTTGTCTACAAAAGTAAAGCAGCATTTTCAATCAAAAACACAATTGAACTGAACTGTAGTCCGTACACCTTACTTTAGTGTAGCTTCACCTTTAGTGTGGACGTGTATGGAGCGGCACTAATAATTCGAATATCCGATTATGTCATGTCAAAGTTGATACTCATGTAGAGTATCAACTTTGACATAAATAACAATTCAGTAGTCAAGTAAGATTACTTGTTGTTTAAGAGATTTAATAGCTAAATACCGCCGATAATATCGTAATACCACAATAAAAGAAATCCGATCTAGCGTTATATGTTTAAATAGATGATAATACAGTGAATATTTATCGCTACAAGCTTTAGTTCGTTTACTAATATTAATTACGGTTAATATTAAGACATAATCGAAAATATTAAAAAATGTGAAATCGTTCTGGTGTTATTTGTAAAAATTGAATAATAACGTATAACAATAATATTATATTAACACAATTGTCTTCTTTATCAACGGTTAATAAGCAATTAAAGTGCATATATTTAAAAAAAAAACTTTTGGCAGGCGATAATGCTCAGATGTCTTTAATATAGTGATGCGTAATGGAGAGTAAGTTTTATGGATCATTTATTGCCATTCCTGTGTTATAAATCCTAATATATAATTCTTAATATCGTTAGATATTTACCTACTATACTTTTCATTATCATTCAATTCCATTGATTCATTCGTTGATTTCATTTTTATTATTTAAAATAAAATTATATTATATAAATATTTAAAAAATATTGATAGTTACATATTATTGATCTATTTAATTAATGATTATTTTGTTTTTATTAAATATTATAATCTTTATTTTGTTTAGGTATAGTATGTATAAATTTAGAATTTAATTTCGATGTATGTAAGATGTCCTTAATTTTATCTGTGTACGTTGAACGTTGACGCGTTGACATTTTTACTTATAAGAGATAGCTCGCACAACTAAAAGCCATTAAACTAAGAATTGAATTGAAGAGATAGCTCAGAATTTATATGCATTGTTACTTTTATAAATTTTAAGATTTATTTGAATGTATGTCGTTCTTACACATTTATGACTGTAGAAGTTTTAAGCGGGAAAAGTGCGGGGACACTTGGACTCATACTAATACGCTTTGATACCGTATCTCACAGATATTTCTGGTAACTGCTCTTATTGTGTAGTATTCAGTTTGTTGAACTCAGTTACATTAAATAATTAGACAATTTTTATGATTGTTATTGTATTTTGAACTAATAACTTCTTATGGGACGGTAAACCGCTTCGTTACGTAACGCGTTACGGCGCCAGTCTGTCTGGCTTACGCATTCGGTAGGGGTAATTTAAGATATCTCCTCTGTCGGGTGTCCCGAGACAAACACGTTTTTTTTTTCTTTTACGTTATTTATTATCTGTATTATTGCATATAAAAGAGATATGATCTATATGAGAAAATGTCTATTATTTTTTCTATTATTAATACGATCCAAAAGACTCGGAGACCGATGAGAAAATATATAAATTGTGAGATGGTCTTCGATCTAACCTTATTTTATCCGTATTGTATAAGCGCCAATAAATATCCTTTCTATTTCATGTGAGTCTGTTACTGTTACAGTAACTCTGTTTTAATAACGCTTCAAACCGCTTCCGCTTTCCGCTACACCGTCCGCTATCAGGCAATAACGACATCTATACATCAGCAACTTAATCCGGCTTCATGCTAATGGGTTTTAGGTGGAGGCAGACCGTAGTTATTCAAGGCGTTTGACTTACTGTGTATCACGCACTTAATTAACCGTTTACGTTTAAGATTTACTTAGTAAATAATATAAAGCATTCGATTTAGCTGATTCTTTGATCACAATTTATTTACGTAAATTGAGATTGAAACTCAGCGTGTTTATGGGAAAATTGTATCGCATCTTTAAACTGTCTTGTTGAGTTTGTGGCTGGCTTAAGCGTCCGCAGATTCTGTGGTAACCGAGCCAAACCGAAAGGTGCCATTGAGTTTATTTTATTACACGTCAAGAAATTTTCAATCGCAGTACGGAGATATAAAGCTGTTGAGTTGACCCTACTCCTGATCTATCTCCGGTCATGTCCATCCCATCGTTCCATGAGAGTATCTTTTATGCCGTATATTCCGGTATTAATAAAAATATATCCATATTTCATTCAATAATCAAATGTATCTTTTGGCCACTGCCATATACATGGATACTGTTAGAAAGATTAATTTGTTCTATAGTCAATGCGCCATCAACCTCGAGAACCTTGTGCCTGTAGTTAAAGTGAATTTCTCACTCTTCAAACCGAAACAAAACAGTACTAAGTACAGTTGACGGCAGACTGTGTGATTAGGTGATATCTACGCAGACGAGCTTGCGCAAAGTCCTAATAAAGTTTATTAGTTATATAATCTATATATCTTATCATTATGTATATATACATATATTAGGCACAGATGCCTAATCGAATTTGATACCAAGACGTTAAGTTGATATAAGTAGTTAAGTGGAAGTATTTTTTTTCATGTTCGTATCCTAATCTATTTACTTTCAAGCTTCTTCCTATATACTCGCTTCTAATTCTCATTCTCGTTAGTCACGCAACCAACACAACATCCTCATCTCTGCTATATGCAATTTCTTTTATTTCCTTATTCACGGCCCAGTATTCCGATCCATACATGAAAACAGGTCTAATGGAATTGTAGATTTTGCCTTTCAATTTGGATTTTTTTTTAATTAATAGATATATATTAATTGATAACTGCATCATAAAACAAAGCTAATAGCATACCTTGAAATACGTTAATGGAAAGTTTGTTTATCTTTCACGTTCGATTTAAATATATCCTATTTTAGAGACAGTGCAAGTACTTCGGTCACGTGACTTTTGTAGTCTGATGGTACAAACTAAAGAGATTTGTCGTGCCAACAACTTGTTATCTAAAGCGCGGGAGTTTAACTCTGGCATCACAAGTCAATGCTGTATATTAAGAATTTATTGATTGAAAAATAAAATATAAATTAATAAACACTTTCGGAGTTCGTCCTATGTAACTCGGAATCTGCTTGAACTATTACTGAAAATTTATTCACGGAAAAACACAATAACTATTATTATAAGGAACTGGGACACACTATCTGGAACCCGTGATGTTCCTTATAAGGAGCTAGACAGACGAAACGAGTTGATTACAAAACCATACCATGAATACAGTCAGTTGAATAAATTTTTATTAATTTAAACGCAGAGTAAATTTTAATTTAAAAATCTAATCAATAAAAATACATACTTATACTCAATCCTTTATTTCCACATCCTTAAAACAAACTATTTACAATAACATACAATATTCTTGTCACAATGTAAAACTTTGCCTTAAAAAACTATAATTAAATCTTTCTACACATAATTTACTCTTAATATTCTAAACTTAAAATAGTATATCTATTTATAAAACCAACATTATCAAAATCGAAACAGCATTTTAGATTTTTTGATGTTTAAAACTCTCAAAGACAATTCCGTCTTAAATCAAAACAAAATTAACCATATATTATAGTTTATAAATTTAAATTTTAGTAAAAGGAAATATATTACAAAAGTTAAATAAAAAATGGGCAATTTCTCTTTTAAATTCAAAATTTGAACGGATTACATAGAAAAATAAACTCTTACAAAAAAAACTTTAAACAGAAGATCGTTATATAAATCTGAAATGCGAATTACATTTAGCAAAACTAACACAAATTATATCAAACATATGACACACAGACACAGCTTATAAAAGTTTACATTAGTAGTAATTTCAGTTACAAATTAAAATCACAAAGTATCAATAGAATTTATCAATTCTAATCAAATCCAATACAAAGAAATATTTGTATAATCTGGATTCCAGGCACAGATTTAACATTTAATTTAAAACATAGAACATTGTTTCTTTATTGTTTATATATTGGATTAAATTTCCAATATTCTTATATGATTATTAATTGGAATAATTTTCCAAAGACTTGCATCATAAAAGATTTATTTGACATTGCAAAGTTTTTTTTAGTTAACGTAATTAATTTTGACATTGTTTATTTTTAAATAATTCAATCGCTGTTACTTAAATAATATACTTAATATACGTATCAATCAAATTATTAAATTTTCCATTCAAAGAAACGCTTAGCTTAATACAACGCTTTTCAAGCAGCGGTCTTAACGACATCAACAAATTCATTTTCCGTTCATAAAATAGGTTTCATTTGCTACTCATTTTTTTTTTTATTTATGGAATAAATCACATTCTGTTGGCCCCTAGACACACCCCTAGTGTTTTTTAAAAAACCCAAGATGAAAAGTAAATGCTGCACATCCCGTAGTCCCAAAGGCCACCGAGTTTATAAACAACCTTATTTTCAGAAGCGTCCTTATTCCATAAACACAAGATTTGACTGATGTCATTCAGGCCGCCTGTTGAACGGTGCCTTTAGTAAAGTGGATAGCCATTTTATTGAATGGCTAATTTAATCATTTGGCTGCGACACAGGCATTGTTTTAAATTAAGATTTATAAACTAAAATCACACTATTTTTATTTACAAAATCACTTGGAGCTTAAGCTCTCGTTGTTTATTTTTTATTCATTGTCTACTACGTTTTTTAAATCCAGAATGAACATTTGAAATAGCTATTTATACACTAAACCAACAAAAGACGTTGTAAGAGCAATAATTTTGAATACGTTCAATTATCATTCGTTGACGTTGAGAAAAAAGTACGGTCAGCAAGACAAACGGCAAAAAGATTGTAATGATTTCACTGTATATTTAATAATTATTGATTAATTGTAAGTTTTGAAAAATAACATTTCAAAATAAGAACCTGCAGATTGTGTTTAAGCAAATTCATGGTCATTCAGACACGGTTTAAACCGTGTAGTCCTTGCCTTATCTTAAACTTCCGTCCTGTATATATATAATTTCTCAACATCTTCCCAAAATGAATTATGATTTTTAATACAATCTTTATATTTCTGTTGGCTTTCTTTAATAAAATTAAAATTTGTTTAGAATAATTGAATTGATACTTTTTTGACCAAATTAAACGGACTTTTTAAAAGAAACTGATAGTCTTTTCTTATAATATTCTTTGACATTTTGACGCAACGTTGTTCAAAAAATAATATTATTGTAACTTAAATAACAAATCACAAAACAAATTACTTTAAATGTAACACTTTCAATCTAATAACTATTGTCTATATCAAGTACAGCCTGATTTTATATTAATAATAGTTTTCTTTCGATATGTAGATTAACATTCCAAGAGTTCAAACAAAATGCCGTATTTTTATTGGATTGTAATTCTTATTTTAAACTAATAAGGTTCTATATTGACTGTTTTAATTTGACGTTTATCATTTTTGTACCTGATTGTACGTTAAAAATTGAGGGAACGTGGTTTTAATGCAGTTTTCCTTAAATATTGATGAGCCAACATTGTTAAATCAAGTTGATCCTGTGTCTTACCGCACGCGAATGTCTCCCATTTATTGTCGGTCTGAAATTAAAAATATATCCATTAAAACCTTTTTTAATTAAAATTTAAAAACAGTACTGTACAAAATTAATCAATTATTATTATAAATGTTAGATGTAATTCTTGAAATGTAAGAAAGAAGTCGTGGCATAGTATGGACATGAAATGCTGATTAAATAATAACATTATCAAAACATGAATACTACACATGAGGCGGTTATGAAATAGAAAGAAAAGAAAACACAAATTTTAATAACTTGCCTTGTTTTTTCTAAAAAATATCTCAAATAAAATATTTTTGGAAACAAACAGACTTTGTTAGAAATGTAGAGAAGAGAATTTTAGAAGTGCACAACACTTAAGGGTCGGTTAATACACCCGTGGCAGAATATCATCCGACATAATGCATTTGCTCATGACGTTTTACTTTACTTAATTAGGAAATGAATTATAAACACTAATTAAGCACAAGATAGTATGATATATACAGTATGTTATATGTCATAATCGATCCTAGAGTAAGAAAGAAAGAAAGAAAGAAAAAACATTTATTGACATACACACATATAAAGAAAAAAATATATATACAAAAATGGATATAAAAACAACATAATAATAAAGAAAAAATAATTAAATATAATGAATATGACACTTGTGGGCAGTCAAAAGGAGACAGCTCAGGCTATGAGGGATTTTTATCCCTCTGCTGATTTTCAGCTGTCTCCCTTGTAGCCACGCAATGACAGTATCAACTTAAAAATTAACATTTGAGGGGATCACACCACCGCTAGTCTCGGGAGTGTTTATGAAAAAAAAAAAATAGGTTTCGCGCGGGGCGGGGTGTGCGCGGCCGCAACGTGGATGTGGACATAACGGAACACCGTCGACGACCGACGTCAGTGTAATCGTCACCGCACGCCCATGTGGATTGCGTCACGTTGCGTCATTACAAACCTAATATGTTACTTATTCTGTGACGTGTTGTTACTACCTTAATTTATTGAATTCAGTTAATAATGACTATAATACAAACCAATATGAGAGGTTTCTCCTCGTTCGCACCGTCCGGTATATCTTGGTCGAATTTGATAGAACGTACCGCTGACTTCTTCACGACCAACGGTTCAGTTGAAAGCCTTCGAATCTATAATGTAAAATCCCTACTTAATATTGTGTGTATTTGATATATAACGCTTTATTTAGATGCTATTTCAGGCATTGAACTTTTTTGGTCGTAATATATTTGGTTTCTATTGGAACAGTAGACTAGCAAGTGACGTACTTAATGGTAAGTACACAGCCCATAGACACTGACACGAAAAGAAAACAATAAAAATTTCTAACACTAACAACGCTAACCATAGAAAGTATTATTAAAGCCCATATGGCTGTGATTACATTGGCTTAGTCCCTCTTTCGAGTGGGTGGCTCATACCGAGCCAATTTTTTAAATTATCCTACCGCTAATAACTATGACCTGGACACCGCAATGTTACCACTTTTGAAAATAATAAATATCATCGATAGTACTATCACAAAAACAGTTACATAGCGATATTATTGATACCTTTATATATGTATATTCCATTTATCAATAGATTAATTCATTGGAAAATGTGAAATCATAGAGATTATATTAGTTCAAATAAAATTTGTCATTAAATCTTAATTGTAACTTAGCTACTGAACTGTTTATGTATCTAAATTTTATTTTAAATTTGTATTAAGTAAGTTAAGTAAATAAGTAAGTTATTTTACATTGGTTATTATATTAAATCAATTTTGTGGGAATTTTAAAGAGCTACCTTTAGTACAAATTCGGTCATGTTCGAATACGAATTTCCACCAGCGTCCTTTCAGATTATTTTATTTCGGTTGCTTTGATTTAAATTCCTAGTTTTTATAAATTTTCGGAGAGCTAAGTAAACGATTATGTTTTTAAAAAAATCTGCAGAACAAGTTTCATAATGATTTTTTTTTTTTGTTTACAGGCATATTTGAGGGAAAAATATAAAAAATATATTGAAATAATATCGTTTTCCATCTCGCATTTTTAAATTTGGACCGATAATTAATTGTTTAAATATTAAAAAATATTCAGTGTTTAATCGTTTTTATAAATCAGAAGAAAAAAATAGATTTTAATTGATACTTTTTTTTAATAAATTTTTGAAGTTACAATTTTGACTTATTTTGAAAAAATCTAAAAAACGTGATAACTCAAAAATGGTTCAAGTTATCGCAAATAGTCACCCTATCACCTCCTAACGGGAATACGCCGAATTACCAATAACCCTGTATATTAGCACTCGTGCAAATGAAGGTGATGCAAAAAAAAAATCATTTCTTTAAAAGCAAAGGTAAAAACTATTCCGATACCTTAAAAATTAATTGTAACTCATAAAACTCGTGTTCCTTTTTTATTATAAATAGTTGTTTAAATAAACCATAGCGATGGGTAAAAATAAACAAACATATAAGTTAATAAATACATTTATTGAAATAAAAAATGACATCGGATTTCATTTGGACTGTGGAATGGAATTAACAATATTGACAGCTAAACTACAAAACAGAAAAAACACATTGTTAATAAAAGAAATGTTGCCATACAAAAACTACAACTACAGAATAAATTAAAAAACAATTTAAAAAAAAAAACATAAAATTATTAACAAAAGAATAAACAATTATTCAACAAGAAAATAAATACGTTTTTAAAAAATAAATATAAAAAAAATGTAGATTCAACACTGGCCTGTCAATATTGTACGGGAAGGTCGGGAGGTGAAAAAATAGCGGGAAAAGGGGTAAAAGGTAAAAATATGTCATTTCTTTATTTCAAATAAAGTACTCTTAAGTAGCTGCCGATTTATATTAAAATTGCGATTATTATAACAAAAAAAAAAATGTGACAGAAAATAAATAGTTTCGTAATTACATTACACACGACCTCGCCGTAGAATCGGATAAATTAATGACAAAAAAAAAATCATATGCAAATTACAAAGCAAAGTACTATTTAATAGAGATTTAAAATAAATAAATACAGGGACAGGATAGGTCGCCTAACAGGGATAGTTAGTATTAAAACTTTGCTTCCGCTATGAAAATCGACCGGTTTCATTTCATACAACGTAATACTTTCGCGTAAAAATCTGTCGACAATCCCTAGCCTATAGGTAATACTTGCATAATTAAAACTAATAACACTAAAACAATTTGGTGCGTGGTAAACTTGAGGTATAAGATTTAAACGTAAAACATAATTAAAAACTAATTTATATATTAGAATTCAGAAACAAATATTCATTTGATGAAGATTTCCATCTTTGGTAGCCTACGCCCTAATCTCTTCAATTTGGTGCACTTAATCTATACTAACATTAGTTTTATATTATTAAGAAGCATTTATACATTATATAAAGAAACGCCGTTTCGTTATCTATTTGTCGTTATTGTATTTACGGTTCAGAAAACAGAAAAAAGTTTTAATGTCTTCGTTGAAACAAAAAATCGGTATTGGGAAATACCCAAGTTATTTTCTAGTTTCTCATTTGTTATAAAAACTGTTGTTGTTGGGACCAATGTTTTGTCCAAAACATTCGACTACCTCCATTTGAACCAATTTTTAAGTCGTTAATATTCTACTGTTAACGTTGGAACCAATTTTCAATCCAAAATAATGTTAAATTTCAACTCTTGCTGTAAGTAAATTGTTAGTTTTAGTTTATTAGTTACATTCCCATTCAAAGTGCCGTAATTTCTTAGATATTCGATTAATATCGCAAAAACTATAACGTCCACATATTATTTCAAATTTTATATTAATGATTTTTTCAATCGGTTTTTATTATGTCGTAAAAATAATATGATTAATAATATTTTATCATTAAGTCTTAATTTTAATCACTAACAGTTTTATCGATAAATCCATATATACAAACAAATATATCTCCAAAAATTATTAATACATGTAAGTTATAAAAAAAATCAATATTATTTTGACATAATCAAATAATACTTTAGTATAAATCCGTATAAGTCGTAGACTTCATTTGAGTCATAGAGATTATTTATCGCCATAGATTCTAGAACGAATAGTTCTTCACCACCAACTAAAGACATTTTAAATCGACAAAACGATTCAATATCATTAAATCACAAACGTAGTCTCCATTATTAAGAAATAACGTACCGTATAATACTTTCAATTTATGTATAGCACTACATATTAGTGAACATATAATAATCATTATACAAATCGTCCGTCGTATCTTTCTCTACTTGCCACCATTGATTTTCCTTTTCGAAATCGTTCGGTTTATTCATCTTATTGGTCAATATTTCATCTATACGTGACGTTGACGGCTTCTGATTGGTTACTTTATAAATGTGATCGGCTAAAACGTTAGCTAGTACTTCCTTAGGTGCTATCAGGGAGCCGTTGTTAGAGTTATTTATATTGACCGTATTCATATTATTAACGTTAATGTTATCACATGCTAGTTCATTCGATGACGTTATCGTCCTTAATCTCTCCGCGTTTAATCTAGCAAAGCTTCTAGGCGATTCGATATTAGTAATATTTCTAAATATATTAGGATTCGATTGCATGTCCGTCTGTGTCGTGTTTTCGTAATCTTCGTATAGTATTAAGTTTGGATCTAGGGTGTTAGGTAAAGGATTAGTATGGATTAAGGACCTGTGTTGTACCTTAGTTTTTTCTGTGATAGCCGTTTCAATGTCGATTTCTTCGTATTTCATTGGTTCCGGAGTGTTCTCTGCACTCATTAAGCTGTGGAGACTCGTGGACTCTTCTAGAAGGGAGTGTTTTACTATCGATGGTGGAGAGAAGAGAACTGAACTGTCACCGGCTAATGTTTTGCTCTGAAACAATAAATATAAAAATAAATAACTATTTTTCATTAAAAAAATTAGCATTATCAGAAGGAAAATGTGACAACATTATAGATATATTATAATCGTATATTAACTATTTCGTGGTTAGTGAATAGGATAACATTAACATAACATTTATTTTAAATAATATTCGTGATAGTTAATTGCATATCAATGCATAAGTGACCCTAGCATCGAATCTCGGGTTGGGTCAAAAACGTAATTCGAGCTTTTAAGAACAAAGTTCGCAGTGCTCAGAAAAGAGTATATATTATTATTTCGCAGTTAATCGGTTGGGTAGTCGATTGTATTGCAATTAAAATCAGTCTAGAAGATAATGATTCAAAAGCACATTTCTTGGTGGTAGGGCTTTGTTCTTGGTGGTAGAGCTTTGTGCACAGGGGACATAACATCTCAGTTTCCAAGGTTGGTGGCGCATTGGCGATGTAAGGAATGGTTAAATATTTCTCACAGCGCCATTGTCTATGGGCGGTGGTGACCACCTACCATCATGTGGCCCATGTGCTCGGGCGCCTACCGGCACCATAAAGCAAAGAGAATAATCGGTAGCGTCGGACCGACCGGCGTCTCGACGATGAAGGACACGTCGGGCACGAGCGCCAGGTGCGCGTGCGGCGTGCTGGTGGCGCCCCAGCTGTGCGCCAGCGCCTTGCGCGCGCGCTTGTGCGCCGGCACGTTCTCCTTGCCGCGCCGCCCGCTGCCGATGCCCGAGTCGTTCACCTGCCGAGGCGCACCGTCAAACTCGTGTCGAGACTCCGCCCCGATTGGGGGCCCTCGTTTTTCGTTAGTCGTGTCGGAATTACATTATACTTTCCGTGACCAAAATTTTTTTTTTACTTTTTTGAGAATGCAAACAGTTATAAAACACACGATGAAATTGTCAAAAAAAAAAATGACAAACCATCGAGTATTCACAAATAAATGAAACATAATTCGTGACATAATTGTTAAGGCAATGACGAGTAAAATTATTATGATATAATAGTATTTATCCATAGAAGACATTGAATTTAATATTTCTTCTTATAAAGAGATATACGGCATAGCATTCCCAGATCAGAGTATAAAAATATTGAACTGTTTGTCTCTTTAAATAGATACTAACCTGTACATTTGCTTCTTGATCCGCAGTAGAAGATAACATGGAATCGTTCAACTGAACCGTGCTTTCTGAATTCCCCTCTCTCTGAATCATCTCGGTGATGTCCTCTACGAGCAGACCGGGACTAGAAGGCTCGTATTTAAGACCTGACTTCTTGCCTATTTCCGCCATCGCGATTTTAAATGGTGTAGGTGTTCTGAAAATTAATACATATTATATTTAATAAAAACGTTAAATATTACTTATTTTATATCGACAAGTAAGTGGAAATCGACTAAAACTTTTAAATTCTTAATATTATTCTAAAATAATCAAAATCTTTATAAAGCACTGAATGATTAGTAGTTTTTACAACATTAAATTAAATTAAAAGTTACCGGTTCGGAATGTTGAGTAGATAACATAATGTTAATATAATAAAATACAATGTAATTATTATTAATCCTTAATGAAAATTAAAGAATACTAACTCCACGCTTTGGAGCAGTTCGATAATTAATCGTTTTATTACAAGCCTTATTTATCAATGCATCATACATACATAGATGAAACGTGTTATTAATCATTATTTATTTTAAAATTGGTAAAGTAAAATATTACATGATTTAATCATATTGTCAATATACTTACTTCGGTGTATTGCTTTTAAGCTGACTGCCTCCAGGAGTGATGTTCACAGGTGTAGGTGTATGGAGTAGCGGACTAGCTCCCAACTCCTGCAAACATATGGAAATGGTGTTTATAAAGGAATAATTTCTTGAATAAGATTGTTACCAGAAACTCATATTGTTAAATAGTATTCTATATCAATCGTTTCAACATATATTTACAAATCCATTCTTTTTCTATATTTATATGTTGACGATATAGGGCAACAATAATTTTATATAGGGTGTTAAAAATTATATCGCTTTAAAAATGAATTGTAATAATAAATTAAGTTCCATTTTCAAATGTTCAAAAAGTTTTACTTATTTTTATTAAACATTATATTAATAAAGATGTAATTTATATTGTTACCTTATTGGTAGCATGTCGCAAAGGTGTAGAATCAAAAGCAGGAAACGATAATCCGGCCGGTGAGTTCAGGAACTGAGAGGGACTGAACGGTAAAGCTTTGATTGGAGTCGCACCTTCTAGAGCTTTCGATATTGTTTCGGCCCATGTCTGAAATATAAAAGTCAATGATTATAGGTAATTAGGTATTTAATAGAGTTGATGGTTATGATCGGCTTGATCGACCATACCAACGAATCGTGCGCAAACGCAAGTGTCGTACATCAGATGCTTGATCTTGTTTACATACTTTCTGAGTACGAAAGTAAACTATAAGAATTAGGAATTGAACTCAGTATATGGATATTCGCAGTCATACTTGCTAACGACTAGACAAACTATGGATTTATCTGATAGCCTTAAGTTATGTATGAAATATATAAAGTAATACTTCGTTCAAACTTTAGAAGAGAATTACAGATATTGATGAAAGACAATTTATCCATCAATCAAAAAGAGTAACCATACATATATATTTTAATTGGTTTAAGAATAATAGATATTAGTATTGATACCATTTGATACCGACTCACATTAGGATTAGGTGTAAGTGTCTGTTGTTTCTTAATCTTCCCTCGTCTCAATATAGGCGGCGGACTGTTCGTGTCGCACTTCTTAGGAGAATACACCGATGGTACAACTATTTCCTTTGCCGACTCTTGAACAGCATATGTCACTGAAAAAAAAAAGGTTATATTTAATTTTTAATATACAGAAAACCTTTTTTTACAAGAATATAAATATTAAATAATATTTAAATCAAGAATACATGTGCAAATGGAAACACTTGGTACATCTGCCCATAAAGATATTAGCATTATACAAACTAACCAATGCTATACATATATATGTATATATATTTTGCTAGAACTTCTGCCAAGTATAAACATATAAGGAGAAGGATTTAGGCTGAGCTCTATAACTAAACTATATTCCAATGGAGAACGAATAAAGAGATTTTTGAATAAATTAATTATTATTTTCAACTTTCGTTAATAAATAACCATTTTTAAACTCATAATACATACTGATTACAATAATTGACACTTCATTTTTCGCATTGTCAAATAGCCTATTTAATGAGATAATTAAAATAGATAATAATACTTCAGGATTTTATCAATTTGAATGTGTATTTACCTGTGTTTTGATCATTGCTATCAGCTGTCGATGTTTGACTTAAGAAGTTCTTAATGGGAGAGTTTATTGGTAGCGTGTCTATGTTTACAAATCTGTAAAGAAATTAAAATGTTTAAAACATCTGTTACAAACAAAATGTCATCCACACTTTAATAGATATAATTAATTATGATAAGTGTAGAAGTCATTGAAAGTAAGAAAATCTACTTAAAATAATAAAAAAATAAATAAATTGCAATATGATATATACCAACAGTTAGCAAATAAAACATGAATACTAACATAATTTGACATTCAATTTGAATACATCAGAGCAGACAAAACAATTTAATCTAACATTAACGTGCTGTCTAAAAATGGTATGCAAGCAATGGACAGTCTTAAAGTAAATCTTACTTAATACATAAGCTCTTCTAGACTTCAATTATAATGAGTTTCATTGGGAGAGCCTTATGTCCAACAGTGCACTACAATAATCGTAGTACTTAATTGATAAAAATAACTCACTTGAAAGGTGATTCAACAATTTCCACTGTATCTGCAGCGACCAAACCCCCTCTGTCTGGAGATTTCCTTGATGGTGTCTGTTGCTGTAGGTTGCTCAGCTGGTCCTTCAATAGCTGTCTGAAGTGTAACACCTGTTTTGAAGGTTGACTTGTGTTGGAAGAGTTGCTTTGTGTTGACTCGTTGAATGGATCGGTCCAATTAGACTGGAAAGAACAAAATATTTCATTAGTTTTATGATATATGTAGAATTTCTAAGTCAATTAGAAATTAAAAATACATACAATTTAGAGATAAAGTTTTCAATTAAATAACTAGACGGATGATATGAAGAACTTTTGTTTGTAAGATAATATAATATTCATTTATAAAAAATCATATAATAAAACACAGTAAGAATTTTAAGACAAAATCTACATTAGCTAACATAGATCATACCAAAAATATCTAATTAGTCAATGCGAATTTTCACACAAAGCGCGAAACAATTGAAAAAAAAAAAACATTGACAATAAAATGAAATGTATGAAATGGTCAAAAAGAGTCACTCCTCAGTTTCTTATTTCTTTACATTATAATCATGTAAAATGTTAATTTAAAAGTGCTTGTAAAGCCTCCTTGAATGAAGCATATTTTTTTAAATTTTTATTATATTCCAATCAATGAGCTGTTAATAATTATATGACGCCATAAATAATATCTAATAGCGGAAGGTCACGGCACACGAGCAGGATTTCACAACTTGTTGTAATCGTTTAGTGACATTTTAGTTCCATTGCCATTCTGAATTCCTTCTCGAATTGGAACATGTTTTAATTTCATATAGTTTAGATATTAGATCGTATTTACATACGAGTAACACTAATAATAAAGCGTGTAACAAAACAAAAAAGCATGCAAGCAAACTAACGTCATTATAAGCGACAGTGACTTTCTCTCTACGTTCTTCGTTTACATCGTATCTCTTCAAGCGTTGCTTCTTCCGAATGTTCTCGAAGCTGTCCAGCAGTTCCGGTTCGTACTTGCGTCGCATTGTTGAATTCCAATGGTTTTTTATTGCGTTATCCGTCCTGGAATTAAATAATATAACAAAATATAATAATTACCTTCCTTTAATATCAAATTTAAATTTCTTTGCAATTTAAAGTTCAATTTCCTAATAAAGTAATCAATGTTCAATAGATGGCGTTTTTTTTTTAAATACGTTTGTTTTCATTTTTTTTTTAATATTAATATCTCTCATAAATAAATAGCTAAGAACCCAGCATGTAGTATGTGTACAATGATTGGTTTTAAAAAGAAAAAAGTATTCAAAATTGGTTTAAAACAAACATACATAAAATATCGCTACTCACCTGCCCGGCAGTAACTTTGCTATCTTGGCCCATTGGTTGCCAAGTTGTTTGTGAGCTTGGTATATGATTCTGTCTTCATGTTCCGTCCAAGCTGTCTTTTTAATAGAAGGGTTGAGGTGATTGTGCCAGCGTTCTCTGAAATAAATCACATAAATATATCATTAATTATGAACATATTTACTATTGATCAACTTAAAATAACAACCAATAAGTAAACACTTACTGGCTATACTTCTAATCTAGCATTCATTTTTTTTTAAGTCGTTTATATTTATTTATTTATTTAATTTACAAGTCTCCAACAAAATATACACACTAAATATGTAATCTTAAAATTAAACAATGTAAGGGTAACAAGTTGTGTGCTCCTTGAATTATAGGAGACTACAGCATGCTCTAAGCTTAAGCAAAAAAATATTTAAATACAATTAAGATAAAAAGTGCATTCCATGCATTCATGAATTCCAATAACTATTTTTAATTTTATTTTGTAAATAATTAAATATTCTATGTATATTTACAGTGTATTTGAGCTATAATAAAATTGAAGCATTGAAATTTTATTATTTTATATCGAAACGCGAATTTATATTAAAATTTAAAGTAATTTATTACCTGCACTGTTTCCCTATCCTGCCTTTAAGATGTCTCGCGATCAGTGTCCATTTCTTAGGACCGTACTTAGCAACTAACTCCATAACTTTCTCATCCTCCTGTAACATAGAAATACACCATATTCATTAGACAATACTCTAGAATAGTATTCTAAAAATATGTGAAGAAACATATTATTATACAATTGCACAACAAAGAATAGGGAATTGACGTAGGTATTATTAACATCATCTATTGATGTACGGAATATTATCGCAGAAAATAGCTTGTTTTAAGGTTGTAATTTTAGCCCTCATGAAATATAATTTTGATAAGCGCATCTCTATAACATTTTTTTTTTTGGTTCAAGCAATTGTAGAAATACCTATATAAATTGAAGATATAAATCGATTCGACAAATATTTAATGCCGTTTTTCTTTCACAGGCGGATATGTGAGTCAGTTCAGCTACATTTGTTTTTAGTAAGTAAGAAAATCGATCAATAAAATTTGAAAAAATATCGATTAACAATTAATCGATTAAAATCAACACGTGTTAATGGATTTCAAGTTTGTATTCAACCTTGTTACTTAATCAGCCTGAGTTAGATAATCCAAACACTATAGGATGTAACAAATAGTTTATTGTAGTCCCTTTAGACAATATTTTGTTATTAGTTTCAAATTAATTTTATATACAAATATATACATTTTAATTTTCTTTCCCAATTCAGAAATCTTTTCGCAATTACTTTTGATTGATTTCAAGTGCTCTTGTTTTTAATAGTCACATTTTCGCTTATTCGCTACGCACTAATTTCAAGTATACATCAACACATCGAGATTGATATAAAAAAGCAATTTTCAAATTATCAATGGTCAATACAATAAAAAACATAAGAATAAGATATCCTTACAATGTGAGAAGTCGTTATTTCGCAAGGTAATCCGGTACTGGAAAAAAATACGATGAAAAAAAATAACGTCGAATCAGCTGAGCGGCGGCGAATATTTGAAAATATGAGCTGTATATTATATATTTCAGACGTCAAAACGGAAGTCGATTGCAAAAACAACTCAACGTATTATGTATTTATAATATTTATTGTTAAGTAAATTATAAAATGCTTTTTCTTTTTTTTTAATTCATAGCTGATCATATTAAATAAAGATTATATTATTGTATTAAAATTGCTCTGACAATTCGTCACGATTATTATAGATTACAATACACGTGTTAGATCTATCGTATCGCCAAAAACTTCCTTTATATTAAAGTAATTGGTGTCCTTGGAACATCCTATCTGTTTATGGTTCCCGGGTACTTGAAAACGCGGTCACGAAGTCTGTACACAGATTATATCATCTTTATAATTTGACTCGTCAAGATCTTGTATGCCATGTGTTTTAGAGGACTAAAAAATGTTATTCATCTGTAAGTACATAAGTACCTATAGCTCCTTTTTCGGAGCTAATAAATGTTAAACCGATAAATATATTATAATTTTTGCAAGAAATTCTAATAAAATATAACTCATTTGTTTTGCCTAAAAATAAACATACTTGAAAAAAAAACTTACATAATTATATAAATTTATACACAGAAAGAGGTTCATAGTCTTCGATACAGTGTATATTTACATACGTTTTCATGTAGAAAGACTTGTATTGTCAACATTGAACATTACTCGCCGCTAGATGGCGCTGAATCACATAAACTATTTCGATTGTTATGAATACATTAGCAGAACAAAGTATGGCAGTCTCTATTAATTACATACTTAAAAAAACATTTATTAAATTTTAAACATTTTTTTTATCTTATTCGAAAGCAACCGTTTGGGTTGCATTTGCTTTGTATTGTTTGAGACTAAAATATTACGACCTAATTGCCTTAATAGCTCTTAGAACAGATGTCCCCCTTCCTAATCGCTTGGGAAGCATTAGGCAGTACTGTGACAAACAAATTGACAAAAAAACCAAGGTCGATCTACGTCACAGACCATAGTCTAAATATATCCAAGACAAGATTTTTTAATGTTTATTTGACGAACAAATTGTCTTTGCATTTTTTTGTACATTAATTTATCATTTATGACTATACTGAATGATATTTTAAATTGAATTTTTTTTTTTAATTCTTAAATTGAATGATACAGATCTTAATTAGTTGAGTGGTATTTTTTGATATTGCAACATTTATTATTTATATTTTGTTATATGTATTTGCTTTTGCTAGTTGCTGTCGTTTGTAGTTACATTTATATTTACTCTTTTAAATATCTTTGTTCCAACGCACATTTACTTCGTAATAATACGTAGTACGAACGACAGTTTGACCCATTTGTAACTGATACAAGGATTACTTTACCTGTGGGGCTGTTAGGGTTATAGCATAGCAACTGCTGCCACCAAATATTTGTTGCGGATTGATAAACGTTACAATCCATAAATCAGTATTATTATTGACTTATGCGGTTGCGATGTTAACGTACGAGTAGAAGCACCAACTTTCATTTATGATTTTAATTATAAATACTAAAATTAATGACTATTTTACAAATGTAATGACTGATATCAATAGAGCACCACCACACCCCTTTCGAAAACATCTTTAAATCCATGTTTACTTATTATAATAATAAATACATTATTATGAAACGTAACTTATTCAACATTTCCAAGTGTCTCGCCTTAGTCAACATTCCATTCAAAATATATAATTTATAGTTCAAATTTTATTTATGTATTACCATTTACGGAAACAAGACTACATAGGAAATCCTTTTAGTTCCATCATAAATTTAATAATGGTTTTATCATATGATTTTTTAATGCTAATAAATCGTGGAATAATAAATGTGTCTACATTAGAACAATGTGGTTTAACCTAGCCTTAATATTAATGGGAAGTTTTAGCTCAGCAGTGAGATATTGACAGGCTGTACCTTTACTTTTGTACCTACGCTCTATTCCAACAATAAAGAGGAGGAAAGCCAAAAAAAAACATCATTTGACAGCAAAATAATTCACCATGGATTTGAGAAAAAATTGCGTTTTGAACATCGACGAAACTATTATCGGAATTTTAGAAGTAAAATTGAAGTAGATATACTTTGTTAAGTGCAATAGTATTGTATTATATATAAAAATATATTTATCATAATTCTAAGAGTTTACGCACAATAATTCAGAGTTATTAGAAAATCGCACGAAAAACGTAAATCTCTAGTATGTTTATCTTTATTGCTACTTCGATTGGAATAGGCTTTACGTGTAAGTCACATATAGCCTAGTGTAAGTACGTGGAGGACAAACATTTTTCGGTTCTGACGACACAATAAACCATTAAAAATAAATGTATAACCGTGTTGCAGAACAATTTCTTCGCACATTTAACAACAATATATAACAAGAGGCATTGTGAGTAATATGTAAAAAGTCAGTATTTACGTTCGTTTGTTTCGTATATTTTAATGTACAAATTTAATCCGAGATAAATCATCGATTTTAATATATTTAATTGTATTTTCATTAAAATAATTTAGGTATATGACATACAAAAAATGATTAATATTTTAGGTCACATAAGACAAGAGAATAGAAACATTATCTGATAATGATGTCAGAAGTCGTGTTAAATGTTCAATTTTTCGTTTTAATTAATTAATAATGTTTATATGTATATACAAAATATATTTCATATTTAAAGTAAGTTAAAGGTTAACATCATTTTACGACCATTAAGAGCGGAGCTGTGTAAGAGCACTATTCTGTAAAAACAAACTCATAACTCACCTCAGAACACGATCATAAAATGTCAGAAAGAGGTAAACGACATTGACTAATATTTTTTTTACAAGCCCTTCCAATTAGATACCACCCACCATCACATTTTCTCCCGCCAAACAGCAATACTTTAGTACTGTTATTTCGGTTTGAAAGGTGAATGAGCCAGTGTTAAAACAGGCACAAGAGTCATAACAGTTGAGTTCCTAAGGTTAGTGGCGCGTTGACGATGTATGCCTCATATCGGTTAATATTTCATACAGCGCCAATATAAATAAATAAGAAAACTAATGAACTTTTTCTACATCGACTCGGCCGAGAATCGAACCCGAGACCTCGGAGTAGCGTACCCACGAAAACCGGTGTACACACTACTCGACCACGGAGGTCATCGATATAATATATAGGGGCGATTGTAACGGATAAACGTCAGATGGTCCGTTTGGGAACTACCCTAACCTAAAAAAATCGCTGTAAGTCGATTTACAACATTTCACGAATGACAATTCTTACAGAATATTATAACAACTGTCGGCAAGTAGGGTGAGAAAGAACAACCAATTAATAGTTGCCCTTGGTGTATGACTAATTATGCATTTATATGAGCGATGTGAAATATGAATTAAACGCGTGTACCGCGCGATAAATAACTACTCATCCCTCACGGCATATAACATACATATCTTTAAATTCGTAATTAACATTCCATTACATTAAATAACATACAAATTAAATTCAATAAATAAACACGTGTTTTGGTTGTGGAAGTTATTAAAAAAGGCTATATATACTAGATATAAGAACTCTACTTTTAGAAATAAATTGGAGATTATTCCACAGCACTGCTCAAATACAGGTTGGTGTATAGTCATATGACAGATTTTCATCTAACGCATGCATTAACGATGTTTTCCTTGACTGGCAAGCGCGAGAAGAATTTAAAACACAAATTCAGTGAACTTTCAATTACGTTACGATATAAAGGCTACGTTACGGTTACGATATAAAGGCTTCGGCAATATGGTTCGACCAAAATCATAATATTAAACACAACACAATATATATATATTGTATCCCAATCTATATATATAAATCTCTCACTGATTAATCACGAAATATTATCGGAAGGTAAAAAAATAGGTAAACCCCCCGTTTTACCTTCTTAAGGTAAGGTTGTAAGTATGCATTTTATAAATTTCGCGCGTATAAAGCCGCAGGTTCAGCTAGTTATCAATGTAAGACATATCAGCTTCGATCAAATATATCTTCTAGTCACTAAGTGTGGATTGCTAATAGACAAAAACATCCAAATTTTAAATTAGCATAATTAATATCATTAGTAGTGTTTGCCCGCGGATTCGGTGCTACATTTATCTATACCGTCCATTCAATCACTCTCCGACCTATAAACTATACAGATGCAAAATATCACATCGATTGCACGTTGTACAAACAAACTCGCTTTATAATTTAGGTATTCGATTCAATAAAAACATTTCAATTAAAATGTCAGTTTGAAAACAAATAAATTCATAAATATGTTATCAATGCGTTTTTTTGTGTCAGGCCACCTACCAGTTTTAATCTTTTCTCATTCATAACACGATGTACATAAAACTAAGCTCTGTGTACAATATATACCAAACAAATATAGTCACTAATGCAACTAAATAAAGACGCAAATCCTATTCACGACACGTGGTGTTCCATAAATTGTCGGTATCCGATCAATTTTAACAGATGATATCAACAGCTGCTTTTACGACAATATTTAAATTAATGTAATAAATTAAAGGTGGGTTTAGACATGAGACTTGCGTACTATTTTATTTAAATAATATAATAGTTCGTTTTTTTCACTATACTAGATACTCTTCTCTGTGAAATAATAGTTATTAAATTCAAATTTAATAAACTTTTTAAGTAGTAGTGCCACACTGCATACCTTCGGGTTGCAGCCGAATGGGCCGGCTCGCCCGGGGAAGTACCACTCTCTCACTTAAAACCGGCGTAAAGTGGTAGCTATGCTACCGCGTTTCATCTGGTATGTGAGTCCCGGAGGCCCGATCCCCCCCAAGCTTCGATCCGAGCTTTATTGCTGACTCTGTTGCCGATGTGGTGCTTCAGGGTATGGAACTGTTCATTCCATATTCTGCGGTGCCCATGGGTGGCAAGTCCCAGCCCTGGTTTGGTCGTTTCTGCAAAACGGCCTCACGCCGAAAATGGGAACGTTACCATGACTGGGCTAACGCATCGACGTCTCGTGATGTAAAGACCAGCGCATTCATAAAGGAATATAACTCTGCCTCTAGGTCCTTCAAAAATGTGATTGCTAAGGCGAAGACGGAGTACATTGGCAGAATTGGCGAGAGACTGGTGCGTCTCCCTTCAGGAACACGTGCGTTCTGGTCTCTCGCTAAAGCTGTTCTAGGGAATTTCTGTCAGCCTTTCTTTCCATCTCTGCACAAGGACGGTGAGTCATTGGCCCATACCGCGAAGGAGAAAGCTGATCTTTTAGGCTCTCTCTTCGCGTCGAATTAGACTCTGGATGACTAAGGAATTTCTGGAGGAAAAACTAAGCTGAATTTCACCTTCGGACATCTCGTCAAAATTCTAAACTTCACCCGCACCACCTAGATGTCCGAAAATCCACAACAGCGCGATTCTTAAGGCATTTTCTGTCTCGCACAACCACTCTGTGGAACCAGCTTTCGCCGGCGGATTTTCCGAACCGATACGACTTGGGAACCTTCAAGAAAAGAGCGTACTTATACCTTAAAGGCCAGCAACGCACCTGCAACCCCCCTGGTGTTGCAGATGTCCATGGGCGGTGGTAATCACTTTCCATCAGATGAGCCTCCTGCTCGTTTGCCCCCTATAACATGTAGTTTCCGCCTGCTACTTCTTGGACGTCTAGTAAGGGGGAGATGTTAGATACCCTATATCCTTTTATTGTACCCCTGACGTGTATGTAAAATTTCATGTCGATCGGATATTTTATTAAGACAAGAAACCGTTGGTTTCCTTGCAATGATTCCTTTGCTAGTATACTTAAAAAAAAAAAAGAACGACGCCGAAGTCTGAAATAATACTTAAATGAATTAAGTACTAAATCCAAGTACGAGTTTTCGCCTTAAGTATTTGTATGATGTCATTCGTTCTATCTCAGACACGAGACCTATTAAACGGTAGCGTTGCCAAGTGTAAATAGTTCTTTAAAATTCACGACACGTACAGTCGACAAAGGATTCATTCATGAAATCTGAGAATTAAAACGCCTATGGTGAGCTATTTCTAACATTAATGGGAATCGATTAAATAGTCTTTCGTTATATTAAAAAAAGAAACGTTAATTATTTATTATTAAGTTATATTTCACGATTTTTTTTTTATATTTTTGGTACACCTTTTTTATTTTCACTTTCTAGCAATACTCTGCAAGATTTTTACGTGCCTTAAATTATTTTCATAGAGTTTACGTTTAACAAGCATGCTTTTTTATACCAAGACTCTTCTAGTGTTGTTTTTAACAGATTTCAAAAAGAGAAGGCGGTTATCAGTTCGGTTGCATTATTTATGTCTATTACATCAGAACTCCTGTCCTGAATTCAGTTTGATTTTTTTTTAAATGCGACTTCTAATTTTCATATTATATAGTATTTTGATTAACTTAATTAAAAAACTAAAATAAAGCCCTGATACTTTTCTAAGCATTATTAATTTTTATAATATTAATAGAAAGATCAAGTGTTCAAAGAGTATTTGAACGAACGATTCTACGAGAAACCTAACAAACCATTAGAACGAAGGCCGTATAGCGAAGTGATTGAATGAAAGATGCATTCATCACGTGTGCATGTTACTGACCTGTGAATCATCTTCCTTTGCACTATTAGACTGAATGGCGTACAAGCGTGTATTGTTTGTTTTCTTTGTGTTTAACCGCTTCCTTGAATTTTCTATTATTTTTATGAATTGTTTTGCCGTTAAACCTGATCGTGACAGTATCACGATGGAGAACCGAGTTCTAAGACAGCAGAGAAAAGGGGAAACCATGTGAGGACTCAGTGAGATGTCTCGAGTCTCTTGCACTTTTGAAGCAGTTCGGTTTAGGTCGTTGGCGAATTTAAATCCTTGATTATACTTAATGAACTTAAATAATAAAAACTAAGACCGAGTCAATACTAGACGACCTCCGTGGTCGAGTAGTGTGTACACTGGTTTTCATGGGTACCCTACTCCGAAGTCTCGGGTTCGATTCCCGGGCGCGTCGATGTAGAAAAAGTTCATTAGTTTTCTATATTGTCTTGGGTCTGGGTGTTTGTGGTACCGTCGTTACTTCTGATTTCCATAGCACAAGTGCTTTAGCTACTTACATTGGACCAGAGTAATGTATGTGATGTTGTCCAATATTTATTTATTAATACTATTCGTATAATGTACAGATAATATTCAATATAATCTCACTTGTTTTTTTACTTAAGTAATATCAACAATAACGATATGGTTTTTATTTATGTATGCCATAAATCTACTTAAATATTTATTGATTGATTAGGCACTGAATCCCTTATATGGTATCTTTATAAGACGTAATCCCAGTTTTCCATAAAGTAAAAAATATTAGTATCACCTTGTAAACTGCGGTCTGGTGGTGTAAGAGGTCATTTTTAGGTATAAATTTCGGTGCTAAATCCACTATGACCCAAACGCAGTTCGGTTTTCCATATTTATAATTAATAAGCTATGGAATAACGTTTGAAACAATTACCTGCCGCCTGAACGATCGCTGCAATACCTTAGGAAATCACCTCAAACTCACCTCTTTCGTCCAAGGGCCTTTGACTAGTTCAGGGTTGACGACCTTCGTCCACCTCTGTTGGCACTGGACGTCCGACCTATCTGAGAACTGAGCGGCTATCAGCTCCCAGTTCTCGTTGTACATCTTCACGTACATCTTGAGGACTTTGTCCTGTAAATTAGGCAAAAGTTCTCGTTTATTGCATTTATTATGTTTAACGATCGGTAATAATGGAGAAGATTTTAAGTATCATATATAATTTTAATAATAAATCTTTATTAATAAAGATTAATGAAATTAAACAATAAATTCTATTACATACGACAAATAAATGTAATAATGCTATGTTTAGAATATAAATATTCAAATGCATAATTATACAACCTTTTATTTTAGTTAATCTAAAGAACACTTGAAAGACTATTAAGTACTCATCTTCTTTTCTAACGTCAATTCTCCATGGAAACTCAAACTCAAATTCCTTTATTCAATATAGAAGGATTACACTTACTTATTGATAGTCAAATTAAACACTACCACCGGTTCGGAAAAGGAAACGCCCTGACCTGAGAAGAACCGGCGAAAGAAACTCAGCGGGTCTTTTTTTTTGTCAATTTAAAATAAAATACTTTGGTGCTGCGATTCCACACCCATTCGATTAGTTGAGCTTAACACAAATAATTTAAATGAATAGTTAAATACAGTATCATAATCGTACCTCATCCTTCGTCCACCTTCCCCTATTGATATTCTTCCTCGGCCCAGAGCTTTTGGTTGCAGCCGGCACATCTTCGTATGCCGCCGAGTCCTCTGAATACTCGCTCGACTCTGAATCATACCCGCTACGTCTATGAAAAAAAAAAACGAAAATATAGCGATAGGAACTCTACACTTAAGTAATAAGTTCATATTTAATTATTCTGTAAATGTAAAACTAATTGTAAATAAACCTGTATGAAAAATACATACTTTATTAAAAAATTTAAAAAAAATGTGTTCGTCGTTTTTCGTCTAATCATAAGGAAATATACATATCAATCTTATTATAGTACATATATTTATGTATACGAAAATATCCAATTTTATATAGACAAGCTTTGGTTTTAAACTTTATACGATTGGAGGATCCGTATTATTATATGGAGTTAATGGTTTTATTTTGTTAATATTTTGAAAAATAGATATGTATAACTAAAATTAGAGCGTACAATTTGCGATCACCAAAATGTCTACAGAAATGTCCACGAAGTATATTTATACCAATATAACTAAGTAAAATGTGTTACTTGTGTAATATGCGGAACTATTGATCCAATTTTATTTTTTGTTTACGTTAGACAGCTACAATATCCCTGAGTGCTAGGATACAGATTATATTTACATCATATAATTTTCTTTATTAATAAATTGCATAATATCTATATAATTTTAAGAGAACGGACAATTAAATAAACTCCAAATGAGTGACAAACACTTTTCTCGTAAGTATTAAATTTGCAAAGTTTTCAATAAAAAATCAAGTACAATTTAATAACTTAAGCTGGGAATCACGTAGTCCTAAGAATACCGGAACAATAATAGTTATTATTGTTTGTACTGACGTTTTACTAATCTCGGTTATCCGCAGGTATAAAAGAGCCTATGTCAAAACTACTAAAGATCCGAATACTTATCACAAACGTTTCTTAAACTCAGGCGCCATTCATTCAATTTGTAGACATAGAATAAAATTCCCAGAAGACGGACGCTACTTTATGTCTTAAAGCATTGTAACGTATAACAATGAACCTTAATTATAAACAAATAGGGATTACATTCGTATGCTATACATAGCATTCTTTAATATCAAGAAACAAGTTTTAATATGTAGGAAAATAAGTCATTCCGGTTTGTGGAAGTCTTACAATTCTTCGACCATACTTTCGATGAGGTAAGAATGGAAATAAAAATAATATAATTTATGCATACCGACGAATATCAGCTGATTGAAACGAGATATACCTCATTCATTGCGAATCTTGAGACGCGTAAACGTGGACAAGAAGTATACGAATTGACTCATAGATCGCATGGGTGCGCTCAGCGCTCTGTAGTGTAATACGATTTACAATTTTTTAATTATAGTCCTACTACGTGAAATCATAGCTATCTTTCCCGGCTTCACGTAAAAGGTATGTAAATACATCTTTTAGATTGAAGAACAAACATAAAAAGAGAGATTTTAATCAGACAAAAGATAAATTTCTCAATTATTCAATGATATGCACGTATTATAATATTATAGCAACGAAATTTGGCCAATCAAATAATTAGTTATATAGATTTAAATGTAATTGATAAGTTTATTTATATAATTAAACAATTTTTATGTTATAGGTATATAGCCGGGCGGGTAAATTGGAAATCTGATGATATGTGATCACCACCGCCTAACGAAATCGGCACTGTTACAAATATTAAACATTCCTTGCGCCACCAACCTTGGCGGTTAGTATATTATGTCCCCTGTGCCTGTAGTTACAATCACCCCGCAACAATACAAAGTATTGGTGTTTGGCGGTACCTACCCAGATGGACTTGCACAAAGCACTACCAACGCGTTTCATAGTTATTACAAAGTTAAAACAATACATCCAGTTAAATATAATCAAAAGATATATGAACATCTATATAGTACGATAAATACTATTACATACATAGTTTAAAAAAAAGTCGTTTACCACTGTCTGTACTTATGTATGCTTAGATCTTTAAAATTACACAATGGATTTTGATGCGGTTTTGTTTTAATAGATAGATTGATTCAAGAGGAAGGGTTATATGCATAATACATGCCCAATATAGTAGAGAAACACAGATAATTTTTGAGGTTTCTAAAGTGATGTCGTAAATAAACACATTTTTGCGCTTACATTGAAAATGCTGGCTGAACCCTACGAGATAGATCAAAATAATGTATTACAGTATTGTAAACCTTAAAAAAGTTCTTAAATAACGGTAACTCCGCTACGGTATGTATCATTTTCGAAGCGATTTTAAGCAATACAGCATTAATCCTTATCCAATTAGGTACCTTAAACACTGTGAATTTAATATAAATCAATATGGCTCTTTACAGTATATAATTTAATTAATTATTTCGAAGATATTACAGATTTAAAACGCAGGGACATAGCGGTTTGTATTGTCTAATGACTGAAAAACTGTGAACGTTGTAAAACATTCTGTAGTATATTTAGTATCAGCATTGTACCCGTGCGAAGCCGGGGCAGGCCGCTGGTTTTATATAAAATATCTAGTCCTCATAAGATTTACCGACAATTGATAGTCATTTTAAATACAGAACAAAATAACGAACTGAACGTTGGTTTTAAATGATTAAATTTTTCATCATAAATAATAGAAAAGTTGAAATACATTTGAACGTTTAAACTTAATATAAATTCGCATATTACTGTGAGATAACACAACGTTAAATCAACGTCAGATTCCGAGTAATTCAGTAAGTATACCTACAACATTCAGCTGTTCTCGAGTCAGAACATGATGTCATTGATAAACGTCCAAGAGGCCTTAAGATTCAGAGACGCTCCCGATTCAATAACATCGATATCTACTAGAACCGGAATTTGTATACTTAAGTTTTTGTGTGTACATTTTTTACGTAAATGTGATCCACATTTAAGTTTTTTTTTTTTACAATTATAAATTATCCAATCAAATCGAATGTATTTTATTCGATATATAAATTATATAAACTTTACAATAAAGCATTTTTGAATCGACAATATTTAAACACTCGCACCCTTTCGGAACGCAGCTTCTGGCGAGATGAAACGACAAGAAACTCGCATACATAGTTGCTCTTTTCAAATGCTGTTTTTTTCTAAAAAGTATTCTTTTAATAAATATTAACATTTATTACAACATAACTTGTACTTATGTCAAACGGTCATTAAAACTGTAATTATAACTTATAATTAGAGCTTCAAATTTAAGTTAGTTTAAAGTTTCATTTAAGTTGATACGTATATAACATTGTTGAAACATATTCAAATTCAAGTACTAAGTAAAATAGTACTTGTATGTGTATATATTATTACTTATCACAATAAATATATACGTATATATAGACAAGTCAAGTATCTTGATACAAACTAAAGAATGTCGTTTGTAAACTTACTCATATAACATCACGCCGAATTATCCAAAAACAAAATTCGACGTCGATTGCAAAAATACAAGTATCATAACCTCCATCATCCACATAAAATCATTGTACACATATACTTAAACACAAAACGTTTGAAATTAGAATAGAACAAATTCACTTTCCCGCCAAAACTGTTGTGAACACATTTCTACCACGCACACTCATCGAAGGGCAGTAACACACTAATATAGAAAAATTCTATCCTTAACTCACACACAAAACGAGCACACACCCACACGGAACGCATACGCAGCACTAAATAAGGGTGAAGAATACAAAAACCCCTAAAGGGACGCGGTACAATGAAAGGGACAACTTATACAATACAAAAGAGAGCGACAAGGACAGAGAATTGGGTACAAAAATCATACCCTCCAGTGGGAACTCGTGACGCAACACAGCTAAAGGTAAGCAGGTGTAAGCAACATACATAGACAAAGAAAGTTGATTTTATAACTTTGTTGGATAGGTCAGTCGTGTCTTGTTTCAACCCAAAAAAATATATCTTTAGTAATAATCATTCCAATATACGTACAAGGAAACGAATTTGTAGGCAACTTAAAACAAAACCAAAATCGCAGAAAAGCACTGTAGTGACTAAAATATATAATTGTGAACTTTTAAAATGAAGAAAAATGAATGTGTTAAGTTTGAAATCCTATTGAAAAATCAATACCTAATATTTTATAACTTATTTGAAAACTTTACTTTATCCTTTTTAAATATTATGCAAAAGATTAAATGAATTGTATCTTCTCTCAAACAAGGACTTATTAGTCTTAACAAAACAATATTACATATGTTATATTCCAATATGTTTTCGACTCCTGTAATTTGGGAGCAAAACGGGACTTTCATGTACCCAAAAAAATGTAGCAAAAACTGAAGTCCCTCGAACGGATGCCGTACTAATTTATTTCTGTAGTTTTGGTTTTTGCGAGGTAAAGGTCACATGTGCAAATGTCTATCAGCTGACAATTATTTATATAGGTATCTTAAAATTTTTGCAGTTAAACTATTGCAGTTATGATAACACTTTATTTGGTACAAATATATTTGAATATTTTAGAGTGACATCATATATAAAATTAGATATTATGCAATCGAAGATTGTAAATCAAATGTAAATCAACATCCTGTGGTATACATAATGATAAGTTTCTTTAAAGCACGCCTAAGGGCATTGCCAGATATCAAAACATCTAATCAGATACGTTGATAAGTAAAACTCTTTTCACATAGCGAACCAATTTTATTTAGACGATATTGATAAAGGTTTTGACTGAGAGCTTTTTTGACAATTTCTCGCTTTAATATAATATATTTTACGTTTGGCAACATTATAACAAACGACTACTAATGTACCCGTCACAAACACAATGTTAAACATTGTACACACACACACACACATCAGCCCGCATTCGTCCACTGCTGGACATAGGCCTCTCCAAATGCACGCCACTGTGGTCAATTTTATTATTTATTATTATTATTATTCACATTGTACAACAATACACTACTCTAAGTGCGATTTTCAATACCAAAAACGTCCATAATAATTTGTTTGGAGTTCTTAAAATAAATACATTTAAACAGATCGATTGAATGTAATTAATAATAAAAAATAATGAAATAAAATTTAACAGAATCATTTCTTAAACAGCCTCTGCCTGATTGAAGTCAAAATAAAGGGACTAGGTAGTTTAATTTAGGTCATAAATCATATAATTTTATCGTTAATGTATTATTGTAAAGACAAATAGAATATTGTTATTAAAAGTATAAATATTCAAAATAATGAGTCGACCAATCATTAAAAGAAAAGGATATACTAAAAAAAATGATTACGTAACTGTAGAAACCTTAGCAACAAACGTAAGGTGTAACGTAGCATAAATTCTAATTAAAGTAAGGAAGTTCTTAGATAGTTCATCTATGGTCATTTCCACCTGTCTTCAGACCACCCTTCGGAAATGTGATTTCAACTGCGATTGTAAATAAGCGGAAATAGTCCGATTATCTACCAACCGAAACATGAGCCAATGAAACAACCGCAGTCGTTAATATATTACAAGTATTATAAATATTAAATTGTATAATTATTTTGGGTCAATTAAAGAAACTTTAAAATAAAATACATTAGATTTTAAATGTTAGAGATTTGTAAATTACAAAACAAACGAGTATTTAAATCAAAATCACAGACAAGAAACAAAAGCACTGTTCATACAATAACACAAAACACTGCATATTCAATAATAGCTGCAATATAATTACACATAATTTGCACCTATATTTGCGTCTTCTACCTATCTACAACTACCATAGCTACAAATTTTCCGCTATGCCCTAATATTAAACCTTTCATAATTATATCAAGTCATATAATTTAGTAGCTCCGATTGATAATGATTACTTCCAGGAGTCCCTTGTATTTTAAATTCAGCAAAATAGAGGGGTTTTTGAGGAAGAGACCAGTTAAGACACGCGTATTCCATATTTCCTGTCTTATGTCCCCTATGTCTCAACGGTGAACGTTTGACTGCCTGGTTATTAACACTTGTGGACTCTTCAAACGAGTTCTTATAAGGAATTCCAAACAACATCCCGTTATATTTGGTACTAATTTCGGGAAAGTTGTTAGGAAATAGGTAAAAGGTGAGAATTACAAGTCTTGTTTTTTTTTGTGAGTATTTCATCATGATTCGAATTCGGGCTGATTGGATAAAAAAAAAACATTATTATTATATTAATATTTTATTTTTAAAAACATGGATCAGAATAATTGTTTTTAATTGTGTAATTACTTATGCAGCATTTGTATATTTGATTGATCATTTGCTATTAAAACAAACTTTCTCATAAAATACTTCAATCAAGATTTAATTCTATCGAGTCCTGGCTCTAGCATAGCATTATCGATTACATGTGGGCGTTTATGAAGTTCCTTTTGTTTTTCTTTTCCATTTAAATACCCATGAAACCTGTTTATATTCCCAGACGTATTGTTTCTTAGTATTGGATTGTGTTTGTTAGAAATGCAATGAGCGTTTAAGTATCAATGAATCACATTTTTTAAAACAAGTTTTTGTCATCTAGTTTACAATTAAATTGTATTATTAACAATATTATTTCACAGTGTTTCTAACTGGAATGTCTTAGTTCGTTTGAAAATTAAATTAAAAAAAAAAAAAATTAATGAGCCCTGTAAAAAGTCGTGTTTTGTAAATATTTTTATAAATAACACGAATATCTTTTAAAACTACCGACACACTAATCGTTTTACCTGAATCTGACATTTAAGTTTATAAATATTTTATAAAGAAAACGTCCAAATAAAAACCAACAACTCGTTAAGATTCTTTACATTAAAATATCTCAAGATAGTACAATAATTAGCCGTTCAAGATGACACATTCTAACTCAACGAAATAATAGATAAACAAACCGCTTAATTACTATTGGGATAAGGGATATTTTAATGCTTTATGGTTCTAGCAAAATTGAATATTATTTTAGAGTTGCTTTTATAAAGTATATGTTTCTATATAATGTGACCTAGCAAGCACTCATCTTTGAAAGGGAGCACTCATTTTGTTATTAACAAGCTTCCAAAGGACGGGTAGGTGATTCGTAGTCTATGTATAAAGTGAAAGATATCTTTATTCAACTTTATATCCTAAACCGACCAGTCGTTTTCACTTGATTGACCAACTAACACCTTGCACATTATAAATCTTATTTTAGTAGGATGTGCATACGGTATCAGCTGTGGCGACAAGGATATTTTCTAACACTGTAGGTGAATATCTTTAGAGACAATACATCACATAAACATCGTTGATCCAATAGAGGTTTTAAGTGCCGCAACATGTATGGTACGGTTAACCTCCACCAGCAAAATAATTTATAATGATGTTGGGTATCAGGCAGGTATGCTGTGTCATAACACTGCGCCGACAAACTGAATGGTATAAGGGCATGTATGACCTATTTAGTACGAAGTTGACATGTACCGACGTTCGTAACCAACTTCGTTTCAATCAAATCTGATAATTGAACAGAATTTTTATGACGGAAAACAATTAACTTGTTAATATAACATGGTGTAAGGAATAAAAATGCGTACTCTGATTTAAAACAGAAAGTTAAATTCACGAAAAAGATGTACGCATATAAAAAATTATGTATCATATATACACGAGCGCCATCTACTGTCGGTATGTCGGCTCTGACCACATTTATAAATCTCGTCTATAAACAAGTACTTGAAAGACGATATGACACAGGATTTTGCTTTATGAGAAAACACTTAGGCGGCCTCCAGCGACGCATTTTACGTAACACTATCCGTCCAATGAATTGGAAGTAATTATTTTCATCCTTTAAGCAAAACGTGTTTCGTACAAGCTAATAACAAATATAGTATTTTTACTAGTTTACATTTACGAACATAAGTCCTAAATAACACAACGAATCGCATTGTCCTACGAGGGGTATAAGTTGAATACTTGCGAAGCGGAAAAGACAAATAAATTCTTCTAGGTCTTTTGATTACAATATAGTAATATACTTTAAAACATAATTCAGCTGATACGAGACACTTTCAAGACGACAATAATTACTCGAGGGAGGAGATAAAAATTAAAGATGACGAAATTAAATGTTGGACGCGTCGCTGTGTCAATATTATATCTGGATTTAAAGAATTTATTGCGGCAATATCAAAAGCTTAGTTCTTATTGATTGAGAGTAAATTGGTATTGAATGAAAAATTTAATACAAACATCAGCATGTAATAATATATCTGTCGTATTTTTTTAACTACTCCTCGATAATTATATACACCTTAAAATAAATGTCTTGAGTACAAAAAGCAAAAATTAAACTATAAAATATATTTAAGAAATGAAGTATGCAGAAGACTCTCGCTTTATAATATAGTGCCACCAAAAGGAAATTGATTTTGATAATTGTAATTACTTGTAAATTTAATTCTAAGGGGCCACTGCGTCACCCTATTCATCCAACCCGTTCTTTTTAGCTCACCAAGAAAGTAAAATTCTTAACTTTTCGGAATTAGAAGATTTTGCTCAGCAAATGAACAAAAACTTTTCTCTTTACGTTGCTTTTAACTTTTGTCTTTCTTTTTTGTTTATATTTCAGGTAACTACAGTCGCATTGTCATCGATTTCACAAAGTTCACCTTATGAATGGTTGAATGGTTATTATGTAATCGTTTTATATAGCATCAACGCATAATACACACACTACCACTTGTGACTGGTTTAATGCTTAATAGTATAGTTATCATATACATATGTATAGCATTGTAAGGTAAGTAGAGAAAGAAAGGAATTATAATAGGACAATAAATAATCAATTATGCGTCTGCTTAATAGGACAATTAAGAAGATACACCAAACTATCATACTATATATAGTATAAAATCGAACTTAAAAACAATGTCGTAATGAAAAAAAGCAACGGCCTTACTTAATTTTACTAAGGGGAGTATAGTTACTTAAACAATGCTGTCTTCTTCTTACGAATATCAAATCAGTTATGACAGAGAGAGAAATACGTTTTTAACGAAACATCCGTTAAAAATTTATAAGTAAAGCCAAGTTTAAAGTTTATATATACATATTATCTAATCTTATAAATATTTCGAGCACGAGGCCTTGTCTATGAGACAAGACTTAGTCTAAAGCAAATATAGCGAGGGTTCAAACAGGTTCAGTATCCCTTTGAGGATAGACAAATAGACGTATCTAATGTGCACACGTGAGGTGACGACAATGGTCTGGATGACTAGGGGAAACATGCGAAATTATGCCCTTTGTTATTCATTAGGACTTTCTCACGCATCGTCATGGTCATTTATTAATATTTAAAAAGTTTTGTTATTTAAAAGAAAAAAACATTTATAAAGTATATATTTATATTAAAGGTTTTATAATTAAATGAATGAAACTAAACTGCGCTATTTACAAACACTATTGAATCGTTGAACTTAAACTAGAGATTCTATCGAGAAGTACAAACAAGAATTAAATATATTAATTTGGGTATACTAAAGTACTTATTCTATTTATTTTATCAAGTCGCCGATGTTAAAGTATTCTTAAGTAATTATTTGTTAAAATACAAATAAAGGCAAGAACCCAAAAATCTGGTAGCAACTTCCGACTTGTTTACTAAACGAGGGGATCCAGGTTTTTGTTGGAATCAGACGACGTGTCAGCGCCGAACCATATGCCGTATGATGACACATTTAAACGCACATGTGATGTTTTTGTCCGATAAAAAAAACTTCGCCTTTACGGGAAGCAATACTCTGTTTATATTGAAAATTATATTTTCTTTCACGTGTGCCGAAACCTGACCAAATTGAAAACAGTGGTTTCATTAACGAAGGAACAATTATAATTGCTTTTTTATTATGCAAAGGACATTAGGATAGGTACAAAAGTGGGGTGAATTATAAAGGGACAGATGTTCCCTCATGGTGATTACGATCGCTGTAGGTACGGCGAGACATGAATAAAAATATTTAATGGTATAAAATCGTCTCCAGAAAATTTTCAGAACGCGAATGCGTACAAATCCTCAAAGTCAATATAAATAAAAACTTTTATTGTTGAACAACAAAAGTCTAGGGGTTGTTCACCTGGTCATTTCCCCCTAAGATTAATGTCTCAAGGCGTACAATGACTCCCGCGCACATGGCCTGACATTTCTCAACCCCGCGTCGCTTTTTTTTACTCTTTTTTCAACTTCCTCCCCTTATTATCGCCTTACAATAATTACGAAGCAGCACGCGCCCGAAAGGTGTTTAGAGAAAGCGCTAATGAAGCATTTGCTTTTGAAAGTACACCATTGTGGGAACATAGAAATATTTTCTGTGACCAAGTAAGGAATCGCATAGAAACATTTTATTGAACTTTTTAAAGTATCAGTAGTGTGTGCAAAGTACCACCTGCTTCTGCTAATTAACCCTTTCCGATAGTCGTATTAAAGACAAGCGGAACGCTTTTAAACATGTGAATAATCATTCGACGTTCTATATTTACTCGAGCGTTGTTTCTGGTATATGGCACAAAGCAATCACACAGCCGAGGGGCCTCTTGTGTTTATTGTATGAGGTCATTGTTCCAACTGCCAAGCGCCACGGGACTAAATTGTTACAGTTTATCATATTATCCCTACTCTATATTGCAATAAATCATAAAGTCTTGAAGACCAAATTCCGCTCTTGGCAAATTGTATCACAGGAATTTGCAATAACGATATAATTATTTAATTGATTCTATAGTAAAAGATTACAAAAGACGACCTCCGTGGTCGAGTAGTGTGTACACCGGTTTTCATGGGTACGCCACTCCGAGTTCCCGGGTTCGATTCCCGGCCGAGTCGATGTAGAAATAGTTCAGTTTTCTATGTTGTCTTGGGTCTGAGTGTTTGTGGTACCATACCATTTTCCATAACACAAGTGCTTTAGCTACTTACATTGGGATCAGAGTAATGTATGTGATGTTGTCCAATATTTATTTATATTTACAATCCATATGGTTGTATTCACTAATGTTGTATAATCTTACGCCGTTCTACTTAAACGCAACCATTTTATTTATAAATAAATTCACCATAAAACAAGTAACGTTTCAATTTTTAAATACCCCAAACGTTTGGCGGCAATATAATTTGTTTTTTTTAAAACGTCCGAAATCCTTTAAAGGACAAAGTTTCGTATTCAAGTTGGAAAATCAAAAAATCGCAGTGCAACGATCGGTAGTCGGATGGCTAAGAATGCAGTCTGAATCAAGCCCGGAGCCTCGGGCAGGTGATGTGCCATCTGGGGCCCACGTGTCAATCGAATTTACGCGATATCGTGTGCCAATTATCGGAAATTAGATTTCGAACGGCACTAAAATTGGCTTTTTGTTCTGCTAATGTGTTTATCGATTTTTAATAGACCCTTTTGTGATAATATTGATTAACGGGAAGATAATTAATTGTTCTCGATGGTTTTTGAAAAAAAACTGCTCAAATGGGCTTCGATCTTTTTGTAATATTTTATCGCACGTAGTCTGTTTATATGACACGATTTATATAAAACTCGTGGCCGAAATTCGACGTTATTGAAAATTCGAGTAAAACATAAAAATAACATAATAATATGTCAATATTTCGTATGCTTTTTATTTTTACCGAAATTTTCAAAATATTTTATAGATAACTCTAATAGCAAAAAAAAATCGGTTGACAATCACTGTTTTGATTTTGACCACCATTTTAAGTCACAATAATGTTCTTAATTTTAGTTGCAGATTAGGTGAATTTAGCTCCAATTACATAATTAATATTCATTATTAATGGGGCATCTTAAATTCAGAATACTTTGGATTTTAATAAAGTTTCGACCTTACAAAATAATAAATGTATAACTTCACCGTGTAATAAAATAATACAGAAATATTGATCGAATTCAAATGCGGGAGTACACGCGCCATCTGCGGCCCCCACAATGATTGTCGAGCAGCTGCTACGATGCGCCTAGGAAAAAACCTATGTTGAACACAATAGGTTCTGTAGAATTATTTATAATTTTTTGTATAATAAACTATTCGCACTATAAAGCTATTCTTTATTTTACTATGTTTATAAATGGTGACATTTTTCATGGTTTTCATGGAGACAATTCAGATCGAAAACACCGACAATAGACGAGAGACAGACGAATCATACTTCCACATTATTTTATTTTTGAAACTATAATTATAGTTACAAAAATAATATTTGCCTTTCCTTTCTTACCAACTTAAAACCAAGAAAGTTATAAACAAATAGGTAACAATAATTTCCTATATTTTCCTTGTAAATTTTTTTAAATTATATTGTAATAAATTGTGTACTAAGGCAAAATTTAGAATTTAATTTTTCGTAAAAAAATGTATTCAATTAAATAATGGTATCAATATTACGTGATTTAGCACGGAACCCTAATCAAGTACAAAATGTATCTTTTTTGGATAAAGGGTATCGCATCCTGGTTATATTTGAAGTATTAGCGATTATACTTTAATGTTGAATAGGTTTTTTATACACTTTATTATTTTCCGTTTATAGACTTAACTAATGTATTTATTTCCTGCTGTTATCCTTGCTGTATATTAAAGGAATCTTGTGGTGATTATGTATTTACCTTTAATCTACTTCTATACAATATTGTTATAAAACTTTTGAGATCAACATTAAGACATATTAAGATTTTAAACTCCGATATATCAATTTGTTTTTTAAATTCATTTCGAGAACAAGACGTTACAATATACAGAAATAATCCAGCCATAGTATTCATTGCAAAGAAGTGTGTGAACGATAAATTTGAAAATGAGAAATAATTTTCCCAAACATATATATTATATGCATAACTATTAGAACCGAAGTATCAAATGAAGACAAACAATGTTGTTTCATTGGTTTTTAATAAATCTCATTAGGCGGTGTCTGTAAAAATCGTAAGGAAAACTTAAGTATAGAACAAAATGTAGCACGTGTGACACTGTAACAAACTCCTTAACAACCGGACATTTAAGGCTACTTAAACATAAATAGTACCCTATAAGTATCAACTCTCTAAATAATATATATATATAAAACACTATTAAAAAAAGAACTAGACCTCTCCATCTCTTAACAACTACCCTTTGAAAGACTCATCAAAGCTTGCTTTAATAGAGAGGGTTACTTAACATTAAATGACTAAGAATTATCTTTAATACATTTCAAAGAGACACGTAAAACGCGCGTCGAAACATATTTTTAAGATTCGATTCAGGTATTAAACACAATAGTTATTTTTCCTTTATTTGTGTAATAATAATACGAAACACTCTAGTTTAACATTCGTTGAATTTTTCATTCGACTATCTTCACCAAATTTAATCTACTACACAAGTACCTATTAAATTCAGTGTTGACATACGTAAAATAAAAAAAAATGATTTTATATTATAAATGGAATTAAAAATACTTAACAATAGCAAAGGAATTAAAACGAGTTTGTAATTTACCAAGTTAAACTGTTTATAATTACAGCGTTATTGTATTTTCCTTTAGTTATGAGACATTTTCATGAAATCAAATCAAATCAAAATCAATTTATTCAAGTAAACTTCACAATGAAGCGTTTTTGAATCGTCGATATTTAAATACTACCACCGTTTCGAAAAGCAGCTTCCAGCGAGAAGAAACATCGAAAGAAAGACAGTCATTATGAAATTTGTTTAAATGATTTCTGCATTGATAATTAATTATTAGTTTTATTATATAAATTAAATTATTTATTTACAAATAATTATTTAGATTCTATATCGGATTGAAAAATTACTATAAAATAAGGCATGTTGAAAATATTTAATAACAAAATCGAAGAATACGATTCAATTAATCTCTTGCAATGTATAATCCTCGGGGTCAACAAACGGGATCAAAACAAACGTAACATCCCTTGTGAAAATCCTTACAGAATTCAGCCTGAGATAGCTCGACTTGCATGCACAAACTTGTCCCTTTGTCCGATCATATGCAAGCCCCCTCTTAAAATCGTGGGAATCAACATTTACCTGTACCTACATGACAACATCTGAACCTTACAATACACATTACGTAGGGAGTACAGAACTCACACCCCTAAATTAATTATTGTAGGCGCAATAAATTGTAATCAAAAATTTTCACGTGTGATTAGATTTTTGTGGGAAATTTTTAATAAGTTATTTTCATGTTTAACTTTTACGCATTACAACACTGAGCTTCAATGGTGCCAATATTGTGCAATATATACTGTAGATACGTTAATCCAAAGGGACTTATGTCTACATAAATAAAATACATTTAATATTGTACTGCCTACGAAAGACAATTTCATAGATTAAAAGAATTTTCTGTTTTATTAGTTAAAAATGCCGTCTCTGTCTTTAAAAAAAAAAACACCAAATTCTGCCCGATAAAAATAACTATTTTTTTTTTATCCGCCGAAAGAAAAAACAACGACAAAGCTGATGAAATTCCTGTAAAAACAGTTTATTTACACGTCGTCAATAAAATGTATCTCCAGCAATTACTTACAATACTTCAAACTACCAACATTAAATAAACTGTCATCATAAAACCAAAGAGGTTGTAATTACACATGTTCAATCAATATTTATATCGAAAGCAATTACACAATACTGTGTTGCATGTTGTATGACATAAGAATACGTGGAGTACCTGCAGAAGTAATTAATTCCTTTGGACCGATTTTCATTAAGTGTAATCAATAATAATCAGTTGCAGATTTAATTTCTTACTGCGACAACGACTATGGGCAGTGATGTCCACTGTTAAGTGGTCAGCAAGCCCTTTGTCCGTCCGCCAAAATAATCGTCATAGCAAAATATATTATCTCGATCTAGTAATGAACCTCAATTTTTTTTTTAATATAAAAGACTATTTACGTTTTTTTTGTAACCTGTGATGATGTTTGACATTCAATTGATTTGAGAGGAAATAAAAATTAAATGAAATGGGTTATTGTATTGTTTGTCCAAATGAGAATTTGGTGTTAAATTAGGTTCATAAACGCCTTTGACATCTTTCTAAAATCTCTTAGTGGAAAACTATTTCCGTTATTCGCTATATTTGCTAAAAATCACACATATTTAATCAATGTATCTTCTACATTAACCAAACACGCTGCACCAAGACTTGTTGCGATATATATTTTTTTCTATATAATTTTTTTTTTTATATAATTAAAATAATAAAACTGTACAAGGTTTAAGCGTTAGGATAATATAACTAATGATAGAACGAATAAGTGTGTTTTCTGTTACTTCAACTACCCAGAACACTCGTATTGTTTAAAAATAAATAAATAACTTTACTGTATAAATTAATTTTAAGACAGGTTTTGTAACTACAAAATGTTCCATCCTTATTTATGGTAGATAATGGATTTTTAAACTGTTTCCCATAGAACACTTAATCGTCCGTGCGTAAAAAAGGTGCAATATGAGGGTCACGCCTGTTGATGGTCAGAAAGAGGAATAAATTAGAATAATTTGTATGGAAGCTCACAATTACATGCTCATTAAATGAGTAATTGATACTAATGTTGCTAATTCATTCAATTACGAAATACTTCATCCGTAGCACGAAGAGATTCTTTTTCTCGCTAACTGGTACGGGTAGATAACCTGTACGGAGGGATATTGCAGTAATTAAGAAATATATAGCTATCCTTTTTTAACGAAATTTCTTCGATGTTGTCTATCTCTCTTTCTCTAAAAAAAAATGACGAAATTGTTAGGTACGTAAAAACATAGTAAGGTAATTCCTAAACCTTTTTATGTTCAAACATACAATCTCTGTAGTGCATATATATGTGCAAACATGCTACATTCTCTATTTTCCCGCTCTCATAGTCATATAGGATGGCAATCCGATACGACTGAAGAAAGCTTTCCAACTCACCAACTCCTGGCTGCGGTTTAGAATTTCTTAACAATAAAACCTTCATTGATGCGACCACTGATTCGAGCTCGGCGAATACGTATTCTTAACAAGCGTAAGAAACAACTTATAAATAAAACAATTGTTTTATGATAATTTAAAAAGGATAAAATAACATAAATACAAGGAAAACTCATGTCAATAAGAGTTATAAAAAAAAATATGAATAATATTAATTTTAATAATATACTAGCTGTGCCCGCGACTTCGTGAGCGTTTGAATTTAACAAAAAAAAGTTATTATTGTAGCCTAAGTTACTCCTTATTACAACAGCTATCTGCCAGTGAAAGTCCCGCCAAAATCGGTCCAGCCGTCCCAGACATTAGCCGGAACAAACAGACAGACAAAAATTTTAAAAATGGTATTTTGGTATATGTACCGTGTATACATACATATGCGTATTTACATATTTAGTAAAAAGCAGTTATTTTAATATAACAAACAGACACTCCAATTTTATTATATCTATAGATTCATACAATAAAACTTCTATTTCAAGTTAACAATGACTTGACTTTACCATACGCTATAACAGGAAATTAAAATATAGATTGCGACAAAACAACTCGCTATTAAAATGAACGCGTCGAGCTCCGTTCAAATCCATAAATTCGATTTCAAATACGGTAGCCATATGTTCGCTGGCAATATAATCATTTGATAAGCATTAAAAAAGCCCTCATACTTAAAGGAAACCCTGGTAGTTTCCTTAAAACAGTAAAAATTATCTTTATAGGGGTTTGCGAAATGTACTTACAAGTCAGGGCTGCCAACGAAAATAGTTTTAAAAAGCTTAAAAGACTCGATTATAAAAGGTTTATTTTCATAATCAATTTAGCCCTAATTATCTTAAAAAAGTTAATATTAATCCGTCCTCTAGGTACTTTCTTAATATTCAAATATAGACTAAATAATAATCATTCAATTAGAAGTTAATATCAATGTTCTTGAGATTGATCAAATGTAGAGCATTATTGACATTAAAATCATTTATAATATACAATTAGATAAAAAAGTACGAACATCTGTCAAGTCTGACTGTTATTATATAAAACAAGTAATATTCACAATTAATTGTTTTTTTTTTTGTTTATTAAAAACTTGCAAATAAAAAAATTGGCAACCCTTAGTACAATGTTTTAAATAGCAATGAACGCGCCCGCATGATATACTTGTAAAGGTGCCTTCCCTTTCCATGATGTGGTTTGCTTGATGTGGTTTGTTTATGTCCAGGAATCAATATATTTATGACCATAATTCGATCATAATTAGTTTTTCCTATACAATATATCCGACATGCAACTTTTTAATTAAAAATACATATAAACGTAAGTTGTATAAAATAAAAAAGATCATTTATTTATTTCCTGTCCTGTTATTTTTACTTAAAAATAACAGAACAAAATAGGATATTTTTCCCTTTGCATTTATTTCTAAATGTCACAAGTGCCAAATACTAATTATCAAATAAATATATAAATCGCACTTGACTTGTTGTGTAGTGTTAGTCGTCTTTGTTTATAATCGATCACGACTATTTTTCTTGTATTCGATATATTTATTATTTAATATTTATCAAATAATGCCGTGCAATATAATATGGACCAGGGATTAATAATTTTATTGACTACTCCCTATAATAATAAGAACTATATTTTTTTTAAATCGAAAATTTCAAATTAAAATAAAAGTATATCAGCTCTTACGCCGTATATACATATAATAATAAAGTCATTGCTTACATATATTTAAAACGAAATCATCATTGACGTTTAATTTTTAATTTTTTTATATAGAGCGTATTTTTCAACGGTATCCTCGTTAGCGAACGATTGACGCATTGGCCATTGTATTGTACCGATGGAGGTAAAATTTTCATCATGACAAACATTTATTTGACGATGCAAATTTTATTATACGCATCTAAGCTTCGTTACAAGGTATCCCTAACGAGTCTATTGTCTTGTATCTTTATTTATATAGAAGATGCTTATGTTCCCAACTGCTTAAACTATAGTAGTTTTTCCACTTAAAATGCAATCAATTTAGATTCAACTGTGTAGTCATTAAAATGTCATAGACAAACAATGTTACTTTCCTATTTATAAACATAATATTACATACATATTAATTAGTCGAGTTATACAAAATGTATTATTCAATCGATTTGATCTAAACCCACCTTGCAAACAATTCATAATTTGTAGGAGACATTTTTGGGACAGAAAGACAAAAGCGAACGCTATTATACAGGGTTATTGGTAATTCGACGTATTCCCGTTAGGAGGTGATAGGGGTGACTATTTGCGATAATTTTAACCCCCATATGCATCATGCAAAAGTTAACCATTTTTGAGTTATCACGTTTTTCAGTTTTTTTCAAAATAAGTCAAAAATGCAATTTCAAAATTTATTTAAAAAAAAGTACAAATGAAAATTACTTTTTTCTTCTGATTTGTAAAAACGATTAAACACTGGTTATTTGTCAACATTAAAATAGTAATTATCCGTCCAAATTTAAAAATGCGAGAGGGAAAAAGATATTATTTCAATATATTTTTTATTTTTTTCGACAAAAATGCCTTAAAAACTATAAAAATCGTTTTGAAACTTGTCCTGCAGATTATTTTAAAAACATAACCGTTTTCTTAGCTTTCCAAAAATGTATAACAACTAGGAACTTATTTCAAAGCAATCGAAATAAAATGACCACAAAGGACGCTGGTGGAAAATCGTATTCGAACAAAACTTACCATATGCATACCTAACCAATGCAAGATTAGTAAGCGTAAGCGAGAGCCGAGTACTTTGGCAGCACATATAATTAAGCGAAATTATATGAACATATATAGTATATAATTAATGTATCCGGTAAATAATTTAAAATGGATAAGTATTGCAAGCATATATTTATTATTACATTTGCGTTTAAATCAATATACATTTTAATGTTTGTATTTGTCTTTGTAGTAAGGATTTTTCGGGCTTATTATTTTTTCTCTTTGTCATCATTAATTTGAAATTCGAAAGAAACTACCAAAGGTCATCATGTAAACAATGTTGTCTCGTCGATGAGCATTTAGGCTCTAGGATAGGACATTTGTTATCAAGAGTACATCAACTGTAGGAATTGCTTGAAATTGTCTTGCGATTGATGACGTATTATTTACATACATAAGCTGTCGGCTTTCAATGAGTGTTTTATAGAAAAAAATATCAATCACACCAGCTGTGATATTTATATATACTAAAGAAAACACCGGGCGATGGCACGCGCCGACACAAATGATCGATACAGTTGCAGCTCATATTTTTATATAATTAGATTTAGTTATGTAAAGATGTTTTTAACTAGTAGAATAACGTATAGAAAAATATACACTAAAATTAATACACTATTAATTGTAATAAAACTCAAAAAAATCCTGCAGAATTAGTAGAATAAAAATGTTATACGTACATTTACCCCAATTTGAAATTGATTGTAACAAGATTTGGATTTTGAAATGTTACCAAACGCATTATTTTTTTTTTACTTTTGAGATTTTTTATTTGACATAAATTTAAAAATCGAACTTTGACACACATACAGGAATAACCCATGTCGTCCGCAAAAAGTATAACTATAACATCCATTGCGAATCCGTCTGTCGCCAACAAAGGAAATAGGTACACGGTATTGTTCGTAGAATGGGCTCAAAAACTTCCCCTGATTTCTTAAGATATTGTAAGTGTATTTCTTGAACCCCAAAACAGCTGGTCTATTCATTGGCAATGAAAAAACGAACTAGTGCCGTCAGTCACGTGGTCCGGAGTATTATTACTTTTTAAGTCAACTGTTGCTATCACAACTGTTGCGATAGTAACACTCATTCCAGCAATTGATATAACAAAAATATTAACAATTTATTATATTGTTCTTTTAATAGTACGCCAATTCTATTCTGTAAGACCTCGACTTCGTACCTTGCTAATGTAATAGATACATGTGAATATTCGAAATAGCTCTTACTACACAATTATATTACATCATAATATTTATACTAATAATATTAATACTAATATTAATACTACTACATAAGCCAGAAATCTTTAAATAGTGAGATCTCTTAATCATCATTAATTATCTTATTCCGTGAATTTGTGATCTTTTTATTTGGGATACAAACAATTCTGTAACTGTTAAAAAAAAAAATAGAAAATTTTAGTTTAAATAATAGACAAAAATCAAACAACTTGACACTAATAGCAATAATAAAAAAGTATTAGCATACATTTTACCGATTTCCTTGGGAATACATTTTGCTAGTGTTTTGGTACCCCACAACATAAGTTATTCGATGAGCGTACGTCATTCATTGATGAATGCACTAACAATTTTTTTTTTCTTCAGCTTGGGTTTGAAAACATTAATCTAGGGTTGGTATTACACAGGAAATTATTGATAACTCAGGTTATATAATTTTGTTTCTTAATTATCTTCTTGTTTGGTTACCAAAATACAATTATGAAAATAAAAATGAATGTATAATTTCTAAGACAAAAAAAAACAACTTAGAACGAAAAGGACATTGGTTCGTAGATATATAATACTTAAAAGCATTTAAAGCGAAAGCTTCTAATGTCAACAAATGCTACAAAAAATAATAGAGGAATGTTTAGTGAGCATAAAACATGAGTGTTATTACAGTGACTAGCGCATAGTTGCAGTTGTTCAGTTGCATCGTGTGAAAGTCGCGTCCTGCCATCGCCACCACCCCAATTACTTTAGTATTCATAGAATAGTTAGATAAGGATGGACTTTGCAATTAGGTACATCGATGTCGATAAATAAATACGAAATAAAAAAAAAACTTAATTTTACAAGTACAACCGATAAAAAGTATTTATATTATCATCAAATCATTTAGATACTTACAAAAATTAAACACCTGCCTAAGACTTTCTTTATTAGCAAGTATTCTCCTAACATAAAAAGCAAGATTAAATTTATACCAGCAAGGTTATCTATCCAGCATATTATTTTTATGAAAATATGTAACTCGATTTCAAATATAATTTAATATCATTGCATGACTCTAGCAGCTGCTAGTGAAACACGCGAGCACATGTAACATCTTCCTTATCGATAGAATGAAAATCATCGATAAGTTAGCAAAAGGTCATCACTGGCTCGCACCTTGACAGCCATCTGCCGATGCACGTGAGGCAATTAAGGCATCGAACCCTTGGGGGTGCCACCCTCGTCTGTTGGTCGTTTACCTTTAGAGGGGTTGCGCGGTCAACACTACTTGTCTGTACTTGTTCTCACATGAAAAGAACAGTAATTGAGTACCGCTATAATTGTTGAAATATTTAGAGAAAAAAAATAAAACATAGTTTCTTGGCCATTACAACTTCTTGGGATTCAAAAATAAAGTATACCATTTAGATAATCGTGAATTGCTCTAAATAATTTAAGTTAATTAAAACAAGCCTTATTGAGCGTTTAAATAGAAGATAATTTATTTAAATAACCCATTGTACACGTACCTTTTAAAGATTTACAAAGAACAAATTATAATCTTTAGAATTTTTTAAGTATTGCCAACTTATGCAGTTTTATTCGTCTTACCGGTTAATATAATTCGCTAATCGCTAATTATTTAGTTTTGTGCTGTCTCCAGTAAAACATCAAAATAATGTATTTTCGCATTATTTTGATGTTATAATTATGTTAATTGATTTATAGAAATTAAAAAAGATTACGTAATACAGAGAAGGGGTTGGCAGGCAGCCCATTCGTAGGGAATTGCTGAATAAGTGTTAGCATAATATGATAATCATCTTTAATATATTGTTTCACGGCTGGATGCGGAAGACCGTGGACAGGACAGCACAGGATGGGATGGGATAGAGAGCTTCATGCACCTAATCAGAGGTCTATTTCCAGCAAAGCCCAGGTGGCCTCTTTTTGTTTTTTTTTTTTCGTAGTAACTGTTGCTGTTGGTCCTCGACACCGGTCATCGGACGTAGGACTAACTTAAAATACTTCCTTAACACGGAGTCTAAATGACCCAGCGGTTTGAAACAATTTTTAAGTCTTTTCAACAAAGAAGGTTTATTCCCAGCAGTGGACCATTTACAGGCTGTTTATGACTAGTAATGATAGGCAGATTAGTTATAGAAATAAAAGTAATCGCAAATACTATTTTTTTATGTTGAGTTGTAGGTTATGGTTTTGCCCGAAGTAACGAATTTGTACATTAATAAGCTACTAATATTGCGACTTGTTTATTAAAATATATACAAATTTATTGATAAAGAATTAATTCATATAATGAATGGAATACCATTTTTTGTGTAAGGTAACCTATAGTGGCTTTGCAAGGCAATGATGTTTGATTTGGGGAAGGTTTCAGAATTCCACTACGCTACTCCACTGCATCGTGGTGGAGTGGTGTTAGATGTAACAACGGAAGAAATACGACATAAACACGTCGTTGTGATGTTATCCTCTACGAGCACGAGAATTATTAACTCAAATCAAGCACGTTAAACATAATGGAGCTCGCGGAATTCGACATTACTTATGATTATATCTGGTCAAAATAGAACAAATCCTTTAATTACACAAGGACAGGTTTCTACCTTCATATACAAAGGTACAGCGGACAGTGTTTTTTTTACAAGTTTCACAGGTTTTTAATGTCGAAATAAAGTGATCGCTAAAATAAATCACTAAATAAAAGTAATATCCTTAGTACTTACTTTAAAAACAAATGCCACATAGATCATTATTAAGCCTATAAAAAATGTACCTACACGACAATTTGTTTTGTCACATTTATAATGAAAATAAATTAAAAAACCAAATTAATTATACTTCATAGATAGTGTTTGTGAGTTCAGTGGAAAAACGGAAACTTAAAGCGCCAAAGCTTTTGGAAAATGAAGCTTAGTCCCTTAACTTTAAGCCTCATTTCTTAAAGGTACCATTTTGGCGCTTTGGCCATTCTTGTTTTACATTGATGATGTAATTCTACTGGTAGTTCTATTAAAACAAAATGCGTGTTTTAATTTTTAGATTGATATAATTTGATATTATTAATTTACCTTAATACAAAAAATAATATATTTTATTCACAATAACGCAACTCAATAAAAATCTAACACAACTTCATCCTTCGCAACGCGAAGCTTCTGTTATTGATTATGAATAATGTGGAACTACCCTCACTTGAAAATGTTACTTATCGCCTTAGAAAATAGCATCTTTGAGTTATTAAAAAGGTACACACTATGAATATAAATTAAAATAAGTTATTATATTATTTTTCGTGCTGCGTTAGCATTTGTTGGTTGATAATCAGTAGAATGGTAAACGGTCAACTGCTTCTTTGGTCTACTGACTATCTTAAGCTAATTCACATTAACACTCTAATGGTCAAATTCCTTCAATAGAAAAGTACATAAGGTGATGGGCCAATAGGCCCGTTGGACCATCACCTAGTCTCTCTTCAATTATGTTGGGAAGGACCATTGCACGAATGAGTATGAGCAGAAAGTGAGTGTACCTGTCTGCGTATATTTATGCTTAGCTTTGAAATTAGCAGCTGTAGTAAAATTCAGTCAGAATCATTCATAGCAAATGCAGATTCCAAACCCTCACGTAACACGTTTCAACATTTGCAAACACAGCAACTATACGTGTGCAAATTATATGAAATAATACACAGACGCTTTATGAATTCTGAGACCGAATTGTAGTCAAAACTCGTTTAGATAAGACCGGAAATACCATGACAAATATTGTAATATTAAATGAAATGCGAATGATGACTTCATTCATGTTTTACGTTTGAAATTTATATTTTCAACTCGACCGGTTCATATTCAAACTGGCCGTCTCGACTTTGTTCGAGTAATAGTACTTTTAACCTCACCTAGAACTGACACCCACCCTCTCCTAAAGTTAAAATTTGCAAAAATCATTTCTCAGCAGAAGCTTACAGTAAAAATAAATCAATGTTAAAAATTTCATCACGCAATTATACTTTCAATATAATCTGTGATGAACGAATGAATCTATTTTAATTTGACGATAAACATCAAAACTTAATTTGAACTCTATGAACATATATAATATATTATATATGTTCTACTATTGTATTTTAGTAGGCTCTCGACCTGAAATAATAAAATTAAAAATTACATGTTTTTGTCGCGAAAAACAGTGCGAAACTATTAATATCGTCTTGCTGATATTCTTTAGCGACAATAGTCACTTCAGTTTAAGTTTCTAATAAAAAAAGAAATACTAAAACAACTTTAATTGTGCCGATATAATGAATTTTAACTGATGATTACAAATCGCATCGCTAACATCCAAAGACAATTTAAAGCATACTATTTCGCAAATATGGAGGATGTCTTCTAGCTATTTGTACCCATCTACTTAATAATATAGTTAGCCAGTGTAACTATAGACACATGGGACATAAGATCTTAGTGCTCGAGGTCGGTGGTACATGCGCGATATACCTAAGGAATGGTTACATTTCTTACGACCAAAGTTATGAAAATTACATTTTTAATAAACATAATGACTAAAAAATAACTTACTAACTAGTACTACGAAATCAGACGGTTCCTTTTATCTTTAATTTTTCTCTATCTACAAATGCCAAACGAATTAATTAGTCAACCGATCCAATAATGTAGAATTGGCATTTGGCATAGAAATATTCAATCGAGAGTACGTTCTTCATAATAAACGAATCTGATATAACCTTTAGTGTATTGAGTTTTCAGTGTTCATTCACCACGCATGTTTAAATTTCAAAGTAGGTTGAATAGGCACCCAAGTTCAAAGCACAAATAGCTTTGCATGACTAAAAATAGGTATTACAAAGCAGTCAGGTTCTATCCAAGTCAATACGCGATAGAATTTGGCCAAGTTTTTGTACCTCCGATCATCTGTAAAGGTTTCGTCCGCTATCTAGTTAAGTAGGCATTGTAAGTGGGACCTTGGAATGTTTCAAGGTCCATAAGAGCACGCAGGATTACCCAGACGAGTTGAAGGTCACGTGGCTTATTCAAATTTGGCTATTGAAACAACCAGTGTATATCTTAATGTGTACTTTATATCTCTTGAATGTGTTTTTATGTTCTAGGTAACAAAAGGAAGTATCTTAAATAGGACACTTGATTTTAAATGTCAAAATTATGTATCTATTTTGAATACCAAGCTGGTAACTCTCGAACATTAACTCATTAAGTCGAAGTGATAAAGAAAACCAGATCTTCCCTGTTTATCCTCTTAAACCATTTGGGTAACTAATCTATTTTCTATTACCTCCACGAGAACTATTTCCGCAAGCCCAAAGTCTAATGTAATTTCATTAAACTAAAATTAAATCAATATATTCCGATACAGTAACCAATAAAATTAGTATAATCAAAATCTGCATTGTACTACATTGATAATTAATTATTACAAAACTTCGGCGATACAAATACTACAGAATAGTCTTGAAACACGTGGTAGCTTAACTTCGTGTTTAATCCAAGTAACTCAGCACACAATTTAATTACAATACGAATAGAATGATAACGTATTATATAGTAATATCTTATTTAATTTCAGGTGAGTTTTTTATTAATTAAACTACAATAAAATATGCCAATCATTCGCGATGTTTGCGAATGAAGGCCTCCATAAAGTATCATTATTATCATACGGACATTGTTAATAATAAATTAATATTGTAGGTATACAATGAAGTTTTACTATAAGTCAAAAATATTTAATTCGTCTATTACTTATGCAATTAGTTCCTTGCGTCTTTTATTTATTAAAATAAGTAAAACTTTAATGTATACAAAAAAATTAGTCAACACTCACTTTCTGCGCCGGCTGGCTGAGGTATTATTCTCGAGTGGAAAGTTGAAGGATTCACCAAAAATCCGATATTGCAAGTCGTCCTCTTCATTACTTTGATATTGCATCGCTTACACGCTAATTACAAGGCGTATGACGAAATTAACCACCCTTATCATTACTTGACCTTAGAATCATCATTACAAAACATACTAAAACATCGAACTATTTCACTTTCATTAAAATCAAACACACCGGCGTACTATACAAAATTCTTGTACATTTGCCGCCAAAAAAAAGTACAAACTACAGAGATTTTCTTTCTTTATTTTTTTTTATTAATTTTAAAATTATCGGCAGCGAACACGACGAATCACTGCCGTAACGCGTGCGGAGCCGGACTGACTGAACGAAACGAGTAACGACGGGGCGCGGTAGAGCGGGAACCGGCATTGTCGTCCCACCCGGCTCGCCCTGGGCCGTGTTATAATGGCCGTGGAATTCCAAACTTTATAGTTTTCATAATTCATATCCTTATTTTCATACCGCATTGTAATTAAAAAAATATGTTTATATGATAGAAATGTTTGTATTTTTAACATATTTATTTCATTACATTAAATAAGTATTAAACTTTGTTATGTTCGTTTAACATATAAGTATGAAAAAAAAAGTTCATAATTATTTACAAGTAATAATTATTATAAGAGCACTTTCGTGATTAAATTGTTGATATAATGACGTCAACTCTCGGTGCAACCATACACCGGATAGACCACTTCCAGGTTTAAGATAACATACTTTTTGTGGTCCGGCGACAAGTTTGACTACTTACGATATATTTTTAAATTCTTCGTCAGTTTCGACCATAATTTATATGACAATCATTGAATAATTTATCGAAACAAGTCCTGATTCCTTCATTATATTCTATTCGCTACGATTAGTTACATATCTTGTTGCCAGGCTTTAATTTAAATATCGAATAGCAAAAATTAAAAATTAGCCATGTAAGTACTTAACAAAAGCAATATCTATTGATATGTTTCGATAAATGAACCTATAATAAGAGATGTTCTAACTAATATCTTAATAATAAAGGAAAAGGATAATTCGAGTCGAGTATAAATAACAAAATTGTATGATGAATATTTTGTAACTATACACAATAAAAATAATAAATAAAAAACAGGATCTCAGGATCACTCTTGTGTCTGATGTTTGTCGGTCACAATTTCTCAAAAGTTTTGATTTTCGAGTTTATAAGTAGGGTACGTAAAATAGGGCCTCGCTCATATAAAATCAGAAATCAGTAGTATAAAATTTACCTTGAACACGGAATCTTAAAAGTAAGGAACCCTCTCCACGTGAGACGGACTTTTTAGCACCATTTTTTTTTTTACTATGAAATGTTGTTTAACTCTCATTTTTTACTAGAAAGGCTTTACTTACAGATGTCATTATAATTATATATAGGTATATAATATTAATGAGGCATCCTCGTGTTATTTAAAGAAATCAATTAAGACTGTATTTAATCATATTTTATAAAAGGGGAGTGACTTTCTAAATTTAACCTTGACTATCCAGTTAATGCTAATCTACATAATTTTTATTTATTTTGTTGATATTCAACAGAACAGAATAGAAATTGCTGTAGAAAAAAAAATTACAAAGTTTACTTACTGTTCTTCTTTTACAATAACGTAATTATCTTCTGCTCCAGACGAAAGTTTTGCTTGTAAAGCTTTTAATCTTTCTATTTGAACTTGCAGATATGATTTTGTTCCTTCTTCTTCCATTCTAAAATTAAACATATTATATATTAAGTATTATACTTTCCACGTAGAGTTTGATATGTTCTCTATTGACATTTAATACTATAACAAGTGAAAACGAGAAGTGGAAACGTGAGTCGTTTATAACTATATGGTCAAGTCTTTATAATCACCAAGAATTCATCACAATGCTTTAAGTAGCTGGTCGCAAAGGATTACTTCTTTCTCAAGTAATTTAAATAAGAACCTACAATACAAGATGCTTGAAATTCCTGTTTATTATCTGAATGTGTTCATATATGATATTAAAAAAAGTTATGACTTACAATTCTGTGTGTTAAACTGATGAAGTGTATTCTACCAATCGTAGTTTAATATTTCTTACCAAATTATCCTACCATAGGAAATATACCAAAATTAACTATTGAAGTATTTGTTATCTATTCTATCTAAGAGAATTTCGAACTACTTTCTTTAATCTTTGTATTACTTGAGAATAATCAAAGGAAAAGATCATTATTTAATTCGGTTGATTATAAATTTGAAACCTACGTGTCTAAGGGTGCTTAAGCATGCTGCCTATATTTAGTCCTTTGCTTGTTTAATATTTCCAGACAATGAAAATTAAAACTTGTTTATACATTAAGACTTTTTTTTTAAATCGAAATAAAGTAACTTGTAATTTTTTCTAATTTTATAAAATATTTTGCAAATAATATTAAAAAGTATTCACGATACGTTTTAAAATAGTAAGAACATAATACATATAGCCGAACTATTTGCAACACGCATGGATTATGTATAATATCAAAGGTTGGTATATTTTTCTTTCGTAACTCGAAACAACTCCCAGATATGATCATGATAGTTTATATACATAGTGTAACATTTTATATAGTGGATTTTGATACTATTTTTCAACTACTCTATCTAACAAACATCAAATAGTCACTAGATTATAAGTCATTTCTAAAACAAATTAACATGAAGAAATTTCGTAACGCTATTTGCACCGCGGCACAGCTCAATATTATTATCAGAATGATTAAAAATAACCTCACACAAAGATGTTTATAACCTAATTTTACACGTTCAAGTGCAGAAAGAAAACATTGAAATAACCCATTTAATTTTTAATTAGTAATCGAAGTATTTTATTTATATAAAATTAAATAAACCAAATAGAGAATCGTAGTTCATTGCGTAATCATGGACGACATTGAGTTTAATACTTCACGATACATGATTGCTATGAATAGGTCCAGTGAGGAAAATTAGCGCGTAACTTGTTCTATAACCCTTCACGCATAAATATTTTTAAATATACACCTACGTGTGTCAACATTTAAAAATCATCTTTCAAAACTTAAGTCCGTTAAATATTTGAAGATCGAATTCGAAGGAAAAACGTTATAGCAACGGCAACGTTAATTTCATACTTCATCATTATACGATTATTATTGTGTTTCACAGTCTTATTATTTTTTGTTGGATCCTTTAATAATATCACATAGTATTCTCACTTTGGTAAGCTTATTTAAAACAAGGAATAAACGGGGAAGTTTGTTTGGTTATGAAATGACGACATTATCGATCGTACATTTGTACACATACCTTGACTTAGCATTTTTCTCCATATATTCCTCTTATTAGAAATTTCCTTCACCAGTGAAGGGATACAATTAAATAATAAACAATAATATAAAGTTTTCAATAATAAATTAGGTTCTAAATTGCACAATAAATTAGAATAATAAATAAAATCTTTAAGTAAAATAACCACAATTCGTTAATATTCGTTACAATCAAAAGGAACATTGCCCGTCTCTGTCAGAGTATACCAAATTCTATAATGTATGAAAGAGACCGAATACAGCAGTGTAAATAAACTTATCAGTATGCCAGTTATGTCAGGCGCCATCTTTGGAGGAAGTACGGTTATATTTCGTCTATGGATAACATAATTATTGCCATACTCAATAAAAATCAAGATAAATAAACGCTACGAAGTATGTATTAAATATTAGTTTTATTAGTTAATTTTGTTAATACAAAATCTTTTGGCATCATAATATCGCTCACATGATGGCGGGTTGACCTAATAATTTATATTGTTATCTTTTACTATTTCTATTCTTATTGATTACTTTAATATGTTAATAGTTATATCACAATAAAATCAAGATGACAATATATATTTTAATAATATGTGCCTCGTTAATTAAAGCTTAATATATATTATATATTCAATGTCAAAAAACAAATAAAAATATAAGCTCACCAAAAAATATTGCGATGTATATTTTTAATTCATTTTATCTCTTACTTTTATTGTTTTTAAGTTTTAATAATAAATAAATATTGGACAACATCACATACATTACTCTGATCCCAATGTTAATAGCTAAAGAACTTGTGTTATGGAAAAATTGTTTTTAAGTTTAATAATCTTAAAAAAGAAACAAAATATATACATAAATAGAAAATAAAAACTTCTTTGGTGTGTAAAGTATAATGCATCACGCAAGCTATATAAGTAATATTGTATAATACTGTTGAGGTAACAACTGAAACCAATTATTGAAATGTAAATAATTCGCTTTAAAAAATTCTCAATTTAAATTGCTTTTTTAAGACACGGCAAGAAAAAGAAAAAAATATATATGTATGTACCATAAACCATATATTACATTTTAAATAGCGATAGTTTGAATTGACATTGACATTAAATTAAAATTTAAAATCAAATCTAGAGCAATTTCTACTTTCGCGCGAATCTGCAAATTTTTTTTCAAATCAGTACTTTCATTCTTTATATTTTTTAATAGTCGTTTCTAGCTTTTATTCTCAATTTTAATTGCTTATATGTAATGAATCATTGAATCACTTGATCTTTTAACAACTTAAGTAATTAAGTTTTACTGAAATCATGAAATTTCGTGCCGTGATGATAGATACGGGTCCTATGAGAGAATTTTCAAGTATGAAATTAAAATTAATGAATTATAAACCAAAAATACCTTGGATTATAATGCATTACATCTTTCAGATATAGTAACAACTATTTCAAAGTTATCCAAGGAGTGCGTAATGAGATTGTCCGATGATAAATTATATTTCATAGTTAGTGAGGATAATAGTGGCCCCACTCCACCGGTGTTGTGGTGTGAGATCCCTCAAGATATGTTTTTCTCCGAATATCAAATGATTGGTATTGACGAGGATCACAAAGATATTTATTTAGGAGTTGTATCAGGTACATATTTTCTATTGAATACAATAAGGCTTAAAATATCGAGAAACTAATCTGGATTCAGTCTATTCTTTTTATTTTTGGTACACAAAAAATATTCAAAACGTTAAAAGATATTTCTATCAGATTCATGTGATTCATAAACTTTATTTCACTATTAGGTGTTTATCGTACTGAAAACTTACTTTACTTACTACTGCCAAAAATCATAAGTAAATTTTTTTAACATTTTCTGTATTCTTAATTTATCATGTCTCATTGATTAGGCCTTATCATTGTAATCTTATTTTAATTATATTCTTTGTGTCCTGAGTTTATAGTTTCAGAGTAATTGTTTTTAATATTAATTTGTTTATACTATTCATTTTAACTGGAATTATTTATTCAAAATATTCTTGTTTAAGGTTTTTATTTTGTATCAATACAATATCAGAAAATACTTAGTAGGTATATTTTGAAGTAATTGATGTGAATAAAATGTAATTGCTTATATTCATCCAAATAAAGTGAATTCATTATTTACAGCAAACTTAGCGCGGTCACTTATGACATTAAAATCAGCAAAGTGCTTAAAAATTAAATTAACAAAAAAGCAATGCCCTTGTTTAACATTGGAAATTGAAATGGTGAGTATTTCTGACAAATAATTTAATAAGTTAATAATCCTAAGGTTAAAACATATCAAATATTATTCAAGTAAAATTAAAAATAAAGCATTTTTAAACCTTGAATATTTCACCACTACCAACATTTTGAAAAGCAGCTTTCAGCAAGAAAGAAGGCCTGACGTTTGTTTTTATGTGTATAGGCTTTTATGGAATGTTTTATATATTCTTCCATATAAGTATATTGTTAAGCAGCCATTAATAATATTATATAAAACATGTACAAATGAAAGTGAAACACAGGGAAAGGTCACCTGCGGGGGGCATAATGATTTATTTTATGTGACAATTACTTTGTTGTTGTTCTTCATTGATGTACTTTGGTCCAATAATTTTATGAAACGTCTTTAGACTAATTTGTGTATTAATATTGGCTGCCAATTAATGTGACAAGGAAATACAATGTTTTTTTTATTATTTGCAGCCGTCGTCTACCTCACAACAAACACGACAAGTTACTCATGATATACCCGTTATTGTTGTGCCCAGGAAACTATGGAGCGAGTTTCAAGAGCCCAGAGTCCCACAGCCTGACGTAAGTAATGGACCGGAGATCATAGAAGATAGAGTGATGAAGTGTTTGTGCTTGAAGGGAGGGAGAGGGTGGGAGGAATTACATTAGTATCGATCAAATCAAAATATATTTTATTTAAGAGGCTCTAAAAGTCTGCTTATTGAATTGACATTTAACTAGAATTATTTAGTCTGAATTTATTTTAAGACCTTTTTTTGAGGCAGTTCTCTGTAAGCTGTTGGTGTGTTTACTTATATTACGTTATGCACAAATATTTTTATAAAACATTAAACCTGTTTGATTTCAGATATCTATAGAGCTTCCCACACTAAAACAATTACGAACAACAGTAGACCGGATGAGAACAATGAGTCCAGAAATAGTTATCAGAGCTTCATCTGAGGGTAGACTTACCTTGCAAATAAAAACAAGTATGGCAAAAGTTTCCACAAGATTTAAGGATTTAAGAGTTGAGGCTTTTGAAGGTACTTATTTAATATTTAAACATTAACATGACCATAAGAAAGCTTATAAATTTAATAATTTATGAATTATACATCTAGTTCAGGGTGTATCTCTAATACTTTGTTTAATGGTTAATAGATGGAGCTGACCAATTTTAGATTGCTTTTTGTTATCTAATTGTGATCTGATAGCATAGTAGTTGTGCATGTGTATACTTACCGAAGATACAGAAAGAGAATTTTGAAAGGTTCAAATAACATTGAATTTTTATGTGCTTAACTTGTTCATAATTCAGGCCTTGCTTGGAGATGAAGGAAAACATTTTGAAGAAATCAGCAATAGTCAGATTAAAATATGCCTCACATTTTATATTTTTTTATGCAGTTAGTCCTGGGCTTTGCACAACAATAGGCTATAATTTTTTATAAGACCTAAGACATGTATATATGTATGTATTTAATTAACATCCTTTTTGTATTTATAGGACCGATTGATCATTCAGATTCTGAGACAGAGAGCCAAACGAATGAAGATATGTCAAATGTATGTTATTGTCGAGTGGATGCTAAGAAGTTCTCCATATTCCTCAGTGCCGATCAAATATCTCATAATCAAACTATGTGTAGTATTGTACATAAAAAATTGATAATTTTATGTCTTCAGACTGAGGAAAATGTGAAATTGCAGTTTTTTATTACTGGGATTGTATATTAATATTAGATAAGAATTGTATATATAAATAAGACAAATAAACATGTTATTTTGTATGAATTTATTTTTATTTATTTAATATAACATTTAAACTTTTATATTATTTTGATCAGTACTAGAAAAAAATCTGGAATTCTAAATAAGATTACTTAAATTCAAACAATGAAAGGTACTGTTTATTTTTTTTCAATGTATTTATTACAACTAAAAGTGTACGAAAAAACACAAACTTATAATTGTTTGATCTTTTGTAATAATTTTTGGTATAAAAATTTGAACCAATGAATAATTATTGAAATGGATCATGAGGGTGTTTGTTACATAATGCAGATATTTGAAACATTTAACAACTTGCAACTTATAAATCAACAGAAAAAGTAATACTTTTACAAATAATTTCAAAAACACAGTTTATTATCAATTATAGGTAAGTTGAAAGGATCTTTCGTTGTCTCGCCTCAGCGTGTCGTGGGTGGTCTTCAATTGGTCCAACTTAGTAGATATCTGAGCTATAGAGCTGTCTATCCATTGCATTGACGACATGTGGGCGTTGAGAATACGACCTATTTGAACGATCTGAAAGAAAACGAGTAAAAAATTATTTGGAGAGTTTATTATTCCGAAATAGAGCATCTAAATGTTATTAAAAACGGGTTTCGGGTGATTCCCTGATTTCCGGATGGATTAGGTTTAATTATTGCTATTTTATTATATAGTTTTAGTTATCTAAAGGTAATTACGTTTTTGATACTGCATTATTATACTTGCACATTTAGAAGGTCACAAAAAATTTATAATAACGATTAATTGTCTAAAATTTAAGCACGTAAAATGTTTTCATCAATGCGAGATGACAACACAAAACCTTAGTACTCAACCAGAAGCGTAGCGTGCCTTGGCGGGCACCGTATAAAAATTTGTTGGGGGCCCTTAGGAAGGATATAGATTTCTCACAAAAGAAATTTTAACTTGGTCAAGTATAGTTTGCGTAAAATTGCTTCTAATAGAAACACCGTTAAGCCATGCAGAGGATTTCAATCTGCTAATAACCATCAGAATTGGCAATACGGTTTGTTTAAAACATTAGAATATCATAACCATGGTCTTGGATTTTTTATGCCTGCCTTATTGATATAAGAATAATAGTAGACCGAAGAAGGTCGGTCACTTTCTGAATCATTTGGAAATGGTCCTTGTGGTTTAAATTGACTCAATTTAAAAAATATTTTTTGTTCGTATTAAAGAATTATACGGAGCCTCCATTGCCTGGAGGCCCCGTATAATTGATACTGCAGGTACGGAGGTAGCTACACTCTTGTACTCAACCTCAACCGGTACTCAGGTTGTATTTACTTTGCTTATTTGGCGATGCATACGTACGTCGTACACGTAAATATACATTGCCATAGATAATAGTGCTCACAAAAAAAAACTTAAACAAAGTTGGTTCTGAGACATTTTCTGTGCAATGTACAATTGTACATACTCTTTATCATTTGTAGAGGTTTTAAGTTAAAACTTACAGGATCATTATTGTCTTGACTTCTATTCGTTTCATTAAGATGTTCAATGACTTCCTTGAGATCTTCGGACATTTGACGCAGTTGCGTGTCTAAAGTTTCAGCTAGCGTGTACCTGGAAATAATTAATTTTTAATTAGTGGATAAAGTATTATGTAAATATTTTAGATACAAATCTACATTTGTCATTATATTTTTTTAAAGTATATTTTTATATTAAAATAAATGTTATGGTCTGGTCGCAAAATATTTATTTTGAAAAAGAAAGAGGTAGGCAGAATGTTTTGCCATTTATTACATAAGATATCTTCTTAGGCTTCACTTGGTGGTAACGCTTTGAGCATGCCCATCTGGGTACCAACGAATCATCATATATTTTACCACCGAGCCAATTCCTGGTATTGTTGTGTTCTGGTTCGAGGGTTGAGTAAGCCAGTATATTTACAGGCAAAAAGGATATAACATCAGTTCCCAAGGTTGGTGGCACATTGTCTATGTAAATGGTTAAAGTTTCTTACGGTGCCAATAACTATGTTTGACATCTTAATATCAGGCGGTACATATACCCTCGTCCACCTAGTGACTTTATAAAAACAAGAAATAAAAGGTAAGGCATATGTTTTATATCATAATAGTAATTATTTAATTTATTTTAAAGTTTAGGGTCAGTTTTCGTCGATTTTCATGTTTGATATATAATTTTTGCTCTTTATACATTACATCTAGCTTGAATCATGAAAATGATTAATGTATGGCGTTTTAGAAGTGAACGTTTATGATTACATAACTTTGAATAATAATTCTTAATATGATCAAAAATAAAATATTCTTAATATGAAATATGTCAGTAAAATCTTACAAGTGATTTCAAATCAATTGAGCTGAATGCTTGCACACACTTTAGTATAAATTTTATATATTTTAGTTATAATCTATGTAGGATGTAGTATTATTATATTTAATTATTTAAATTAGCAGTATGTATCTTTTGTTAGTTAAATTTTCTTGGTTTTGTTTTTATTTAGTAACTTATTTTCGCATTTTTGTTATATAAGCCGTAAATCGAGGGTGGAGTGTATTTATTAACTACATTTCACTCATAATTTAAATTTTGAAACCTATATTAGTGTATTACTCGACTTGTCTAATATTTTACCAACTAATTGTTTATTTTTGTAAATATTAATGTATCTTTATAATAAAAACGAACGAAAACCTACAACAAATTATTTGATTTCGATAAAAAACAAGGAAAACGTACTTCGTACTATAGTGGAAATTATTTTCACTCGTGTCGTCATAGATGGCGTCACAGTACTTTTAAATCGCGCTGACGACAGACGCAGTCTCTAAACCAAAACATCCGTGATCTCATAAACAGTACCTACCTACGGAACAAATACTACAAGCCGACACTAAACATCAATATATCAAAACGCGTGTTGAATAAATTTTTGAAAGGACCAAACTCCTCTATTGGGATGATTTGGTCTTGATTAATACGAATAAATGCTATTATAAAAACTGTCGAATAAATGTCTTAAAAATAATAAATTTAATGTTAGAAATACATAAATATTTATGGCATATCATTCTATGAGATTTTTAGACGATAAAAAAGCGTGGTATAATTTATTCTCCGTTGTTTATGATCGAGGATACATATTATATATGAGAAAATAGAGCTACCGGTGATAGCTTTACGAATTACGATTAATAAAATTGTGTAAATGCACATTCAAAAGTGAAACTATACTGGAATAAAGCATATTTTAATTTTGCACGTGTGACTATCGCGTTTCTTGTCGGTTTTGCTCAGTAGTAATAGTACTTTCGCTTTATATTTAAGTGAATGTTTACTAACATGTGTTCTCTTTCTGGATCTCTCATTCTGTCACTCTTGTCTTCTAGAAGTTGTTTCTCAAGTGGGGCTAGAAGATCTTCTAGCTCCTTCTGCTGAGCTAGAACAAAATCTAGTTCGTGTTCTAGACTTTGTTGTTCGTTTTTGACTGTCTCCACTGCATCATTAAGTTCTAGTATCTGAAAGTTTAACCAATAATATTATATTAGAGACATTTTTTTAAATTTTTTATTTGTAACAGATAGGCTGACTGGCAAATCGGCCACCTGACGGTAACCACCCTAAGACATTGGCGCTGTAAGAAATATTAACCATTCCATACATCACACCAATGCGTTACGAACCTTGTGTACTAAGAAGTTATGTCCTCTATGCTTGAACAGTGGCTTAATCATCCTGCACACCGGATTACAAAAATACTAAGTAGTGCTGTTTGTGTTTAGCGACATAATAAGTTATGACCACTGACTCCACAGTCAGACTGGTTACTCTTGACTCTACCACCAAGTTATTCTACTATATATCATACTTGATAGTCAAAAACAGGGATGTTATGGATATGTCATTGCAGATCTTGATATAGATATGGATATATGAATTATATTTTACCAGTTTCAGATATGTTTACGGATGTTAGATTATTTAGAAATTGTAAACGAAAAATTACATGATTTATTAATTTGACTTTATTTTTGTAGTCTATTACTTAGTATGAGATATAATCACAGAAAAAAAAACAAATAGCTTTAAAATATAAATTAGACCTGGGTAGAAAAAAAGTCCCAAAATTAAACAAGAAAAAAGTACAATTTTCTAATCTCTTTGCAATATAACTATGCAAAAACAAAATTATTAATACTTTTTTAATTAGGGTACGTTTACGGAGCTCCGTAACATCCCTGGTCTAAAACATTGAAGAGTTGTTTTTATATGAGTAAAATATAATCATATCATTACATAACATATCCTTAAATGGCATATATTTTTTAATTATTTTATATAAAAAATGCCATTTTGAATTTGTAAAATTAATGAATTATTTCGGAGATATCAAACCATTTTTAAATGAACCCGCACGAAATTACGCCCGATAATTTTTTTTACGTTCCTGAACTTGGTAAGCTTTCTGCGTAAGATCTTGTGGCGTTACTGACTGAATTAAAGAGGCCATGTTAAATATTTTCAAATTATTAAAATTGTTTGAACTTCGCTGATAAAGAGTCCGAGTTATACCTACACAGACCGTCAGCTACTAAAGACAATGTATCCGTTTCCTTGGCCAAATCTCCGTAATATGTAAGCAATCTACACTAACCTTCTCTCCGTTTGCTACCAGCAACCTGTCCCAAGCGTTGATCTGAGTGGCTTGGTTAATAAAACTGCTCTCCTGCTCTTCAAGTTCCAACGTCCACTTGTTGATGCTCTCCTCCAGCTGTGAGAATGTTATTGATGATATAATCGCTGGCGGTCCGGCGGCTGTTGTGCTGGAAAATATGCAAAAATAATTGATTTGTTATTTAATTTGTCGATTTCAATAAAGGAGAACATTAATTCGACTAATTTTTTGACCGTTACGTCGATACCTTTGGTAAAAAAAATGTTTTGTTATTTCATTTTCGACTCTTTCATACTGTGCTCTTTTACACCTCCCTTTGTGGCTTTTGTAACCATATTATTTCAAATAAAAACTGAACAGTTAGTTAAGGTATCCAAGACGGTTAATAAAAGACGTAAATTAAATTTGATTGACAAATAAATAAGATAGGGGCCAAAAGTTTTTAAGTTGTCAACGAAAACAATAAAGTGCAAAATATAAACAGCATAGATAAAGGTTACCAAAACTCAGACCCATCAACAATAAAGAAAAAATTAAGACAATTATAAAAGTAACAATAATAAAAAATTATAAAGCAATCAAAATCGTGAACGAGACAAGAGTTATGCTTACATAATTCAAAGTGCACAGAACTAAAAAAAAATACAAAAATAGCAATGTATAAAGAAAATATTGCTGACCAACTAGAAGCTTTTTAAGTGATAGTGCCACAGTGCATACCTTCGGGTTGCAGCCGAATGGGCCGGCACGCCCGGCGAAGTACCACTCTCTCACTTAAAACCGGCGTAAAGTACTATGCTACCGCGTTTCGTCTGGTATGTGAGAGCCCTGGGGGCCCGATACCCCCCCCCAACATGATGGTTGTGCAGAATTTGGTTACATTACCCCAGGAGGGTACCATCAGCGACTGCGGTGGAGAATCCCTCTCTGGGCATCCATGCTCAGGACGTACACCACCTGAGCAGAGATGCCCAGGCTGCCCTCCGAATTTTGGGGGGTTGGAATTTTACGCTAGCCACTGTCCGGGGCGAGCGGAGCAGGCATCATAAGATAACCCCAACATACTCCCTCCTGCAACATAAGGGGACTCAACTCCAACTTGAACGCCATTCACTTTCATCATGAAGCCGGCCTTGCTCTTTCATACCAAGACCCAGATATCCTCTCCTGCCGATACGACTTTTCTTTCTTACCCCGGGTATAAATTGGAACATTCCTTTGTACCACGAGCTGGGGTGTGCGTTTACGTCAGAGATTATATCTGCTCTCGACACCACGGTAGCCTTGAAGGGCTGGACCTATCGATTATCTGCGTATAGATTGCGACGACCATCCGCGAATCTACGCGTACCTTTATAGGTCCCATAGCGGTAATGCTGAAACCGACCGACTGGTCGAGCATGTCCTGAGGCTACATATTCCGCGCTGCAGCAGATCCCCTCCGCGAATCCAATCCCATCCGTAATTCTTGGCGATTTTAATGCCCACCATGCCTAATGGCTTGGATGACGCACTATCGATCATGCATCTGTTCTCGGCTTCGCTTTAGCATGATTTGACACAACTGGTCCCCTCGCCAACGCGAATACCAGACGTGGAGGAAACCTTCCCTCTTGGACTTTCTGCTGACTTCCCATCCGGATAGCTATCAGTTTATCGTCGATCCCCCTTTGGGCTCGTCGGACCACTGTCTCGTTCGGAGTACAGTACTCATAAATGGGCAGAAGCAGTTGAGAGCAAAGGGGAGGCATTAGTAGCCAGTCTAGACATAGCGAAGGCTTTCGATCGCTTGTGGCATAAAGCGTTTCTTTCGAAGCTTTCTTCCTATGGGCTTCCCGAGAAATTATGCAATTAGATTACCAACTTTATGGCTGATCGAAGCATCAAGGTCGTTGTCGACGGTGCATGCTCCGACCTAAAATTCGCCAATGCTGGTTTTCCACAAGGCTGCGTTCTATCACCCACTCTGTTTCTTCTGCATATCAATGACTTATTGCAAATCAGGAACATTCACTGTTATGCAGACGACAGTACCGTAGACACCTCATACACCGGCGGTGTTAATATTTTTCGGGAAAACGTCGAAGAAAACCGGAACAAACTTGTGTCTGAAATCGAGTCTTCGTTAAACAAAGTCTCGAACTGGGACCGGCTAAACCTAGAACATTTCAACCTCAAAAAGACCCAATTTTGCGCGTCAACCGCCAAAAAAACACCATTCGTCGTATCTCCATGATTTGAGAACTTTCCGATAGCCGCCACAGCTAGTATTGGAATACTTGGCGTTGATATTTCGAGCCTCTTTCAGTTTTCGCGGCCAATTGGAAGGCAAAGCCAAATTGGCATCAAAAAAGCTCGGTATGCTCAGCAAGGCAAGACAGTATTTCACGTCGGCCCATCGCCTAAGACTACAAGGCGCAAATTCGGCCTCACATGGAGTACTGCTCTCACGTCTGGGCGGGTGCTCCCCAGTACCAGCTCCTTTCATTTGACCGTATCCAACAAAGAACAGCTCGAATTATCGACGATCTAGCCCCTTCTGATCTGCTTGATCCTTTGGCTCTGCGTAGAGATGTTGTATCTCTCTGCATCTTCTACGCAATTTTCCACGGGGAATGTTCGGAGGAATTGTTTGGATTAATCCCGGCAGCTGAATTTCACTTTCGGACATCTCGTCAAAATTCTAAATTTCACCCGTACCACCTAGATGTCCGAAAATCCACAACAGCGCGATTTTTAAGACATTTTCTGCCACGCACAACCATTCTGTAGAAACAGCTTTCGCCGGCGGTTTTTCCGGATCGATACGACTGGGAAGCTACAAGAAAAGAGCATGCTTATTCCTTAAAGGCCGGCAACGCACCACCAACCCTGGTGTTGCACATGTCCATGGGCGGTGGTAATCACTTTCCATCATGTGAGCCTCCTGCTCGTTTACCCCCTATAACATAAAAAAACCTATGTTCACTTTTTCAATAAATCACGATTTCCATGATGGTTCGAATTGTCCAGATGATCGCAAGCATAGTTGGAAAATGATCCACACTCTTATTAACTGCCAAATGTTACATTGCTTTCAAAAATTACACAATCTACACAACATAACACTCATCTGGAAATAACATAAAACTCTATACACTTGAGGGATATCAATCTGCTCAGCTACAAGAAACTTCAGTTAAAGAAAAACTGAACCACAAAAATGAGACAACTTTATTTTAAGCTTGAACTTAAATACATTAGCAGAGGCAATTGGAATGCAAAGTACACATTCTGGAGCTCAAGGCTGATTACTCAGAGGAAAAGATAATTAAATAGGTACAGGACTTGAATCCATACACACTACACACGATTCAACAACTTGGCCCACAGATAGAAATAAGATTGCTGAATTGCTCATATTCTTTTTTACAAGCAATATTAGTAGTAACTATTTTACTATTAAACCTTTCATCTGACCACACATCAGCCCTACTTAATTACAATTCAACTGTAGTACTGACTCAACTGAGCCGAGATGGCCCAGTGGTTAGAACGCGTGCATCTTAACCGATGATTTCGGGTTCAAACCCAGACAGGCACCACTGAATTTTCATGTGCTTAATTTGTGTTTATAATTCATCTCGTGCTCGGCGGTGAAGGAAAACATCGTGAGGAAACCTGCATGTGTCTAATTTCAACGAAATTCTGCCACATGTGTATTCCACCAACCCGCATTGGAGCAGCGTGGTGGAATATGCTCCATACCTTCTCCTCAACGGGAGAGGAGGCCTTAGCCCAGCAGTGGGAAATTTACAGGCTGATTATGTACTGACTCAACCTCCAGAGAAAAGATATACAACAAAAGGTACACCAGCTGGAAACTATTTCAGGATATAATCACGTCAAACTTCGAAGCGCCAGTAAAGAGCCAGAAGAGATCGAATAAGCAATCGAGAATTTTAACAGGATCATATATTAGCCTGCTAAAGAGTCTACAAAGATGCGCAAACAGCATCCTTCAACATCTATTGAGTACCAAAAATTAATTAAAGATAAAATAACAAAACGCTGACGACTGACAAAGGCTTAGCAGTTGAAACTGAAACGGTCAATTACTCGGTCCCTCCTATCATCATCAGCCTACTGCTGTCCACTGCTGGACATAGGCCTCCCCTAGAGCGCGCCACGTTGCTCGGTCTTCTGCTTCCCTCATCCAGTTTCTATCGGCGATCCTGCGAATGTCGTCGGACTAGCGGGTCGGAGGTCGCCCTATTTTACGCTTACCGATATGCGGTCTCCACTCTAGGACTCGTCTGCACCAGCGGCCATCGGTCCTACGACAAATATGACCAGGTCACTGCCACTTCAGCTTGCTGATTCTCCGAGCTATCTCCGTTACTTTGGTTCTCTCACAGATAGCCTCATTACTGATTTTATCCGCGAGAGAGACACCTAACATAGCTCCCTCCATCGCCCGCTGCGCGACCTTTAAGTTGTGGACTTGCCCCACCGTCAGTGTCCACGTCTCAGCACCATACGTCATCACCGGTAGGACGCAATGCTCAGACTTTCGTTTTCAAGCATTGTGGAATCGCCGACGTAAAAACCCGACGAAGCCTGCCGAATGCTGCCCAGCCCAACCGAATCCTCCTGTCAGCCTCCCTCTTAAAGTTGTGCCGGTCTAGTTGGATAGTCTGACCAAGGTAAATGTAATTCTGCACAACCTGCCCTCAGGTTGTGCAGAATTGTGCAGAGTGGGGATGCCTTCGACAGATATCGGTCCCGGCACGACATGTTCATTGAACATGATCTTGGTTTTGTCCAAGTTCATGCCCTAGATCGATCCGCCGGGAGGACCTATTTAGGTCGTCCAGCATTCCGCGAAGCTCTTCCAGCTTCTCTGCAAAGATGACTATATCGTCCGCGTATATGTGAGATGCGCTCTCCATTGACGTTGACGCCTCGTGCAGTCCAATCTAGTCTTGATGACGTCCTCCATCGTGTTGGTGAACAGTTTTGGAGATATTACATCTCCCTGTCTCACCCCGCGTCGGAGTTGAATCGGTCTTGTTGTCTGGTCCTGAACTTGCACGGTCACCGTCGCAGCGTTGTAGAAATATCTCAACACCTCGATATATCGCCAGTCGATATGACATCGTTGCAGAGATTCCAGAACAACCCAGGTTTCGATGGAGTCGAAGGCTTTCTCGTAGTCCACAAATACCATACACAGAGGCTGATTGTACTCTTCGGTCTTCTGTACAATCTGCCGAACAGTATGAATGTGGTCCACGGTGCTGTAGCCTTTACGAAACCCTGCATGCTCCGGTGGCTGGAACTCGTCAAGTCTAATGGCAAGCCAATAAGCTGTTCTTGTACCCTCAAGAACAGCTTATAGACGTGGCTCAAAAGTGAGATTGGCCTGTAGTTTTTCAATAGAGTCCTATCAAGAACAAGATCATCGCACTCCTGGACTACGCCACCGGCACGATACACCAGTGGATGATAGCATTAAAAAACCTCGCTAAAGCTGTTAGCAAGAGTTTGCCTCCAGCCCTGAGAAGCTCCGAAGTAATACCATCATCACCACGGGCTCTCCTATTTTTAAGCTGCCTGAGAGCCCCACTAACCTCGCCGACGTCGAAGTCCGGGATGTCTTCGCTGAAATGGCGCGTAAGAGGGGCCCGTGGATCGTCTACACCTTGGGTCGCAAGCTTCTCCGCCCTCGGAGAGTCCCCATAGAATTTCTCCACTTCCGCCAGAATCTCCGGGCGAGACGCAGTGATTCTCCCGTCGGCCGTCTTCAGCTTCGTCAGATGATTTCTCCCCAGCGGTCTTGAGAACACCTTGGGGACAGAACAGGGGGTCTATTCTGCTCAATAGCGGTTTTGATAACTTCCATATTTGAGCAGCGGAGGTCCTTCCGCGTGAGGTTTCTTATCCGTATGGAGAGAGTCTTGGATTCCACTGACGAAGCTTGGTCAGGCGGCATTTCACCTCAGCCGCATGAGATCCAAGGTTTTAGTGGAGAGCTTGGTCTTCCTGTACTTCCAAGCAAGCGGAAAATGTTTGCGTCCCAGTTGGCATAGAGTCTTCACCACATCGTCGGTTTCCCTGTCAATGCTATCGGTGGTTTCCAATGAAGCGAATCGGTTCTGAAGTTCTAGCTGGAACTCTTTGGACCCATGGTCTATTTGGATCTGCGTCGGTCGGAGAGTAGACTTTACCAAGCGGCGCTTTTCGGCTTTGAAGTCGATATTCAGAGTTGCTCGTACCAACCTATGGTCGCTGCCGGTATTGAACCGGTTAAGGACGGAGACATCTCTGAATATCTGCCTCTTATCCGCAATGATGAAGTCTATTTCGTTCCGCGTCACAGCGTCGGGGCTCTGCCAGGACCACCACCTATGGGGCTTCTTCTTAAAGAACGAGTTCATCAAGAAGAGTCCCTGCATCTCGAGGAAGTTGACCAGCATTTGTCCCCTGTGGTGCCTGCGTCCCAATCCATGTGGTCCGATGCGCAATTCGTCGCGTTTTTGTACTCCCACCTTAGCGTTGAAGTCCCCCATGACAACTTTGTAGTGAGCCGCTAGTTATATCCTCATACATGGCATCCACCTCGTCGTCAGAATGTGCCGAGGTCGGGCATATACTTGTACGACTTTCAGGGAATATCTGTCAGCCAGCTTCAGTACTAGCTACGCTACCCTTGTGGACACACTACTGACTTCCACAACACTGCCACTGAGGGCCTTATTGAGGGCCTGATCGCCTTGCCGGAAGTAGAGTAGGTGACCGGACTCTAGGGTTATCGTGTCCTCACCCTCTCTTCGGACTTCTGATAACCCTAAAACGTGCCAGTTAATATGACCTAGCTCCACTTCCAGCTCGGCGAGGTGGTGTTCGAGTCTCAGCGTGCGTCTATTGTAACATGCCAAATAAAGTCGTTTGTATGGGCAGCCTACCGTCACCCGGGGATTCTTCGCACCCTCCACCCCGCCATTACCATGACCGCTACCGTAATCGAGAATAGCAGGGCTACTCGGAACTGAGGGCCGTTTCTTTTTGTGCCTCATTTCATTGGGGGGGAAAATGCCTATAGTCGCCACGCTGGGCAAGCGGGTTGGTGACCGCAGTGTGAAGACGGATCTTCGACAATTTGAGACAACGATGCTGCCCATTCTCTCAGATTTCCACTGGAAAAAAAGCTTGCGTCAGAGCCTCGTCCGTTGATCAGCAGGGTACCGCTAGTAGGTGAGGTTGACTTGGGTCCCGAAGGTGTTGGTGGGACCCCTTTCACACTCCTCCTATCAGAAAAATTAAATTGTGGATGGGCCAGACATGTTGCAGAAAACTGCAGAACATTTGACTATCGACTTAAAGCCAATGGCTAGATTGCTTCATGAAAAAATTGTCGACGTTCAAAGTTACCTATAGAGACCTATAGATGGCTCAGCCACAAAAACACACCACTTCTAAGTAAACTACTAACTACACGAAATAAGTAACTAGACAACATATAACACATAATGCTTCAATGATACCGTATTCCTAACTTACTACTTATATTTAACAATATGGCATAAGGCACCTGAGCGCAGTATCCATTCAAGCTAGTGGCATACTTAACAGAGAATTAAGTAATCCGCTAAAGAAGTAGACTATTGTCGTCAACACAGAGATTGCCAAGGCGCCGAATCACACACAAAAAAGCTTTTAACTCACGTAGTAGCAGTTGTCAATGATGGCATAGTCGTTGCAGTTGATTTTCCTAACGCTGTTATACCAGATGGCGTTGTAGTTGACGCTGAAAATATCAAAATGATGTTATGTTTTATTTATATATTTCATCTAAAAAAATCAAATGTTATTGTTTTTCTTATTCGTTTTCTAATTGGTGAAACTTACACTTACAAACTCTTTAAAGATTATAGGACAGATTAACAATTATTAAAAGATTTGAAATTAAATGGCCAATGCAAATAGACTAATAGGTTTAATGATAAAAAAATATGATTTTGAAATGCCACTAGTTAGACAGCTACATTCCCATATGTATGGGAACGATAAACATTGTCTACAACTCTTTTGAAACCTTCAATACTCACCTATACTTTGTTATATAGATTTATATTTAACGCTTACATTGCAGATGAATGATGATGAGATGATCTATGTACTGTTGAATTATTGATTTCAAAATCAATCACTATTACTAATTGAGAACTGTTCCAAAAACGAAAACAATTGAAATATTTATTTGCTTTTCTCTAGCTTGATGTACCTTTTACTACAACTCATAAATTGCGAGTAAAGTGTAATACTGGTTATTATTTTAAAACAACCAAAAGATAACTTTTTGTTACAAAAATAAATTGTAATTATTTTTTGTCTGTAAGCCACCCGGCTTTGTGCAGAGTTGAATAAGTTTCAAACATAGATTTTGCCACCTATTTCCGAGGAAAATGTCCCCAAAAAATTGAGTCTTCACTTTATAGATTTACATTAAAATATGAAGGAAGTCAATATAAATATAATGACACAAAATAAGCCAACTGACATATAATGACACTATTCAGATAGCTAATAATATAAAGTTAATTCTCACCAAACATGAGTTAAAACTTTTTGGTTTGCAAACAATTTCAGAATACGAATTTAAATTAGGCTTCAAAATGTCGTTGAAACATTTAGTTTAAAACTAGAATTTAAATAAAGAAAGTAAATACTTACTTGATCCTGATGTGGCAGCTGTCGAAGTGGGTTTGCCAAATGACAAAGCTGAAGTTGTCCCAAAAGAGAGACCGCTTGATGTAGTACTTGCAGTCTTAGCCCCAAAGCCGAACCCAGACTGAGTGGTAGTTGCCAAGCTAGTTGGTTGTGTAGTTTGACTGGTTGTTCCAAAGCTTAGGGTAGCTGTTTGAGTAGTTTGAGCTGTTGTACCAAATGTTGATGGTTGGCTAGTTTGACCAAATGTTGGTTGAATCGGCTGAATCGTTTTTGCAGCTGAAGTATTGGGAAGTGTTGGTATCACGAAATTTGGTGGCTGACTCGTTTGAGGTTTTGCGAAGCTTAGTGCTTGACTAGTTTGAGGTGATCCAAAGCTCGCTTGAGTTGCTGGTGTTGTTCCAAAGGCTGATTGAGTTGTTGGCGTGGTCCCAAAAGCCGACTGAGTTGCTGGAGATGTACCAAAAGCAGATTGAGTAGTGACAGTTGTGCCAAAGGCTGTTTGTGGAGTTGACGTTATTCCAAAAGCCGTTTGACTCGTTGGAGTCGTTCCGAAAGTCGGTTGGCTCGTTGGAGTTGTTCCAAAGGCTGGTTGACTCGTTGCAGTCGTTCCAAAGGCTGTTTGTGTTGTTGGTGGTGTTGATCCAAAAGCGGATTGAGAAGTTGAGACTGTTCCGAAAGCTGTTTGAGATGTTGGCGTTGTTCCAAAAGCTGTTTGGCTAGTTGGAGTCATTCCAAACGCTGATTGAGTAGTAGCAGTTGCTCCAAAGGCAGATTGTGTTGTCTGAGTCGCTCCAAAAGACGGTGGTTGACTTGTTTGAACATTTCCGAAATTCAAAGATTGTTGTGTTGTCTGTGGTGCTCCAAAACTCGGAGCTGCTGTCGTTTGACCTCCAAAAGTTGGTGTAGGTTGGGCACTACCAAAATACGAACTTGATTGAGTCGTTGTTGTGCTGCCAAACGTTGGTTGTTGAGTTGTGAATGTTGATCCGAAGCTTGGTGGTGGTTGTTGTTGTTGTTGCGTTACTTGATTAGAAGTTTGACCAGTTTGTGCAAATGAAAACGATGGTGATGCCCCAAAACTTGGTCCTGTAAACATTTATATAGTAAAATTGATAATGTGTTTCTGTGGCGTAGCCTAAAAGTTAGAAGGTAGTTTAATCATTCAGATATACGAAGTCAAGATATTTAAATTTACAAATATACCTGCTGCTGTAGTAGAAGCAGGATTAGAAGCATTAAAGCTGAATGGTTTGGATCCGAATGCAGATTGTCCAAAGCCTAGTGATGATTGTTGACCCGGTGTTGTGTTTTGGTTGAAAGGCTGTGCCGTTTGTTGCACCGATGCTGTTGTGGCCTTAAATATATTAATGAGACAATTGTATAATTATAAAATATAAATAACTGCTTATTTTTATAACGTATAAAGTATTATTATCTGCAATCACAAAATTTTCATAACTTCCAATAAGTAAACCGTCCTTTCCGTTAGTAGTAGTGAAAAGATTTTAATATTTATGTTTTTTTTTGTAGCTTCATAATAATAGCTATTAAGAATTAGTGACCGATATTAATTCTGTAGGATTAGTTAACGGCGAGGTATACAAAAGGAAAAGAAATTCCGAGATATTTGGCTCAACAGTTTTGATTTATCTATGAGTTCGTTAATGGGCTTATGAAGAAATACCATATCGTATAGATACTATCTTTCTGAATGAAAGTTTACCTTTAAGGTCTTAAGTATACTGTTTAATTTATATCAATCAAGAAATCTAGCATTGTGTTCCTGTGGTAATAAATCATTGTTCTTATTTAAAATCACAATAGATGGTTTGGAAATGGATAGATTTTAATTTTTGATGCAGTTAGCTAGCAATATCATTTATAAAAACATTAAATAGTAGTGGTCATAAAATTGATCCCTAGCGAATTCCCGATATTGGAACTACATATCCGGGATGGATGAACCTTAACAGCCACGTATGAACATAACATGTTAAGTATATAAGAAAGTCACGAAAAAAGCGACCGTGCGGCCCGAAACGGGAAAATTTTGCCAGTGGCACCTTGTAATTCATCCATAAATTTATTTTATCGATAATCGTTATTTTTTTTATATAAACTCAAACTCCTTTATTTAATATAAAAGAATTATACTTATTGATTGTCAAATTAAACACTACCACCGGTTCGAAAAAGAAAATATCCTGACCTAAGAACCGGCGAAAGAAACTCAACAGGTCTTTTTGTTTTTGTCAATTTTATTATTTATATATATTCAATATGAAAAGAAATGGCCAGGAGGCGATCGTTTCATGCCCAAGGTGATATAAATCATAAACTCACTAATTGTATAATAACCTTTCGCACACAAGCGTTCCATAACATTTTTTTTTTTATTTGGCAACAGTGGCATTTTGAACGTTTCCTGGCATCTTGTTGTAGAACCGTAGACATTGCCGCACAATAGAGAAACTGACTCTAATGCAGTCGAGTACCAGGAGTAATAAGTTCATTGTACCGATGCTATGAGTATCACATTTTCTCATAAAATCATTAACATTTTACCGTACATATATAACATTACAGAATTCACAGAATATTGAGAAGCAACAGTCAATATTTTGATCTCAATCGATTGAGATCAAGAATTTAGAAACTGCTTATTGTGTGCATATTAGAAGGCATAAATAAATTTATAATTCTCCATGTCCATCTATTCGCTTCACTCTTCAGAGATAAATCTCCTTGTATATTATACACAAAGTTAAATATTAAAATTAACACTATATTAACATTTAAAAGTCTATATTTTGGATCTTACTATCTCATACATATACTTACCCTCGAGTTGTACCTACTTAAACTGAAAGTAGTACTGCAATAAGTATATTTTCAACAGTTACTACTTTCTGTATAAGTACTTATACTGTTGAAAAATGAATTTGTAGCTTCGTTTTAGAAGCATACACTTCTATCTACAGATAGTATACGAAAATTCTCTTTTAAACCAATCATGTTCACAATTTTTTTCAAAACCTACTACTATTATATTACGACCAAATCAAAATATTAGAATGAATCCGTTTTACAATCATGTGAATTATATGTTCATCTGCTTTACTCCAGCATATCAATTTAGCAGTTCCTCGTACTATTCCTAGACGTCGAATTAAAAAAATCTTTTTGAACTCCAACCTCCAAAACAAATTTAGGTAAATATGCACCTCTTAACAAACTCATGAATTTGTTCAATGACTTGTCATCTAACGGCGATATTGACATTTTTCATAATAATAAAACTAATTTTGTTAAATATTCCAAAGATCTCATAGATCTATCTCATAACATATAAGTAATATACATATTTAAGTTTTGTTTTTATATTTTCTAAATTATATATTTTTTATATATGTTAGTTTTGTTTATATTTTTGAAAGTTAATGTTGTTTACACCTTTAAAGATTTATCACTTTGATTGTAACCCATATTAGTTGTTAATTTTAAGTGTTTAGTGATAAGTTGAAGGTGTAACTATTTCAATAAATAAGTAAATAAATAAACATACGGCAGCTGTCTGAGGTGCAGAAAATCCAGAAGCAGGTGTGTTAAAATTGAAACTACCGCCTGTTTTACCGAAGGCGAATCCGGAGCCCGTTGGCGAACCAAACATTGAGGCTGAAATTAAATTACAGTTTATTTCATAAGTCATATAGAAAACAATTTAAACATAAAATATACATACAATTTCCGAAGTACTTATAAAAAATAATGTTATAGGTTGTGAATGTCCCACTAGTGGGGAAAAAAAAACTCTATTTTAAGGTTTAAAGAAGTGTTAATAAGTGGATTTTTACCTTGAGTTGCAGGTGTACCAAATGCAGGAGCTTGCTGGGTAGCTGTTCCAAATGCTGACTGTGGTTTATCTGTTGGATTTGCCTGAAATATTAAAACAAAAATATGCTTATTAAAAAATTTGCCTATGTTTTACAGACTATTAGTATAGCTAGCCCAGGTTTACCCAGTAAAAAGTTATTAAGTCAAGAAATTTACATTAGCAGGAAATTTGAATGTCTGTATTGTTTAGACCCGTGCCTCAAAAAGCACATTAAGTTGGTTTGTGCCTTAACTTTATCCTGTGCCTTCTATGGTAATAAAGGCTGCAATTTGATGATTATAATTATATGTAGATTGTTACTTCCACTACTTCAATTTTCACTTTTATCAGTATCTAAGTACTTTATCCAGTTGGATTTGGTACATATGAGCCTGATTAAAAACGGTTTTGTGACCAATATGAACATAACATGATTACCAAATATTCTAAATATTAACGAGGTTTTTTTTATTTTAAATACTTCTTATGACAAAAAAGAATTTTACTGGTTTTTGTTGTCCAAAGCCAGGACTGCCAACTGTTTGCACCGGTGGTGATGTAAACCCTCCGAATGATAGAGGTTTGTTTGCACCGAAGGCCGATCCTGCATTTGTTGTTGCTGGTGTTGAAACTGGAATAGATAAAAAATAAAATTTTAAGTAATGAAAACTTGTCTGAGTATCTATTAATGAACCTAATAATCATAAATAAATATGCAAAGATCATAACAACTGTTTGTCAAGTAATTTTATAATTTTTAATTTGTTATGTATTTGTTGATGGTCAAAAGTTTTATTAAAATAAAATTGGAAATAAGTTTTGACCTTGTGCAATCATGACCTTTGTGGATCAATTCATTTCTTTTCTCCTTTTTTAATACATAATTGTATCTCTCATCTCAAGCTGCATGTATCAACCAAAAATCCTATTAATGTTGAATGTTTGTTAAAGTTTGTGTTAAGTTCATTTTGTAAATTTCTATGTAAATATATTGAACATAATAAGATTAAGCTGTAAATTATTTTGCGATTGTCCTTATGTATTTTAACAGAAGCTGTCGTATTTTATTATTTTTTTATCTAATTATTATTATTGTGTTGTTTTAGGTTATGAGTTTCTAATCCTTCTACTACTATTATGCCTTCAAAATTAAATAGAGCCTGTAATCTCGACTGTATCGATCAATCTCTATCAGTCTTCTCCATCGCACATGACTTTGGCAAAATAATCTGTGCCTTTTTGGCACAATAACAAAAAATCAAACCAAAAAGTGTGAGTATAAGTAATTATTAAACTATGATTTATACTTAATAAATAATATTGTACTTGTAATTATCATACAAAAAAACTTTAATATAAGTTTTGAACTTACATAAGCCTGTTGAAGCTGTAGTTTTAGCTCCGAGAGCAAAACCTCCAAATGCTGGTGTACTACTTGTAGGACTACCAAAGACATTTGTTTTATTATCTGTAATAATTGGTATTAATCAACATTTTAGAACATTTATTAATTGGAAGTTACTATATTTTTATTGGTATTGTCTCACTTAGCAAGTAATTAATGTAAAAAAAATTAATTGCTATAGCATATATTTTTCTGTAAATAATAATAAAATGCTAATTTCCATCATTTTTTATTAAAAAAAAATTTGATTAAAAATTTCAAATATTACTGTACCAGTGCCTCCTTGAAATGCCTTATTATCTCCCCCACCAAATAGTGACCCTGTAAATATTCATAAAAACATTTGTAACAATTTAATATTTTGCGATGAATCTACAATAGTAAAGTTGATTATTTATAGACATATAATGCAAGTGAATCTCTAGTTATGTTGATGGTTAGGTGGCACTGTTTCTTTTATTTTGGTCAAGTGTAATAGTTCATTTATTTATTTATTTATTTATTTAAGGACCACTAGTAGCTACTACATGTTTTAATGACAAATGTAACATATATTTCAGCGTCATATTTGTGAATTTCAGAATAACAATTTTAATTCCTATATGTATAATAATTTCCTTACTGTTAACTAATGTTTATTTTGTTAGTGTTATATTTTTAATAAAAAAATATTCATGAGATACCTCCGTTTTGATGTTAAATGAAAGCATAGTATATATTTATAATGATTGATTAACATTTTTAAGGCATAATATTATGACACATACGTTTGATATAGATACGAAACTATAAATTTAAGGTTATGTTGCTGGAATCTAAATTAAAAGAAATTTCTATCAAAGAAACGTATATGGGTATTTGTAGAAACGTTAATATTTTCTAAAAGGTATATAAGATTATAAACAATTGTTTAGAAATTTGTTTTAATTACAAATAATGTAAATATTAACCTGAAGATGTCGTAGTACCAAACGTACTACCAGATGTGGTTATTGCTTGACCAAACGAAAAACTCATTTTGTAAAATTAATTATTAAGATACCAATATTTATAATAAAGATATTTCAAATAGTTTTTGGAAATAATTGCAATACATAAACCGCTATCAATGTCACAACAAATAAATGCCGCCGAACGGATTACCGTTAAACAGTGCTGCCAGATGTGATAAATTATATTTGCGTTTCGTATTTGTAATTGCTTTTTTTTGCATTGTGCTGTTTTGTAAAAAATATGTGAGGATAAAATTAATAAGAAAACGTACCCATAAATTAAAAAAATACTAATGATGTTTGAATTTATTACTATGGAAATTATAGAAGTCTTTGTATACTCTTATATAATCTTAATTTATAGTTTTTAAAATCCTGTGAAAAAATTGGCGTTTATTTAATACAAAATGTTTGTACTTTATTTATATTATATATAGGTGATATATTTTCTTAAGGATTGTAATCGATAGTCCACTATGAAAATGCACCTAATGGAGGAGCTTGGAGCGCGTGCGATCACCATGTATCACCATCGTGAACGTGTCGTCGCAGTCCTGGTTTTTCGTCGGCGGAGACCATCTCCGGTCGAGGTCGATAGATATACAACCTTATTAAGTTGGTACTTGTCAATGTCAATCAACTATGTCAATCTGTCGGTCATTAGCTGCCTACATAGACCCTAAAGTGGAATTGTTGACAACTAGTTACAAGTCTTAATGACCTGTATAAATATGTATATTTAAATATGTTATATATAAAAAGGCAATACAGTGTGATTTCGGTAGTTAAGGATGACAAAATAAATTCAAGCTTTATAATAATTCTCCAAATATATATTTCAATTCCTCGCAATAATGTGATTATATCTTGTGACAGATCAATCTTTAAAAAAAAAGAAACAAACATTTTTATGCATCTTTCATATTATGCCCCATAAAATAATATTCATTAAACATAAAATAATGTAAGTTTCGGTTTTAATGATTATATGTAATATGAAATAATTAATTATGACAGCCTACGTGACATAGCACCGTGTTGGAAGCTAGTGTTACTTGCTAACAACAATTAAAAAAAAATAGGTTTTACCTTCTATACCAAGATATTGTTTACAAAAACAAACAATAAACAATCTGTAACATGTATTTATGCAATATTATTGCATACATATGCTTGTTTTTGTTGCCAATTAAAAACACTGTTCAGTGAAAAAAATAAGTATATTCAAACAACGTTATATCTAGACCTCGGGAGAAATGGCACAGGGTTCGAGTCGGGGGTTAATAACAGTTGCACATTGACGTTTGCCCTCCGCCAACGGTTCCACATTACGTAATGGTCTTTCCATAGAAAGTATACTGTCACTGAATAGCCACACAGAACTATTGCCATAAAGAAATCCATCGCCGTTTCTGTGATTCGATGAGATATACCTGAAAAGAAATATTTATGAATAGGTAAAAGATATATTTATTTATGGAAGATATTTTGATTCCTTTAGATAAGAATCTGTACTAATATTATTAATTCGAAAGTAAATTTGTTTGTTACACTATTCAACTGATCCGAATTTGATGAAATTTGGAATTAAGCACCAACATAACACACCTAGAAAGCTAGAAAGTAACCCATGTCGGGTTACTTTTTGTACCAAAAACATACGACCGCCCTTAACACGCAGATGAAGCTGCGGGCGTGATCTAGTATAATTAGATAGAAGTGCTATAATTGTTTCAATATATATATATTATTTTCTATTATTACTCAGCTAAGTTATTTTACTACTGCGTTCTACATAAAATGTTTTTCTCTGAGTAAGAATATAAAGAACGATGAGTTTATCAATTTATCTTCCCGAATTCATTATTTTCGTAATCAAATCTGAAGAATTACTGTGATGACCCCTGGTATTTTCATATTTCTTATTTTTGATATCGAGTGTGTTCCTACAAATAGTATCAACTTTTTGCATCCTTAGTATTTTATTAATTTTGAATATCATTACTTATATTTGTGCCGCGTTTATCTATTAGCTAATTTTATTATTTCTAACCAATTTGAATCGATTCAAAGTAGTATAACATAACTATAGGCACACACAAGAGGAAAGCCAAATAAATGATTATTATGTGGAATTGGCTCGACAACATTAGTAGTACTTTAATAGTCTATGATATTAACTTAGATTATTTATATATACTCTATTCCAACCATAAGAGAAGAAAAGCCAAATAAACAACATTTGACAGCAAATTGACGCGATTTTTCGAGAGTTTGATTAATCTATGATATTCAGTATGGATTTGCGAAAAAATGGCGTTTTGAACGTCGACGAAGTTGTTATCGGAATTTTGGAAGTAACATTAAAGTGGATATAATTAGTTAAATGTAATAGTATTGTATTATAAATACTATATTTATCATAAACTATTATTAGTGCACAATATAGCTGAGTTATTAGCAAATCGCATGAAATACGTAACTCTATGGTTTGTTTTTCTTTATTCCTACTTTAATTGGAATAGCCTATATCTAGATACGAGTGTCGCGCTATAAAAGATACTAAAACAAACGGCCCAACTTGGTATGCGTGACAAGTACGTTTGACACTTGCCAAACGTCAATAAAAAATCCCATACTACCTTACTTGTGTACATGTACTTAGTTGCCAACTGTTGACCACGATTTTTTTCGACGCGCACTCAGCTTTGACAGTCTAACTTGACATAAATAATAATCAAATGAATTAATGGCGCGAAATAATGGCGTTTCAAAGGTCGCTGAACTTGGTTTCATAATTGTAAATAAAACTAAAGTAGATAAATAAAGACGAAATTGTCAATATTGAATAGTGTCGTATTATATCTAAATGTATATTAATTAAAAGCTGTATATAGTGTATGATAAAGCAGAGCTGTAAGGAAATTGTAGCGAATATGTAAATTCAAAGATTGCTTATGGTTTTTTGATTGGATTTTTTATGTATTATTGCTTTGTACATAAACACAAGCCGTATACCTATTAATATACATACATAAAATGTTAGATATTAAGCAAATTAATCCGATGCCATTATAAATAAAAAAATAAATAAATAAAAACAAACCTTCATTCTTTCTAATGGCATCGGGCTTACCAAAATTGTTACCCTCAGTCACAAAATACTGTGTGCCAACGATGCATACCGCCAGCAAGCCGGCTGTCACTGTTGAAATCAGCCAAAATATCAAGCAATCGGACTGAAAAGAAACGCATTGTTAAATTAATATTATCAAAACAATAAAATCAAGTACTCTTTATTGGACAATACTTATAAAAAAATTGGAAAATCCAAAAGTAGGCGATTAAATAGAAAAAAAAAACAATCATCTTATTGACAAATCACATTGCGATCAGAATAAGTCCGGACAGGCTTTTTATTATGACACGGTAACATGTGAAAGCGAATACGTGGCGTCTGGCAGGAGACGGAGAGGATATCGATGGATTTTTAGTAGGTATTCAGATGTACTAGGACGCACTAGGGTGTTCTGTGCATCGCCGAGCCCAATGTACCCCTTTCACATAACGCGGGAGAAACACATAATGCGCTTATCCAGCGAGATAAAAAAGGCAGCTATTATATATAGATACTAGATTTATATGAAGATACTATACAAGATTTGTAATTTTTATTCATTATAATTAAACGACACAAGTAAGATAGCTTTTCGGTTTAGGTACCCTACCTACAATTACGGAAACGAATTTATTAAAAGAATAATTGACTCAATTAGTGATTTTTACGCAAGTAACATTTTTTCTTACGTTTCAATCTGATTTTATAATTACAATTCGTGCAAAAAAAAGGAGAATGTGTACAAAGGCGGTTTAATTATCTCGAAAGCCTAGATAGTCCTAGGCTTAGTGATTTTGTCGTCACCCTACTCCTTGAAACTTCCAACAACAGGAAAAAAAATACAGGATTTTTTTTCCAAGGTGCTATAGACACATTTTCGAGTTTTAAAGGGGGCCTAAAGTAGAAGCTATTTAATTAAAAATCATTGGCTGCGCTCTTTATTTTGCCACCCTAAGCTATGCTAGACTAGGCATTATTAGAAAATGGAACAGCAAGAACTGAAAGAATAAATTCCATAAAGGCTTATTGCAATCGTAAAGTATTTTAAATTCATCAGTTATTTTATCGCCTAATATTAACGCCACAGAAAAAATAATATTTCAATATTTAATATGTCGCTGTGTTTCGGTTTAAAGTTGGTGTGAGCCATTATGATAGCCACAAGTGACATAATATCAGGCAGACTGATTGCCTGTATGTGATAATTTGAATTTCGTTACAAAAAGTAACTACAATATAATATTTTTTATAAACAGAAATGGGAAAACAAATAATTTAACTATAGTCGTTAATGTTACTGGCTTCCGCTTTATCTAAACGACAGAACATGCTTAATCCATGTCTACATCGTTTACGTAAATGTCAGACAAATTAATGTTAGGCACATTTTAGAGCGGCTGTAATTTAATAAGTGACAGAAGCGATATAGAAATTCAATATGCTCTCTTGTCACGTCAGATGGCAGGCGCCATCTTTAACGCGGTTGGCGGGCGACTACGACCTCTTGCGGTCGTGGGTAAAATATGGGTTGGGTTGAGAAGCTCTAGAATTTTGCAAATTTGAAGGTAGTATTAGTCATGTAATCGTTTTAATATAACTGTTTTCGCTACTTAATAAATCATAAGTTTTAGTTATATTATCGATTCGCAATATAGGTGATGTTAGTATTACAGATCAAAGGTACAGCCCCGGATCTAGAGGGGGATCAAACCGGGGTATCTGCCCCAGGCGGCAATGTAACGAGGTGCCAAATTCAACAATGTTTTACGCGGAAAAGTCACTGACACTACTATAAAGCCTAGTTCGTACTAGACGAATACGTCCTTTATTTTCCATTCTCTTCGAAGAAGGAGTCAATATAAATAAACCTTAGAAATACATATTCCATAAGATTTACTAATAGCTCTACTGCATTATATAACACAAACAGTTCTTGTTTAATTATTCCACTTAAAGGTTCAGTAGAATAATTATGCAGGGTTATTGGTAATTCGACGTATTCCCGTCAGGAGGTGATAGGGGTGATTATTTGCGATAATTTTAACTCCCATATGCATGATGCAAAAGTGAACCATATTTGAGTTATAGCGTTTTTTAGATTTTTCAAAATAAGTCAAAAATGCAACTTTAAAAACTTAACCGTTTTATCAGCTCTCCAAAAATGTATAACAAGTAGGAACTTATTTCAAAACAACTGAAATAAAATGACCACAAAAGACGCTGGCAGAAATTTGTATTCGAACGTCCGAAGTCGTTCATGTTCGAATACAAATTTCTGCCAGCATCGTTGTATGTTTTTAAAATAATCAGCAGGACGAGTTTCATAACGATTTTTTTTGTATTTAAGGCATTTTTGTGGAAAAAAAATAAAAAAAATATTGAAACATTATCTTTTTCCGTCTCGCATTTTTAATTTTGGACCGATAATTATTGTTTTAATATTGACAAATAACCAGTGTTTATTCGTTTTTATAAATCAGAAGAAAAAAATAGATTTTGAGTGATACTTTTTTTTAAAAAGTTTTTGAAGTTGCATTTTTGACTTATTTTGAAAAAATCTAAAAAACGTTATAACTCAAAAATGGTTCACTTTTGCATAATGCATATGGGAGTTAAAATTATCGCAAATAATCACCCCTATCACCTCCTAACGGGAATACGTCGAATTACCAATAACTCCGTATATTCGTTCGTAAAAACTTCCGACATTCGAAACGTCATTTTTTTGCCGACCCATAATAAATATTATATTATTCAAAATCTCGCTCATCGAATTAATGTAAAATATATTTATTTAGATTTACTCCTTCAATGGTTGAATAGGTTGCACATATAGAGTATAACAGCTTGTGCAAAACTGTGTCTTCTATCTGTATATCATATACTTTGGATTAATTTCTCCTTTAAGCTAAAACTTGCGAACACGTATGAGACCGGTACTGGTTCCTGCAACTAGTGTAATATCACAATCCATTGTTATATCAGGCTATCAGCATAATGTTCATTCTAGTTTCAATATGAGCTGGGATGATTGAAAACGTACTCAATTATACTTTTTAATGCCGGGATTACACTGAGCGTCATTTATGGAGAATTTGAATGATATCGAGAAATTGCTTATTAAAAAGACATAATTATATCTCTACCTACGCTTAATGGTACAGTAGTAATATTATGCGCTCATCGAAACGCATTTCAGTTTTGCGTTACGAATTTTGAACATTTCGTTGCATGAGTTTTATCGGTAATTAAAATTATAATTTCATTAAATCACAACATTGATTAACTGTAGAAATTATTAAAATATTTTGTTAAAATAAACGATTATAAAATACGGCATCGAATATTGCGCGTACCTATACCTTTTCATTAACTTTGGTTTCCTATATTAAAAAGTTAATTGGTTCCGTTTAGTGAAAGTTAATATATATATATAGTTAAGTTTATATGTACTATAAACATATGTTGATGTTTCAAAAAAAAAAATGGCTACCTGACAGAAATAAAACCTCGAAATTAATGTTAATTAAAGAAAATAATATAATTATAGAAAACCGATAAATAAATATGGAGGGAAGTATATTAAATTTAGTTTTTTTAGGCAATAAAATACATATACTTATATTTGTTGTTTGTAATATTAACACTCAGAAGAGAAGCAACGAAGTAAAATACGGATATTATACGCACACACACGAGGGAGCAGAAAGCATCGGCCGAGAGGGAGCATGAGGGCAAAAGAGAAATACATGCCATTTGATGCTACGGCATATTTAAGGGTATTTTGTTATTTTCATATGTCAATTTTTATTAAACGACATAATAAACACTTCCTAAGCAATATTATGAGCGAACATAAGGTGGCACATCTCTAATCTCTTTGGCCGCTCCGTCGTGTGGCACTTGTGCCCTGACAGGAATTAATAAAGGTACATAATATGTGTGGATGCCTAAGAGAATCTTCAGTCACCCCACGCCACTTTAGTTCGCGCTTATATGAATATCAGGAAATATGCGGATTTTGTATTAAAATAATGAGTTATATAATTTTTATGACCTATTTGTTAGTTATATAGGTAAGTAATTAATAAAATTATATTAGTTTAAGAAAATTATTAAAAGATAATCTCAAAGTCAATTAATTCCAAAAATGGATACTTATAATCACAAATGAATTGACTTTTCGACGTTTCTCGAATAAGTGTTTGGCATTTTTAATAGAATAGGTAGTTTGAGAATAGAGTTATAATAAAGATATACGAAATCGATATCTGTGGGAAGAATCATTTAGATTGTATCGGTTCGAAATCGTAAACAAAACTGTAACGACATAAATGGCTTTTTAAAAGCGAAGAACTGTTTCGGGCGTTCAGAAAAAATGTTACAAAAAATTCAGAGTGCGGACAAAAATGCGAAGACGTATTGCCGGATGTTAGAGCGGTCGTAAATGGTACGCGAAGTAAAAAGGTCTAAAATATATGTGACTATGATTCAAGACTAGATCCGGACACATAATTTAATACAAATATATACACAAACACGTACACATCAAAGTAAATAAGTACCTGCTCAACACGTCGAAACTGAGATTTCTGTATGAACTCAAATATAATTTTGGAAATATCATTCAAACTATTGTGCCGTTTTAAAAACAAGATATTTTCATTATTTCAATAATCCATTAAAATTGAATAAGCGTTGCCGTATTTTAAATACCAGAGCTTTATAAATAAGCTTGAAAATAAACAATCAAGGCAGTTGATGTTAAATACATAATCCAAAGAAATTTTAAATTCCTATGTGGATTGAATCTACCACTAAAATGTCTACAGATAAGAAATAATATGGCCATACAATATTCACCTGAAGATGACTCCTATTTCGTGGATTGCAGAACCACAGTCGCAGCGCTTGGAGGACCGTGTAACGAGGCGTGCGAATCGCCGGGTAGCTATAAAAAAGTACGAATTTTTTAATCATTTTTTTCAATCATGGATGTGTTTGATAAAGTTTCAGGATATGTGGACAGACTTTTTTAATGCTTTCTCTTTAATATTTAACATTTCTCAGTTAAATGTTTTATGTAAATTTACCACGTTTTCCGACTCTAAATTGCAGAAGTAAAGAGACTAGGTAGTGTACAAATTATCTAGGTCTGAGGTTAACACTATTTAACATCTAGTCTCAAGTGTTTAATGAGTTTCGATCGCCAGCAGACCGAGGAAAATCGGGAACTGGTTAAAAGCGGTATTGAAACGACCGCCAATATTTTATCTCTAAGGGTTGCCAGCGTTAAAAAGTCCTATTTATATATTTTTTTATAATATGTAAATAAAATATTTTTTTATAAATATAATTATTGCTATGACATTATGCGTCGAAATTATTGTTTTTTTTAAATAAAATTGAAGCTATCAGTATAGACTGATATTATAAATGCGAAAGTAACTCTGTCTGTTATTCTACACGGCCAAACCGCTGTACGGAATTTAATAAAATTTGGTATTAAGCGAGCTTGAACCCTAAGGAAAGACTTAAGTTATTTTTTTATATTTAACACCTAACGCCCAAACCCAAAAACACGAGCGAAGCTGTTGACGACAACTAGTACGTTATAAATATACTTCTTAATATTTAAATATTTCTTGTTACCGATATATTTGTTTAAATTGTTGTGCAAAATAAAAGGTCACAATGATCACTGGTGAAACTAATATAATCCATACATAGTCAAAGGTGAATTTATTCAATTCGCGTGTGTTCAGACTATTTCGTCCATTAAAGTGAATACTCATAGATGTAGGCGAACAAGAGGCTAATACCAAAAAAATATGTTTTTGTTGTAATTTCATTGGTTAACGTTATATCAAATAACGAAATCTAGATTTATAATGTTTATCTTATAAAAATAACATTACAGTAAAAAAAAACTATTAACGACCTCGTCTTATTACCTACTTTTCCAGGAGAGATGACTCATTTTTCGTTACAATTTAACTTATATAATTGTATTTTTAAATAACTGCTTGAATTACATATATAAATAGTATTTTAAGTCTAATAATAGCTCATTTGTCAAAATATAGTATATAATAATCATCTAAACTAAATAATAAATAATAAAAATACTAAATAATAAAAGTAATAAACTAAATAATAAAAATATTATAAAATATATTTATTTAATCTGGCAGCCCTTAATCCAGCAGTTCGGATACTCGAACTTGCACGGTAGATCGTCTCGGTTCAACCGTAATCAGTTCGATTTCCCGCAATTAGTTGATGTGATTTATCTGCCTCACAGAGACGTCCGTTCCATCGGTAGCAAGATTGTTCTTCCGATGTATCAGTAGATATCTTAATCCTGTTTCGTGATTGTTTATAAATGAACAAAGATAATTAACAAAATGATATTGTTGTTTTCTCATTTTATCTAAATTTATTGAAATACATTGATGTCTTCGTAAACATAAAAACGGATGAGCCATCTGATATAATTACATATAGATCAGAAATTTGACTTGATACCAATGATTTGCTTGACGTTGCTCATTTATATAACGATTTTATTTTACAAAATAGCTTTCTTTAAACTTTATTCAATACGTACAAAAATTATCCAACGTTAAGGTCTTCCTTTGTGTTGGCTCGTGTATGTACACCCACGCATCGGTTTTTGTATCGCTAAACGTAAAACATTTGTATTTTTCTAATCCAATTTGAAGGCTGAGTGAGTTAGTGTAATTGCACGCTCAAAGTATGTAATATGTTAATAGATTTTATCGCATTATTGGTGTAAATAATGAAGAAATTAATATATTTTCTAAAGTACCTGTCTATCAACAGAGGTAACCACCTAGTAGGAGAACGCTAAGTGGTTTTTTTTCCTGACAATCAATAAGTAAATGTAATCTTCTATTTTTAAAGATTTTCGACTAGGACTTGAACTTTTTAAAGTCACGTGGCGAATACCAACACGAGATGTTTTCAGGTTGTAGAATTTTATTACTCATAAAGAACCTTACAGTTCACTTTACAATGAGCAAAACATTTAACTTATATACAAAGTTGGTTTCAATGGTAGAATCTGTGGCAGTACATGTCCACAATGACCAAAAAAAGATAAATAAATAAAAAGACAAATGAATGTATAAATTTAAATTTTAGTAATATTAAATTTGAGTTTTAAATATAGAGATAATATTTACTAATTTTTTTCATATACATTTTCACTTATAAAAAAAATTATTTTTAAAGTTACATATCTTGTACACGCTTTTGTACTATTCGTCAAACTATTGTATAATTTTACCCCGTTATACAACTTCTATTACCGTATTTAGTACTAGGATTCATATTATGTTTATTTATTAAGCTGTGTGTATCATTTTTATTTGTAGTAATTCCGTATGAATTTGAAAAAGATGAGTTTTTTTTAAATGTACATATGTGGTTGGTGTATATTTTTTTAAAGTTTTTTTTTGTTTCTTTGCATAGTATGGGCGTGTGCCTCAGTCTATCGTAATTAAAGAGTACTTTGACAACTTTGTTTTGTGCTATTTGGAGAGGCTTAAGACTAATTTTTGGGACGCAACCCCAGACTTCTATTAGATAGTCAAGGTTGGATTTAACAAGTGAATTGTATACCGTTAATCGCGTCTTGTATGGTACACAAGAGGCCATTTTGCGCAGTGAGCTAACTAGCGATATTAATTTGTTTTTAACTTTGGTAATTTGAGGTTTCCATGATAAATTTTCGTCTAGAATTAAACGTAAGTATTTCTCCCGTTCAGATCTAGAGAGTATGTCATTGTTTATAGTGAGAGTGCGTTTTTATAGGTAATATATTTTTTTATTTTGTTTTGCGCCATCGCCATTGAATTATTTTTAAGCATTATTTTATTGTGTCTGTTATTTAATATATACTATACAGCGGAAGCAATTTAGTTCCAATCAGGTATCCCACGACACGCCTCGTTTTATTTATTCATTAATTTATTTATTTGCATGTTTGTTACGCTTTAACGCCTTAACTACGTAACCAATTATTAGGAGAGTTTGCATACACATTGTCAGGGGTATAAAAATATAAATAATATATGTATAAATAAAGTAAAATTTCTTCGAAATTCAATCTTTAAAATTGGAACAAGCGAATTGCTATCTACGGACAACTGTTACGATTGGGGCCATTAAATAAGTTTTACTAATGAAATATTACTGGCGAGATTCGTTTTAAAAGCTTTCATGGCGTAGCAGACGAGATACTATCTGTATGTTTAAGTAATTATTAAAAACTAAAATGAAAAGTTCTTTATTTATTTAATTAATTTAATTTTAACTTGGATTAGTAAATAATTTAAATATGATGTCACAACAACAAATACATCAAAAGGAATATTACTCAATACAAGATAACATTAATGATAAAAAAGCGTGGACTTAGTATTGGTGATTTAAAGGCAGAATTAAAATGGTGGATAAAAGTAACTACTGACTTTCTTCTTCAAGAGGTCATTCACTAGGATTCAGACACATTAAACGATAATTCTACTCCTTCGGTAGTAGCCTTATACCTATACATATGACCTTTTTTGATAAATGGGCTATCTAACGCATAAATATTTTTTATCGGACTATTTAAACCTCGATGTTAGAGCATTCAAACAAACAGACAAATAAAAAAACTATTTAATATCGTATGAACATCAAAAGTTGTACATTTTTTCAGTATTTATTTTTTAAAACGAAGAGGAATGAACATTATTTTATTCGAATAGTTGTGTGATAGCTTTGCAAATATAAAAAAGAAAAAAAGTCTCCGATTTCTACCATACGCGACTTTAGACCTCAATATTGTAACACTAGATGAAAACCCGTTTTCGTTCGTGTAAAATAAATAAAAATAAATAAATACGTTTTATAATTTATTAATATTTTATTGTGGATAACTTTCCACTGAGTTTGCCATACCAAAATTACAAAACTGTGTAGAAGACACTCACTGAACGCACTCGTAAACGTCAAACATGGCCAACCGTTGAACTTCATGTCGTTGAATTTTATGGATTTAAGATCGAAATATCTCGATTGTCGACTAAAAATACATTCTTTTTTAAAGATCTATACATTACTCATTACACATGAGATGACAAATTATGATCAAATAATATGATGGTACTCGGCCAGTTTTCAAATTACAACATTTTTACAAGTTTTACTTTAAGACTGAATTCTTATCCACCCTTAACAACGCAAGCGTTTTTTTGTTTGCGAGGATTATGTAATTAGAATGGATTTTTGCAACTTAATCTTAAAGCTTTTTATTCGATTAAGACGATTGGGCGAAGTAAAGGGGATCAAATCTTCGAAGTAGATGATTGGGTTCAGATGAAAGGGCATCAAATTTTATTAAAATTTCAAGTACCTCTACAGAGATGTTTCCTTGATAGTCTTCTAGCTACTTATCTCTTTGTTCATTAAATATTCTTATATATGATATCTATCTATCTCGGCTTTTCTCTAATGTTATATACAAGTATTATACATATGAACCTTCATCTTAAACCACTCCGATTATTAATAAAAATCGCATTAAAGCCCTTGGCGTAATTTAAAAGATGTAAGTTCACAGAATTTGGGAAGCGACTTTTATTTTATACTAATGTAGAGATTAAAATCACAAAAGGAGTAAAGCCAAATAAACTATACATAAATTTGACATTGAATGAGATCATTTGGTCAGGATCTTGAATATCCTGTAATAATTATCACGAATTTGAGAAAGTAATCGGTTTTGTATGTCGTTGAATTTGTAATTGGACCTTTTGAAACTGAAGTGACTAAAGTGAATATAGCCAGTAAAGTGGAATAGTGTGAATCATATTTAAAGGTAAATAATTCAATGACTGTCTGTAGTGTATAATATACGAGAGCTATAAACAAATCGCATTGAATATGTAAATCTAAATTTAGAGTATCTTTACTCCTTCATCGACTGGAGATTTGATTGGACACTTTTAATTATGTGCCATTAAGTAAGGAAAAGTGACATGAGTTTATTTCAACCAATGAGCTGTTGATATTTATATGACGTCATGAGAAATATCTAATGGCGGAAGGTCACAGCACACGAGCAGAATTTTACAACTAAGTTGTATTCATTTGGTGTTATTTTGTCCAACAATGAAAAGTGCTATTCTGAATTCGAAATCGAACTTATAAAAATTATAATCAGTGGGGTAATTATTTATAACGATATGTGATAAGTCTATCAATTTTCATAGTGTTATGTCTCTCGAAAAAATATTAGCTCACGAAATATTCTGTATAGGCGAGAGTGTAGGGCAAAGTCTTTATTTAAACGTCCTGTGGCTGGTCTAAGTGTTTTTGAGGAGAAATTTCAAGAGATTAATTCACCACATTCCTTTTAATCAGTTTACTTAAGCCACATGTATATTCAACACTTTTGGATTTTCAAGCAATCCATACAGGTCAAGGCGAATTAGTTAATAATTTAGTGATGCTTGCCCCGATTTTAATTTAATTGTTACGATTCAGGTGATCTAACCATCTCAGCCAAAAGTATTGAACAATACTTTACCATTGGCTCTGTTTGACACAAACATAAATTCTCTTACGAAGCCTTTTTATCGTGTTTGCTAAGAAGATTTTCCTTGAAATTCACTTCAGATACTAAGTACAAAAGCGCCGACATTACGTTCTTCGAGTTAACCACTTCTCAGTCCTATTTCTCTCAAGCATTACGTTACTTTTTTCCACCAATAGACAGATTGATTTAGAACATTTTGATTTCAATTTTCGACTCTTCTCTGTATAAATTTCACTATAATCTAACGGACGTCCTGAATTTAAAAAGTCGCAAGTTTGCGCCACACATACTCTTATTTGCTCCGTATTATTTGCATTCATTGCATGGTATTCAATTATTTGTCCCATTCAGGGCACATTTTGTGCAATGAAGATAAATTCAGTAGTCATTCCACCGTTTAATTACCGAATCTGCTAATCGGATTGGTTTATTACATTTTCAATAATTTATCAATGAACACGTAACACTAAAAACGAATATTATTGAAATTCGAATGTTTGATTGGCGTTTATTTTTCATCTCAATTTAAGTTATTTGAGATATACAATGCACTCTGTACACTGTGATCAATTATTTTAACAATTAAATAATCCATTCTTAACAAACATAAAGTAACTTATAATAATACTCTATTATTATATGATATAATAAACACGACGTGTTACGTATTATTCTCATCCTTTGCCTGATAAAATAAAAATAAAAATATATTCTATTCAAGTATGATCGAAGTACATTTGGATTGATTTTATAAGATTCTATCAAATACAAAGCAGTTATATATATATAAGATATAAATAAGAAATTGTTGAATGTTATATATAAACGCAATATACACGTTTTTTTTAATTTCAGTGTTTAATTATAAATAAAGATCGAAATACACTATTTAATTACCGTAGTTAATGATGAGATACAATTTATCTTTTTTTTTATATTAAATTTAAAATATTATGATCGAAAATAAAAAATCTAAAGCTTTAGGTAAAAGTATCGTAAAGTGCTTGTTATCCTAAAAATATATATACCTTTTCCAGTAACTTTAGCCAGCGTAATGCAAAATACACAAACAACAATCTTACAGCCACTTCAAACAGCTTAATTTTAATATCGATTATATATAAAATTCATATTCAGGTTTCGAATAGGAATATCCAGAACCAGAATCCATACATACTATTCAAATATAACAGAATATCATTTAAAAAAAAATAGCATAATTCATATTTAAGATAAAAAAAATTATTAACGTCAGTGATAAAAATTTGGAGATATAGACAAAGTCACAGGTTTAAAACTAGTGATGTAAAAGTGATTAAGGTCACCTGTAACCGCAGAGCTCGCAGTGGTTCCTACCCACTTGATTAAGCCACCTTTGCAAGCAAGAAAGATGGACGTTAGCCAAGGATCCCTTGCAGTTGCAAGGCGATATTAATCTGAAAGATTAAAAATAGAAAAAAGAATTTTTATTATCTCGTTTGAAAGCTTTCCATTTTATTTGAGCTTAGTTTTGATCTTAAATGAAGTGTACGGTTCAATCTCGGGCAAGTATCACCGAATTCAGGTGATATAGTTGTATTTGTAATTCATATCATGGTCGATAAAAGAACATATTGTTACGTGAGTGAGTGAGTGAGTGAGTGAGTCACGTGGTCGAATAAGTTCGAAACGAATTACTCAAAAGTAGAAGAGGTCTAAGCCTTTTCGGTTCATTTGCATTTCTCGGCCTGTTTTTTGTATAAAATTACTGGACTACAATGCGCATTCTGTCAATTGCACCATCTGTCAAACAAACCTTAACCTTGTTACCTTCGTGACAGCGGCGAAATAATCTGTGCCCTCCCGGGACAAAAGCCAAACCAAAAAAAAAAGCGATATTTATTAGAAAAGTTAATACGATCGTTAAGTATTCTTAAATTTTCTAATGATCCGAGAAAATTTATCATTTTTTTCTTCTATAAGAACCTTCTATAACAATCGTAACAAAAAGAAATAGCGAATTGGTCTAGTCGTGCACGCGTGATGCCGTGAGAAATATTAACCATTGCGTAATAACCAATACGCCACCAACGTTATGTCCCTTGTGCTTGTAGTTAATCTGGCTTCAAACACACACACACACAAACAAACACCCTTCAAACAACAATACTACCTACACCTACCTACCTACCCAAACAATCTTGCACAAAACCGTACCATCAAGTAAATATTTATAATACGAAGTAAAATATTTAAACTCTCATCTTCTATTATTAATTGGACGAAAAGTAACTAAAGAGATTTTTTTCAAGTACCAATAATAAATAATAAAATAATAAATATTGGACAATATCACATACATTACTCTGATCCCAATGTAAGTAGCTAAAGCACTTGTGTTATGGAAAATCAGAAGTATCGACGATACCACAAACACACAGACCCAAGACAACATAGAAAACTAATGAACTTTTTCTACATCGACTCGGCCGGGAATCAAACCCGGGACCTCGGAGTGGCGTACCCATAAAACCGGTATTCACACTACTCGACCACGGAGGTCGTCAACATAAACCAATAACATAAACTTCTCATAAAATAATAACGATTACAAGGAATGTATTCATTGTTACTTAATTTGTATGATACAATTAGAAAACATACTATAAAAGTTACAGATAATCAGTATAGAAACATATTTTTACATAGATAGGTTAAAACTGTTTGTCCCAAAAAGCTTTTTAGGCAAGTACGTCGAAAATAATTCAGTAATGTCGAACGCAATTTCAAACTCATTCGACGGCTCTTAATGAAGCTTCCGTACCCTAGCAACCCTGATAATTATGTTACTTCTGGTATAGTACGGTGGTATATGAAGCTATTTATCAACATCGATTTGAAGCATTAGAAGACATATTTTGGACGCAAAATAATTGGTGAAGGAAACCATTTTGAGGAAACCTGCATTTATCGGATAAAAATCTGCTATATATTCATCCAACCCATATTGGAGCAGCGAGGTGAGATAACCTCCAAATCGTATTTTTAGATGGAGAGAAGGCCAACTGTAGAATATTACAAGTAAAATTATTTCAGCAAATTGGTCTTATAAACTTTTGTATAATTAAAATGTGAGTTTAATATTTACTAGTAAAATATTTTTAATTCTGACCTCTCCCTTCCTCTAGTCATACAAATTCTGCAAACATTCGAGCCAATACTTGAAAGAGAATCTCTTTGTGTCACTGCGAAATCTGATTTTTCAGACAAACTGTCTGGATGCTTATTCTTATTTCCTTCAAATACTTTAGGTTGCGCAAGATCAGTATTTGTAACCACTGTCTTAGTAACGGTTGCATTATTTGCTGTGAGACTTACATCTGGAACATTTTGTACGAGATCATTCGCAATAGTACTTATCGCGGCATGTATATTTATATTTGATGTTTCATTAAGATTAGTTACGTCTTTGTTTAGTTTGAAACAAGAAGCCATAAAGCGTTTTAGTTCTATTAATGTTATATCATCATTATCTTTGTCATTTGTATCTAGAATAGGTATTTTAAGTTCTTTTAAGTCAATATTTTGCACTTGATTGGTTGCATAGCTTAGTGAGGTAAGCCTAAGTGCATTGGCGACATCTTTGGTTGTGATGATTTGTCGTATATTATGTTCTGATTTCGATACTCCTGGTTTGAGTCTAGTGTTATTTTTAAGACACTGTGGAACAGCCCCAGGTAAGCTTATGACTCTTGACGGACCAGCGTCATCAATGATTTGGCAAATTGGTTTGTTAGTTACTTTCTCTCTTCCATCGCTTGTTTCTTCTTTTGTAGAATTTTCTTCATTGCGTTCAGTTTTTTCTCGATCGTCCATTAAAACGTTTGCTTCATTTATATTTTTATGTAAATTATAATATTATTAAAATAAATCTTGTAAGAATATAATATGTGATGACAGCTGGTATTTAACAAGCGTTTTGACAGGAGCATTTTTTGAACACTGCTTTATCTATATACAGTAAATAGTTTTCCGAAAAAAGTATATACTCAATTTTAAATGGACTAGGAACTATATCATTAATCAAGTTAATCAAATTTAACGCTCAGTGTAAAGTTTAATGTATTCTTGTGTGCAAAACGAGTTAATTTTAGGGAAAACCTAAATAGCAATTAATCTCTCACAGCTATCAAATCGGCTGTGTATATATTTTTTTGTTTACAGGAAAAATATTAATTTATCTTTACATACATTTCATCTTATCGTTTTCTAGCGCGATATAAGCAACACTAATTAAACGATTAATTAAATAAAAATACCTTGAATAATAATGAAGAAAAACTCAAATAACGTTTCAAAAACTTATTAAAAAAATTTACAAATTCGATTATTTTATCGACGCAGAACAGACCACTGTAGAAAGATAGCAACTCATAAAAGTTTAAGGGACCGTAAAGTGCTGAATTGTTTTTTTACGATTCGTAATTACTTGTCATTACCAATCGTAAAAAACATCGTTAATCCCTCTTGTATTGTAAAATGCGACAGATTAAAAATCGTTTAATAAAGTTAACATTGACAGTCGTGATAAGATTTTTAAATTTTATCTACGAATTCGAATAATGAGTTTCGATTTACTAATAATTTGACTATGCTGCTCTAAGCATCGTGGAATAACCTAACCCTCTCCTGTCACCTGTCACCACTACCATAGAAATTGGCACCGAATGATATTAAAACAATATCTGATATAACCAATGCACCACCAACATTTGGAAGCTAAATTGTCATGTCCCTTGTGCCTAAAGTTACACTGGATTCACATTTAATATAATTTCGTAAATCGATGACACTTGTTAGAAAACCTAACAAAAAAAAATGTTCTCATTATTTTGAAAAAAGAAGAGAGAAAAATTTCGTCGCTTTAATCTGTTTACATTAGTACTTTAATCTGTTTAAATATCACCCGCACCACCTAGATGTCCGAAAATCCACAACAGCGCGATTTTTAAGACATTTTCTGCCTCGCACAACCACTCTGTGGAACCACCATTCGCCGACGGTTTTTCCGAACCGATACGACTTGGGAACCTTCAAGAAAATAGCGTACTCTTTCCTGAAAGGCCGGCAACGCACCTGCAAGCCCCCCGGTGTTGCAGATGTCCATGGGCGGTGGTAGTCACTTTCCATCAGGTGAGCCTCCTGTTCGTTTGCCATCTATGACATAAAAAAAAAAAAAACAAATTAACGTGACGATATTAATAATGCTATCTTGTAAAATCCTTAGTTAGGGTTAAGTGTAACGGATATTAACACCATGAGGAACTACTAAACGAATTTACCCATAAAAAATCTGTTTGATACTGACAAAACCTTTTATATGTTTGATGAAAGGTAAACAAGAGTTTCTGCACTATACAGAAATAATAATAATAAATGAATAAATTTTAAGATTTATTCGTAACAATATTTTTTATAATAATTATTTTATTCCAGTCAACAATTATTCGAATGTCTTCCGCGGCACTTGTATAAAATTCGCTGTTCATATAAAACATTTTAAAAGCAATAATTAAGTCGACACTGAACTTTTACTTTTTAGCAAGCGAAATATTTTAATTAGGTTGTCCGAACTCATAGCACGAGCCATGTGTAAAAGTGAGGGCCACATTATGCAGAGAGAAACACTAAAGTATAATTTTTAACGTAAACTTACTTTTATTTTAGCTAGGTAATATTATACAATACTAGCAAAATAAAGATTGTCTTTGTATTTATATATTTTTTTTATCGGTTAAACGCTATGGAAGTTGAAGTGCTGCAGCGCCATTTTGTTACAATATAAGTTATAAGAAAATGTATTTTATTAATCCCTATAAAAATTAGATTATCTGGCCGTAAGAATATTTCAAAATGTAGTTAGTTAGATTATTTTTTCAACTCTTTTTTTCTCACACATTAAATTAGCTAAACAAGTAGCGAATCGACATTCCCGACATTTAAATGCGTCATTATATATATTAAATAATGAATACACATTACGCATGCTAGCTAGCACAGTTAGTATATATTTGTATATGAAAAGAGCATGCTTATACAATAATCTTATATATTAATAGCGTGAGCCGATTTGTGTCCCAGAGATTATGGGACTATAGCTGTACATAAAAAATCGGTTGTGAGATGTGCAGAAAAATAAAGAGGGGTTTGATTGCAATTTAATACGGTGCTACGGCTCTATAAGAAAAGAAAATGAAAAACGTATACAAAATTAAAGTAAATTGTTTTCGACAAACTCTAACTAAACTACTATTTGTCGTTAAACATTTCATTTAAAAAAGTTTTTATCATTTTGGCGCCAAATGTAGATGTAATTTTGGCGCCAAATGTAGTGACTTGTAGTTTACAATGGAATGAAATAAAAAAAAACCTGTCATAGGTTTCGAAATTCCTACAAAATCATTTGAATAAACGCGAAGTTTCGCGGGTTACCCGCTAGTATACTACTTAAGGGTACAACTGGTTCTTTTCGTTCTACCTAGTACAGGTGTGAAGCGCGGTGCAAGAGAATAAGGGCTCATAAATGAAGGGAAGTAGTCTGAAGGTCTTGTTAGCAAATAATTTCAAGAATTAATTTAGTCAATTTATTTCAAATAAACAACATTTAGCGAAACGTATTGTATCGTTAACGCTGCTTAAGCAACTAAACAATTTTAAGATTATTATAAAAAACCGTAACTTTGTCTTTGGTATAATTACAAATGTACATTTTTATTTTAACGACTTCTGAAAAATGAACAATTTAATAAATTCTACAAAATCCATTTTTAAAAACTTCCAATAGTCACTTAAGCTTGCTTAAATAAGCATGCTCATAAATATTGTTTATATTTTCAATGCTATTATTAGCCAATGTAACTAGAAAGAAGCATGCTCTTTAAAAGCAAGTGTATTCGTGGATTGATAATTATTATGTTTCTGAATTACGAAAATATTTAGGTCAATTATCTTTATTGCATAAAGCCATTCTTGTGATGCTTCGATGAATTTTGACAACATTAGGGCTCGACGCTGCGGTGCCGTGCTATAATTTGTAATTAAACTCATAAATGTGTTATTTTGATCTTTTGCAGAAATATTTATGCTGCATTGTCGTAAAGAGACAGCGGTCAGGAGATTTTACAGGGCCCTTAAGTTATTATGAAAATGCTTGTTAATATTGTATTACTTGTTTCTGAATTAAGGTGGATTTTTTATAGCACGCTAGAATATACAAACCGCTATGTCCCTGCATTTTGAATATGTAATATCTTTGAAAATATTAATTTTAATTACATGCTGTAAAGGGCCATATTGATCGATATTAAATGCAAAATACACAGGGACAGACAAAGGTAAGCGACTTTGTTTTATACTGTGTAATGATGTAGAAGATAGCAGACAGTAAGGGGTCATTAATGTTCATACAAATTGACGCAGTAAAAATTTAATCATTCCTTACATCGCCAATGCGCCATCAACCTTGAGAACTAAGATGTTATATCCCTTGTGCCTGTAGTCACTGGCTTACCCTTCAAACCGGAACACAACAAGACTAAGTATTGTTACTTGGCGACAGAATATATGTGTGGGTATCTACCCACACACGCAAAATGGTTTGCTCAAGGCCCTACCGCTAAGTAAAAATTAGGTGAAATATTGAAAATAATAAATAATTCGGAATGAACTCAATGTTTGGAACACGCAAATATTAATAGAGGGTGGTTTTAAGCAGTTCAGATTTTATTTGATTGTTTTGTGATTACAAATATCATGCTCTACGGCGTAGGAAAATAATATGAGGAAATCAGTCGAATGTAATTTTGCCCTATGTATATTAACGAACTCATAAAGCAAGTAGAATAATAAACCTCAATGTACTCAACCGTACGATCTAATGTATTAAATTCTGCTGTTCTCTTGGATCTGTAATAAACTAGCTGATATCAAACCAATAGAAAAAAAACCAACTTCCCTGATGAGTAATTAATTAACGAATCGTGGTAAAATGTTATTATTTTTTCTTGAGTTTTGTAGTATATTATTCGTTATTCGTAATAAATAAATATAATGTATACCCATAGGAATAATGAAGCTTTTACTGGTAATATATTTTAGAACAAATGTAACCTCTTCATAATATTAGTAAAGATATCCTGCATGCATTGCAATGCATTTTTAAATTGTATGTAATTTCATAAATTTAAACTCGAATCAAAATAAAATCAAAATATTCTTTATTCAATGTAGTGTGTTATGTACAAGCATGTATGTAACGTATAAATTAGAACAACAAATACACAGTCAGTCAGTATCATTTGAGCATCCAACATGTTTTATTTCGATCTCCAATCTCAACCTTATATCAAGTTTCACTTTTTAATTTTTATGTTACAGTGTTGAATTAAATTTAAAGCTACGACCGGTTCGGAAAGTAGATTCTATCGAGAAGAGCCGGCGAGGAACTCAGTCGTTGCTCTTTCTCACCATTTTAATTACAGAATATGTCAGCAAAGAACAATAATTTTTTTATATATACAGCCTAGAAATCAATAGATATTAAGTTCACGCTTTTTTATCTTTAACATTATCTTGTATTGAGTAATATGTCTTATTTATCAATGTTTTTTGACATGAGCTATAAATTCTTAATAGGTCAAGTCAAAAATACTGCACATAGTTTTCTATATAGTATTCATTAAGACTTCGTATTGTTAACACTTAAGTGAAATAAATAAATGATATTTTTTCAAAATACGTTACAAGTAACGCAAAAAAAAACAACAATATTTATTTAGAACTTTTAGAGTTTATTACTTAGCGAGGAAGTTAAACATCATTAGAATGAGGTAACATAGTTTCAACCGTGTACAAAATTAATTTCACCTCGATGACACAGTACCCTGCTTCTGTATAGTAAACTCTCTTGTGTATAATCAAATAAATAGTACGGTTTAATACGTATTTGTGTTACATTACAAAGTAATTATTATTTTGGGTTGATATCATTTATTGTGCGAAATAATTTCTCAACATTTCGAGTTTGTAAAATAAATATTTTATCATAATTATTCCAGTAAATTTATTTGGCTTATATTAAAAAGTTGTGTAATACGAAATGTTTGTAAGTGCAAACAAATAAATGTATAGATAATTAAGATTTTATTTGTCTATAAAACAACCAAGCCGAGGTAGTAAAGGAGTTGGAACGCTTAAAACATAACCAATAATAGCGTGTTTAAGTCTGGAAAAGCAGATGTAGTTTCCACATTTTTTTTATAATTCGTACTTAGCGGTAAATGAAACTTGAGGAGCATGATATTTGTCAGTTGACATTTGCCACATTCGTATCTACCAAGCCGAGATGGCCCAGTGGAGCCGAGATGGCCCAGTGGTTAGAACGCGTGCATCTTAACCGATGATTTCGGGTTCAAACCCAGGCAAGCACCACTGAATTCTCATGTGCATAATTTGTGTTTATAATTCATCTCGTACTCGGCGGTGAAGAAAAACATTGTAAGGGAACCTGCATGTGTCTAATTTTAACGAATTTCTGCCACATTTGTATTACACCAACCACTATTGGAGCAGCGTGGTGGAATATACTCCAAAACCTTCTCCTCAAAGGGAGAGGAGGCTTTAGCCCAGCAGTGGGAAATTTACAGGCTGTTAATGTATGTATTTATGTATCTACCAACGGGCATCGGAGCATCGTGGTCTGATAAGTTCGCCTTAGTCCAGCCGTAAGACATGCTGTAAGACATGCATGCTGATATCCTGCCCGACCGGCCGCGGGCAATCTCAAGGGAGACCAGAAAACTACGCAGGACATATTATAGAGCACATGTGTGTGCACTATCTATATTCACTCAGTCTCATGGAAACATTTCAGGCTTAGGACCAACGGTTTACGTGCTTTCCGAGACACGGGACTCCTAGACTCCGAGCTGTTACTGATAATTTTTCAATAGAAAAAGCAGTAATAACTATACATCTTAAGTAATTTCCATCTGCCAATTGTTTTAATAAAAGTACCTATTACGACTGTTAGTAATAAATTTTATCTTTATTATAATATCTCTATGTATACAAATTTTGATTGTGTAACTCGAAACAGCTACCATTTTCTTTAGAGATTAAGAAATTCTTCGGTCTTGTTATATATAGTGAAGTGTAGAGCAGCTTTTGTTTTAGAATTTAAGTATTTCTAATTAGAGTAACAAAATTCACTAGCTTATATAGCTCGTTTATTTTGTGTTCTTAGCCTGTAGTGGTCTTAGTATCGTATAAGGCGAAGCAATTCTGGCTTGGACGTGTGCCAAGCTAACAAGCAGCAACGTTTTGTACCTAATAAAATCCCTGATTGTCTTCGTAATTGGCTATGGGTTGTTGAATTTTAATTATATTCATAAAATTTATGTGTAATCAATACACAAAATAGTATTTTCTGAATATTGGTACAGAGTCCAATATTTGACTTACTTGTATCAAAGTCGTGTTTGTTTTGGACGTTAGCTACTGCTTGACACTGTCTTTTTAATTTTGGTGTACAATAAAACTACACGGCAACACGGTGCACGTTACTGGAAAAACAGGCCAGATCTCGTGCATTGATCCATCCAACCATCTTTTAACCAATCGCAACCCACTATTAGACATAGGATTCTCCGCATCCAGCTAAGGCTCACCACCCCCATCAGTTTATTTAGCTATAAGCTACGCTGTGCTTGCTGATTCATTGTCTTCACTCTAGGACCCGTCTGCTCCAATCACCAACAGCCTTTGACATATATGGTCAAATACTACCCAATAATTGCCTGTGACTGACTCATTTATGTCGCTTTTAGGATATATCCCCTAAGATAAATAAACATCAGTCGAAATTATAAAGAATATTTTTTGGTTCTATAAAAAGAGAGTAAGGTTTTTTTTTCAAATAAAATCACAATACGCGTATATGAGCAAATAGTGAGGATCGGTTTATAAAAATCTATCGATTTTAAGAACATTTACCGAGTATTTTCTAGAAAGATATTAATATCAGTTTTATCATCGTGAATGTTCTTACATAAATATTTATTAGGGTCCTTCAGTAAAGTAGTCGACATACCAGTCATCGATTAAGGGTTTGGATGGTTTAGTAAATATATTGGACAGTCTTGTTTGATTTACCAATATTTATTTTTAAAATCCAATTATTGATATTTGAAATCTCAATTGGTATATACGTTGTATAATATATTCTAGTGAAATTGTTAGGCTATTTCTGTACGAAATTTGTCGAAAAAATGACAACAATATTTAAAAATACAATAATGTTGTCCTTATATTTATGAACACATGGCAATGAGCAAACTCTCAGTGGTTTATGAAATATTATATATTATATTTGCACCGTAAATGTAACGCTTATGTGTGGTACCGTCGTTACTTCTGATTTCCATAACACAAGTGCTTTAGCTACTTACATTGGGGTCAGAGTAACGTATGTATTGTCCAATATTTATTTATTATTTATAATAGATACTGAGATAAATCTTTGAGTCTGTGATTACGCTAACAAATCTTAGCCAAATCTAATAAATCAAAATATTTTTAAATTAAATATAAGTACCCAGTACTGTTGAATCATCAATATTTCAAAATAGCACGAATATCAGTAGTTCCACAGATTTAAAAATATATTCTTTACATACAACTTCAATTCATGCCTTTCATGTATTATGCTATTTTTCAATATTTTTATAACAAATTCAAGTCTGCTTAGCGGAAGTTCAAGTATAGACTGCGGAATTTTATTGAAAATGCGTATACCTCAACCTAAAAACGAATTATTAACTTTATGAAGGCAAAAGCTTAGGATGATTAGATAATTTATTTATTAAATTGATTTTTACACTTGCTGCCATTGAGTTGATCTTATGATGGAACAAAAGAGTAGACTGTAGAACTCTAAAAGGGCTTTTGGTAAAGTTCTTAACTTTAAGCTGTAAATTATATGGTCTTTTATTCATTTGTTTAATCTACAATGTATAACGATATTCCAAATATGTAATCTATCTCAGTAAAGATCAGCATCCTTTGCGTCTTCTCCATCATAGTTGTTATTGACAAAACTGTAGGATAATCTTAACAAAATTAATAACAAAAAAAAACACTTCGATGGCTATGAGTGCCTGTCTTCTTTATCAGTTCCACTTAACCAAATTATACGATCCCATTATCAGTACTGGGTTTTGATGAAATACGACAATTTTCAAATAAAAAAATATTTCGAGATCCAAATCGTCTTATAAATGACACTTTCCGAAGTAACAATCGGAACCTCCTCCTTTTACTGATGTCACTTAAAAAGGCTTTAGGATTGAAGTGGATCAGCTGCAATTTAAATTGTTATGGGAAGGCTTTGTGTTCGTCTTTGTAAGTACTCATCAGTTGTTCTACCGCCTTTATGATATGGATCTTGAAATTGTTAACTTCACCAAATTCTCGTCTGTAATTATGGTTTCAGAGCTCCAATGAAGCACCGATTTATCATCTTTAGCAGGTAGGCCCAAGGAAAAGAAAATGAGACAATAAGGAAATTTAGGGAAATGACTGATTATGCAACTGTCAGAATCGTTCATGACAATTATTCTCATTCTTCCTTGGGGTAAAAAACATTAAAATGATTATAAATCTCATAAAAAAACCCTTACAGACTATTTATAATGTCTGAGCCAGAGCTTCCAAAAGAGAAGCTTTGATGAAGTTTGACATTATTTCAGTATTTTTGCTTCAATATTTTATTTTGTATTGACATCCGAATCGCATAATTGTATTATGCTTCGAAAATTTGTGAAATAGTTTAATGTCGTCGTATATTTGTTTTACTACCAAACCTCGACGAGTTTTTATGAAGCATATGTTTCCGTCACCTCGTTGGTATCAATTATTATCATATTATAAATCAAATTCTAGATAAATTGAACCTTTCAGACTGATACGACCTATGATATTTGTTTTCAGACTGAAGTTGTTAGTTACAAGTGAGTTACACACAAATTTAAAGCGTCTAAAATATATATAGGACCCAAATGCAAAGTTAAGTAGCTTTCTCCTGTCCTGTGGATTAGACGTGATTTATGGTCACTAACTGTTGTGTGCTATCTGATCAACCTTTTATGTACGTATATGTAAGAGTCAGTATATCATTACTCTTCTATTTAATGCGTCAGGAACAGTGAGTTGCAGCCCATGAATATTTTAAATGCTTTTATTTACTCGACTGTTAGTTTGTGGGTGATATCTTAAAATGGAATTTTAATCCAGTTTTATTTTACTGATCTACAATTTTGTTCAATATATTTGTTTCTGGTGATAATTTAGTATATTAGGACCTATTGATTTCTTGAAATAGCTTTTGGGTATAAAATGATTTTAAAAGGCAAGTTAGGTAAGGTTTCATTTTTTTTGTTTCACGTTTAATCAAAACTATAGTCTAAAAATGAGGATATCATCTTCAACAAGGTGAAACTTATTCGTGAGATAACACCCATATGTATATATAGCTACAATACAATAATGATTTATAAAAGATTTAAGACTCTTTATCGCAGAAATGAAGAGGTTTTTAGGTTAACAAGGTAGATAATCTTATAAGAATAGTTTGATGCAGTTAATATAGACAAATAGAAAAATAAATTTAGTCGGTTATTAAAATAATTTATCCAAAATATTTCGCACGACCAGTGTGGTCACTCTACTTAACGCCTGTACACAGGGGGGTTATAAAGCGAAATCGTCCGAATTGCCTCAGTATAAAGCCTGGAGTTTCTGATCACATACTACAAACCAATCTTGCTTCCCTTTTAAATTGATGTGTGGTCCATACACGAACCGTAATACCCCGTTTCCAACCAGGGTTTACATGAGACTGAATGTGTGAATTCCACAATAGAACAGAGCTATCAGTAATCAACTAAGATCAATTGGACGAAGGATAGATAGTAGCACTATTTTAATTTACGTATTGCACGAGTATATTCATTGCAGGGACTAATTCTCTACAATCGATTTGAAATTTAGCTCTCTATATATATTTATTACTGCTTTGTCCAGCAGTGGGATAGTAATATAAATAATAAGCAAAGTTTGTAAAGCTCATGAATGTATAGAGTCTGTGTTATTTTTATATGTTTCTGATATTATGGGCAACAGGAGAAAAAATATTTATTTTGAATACTATGACGTACAAATAGCAGTAAAGTATGAATTTACTATATATACATTATCCAATTGCGCTCGTTTTAAAGCTAAGTGAAATATTACAGCGTGAGTGTTGTAATACCCTTTGTAATAGCAAATTTATGCGGACATTTTGACCTAAAATACGGTTATAATAGTAGTCATAAAAGTTGGAATTTAAATGCTACTAGGTTATTGGTAATACACAGCCTGCTAAAGGTCCGCTGGGTAAACAGTGTAATGATCACATCTTGAAACTTTGATGTGTGAAGGTTTTTAGAATAGACCTCAAAAGCAATTTAGTATAATAAGTGAGCGGATCATTTGCGGACTCGAACCTGTGAAACTTGTTTGACATTTAGATGTACAATCTACTTTTCTAATGAAAGAAAATTCTTCGAATAATACTTGGTAGACCCAGGTGTACATCGTGCATAGCCTTTACGATCTCTTTGCAAAACTCACCTCAGAATAGTTCAGGTGACAGATCTAACACCCTTCTTGCGCCATCTTTTTTTTAAGTGGAGAGCAGGACAGTAAACGGACAGGAGGCTCGAGTGGATGGAAATTGACTTCCACCGCCCATGGACATATGCAACACCGGGGTCTTGCAGTTGCGTCACCAGCCTTTAAGAAACGCCTAGGCAAGGAGCCTACACGTTTTTTAAAGGTTCCCAAATCGTACAGGTTCGGAAAAACCGTCGGCGAAAGCTGGTTTAACATTTGGTTTGGTCCTGATTGAACTCTACTGAAAAGATTTGGCAATAATCTGTTTGAGGGCAGCTCAGTCAGCAGTCTGAGGAGAAATTCTAGCTTATTTCACCACGCTGATCCATTACGGGTTGGTAGATATATATAAATGTGTCAGAATATCATAGTAAATATGCAGGTATCCTCGTGATGATTCTTCATGTTGAGCACGAGTTGAATTATAAACACAAACTAGGTGTACATAAGCAATTTTCGATTACGGTAAACGTAATAAACTAAAGTAATATGTTTTAAAAGAAATAGCAACAATATTTTTATTTATTTGTTTCGGTATGCTAAAAGAACATTTTATATTCGAAGTTTTAGGTCAATTGAACGAAGACGAAAATTGGGAAGTGCAGCGCCCGTCCTAAAAGCAACACGTCGCGACATTCTTTCTCAGTGCACCTCGAGATTACGAAACGATGGCTCCCTGAGAGCATCATGTCTATGTGCCTTTTAGATAAGCCATGCGTTGATTAAAATCAATCAGTTAGAACACTTTTAGATTTTACATACAACATAAATAAATAAAATTTATTATGGTTTTTTAAATAAAATTAAAAGTTTTTATTTAAATGCGATAAAAAGAAAAATATAAACTTTTACTGTTAACTTTTAACATCATTTCACACTCGACACATTCGACTCAATTTATATGATATAAAAGTTTGTCGCGAGATTTAGATATTTACTTAATATTTCTTTGTTTGAAAATTTTAATAGATTAATTTATTCATATCAAATTATTTAATTTACTTGTTTATCAACACAAATAAATCTCGCGACAAGCTGCTACATTATATAAATTGTGTCAAATGTGTCAAATATGTATGCATTTTCATCATTTCAACTCAATCGGTTAAAGATATCTGATTCTAAATTGAGTTGCAAAATTTGATCCGTACATACTTACATTAAAAGTTAAATACAAGCATCTAATTAATGTAGTTTAGAGGAGTGATTAAATAGACGATGCTGTCTTATTTTTTCAAATGTCAAATCAATCATGACAGAAAGAGAAAAATCATTGTTTCACAAAACGCCCGATAAGCAAGACCGAAAGATGTCCAATATTAAGTTTGTTATGTGTTAACAAAGGACCTCCATTAAAAAAAGGCACTGTAATTATAATTAGTTAATGAAAATAACAAAGTAACTTTTTCAATAACAGTATTAAAATCTTTCAGTAAATGTATTACAATTATAATAATGTTGCTCTGTCATATTTCGGCGACGCGAGGCCACTCAAGGGAGACGATCCAACTCCGCAGTGTATATTAAAGCACAAGTGTTTGCTGAAACACAGATACAATCTCATAATTCAATATCACGACTGGAGAGAGTTCAGGTACAGGACCAATTGCTTTACGTGCTTTCCGAGGCACTCCGAGGCACTCCGATGTACCCACTTCCAAATTTATTTATTTATTTGTTTGTTTATTTATTTTTTTATTTCTATCACTTATCACTAAGCATTTAAAATTAATAACTGATGTGGGTAACATTCAAAGTGATACGTTTTTAAAGGTGTAAACACCATTGACCTTCAAAAATATAAACCAAACTAACCTATATAAAATATAAAGTCAAATTTTAATAACTAAAATATACAATAATTGATATAAAGACGTAACAAAGATAAAATATTGTGCTGAGGAATTTAAAAGTTAATTTGAAAATTTCAAAACAAAAACGTTCCTTAAATATATTACTTATAAGTTATGAGATCGAACTACGAGATCTTTGGAATGTTTTACAAAATTAGTTTTATTAATTCCAGACTGAAAAAACTTTTCATCGACTCGATCTGAGGTTTGAACCCAGGACCTCAGGATTTGCTGCCAATGACAGTCGACAGCACATGTGTTCAATATTACCAAAACTGGAATCAATCGTCTAACAATTGAATGACATAGGACGCTGGTGATACCCTGATTTCTTAAACAAGAGAAGCCCACCTCGCTACCAAAGACGAGGTGGTATGCTAGAGTGCCACTTACAAGGAACTCGGTACATATACCCTTTGTTATGTACAAAATAAAATGTACGATTATTCGTCAATAAACAAATAACAATAGAAAATACTATGTCGTATATGAGATGATCAGATTATGTCTAAGTGTAATCACTTCAAATAAACATACCAACATACATTGTTATAAATAAGATATAAAATTGCTCAAAATATATATATATTTTAAATATTTTTATTGAAATATTTGAAACATCACTTAAAATTAAAAATTTGTAGGTAACATAACAGTCGATGTGATAAGTCTTTGAAGGTGTAAACAACATTGACGAAAATTTAAACCAAATTAACCTATAATTTTTTTTTATGACTAATTATATAATAATTGAAAAACATTAATACGGATAACTTTTGTCAATTCTTTATTGGACTTGAAATAAAAGATATTTAACGTCAGGAAACCTCTTATGGGATTGGATGAAATCTTCCTAACGCTAAATTAAATATATTTCAATATTAAACAAGATTTTTCGCGTGAAATGTTTGGAGCGAACGGTATTACCTTGTTTCTTACGTTGCTTTTGTTTTAATATTCATGTATTTTACTTACATTTTTCATATACTTTTCTGCTATTTTTATTAAATTTAAATGGTATTTAGTACAGTGAATTGAAATTTTACCAATAGAACAATGAGTTTAACCGACACATTTAAGATGTACACTATAATTTTTACTCAATGAGTTTTTAGTTTTTGAATCTTATAAAAGGATAAAAGGAAAATATTGTTTATTAAAGTAGGATTTTAGAAATAATTTTTAATCATTTTACAAATTTCAATGTAAAGTTGTTTGTATATAGCTTCGTAATGTATATTATATCGAGAAGAAACGGCAAATAATTCAGCAACTCGTTTATTAATCACCAATCTATCAATCAATATAAATTATTAAAAAGCTTAATTTTTTAAAGGTAATGTAGAAAAGTAATTAGGCTTTGAATCGGTATTTATTCTTGAACTGTCAGCCCTAGGATATACGACCACGTTTAAACTGGGCCAAGTGCCAAGTTTTAAATAAACTAGGAAATAAAACTTTCTTTATTTTCATACACTCCGGTACACACGAGGACATGAATTCGATGTGTGTACTCGGCTGAGTGAGAAAACATGCACCGGACAAGCGTGAAACTGGACTTGATTGAAAATTCAAAGTATAAAGAATTGAAATAGAAACCAAAAGAATTCGAAAAAAACAGATATAAAATTATAAAAATTTGGAAAAAATTATTGAAAGAATTTATAATTAAAGGAAACCGACAATTACAGAGTAAACAAAATAAAACTGTGCATAGATTTCGTTACTAAAATATTATATGCTTTTTGCTTCGTGTGCAGTGCTCACACATGCAGAGAAGTCACGAAGTTGAAAGCATGTACACGTCACGCACACACTAAAGGAAAAGAGAACGGCGGAGGAGAGGGGAAATGACGACACATTTGCCGTCACGGCGCACGAGTCGATGTTACCCCCAAAGACCCCCAATAGAAGTTTCACAATGTTGCCTTTTAATCTGGTACGGTTTCTCATGTCATGTTACGGCAATAATTCTTGCGGTTAGAAAGGATATTTATTAAAAGTATATTAGAGCATGCTACTTTTGCTAAAGTATTATATATATTAAACTAATGGTTCTATTTTCTCCTCCAATGAAGTGTTAAGTTCATACTAGGAGCTTGTTTTGTTATAAATAATAGGATATTACAAGTAAGGATTAAACTAGCAACTTTATCTCTGCTAAAGTTATTGGTTTTACCATTGTTGAAAAACAAGTTTACTTTGGTCACGGGGTTACTGGTGGGCACAGTCACTAATGGCTAGGTTTTAAGGCTGGTCACGGGATTCTGGATTTAAAGGCGAGTCGTGACAATAATAAGTTATTGAGTTTTTGTTACAAACTTCTTAGTAGCCCGCAGTTTGGAAGCTGGCAATGTTTACAGCCCTCGGTTGTCTCGGAGTTTCGGTACCCTTTTATAATGGATGGGCCATTCCGGATTAGAGTGAGAAAATGGGGATACACTTGTGCATTATAATATGTCCAATGCATTTTGCAGTCTTGAGGAAACCATCATTGAGTACTGGTTATAAGATCAACTAGTTATAAACTCTTGTCTAACTCAGTTTTGAGCTGCAAAGTAATTTAACAACCCCTACTTTATATAAGAAAACAAAACACAATTCACAGTTTTTCTACAATTAGTCTTTAGCAATTGACTCACCTTAATGTCTTTAAGAAAGCGTAAAGTTATTTTAAACATCGATGGGTTCTGGTTCCTTGTTTGAATAATGAAAGAATTTAACAGAATTTTTTATCTTCTTTATATTACAAAAACATTGCCAGCCCTAATAAATAGACCACATAATGCATACTCTACACTGGGCTATGTGCCAAGTTTTAGATAAACTAGTGAATAAAATTTACTTTATTTTCATACACTTTGATACACATCAGCTGTGATGATGGTCGAATTCATTTAATATAATAAAAAAAAAGTAAAGAGATACGTCGTGGTACACCCGGTTCGAACGAAGATGTTTTGGATATTATGTATTAAATAACAGACACAATGGAATTGGGAATATGTAATACATAAAAGAAAGAGACAAAAATAAAAAGAAAGAGATAGAAAGGTTGCGTGAAGGGGCATAACGCATTTTCCATACGTGACGATTTCTGTGAGTGAACTCAGTCTACTGTAAGTCGCATAAAAAACTCCCTTCTAAAAATAACGTCAGAAGACTTAAGCCAATAAACATCATGATGTAAAAACTTTTAGAGTGATTCTAAATTTTGAGTCAATTCTATATACATAGTCATCAGTAATCATAAATTTCCTATGTTTTGGAAATAGGTACTGAGTTCAAATAAGTCTAGTCAAGAAAAAGCTTATTAGATTTTTTTGTCTAGAAATTCTCAGTTTAGATTCAAGAAGTTTTTATTAAGTGTTTGCGTTCACATGCCTCGGCAAACCACGTAAAGCCGATGATCTTGCACTTGAATTCTTTTGATTTCATCGGATTATGAGTGAGTAAGTAGGAGAGAGATACACTTGTACATTATATGTTCAACGTAGTTGGCTGTCTCACTTAAGAGTGACCGCCGTAGCGAAATCGGTCAGGTTGACATCATCATTTATAAAGAATATAATCATTGTTATACACAATTATCTTGAACGTACGTTTTTCATGACTGTAAACACGCAATTACCGTTCATAGCGGAACGTAGCACCGCAAATTGCTAATAGACGGTAAAATTTCCGCTAGTATTAAAACAAATTTCATCAGTTGTGTAAAAATACCTTATAAGATTTTTCCTAGTGGATAGAACACCTTATTCAATACTTCGTTGTACGTCAGTTAGATGTGTCTCGGCTGAGTGAAGAATGCGTGCGATGGACAAGCGGAAAACTGAACACGATCAAGCGAGACTGTTCGCTGTTTGATAGTTTGAAAAATCCTATTATCAAGAAAGGAAAGATAGATTTGAGGGTGAGTTCAAAATTTTAGAAAAAATTCTTAATAATTATTAGCGAGTGATAGTTTTAAACGATATTGAAATCGTTTTTAAATTCACTTTATTGAAATTAACTTGAAATTTTACTTCAATTGCGTCAAAAAACAGACGATGTAAGAATTGTTTATAGTGAAATATATTTTTGATGGAATGAGTTATTTAGGTTAATTTTTGAAGTCTTGGACAATTTTTCATCACAATAATAGGAATTGCGATTCAACGGAAAAGGTTTCAGGGTACAATTTCGCTCTGGTTACTATATTCAAATATAAATGGAAAATTATCGGTCACTGATGGAATTAACGATTCGTAAACAGACAAAACATGTGTGTGTGTGTGTGTGTGTGTGTGTGTGTGTGTGTGTGTGTGTGTGTGTGTGTGTGTGTGTGTGTGTGTGTGTGTGTGTGTGTGTGTGTGTGTGTGTGTGTGTGTGTGTGTGTGTGTGTGTGTGTGTGTGTGTGTGTGTGTGTGTGTGTGTGTGTGTGTGTGTGTGTGTGTGTGTGTGTGTGTGTGTGTGTGTGTGTGTGTGTGTGTGTGTGTGTGTGTGTGTGTGTGTGTGTGTGTGTGTGTGTGTGTGTGTGTGTGTGTGTGTGTGTGTGTGTGTGTGTGTGTGTGTGTGTGTGTGTGTGTGTGTGTGTGTGTGTGTGTGTGTGTGTGTGTGTGTGTGTGTGTGTGTGTGTGTGTGTGTGTGTGTGTGTGTGTGTGTGTGTGTGTGTGTGTGTGTGTGTGTGTGTGTGTGTGTGTGTGTGTGTGTGTGTGTGTGTGTGTGTGTGTGTGTGTGTGTGTGTGTGTGTGTGTGTGTGTGTGTGTGTGTGTGTGTGTGTGTGTGTGTGTGTGTGTGTGTGTGTGTGTGTGTGTGTGTGTGTGTGTGTGTGTGTGTGTGTGTGTGTGTGTGTGTGTGTGTGTGTGTGTGTGTGTGTGTGTGTGTGTGTGTGTGTGTGTGTGTGTGTGTGTGTGTGTGTGTGTGTGTGTGTGTGTGTGTGTGTGTGTGTGTGTGTGTGTGTGTGTGTGTGTGTGTGTGTGTGTGTGTGTGTGTGTGTGTGTGTGTGTGTGTGTGTGTGTGTGTGTGTGTGTGTGTGTGTGTGTGTGTGTGTGTGTGTGTGTGTGTGTGTGTGTGTGTGTGTGTGTGTGTGTGTGTGTGTGTGTGTGTGTGTGTGTGTGTGTGTGTGTGTGTGTGTGTGTGTGTGTGTGTGTGTGTGTGTGTGTGTGTGTGTGTGTGTGTGTGTGTGTGTGTGTGTGTGTGTGTGTGTGTGTGTGTGTGTGTGTGTGTGTGTGTGTGTGTGTGTGTGTGTGTGTGTGTGTGTGTGTGTGTGTGTGTGTGTGTGTGTGTGTGTGTGTGTGTATGTATGTATGTATGTATGTATGTATGTATGTATGTATGTATGTATGTATGTATGTATCTATGTATGTATGTATGTATGTATGTATGTATGTATGTATGTATGTATGTATGTATGTATGTATGTATGTATGTATCTATGTATGTATGTATGTATGTATGTATGTATGTATGTATGTATGTATGTATGTATGTATGTATGTATGTATGCATGTATGCATGTATGTATGTATGTATGTATGTATGTATGTATGTATGTATGTATGTATGTATGTATGTATGTATGTATGTATGTATGTATGTATGTATGTATGTATGTATGTATGTATGTATGTATGTATGTATGTATGTATGTATGTATGTATGTATGTATCTATGTATGTATGTATGTATGTATGTATGTATGTATGTATGTATGTATGTATGTATGTATGTATGTATCTATGTATGTATGTATGTATGTATGTATGTATGTATGTATGTATGTATGTATGTATGTATGTATGTATGTATGTATGTATGTATGTATGTATGTATGTATGTATGTATGTATGTATGTATGTATGTATGTATGTATGTATGTATGTATGTATGTATGTATGTATGTATGTATGTATGTATGTATGTATGTATGTATGTATGTATGTATGTATGTATGTATGTATGTATGTATGTATGTATGTATGTATGTATCTATGTATGTATGTATCTATGTATGTATGTATGTATATATCTATGTATCTATGTATCTATGTACCTATGTATCTATGTATGTATGTATCTATGTATGTATGTATGTATGTATGTATCTATGTATGTATGTATCTATGTATCTATGTATGTATGTATCTATGTATGTATGTATGTATGTATGTATGTATGTATGTATCTATGTATGTATGTATGTATGTATGTATGTATGTATGTATGTATGTATGTATGTATGTATGTATGTATGTATGTATGTATGTATGTATGTATGTATGTATGTATGTATGTATGTATGTATGTATGTATGTATGTATGTATGTATGTATGTATGTGTGTATGTATGTTTGTATGTATTTGTATACAATGTGTGCCTGTTTTGTTATTCTTATCTACTGTAGTATAATTATTCTGTGAGAACTTACTTCGATGACACACGATGACATAAGACCACATCCCGAGGTTCTGGTTTCAAGCTCCAAGTCGGGCCGGTCGGATTAAAGGTATTTGGTTTCTCTGCCGAAAAATTCGCAGAACCAGCTCGAAGTCTGGAAGTGGGATGTAGGTATACTACCGTGCTTCCAGCGTAGGTTGGTCGCCCTTCAACTTGGTCACCGTAACCGAAATCAGCCGAACGACATCATCCAGTATTATAATTATTTCAAAAGGTAGAATCAACAATCCGAATCATCGGAAAACATTTATTATGATGTGTAAAATGACGATTCTAAAATGCTAATCAATGTTGTATAAGACATATTTAGATTTTGAATATTACCTATATTGTTTATTCCAGTTTTTTGGTTAATTTTGAAAATTTCATTATTATTCTGTCCGAGTATAATATTACGACGGCTTTATAAAATAAGGAGCACTTTAAAATAAAATAAAACACTGAATGTACGGACATTTTCAAGATCCACTAAAATGCACCTTGGACTTTAAAATGTCACAGCGTTTTAGGTGAAATGAGATTTTCGTACAAAAGTCACGTCAAGGCCGGTCCTACATGACGGGAATATGATATGTTAATGTCGACTCATTTGAGACAGCTACATTAATATTTATACAAGTTGATTTATGGATGGAACGGAATTCGACTTTACGTACGGACGTAACGTGATTTTGTACTTAATGGCTGTAATCATTTGTGTAATCAGTGGTAAATTTTAATTAATTAACATTTTTAATTCGTTTTTGTAATTAAGCGAATTAAATGATTGGAATTTTAATAATTTCGTTTTGTGCTTTTACTGGTATGCTTTTCATCGGTTAATATAATAAAAGTGTCTGTCTGTTAATGTTCTATTGGGATGTTAAGGCCTCATCTCTTTCGTCAGGAGAAGGATTGGAGCTTTATTAAAATGAGACAAGCAGTTTTCCTCAAGATGTTTTTCTTCACCGTCGAGCATGAGATTAATTTTAACACAAATTAAGCATATGAAAATTCTCCTTGCCTGGGTCTTTTAACCGTTGGGAATCACACTTTTTGACCACTGAAGACATCTTAGCTCATAAATATAATAACTATATGCTAAATTTTCAACAGTTCGTTTATAAAGCACGAGGAACATCGTTTCCCCTTTTACCAAAATATGAATTAGTTTAGCGTTTTACCCGCGTTAAACGTACTGCTCTACAGCACTGAGTCGTAGCGTGATATTGTATAGTTTATAACTTTTTAATTTGGCATGAAAGATCCTAAGATTAAGTGGTAACAGCTAGTTTAAAATAATTTAACGCAGTCATAACAATTTATGGCAAAAATTATTATTGTTATTCCATATATCCGCTTTGAAGGTTGAGTGACAAAGAGTGACTACATGCGTCTTAGTTCCCAATATTGGCGGGGCTTTGGCGATGTAAGAAATAGATAATATTTCTTATAACGCCTATCTATGGGTGGGGACCACTTACCATGTTTACACAGATCGCCCATTTGCCAGACTACCTAACAATGTTTAAATAAAAATGCAAAATTACACATATTTTCGTATTAATTTATAGATCGATATATATATCTATAGAGTGTGACCATGTTCTGAGGAAGGTCTTGAGCATGGATGTGGATTGATATATACATATTCATCCTCCTGCCCTTATTCCAATTCTTCTTCCATACTTCTCTGTCGGACGTCGTCTTACAAGTAACATTCTCTCTAACCTTATCGTCTTCTTCATCGTTTCTTTGGACGTCCCCTACCTCTATATCACGCTGTTATATTATGTTTAGTTGTTGTTAATCTCACTGTTGTATTTGCTGTAAGAGGTATTTATATTTGTTCTCTGTTGTTTCCTATAATGTATTTTTTTTTCTTAGATGTGTAATTTATTTGTTCCTTAATAGGCACAGTAGTATTTTTTGTCTGTTTCCTTACTTTTTTTTTTGTTTTTTGTCTTACATGATGAGTTAGCCTGTAGGAGTGATGTACATGGTAATATTTTTTAAGACTGGATATATATGTAGAATTAGACACTTTGTATATCACGTTGGCTTCCCTAATAAATAAATAAATAAAATAAATATCCAAAAATATTGTTAATTATATATCTTAGATTTATATATTTGAACTAAAATCAGGATATCATGTAGATTATAACATAAATCCTCCTTTCGTTCGAGGCAACCATTAATAATGACTGGCGATCGCGCACTGTTTGATAATTTATGCGTCGACTGATTTCTGAATGCAAATGAATTTATTGGTTAAAATATCTGCGACAGTTATTCGAGAAATGTTTAATAGATGTCATTTAAGATAATATAATTTACTTGATGTATTTTTTAATGAAATAATACTCAAAATGAACCTCATACATAAGTCAGCACTGTCAAAAATTGTATTAAATAAACTTGGAAACGGAGACGTTATTATAACCCTTATGTTTGTAGACGCACTAGCTCACTCACCTTTCAAACCAAAACACAACAGTGCTAAGTGTTGCTGTTTAGCGGTCTAGGTTATATGATGAATGGGTGTTACCTACTGGAACAAGCTTACACAAAGCCATAACACCAAGTAAGTACCCCATATAAGGTTATAATAAACTCTCTTATCGACGATAATCATGTATCGTCATCGAATAAACACGACATCGACAATTTAGACAATACAGGTCAATATGTATAAGTACATGTGTGAACTAGATAACGTCGGTTAGCTAAGCATTTTGGCCGACAAATGACCGAATCGCATATAAGATTGATCGACAATCACCCTGTGTGATGAATGTGCAACGCGGATGCTCCCGTGATTAATTGTTGACGCCTAATTGATTCTAGCGCTGATTTCGTATATATTGTACCTAAATTGTAAATTATTGTATAACCTCATTTTAGACTTGATATTTTGTTAGATTTTTAAATGTAAATTGATGTCATTCGCGTCTTCGCTCACGTTTTAGGGTTTGGTCATCAGCCATTCTTCCTTAGTTGTTATTCTTTGGAGGTCAAGTTCGTTTCTTCAACGGTTCGGTGATTTGGCCGTGAAAAAGCAACACACAGACAGACAGACAGACTTTCTTTACTTTCGCATTTGTAATATTAGTATAGAAAGCATATGTTGTAATGTCTCTTTAGATATAATAGGTAAAGTGATATAATATATGTAAACGAGTGTCTAATATGATTTGCGTTGTACTGCAAGATGATACTGATGATGAACCTAATTGGGTGATGGGTATGGAAAATATACGGTATAAGCAAAGAAACATGCGAATGAACATAATGTAACATAACGCCATACACATATTAGCGAGGAGCGTGGGTGTAAATTTAACAATTTTCATTCGACGAGAGATCCGTCGGGCGATAAGCAAGTTACGGCACAGGAGGAGCAGCTTATGCTAAATGAATTCCTCGGCTCCTAAGTCCGTGACGAGGACGGATATTACTGGGGTTATCCTTCAAAAATGTTGCCCGATAATATCTAGAAATCATTTTTTGTAAATAACAAACATGAACAGTAATAACGTTGAACAGATTTAAGTTGTTACATACGCTATAGGTTCCAATAAATTAGCTTGCTTGTTTTTCTAAACAATTTGGCGTTATTTTTATTATTATAACAAAACCGTCACCAAACCGCAAACAAACTATTATAAGTACAATTCTATGGATCATATAAAATATTGCTGTTCCAAAACATGGCCTACTTTAGGCAGAAGTGCAGAACTCTTGGCACGTACCAGCTTAGATAAATGAGTTCATTGTATTGAGTGACATCTCTCACCGGATTTATCTATAAATTTCCCGTTGACGCTGAAATTGGACGAATTAATAGTATTGTGTAAGAATCATATAAATAATAAATAAATGCCTTATGCCAGAGTCTCAGCTTCTACCATTGCTACTAATAATTTGAAACTTTATTAAGCAAAAGTAGACTATGAATGGGATTTAAATATTATATATTAAGAAATTAAGGCCTTATATTTCTAAACACTAGGAAGAATATTTCAATACAGTATTGGTGAGAAATAAAAACAAAATTTATTTTCAATTTAAGCGCTCATTATTATGGAACTGATTTAGTTATGTCGTTGTTATTCGTACTGATTTAGTTATGTCCCTTGGGCCGGTAGTTAAACTGTCTTATTCATCCTTCAAATGTAACACAACAATACTGAGTACTACTGTTTGGCGGTAGAATATGTTTGATGATGATGAGCATTGTTTTTATGTAAATTTTTCAATATAATTAATGTTCGATGTCATCCCTTATTCCAATGGTGCGAGGCAGGGGGGATATCTAGTATCATATAAATATTATCAAACAAAAGGCCGATTTTATGTCAATAGTTACAAGCAACTAAACGCACACATATTTGTCGTGTGACTTGTACCATCGTACAAACTTTTCGCTTCACCATAATCATACTATTGATTTATTTTTTTCGTTTTTATTCGGTAACTTCGACGAGTAAGCCGTGCTAGTCGCTATTCGGCATCGTCTTAGAAGGTTTTTTCTGCATCGGAGAACCAATTTCGTGTATTTCCTCTTTTTATATTTGAGTTTATCGTTGAACGCGGTTTAATTGGTGCGGTAATTGATGTTACCGGCGGTGTTTGCTTGTTTGTACCAAAAGCAGTTTATGTCAGTGAATTGATTAGAGTTATTTCGGTTTTTCGTTTGTTTCCAGCTGGGGACTCAAGTTAGGAATTTTAAAGCAAGCTATGTATGTATGATATTATAGAATAAAGATTTTAATAACTAATTAGTGTGGTTACAAACTGTATTTTTTGCCAAGCTTAACTATTTTATATTCTACCGCCAAACAGCAGTACTCAGTATTGTTGTGTTCCGGTTTGAAGGGTGATTGAGCCAGTGTAAGGCACAAGGGACGTAACATCTTAGTTCCCAAGGTTGGTGGCGCATTAGTGATGTAAGGAATGGATATGACTTACAGCGCCATTGTCTATGGGCGGTGGTGAGCACTTAACATAAGGTGGTCCATTTACTCCTCTGCCTAACGATATCATAAAAAAATATATATTGTAAAGTATCAACTTGTAAATGGCATACTGCCGGGTAAACTCCCACTATCTATTGAAGGAGAGATTGAGGTTCTTATTCCGCCTCGCTCAAATGCAAATTGGGTATAGATATTGCAGATTTTCATCCACCACATGCTGGTTTTTCATTTATTTTCCAACGGCAAACATGAGATAAATTATTGTAAATACAAATTACGCACACGACAGTTCACAATGTTTGGTTAAGATACAGGTGTTCTAACCGATGTACCGACAAACATAGAGCTGTATTAAATCTATAATCACAATTATAAAACATAAAAAAGCTTAACTGTATGTTAGTGAGCAACCCTACCCCCCAACACAGTTTTATGTCGTAGGATGTCATAATCAATTATATGACATTGACATTGACATGAAAACAAACTTTATTTCACATTATTATATATAAAATTATCGTTGTAATTAATTGTTTGATAATTTATTAAACTTTAATTAATATTATTTTATGTGGCAGAATATTTAAAACTGGCATAAATACGTTCTTTTTTTAAATTGATCGGACGCGAGAAATAATCATATTATTGCGAGGTTTCGATCCCTCGCAATATATTTGTTAGAGAATTATTATCAAGTTTGAAATTATGTTATCCTCCTACATACATAACATTAACAGCCTGTAAATTTCTCACTGCTGGGCTAAAGCCTCCTCTCCCTTTGAGGAGAAGGTTTATAACATAAGATATAGGAATAAGAAGGAAGCATATGTGGCAAAATTTCGTTGAAATTAGACACATACAGGTTTCCTCACGATGTTTTCCCTCACCGCCGAGCACGAGATGAATTATAAACACAAATTAAGCACATGAAAATTCAGTGGTGCTTGCCTGGGTTTGAACCCGCAATCATCGGTTTAGATGCACGCTTTCTAACCACTGGGCCATCTCGGCTCTCAAAAACATACTATTTATCATTAATTTAATCTTTTATTGACTAATATGCCTTGTTTATCAATGTTTTTTTAGCATGAATTTTAAATTTTGTAATAGGCCGAGTTAAAAATAGCTGTTAAAACTAATTATAGAAACGAATACTGTGCCCCAGTGTAACTGGGAAGTGCAGCTATTGTATGATATTCTCACCTTCAACGCGCGCTGCAATTTCTGATATAAGTTTAATATTTTTGAAGATTTTTTTAGTTAGGCCTTAAAAAAAAAACAATATAATTTAGTAGTATTATAGCGTTCTAAATTAAACACGACTTTTAACTTACAAAAGAAACGTTTATTAGCACACGTTTTACACAATTGTCATTGCTTTTGATATACACATTAGTTTAGATATAAGGATAATTATTATTAGGTATTCGTATTAATAAGCAAAGACGCGGCAGAGAATTAAAAATTACGCAAACCTGACGAGGTCGGACTAAGTCTAACTAACCTTGTAATTACGCAGGAGCGGGGTGCGGGGAGAACCGAACACCGACTCCTGCGCGGAGTCGCTCGGACCGACGCGGGGTGCTAGCCGCTGTGTCAATAATATTACGCGCTATAGTATGGATTGTATAATATACTAGCTTAACCTGCGGTTTTAACAGCGCGAAATTTATAAAACTTTACCTTAAACACACGAACCTTTTCACTTCAAGGGGTGAATCAAAAAAAGTATTATATATATATACATATCCTTCGCCGGAACCCAAACTATCTCCATACCAAATTTCATCGAAAAAGGTTCAGCAGTTTAAGCGTGAAGAGGTAACAGAGTTAATTTCGTATTTATAATATTACTAAAGTTTACAAAGACTTCTGAAGGCACTACTGATGTCGTATTAATTTGATTGCTATGATATAATTATTAACATAACTCATATTGAATTCAGAATGATCGGAATCTCTCGAATATCTATTAAACGGTCAATAGTTTGATATTACTAATTATGGATAATCTAATCTTCCTTCCAATATTGTAATCAATTATCAATATGTGTGCATTTTGCTGAGTTTCTAACGTTTATTATAAATGCGAAAATAAATCCCTTTATTAATACCGTTTCATTATTACGCGTTCACGTCTTAAGCACTCAACCAATCATCATGAACTTTTGCATACAAGTTCGGAAAAGGATACGCGACACCTCTCCCCCTCACACGGGTGAGAAGCCGCGAATATAAACTAGTAGGAAATAAAAACGGAACAGATTAGTAGGGATGATCCAATAATAGATATACAATTGATTAGCCGAATACCCATTTCAAAGTCATTGTAAAATACTAATAGATACTAATTGTAGATATACAAAAAAAAAGAGATACGAATTAAACAAGAAAAATAAACGGAACCGTGATATTTTTACGTTATCTATACATATAATAAAATTGGAGTGTCTGTTTGTAATTTTACTAAATGCATGTGTATGTATACACGGTACATATACCTAAATAACATCTTTTACAATTTTTGTCTGTCTGTCTGTCTGTTTGTTTCGGCTGATCTCTGGAACGGCTGGACCGATTTTAATGGGACTTTCACTGGCAGATAGCTGATGTAATAAGGAATAACTTAGGCTACTTTTATTTTAGAATTATATGTAAAATAATAATAAAGTCACGCTTTGTTATTAAATTCAAACGCGCACGAAGTCGCGGGCACACCTAGTATATAATATACGAAGATGAACCTGCGGCCTTATCCGTGCGTTTTATAAAACGTCACCCACAATTTTACTCCCTCGCGAGGTGAACAAAAAAATGGCTTAGCCTTCCCCGGAGACTCAAATTATCTTTATACCAAATGTCATCTATATCGGTTTTAGCGTGTAGAGGTAACAGACAGAGTTATTTTCACATTTTTAATATTATTAGGGATTAATGACTCTTTGGATATTATATTGGTTTAAACGTCGCGTGTGATGATCTTATTTATTTATTATCTTCCTTATCAGTGAACGAGAGCTCGTTAACGTTTAATTTGAGACGAGAGACCTTTTTTCGTCTCAATAATTATTTTATTATCGCATATGATCATAATAGCTTATTACGAAATTCGATGAGAATTGAGCTGAGCTAAGTGTAAAAGCTATTCTGTAAACTCGATACTCGCCGCATAGATCGACCATGAAATGTCAGAAACTGACATGCAACATTGACTCCAATGAATTAAAACGTCTAAAGGTTTAAACTTATCAAAATTCCACTCCACGTATATAACTCAACTAAACTAGCGATGAAATTAAATTTGTTCTTAATTTACCAGTCTTCAAATAAAAAAAAAATGCTTAATCAAATAAACATCAAAAGTAACGAAAAAAATTAAATTAAATACGGTCGGTTTATAGCTTGCAATAATCGAAGTAAGTGTGTCAACAAGTTAAGATATGTCACTCTCGAGATACCGCAGCGAAATTGAAATTGAACTGAAGTTCGGCCGAACTTTAGGCGATTTTTTAATGTTATCGAATTTTCGGACTAGTTTCGTATTTGTTTAAACCGCATACGGCCCATCCATAGTCATATAATAGATTTAAAATAAATTAAAAGTTAAAATTCGATCAATATATAATAGTTAAACTATATAAAAAACAACATACTTTACTCAAATATGTTACAGTATCTCTTAAAAGAACAGAATGATTTTACAAGATTATATAAAACGCAAAGCGACTACTGAATCTAAATCCAACAAAAAGATCATTATATCTATTCGCTGTCAATTTATCTTTACAGTAAAGGCACACATGACAAATTGAATCTATTGAAATAATTTCAACGAAATATTAATTGTATTAATAACATATTCGGAGACGCGGTCATGTGTTGCTGTGGCATTAATTTAGCAAAATAACTTCCCTGAAACATACGAAATATAATGATTGAAATTTCATGTCAAAATTATCAGCGGTTTTTGCGTGATACGCGTTCAAGCAAAAAAACATTTGTAGATATATATAAAACATAATATTTAATATAGTACAGCATAGTATATTTATAATGAGTGTCACCATTTTCGACGAAGAAGTCGCGTCGCTTTGCACTGTAGAACTATTCACTTACGAAAGCGCTTACCTTGACGGCGGAATATTAACAGTAACGGAAGCTATCGAATATCCGAAATAAAAATGTATCCAAAATCGTAACCGAATTCAGCAAAAACCTAATACCAAAAACAATACCCTACAAATGAAGTCAAATTTTTAGCATGTACATTACATACATACATTAGCAGCCTGTAAATTTCCCACTGTTGGGCTAAGGTGTCCTCTCCCTTTGAGGAGAAGGTTTGGAGCATATTCCACCGCGCTGCTCCAATGCGGGTCGGTGGAATACACATGTGGCAGAATTTCGCTGAAATTAGACACATGCTGGTTTCCTCACGATGTTTTCCTTCACCGCCGAGATGAATTATAAACACAAATTAAGCACATGAAAATTCAGTGGTGCCTGCCTGGGTTTGAACCCGAAATCATCGGTTAAGATGCACGCGTACTAACCACTGGGCCATCTCGGCTCTACATGTAATTATCTCTTTTACAATTACTGAATAATGTCATATTCGTAATTGGAACTACCCGAAATAATTTCATATTCGTAACCCTATCTGAAACCTATAAAACATATTATTGTATACGTACCTATCCAAATTCGAACTTAAATATTGTAATTTCAGTAGTTCGGGATGGCAATAAAATTATGTTTTTTACAATGATGCTCCAATCTCTCTATATATCTTTTACAATCCCTCACAATCCTCCAATTGTTTTCCTTATGACAGCTCAATCATTTTTAAAATAAGAAATAGTGCTACATGCCAGTATTAAATGTTATCCCATAAAATAATATTAACTAAAGTTGTACAAATTATTGATCAATTAATTACAATAATAATTGTATATATTTATAATATATGATATTATTAATGATATAATTAATTATAATATCCTATGACGTAGCACCGTATGGAGGCTAGGGCTAGTCTCGTAACAATATGCATGACATCACTGATCTATACCGGACATCCGCTTTTGTCGTTACACTAAAATGTTCCGAGCGCTCCTACCGCCTCGCGCTTTTATAATCAGAGATAAAAGTACAAAAAGTAAGTAAGTATTTCCGATTGTAATAAAGTGACTTGATCGTAGGATTTGTTAATATAAACCAAGAGACACCTGAAACAACCTTTGTATATACAATTCTATCAGATAAGTAAGCGTAGGGTCGAAGGTTGTCCCTTTATTTAATCAAACGTCACCCGTATCCAAGATTCCTCTTTAGATAAGGGTGCCCGCAAATTAGTTAGGAACGACATATTTAGTTCCGTTTTATTTTAAATACTTGCCGAGTCACGAGGTTTTACTTGCTTTAATCGTCACTGTTCTACTTGTGTGGGTTATTTATTATTTACTAGTTGGTCGCAAAAGAAGCGTTTATTCAACAGATTTTTACAAATTTCGAAACTTATGATAGGATATATGATTTTAAATTAACATGGTTATTTTAAAATTATAATTAAAATGGTTATTTTAATATTACAAACATACACTCCAATTTTATTATATGTATAGATTATATCCTTTGTGCCTGTAGTTTCACTGGTATCGGTACAAAACAATACTGAGTACTGCCGTTTTGTCTAGACTGACTGAAAAGCCCCACTACAAGTGACGTAAACTAATCATAATTATATTCTTTATGTTAGGGTTCTTTAATTGTTTAACTACTACCAACTAACAGTTCGAACTATTTATATAGGACGTAAATGTATTTAAAGAGCAATTCATTCGATCGACGCTAGACTGGAATACTACAAAAATCTCGGTAAAACGCTGCGCAATACTTGGAAATCAGATGAATATTTAAAGCCATAAAATTCGAATTCGACTTCGGTTTTATTCGAACAAAAGAAGGATTGAAAATCTCTAAACCTCAAAAAAAAAAGAGGGAAAAATTCCATTTGTGTAGATCAGACTAGCTGGTGATAAAATACCACTTAAGAAAGCAACTGGATCGTTTATATAAGTAATAGATTAAAATACGTGTTTTATACGCAATTGTTTTAGTAGAGTCCAGTGGTTTGGTTGCGTGAATCTTAGTCGAAGATTGCGGGTTCATATCCGAGAAATTACCGCTCGCGGTGAACATGAACTTGGTGAAGAAATCTGTGTATGATTGATTTGTTATATTCTGTATATCCAGTACTGTAAAATGATTTTTTTGTAAAGTATTGTGGTATCTAATATTATTTGTTATAAGAGAAGATAGAGAAAACCTCAATATAACGTATATCGTTCCGACCCGGGAATCAAATCTGGAACCTACTAATCTGCAGCCGTACAAGCTAGTCATTCGACCAAAACATTATTAACATTTTTGGAGAAAATACAATTAAATGTATTTCTAAAATATTTAATGAAACATCAAATGAATTTTACCGCAAAGGTTAGAAGCGTTCTTGAAATTGTGACAATAATATCTCAGATATACTCTGTGGCTGTAAATTATGAAATATTTTTCTCATTCCTTAAGATTTTTGGAATGGAATGGATAAAGTTTTGAACTTTTTATTTATTAATAAATTATCAATATTAAATAAATAATTATAAAATAAAAAAAATGATATTTTATCTCGGTTATATAAGGTAAAGTTTATACATTTGCTTGATAATATTTTTTTTACAAATCGTGACCGCGTGGAATGGCAAGAATATTAGCAAGATTTCGTTGTATCGCAATTCCGATCATCTGGGCGAAAAATGAACCAGCCCGTCAAAGCGACGCGAATGTATTATTTTATATATATTAGTATCATTTTTATCTTTGGAGTTGAAAATGTTATTTTGTTATCAAAATTTTCTAATGTTTTACATAAATGAATCAGGATTTTCAATTGATATTAAATTAAATGATATTGTCGAATATGTTGCTAACAATACGTGTTAAGATATAAAATAAATTTGTTATCAGCCGAGATGGCTCGGCTGATGAGATAAGCCCCGTAAGTACCAATGGTATTGAATCTCATGCTAGCCTGCAAAATAAAACGTCGTGAAAAAGTCTCCATGACTTGTACGTAAATCTGGCCCCACAAATCGACTCCAACAAAATCTACTAGCATTGTAGCAGCGTGGTGAATTAGTTAAAAACCTGCTCCTTAAAAAGCACCTTTGCACAAAAGTGGAATACCTACAGACTGTTACTTAATCAGCAATACATAAACAAGAATGTTTACCAATAAAGGTAAAATATACGATGAATGAAATTCCCCAGATATTTTTCATAACTAAGACATTATTAGAAGAAAATTAAAAGAGGCACTGGCTTTCTCCATTCAGCCAAAAATATCAAATAAAATTTTATACAATCTGCGTCAAATATTTTGACGTCAATATGTCGCTTGTCAAAAATAACGACAATTATATTTGGTTCTATATTTATTTAGATATATATATTACCTCAAAGGTTTAGTGAATCAGTTTACAAAATTGCGGTGTCAAGTTTGATTACATAAGTTATAAAGGCGGTAGTTACGTAGAACAAAGAGGGTGTTACAGATTAGATCAAAGGTAAGGCATCCGAAAGTTTTGAGTACCTAGGACAAGGATTCTAGATTATGTTTAGGTAAGATTGAATTATAAATTTCAATATTAGAGAAGATCGTTATCGAAAGGTTGCAAGAGGGTTTTCGATTTACGGCAACTATTAATTAACACCAATAGTAAGCAGAGATTTATAGCGGACAGATTCTCTCAACAGCTGGCTAGTCTTCGTTTAGAATAATTGGCTTAGACGTAATTGGTTAAAATTACATTATAATCATTGCGTGTAGTTTTTTAAGAAATTGAATAAAAATCTTCGAAACAAAAACGATAGACAACATCAATTTATAATTATATAAATATTAGTTCAGCCCTCGTGATCTTTTCTGTACCAGGAATACAACTATGCATAATTTCAAAATGTTCAATTGAGTAGTTAAAGACATATTCGTTTTTTGTTATAAGTTCGACTTTTTTAAGCTGACTTTAACGTTTTTCAGTAAAGTATGGCAAGAAGTGCAGAAGCAGAAGTTGAGAAGATGAAATTATTGGAGGAGAGAATTAAAGCGCCTTCAATCTGGGGTCGGGTGCCCTGCGGAGTACGTTTTGAGGATCTACAGGAAAAACGGTATGAGGACGCTGTGAGGTTGTTAAAGAACCATTATTTACCTGAAGAGGTAAGTATTTTTGATATATATAATATAAAGATTGAAAATATTTTGTTTTTAATAGGTGTCCTATTGTTGATACTATTAACTGCTTCATTGGTCTAAATCTAGATTCTAGTGGCTATCTTTCAAAGCCGTTTATTCCGAGCCTCAGGGCCAGCACCAGTAGCTAGTTGGCCGGATACGGATATCATAAAAATAGTGCACACAGGTGGTCTTATCCTTTTTTTTTTTTTTTTTTTTTATGGTAGAGGTGGCAAACAAGCAGGAGGCTCACCTGATGGAAAGTGACTACCACCGCCCATGGACATCTGCAACACCGGGGGGCTTGCAGGTGCGTTGCCGGCCTTTCAGGAAAGAGTACGCTCTTTTCTTGAAGGTTCCTAAGTCGTATCGGTTCAGAAAAACCGCCGGTGAAAGCTGGTTCCACAGAGTGGTTGTGCGATCCTGTTCTCTCACCTTCACCTTTTCTGAAAGAAACTTCGTAAGAACGGGTGAGAACAGTTAAACTAGGATGAAAATGATTGAAGGAAAGTTATATCTATAAGAAGAGTTAATGGACATTGTCTTACGCAAAATTTAGATAGACAGCCGAGATATCGACGGCATCTTTAACTTTGAATTTGGACAATGACTGTGCAAAGTTTCGGTTCAACCGTTTAAACGATGCGTTCATCATTCAATCAAAAATGAATACATTATTTTTTTATATATAAGATTCGAGGGCTTTGAGTTGTGAAATAGTCGAAATTGAATCCATAAAATAATGAAAAGCAATCAGCGAAATGCTTCAGGAGATTTCCAAATGTTTAATTAAATAACAGCCGGATAAAAGACGGATCGTTCGTAGTAAAATCTAAATTTTATTTAAAAGAATTTGAAGGGGTAATAAAAAAAAAACAATCTCACTAAAGGTTTATTAGTTTAGTTGAAGATTATATGTTAATATATTTTTATTAGAAAAATAAGACGAGATGAACACTGGCTAGAACATAATATCTTTTTAACAATCTTTTTAACTTTATAACATAGGTAGGCGGATTGTCAAATGGGCCACCAGATAGATAAGTAAGATCACCATCTCACATAGACAATGGCGCTGAGGATATAATTAATCATTCTATACATCACCAATGCACCGCCAATCTTGGTAGCCAAGATGTTAATTCTCTTGTGCCTGTAGTTACACTTGCTCACTCAACCTATAATCAACCAGAACAAAAAAATACTAAATATTGCTATTTGGCAGTATAATCTGTCATGGGTGGATGGTAATTGCCTAAATGGGTTTGCCTAAAGCCAAAAGAAAAATCTAAACGGAAGCTTGTTGGTACTTACCCTCGAAAGGAAAGAACGCCTTACTTGGTGCCCTTACAAGGGACATAACATCTTTGTTCTCAAGGCTGGTGGCGAAGTTGCGATCTAAAATCCAAATCTATTTTTTTCAAGTAGGGCTATACATGCATTTTTTTTATTTATACCGTATTTATTAATGCTTTTTTTTAACAAACGGATATGGAAAAAAGCATGGTTAATATTTTCTATAATGTCAATTTCTATGGTAGCGACTAATTACCATTTGGTCCATTCGCCAGCTTACTTATTGATGTGGAAAAAATACGCTACGATACAGAAGCATTGATGCTTAATGCAAGTGAACCCGCCAGGGGCCGCTAGTTTTATAAAACAAGCATTGCTTCACTTAAATGAAGTAATGCTTGTTTTATTTGTATTCTTTGCGATCACGTTCACGCATCGTTCATTCGATTGAGCTGAAACTCTGTACAGTAGTTGTTCGGACGTGCGTGAAGTTTTCTGACAAAGTACTGTCAACGTAAAAAGTATAGATGTTGAGAGGGTTGAATCGAATAGTTTCTAAATATATATATCTATAAAGTCGACTCGTAATAAATAAAATATGAAGTAAAAATTAAAAAAAGTATATTGATTTAGATTTTTAGGATTACATGGAATTGTAAGCCAAATATATCGTAATCATCCTCAATGAAAATTCGTTAAGGGTCACGTGATTGCCCTTCCTATATATAGTATAATAATATATATTTATAACCGTGGACAAGTTTTCTTTGTAATAATTATAAGGTATCTTCTACTCGATTATATAAAATATAAATAAATATTCGAGAAATTGTGATGCACTATTAGTACAAGGAACAAATTGAAAATATTACACGACTAAACAGGGTCAGTAATTCTTACGTAGGGCAATGTATACGGTTTTACAACATGATGCCAGAAAATGTTATTCTTTTTACTTTTGTGAGGCTAACAAAACCGACAAAGATTAACAACTTTATAGTTGTCAGAGAATGGAATGATTGCTTCGAGGTCGTTTAAAAAATAAATAAATAATTTATCATTGTACATTCAGACATAAAAAGAAAAAATTCCGAATCGAAAGATACTTAACAACAAGCATCAATTTCATGTTCTTGACAATACATAGACAATGTACAATTTGTCTATTCATAGATCAGGAAAGCTATTACGTCAGTGATTAGTCCTAATTTCGCATTCCAATCCGACGTAACATTCTCATTATTAGACGTCGCATCACACGCCTCACGTATGATCGAATCGTAGTGCATGCATGCATAGACGTAAAATTAACTCGATATACATATTTATGAATCGTACAATGTCGGGTAGGTTTTAATAAATAATATATTATTTCATAGTTACCGTGTTTTGCATGCATTGTTTCCTACCTAACCATGAATTACTAAATTTTTCACTGTGAGACTTGGATAGAGGGAAAAATATTAATATGAAAAAAAAAGTGCATAAGCAAATTAAATATTGATTTGATTTTGAAAAGAAGTTCTTTTACGTAGACCTTAAGCTCTATTTCCTTTGTTTCTGTCTGCGTCTATTTTATACTGTTTTATATTATATTATTTATAAGTATTTTTTTATTTTTGCTTTAATTCACACAGGATTTTAGTGACAATTTTATTTCATTGTCTGTTATTTAATCATGATATATAGCGAAACCAACTTCGTTCTAGCCAGGTGTCCTATAAAACTTCTTGTTTTTTTTTATTAAAATTATTTGTTATGAAAATAATTTATTACAAATGAAAATTTACATCAATTAGTGATTTCTTTCAGCCACCCCAAAGTGTGACTCTTATAGTGATGATATTGTTTTTAATGATGAAGATATATTCAAAATAGTAAAGTATTATAACATAACACTCATATCAATTTTAAACATAAGACTAACACAATATATAAATACTAGAAAATTTTTATATAATTTTTAAAGATTGTAGATGGCCTTTATATGTCCCACTAGTGGACTAGAACCTTTAAGGAAAAAATTTAGAGCTATTACGATCATACTCCTCTATTCTTAGGTAATAATATCACAAGTGACAGTGTTTTATATATTTTTTCATGTTTGCCCATATTCGATTCCAAATCTGTTACGATTCAAGTGTTCCGACCACAGAGAGAACTTCCTTCAGAATCGTTTCGGACTCGACAAAATTCCTAAATATTACATTTCGAACACTCTGAGAATCTTTGCAATTTTTTAATAAACCTTTACAAAATTCAATCTGCCAAATCTTTTTCGACTTGTTAATTAAATTATTTTCAGGAAAATCGTTCAATGAAAAATGCGTTTTCAAATTGAGGTTGTTCTATTGTCATCGTTCCTTTTGTTGAATCGTCGAATAAAGGATTTCCTCGACACGAATGAATTAAAATTTGATTGACTTTTTGATACGGTGATTTATACATTATTACTAAGGGCACATGATTTATTTTAGCATGTTTCCTATAAAGTTCATTATTCCATATGATCGTGCTAAGTCTTTACTGTGGGTACTCATATTGTTGAAAGACAAAATAATTTAAATAGTGTATCATTGCGTACAGAAGTGCATCGAGGCCAAGGTACAAAAATATTAGCAAATGGGCTATTTGATGGTAAGTGGTCACTACCACCCATAGACATTGGCGCTGTAAAACATACTAACCATTTTTTGTGTCGCCAATGCACTATTAACCTTGGGGACTAAGATGTCCCTTGTATCTGTTATATTGGCATACTCACCCTTCAAACTGGAATACAACAATATACAAATATGTTTCGGAATTCAACTACCTGGAATAATAATAAAGATCAAGTAATTCGTTTTTATATTTTACAATTACTTTAGTTTCGGTTATTAGGACACAACATATTTACAATAAAAAAAATATTTTTAGTCATTTTATAACAAAAAGGAAAAACAAAAAAATTTAATGTAGGTAGGTCAATAAAGCTGCGGGTACTACAAAAGTACATTTATAAAAAGAGGTTACATTAGCTAATAATTATTCTGTAGTTCTCGTAAGGATACCCTATATAATATAAAAACTAAACTATGACTAACTTAAAACTAATTCATTCTACGATTCATATTATTGTGCACCATCTTATACGTCCTTTTTGCTGCTGCGGGTGTTAGATTTGTCAAAATGATGTTTTCGAATCTCAACGTCCTCTCTGCCAACTCACTTCGGACACACTCCGCCATACGACAAATCATTCGACGCAACCAGACGCGACCGTATCGCACGGCCTAATGAAGGCGATTTTTAAATATATATACTTTCCTTGCTAATAATATAGTCTGGTAATTTATTTACATTTGAACGCCATTGAACAGTATATTTTTCTTTCGGCAGTTAGTCATATTTGCCATAAGCGAGCGACGTCCCATTAGGGTAGCACCCAGTCGTTCAATGAGCTCCATCAAGAGAAAATCTATTTTTTATTACGTAAATGTCCAAATGCTATTACATCATATTATTTGTTGAAATATTAACTTATTATTTGAAAGGCATTGTCTCAATAATTTTTATCATCTTGAGCCGTACAAACCATGATCTCGGGTTCGATGGCGGTTAAACTAGCTACTTTTCTATCTAAGGATGGTCTGAATTTCAAAGCTGAGAATGCGTCGAAAAAAATAGTAGGCATAAGTTGGCCGCTAAGTACACGCACACTAGTAAAGTAGTATGATGTTTAGCGAATGTCAAATGTCAGGTACATTCAAGCACACCAAGTAAAGTTGGCGTGATTGTTTTAGTTCTTTTGCAGTGTGTCTCCATCTAGGTATATAAATTAAACTAAGGTCGGGATATGAGTTTTTTACTTGCCACGGAAAACTTTGTTACATTTGCTTCCTAGTGTGTCGTGTGCTTTTTGTTAGTCCAGGTCTGCGACACAATGGTGGAATACCGTAGACGATTCGCGTCTGATCGCGAAGGCCTGCTGTCTACGATGACATAGTTGCCATTATCGTACTATAATTGAAAACCTTCGAAAACCGGCTGGATATCTAAAACTCATCGCACTTAGAGTTTGAAGCCGGGTTGCAGTACCTAATAAACTATCTACTACACCAACGAGCCAGTCCACCTCGCCTTATATTAAGTAACCCAAATAGAAAGTTTTGAAGTGTTTCGTGTTGCTTTCGTGATGTCTGGCCTAAATGTTCTCGCGGTTAAACATTTAAAAGATCGACTCGTTAAGGAGCGTTTGTGTGCTACGAAAGTAATGACTTCTTAGTTGATAACATATCTTGGGAATAAGATGATCATCTCTCAGCTGTTTTCAGCGAAAAAATTTTTTTTTCTTGTATGAAAACAATAAATTTAAAACATGACATATAAAAAAGAATCCGCTGAGTTTCTTTCGCTGGTTCTTCTAAGGTCCGAGGTATTTATTTTCGAACTGGTTGTAGATTTTTGACTATTAATATTTATACTTTAATGCAATAGCGAAAATATATTTTTCTCATTAAAAATATAACAATGAAATTATTCCTTAAATAGGTACGTCACATCGTAGTTTCTACGGTTGACGGTGCGTTGTACGTGTAAGGAATTTGTTTCTGATAGTGTCATGGTCATTTTTTGGAATGCCTTACTACATACTACGCATAAAAGAAATAGGAATTTCACCTGGCATACTGAGAGGAAAAAAAATATACAGTAAATAAGTATAGAATATGTAATATAATATAAGTGGGCAAACGAGCAGGAGGCTCATCTGATGGAAAGTGATTACCACCGCCCATGGACATCTGCAACACCAGGGGGCTTGCAGGTGCGTCGCCGGCCTTTAAGGAATGAGTACGCTCTTGTCTTGAAGGTTCCCAAGTCGTATCGGTCCGGAAAAACCGCTGGCGAAAGCTGGTTCCACAGAGTGGTTGCAGTGGTTGTGTTGAGTCCTCATTGCACTAAAAGTGAGTGAGGAATATAAAATATTTATGCGAGTTCTTGTCAAGCCTTTGTTCCGTAGAAACGAACAAATATGTGGTAGCTTTAAATTTTATGAAATAATATGAAGAATTTTTGTAATTTATTTTTAAATATTTGGAATAAAATTTCATGTAAAGAAGCTTATGAATTATAACATATTATGAAAGTGATGTTATTCTGGGGATCCATTAAGTTGTCAGTAATAAAGCCTTTTAAATATAATTTAAAACTTAAGTTTTTCAGTACATTTCAGTACATTTCGGGTAAAATGAGCACTCAGTGGTGTCTATTTTCTAGGCTCAGTACTTAGCATTAGGTTTTAAGAACATTTTGTTGTTTAGTACTTAAGTAATATTGCGAGACTAGTGTCATATTTAAAGCGTGAACATGGTTGAAGTTACGACAACTGATACAAATTGAGATGCTTAAATATATATACATACATGACCTCCTCGACTCGACCTCCGTGGTCGAGTAGTGTTTACACCGATTTTCATAGGTACGCCACTCCGAGGTCTCGGGTTCGATTCCCGGCCGAGTCGATGTAGAAAAAGTTCATTAGTTTTCTATGTTGTCTTGGGTGGTTGTGGTACCGTCGTTTCTTCTGATTTTCCATAACACAAGTGCTTAAGCTGCTTACATTGCGATCAGAGTAATGTGTGTGATGTTTTATTCCAATATTTATTTATTAAAAAAAAAGAAATGTATCATAGTAACTCGTCCATAAGAAGACCGTGAACTGTTCGAGATAAATATAAATAATTGTTGAAAAAATTGTTATATAACCAAAGAATAGAAATATATTATTGTCTACGGCTATTTGTTTAGATAGATATTCCGTGAAGACGTGCACGCGAATGCCTCACCTACTGCCATAGCTTGAGAGCACTATAATAGCACGTGATAATTTAGCCACTAGATCAACGAGGCAGACTAGACTAAGAAGATAATTAACATACTGTATCTATAATGACGTCACAGTCGTTTCTAATACATTATAATTAATTTTAATTTCTTTAGTTAACATACAGGTCTCTCAAAATATCCGATGATAAAGAGGGAGTTGACGAGTTCGTCCACAATGTTAGGATCTGGATGAAGGATAAAATGTCAATAGCTGCTGTTAAGGAAGGCACTGACAAACTTGTTGGAGTACTCATCATGAGGATACAGGAGAAAAGTATGTCAATTATTGATTGTTCTAATCATCATAAATATAAATTTAGTTCGTAATACGTTTCGTGAAGACGTATTTTGGCATAATGTAGAAAGACCTCGTTCGTTCCATTTAAAATTACGGAGCCGTTCAGCATTCATCGAGGTTGAATTGACACCAGCTATAAAAAGCAACAATTTTTATCATTGTGGTTTAATTTACACCATTGGTTGATCTTTTGATGGGGGTAAGGGGGGAACGGAACTACCATCTCATCCGACCCAATTGCCAACCTCACCTGCACGTGGTGCTCCCTGCTAGATAACAGACGAGGCCCTGGGGACCGATCAATGGCGGTATAACCATACGCATCCAACACAGTGATTGGAAAAGGGAAGCAGCGACCTTGAGGTACAAGTAACCTCTAAAATGTCTGGTGCAGAAGGCAAGGGGAAACCACTGCACTATTATTCCCTAGTTATCGTCAGCATTTAAGCTGACTGCCAACCTTCTCTAGTCGGAGTGGCACTCAAAGAAGAAGAATTGGTTGATCTAAATATCAGCTTGAAAGTCAAACAGTTGGCAAAAATTTGGGAAAAAGAAAAGTGATAAATTTAGCGCGTAGGACGAAGAATATCATAGAATAACAACAAATGCTTTTATAAAATCGTTCCCAGCCCGGCAACTATTCGAAATCTATTTGCGTATCAATTGTATCGATTCGCGTAGAACTCGATTCCTGTGTCGGCCGTAACATTACGGGCGGGTTCCTTGACTGCTCGGAGCCTAACTTTTTACTGCATACGAAAAAGAAATTCCGATTCAGCTTTAGGATTTTAGGTTGAGTACAAGTTAAGAGAGAGCGACGAAATTAATATTAACCATTTCTTGGATTTAATTGGATATTTTTTATACGATGTGTCCTTAAAAGAGGCGGTTTCTCTTTGGTTTTTCTTAATATTTCAATGCAATTTAATTGAGCGGCCTTACATTTCATTCCTTACATCATTTCCTGCAATGAAACAGCATTACAATGCATTTATGAGTAAACTCGCATTTACAATAGTATTTACATTAAAAGTTGACATACGCGGTGTTAATGGCTTTCCATTTTAACTGAACATTATTATACCAGTACTAGTAACCTACAGCATATAATCTATCCGCGCATCATATACGCCATAATCCGGTTTATATTAAAGAATCATTTAAGAAAATACCAAATTGCTCGCATTCGATGACATGGGTCGAGCAATTTGTACATAAATTGGATTCAAAGTAGTCTATAGGGTACGTCTGTATTAAAGAAAGTTGTTGTTATCGTAAATAGGGACGAGTAAAAGGTGGGGTGATACGTCATGATATTGTTTCGGTTGATGATACGAAAATTGGGTAGGCGTCAATGAATTTACATATAGAAAATACTAGAAGACTGTACAAAGTTGCCAATGCGCTTAATAAATAACTCGGGAGCATGGTTGAAGTTGAATCGTTTATTGACAATGGAACACGCTGGCAGATCACTATTGGACTCAAACAAGAAATATACGGATACACCAAAGGAACGGACAATATGGCTGTGGAGATTTGGAGGATCGAAAAATTAATATTGTCCTAAGTATATATCGAATTCAAGAACTACAATATGCAGCAACTTTTTACAATTCTCTAGTTGCCAACCCTAGCATTGCTGAGACTTTTTAGAAAATGCTTATAAAAATCGTGTGTAAGTATCGAGGGAAAATACAGGGATTAATGTGAATTTGTTTAGTCCAATATAGTTTGGCTTAAAAAAAAAGCTACTTATAAGTTCGAGTCTTGGAAAATAATCCAATGAAACTCTTTTTGGACGTGATTTTTTGAATTTGAAAATTAAATTTGATTGTAAAATAATATTAAAGGCGATACTTAACGTCGAACTCCTTACTCGTTAGCAATCAAAATTAAGATTTTTATTTCAAATATTAGTAAGATATGAAAATAGAATCTCACTTGATCTCCTCGAATCAGTAACAATATAATTGATAATAATGATTCATTAAGGATTGTAATCTTTACGAATAAATTAAGAATATTTTATGAAATAAATATGTCGTGTTATTCATTCCGCAACCACAGATTTTACAGTAATATGTCTGTTTTATATTTGATATCAACATTTTGGACGTATTAACTTTTTATTTCACTCACGTGCTCTGAGTTACACGAGCTTTAAATTTATTATTTAAATTTTATTTAAAATATTTTTAATTAATACAGAGGTCAACCTAAATATGTTTGAAACATTTTTGACTAATGATAAATTCATTTTAGACGCTTTCACACGAACGTTTAGCCGAGTCAAGATAACTTACAACGAGAAGTACACGACTGTGATGAAATTCTATAAAGATATCGAGACACCTGTTGATTTGTTTGAAAAACTCGGTGTGAAACGCTTTTTCAAGATTTATATTCTAGCTTTGAAGTCAAGGTATCGTCATAGGGGTAAGATATAATTTTTATTCTTTTGGAAAATTTTAAAGTGTCAATTCATAATCCGTGTAGTAATGACGAAGAGCGTCAATTAAACTAACAAAGTATCTCTTTACCGCAATCGAATCAAAACGAAATCGTTACTGTGCGGCCGTTGTACTATTCTACTAAGACAACGATCCAGTTGCGGTTCGGTCGATGTTGCATCTGAATATAATTGAGATCGTATCATAACTGATATAAATAAGTACAATTAATCTTCAGTTACAATTAAGAGGAGATTTTTGTGAGGAATAGTTGAATTTTGTAAAAATAGATTGGTTGTAGGGCTTTGTACAAGCCTTTTTGGGTAGGTACCACCCACTCAGATATACTACCGCCAAACAACAGTAATCAGTATTGTTGTGTTCAGGAATGGTGAGTGAGTCATTACAGGCACAAGGGACATAACATCTTAGTTCTCAAGGTTGGTGGTGCAATGGCGATGTAAGGAATGGTTAACATTTCTTACAGCGCCATTGTCTATGGACGGTGGTGACTATTTACTATAAGGTGGCCAAAGGTCTCATAACCAAATGTTAGTAGAATCTGGCCCACTGTTGAATGATTAATTACGAAAACACTATAAGTTTATTGGAACGAACTTATTTTACGCGGCTTACAGTAGAGTAAACTGTCAGATGTCAGATGTCGACACGTAAGGAAAAAGTGTTGCCATAACCTTCAGGCGACCTTTCACATTATTTTTCTGCCTCTCTTTCTACTTCTATTGTATAAAATTTCTATACGAAATGATTTATACTTATTTTTTCACATTGTTTTAATTCACATGGGATTGTTGTGTATGTTATATAATACATATATAATGTAAAACGAGATCAACTTTGTTCCAATCGGGTGTCTCAAGTCACTTCTTTTAAATTTCTTAGTAAATATAATGATGTACGTTGTTCACTATAAATCTCTTTGTAGAAAATCAACATCGACTTCCCTTCCTTCATGATTTTTACTTTGTATATAATAAATTGATGTAGCTTGATTTGTATATTTTGTTTCTTAAAAATTTTTGTCATTAACTTTCTAACACTCAACAGATTATTTTATACTATCATAACTGCCTTGTTGGTTTAGAGGGTGGGTCAAAATGTCCCCGGTTTGTTCTCATATAAAATACAGACAAAGGTTTATACTTCCGTGCAACGAAAGACATTTAAAACAATTGATTAAATTTTTTGTTCCGTCGGATTATAGTAATTAGAAAAGGAAGAGCGTACTTGTGTTTGAGCACATACTTGTGCATTATATGCACCGCACTTTTCAATTGTGTTCTATGAAATTTGCCGACGTGGTCGAAAACAGTTGGAACGACATATGTATGATAATATGAGTAAGATTATTTCAGGTATAGGGAAGGAGATGTTAAAGGCGGCAATAGCTCTCAGTGCGAGTGCTAGTGTTCCAGCTGTTACGGGTATATTCACAACAAGTCGGAGCCAACAAATAGCCGATGAGCTTGGGTTTGAGAAACACCACGAGCTCTATTATGTGAGATACCTTATCGATGAACAAGTGAGTTTACTATTTTTGTGTGTATTTAATGGACCTGGCTGAATTTTAATTTTACTAACTAATTGATACTTTATCGATATCGAATGGAAACGTAATCGTTGATCTTCAGCCGTTTGCGTATTTTATAGGCATGGGCGATTTTTGATTTATGTGACATCGGTTGTGTAACAAAAATTTGGATTAAATATCGGTGTTGACATCCGATTTCAGATATCGCCCTATATTTGTTTAACTTTAAACTGTACGGATTGTGAGAAAGACATGAAATTTCGAAATCGGTTTAACATTCGCTTCATCTCATTCTCACAGATGGGTTACTGTGAAGTTAAAGAGAGACAGGACGAATATTTCATGAGTTTAATGATATCGTACGTTAAATGGTTTGACGTACCAGAATGATATTCATAGTTTTTTAGATGCGGTGAATACGGTTACCGCTCAACATCAAATCGATGACATCTGATATTCCGACGACATCCGATTTTAGATGTGTTTCGATATATCGGGCACATACCTATTATTTTACTAACGCAACGATCCAATTGTATCGTAATAAATAAATAAATAAATATTGGACAACATCACATACATTACTCTGATCCCAATGTAAGTAGCTAAAGCACTTGTGTTATGAAAATCAGAAGTAACGACGGTACCACAAACACCCAGACCCAAGTCAACATAGAAAACTAATAAACTTTTTCTACATCGACTCGGCCGGGAATCGAACCTGGGACCTCGGAGTGGCGTACCCATGAAAACCGGTGTACACACTACTCGACCACGGAGGTCGTCAAATCGTAATCGTAATCGATATAGACAGGTAAAATTGGAATACAGTTTCGATTAAGATGAGTTTTTTGTGATGAACAGTCGAAGTTCGATTGGAATAGAATCGGGAAGGTATCACTGCTATTAGTTGGTAGAATAGAGTAGATAAAGTACTACTTTATAACAACTTTTAATCAGGGTATAGATATCACGGCTGGGATCAGACGTTTTTCTTTTGTGGAGAAGATTTTGGAGCCTATTATACCACGCTGCTCAAAAGCGGATTTTAAAATTTATTCACGTTTCCTCCTGTTTTTCTTCACTACATAAATATTAAGCTCACGAGTCGTGATAGATCAGTGTTGTTTGTCTAGACTTGAACCCTCTATCCTCGATCAAGTCACTTGTTTTAACCGCTGGGCCATCGTGGTTTACTTGAGCTATCCTCAAACAATAAATACAATTATGTATAATTTTATGTCACATATCGATTGAAGAATTCGTTTGTAGAATATACCAAAATGTATAGAAATTAAATATTCAAAGAAATGCGAAATAGACGAAAGAAATCTCTACGACTTGAATCGAATTCGCTTGTAAGTCGACTGGAGCTTCATCTTCACGAACAAGCAGTAGCTAAATCTCTTTGTATTTGTAGCTGTTTAATCTCTTTGTATTTCGTTTGATTGCGAAGATATAGCTCTAGTTTTACAGGCTATTGCCCTTTCTTACTAACTTGCGTTTTTTTCACTTCACTTTCCACTCAGTTCCGTTTAGTTTCGAAGACATATTTCCTCGTTTCGTTTTGAGAGAAAATACGTTCTCGTTTTTAGACAAATGTACTAAAATATGTATTTAAGTTGATTTAAAGTGTTCCCATACTAACTTTAAGTTTATATTGCTTTTTATCTTGTCAAGATTTCATGAGATATCAAAAACACAATTAAGCTTGTTGTCTCCTTCTTTAACGTTATTCATTTATATTACTATCTCTTTTCTTCTGGTCTTTCAATTCAAATTTATGTTTGTAAATAGTTTTTTTTTTATTATAAAATTTTAACCAAGTGTGCACATTTTACTTACAGATAGTATTTTGGGATACCGGCATTGGTAACTATGGGGCAGCGTTGATGGCATACCGGATTCCCTCCGTCGAGGAACCTCAAGAATTGAAGCCTCAGCCATCTTCACGCTTTAATATACAGCCTGCTGAAGATGACGATGATGACTGAAATCTTCTTCTCTTCTCTTTGTTAAATAAAAGCATATTAAAAATACTCTGTTATTTATTGTGAGGTAGTAAATATATGTTATGATATAGGTAGTGAACTCCCAAATGAGCCCTAGTTGTAAGTAGTCACCACCGCTCACAGACATAAGCGCTGTACGAAATATTCACCATTCTTTAAATCGCCACATCGGAAGACAATAAACAAAGCCTGCACAGAAAGATGCGACCACTTACCATCAGGTGGCCCATTTGCTCGTCCGCCAAACTATACCATAAAAAAATATATATATTAATGTCTGGAATTCCGTTAACTTTGCACGTATGGATTGTATATGACATATACCTATTTTAACATTAGAATGGAATCTTACAATCATGTATTAAATAATTTTTAAATATCGAAATTGCTTCGTTTTTTAAGCTTAAGTTACTACATTTACAGTTCACTAAGCCAAGTGAGGTACTGCCATTATTTCGAAGTAATTTAATTCGAAATTCGAATAATTTTGTAATAAATGTTATAACACGTCGATTTAATTAAGCCCACTTCATCATGCCTGCGGCCTCGTACCGATGTCATTATCAAAGTTTTTGGTATCAAAACTTTTTAATAAGATCCGTTTAGATATTGAAGAAAAATAACTTATTTAATATAACTTTCAAAATAAGGTGATATTATCTAAATCTCATTAAAATGATGAAACAACCAGGTTGATATCGATGTTTGACATCCAGTTTTATCAGTAAACTTCGCTTTAAGAAGATTCTTGTTTAACTTTCAGTCTTTACGAAATTTTCAGTTTTAGGCGTGATTTTCCCTTATCAGTATGGTGTTTTTTAATTAACTTTCTTTGGTCAACTCTGAGTATTTAACGCTTTGTAGTATCGGTTAGTAGAAAAAACACTGTTTGGTGTTCATAATATTTTCAACAGAACTAGAAACTATTTGGAACATAGGTTACATTCAAATAAATATATTTTTGTCAATTTTAGGCGGGACCTTTTATAATGTGAATATTACCTTAGTTTTAGTTTGGTTACTGTATTTGAATATGTTGATTTTATTGGAATGGGTTGGCACGTAAGGCCAAGTATCAAAGATACTAGCGGTATCAAGTATACCAGAAAAACTTTTAATTCACAAATCGAACATATAAGTTTGACTATACAAATTCTATTGACTTATAGGCTACAATTAGGAAACTCATTTCAATGATGACGTCACATTTAGTAATTTTTAATATCCCTTAAAACAAACAAATTTTTCAGTATTATGTGTATGTATGTTTTGTTATGTTGATTTGTTTTATGAAACGCATCAGTATTGTACAGTGATCGATTGTTTTTGAGTTACGTGTAACGAGACAAACTGCCTAAGAAATTCTAAGTATAGTTGTGTTCCGGTTTTAAGGGTGAGTGAGCCAGTTTAACTACGGGCACATTTTGACATCTTAGTTCCCAAGGTTGATGGCGCATTGACGTTTAATGGGTTGATTAATATTTCTTACAAAACCAATGTCTATTTTTTAAGTAATAGGACGTGTGATTGGTCCACTTGATTTTAAGTGGTCATCACGTTGGCGCTGTAAGTAATATTAACCAATCGTCAATTTGCCACCAACCTTGGGAACTAAGATATTATGTCCCTTGTGCCGTTACACTGGCTTGCTCACCTTTCAAACCGGAACACAACGATACTAAGTATTTGCGTTTGATGGCAGAATATCTGATGAGGGGGTGATACTTACCAAAACACTTACAAAGCCCTACTATCGAGGAAAATCAGATCATTTAACCTCAGATGACCCATTTATCTGCCAAGTTAGGCATTTTACTTGTTGACTTCCAGGCAGAATGTATTATATGCATATGTAATTGTATTCAAATGTTGAAAAAGAGTAACTACTGCGTTTACTTGCCGGTTTTTCTCGGAAGAATCTGCATTCCGAACCGGTGGTAGCTTTAATTAATACAGTTTGTTCAATGACGATTCAAAAGTTCTTGTGAAAGCCTACTTGAATAAAGCATATTTTTAAATAAATGAAAAAAACTATGCGTTCGTTCCTGTAAATTTTTAAATTTACATGTTTTTAAAGTGACGCCTTATTATTACGCCTCGTTACTAATTCAACCGTTCGTAAGAAAACGAATCGTTCCTTGATCATAGTAGCTGAACATTAATCAATCGCGTTATACAAAGAAATAAATAATTTCTGTCTCCGTCTTGTCTTATTAACTTTAGGAGCAAAACTTTGTTTATTCAACTAATTATTTCAAAGGAAATAATGAACTTCAAACAAAGGGTTCAAATGAAAAGACAAATTACATTTTACAAAGTAAATACTATTCAGTTCGATGCAATAGCGTCAATCAAATTGCCCTTTCACAGTTTAAAAGAGATAGAAGATGGTATAATAAGTAAGTGCGAAAAGGACAGGTGGGAAGTTTAATCAAAAACAATCCATTCCAATGATATTAATTACCTAGCCGACGCGGTTTGGATTTGGTCACAGATGTACAATATTTGGATGTGATTTCATTCATACTAGTTTCATGGCATATAAATATTACTGTTTGAAACTTTTTGGTATAGTGGCAAGCATGTTTGGCTGTATATTCTATAGTCTCAGGTCGAAATCAGAAACCCAGTCCTTATAATATATTCCAAGAACAAACAATTACTGAAAGGGGTATATTAAAAAAAACTCAATAAGCGATTTTTATCTCAATAGTTACAGTGTTTTCTGGTTTCACAATTGATTGACTGTTTTTGATTATTCTGATATTGTTTTTTTACATTTCTTTACGGTATGTTAACTATATCGATTTAATCCACTAATAAATACTAAAATTATTGCCGAATCGCGTTGTTTTTTCGATCGTAAATCTCTCTCTGATGCTCCGCATCATAAGTCGTGCAATATTTCTGTCAAAAATAAATAATGTCAATAACAAAAATAGTTAAGACGTAAGTAGAGTTACTTTTCGCGTGTATTTTACATTTCGTAAAAGATATATATACGGAAACTATCCTTAATAAATAACGTAACCAAACCTAATATAAATATTATTTCCGAACATTCCGCATTCAAACTAAACTATCCAGTGTTGTAAATGTGTCAATCGTGACACAACAGAAAATACTTTTTATAAACTGCGGATTTGAAGCCAAATGTCTCAAGATCAGAAGGTTTTTTTCCGGGAATTCGTTGCTATAAGCTAGCCACTAGACCAAAGAGGTCAATAAAATATGTTTTGAATACTACAAAAAATATTCGAGAGTTTTCCAGCTTAATGTTGGTTGAATGTTCGCTCGTGATATAAATATTTTATCTCAATAAAACTGATCGTTATATAATTGTGATAATATTTCTTATAATTATTTTTATAAATATAAAGTCTATAATCATCTCCAGTAATTACTAATTTCGTGATTCAAATGAATACCCCGTTTATGCAAATTAATCGAATTTCGTTTCGTCTGCTAGTGTTGTTCATTATAAGATTCGATGGAGAGACGGAGAGAAGGTAGGGGTAACTTGTATAAATTAGAACTCTCTTTTCTGAAAAAATCCCAGTAATAGCTCGGAGTCTGAAACTTAGAGGATTAAGTACGTCCCAAACCACGTAATGTCCAGTCCCATTAGTCCTGCGCCTGAACTTTTTCCAGTCAAATCAGATTAGCCGTTCCATCGGATTATGGAAGTGAGAGTGGAAGGGACAGATAATGCAACTGTGTTTGTGTACACACTTGTACATGTACGTATGTACTAGTTGCCTGGCTTCCTTTAAGATTGACCGTGGCCGAAAACGGTCAGGATGATATCATCATCATATTCAATGAACAGGGAAATATTACTCAAAGGTCACCACTGATTTTAAACGTGCCTAGTTTGAGTTTTTAAATCATTTCGGGCTCGGTGTTCGGGGAAAATATCGCGAGGAAACTTTCATGTCTCAGCTGAAATTCTGCCACGGGTGTATCCATGACACCGCATTGGTGTTGCAGGGTGGGAAATGTAATAGCCGCATTGTAATATTAATTGTAATAAATAATTGTGCAAGCCGGTGTGGGTAGGTATGTCACTAATCATATTTTTACCGCTTAACAGCAGTACCTAGCACTGTTGTGTTCCGGTTTGAAGGATGAGTGAGCTAGTAACAACAGGCATTACGGACATAATAACTTAGTTTTCAAGGTTGGTGGCATTTGAAATGTAAGGAATGTTCAAGATTTATTACGGCGTCAAGGTCTATGGGTGTCGGTGGCCGCTTGCCATCAAACCGTCCGACTAAATATTTCATCAAAAAAAAAAAAAAAACGTAGAGGAGCGCTCCTTAATGAGTGATTAGATCTATAATTGTTGCTATGTGGAATTATTTTTATTAATCATAATATACCAAGCATGAATTTTAGTATGGCAACTTTTATTGATGTTATACTATTTTATAATGAATTGTAAATTTTAGTTGCTTTTTTTAAAATTTTCTAGTCGTCTGTACATTTCTATTTCAACTTCATCGCAATTGATATCTTTGAAGTAACTGTAATTTAAATATCAAAGAGTATATACCTAAGTGCATGTCGTATTTACTCGATGTTTTTTAAAATTACATTTTGATTTTTTGGACCTGGTAACTTCGTTTTTTTATGATATCGGTAGACTAGCAAATGGGCAAGTGGCCACTACCGTCCATAGACAATGGCGGTGAAAGAAATATTAACCATTACTTACACCACCAATGCGCCACCAACCTTGGTAACTAAGATGTTACGTCCCTTGTGCCTGTAGCTATACTAGAACACAACAATACTGAGTACTGCTGTTTGGCGGTAGAATATCTGATGAGTGGGTGGTACCTACCGAGACGGGCTTGCACAAAGCCTTACCACCAAGTAAGTTCCTTTCTAGTGTTACCAAATACTGTCAGATAATTACTAATAATTATGATAGTAATAATCTGTTGACAACGTTTGATCGAAGAGCATGTACTCGTATGTACAAGTTTGTCGTGCAGCATTTGTTTTACCTGTGACGTCAGCGAAAACATTTTCGCTTTTTTATGTTATGTATTAGTGTATCGTCGTCGTCGTAGTAAGTCTTACATACCCCATTCATTCAAGAGCACCCAAAGAACTTATAGAAATTTAGAATTAATTCAAAAAAAGAGAAAACTATTCATTTTAATATTAAATTGTAAATTTCAAAGGAATAAAGATGTCATTTCATATGCTTCGTAAATATTCTAAATCCGCCGTGGCACGCCGATACGAGACATACAGGTGATGGACCTCTTGTCGCTGGCTCGATACTCGGTCAATATCCATAACGTCATATCTACTATCAGATTTGAATCAAAGCAAAATAAAAAAAGTATTAGAAAAGTAGTTTAGAAAAATAAATATACAAAGTAAATAAAAGAAATATGATTTCAGATATTGATAGAAAATTATACCTCTTTACAATATTTATTCCAAATTTAAAATAATCCTACAATTACAATATTCTAAAATAAAAAAAAAATCCACAAATAACATTAATTAGTCCTATCGCGAGCATCGACGCGAGTTTGCCGACGTTACCGTGTGACTATGTACCAAAATCGCAAACCATTCTGATCGCGCACAGATTATATTGCAGTAAAAGTAAAGTTAATAGGAAATCTTAACTAAAGATTGCGGATTCAAACCAAGGCTAGCAACCCTGAATTTTTACAAAGCCGCATTGGAGCAGTGTAAGCTATGTTATTTTTATACTGAACAATACAGTTTTGTTGGACATAGACGATCAGATGATTCTGAATAGTTTGTAATATGACGGATTGCAGGGGTGGCACTCTTAAGGCATAATATATTGGAAAGGGTTTTTGAATGCTAAAATTTTAAATGATTGCTCATCAAATCTATGTAGCCGTTAGACCGGCTATTTTAATGTGTTGTAAATAATTTTGTCATTGATCCCGCTTCTAAAAATTGCTTGTTTATACAAAAAAGTTCTATAACAGTATTTGGATAAATTATACGATTGAATTTGCGCGGATTCTAAAAAACTGGGTCTAAATTCAGTAGAATGGCGCCAAATGAGAAATGGCGAATTTAGATCCAGTTTTTTAGAATCCGAACTAAGATCGTTTGAAAATGAATATTGATCTTGAAGTTGTTAACTAAACCCATCTTAGTGGGTACAAACCACTCATTATATATTCTACCTTGAAACAGCAGTACTTAGTGTTGTTACGTACCGTTAGTTTGAAGGGTGAGGCACCTAGTGTAAATACAGGCAAGGGACATAACATAATTATCACTTCTCAAGGTTGGAAGCGTATTGACAATGTCATATATTAACAAAACAAAATTACTTTTAATAAATGTATTATAATACTTTAATCAATTTCTGGTTTGCTAATATAATTACAAATACAGTTTACCAATGATACGCTTGACCGTATTTCGCGTCGCCTCCCACCAAAAAGGATCGAAAATCATCATCAATCACCAATCATGAATCTAAAATCCATTCGACAGCTTGACGTATGACGATCAGAGAGTCACACTAATTCTCCGTATAATATATTTTGGTGGCCCACATTGCTCATCCGCCTAAATATGTCATAAAAACGAAACAATAAATTTTTTGGATATAATGATTGGTGCGAACTAGTTTTGATGCTTGAATATTCAAAAACTTAGTCTATTAAAATAGAAAATATTTTGATATCGATTTCATAAAATTTTGAGTAACAAAAACTTCTGCACATATGTCTCCAATTTCAAAATCTCTTTAAACAGAGATCAATTTATCATTCCGTTGATAGCTTCACCGGCTCCATAGCAGACGATAGCGGACGGATTAAAAAAACAAGTCATGTGGAAACGCTATTTCGAAACAATCTTTTTATTTTCTACGGGACCGTATTGTACGAGGCAAACATGGCATGACATCCAAACGGGAACGTGATGGAAAAATATAAATCAATATGCGTTAGTTAAATAGTTGTCTGTATTTTAATCTATACATACATATAATCATGCGAAAGTAACTCTGTATGTCTGTTGCTCTTTCACGGCCAAACCACTGGATCGAGTTTGCTGAAATTTGCTATGAAGCAAGCTTGAAATCTAAGGAAGAACATATGCTAATAGCTAATATCTGACGAACAACCCCTAAAACTTTTATAGGTAGGTACCATTCACTCATGAGATGTTCTACCACCAAACAGCAATACTTAGTATAATTGTGTTTCGATTTGAAGCATGACTTAGCCAGTTTAACTTTGGCTCTCAAAGGTTGGTGACTATGTAAGGAATAGTGTAATATTTCTTACAACGCTAATGTCTATGGGTGGTGATGATCACATACGATGGTACATACTATAGGTAGACTGATGAGTCTACCTATATTATGTAAATGACCAGCACGGTAGGGTACATTTAGTACATCCGTGAAGTTAGGATTATTCGTCAATATAAATATTTAAAGCCGAGTTAATCACCTTACTAAAGCGTTACCACGTCACATCACTTCGAGATATGTAAAAATAATTTTGCAACACAAACATGTGAATTATGCAAGTGCAAATTGTACGTTGTATATAATAATCTTTGTTCTAATTCACAAATAGAATTGTGCAAGGCATGCATGCATAGTCTGATCTTAATAAAACAATGCAAAGCACAATGGTGCGCCTGCTTTCATTGTTAACTGCATGTTTACTTGCTCAATTGACGTTTACTTACACGAGTGAGTTATAAGCGAATTTATCTTGGGCACCTATGTTCTGGCGTGTAGACTTATAGCGGGTTAGTCGGTTTTCAATTTGTTTATTAATTAAATGTCACAGTTTCACTCGGTAGTAGGGCTCTGTTTGAGCCGGTTTAGGTAGATACCACCCAATGATCAAATATACCGCCACTCAGCAAATATTGTTGTGTTCCGATTTGAAGGCTGAGTGAGGCAGTCTAAGTACATCTTAGTTTCCAAGGTTGGCGGCGCATAGGCGATGTAAGGAATGGTTTATATTTCTTTCAGCAACAATGTCTATGGGTGTCATCAGGTAGCCCATTTGTCCGTTCGCCAAATATGTGCTGACTACTATTTTAAGTATAAATTATACAGTTATAGTCTGTTAATGTAATTTGAAGAGAAGATTATTCCACCAGGAAGGGTTTGGTGGAAAATATGAATTAGGCATTGTTCATTTCATTTCATTCATAAAACATAAATAACATAAACAGCCTGTAAATTTCCCACTGCTGGGCTAAGGCCTCCTCTCCCTTTGAGGAGAAGGCATAGAGCATATTCCACCACGCTGCTCCAATGCGGGTTGGTGGAATACACATGTGGCAGAATTTCGTTGAAATTAGACACATGCAGGTTTCCTCACGATGTTTTCCTTCACCGCCTAGCACGAGATGAATTATAAACACAAATTAAGCACATGAAAATTCATTCAGAATTATATAAATAACAACTCCAAAATAGAAATATAAGTCGTTTTCAGCTATTTGGGCCATTTCGATGAGAAGATACAAACTATTTTGGCGATATGACGATTTTTGAGAGAGCTCTAGGTACATCCGCAATATGCTAGTAGAAGATTCATAGGTTGCTAAATTACGTAGTCAGTCTGAACCGCAATCGATATTGAAAGAAAACAACGAACGTTCCTTTTGCAGCGTTCAGATATTAACGTTAGGATGGAATAACACTTGAAATTACTAAAACATTTGGTGATATTTTTGGGTGATACGAGCATTTATCTATTTGATATCTACGTATCGTGCAGTTTATATTTAAAAAAGAAAGTTACTAATAGATATCACATATATACGATACCAAAATAAGTCTGCAAAAGCATAAAAAAGAATTGCAATATATTCTTTATTGAAGTACACTCGTAAAAACACTTTTGAATCGTCATATTCCAGTGTTGAACTGGTTCGAAAAGTAGATTTAACCGAAAAGAACCGGCATGAAACTCAGTAGTTACTCTTTTCCACCGGGTCTCATTTTTAAGGTAAAAGATAGCTTTAAAATTTCGATATGATCTTTATTTCTAGCTGGCATAGACTATTTGGGACTTACAAAATACTAATATTATAAAATCGAAAGTTTGTACATTTGGGTGTTTGATACTATTTCAAGCAAAAACTACTGAATGTATTTTAATGAAACCTTACAATAATATAGCTTATACACCAGAATAAAACATAGGCTATAATTTACAAGATATTGTACGAATAATACTTGACTTGACTACTTAATAATACGAGCAGAGCCGTGGACGAAAACTAGTATAAAATAAAGTCCATATCAACATTTCCAATTTTGACTAACAGATACGACGTACATATGTATACGATAGTCATAATATAAAAAATTGTCTGCAAAAAGCGTGAAATGAAAAAACGTCTTACAAATCAAAAAAGTGTATTTAAATTGTCAATATGATGTTTATTTCTGGCTCATGTGATTGTGATCAGATCATATTATAATTTCGAACTCGATTCAAGTAGCTTTCGATCATACTTCGGCGTGACATTCATTCACTCCTCACACACATATTTATTACGTTCTTTTTCACTTCGATAATTTTCAAGTTGATATTTTATGTAATTCATTCTCGCTTCTATATTAATATACTTTCAGGTGAGTGTACCTATTTGTGAAATTCACTGCTTTCGTGCAGATTTTTAATTATTTCGCTATTTCTAAACAATCTTGATCTATTAAATAGCTATTAGTGGCTTGGTTTGGGCTTTATGCAACCTACCTACCTATCTTGTTAGGAACAACGTACTCATCAGATATTCTGGCGCTAAGCAGTTGTACTCAATACTGTTGTGTTCTGTTTTGAAGGATAAGTGAGATTGTAGTTACACATAACTACAGGCACAAGGGAGACAACGTCAATTTAAAAAAAAATTAAATTGTAAAATTTTAACTCGTCATTTTAAAAGATTACATCATGAGAATAATGAAGATTAAACCATGAGTTAAATTGTTTTTATATATCATATTCCGACATCAACTATTTTAGCTCTGAATAGAATATTTGATTCCTTAGTTATTTAGGTAATATAATATTGTGTCACAAAAATGTGAATTTATTCATATTCTGTTAAGTTTGTTGTCCACAATGTTTTTGATAGGATTTAAGCCTGGATTATACGGGGTCAGTAACAAGGCAGTACAGTAAGACAGTCCAGCGCTCACTTGCTACTGCACTCGTGCAGACACCTAGATTCAAGCCAGTCCAGTGCTGACTTCGTGCTCACAAGTCAGTTCAGTGACTAGGCACCCGTTCTATTTTCCGGGCCAGTTAGTACATTTATACTGATATTATAAAAGCGAAAGTAACCCTGTCTATCTATCCATCGGCCTGCCTGTCTCTTTGTTACTCTTTCACGTCCAAACCACTGAACTGAGTTTGATGCAAGTATGAGCCGAAATAAGAACATAGGTTACTTTTTATGCTAAGTACCAGACAATCAATCTCAAACGCGAACGAAGCCGCGGCCGAAAATAAAAAATTAACACTGTCGAATATCAATTACATTTAATTGGACTACCTTGTGTTGGAATAAAACAATAACTTTCCTCACAATCAATGGTTTATTTATCCTAGATTATTTCACAATCAATACTGATACAAAATTAATCGTGTGCTTGATCCTTCCATTCTGACAATCAAAGTAGGAATGCCAATTTATAGGCTTACTCCTAGCATTAAACGTTTACACGCCCCTCCTTCAACTGTAGCAACATCCGGTTTTGATCTATTTTAAAATACAAATTAGTTTAGTAACAACACAAGTACAAATTAGTAACAATTATTTAAATCGAATTATTTCTACTGATAATTGAATACATAAAAACAATAAAATATGATTACATTAAAATAAATATGCTAACACTTGGACTTATATTTCAATTTAAAAAAAAATAGCATATATACTATATAGTATTGAAAATACCAAACACCTCCTTTTCTGAAGTCAGTTAAATAATATTCGTACAATATTCATACAGTTCGCAATGTTCATGTATTATTAAATTTTACAAAATACAGACACATTTCAAACTTCCGACTAAAGAATTCTCAGCATCTTTCATGACTTGAATTCTCCACATTTCTCATACGGCGTGTATGTCTAGTCATAGATTCTTGGTTGAAATAAAATTTGCAAATTCAGTTGCGGAGTTGGCAATGCTTAAGGATCTTTACGCTCGCTGGCTGGCAATACCTTGTCATGACTTGGATATTATGTTACGAAATCAGTAAACTCCACAGGTATGCGACTTACCGCTTCGCAGGTTTGCAAACAGATGGGAATTTTAGATTGTAAGCCTTTGGTTTTGCTGGGTTATTGCCTAGTCACTGGGTAGGTAATAAAAAAATATTAAATAAATATTGGACAACATCACATACATTACTCTGATCCCAATGTAAGTACCTAAAGCACTTGTGTTATGGAAAATCAGAAGTAACGACGGTACCACGTGCATCCAGACCCAAGACAACATAGAAAACTAATGAACTTTTTCTACATCGACTCGGCCGGGAATCGAACCCGGGACCTCGGAGTGGCGTACCCATGAAAACCGGTGTACACACTACTCGACAACGGAGGTCGTCATTGCTATGGTTATGAAAGTTGTAATAGGTAAGATTAGTAGAATTTGGTGATCTGAAGAATTTTATGGGATTGAGTCCTTCAGACTACTTTACTTTATTTAAAACTATTTTTCTTCCAAGACTTGATCTGTGAAAGCAAAAAAACTTACTATCGCATATTAATATTGCGTAGTTAGTATAAAATAAAAGATTACCCGATACTTATTTTGCTATTTGTTAAATACTAAGAAATTAGTATAATATTATAATGCTTGTCATTCGTTTGACCGTGTGTATCAAAAACGACAAAATCCCACGGAATAAAGCGACGTCGCCGGAGGATTTCTTAAAGAACAAAATGTCCCACAACACTTACCGCGTGATATATCGCGTCCGACCACTCTTTATTTTCGTTCCATATCATTCGTTTCTAAGGATAACTCGTTCTAATATGCATTTACTTTTTATTAAGATGTTCTGGTGCTGACCTTTTTTTTTAGTAGGACATTAATACATGTAACCGAATGTTTCTTTTTATTTCCACTATTGGTAAACGAGCAGGCTTACCTGATGGAAAATGACTACCACTGCCTATGGACATCTGCAATACTGAGGGGCTTGCAAGTGCGTGCCGGGCTTTGAAAAATGTATACGCTCTTTTCTTGAAGGTTATCAAGACTTTTAGGTTCGGAATCGGAAAAACCGCTGGCAAAAACTGGGTTCACAGGGTGGTTGTGCGAGGTAGAAAATGCCTTGAAAAATCTCGTTGTTGTGGATTTTCGGAAATCTAGGTTGTGCGGGTGGTCAAATATTAAAAAAAATATTTGATGGGCTTTGTGCAAGCCCGTCTAGGTAGATAGACCTATAACTCATCAGATATTCTCATGTTAAACTGGAAAAACTTAGTATTGTTGTATTCCGGTTTGAAGGGTGAGTGTTACAAGGGACATAAGATCTTAAATATAATAAATTAAAAATGAACAGGCTTTAAATGTTCCATTCAAAGCAATGGGTACAGATGTGGCAGAGTTTCATCTAATACGTGCATAGTTGATGAAGAAGATGAATGATATAATGTAGAACATGAAAATTTAGTGATGCTTGACCGACTTTGAATCAGAAAGCTACTAGATAAAATTAATCATCATAATTCTTGTTTGTTTTCAAAAATGTTTTCTATAAAAACACACACACACGAATGCTTATTTTACTAAAATATATAGTGTTGAGTTAGAGAGCGAGACTACTTTCATCAATCGCCTGCAAAGCTGTGTTCGGCGTGACGTCACAAGATGGCACTAGTTGTACCGAGATCAAAGAGTAAAAGTAGTTACCATAAAAATAGCTTTCGAAAGTATATCTTATCCCAAAACAATAAGGTTTAGTTTTGTTTAAATCGTTTTGCTTTAAAGCAATTGTCCCACAAATTAAATTTTAAATTAAGAACGGATGTTGTATAATACTGATTTGTATGCCGACTATCATTTTCAAATCTTTACCCAATTACGAGTAAAGATACTTCATTTCGGCTGTGTTGTGTATACTCACACAAACACATATGTAAAGAAGTATTACGTGTGTTATGTAACACAGATTAGCAACACGCGCGACACATTAACAATTCAATCCGTGATTACTATCACAACTATATAGGTCCAATTTCTGGCGAATTGATTCCAAGGTAAACATTTACCAAACAACTTGAGAGGACTCCTTTGGACATTGAAAGGATCACAATTATGTTTATTAGCTCGTACTCTAATTAAATACAAACCAATTTGTATTGAACTGCTTTTGGTACAAATATATGGGTTCGATGATAACGTTAATATTTTCATAATCTTTTTTCTCTAAATTAACTGAAATGTCTCCTTTGAGGGATTAGAGCTTATTCCACGCTGCTCTAATGCAGATTGGTGGATATTCATGTGGAAAAAAAAATGTTTTCTTTCACCGCTGAGAACGTGATAAATTATACATAAATTAAGCACATGCACAATTCAGTGGTGGTTGTCTGTGTGTGTGTTGGATAGTTATTTTTTGATTGTAGTAATGTAGATAGAACCTACATTCCGAGCAGAACCGGCAAGAAACTCAGTAGTTACTCTTTTTCAACATTTAAAATACAAAGTTACGTTAGTTAAATACTATGATATATGTATACAATATATTCTGTCTGGAAGTCGATAAACTATTAGCTCAACGCTTTTTTATCATCATTATAATCTTGTATTGAATAAAATGCTTGTTTTATTTATGTATTTTTTACAAATAATTTGAATTTATGAATCGAAAAAGTTAAAAATATCTGTGGAATTTCACAATAGAAACGATTACCTTGCCCTGAGAAGGATTTATTGACTGCGGCGCACTATGATATCTAGTGCGTATTTGGCTTTTGAGCATTGAGTAACAGCCGGGTCCAAAATCGGTCTGATGGCAATATCTAATATCAAGCATTCTCAATATTTTAACTTTAGGTAGCATGCGAGAAGACAATGAAAATTAAAGCATAAAAGAAACTCGAATATAAAAAATATAGCATTATATATCTGGATTTGTAACCTTCGTTTATGCTTCAAATTCCATCCACTGGGCCACTGTGGCTCTTACCCGTGCTCTAATTAATTGTATTGTTATTCTAGTTAACAATATAATATGCGGCATATTGCATTTAATTAATAATAATAATGATTATAACATTAGTTGATTAATATATTAAATCGTACTAATTTTGTAAAATTAGAGTAGGATGGATAGATACTTATGCATAACATAGAATACTTAATTAATTAAAATGAGATTCGAACGGTCCAGTTATAAAAATATGTCAATCGAATGAATTTCTGGTTGAAATGCAGGGAAAATTTGTTATTGGTGAAGGAAAACATTTGTGAGTAAAACTTCATGAGTTAGATGAAAGTCTAACGGATGTGAATCCAACCAACCCACATTAAAGCAGCCTGGTAGAATAAGTAAGCCATCTTTAAAGGAGGGGACGTGTTGGCCCAGCTGTGTGTTTTTTTTTATGATATAGGTATTTTAAGTTGACTATAAAATATTAACCTTACATCGCCAATGCTCGAGTAACCTTGGAAACTGGCATATTTGATGATAGGTGATATGTGTATCCACAAGCCGCATTGGAGCAGCCTGGTGGAATATGCTCCAAACCTTCTCCAAGCAGTAGGAAATGTACAGGCTGTTACTGTTAATATTATTAATATATATTACTAGATTTTTATCCGCGGCCATTGATTGCGAACAAACAAAGTAACTCTTCATAATATTAATAAGATTACTATTAAACAACTACGATAAAATACAGCGTCCTGAAAACTAGAAAGAAGGAACATTAATCTTGACATGCTGAAAGGAAACAGTTAGTTAAAGAAAAACTTATATAAGACTCGCTGGGTTAGTAAAAATGAAGTTCAAAGAAACAAACAAAGAATTCCTCTATCATTCCATCTATACAAGTAAATAAAATTTTAATGTCTGTCTGTGAATTTGTATGTTAACAAAACCAATACAATCATTAATTTTATTTGTAACTGTTTTAATTGTAAAACGAATAAAAAATAAAATATTTAATTATGTTTGAATTACAATGTATCGTATAGTTTTTTTTTAATTAAAATCAGACGAGCCATTAAAATATTATAAAAACTGAAAGTTTCGATACATATTTATTTCATTTATGACATAAAGTTACACACAAACGTATAATCATGAGGCACACTTACCACTTCAATAAAATAGGTACAGTACGACACAACTTAGATGTAGCATCGACAAAATTCGTAAAACGCATCACATCCGAATTAAGTGCGTCTACAAAATCATCGAACTTTATTTATTTCTTATGCGAAAATGATCTTTACGCAAACGAAATAATTTGTAAAGTCATATAACCAAATACATTCGCCAAATTAACGACGGATTGTTTTGTCGACGCTACATTTAAATTGTGTCGTCCTATAACGTTCTGTATATTGAATATACGTTGCAACACTGTCACGTGATTGAATATCGAGCACACACACGCATGAGGCGTAATAATAAAACAAAGAATATTGAATTTTATTGATTACTTACGACTTTATTTATAAATTCAATAATAACTTTAGTCAACAGTTAAACAATTATGACTTCTTCTTTCAAATGCCATATCAATTTTTTATACTAAAGGTAGACGAACGAGCAAACAATCACTTTCTGCCCATAAACAATGACGATGTAAGAAATATTAATCATTTCGTACATCGCCACTGTGCCACCAACCTTGGGAATTAAGATGTAATGTCCCTTGTATCTGTTACACTGGCTCACTCACCCTACAAACCAGAACACAACAATACAGAGTACTGCTGTTTGGCGGTAGAATATATGATGGGTAGGTGGTATCTACCCAGAGGGGCTTGCAATAAGCCCTATCACCAAGTACAATTGCTATGATGGCAGAAAGTGATAAATTGTTTAACTCGCCACCCTCTAAACGTCCTTTATAAGTTAGACCGTTGGTTATTGCTTGTATTGTATACGAGAGTACAATTATTGGAACGAAGTTCTTTTATATGGCTTGCAGTTGTGTGAACTTAAAGCGAGTGTCAGAAAATGTCACGCAAGAAAAATGCGTTATGCCCAATCGGGCGACCTGCTTTCTTCTCTTTGTTTTAAATAAATAAATAAATATTGGACAACATCACATACATTACTCTGATCCCAATGTAAGTAGCTAAAGCACTTGTGTTATGGAAATCAAAAGTAACGACGGTACCACATACACCCAGACCCAAGACAACATAGAAAACTAATAAACTTTTTCTACATCGACTCGGCCGGGGATCGAACCCGGGACCTCGGAGTGGCGTATGATACATGAAACCATGAAAACCGGTGTACACACTACTCGACCATGGAGGTCGTCGTGTTTTGTAGCCAAACTTATTTTTTGTTATTCTTTTATTCCACATGGGATTTTTAATAACTATTTTATTTCTTGTCGTAAATTATTCTGAAACGTTGTTAATTTGTCACATTTTGTTTTTTATTTAATACATAATATGAAGCGGAAGTAACTTCGTTCCAACCGTGTGTCCCCAACACATCAAACACGTCTTTTCTAATAATTTTCCTATCAACGATTAAAATTCGGAACCACAACAGACAAAGCTGAAAGTATTAACTAGCTATAAATATAAAATGAAGAACAAAAACAAATAAACGGAATACACTGACATTTACAGTAAAAGGAAAAGATGAATACACCTTCGGCGAGCTCGACTTTTAATATTAAGTATTAAGTAAAACCCAGTAAACGAATTTTATGTATCGCTACGTCGGATACTTTGTACGGTTTGAATAAGGATTTTATCCTAAAATATTTTATAACCAATGAGATATGTATATACATTCGCCAACCTATTGTATCCTAGACCACTTCTCGCTATTTTTTTTCAGGCGTTTATTTCAATATTTCGTCAGATTTTTATAACTACCGGTTATAAATATAAAAATTCTGCAGATATTTTTAACTTTGCCGTTTCATACATTCAAATCATTTGTTAAAAATACATTGGTAAAGAAGGCACATTATTCAATACAAGATTATATAGATGATAAAAAAGCGTGGAGATAATACTTGTTGACTTCCTGGCAGGATGTATTATATACATATGTAGTTGTATTTAACTAACATGACTTTGTATTTTTAAATGTTGAAAAAGAGTAACTACTGAATTTCTTGCCGATTCTTCTCGGTAGAATCTGCAATGCGAACCGGTGGTAGCTACACTTAATACAGTTTGTTAAATGACGTTTCAAAATGGTTGTAAAAGGCTACTTGAATAAAGTATATTGTGATTTTGATTGAGAAGGCAATATTAATATTTATATACATAGATATATCGGAGGAAGTGGCGGATTAGTTTATTGTGTACATCTTAAACAATTTCTTCTAATGTATTTGTATTGTTACGTTTATTAACGTGTTAAATCTTACTAATATATTCAAATTTACTATTATAATCATCATAAGCCACGACCAATCAGAGTCTATGACAGCGGAGAGCCTGGAGCGAGGTCGAGGCGCCTCGTAACGTTTTGGCGGGAAATACGTAACCTCTATTCCAACCATAAGAAGAGAAAAGCCAAATAAACAACATTTGACAGCAAATTGACATCATATCATTGGTCGAGAGCTTGATTAATCTATAATATTTACTCTCGATTTGGAAAAAATGGCGTTTTGAACGTCGACGAAACGAACAAAAGTAAAATTAAATTGGAAATAAGTAGTTAAGTGTAATAGTGTTGTATTATAAACTAGCTGTGTCCGCGCCTTCGTGCGTGTTTGAATTTAACAAAAGAGTTATCGTTCACCTCGCAGATTTTACTATAACTTATTAATTCTGTAGTAGGCAGCTTTTGTGAGAAACCCGACGTGACGGCAGAGTGGTGGCAAGCGCTAGGGCTGCGCGCGGTACTGAACAGTATTTGGACATTGCAGCGTGACTTTTTGTATAATTCTAAAATAAAAGTAGCCTAAGTTTCTCCTTATCATAACAGCTATCTGTTAGTGATAGTTCCGTCAAAATCGGTCCAGCCATTCCAGTGATAAGTCGGAATAAACAGACAGACAGACAGAAAGACGGACAAAAATTGTAAAAAAATGTATTTTGGCATATGTACCGTGTATAGTAAATTTTTTTAAAAAGTTATTTAGTTAATTTAGTAAAAAGCATTTTAATATTAGAAACAGATACTCCCATTTTATTATATGTATAGATAAAGATATATTAATTATAAGCTCTTAGTAGATGTTGAGAAGGATAGTTATGTCTTTTTGTATATATACATATGTATAAATAAGATTAAGACATTGTAACTGTTAAATTTTTTTTTAAAATAATTTTGTTTTTGCCATTTATATGAAATATTTATAAAATAAAGATATGACGTAATGACCCTGGATTTTCTGTTAATATTTAACGGACATACAAATCATGAATATTTTTGTTGTTGTATATTTTGGCAGCGTTCGTTTCAAGTTTCTGACACGATTTTTTTCTTATCAACTACGTCAGCATATTAAGCTATTTCTCAAAAAAAAAACAAAATATTTTGTAGTATGAAAGAAGTCTGTGATTTATACTCTGGTTTTTAATAACATATTTTTCTCTTCAAAATAACTAAAGAAGTTGTGTAAGATTCATTTAATATTAAAAGTAATCAATATTTTATAATAAAACGTATACAACGCGTGTTGTGATATATTTGGAATAAACAAGTAGTTATAACTTGCCAACAAAAATAAATAATATAAAAAAACCTGTTTTAACAACTAGTTGAATAATTATTGCACGTGAGTCCAAATTCTAACAAAATATTGTATTTGTATTTAATAAAGAATATAGTAAAATGCATTTACCGCGTTCTCATTTAGTTCGAACGGAACGTTAGAAGTCACGACATCGCATGTCTAACAGCGATGAAACTGTTGTGCATTAGCTTACTTTATTAATAACTAGAAACTGTAACACCTCATTACTTCTATAAAACTAAATTTGATAGCTTTAATGTGTTTTCAACGAGCATTTTATTAGTTATGGGACTTTGTTTTTTTAAACACGACTACTAAGGTCTTTGCGTTATTTGCAGAAAAGTATTAAAATTATTATGTGAATCTATCGAAATACACTTTAATCATTTATCTATTTTTATTTTTAGTAATCGAGTCTACATTTACGTTATTCAAATAGAAAATATTTAGTCAGGTTTTTTTGTGGAGTTGGAAGTTCTGCCCTGTCACAATATTACATTGTTTATTATTTTTAGTGATGTAAAACGATAGAAAAAAAAATGTATCCATTTTGAGTTTGCCTTTCATTTATATTTTTTATGTTATTTACATTTACTATGCAAGTTGTTTAGTGCCATTTATAGAACTATTCACTGACGAAGGTGCGCCGCTCCAAGCTAAATTATCGGCGTGCGAGTGACGCTCGTGAAAACGAAAATCAAAATATTATTTATTCATGTAGGCTCATAAAATCACTTTTGAATCGTTATGTTACAGTGCTAAATTAAATGCAAAACTATAACCGGTTCGGAAAGTAGATTCTAACGAGAAGAACCGGCGAGAGATTCGGTAGTAACTCTGTTCCACCATTTTAATTACAGAGTTTGTCTGTAAAGTAGAATTAGATTTTAATGTGTCCACGCTTTTTATTTTTCAACATAAGCTTTATATTTTTGATACATTGTATCTGTAATTTAACGGAGAGGCGCGTCCTTTTGAGGGAACAGATATATACCGTGGATAGTAGATCATAATAGTAGAAGTCTTCTATGTAGAATGTAGATACTCAAGTACGACTGTTGAAAGAATGGTTTAGGTGTCTGTCAGTAGGTCATGATTACAGACTAGTACAATAATTTCAATCAAAATGTTTCTTATATATAACTTGGTATTTTATATATTATACATAACTTGGTACCTTGTGCAAGTCCGTCTGGGTAGGTACCACTAGGTATTAAATTTCCATTAAACGGTTGAGTATTGTTTTATTCTAGTTTGAGAAATGTTAATATTTATTACAGCGCTAATGTCTATGGCCGGGGGCGACGTCCACCTACATATTTAATATTTTATAAAATCAAATTTGGAATCCTTAGCTCTGAAATAGTTTAATTACATGACACAAGTTATAATTATTAATATAAATCAGTTATATCATTTTTGAAAATGGATATAGTAACAATAATCGAACATTTTTTTAAAATTAAACAACACAAATATTTAATTAAGAATTTCGAAAATGGAAGCATGAAATTAAAAATATTAACGGACATTACATTTATTTTTTCTCTGCACCGGCTACTTTAAGAACTGGGGCGTAAATCGCTTCAAACCCAAAGCAGAACGTAGATAGCTAAACAACCCTCAGAATCTCATGCTACACTGACGTGCTTTCATTTATTTCCTTAAAAAAGGTCATACTTTAAATGAGATAAAAAAATAAATTTTATTTTGATATTATATTTTTATAGCTCTCTTATATAATGAACAATTTTCATACTTATATAACTTTAGAAAAAACTATTGTATCACTGTAGAACTAAGCTAGATACCTAACCTTAATTTACTTGGTGGTAGGTCTTTATGCTAGCTGGATTGGATGAGTACAACGCATCCATAATTTATATCAGCAAAGAGCAATACTTGGTGCTGTTGTGTATCGGAGACCCAGTTGACATAATATCTTAGTACCCAAGGTTGGTACTGCATAGGCGAAATACATAGCTAACGTCAATGTTGATAAGTGGTGGAGCCCTATCTCCTCGATTAAAGAACTTTCCGATAGCCTCCTCTCCTCCTCCTCAAAGGGAGAGGAGGCCTTAGCCCAGCAGTGGGAAATTTATAGGCATGTAATATTCCATATAGTGTCATTGTTTACCAACAGGCAGTCATTTCGCTAGTCCACCTACCTACTTGAAATAAAAAACAATTTAGCTTCTTCTTCAGTCCACTATTTCGGAGAACTGGTAAAAGCTGGAACATTCGACACAATTTTTTGTTCAAAGTGAATCTTGAATCCTTAAAGCACTAATATCCTAAGCCAGGGCCAGTGTTAAATGGTTTAACGTGATATAAATATAATTTATGATGTAATAACTGTGTTCCCGTCGCCTAATAAATAACTTTTACGCTCATGTTCCCACGGTCTTCGATAATATCAGCGACGGTTTCCATTATTAAAGCGAAAACAAAAGATCACTGAAAAAAATCGTTTAAGATACGTTCAAATAAACAAAGTTTATCACCTAAGATAATGGTCAAGTTCGCGCATTTTATAGAAAACTTTTTTAATAATAACGTTTGCCCAGTCAATGGTGGGAATTCGTCCATAAATTTGACTTTATTTTTCATTATTTGAATTTTTTTTGTACTATTATATAGATATGGATTTTTTTTATTCATATCACTAAAGCTCGTCAATAGTTACCGACCAAAACAGGCGTTTGACAATCAGAGAAAAAAACGTAAGAACTTTTTTATCTTTGAGTAATTTATATGCAGAGAAGATGAACTAGATTATAGGATATTGGATGTATTGTTAAGCCGCAAAATTTTGTATCATAAAACTTGTTTCTGTATCACGGTAACGGTTGGTACACTCAAATATATATAGGGTCTCAAGTATAAAATTATAATGTTGGCATTTTTGGAACGTTTTGCTGTATTGCGATTACCGCATACTGATAAGAAATGTCAACCCGACCTAGTGATGTGGTTTTTGGATAGTGATTGTTACACTGATATACTGCTTCGTTTCGATATAAGGCCACAGATTCCTAGGTCCTGGGATTAAATCCCAGGTCAGGCCCATAAAAAGAATTAAGGTTTTACCTTAGAAAAAAACTCGGTAACAACCAATTCTATCCAGCAACTAAATTATCAGCCTAGAACTTGTAAGTGCGTTTACTCTCGGAATACTGCCTTGGGAAGCACGTACAACAGTTTGTTCTCCACCTGAACTCTTTCCCGTCGTGACAGATTTGCCGTCTCATCGGATAATGAGACCGAGGGAATAGAGAGTGCACCTGTAATTGGCTAGTCTCTCTTGAGATTCGTCGTCGTGGTAGAAATTGGTCAGGACGAGATTTTTATAATTACACTCAAATTTGTTGATAGAAAAAATTTAAACAAAAACTGATTGCAAATACCTGTTTCATTTAATTGTGTTAATGTAAAATAAAGCTGAAAGCGCTTACAGTAGACTAGAATAATTATACAAAATATACGCTGAGTCTAGCCTGTGTCCTTCATTGGAGTTCAAGATTGCTTCATACCAAAATTTCATCAAAATCGGTTCATTGGTTTGTCAGTGAAAGAGCGACAGACCGACAGAGTTACTTTCACATTTATAATATTAGTATAGATAACGCCTAATGCCTGAAATATCTGCCAGGTTTATCAGCTTAAGTTAATATTAACTTTATTGTTAACCGCCTCGTTGCTAGCTCACTCAAAATATATTCCTTAAAATATCCAACAGATAAAAAATATTATTTACTAATTAAGGAAATTTTATAAACATCCCTTGTGATAGAGAAATAAATTGTAAAAAAAAAACCATTTGTATTTTCAAAGTAAAGATAACAAAACAGTAAAAATGTTCTTTTCCATTGAATAAAATTGCAAGAACTAATAAATACACTGACTCGACTTTATTCAAAGGAATTAAAATCTGCAGAACGAAAGTAATCATCGAATTACTTCGGTCAGCTAATTTTGTGCCAGCTTAGATTTGAGATAAAATCATTGAAATAAATTTAATACCCTTTGATTACCGTTCGCTTTATTTCATTATGTAATTCTATAATATTATTTCGATAGTAATTGATTTGATTGTTAACAAATTCGGCTCAATTTATTAAAGTCATTTAGATAGTCATAAGACAAATAATTGTCTTCTTTTTTTGAATATGAAATTGATGACAGAAAAATATAAATAAACTACCAGTGGGATATTCAAATTCGTATACAATATAATGAGAGATACAAAACTAAACGGGAGAGCGTTCCAGTAGTCGCATATGATGTGTAACATTTCACAACCTTGGTAGTAAGCAACATTATAATTATATTCTCTCGGGAAATCTCTGGTACCATCTGACAGCCAACTCTAGCCGTACGCACGCTCATTGGTCAAATCAAATAGCGCGCTCGGTTTCCTGTTACGCACTTCCGTCCCTTTTCGCCAGGTCGATTAAATTAAACGCGTGTAAAATATGTCGGAGAACGGATGACAAAATAAATAGTAAAACAAATTTATAAATAAACAATGTATATTTAAAACAACAACAATAAATTATACTTATTCTTAAACACTAATTACAATGAATTCGATATAATATATAGAATAATTGAGTTTAATTACAGAATAAGTACAAAGACACGCTCACATGGGTTAACCAAAAAAAACAGTTCAGAGCACCGATTGTGCCGTGTTCAACACTGAACCACTTCTGATCTGTTGACATCTGTCGAGCCTTTTTATAGCAACTTGTCCTTTTGAGTCAATAGCACAACCGTATTATAAGATCGGAACTTGATTAAAAATTATTATCTCCCACAAATATACGTGTAAAACATAAACAGTTTGTTTTTTAATTTAGGTTCGTAAACAATAGCACTATAAAAACCTTGGTCTCAAAGCGCTGGTTGGCTATAATTATTTGTCTTAATGTGTAAGTCGGGCAGAGTGTTACAAGAATACTCCATTTCAAATTGTGGGTGTTTAAAGAGAGCGATTTTAGTTCTATTCATTCATTCATTAAATAAATTAATTAAATAAGTTCATTAATTAAATACAACTCTTAAAACATTTCTATGATTTTTTTTTAATATGCATTGTATAATCTTTCCTTAAATAGGTTCCTACAATTATTTTGGTGCCGTAATTTTACACGATAAATTAAATTAAAAAGCTATCACCGATTCGGAATGTAGATTCTGACTCTTTTCAATACACATCCCATGCGAAAGTTCACGACGACTAATTCCACGAATTTTTATCACTAAATCATGTTTATATAATTATAATATAGAATAATAAATGAATGAATTAATACGAATAAAAGTAATTTTATATTGCCTCACGGAAAAATGAGCGTGAATTTGACGTTATTTCATATTGTTTTACCCGTAGAGTAAATATGCATCCTAGGTTACCAACCTCATTAACGAGATCTACATATCTAATGACAGTACACTCAGACACAATAAAAACATGATAATTATCATGTTGTAAATCCATTGTTATATTTTTATTGTATATGCATTGTTGTAAATATAAATGATGGCGTGTCACACTACACCAACTCACTAGCGGTCTATCTTTCTATGTTTTGAGTTTTTAAAATTAAATATATTGAATTAAAATTGGAATATGGTTATGAAATAATCCAATAAATTAAATAAATAGTAGTTTTTGAAGGTATTATCATACTGGATTATTATTTTTTAATTGAAAATATCTAAACAGTGTCAAAGGGACAGTTGACGGTAAATAATCACTACCGTCCACGGACACATCCCTTGTGCCTGTAGTTACATTGGCTCACTGACCCTTCAACAACGACAATACACAACAATAATAAGTATCGCTGTTTGCCGGAATACGTGATAGGTTACCTACACAGATTGGTTAGCACAAAGATCGAATTGCAATATGTTTTGAGTATCAAGTTATCAATATTATTTTGAGCATCAAATTACACTAAGTCTAATTTTCAAAACGTCATTTTGACCTGTCAAAGTCAATGTCATCATTAGTCTTTACAATGAAGTGTGAGTGATCTCAACCATACCGATCAATCTCATTCGTGTCTTCTCCATCCTACGTGACATTGGCGAAATTATCTGTGCCCTGTGGCGCAACTAAAAGCCATTAAACTAAGAATTGAATTGAATTGAAGTGTGAGTGTAAATAAATAATACCCTAAAGGTACACCGTATAAAATACCCGTATCACTCACAGAATAACCTTATTAAATTGGATCAAGCCGTCGTTGTGTGTCAGAGACGACTTTTCGAATTAAATTTCACCGTTTTTTTTTGTATTCGCTTCGTAAGAAATAATCGTAGGAACTTCAAAAAGTTACATTTTTTTCCCATGTATTTTTTAGCAGCACCACTGTATAGAACTCATAGTTGAAATTAAACGGACTCAAAGTGATACGCTATTTTCATCCGTGTGTCTTTGAAATGTCAATTATTATAGCCAATATATCATATGGCATGTATTACTTCTAGACATTTTGTTTCCAATTACAGAATTAAACTAGAATTATTAATATAATTAAAAGGTTTATAACAGTATATTCACTCTAAATCTGCTTTACAAAGTATTATTTTTAATATTAGTTAAAGTAATGAAAGTTAAATAACAGCCTGTAAATGTCCCACTGCTGGGTTTCACCACCTCTCTCTTTTAAGGAGAATATTTGGAGTATAACTCATCAATCTGCACCAATGCAGGTTGGTGGATATACATGTGGGAGAAAAAAGTTAAAATTAGTCACATGCATTCCTCACGACGTTTACCGACGAGCACGAGATGAATTATAAACACACTACTTGATTGGGATTGAACCCGCAATCATCAGTTAAGATGCACACGTTCAAACCACAGGGTCATGTCGGCTCTTTAAAATAAAGTAAAAAAAAATATTGTAATATTAATGTAAACGTCAAATGTAATTTAAATAATTTCTACTTAACTTGCTTACTGATCCGTGTAAAGTTTACAATTTCCTTCTCCAATCACTTTTTAACCAAATCAAATCAAAATTTATTTATGTAGAATATTCTATAAATTCAAAATGAAAGTCGAAATTTTGATTCAATATAGACGTGAACCTTTTCAATACAGAGAAGGATATCACCTGGATCTACCCATCGCTCCTCCCTCCCGTGGATTAAAAAATATAATAATATATAAGGCACGTTGTTGTTATATGTTTTTATATTATTGAATGGTAGACGGACAAATGGGCCACCTCAGACATCAGCTCAGTAAGAAATATTTAAGCCTCTTATGTTAACATTCTGACGCTTAGGAGCTGAGATATTTATTTTATTAATTTATTTAAATGCTTTATTGACCACCATAAAGTTAATGGGACAAAAGGCGGACTTAATGCCTGAAGGCATTCTCTGCCAGTCAACCTTTAGGTCAAACAGAAAAACCATGAAGGCGGTAATTAAATTAATTAAAAATAAATTAACAATATATAACAATATATGCACATACTTGTATAAAACTACATAAAAAAAAAACCATATACATACATATCCATATAGTATCTACAAAATAAATATTGATATATGCTGTCTATCGTAAAAACATATATATAATATAACAATAGTTAATTTAATAATAATAGTGCATAACAGAAATCATAAGAGCTAGGGGCTTTCTGACAATATGTGCTCACGTAGACGAGATTTAAAAGTAAATTTTGAGGTAGCTTTTCTAATATGTTCAGGTACTTTGTTCCATAATCGGACAACTTGAACGGAGTAGGAATTAGAGACGAAACCGGAAGTGTCACTTGTGCCTGTAGTTCCGGCTCATTTATCCTTCAAGCCGGAACACGACGATACAAAGTGTTGCTGTGTAGCGGAATATCTGATGAAGACCAAGGCTGCAGGCTTTTTTTCTCATCGAACAACAGTATTCTCACTGAAGGCGAACACACCTTATGTTACCAAGTTACCCAAGGAGTCGCCACTAACGCACACGTTGCGTACTCTTAATTTGACAGCCTGAGTGAACTCACAAGGATTTCCACCTGGAATATATCCTATATAACGTAGAGACATATTTTAAATATTATTACTAAAAGTGTTGTAATATTGAATTGAGACAACCATGTCCTGTAATGATATGTATACAGTTTTGTATTATAATTAATAATTTAAAATGTTTCGTAATATCGTCTAACGTGCGAATGTTTACGAACGATTTTTCAAAACTTTTCAATTGAAATTTTGTAAACATTTTCTTTTAAAAACATATCATATGTAGTTCCACAAAAGAGTCACCAGCCCCGAGTAATTGAGTGACAGAGTTAACAAGTTTATGCTTGTTCCTTTAATAGTACTTTCAATTCTGAAAAATCTTTTATGTATGAACACTGTTGTGTCGTCATTTTAAAAGATACATTCAACGCAAAGCTAAAACTACTTTGAAATTTTATCTAAAATATCCCGTATAATATTCAATAGTGACTTGTTTTATTGGACTATGTTAAATGTTACAGCTGTTTTAACTAGTTATTGACAATTTAAGGACGTATTTGCAGTTAAGAATATTATTCATACCTAGATATAAAAGAGAAAAACCACTCACTGATTAATCAGGAAATCTCAGAAACTGTAACACCTACAAACTTGAAATTTGGCAGGTAGGTTTTTTATAGGTTGTAGACATCCGCTAAGAGTTTACGAAATTCGTATTTTACGAAACTCCACCCATAAGGGTGTAAAACGGGGCTTGGAAGTTTGTGTTTTATAAATTTTGGGCGGGTAAAGCCGCAGGCTCAGCTAGTTTATATATGTTACCGTAAATGTGTAAATACAGTTATATTATTTATTACGTTTGCGTCGAGAGATGGCGGCGCTGAGCGCTTTCTATCGACTGTATCACGGTGAGTGCTCTGAGTAACCATTCTCTCTAATTCCTGCTTCCCCTTTCCTTCACAAATCTACGCGCGCTGGCTCGCGATGAACGTGATAAACGTGACTTCGATTCCAGCGCGCATGAAAAAATCGCAACTCTTTTTTTTGTCGCGCCGCCAAAAATTCAATTCTGTACTAGCACACGTGTTCCCCTTATAACCTGGGTTCCTTCAAACGAGCCGTGAAGAAGCATCTTGCGGCTTGGCGAGGTCGATTAGTGCAGTTCATTCACCCTGACCGTATTGGCAGTCTGCGTTTTGACTCCACTACCACTTACCATCAGGTAGAGTGGTGTTATATGCCTATATGTTATTTATAAAAAAAAGTTATAATCTATATCGCGAAATTGTAATCTGTTATAAATTTGTAAACGCCTTAATATAATGTTCCGGTTAGGTTAGGTAGAGTTTTTATAATTTAATTTGAAATCCCCCTTCGATATGTTATGTTGTACCGAAAAGAAAACCGTTGCATTGACTCAAGTTGATAATACTGTTATGTATTATATATTTTTTATTTTATGTCATTATATTATTATGTTATATAGGCTTATAATTTTACACCCCTTTACATTTGTTATATTTATAGATAATAATATTATTTTATATCTTTTTTATGTTTAAAACTTGTTTGGTATTATCTTATTTTATTTAAATTTTCTCTGGATTTAGGTTGTCTGGATAAAATCGCTGCAGCGTTAAGGCCGCCTTTACGCACTAACAACATTCTGTATATCCTGTGCTTTGATGAAATTGTTTTTGCATGCAAAAAAATATAAAACTAAATAAACAAAATATAATAATTGTTGATTATATACTTCGTAAAGCTGATGAAAATAAACACATTAATATTGTAAATATTTATGAACAGCAGCAACAAAGATTTCGATTTGACTTGAAGAAGACGTATTGACGAATATTCCATCATGCTGCTCCAATATCTATTTTTGAACACACACGTCTAATGTGACAGATTTTCATACGATTTAGAATGACATCTCATTAATTAATGAGTTTTAATTAAAACGCATCAATTAATTTTATATTAATTGTTTGAGAGTAATAAACTTCGACAACATTAATTGTTCATTTATGTATTTTTTCATAGAGGTCTTACTTGCAACTCGCCTAAAAGGCTCTTTAGGACAATAACTTACATACCGTTTAATCAGTAGGCATAAACTCGATAGGAAATATTTTGCCGGATTTTGCCAGTGAATTATAAAGATAAAATAGGCTTCATGATTGGCCGGATAAAATAACGTAGTACGATAGCAAGCTAACGATAAAAACAATTTCGTTTTATAAATGCCGATCGATATGTGCAGGCGTATTCACGGATATTTGCCAAAAGTATTATATTTAAAGCGGCGTTTATTTACTTGTGCAAATAAACGTGGAATATTTGAATTGAAAATATTACGATTAAGTCATAAATATCATAAGTTTGGTATAAATTGATTTGTGTTGTGTGTATATTTATAAAAGTAATACGGTATCGAGTTTTTGTATCGAAGTGTTCTCAGTGGAAGTAGGTTGTCTAAAAGTTGAAAGTACGTAGATTGTGCCTCGAAAATCACGTCAAGCCCTTGGTCTGACGTCTGAACTTTCGTTCGTGTTGAATTTGACGTCTTAATGAATTATGTGGGAATAGTGAGTGCACCTGTGATCGCCAACATTATTGCTCTATAATATTTTCTGCGTAGTTCGCTAGTCTCTGTAGTGAATGAAAGTTTTTGACAATTTGGTCGGTGACCTCTTTTTTTAATTCAAATTACTTGTCTAAAGCACCTCTTCAAAATATAACTTAATTGAAATCTTATACAAAAACCATTTTTGAAGGAATGGAGGTGAGGTCCCTATTTTCCATAACAGTCAAGTTATCTTGTCCGCTTCTGATCGTGGCAGGCAAACAAATATTTCCCGTTGCCTTCTTTACATACAATAATATTGCAAAAAATCTATTAAACTTCAGTTTTGTTGTCAAGCGTAACATTGCTTTCCTAACTCCGCAATTTATTTAACGATATATTGACAGAATACCCCAAATACTATTATTATCTCTAAGTCTTGTAAGCTAGTCACTAGACGAGTCAAGTTAATATTGGTAATTGACGTAAAATAAATTATGAGGAAACTTGTTTGTGTCTGTCTACACGTGTAACTAATTCACACCAAATCATCCTCGTGGAATAAACTACGAACATTCTCATTATGAAGAGAGGAAGCCTTCGCTCTCGCTTCGGCCTCGCTTTTTCAGGACTGTTGTAACATTTATAGGGCTTTTTATGAATATCGTATACACATTAAGTCAGTACAAGTGTCTCACTGAGACTTCGAGCGTCAGATAAATAAGCGTAAGACTTCCACCGTCAGATCGTAAGACGTCGTAAGTCTTGGACACTTAAATTCTCGTGAGTACATTCGATCACACGTTTTTCTTTTAAAGCTTAATAAGAAAAATAGTCCGCTTTGTTAAGAAAATATCTGTCAAAGAATTTTTTTTAATAATATTGTGCTCAAAAATTTGTGTAATAGGTCTCCCCTTATTAATCGCTAATAAACTATCTCGTTTCTTGTATTAATTAGAGCTGTTCTACTGTTATCAATGCATACGTGGCTGCACTTGAACACTAACTTTGGTAACACGCATGTGACAATCATGAATAGTTGATTATCAAAATCCATATTTATAGTTACTTAATAATTATTTACATCAAGGCATAAATTATACACAAATAAAAATAGGAAATACTTTTTGTACAAATAGTGATCACTTGGAATGGTGGCTATTTATATTTAGAATGTTAGTAGCTTTTTTCTTTTGTAAGTATTGGTGTTTGGTCGTAGAGTATTAAAACAATAACAAATATTAAACCATACATAAAATAAAGATTTTTCCTTAGTTGACTATTACTGCCAGTGCCAAAAAAAAACATAAAATAAAATTTACGTATTCAGTGAGAACCCTATTGATGTATGTCAAACTAAAACTAAACAATGTGGCGTCTTCAAACTTCCAACTTAATGTATAAGGTTGTTACTTTTAACGACATGAATTGTTTGCAAACAACACTTCTGTGTCATAAGTTAGGTTACTTCTGGGACTAGCCTCGTAGTCTAATACTAGCTCGTATTCTAACACTAGTAGAATACGTTCCTTACTGGCATAAGAAATTTTTAACACTTGTATTTTAGTATTTTTTTTTAACTGATAATATATTATTTCCTATATGTACATTTTAATAGTCGTTATTAAAAGTAAAATATATACGCCTTCGACGCGTATTTTACATTGTCGTTAAATAAAAAATGATGTTTCAATCCTGGTCATAAAAGAGTGAAACCTTATTTGATGAAACAAACAGAAGCAATAAATCGGAAATGTTATTGCTTCGGAAATGTATCCAAGATAAAAAATTCGAAAATCGAACGTTCGAATATGTTAATATTCAGAACCGTAAGTATAAATCCCCGCAGGGCAAGTGTTAGCTGTCATGTTGAAAACGCATTTTACTAAATATCTCATAAACGGGTCGTCGAAGGAAAAAATATACTTATTTTTTTTTTCTTTAAGAAATATGGTAATTTATTTATTTATTTATTCTAACAATAATAATAAAAACATAATTTATGTATATTAATCAGCGGTATTCGTTCTTTTCGTTCAGTTAAAACAAGATTGCAAATATAAAGTGACAAAAATTACTGAAATTTCTCTTATGATCGTTTTCGTTTATTATTTTTTATTAATTTATAATTCAAATAAAATTATTATTTATTTGGGTATGGCAACTTCGAATTCGTTATATAAGAAATAGCAAATGTCAGCAAATGGCATGGATAACTGTCATCTGTCAAGAGTAAAAAAAATCAATTTGCGTTGTTTGTATTTGCCCCATTGAGTTTATTGATTTAAAAAGTTTGTTCGATTTGAACGTAGACATAAAATATGTACATGGAAAGTTATTTACTTAATATATTGTAAGCAGGTAATTTATAGTTATTTTTTTATAAATATTGGTAAAATAAAATTCTCGAGTAAACGACATCAAAAGGTTTAAATGTACGTATCTATTCAATCGTAATTCTTAATAATACTTTATTTCTTCAGGCTACGGTCTCCTATTAAATGAAACGTGACTTCCGAGTTCGGCATAAACTTCCGATCGACGTCTGGACGCCAGAAACAACGTCAGCGGTCAATACATAATATTTCAGCAGCAAACGACGTCTTGATAGGAATAATAGTCGATAAATAGTTCTCGCTTTTGATAGTGAATTATTTTAGTAATTATTTTTGCGCGAACATTAGTTATACATACATACATAGAAACTCTGTTCGTCTCTATTACAATAACGCTAAGTTATGCCTATTTCACCTTAGGGTAAGTCTGGTCGAGGAAAGCAGGCAAGGGCTAGAACGGACTGATCTTCAAGGATAGTTTGATGTGATGCCTTTGATATGGTGATGTGAATTCTAATATTAATAACATTAAATGTCGTGACGTCATAGTGTACGATCCATGGTGGCATTCATAGTAACGCCTACAATATCATAACCGACTGCCTCGTTGGTCTATTGGGTATTGGCAGCAGATTTCGAGGTTCCGTACTTGGCTTTCTTTCGAAAAATTCCAAGCAACATCCCGAAGTCTGGAAGTTGGAAGTGTGTATAATTCCATTCCTCGGAAAACACGTAATTCCATTGGCGCCTGAACTCTTTCCGGTCAGAGTTTGCACCTGTGTTCGCGCACACCGTTGTACCCTGCGGAACTGGTGACTTTCACAGTATTACTACTTACGAAATTTCGATTTGGGGTAACGCTAAGATATTCAAGTTGTTTTCATTTCGCAGAAAAGAGCTCGATAGCCCTTTGGGATGTTTTTAATAAAGTGTGTGTTTACAGTTGCTTCACAATATGTTTATAAAAATATTAAAGTAAATAGAAACAGTGACAATTATTGTGTAGACACGAGGAGGAAAGGTAAAGTAATAACTTCTAATTTCTATAAAAGTTTCTTGAACAGAACAGTATCTTTATTATTAATAAAACAAAAAAAAAAACATTTTCGGTTCAATGTTAATATATTAGCATAACATTTTATGTATGAGTATTATTTTACAAATGAGATGCCAAGAATCAAATGTGTTTTTAAAAGCAAATGCTTGTACATTTTTCATGATAGACTGTTAAGGGATTATGTTCATAAAACCATCCCGTCTACATGTTAAAGGTAAAATTATTAGTATTACGGTTTCGTACATTCAATTAAAAAACGGAACACTTATATAGGACTAGTTGCCGCCCGCTGCTTTCCCACCAGGGAATGCCTCTGGATCCCCCACGTGGGATATATACTGCTTCGTGTCCAGTGGTGCAGTACAGTCGTGGCAGGGTGATACTTAGTGCTTTGCTATTTCGTGCAGACACTCACTAAAACAACCCTAGCAAGCACCTACGTCACCCTATAAGTGAGTCTGCTAACTCTTCGACCGAGCGATTTAAGTGGGGGATCGCCTCCACTGTCAGGCCTGTTGTTGGGGATCCGAGGTTCCTTCCGCGGATCATGGATGTTTGCCACTTGCCCTGACTTCCATGTGGAACCGGTATACTTCCGCCAGCAACACTGTCTGGAGTTCCCATCTACGACAACGTATCACGTATCGATCTCACTATTATGACCTTTTTCGATCTCCGCGGAAGGGCCGTTCCGAGCAGTAAGAGCATTTTTTCATGTTTAATTTTAATTGTTTATATTCTCATTTTTTTATACATTACGTAGGCAGAATGAGGAAGTATAACTACGGCACATGAACATCCCTTGTTTTTGCACACACGTACTTTTTTGTATAATATAGTTAGACGCACGGGCATATGGCTTACCTGATGGCAAGTAACCACTACCGCCCATAGCTGATGCTTTAAGAAATATTAACTTTTCCTTACATCGCCAATGCACTATCAACCGTAAGAAGTAAAATGTTTTATTTCTTGCGCCTGAAATTACACTAGTTAACTAAACTAGAAGGGCGAAACTAACTAGAAGGGTGTTCTAGGGCTAGAATAACAATGCAAAGGTCGGATGAAGTTTAGCGGTAGGTTTATTAAATGCAAATCTATTTTCGTTGTGCAATATCATACAAATTTAGTAATAACTTGAAAACTACAGGATATAAATGATAATGAAAAACTCCTCCTCTCCAGTTACAGAATCTCGTTGAAATTAGACACATGCAGGTTTCCTCACGATGTTTTTCTTCAAGCACGAGATGAATTATAAACACAAATTAAGCACATGAAAATTCAGCGGTGCTTGCCTGGGTTTGAACCCGCAATCATCGGTTAAGATGTACGCGTTGTAGCCACTGGGCCATCTCGATTCTTATACAATAGAACCGGTTTCTTTCAATACACATATTAATTACAAGGGAGAAATATTATGAAAAGATATTTGAAATGATAAATGATTCCGCAAAGAGGGCTCGGATTACGAGACACGTGAAATTACGCGAAATACACGAAATGCTGCCACTATTCATTTTAATAATTTTATGTAAATATTATTTATAAAATCATGTATTTAATTAATGATATATATTTAAATACATTTGTAACCAAAAAGATGAATCATTTCAATTTTTAGTCTTAACATTTGATAAATGGGTTTTTTTAATATTTTAGTTTATATAACGAAGTATATTTATGATAGAAATCCAGATTTGAATCCCTTTTTAAGCTTTTAGTAGACGATGATCTCGACTTTCAGTGAAACAAATGAGAAGTGATTTATTGTATTTGTAATGTTTAACATCGATGCACGTCTTGGAGATCGACTCGTGCACCGACGGCAAACGGCATTTTATGCAACGCTCAGGGACGCTCTCTTATGATGGTCATGCCATCTCTTTACATGCTGTTTATTTATTTTCATTAGGACAACCAACAATATATACAAAATTACATCAAAATAAAAATAAATTATTTCAAAATGATCTAGGCAAAAGTTCTACTACTTTCAGGTTGTCTCACGATCCACGATCATGTTGCAGAATGTATAATAAAAATAAAAAATAAATAAAAGCAATATTTAGAGATACGAGTTATAATAACAGACAAACAGAACTACTTTCGCAATTATAATATAAGTATATTCAATCAAAATCTGCCAGGATACCTAAATCCCTGTGATACCTAAATCTTATTTAAGTACAAGATCAAATAGGCCAAAACTCTATCTAGAAAGAGATATTTATTGAACTCAAGTAATGAATATGTTATTTAACAAAAGAATGCTAGATTTTTTTAAGACCTTTGATAATAAACTACGATAAATCAACATAGCTTAAGGTCTTTGTCAACGTTGTCGAGTTGATACACGCTTTCACCATTTCTTAGACATATTCTCGACTTCCTGAAGACTTTTTTCCAACTGTGAAGCGAAATGATAAATTAAAAATGTCAAAAATATAAATGAAACTACTAAGCTTTATGTATTGCTCTTTTGATCGTTATTCGTATAGTTTTTTTTTTTTTTTTTTTATGTTAGAGGTGGCAAACGAGCAGGAGGCTCACCTGATGGAAAGTGACTACCACCGCCCATGGACATCTGCAACACCGGGGGGCTTGCAGGTGCGTTGCCGGCCTTTCAGGAAAGAGTACGCTCTTTTCTTGAAGGTTCCTAAGTCGTATCGGTTCGGAAAAACCGCCGGCGAAAGCTGGTTCCACAGAGTGGTTGTGCGAATACAGTTTACCTCTACAATATCCATTCATTTCACATTGGTTGACTAAAAATTGCAATGTTATTGTAAAATTGAAGCTAGCATAGCGAATGATACGACCATTGAAAATATACTTAAAATTATAAATATGTACAGTATAGGAAATTATTTTAAATACCTACAACTGAGCTGGGTCTGTTCTCTGATAGAAAAAGATTGAAGCTTATGTCACCACGATCATCGAAGGCGTAATTATATTCGGAAGATGTATAAGAATTTCATCCGATAGATGCAGCTTACCTCACGATGTTCTCATAATAATAAAAGCTTTGATTTTTTTTAATTAATAATTTTATACATCTTGTCACTGAAACATTAATTATTTGTATACTATTCAAAAAACAAAATTAATAATGTACTTAATTCAACTAAGGTTTTTTTTTATTTACGTTTAAGTGTAATTATACAAAATTTATTAGACTCAATAGGGGTAACTGCTGAGTCTCGTTCAAATAATAATCATATATAAATAAAATTTATCCTGTATAACATCAACAAATACTAAGTCCAAGTTATTTTATCATCTATATAATCATGTTAAGAAAATATGCTTTATTTATTTATATGGCCTCTAAATTATGTATTTATTTTTAAATGTATAATTAAATGTACCTACATACACTCTAAGCTCATTACTGTACTTATCGCCAGCGTGTACAACGCCATCGTTACAATTTACTCAATGAAAATAAGTCTCATATGCAAGGGTGTTATATTTCATGTAAAATAGAAATAAAAATGTTAGCTTTAGAACTATGTTAAAATAACCTCTCTGACCGCTTTGTTTCAAACCCTTAGGGATATTATCATCCCTCTCAGTATCTTCACGCTAACTTAGATATCAAAGGGGATCGTGTTGAATAAAACAAACGCTCTAAATTTTTGTACTAATAGTTCCTTGAATTATTTAATTCTATGAAACTACTGTAATAAGGCTAGTTGAGTTATATTTGAGACAAGATAGAAAATAATTATTTTATTATTATATTTTAAGATATTTAAATAATTTAGTTTGGTGATTTATGTAATTTTGGGTCGTTGGTTTAGAGGTTTTTTTCTGTCAAAATAATAGTTGTATTATTTATGATACTATAAGGTGATTTAGTGTGACTTTCCGAACGTCATACGCCAAGCTGTCAAGTGGCTTTTGATTTAATTCACGTTTTGGCGGGAAATACGGTCTGGCGTATCATTGTTAAACTGTTTTTGTAAAATAATATTAGCAAACCAGAAACTGATTAAAGTATTTAGTTATAAATTTATTAAAAGTAATTGTTTTGTTAATAATACAAGAATTGTTGTAATGTCAAAATATTAGATTGAGTATTCTAAGGTAACGTTCAGTCCTTATTTCGTTACAATCGATCGGGTCTTTAACAACGAGAAATAGCTTATATGTAATCCCATATGTTACAATTATAAGATTTGATCCAAATTCACTAGCAGGTATAGGTAAATGAAGACGTCGGGCCTGCGGTAACCACAAAGGGAAAAATAAAACTGGTACAAAAACTTTCTCTGTCCACCGGTTACAGCCTAATTTCTCAAAATCTACTGAGTAAAAAGTTAAAACAGTTTAATTAAACAAATTCTGATTCCGTAGATTTGTTTTGAAGACAACTTGGAAAATTAAAAAGTTTATTTTTCGCAAAATGTAAAGTTCGTTATTTGAAAGAAATATTTTAAATAATATTTTGCTTTTATTTCAGAAGAGCTGAACGTTGTTTTTTACTTATCATAAGCAATTAAATTGCAAGAGAGAATCTACTTTTTTTTAACACATTAATTGTCTTTATAACCTATCTGTTACCGCTTGACGCTTAAACTACTAAACCGATTTAGATGAAATTTGGCACGGGGGTTTTTTAAGTCCCGGAGAAGGACAACGGCTACTTATTTAATTTACAAGTCGAGGGGGTAAAATTTAAGATGAATGTTCGTATTCTATAAAGTTTGATAAATTTTGCTCAGGTAAAACCACGGACTAAGCTAGTTTTAAATATTTAAAACATGTAACGCATTATTCTTTACAATAAAATTTCTTTGATGATTTATGTATGTATGTATATACATACTAGCTATCCGACTCGGTTTCACAAGGGTACAATAATGGTTTATATAAAACAGTTATACTGAATAATACATTATTTTTATTCCGATATGTTAAATAAAATCATCGTCATATTTAAACCAAGCTACTATCTAAATGAATTATATACTTAAAACATCCTGGTATCACTCCGTCCATTGATGAAGACCGTTTCAAAATTCATTAAGTAGATTTTGAGTTTATCGCGCTCAAACAGACATGCATACAGGCGGAGTGAACAAGAGAGTGGGTGAAAGAACCTTATTCAATAGCATGTAGTGCTCTATAAATAACATTCCGTTAATTATAATAATCCATCGCTCACATAAATTGCGTCGCGCTCGTCGCTTTGTATGTTAAACTTATATTGACATCATAAATATGATAATAATTAGTATTTGTATAAATAAAAATTTCTAACTTGGAATGAGTAGGTAGGTTGAAACAAATATTTGTATATCTTAAATTTCATATATTTGTAGAAATAATAATCCGGAAAATATAATGATACAACCATTGAATAAAGTATACTAGCTTAAAGTATACTTTTGAATTTCACGTGTCATAATCGTCACTTGGTTCATAAATAACAAAATTATAAGCGATAAAAGCTAACTGTTTCAACCCTACCCAGTCTCCCCTACATGTACATGCCAAAAGTCGGATTCTTGGGATGAATTTATAGAAATCGGAGAACGGCTTGCGGTAAATCATTCTTTGAACTTTTAATAGGATTACCTGAATTTAAGGTGTAAAAATGACATTTCTTGCATCGAATTCGAAAGTCAAAACGTGTCTGTTAATATCAAAGGCCACGTGATCAAATCAACGCATTTGTGAGAAGTTTTCACGTGCTTATAAATTATAAGTACATTTTCCCAATAAAATTAAAACCGACTTTAATCGGAAGATACCGTCAACTTTTGTACGTCATCCTGCTGGTAAATATCGAATATATTTCTATTGCTCCAAGATCTTTATTCCAAAGTTTGCAGTACATATATACACAGTAAAGGTGTAAAACTGGATGACTCATTTGTTTGTTTTTAAAATATTGATGCACTCACATCTAATAACCAACGAACTAGCTTAGCTGACCTTACCTTATCCAACATTCACCTTTTGAAGAGTGACCTGCCCATCAGATTACAAGCAAATTTTTTACTCAGCAAGGTGTTATGCTTTTTCCTAATAAAAAGTAAGTCTTACTTCTCGCACCGAGTTTGGATATCTGATAAGGTCACCAAGATTGGCTCTGTTAACCTATGTATAATTGTGTAATGTTTAAAATATATAATTGTGTTGTCTTTAAAAGGCTTTTTATTCCTGTAAGTGAGTTCAACAATCGTAAGTCATGAAGAATGTAAAAATGTACACTTTTTTGCTGACCGTATCATATTTAAATCGGTGAATGTCATTTAAGACCGCTTTTGTGTATTTATAGCGGTTAAGATGGTCAGTCGACTTTTATGGCTCGTTTTAAATGTCCATTAGTATTCTACCGTAGTGGGAAGTGGTATCATAATAAAAACTGACCATAAAATCTATGGGCGGAACCACTTACAGGTAGTCCATGTGCCAATCTATTTGCTTGCTATGAAAATAGAAAAACAAATGCATTGTTATTTTATATGCAGAAGCCATCCATTTTAAACAAATAACTAGTTTAGTCACTCTAGCATAAGCAACGAAGAATTTCCACAAACATTTTCCTGTAAATACTCAAATACACTAGTTATACTATTTGGGTGAAAATTAATTTATATTTTACCGAATGTGAGCGTAATTTTGTATTGTGCTGTTCTGAAATCACCCTTAAAACATTTATTTAAGATCGAAACTCAAAAATTTTGTTTATTCCGTTAAGTCTTTACAAAATAATAAACATGGCAGATGATGAATGTGAAACGGCACATGCTTTAACCCAAAATCGCTTTATCCCAAAAAACATACCGTTATAGAAATTTACTAGAAGAGCCTTATAAAATATATCGGTATTGGCTAAACTTCAATTATTTTATGAGACATTTTTTTTTCGACGCTTTTCAGTCGTCCCTTCCTTTCTAAAGATTGTGGTTCTGGTGGCTCATATATTATTGATAATTTGTTATAGATTTTTGATGGTGGGCACCATCTTAGCGAGGGTGTAGAAATTGCTTGGCTACTAGTTGCTTGCTCAGGATTCTGCGAATCGTCTGCCAATATACCCGGCCTCAGTGATGCCCAATACATCAAGCTGATCTAATCATTATACATAAAACAACAAAGTCATACAATTTTATTTTTGTACAGAACTCATATCTCACGGCAAAATAGGATCATTAAATGACATTTAGTATGGGATATTAACTATAATAATAATAAAAGGATTTAACTTAATACACGCATCAAATTAGGGGATACCTGTAAGTCATTTGGACATTTTACAATTGAGACACAATGTGTGTTCTTACAATATAGCCTCACAAATTATTGTTTTAAAGAATTGCAAGGATTTATTTAGCCATTAGATTATTAAAATATTTATTTACTTAATGTAATTGTATGTATAATTTATTCGAAATTAAATTCAACAAATAATTTAACATAATGTCACATCCATTCTATCCTAATTCAACAGCTAATCCAAGCACATGTATTATACGCTCGTACAAATCCAGTGGACACATTCAATTTCACGGGCAGCCTCGCCTCAGCATAAACAGTTCTTCCGTCTATGTATCAATCGTCAGGCGATTTATGAACGAATGTCCTGCCGAAGCATGACATATGTTGGGTTATAAAGTAAAGTAATGGTGAGTTTCTTTTGGTTTCACTTTTTACAGGATTATGTGATATATTCCTGACAACTTCATAGTTATGAAATGGAAGAATATTTGATTTGTTTTTTTTTTTTACATTTATTAACAATGGTAATGTAAATTAACTAAAGAATAGAATTTAATATATCATTATACCCTGTTCAAGTTAACTTGATCTTTTTGACAGACGGGCTAGTGATGAGAAACAGAAAATATAACATATATAACAGTCGATGGAACGATGGAATGCGTAATTCAAATTACAATTAAATTTTTTTTTCCAAATTTCTAAAAAGAGTTATTCCAGCTAAAGAGACCCCAACCACTGGCCAAAGAGACCCCAACCAAAAGGAGGGGGTTCTTTTGTTCGTAACAATAACTTAACAATGATCTTTAATAAGGATTTTTGTAATCGATATTTGTAGCAGTTATTGCCTGTTATTCGCGTTAGGGACGCGAATAACAGGCAGTAACTGCTACCATCCGACCGATGTAACATTGTACAAGCGTCTATTATTTTAAGTGTTTCTATTTAAATTTTACTTTGACGCAATAATATATAATAGAAAAAGTCTTAAAATTTTCGGACAGCGCTTGAATCTTTAGGTTTATATGTATTTTTTTAAATATTTTTACAATTTTTAAAATCATTAAATTAAAAATAATATGTTCGTCATTGCAAAGTTATGTCCATCACAAAAAATTAAATCTGTTAAAGAGATCAAGCTATCTTGGACAGGCCATTGTTAAAGGAATAGTAAAAACTTTTGGAGCTCAAATTAAAGATATCATATAACATGACATAAAAATATGGACTTATTATGTCGTATTAAGCTAGCTTTAAATTTCACATGAACAATTTTCAAATTTAGAATAGGTCGGTAAATTAGCAAATAGGTAGGCCGCTTAATGGTAAGTGGATATGAACCATCGATAACATTGCCAATGTGCCACAAACTTTAGGAACTAAGATGTTATGTCCCTTGTACTTGTGGTTGCACTGTTCAGCTGTAGCGTGATTTCTCTTTCATAATCCGATAATACGGCAAATTGACACCCGGAGAGTTGAGATACAGGACCGACGGCTTTCTGAGGCACAGAAGTGCGGTTAACTGAACACTAACAATTTTATCCATATAATATATATAAGCACTTATACATCGTCATTTTACAAGATTAAATATCAAACTAATTCCGTTTTGGATTGTAGATTCTACCAAGGAAAACTGAGTAACTCTTCATAACTCAGTTTCTTGTTATTGGTAAATTGTTATCTATTGCTGAGCTGCCTTAATACCAGCAATATCACATGAAAAAATAAAAAAAATGTTCGAACTTAAAAGGACGTCTGTGTACAATAATCCGTAAATTCAGACGACCTATATTTCTATGGCCATTCGATTCACACGCGAACAGTTCGTTTGGATTTTGATATATCGCAACGAGACTATTGTGAAAGATATAAGGAAAATATGTCCGTAAAATTGTTGCAATTACGTCACAACTTATTTTGTATATATTTATTATTCTTTGTACACTAGATACGAGGAAGGTGAGATACTTTTTTGATTAGCGAATGAAACGTAGTTCGATATTTCTAATGGGTAAAAATATACTCACAATCAATAATATTAAAAACATTGACCAAAGTTGTTGATTCATTGAAGTATTTTTTGGCAGCTTAAGTGTTTATTTGACCATGTGTAGCTCTGAAGCTTTCAAATTTTGACCAATGAGGTGTGATGAGGTAAATCTGAGAGTTCTGTTGTCATCATTATATGTTGTTATTTCATGTAAAAAAAAAATGGTATCAATCCCATATTTTGAAAATGTATTGTCATATAAAATATTTCGTTTTTTAGTACAGTAGGATTTTTTAAACTCATGAAAGATTAAGATACTGAGTATTGTATCTTATTATAGATATTTAATTTTAAATACACAATACTGAGCGTATCATTCGTAGGATGTATTTCATCTTGTGTGTAATGTACAAAGTGCTATGTGCTCACTTATCTTAAACTGACACAGTGTCTTGACACACGGCCCTGTGTCTAGACAACGGGAGCTCGAATCAAGCACGATAAATCATCACAAAACAAGCACTTAGCTCCGATGAGCGAGGAATCTCTTATTCAATTTCTCGTGTGAAATATCTTTGTTGTTTTTTATAAGAAATATAATGTTTTGTTGGAAGAATTATAAAAAGAAAAAAAATATTATATTATGTTGTATTATAAACGTTACTATAATTACATACTTTTTAAGTAAATGCGAAAACTGAACAATCACAAGAGATGTAGAAAATAAAATACTTTGACATTGAATTGACTCAATATCATTGATAGAGACAATTTTTTATGCTATAGTTGGCAAACGAGCAAGAGACTCACTTGAAGGAAAGCGACTACAACAACCCATGGACAAATGACAATGGCAACACCGGCGTCTTAAAGATGGGTTGCCAGCCTTTTAAGATCTTGAATAATCTTGAATAAAAACCTAATAAATAAATATTAAATAACATTGAATTCGTTTTGTTTTCATTAATTTTTCACTAGATAACACTACTAGTTTCATAAATAGTGTACTAGTAATAATACTAGTATCATAAATTGCGCTGACGTTTTATACCAAATGATTTACATACTGATATAAGTTCTTGTTAATAAAATGCCTTGTACAAGAGTATGGAAGTGTAATTTATCGAGTGAGTAGTGATTAGTGTAGTATATTGATAGTATCCATTATGGATTCTAGTAATAATGGCGGTTTGAATGTCAGTAAAGTTATTATCTGAACATTGGCAGTAAAATTGAAGTGCTTAAGTAAAATATCAATTTAACGCCGACAGCGTACAAAATAAGAGCCTTTGCAATACATCATTTAATTATCACCTAGGAATTATTAATATTGAGGCATATATTAATATATTTATTATTAAACTACAGTTTCTATTATTAATTAAGATACTAAAGCCTAAATAAATGATGAATTCTTCGAAGGAATAACAATATTCGATATAATTCATTATTTAGAGTTTATTTCATTATAATTTTAATCTACTAGTTCACTGATATAGAGACAAAAGTAATAATATTAAAGACTTCTGTAAAAGGAATAAAACACTAAAAATAATAAGAAAATCTAATTCGAATAAAATATCTAAACCGTTACTTAAGTACAGACAAGGAATTATAAAATACCTACGAACTTTTATAGTGGCCATATTCACTCAAAAAGTAATAAAATACGCGACTTTATTGAAGGAGACTTTAAGATCCATAAAATCTTCCAGCAAACAACTAAACTTTGAAAGACGTAAAGATGAACCCGGAGTCTAAAAGTTGCAAATACTTTTAGTTTAAATAAACTAGGTATTGAGTTGAATGTATCAATCTGGATCATTGAGTACTTAGTTTACGATAGTCAACTTTGTTATCATAACAATAGTTTGTAGGAATTAAGCCGATCTATCAATCTGTCTGTTTATTTGTTTGTCTTCTTGCCTTTTATCTGTCATTTTGTCTCATTTTCATATCGAAATATTTATAAAAATAAGATAAAAATCCATACCATACCATACGATCTGCTTTAAAATTTCAAGTCTTGTCAAAATTGTATATTTTTTATGGTATAGGTGGCAAACGTGCAGGAGGCTCAGCCAATCATTAGGTGAGCCACATTCGATTAGGTTATGTGTGCTTGTGTGATTACAACCGCCCATGGACATCTTCAACACCCGAGCTTGCACGTGTGTTGCCGGCATTTTTGAATGTCGAATTAAGTAACGTAAAAATACTTATAGTACGACACAATTTAAATATAGCATCGACAAATTTTAAAAAAATGTAATCAATCGTAAATTTGCCGAATGTATTTGGTTATATGACATTGCAACTTATTACGTTTGCGTAAAGATCATTTTCGCATAAGAAATAAATAAAGATTGATGATTTTGAAGACGCACTTAATTCGAATGTGATCGGTTTGACGAATTTTGCCGATGCTACATCTAAGTTGTGTCGTACTATACCAAGTTTATAATTTTTTCGTGGTAGGGCTGTGTACAAGCTGGTTTGCACTAACTCATCACATATTCAACTGCCAAGCAGTGATATCTGGGCGATGGCACTTAATACTCCTATATAAAAAACTATTCACACTTATCAATGATTATACGAATACTTTAAGTGGTTAGTCTTGTTTATTTTTTTTAGTTTAACACTAACCTGTTTACCGGATTAAGAAGGTACTTTCGTAAATTGATAGTTTATATTTAGTTTATGAAATGACGTAGACGTATATATATTTTTTGTATAATATTGTTACGAGCTTGAGTAATAAATAGAGTCTGTAAAAAAAAGGATTTACGGCAACAATAAACAAAATAAAGTAATTCGATAAATCGCTTAGAAGTTTACAGAGGGCGAGAGTCTGCATAATATTCGCAGGTATCTTCCTTGTACTTCGCTCTAAAATGTAATCAATAATGTAATCTAATAATTTGGTACAAGATTTATATTCTGACAATAATCACGTCATATGTCATATGTTTGCTTCTAAGGTCCGGTACACATTTGTGAAGCGCCATAATTAAGAAAAAGTATTTTCAATGTCAATGAATCAGAAACATTGCATTCAAATATGAAACCAATGTAAATAACTGCTTAATAGCATAAAAGTGGAAAATCAGCGCAAAGGTACTCGAGCCTATGCTCGGGCGTGTGGAGTCAGCAGAGCAGAGAATAAATACACAGTATGACGTGCTTTCTCGAGCGTCCGCGCGTCTGCGTTTACATGCACATATGCACCTCGTGTAAAACCTGCGCGAGCAAGCTCTGCTAGATGTTCGCCGGAACATATATCACTGCTTTCTACAAACAAACGTTATTGATCGCTTTATGATCGCCTGTGTTAACTTAAATCTTATCTTATTGAACCTAAAATGATTCTGTTTATTTTGTGATTCTAAAATGATCAATACATTTTCCACAGCAACATAAAAGTCAACACTGTTCACTTTTAAAGAGCCAACGCTAAAAATTTTAAAGGAAATGTCACTGGATTTCGTGGCAAAATATTAAAGCCGGTTCAAGCTAGTTGCCTACGTATTGTTTTCCAACTTTTTCATGACACGAGGATTATTAAAAAGGACTTTATATCAATGAGAAAGGGTGTATTTTTGTTTATCAAACTCACGTATTTTCAAAGGTTTAATGAAATATTGAAAACATCAGCTCCCGCTTTTGACTTTACTAATTGGCGCTAAAGAAGTTACAGTGTTTATTTTCGGTTTAAATAAGCGTTAATTTAAAATAAGCGTATTTTTATTACGGTTAAATTCATTGTTAATATCGGATACCCAATTACGGCACATAATTGTACTCATAAAATACGTTTAGTTTTACTTAAGTATTATAATTAGAAAAATCGATTCAAGCCACAATTAACTTATATATAATTCATGTCTAGAATACACTACTTGAATAGTTCGTGAAAGAAAATGGTAAACTATACCCTGAAGTACAAGTGATCAGTATTACCCAATAACCAATAGTGTATTGCTTATTTTTAAAAGTCAGATTACGTAGCTGTATATTTGAACCATTTATTCACTCACTATATAGTCGAGATTTAGCTCTTAGCCTCTTTTATGTGATCACAAATTTGAATAAAGTTCTAAGAGAAAAAACGTTATCATGCGACTCTGAAACCGAGGAACCTATTTTGATATTGACCTGTTTTGAGGGCAAACATAAAAAAAATGGTTTGGTTAAAATATTGTCGCGGCCTTTTTTCCGCTGAAAGGACTATCGAGCACAGTCTTTATCACGCGCGGCTATTATCTCCATTTGTTAATTGTATTGGAATTATGAGTAATTATATTATGTCATATTATATAACATATTTTCTATCGTTGGACTTATGGACCTCCCTTCGTATATACGTAATTAATTAAAAAATAATCAATTGGAAAAGACGTATCGAAGTATATAAGTTGTCGCGTCACCAACCCGCATTGGAGCAGCGTGGTGGATTATGCTCAAAACCTTCTCCTCAAAAGGAGAGGGGGTCTTAGCCCAGCAGTGGGAAATTTAAAGGCTGTTAATGTTGTCACTATGGATAGTATCAGCTTTATTCACTTTATTAGCTTTATTATGTATATATATGTATTATATATTAGTGAATTAAAGATGTGTTCAATTTTATAACTACATAAATATTTGCTGTATACACAGACGCTAATTTACCAAAACTCTTATTGTTGTCAGATTAGGACAGAGTAAGATTTTATATTAACATGGTTATTTTTATTACTAACAGTATTTAAAACGGGTTATTTGTTCACGAGACTCGTAAACAAGACGTTCGTAGATAATGTCGAAATATCGAGCTCCACCAAATAAAAATTAAAAACATGGTAAATATCCCGTTTTAAATACTGTTAGGACAGAGTACTTCATATATTATTTCCGATCGCATAAATTAATTCTAAATTAAAAGTATTATGTTTATATTACTAGTCATGAGATTCTGTAAGAATTCGGGTCGTATCTCACTCGTGAAATGTTGACAACCGATACACGGTGATACGTCTTTTTGATACGAGTATTCTATAAATGGAATGATTATAGTCAATGGCGCATTTCACATTCTTACAATTCACGATCGTGTTCTGAGGTGAGTCACGACTTACAAGTTACAACTACCAGCTCGTGGACCTTTGTGTGAGTGTGTTGGTAAAGTGTATGGATGTAGTGTGAGCCTACGTATGTATGCGTGTTGAGTGATTGTGTGCGATTTAAATAGATTTTTTTTTTGTTAGTATGTATGTTTTATTCAAATATATAATGGTGTAAGGGTTTTATACTTATAATATTATGTAGAGTTGTATTAAGGTAATGTTTTACTTTGTTTATTGTGTAATAAATATGGCGTGACAAATTGGCTATTAACGTTTCCCTGTCAATATATCACAAGGCTTTGAATCGTGAGCTTCGTTAAGGTTCAAACACACTTGTTCAATCAAGCGAAGCGAGACGTGATCTCGAGGCGTGATATTTTGTAAAGCAGCCGCCATACCTGTGAGATCATGTAAAATAGCAATAAAGGTGCTTCGAAATCATTGTGTCAAACAGACGTGAATTTTGTTTTGGTAGACGAGGTTGTTTTTGCAATTTTTTTTCTCTATATAGCATAGTCAGTGTTTTTACTTAAAGTTGCTTGTCTCGTTTAACGACTATATATTTAATTATTTATCATTACATAGCCCTCACACATAGCCTTTTGGCGTACTGTCAAATATAATAGAACTAATGAAAAATACAACAAGATTCAGACATAGACAATTTTTATTACTTTTTCTGACTTGATATATTCCTAACAAGTAGTACCTTACGTTTCAGCTTTTATAATTGTCAACTTGATGTATGATGTGCCTTTACATTGCCCATTCAGATTTGAATGGTGTATGATCTAGATTTGGTTGAATAAAACCTTTTTGGTTAGGTTATGTTGAGAACTCATATATTATTAATGATGTATATATTAAACATCTACTAATATTATTAATATTAAGTTATGTACTTAAAATATGATTTATTAAGACAAGTCTTAGTTTCGTGTTTGCTCCTTTAAATCAGCTGCAAAGGGTTGAAGTAAATATATTTTTAAACTTCAATTAGCGTTCTTTCACAACGAATGTATTGAAATTTGATTAATATTAATAATAATAATATAATGATAAATCATCAATATAAATAGATGAAAATTTGTGACGTTTCTTAATTTCCATGTAGGATATTTACATGTTGATAGGGCTTGTCAAGCCCGTCTGGGTAGATACCATCCATATATACATTAGCGGCCTGTAAATTTCCCACTGGCCTCCTCTCTCTTTGAGGGGAAGGTTTGGAGCATATTCCACCAAGCTGCTCCAATGCGGGATTGTGGAATACACATGTGGCAGAATTTCGTTGAAATTAGACACATGCAGGTTTCCTTCTCGGCCGAGCACGAGATAACTTATTACAAATTAAGCACATGAAAATTCGGTGTTGCCTGCCTGGGTTTGAACCCGAAATCATCGGTTAAGACGCACGCGTTCTAACCACTGGGCCATCTCGGCTCCAGATACCACCCACTCATCAGATATTCTACCGCCAAATAGTAATACTGAGTATTGTTGGGTTACGGTTTGAAAGATGACTAAGTCAGTACATCTTATTTCTCAAAGTTGGTAATGTATTGGCGACATAAGGATGAGTAATCTTTCTTACAGCGCCATGGTCTATGGGCGGATGTGACCAATTTCCATCAGGTGGCAAATTTGCTCGTCTTATATCATAAAATAGTGATTACTAAGAATATAATTGTACTTAATTATCTGTATAATTCGGTTGTCAGAAAATAATCATCATTGAGTTCCTCGCTTAATCAATTCGAATCGAATCGGTGTAACTTTAATTCTAATTTGACCTTGCGAAATAAGAATTAATTATACAATTATTCGAAATCGCTCGCACGAGCGTACTCTGTCGATTTTGTAATTGGATGAGAACGGTAATACGAAAATATCAGAAGGAAGAAAAAGGATGAATAAATAAAAAATAATTAAAACATTCCATATACCCTTCGTTAGAACGCGTCTTGGTAATCAGACTCCAATTGTTCGTATATGTGCAAAATATAACGAAATATATCGAGCTGTATCGGCCAAGTAAGCCTGTTAATGTTCCACTGAAGGGACAAGGCCTCGTCTCCCTTTGTGGAGACAATTTCAGGAGCTTATTCCACCACGCTACTCCAATGCGCGTTTATATATATGGCAGAATTTTATTGAAATGAAACATGCAGGTTTTATCAAGATGTTTACCTTCGCCGCCGATCACGACATGGATTATAAACACAAATTAAGCACATGAATTCAGTGGCGCTTCCCAAGTACGCAAACCTGCAATCATCGGTTACGATGGGCAGGTAAAGGTAGTATTCCAGAATTTCAAACTAAGATCTTTTTCAAAAAAAATCGTTTCATAATTTTTCGCCCAAGACATGTATTCTAATTGAGTAAAATTGCTAATAAAATCTCACAGTATGCATGCAGTACTGAAATGTTTAACCGCTATTTCATTCCATATCAACCGGGCATGAGGAATGGTCTGTCGTTACTTCCTTGTCAATATGACGCTCAGCTCTGACGTCAGCTTTGTTGCTTTTATCCATGCCACATTGATGTACAACGTGCCTTCTAATGCCTATTGCAATTTGCAATTTATCATTTTTGTAAGCCTTTCGTTGCGTATATTCGGGTGAAATATTTCTTTCATATTCTATATCTATATTTGACGAGACAGATCTGTGTTATAAAACGATATTATGTTTGTACGATATGTGTTATGTTATTATGAGTCTTAACTTGTTTTAACTGGTACATACATACCATACAATGTACGCTTTCATACAAGCTATGGTGATTTTCTGTCAATGAAATCTCGATTCCCGGTTTTTTATTTTAAAGTTAGCAGCGTGATATTCATTTGATCTATCTAGAATCAAGTCGTATTACGATCTCATCTAGTTATAAGATTAACGGAGAGTAAGTGTCAGACAGTGAAGCTGTGTTTGCGCACACACTTGGACATAAGAATATTCTCTGTGTAGTTGGTTAACCATCAGTCAGTAAAGAGCTGCCAATTAAAATTAAACGTACTCAAAATATTTAGTTTCCGCCTTTTTTTTTCGTTCAAAGATGATGTTACACTTGAAAGCGAACATATGGGTTTTAAGTAACATATAAAATGGTATTACTACAAATGCATGACTGATTTTGTTTACAAATGGTTTCTTCGTGATGTATTACTTCATATTCCAGCACGAGATGAATTATGCCAATTTAAATACAGACACAGAAAACCGAATTTTTGTTCCCATTCCTAGAGGCGCAATAAATAGTGGCAATGTTCACGAGCAGTGGTGATCACTTACCGTTAAGTGGTCTATTCGTGTAAATGCTGCCACAATGCCAAGTGATTGAATTTTTTATTTTAAACCGTAGCGATAATATATTGGATTGAATTATTAAAAATAAAACAAATTAGGTCACTTCGAAGTGCTGTCTGTACATAAAAATGTTCGTTATTCGCTAGAACTATAATTTAATATAAACTTTTTGCATTCAGACTCTTATAACTTGTTAAAATAAAATTAATGGTATCATTAAAACTTAAAAACAAATTATGAAACGACGTTTATGTTCTACGATTCGTCTTGAGAACTTTTAATGTACACATTTGTACGAAAGTTGTAGTATAATTTGCTTAAATGCTTTCAACTGTTTAAGTAAAGGTCGATGCATGAATCTCGCAAAGCGTTTCCAGTCTGAAATGCTATCGTGCGCAGTTGATTGCCGAGGGCGAGTAGTCCAGGAGGTGATTGTATTTTTATTTATGTATTGTGTCAGTAAATATAATATTTGACAGGTGTTTTTGTAATATTGAGGCAATTATTACACACCTTATAAAGATAATAATTTCAACTTGTTCTTTATGTACATTAATATTATTTTTTATTTTAAGAACTTATTGCATAATAATTATTGACATTGATTGTCAGTTGATTGTCAAAATTCTATAAGCTTTGAAACGTGATTTTAAATTATTCCCTGTCTAAGTATTTTTATACAATATACTAAATAATTGTACGAATTTGATTTTGGTTAGCGATAAGACTTACAATTAAAACAGTTTCATTAAATTACAAAGGATAATAAATTAAAACGGATCAATAAACGTTATCGTTATAGTTAGTTGTATGATTTTGTTTATATTTCTTAAACTATAATTTAATTAAAATTTAAAAAAAAAGAAACAGCTGATATATATAAAATTGGCCAAGCCCGTTTCACTAACTATCTAAGGCAAATAGATAATACACTTTTAATAATATAGTACATAATAAATATTAATTTGACAAATAAATAAGCCGAAAGATGTTGAGGGATATATAATTCAAATTTACAGTCGTCTCTCGGCCTACAGCCACTCTGCTGGCTCCCGCACGTCTCCCTGTAAGAGCGTGTAATTAGACAAAGCGGCGTGTAAATGCGACCGCACTTAATACCTACTATTACTTATGTTCCGAACTTCATACGGCTTTTTTAATATATACGAAGTAAATTTGCTTCGCTAATTTTATTTGAAAGGTTTTCAGTTGTTGCGGTTTGTGAATAAAGTACCTATTTAAAACTAGGTTACAAACCATGTAGGGAATCCACCTGACTAACTGTGGGTATGACAACCATTATCGGCGGAGTGGTTTTTTTACACAGAAATGTCTTTCAAAATCTCAGGCTTATGTGAGATTCTTTCTTTCAACTGTGAAATCCTTAAAATATTGTGGTGCTTGTTGCTCCGCTTGAGGCTCGGCAGAACTCTCTTCTCTCTGTTCTGATATACAACGGACTAAAACTGTTCTGGCTGAAGCGGAATTATCAATCTCATATACGGTTAGACAGTGCCGCCTATATTTTAAGCCTCGGTCATCGACGCTCTGAACAGTTACCAAAAATACTAACTAAACTAAAAAAAGTATATAATAATATCTAACGAAAGTGGAACAGAAACATTTTAAATAACCATTACTTTAATCATATTCATATACAATTTTAATTACAGGTATAGTCAGAGTAAGAAAACCTTTGTCAGTTTTCAAATTCATTCCTTTATCAAGTCGTAAACTCTTAGTACCTTTTGAAACTAAACCACTAAACTGCTTGTAAAATTAAACTAACATAGCATGATAACTTGGTTCAAAATACTGTAACATCTTTGGACAACGTCTAGTGCAATATGTTATTCCAGTACATATTCTATCTGTGTGCAAAATTTTATCCAAATCCGTTCAGTAATTTTTACGTGAAAGAGTAACAAATATCCATCCATACCTCAGAGAAATCAGCCAGATCTATACACACAAACTTTCGCGATTATAATATTAGTAGGAAGTAGGATTACTACTATGCACTCTCTTTTGAGACAAGACAATGTCCTAATCTCCGATGTTACACGAGCATTCACGAAGGGCTATGACGTTCCGTGAAAAGTTGTTAATTATCATACCGATTGACGGCTTCTTCTTATTATTATAATAGCTTTTAAACGCTATTATACTCTTTGTTAGATGCGACTTATAATTAAATTGCGACGCAATATGTCATACTCAAACGGTAAAGCAGATTATCGCTCATACTGAGCACACGAAAATAGATCTTAAGGTGACGAATCTTTTCTTACCCCGACTGTACATATGTATACTAAAATTTTATGAAATGTTATGTCGTCTGTTTAGGTCCCCGATTCTCACATATTTTCTCACTAAAAATAAATACTTAGTATAGTTGTGGTCCGATTTGAAAGACTAATGAGCCAGTGTAATTACAGGATCAAGGTTGGTCGTATATCAACGAATAGAATGCTTAATATTTCTTACAGTGGTGTGTTTATAGTTGTGCCCAACCAAGTTGCTCAGTTGCCAGTGCATCTGGCGCCAAAACATTGTAAGTGTCAACCTATTAATTTAAATAAGACGTACATAAACATAACATAAACAGCCTGTAAATTTCCCACTGCTGGGCTAAGGCCTCCTTTTCCTCTGAGGAGAAGGTATGGAGCATATTCCACCACGCTGCTCCAATGCGGGTTGGTGGAATACACATGTGGCAGAATTTCGTTGAAATTAGACACATGCAGGTTTCCTCACGATGTTTTCCTTCACCGCCGAGCACGAGATGAATTATAAACACAAATTAAGCACATGAAAATTCAGTGGTGCCTACCTGGGTTTGAACCCGAAATCATCGGTTAAGATGCACGCGTTTTAACCACTGGGCCATCTCGGCTCTAATAAATAAATAAGACGTAAATACATCAAATACGAACAATAACAGGTTTGTACTTATAAAAAAGGCCTAAGACTATTGCTAAATTATACGAGAAGTTGAAAATACTTGAAAAGGCAAACAAGAGATGCGAAAGATAATAAGCTAACAAATAGTTCGACGTGCTCACATACGAGTGTTTTGTTAAATTTTTAAAACGGAATTTGTTTAAACTAAAACATTTCAGGAAAAATGTTTTAAACAAATCTCCCACACCTGCGATTTATTTTAACACTACCCAAAACGTGATACGAAAGAATAGCATTCGTTTGAAAATGGTGTTTTGAAATATAAAAACGGTGTACCGCGTAATTTTGGACTTTTGAATATTTATACTTTTAATACCACAAAATTAGAAATTTAATTCATTCGCGTAATGTAGAATATATTATTATATATTTGACTTTTTTACCATCGTTGGTCTGGGACTGGGAGAAAGCCGGATTACATGAGATTCTTTTCCACTAAAACCACACGTAGGCATCCCTGCTGCCATACTATTCAGGGCCATCTGTTTCGGATGCGCTGGGCTCCCAATTCACCCGTTCACGACCCCAACGCTCTACACAGGCACGAAACTTTATTTAATTACTAGTTACTTAATTTTATTTGTGAAGACGCGAATTTTAAGTTAGAAAATGTATAAAGCTGGTCTACGTCCCCATCCAAAAATCAATTGGACATAAACTCTTATCTTTCTATGATTAAAATAAAACTTCATCAGCTTCTGTCACTTTTGAATTAAACTCTGAATTGCTACTGGGAAATTCTTGACAGAAAAACTGACAAGCTTCCTCTTTGTACCTCATACCAAGGAGTTGAACCTTGAAATACATCAAGATATGAAGCCTTATCAGCTAGCTATTAGACTATTCTCCAAGTAGTAGTTTGACATAGAAAAACATTTTTAAGTTCCTACTGTATTGTTAATATAATACTGTTTATACTAAATTAATGGTAAGCATAATTCGGCGGCCAACGTGGGGCCATAATGAAGAAAATTAGTCTTAACGTCGATATAGTATAAAAAATAATTCATCAGGTTATGATCAAATTCGATTTAATCCATAATACTCCATCGAAAAGTGTCTAGATTTTTTTAAAGGAATTTATATAACAAGGAAACTCGCTCGATTCGAACACAGCTTAAAACTTAAAACATGAAACTTGCTGGAATTGGCAAAACAGACTCAGATCGTTTTACCATTTATGTTAAAACTTTGGAGTTGCCGTCATATATGTTTTCAGTATTATCTACAAAATGAAAAAAGAATAATTTAAAAAGTAGCAGTCTGTGTACTCAACATTTCAGAGCTCAGTAAGTGAAATTTTCTGGGACTAATTCCGCGAACACGAGAATAATGGGTAGTAAGTAATAAATTATGGTTCAAAGTTCAAGCGTGTGTTATTTAATTAAATTAATATAATCTTATATATGTATTTATATAAAATTAAGCAACTTGCTGGAACAAACTCCATCATTTGTCAACAAAAAAGGCTTGAGCCCAGCAGTGGAAAATTTGCAGGCTAGTACGCTTTATAGCAAAACTGGGAACAAAAAGTAAGAAATATAAACCAATATTAAAAATAACAGCTTCAGAATGAATATTCATCTCAATTGGAGAGCTATTAAAGTTAATATAAAATAATTAAAGGCCAGTCCAAAGTTTCTGTTTATTCATAACCGAGTCAATTGTAACGAGTTTAAGCTTGAAAACATTAAATTCTCCGTGAGAATCAAAGCAAATCGGCTGTACCAACAATAAGTAAATCCAAGGCTGAGGATTAATTTTGCAAATGAGACCTTTATTATGAATATTCAGTTTTGTCACCATCTTTACTGGTGATTTTAATAATATTGTAATTAACAGTATAAAACTTTACAAACAATTTGAGCAACGAATTTAAAATTGAGTTTTGAACTTACAACGTTTTTATGGGCAATATAAACTTAATTTTGACAGTAAATTCAATTAAAACATTCGGAGAAAACACGAACCAGAATAGTCCATACTATGAATTGCTTTTTAGCATTTCCCGAATGAGTTTTTCCAGAGTACTGCTGTAGCTTAAATCTTCCGTTATTTTTTTTGACGTTTTTCATTTGATCACTACCATTGAAATTTCCACCTCAACGATGAGACTCATGGACTGAGATCGAAATAAATAATGGCGCAATTAAAGTACGTTCGAATTAGCGACAAACAAAACATCATACACAGATCATTATTGTTTATTTTATATTTGAATTTGAAGGTAATTACCGTATGATTTTACTGAAAGGAAATGGCGATATCGCGTCGAAACCTCCTGTTAGGTAAATTGGCATATAAATTAGAGGATTCTGATTCTGATTATTACTTCTGATAAAAGTGAATCCCGTATTATAATTGGGAACGTTTGATGTATCGAGGTAAGAGTAATTTGACTGTACGATGGCTGTGTCGGCATAATCAAAGCCTCCTGATCTAGAAGAACAATTACTTCTGAATAACGTCAAAAATCGTAAATGATCATGGATCAGTTCGCTATAAAATGGCTAATTTTAATTGGTACTACTTTGCAAATCAATTCTTCAAGTAAAAATACTTGGCACCGCTTGTTCGTATAAAACCATTTTAATTTTGTGAGAAAATAATTTCTTTATAGATGATGCAGTAAACATTTACTCGATTCCTGGATTCCAATATTTCTACAGCATTGATATTAATGTTAATTTAAGAAAATAGCAACGGTACAGAAAATATACAAATTATATTGACCTAAGCTACCTACTCTATACATCGGTTTAAATCCTTAATTTTAGCTGATGAAGTCCCCGATTTCAGACGGTACTGCAATAAAACTGTTATCTGCAAAAGGAACGAACGAACATTATAAATTATAATTATTGTCATGACTAATTATGGTATTCATATTTATTCAGGATCCGAAATAACAGAGGAACAAAAGTTTTAAATGAATAAGTAATATTTCATTCGTGACAAAATAAAGTAGATTGTATTATTTTAAAAGGACAAAGTTTACGAGATCTTTTCCTGGTCATAATATATGTACATACAGATAAATTACGCGTTGAACACACTAGAGACGAACAAACGATTTCAATATTTGTTTTTATTTGGATTGGAGATTTATATGTGCTTATCGAAGTAATATTTATACCGTTTATTTTACTATAACAACCAAATTATCTTGAACTATTAATAACGATGTTTTCATTTTGATGGCTGAAAAGAAAAGCATATTTAACCAACTTCAAAAATAAGGGAAGGTTCTCAATGAATCGGTAATTTCATATTTTTGTTGGTATCATTTTTTATTTAAGTAGGTGGATGAACAAATTAGGCGCCTGTTGTTAAGTTAAGTCACCAGCACCCATAGACTTTGACGCTGTAAAAAATATTATCCATTTTTTACATCGGCAATAGGTAAGCAGTCTTGGGGGCTAAGGTATTAGATTTTATGTCCAATGTGAGCGCCGAGACGGCCCAGTGGTTAGCACGCGTGCAACTTAACCGATGATTTTGGACTCAAACCCAGGCAAGCACTACTGAATTTTCATGTGCTTAATTTGTGTTTATAATTCATCTCGTGCTCGGCGGTGAAGGAAAACATCGTGAGGAAGTATTCCACCAACCCGAGTTGGTGCAGCGGGGTGGAATATGCTCCAAACCTTCTCCTTAAAGGGAGAGGAGGCCTTAGCCCAGCACAGGTTGCTAATGTAAATGTGTATGTATGTAATGTGAATGGTACACTGGCTCACTCACTCTTCAAACCAGAATACAATAACAAAAAATATATATATCTGATGAGTGGATGATAACTCGCTAGACGGGCTTGTACAAAGCCCTACAATAAATTTTCACGTAACCAATCCCATTTTTGTTAAGCTGGAGAATATACAAGTCTTCCTGTCATGTAGACCTATAACACTTATTTGTTTTTATAAATATACACATTCACGAAGGAGCACCCCACTACTTTAAATTATCGAGTTTAAATATTTGAAGTTTCTATCACGCTGCTACGTGCCGTTTAGTGGACTTAGCATGGCAAATTGCTGTGGCAGAATTTTCAAAACTTTTTCCTCCACCGACTTAGGTTAAGATTTAATCCACTGGACCATCTCGGTTCTCGTATGCTTTATAACTTATCTCGTATGCTTTATAACAATGACTGTATCATATAACGAACTAAACTCACCTAAAATACTTTTTTATAACTATATAACTTAGAGTCTACACCAACTGATAAGAATATGATGAAATTCATTGAAATGTATCAAGTAATTAGTTGAAAACATAGGGTATCATAAGTCTATCTTCTTGTCTAGAGTTAACACTAATCTGATTACGACTGAATCTGATAAGCGTATCTTGAATTATATTTCAAGTACATTTGTCATTTGAATAATTAATTCATTTAAGCCTTGTTTGAATTTCTCAATAGTGTAAAATAGATATAACGTTGAATAATTTGATTCATCTAGAACGTTTTTTGATTCTAAACATCAACGTGATAAAAATTTAAAATGACTGTCTGTCATAAAAAGCCCAGCTTAAACTAGAGAGTCCAAAAGAATGAAATGTTCCATTGGATCGAATGTATGCACTAAGAAAGAATTTTAAGAAAAATTAATCTCCTGGTGAAATTTAAAGGTTAGAAACATGTAAAAAGTTCAACTTCTTTAATGTTAGAAATAGGAACATCTGGATGTATTTAGGCTTGCGTTTTTCAATGAAGATCAGCCGTTGAAGTGGAAATAAAATTGGCATTGCGTTTATGAAAGGTATGGAAATTTGTCATTTTTCAAGGTAGAAACATGGATGTTGATATTTGTTTACTGTTTATAAGTAAAATGCTTAACGATAGAAGCCACAACTAGCCCTATATAATTAGCATATTATGTGAAGGCTATGAAAACGATGTCTGTGAATTATCTTTAAAACAATGATTAATGATTATTGACTGTTTTGTAGATATTTTGGAGTACTTATGCACATGTTTTATATGTCATAGTTGGCAGCGTTCGAATCGAAACACCTACAGCAAAGAAAATTCCATTAGACTTTGATTTTTTTCTATGTGTTAGGTGGCAAACGTGCACGAGGAGGAGTTCATGAAATATGAGGAAGCATTGGTGTACAGAATAATTCGTACTTAACAGTTGCAAGTCACCTATCAATATAACGTTTCAGAATGATCATATAATAAAGAAAAAGCAGCCTTGATAAATAGCCTATAGTTTGGCAAAATCAACTTTATAATAAACTAAATAAGATTCATTATACAAAAAACACTAAATTATTATACGTCTAAACAATACCATAGCGAAAAATCTATTAAGAAAAAAATAATTATCTCGTAAAAAAATTCTAAGAATCCTTATAATTTTATACTCATTCATTATACCAGTGTGGTTTAATCGTGACTTTTTTCGCTCAAATATTTCAAAGCCAAACAAAACGGGATATTAAGGCGAAGACACTTCAAAGCGACCTCACATAAATTTTCCGGTAGCTTTCCTAAGATTGGTAAAGCTAACTAATCACAGATATATAGCGTTATATAGCGCATTATCACTTACAATTTTGTAAGAAATTATTGTATCATTCTAATAAATTTTAGTTACTGCGAACATTATTAAAGTAGTCTGTTCAAATATACAGGATGTTTACTTGGTAGTAGGAATTTGCAATCTCGTCTGGGTAGGTAACACGCACTGATCACATATTCTACCGCCAAACAGCAATATTTAGTGTTAACGTGTTCCGGTGAGTTAGTGTACAGACACAAGGGACATAACATTTTAGTTCCAAATGTGGTGGCAATCCCTTACTATTGGCTACATCCGCCATTTGCCCGTCCTATGTTTGTGCAAAAACATAGGAACTTTTTATATCCTTACTCACATAGTCCAATTGGACATCATGACTCGACTGGGAAGATCAAGTGTTTTAAAGTTCTTAACGAGGTAAAAGAGTATTATTTCTAGCTAAGAATAATCGTCAGAAAAACTAGCTAATGAATAAACGAGCCAGCAATGAAAAGAATACAAGCACAAAACTTTATCTTTATATTTTTTTGTATATATGACGTCACAATTTAAGTTCGGTCTTTAATTAAAGCAAAATAAATAGTATAGATACATTAGATCAAGCTTATTAATCTTACATTGAAGCAATCAGTAATTAATAATACTTAGACACGACTTTGATATTCAATAATAATTCATATATCTAATAAATAAATATCTAAGGCTTTGTATCGCTGCATATTTGGTGGATAGCTAGCCTTACGTTATATATAAATGTGTAGAGACTAACGTGGATTTAAGTAACGCATTACTTGCAAACCGGTTTCATTCGCAGATAAAGAAAATCTGAAACATTAATATTTCAGGTAAGATATCTTTATAGATCTGTAAAATATGTAGAAAAGTCTTTGAAATATTTAATAGATTATTACAGTCTGTAATGTTTTTTATATCTATAGTAATAGCGTATACATGTTTATCCCACTGCTGGGTTAAGGCTTCCACTCCATTTGAGTAGCAGAGCTAATTCTACCAAGATGTTCCGATGCGATGTTTTCCTCCACCGCAGAGCACGAAATGAATGAACACAAATTAAGCACATAGATACTTAATGATGCTTGTCTGGGCTTGTATTCGCACTGGGCGTTCTGTGCTCGTATTTAAAAAAAATGGTGAATATTGATTTTCTTGAATTATATTATATTTTAATAACCATCAATTTCTGTGTTTTACTACTGACCATCACGTTTTTTTCTTAGTGATTTTTTTTACTTGTAATATATCCGTAGCAACTAAATATTAAAAATATTAAAATGCAAATTTTGAAAATCACTGAATCAGCGTCGAAGTGTACTTATATAAAATTTTCATACGTATTACATTAAGTTTAGGTCATGTTATATATTTCTAAGTTTTAAATAGTATTATTATAATTTTAAAAAGTGAATATTTATTTATCCAATTCATTAATAAATATATTGTTGTAGTTATATGAAAAGGAAGAAACAATTTTAGAATCCAAAATCATAACAAAGCTTACTGATAGAAATCACAAAAGGAACTACGCTCCGCTCTACTAACGATACACCTTAACAATAACAAAATTAGTATCAAAATCATCTTATCAAAACGACCTTAAAGTGAACTCTTTTGTATCGTAAACCCGAGTCTTATGACATACTTATATTTATATTGTATATATATTGCTAACGAGTGACAGTTTGAAGGTAATTTTGAAGGGTAACGACTCATAATGCCGTCCCAGACTCGAAGGTTACGTTCATTTACTTTACTCGTACATACCAAGGTACTTAAATATAATTATTCATGTAACTAGCGACTCACCTCAATGGGTATTCTGGATTTGAAGGCGAATGGTCCAGTGTAATTGGAACAAGGAACATAGGTACGATCGTTGGTATTTTCAAAATACAGGGTGTCTTTTCTTATGATTTTTTTTTTTATTGAATATCGATACGCAATCTGGTAAATGGGTCACCTAATGTTAAGAGGACTAACGTCTCTTAATATTGCCTTTGTAAAAATATTAACCATCACCTATAGTGTAAAGTTTTTATTATGAAATTGCTACCCGTTTTAAACCCGTCTTCTAGTATCGTAGTGTGATTAATGGTCTATATTTTTTTATTAATTAAATACAAAAACGCTTGTACTTTACTGATATACTCTGTAATTAAAATGGTGAAAAAGAGTAATTACTGAGTTGTTTGCTGGTTTTTAAATAAAAAAAATATTTCAAACTAATTTAACATCTCAAAATTCACTAAATTAAAAATAATTAAAACAGTAATTTCCAGGCAGGTGTTTTTCTTAAATACGTGATTTTCCGCCGACATATTATACATCTAATCCTTCCTCTTGAGCCGCTCCGCTTATTACTGATCACATTCAAATCCGTTGCGTAACTAAATAGATCTACGAGTAAGCGTAAAAATGGCAGGAATCGATTTTGTTTCATACTACAGAGATAGGCAATCTGAGCAGTCATATTATTCGTGATAATGCGACTGGTATTATATAGTATTCAAATAGCCGGTTCGTTTCGGTAGAATCTACATTCCGAACCGATGCTAGCTTTACTTAATATAGTTTGTTAAATTAATTCAAAAGTGCTTGTAAAAGCCTACTTGAATAAAGTATATTTTGATTTTGAGACAAACAAACATGAAACAACACAGTTGTATAATTTGAGTAAAAATAAAAATAAAAAAGGTTATAATGTCAACTTTTTGTTTTTAACGTAGAAAAGATTATATTCTTTACGCGTAAACTATTGTATTATTAAATAATACTACTACGCACAAGCACCATATTAAACGGACAATACTATTTAAAACCGGACCAGCGTATTGCCCTCTTGGGGTTGAATCGTTAATATTTCCTATGTTATTACTATTTCTTATCGTTATTACTTACCCAATTGTTTTGAAATTTAGAAAACTTAGTTGTATTTGAGAACCGAGAGGGGCCAGTGGTTAGAACGCGTGCATCTTAACCGATGATTTCGGGTTCAAACCCAGGCAGCCACCATATGTATGTATGTATGAATATTCATGTGCTTAATGTGTGTTTATAATTCATCTCGTGCTCGGCGGTGAAGGAAAACATCGTGAGGAAACCTGCATGTGTCTAATTTCATTGAAATTTTGCCACATGTGAATCCTCCAACCCGCATTGGAGCAGCGTGGTGGAATATGCTCCTGACCTTTTCCTCAAAGGGAGAGTAGGCCTTGGTCCAGCAGTGGGAAATATACAGACTGTAACTATTTAAAAAAAAAAATGTTTTATTTTTAATTATTGTTGTCGTTCCTACACAGACGAGTATTGCGTGCCGTTGTTATATATTACTAGTTATCGCCTGCGGATTCACTCACGTTTAGGAGTTAGTCGTCACGTCTTTGACAAAAAAAAGTGCCCAATGTCGTTCCATAGCGTCCAAGCTTGTTTGAGGAAATTTAATCAAATTCGGTTTATTTTACCCTGTGCCTATTTTTTTTCCGTTCATGTTGTAATTGTCGTCTCAATAGATTAGGAACTTCTGCACTATAATACGCTCTGCGCCATTGGTTAGTTACCGTGGCCGTGGCAGTTGCTGAAATCAATCAGGTAGACATCATCCTATTAATCATGAGAGAACTCAAACAGGACTTGCAGTAGATGGCCTTAAATTTTAAAGGAAAACATTGACACATTATTAAAATGTGTTTCAGCCTGTATTTTAATTTGTGAACTTTCTGTATTGTAAATAAAAATAACTCTTTCATCTAGAAAAAATATTGGACAAGGTAACTCCGATTACAGAATTAGCACCCAGTTTTATAAGAACTAAGAACAGTTACGTATGTGATACGTGTACAATTTGAGCGTTTAAAATTGTATTTTCACCAAGCTCTGACTTTATCCCGAAGTATTATTACCTCTTGTATTTTCTGAGTATTAAATCAATAAAATCTATATTATATTTCCACGTAAGTCTTTAATATTTATACCGTCTGTATAAGTCTGGAAGTTAACCCGCAGCATATTAATAGTTATATTATATTCCTTACAAAGGCAATTTAAGTCTTCTACTCCATCGCCTGTGAGCAAATTTGTGTTGAATACGTGAGGAAAAATTTCTAAGACGTTACGATAGCATATATTTCTCTTAACATATTAAGGATATAATATCGAAGGTTCTTAATAGAAATAAATATTTTATAATTTGGAATGATTGTTTGTTGAATTGTATAGGTAAAATATCGTAAATAAATAAATGAATTGGAACTATATCGATCTATCGAATATAAATTTTATATATTGGTTCAGTTTCAATTTTATTAATATATTTATTATAGTAGGCAAGATAGAAATAAGATTAATTTAAATATCAGTTCTTTTCTGATACTTAGAGTTATAAATATAGTGTGTTGTGTTTGTTAATATATATATGTATATGTGTTTAAGCGAAACACGGAAATAGATGGTCCTATACAAATTCGTAGGGTCGGAAAAACACCGGTACTCTGTCAACATCTTTTCCCTAATAATTGCGCCTGTTGCTGAATAAAAAAAACTAAAGTAACGTAAAGTGACTACGTGACACAGATGAATGAATTATTTGTCTCCTGGTCGTGTCTTTATTTTATTGAAATTGTAAAATGCCTTATGAAATGTAGTCAGCCTATTTCTTTTTCCAAATCTGTGGTAGATTTTACTTCGACTTCCAATCTGAGTACAATGCTTCTGCGTCAATGACTGGATACAAATGCCGTTTCCATATATTGTACGTTAGAAATTAATCAAAATGTCTGTTTTCTTGTAAACTTGGCACTATGTCAAACTACTGTAGCTAAGTTTGTGCCAGTTAAACACTTAATTAAATAAGGTTCGGACGTAACATCGCTTTAAACTAAGATTTAAGTCCGTCTAATTCATGTAACGGATCCTAAATTCCTAAGACATCAGATCTTAACATTTGCATTGCATCTAACGTAGCAAAATATGTAAATTAAATTCCATACGACGTTTTAATGACCCATTTCTCAGCTTTATGTCATATAAAGTTACACACGTCGGGACATCGTAGAGTGATTTAGTTTATATGAACTACGAAGAAGTTATTTAGTACGACGTGACAATAGAGCGATAATTGCTGATACTTGAATGCCCGTCTATACTAAATCACCGAAAATAACTCGATTGCTATGCGCTCTGAAATTATCTAAAGGAATCTTCAAGTGAACGAGTAAATTGTTCTGTACTGTACCGAACGAGTAAAGGTTCCGATAAAGTCCGGTGGACGCAAATGATAGAATAGTCAGTCCTCAAAAGGTTCTTTGCTAAGCAGTAAGCAATCGATTAATGCAATAAAGTTAAGTAAATTGACAGCCTCCTATATCCTAAAGCTTATTCTCCTTTTGAAGAGTAAATTTTAGAGCGTATTCCAACACTCCAATTTGATACTTCCAATTACAAATTAAGAAAACGACACAGTGAAAGATTATGAAAATTAGCAAATATGTATTCTTATTATTGATTATAAATTATCAATCAATTATGAACCTGCACTGTAGTGACTGTGTGTATGAAATAGGAATAATCTTAGATTTCCGCGATTAAATTCGGTGTGTGCATTCACACACACACACACAGTATTTTTCCAATTAATAAGAACCTCATATTACAAATTGATATAATGATACAACGGCAAGTAATGGTTCATCATTTAGTTTTATCTTTATGAAAAATAAGTAGACACCACCACACCTAGACATAAAGTTCGATTTTAAGCACACCTTTGCGCCAACAACCTTGGGAACTAATTTATGTCCCCTGTGCCTGTAGTTTCACTGGCTCACGCACCCGGAACACAACGGCACAAAGTATTGCTGATTGGTGGTAAAATATCATGAGTGGGTAGCACCTACCCAGGTTACTTGGTTGGTGATGGTATTTTTTTTATTATTTAATTAAATAAATCAAAATATAGGAATATTACCAGAAAATGTATCAAGGGTTTAAGTCGATCTAAGGCGAGATAAATAAATAACATTTATGATCTATTTGAAGCTGAATAGTTATTTATCATATAGCATAAGGCAGAGGGTATATTACTCTTAAAATATTATGAATGCTTTTTTACCAAGCCCTTAGGGTCTTATCACACTAACTTGATTAAAAGAAAAATAATATCATAAAAAAAATCACGTAAATAATCTTTTTAAACTAGACTAGATGCTGTGACAGTGATAGGATTTCATTGCACATAGTTAAAATATGAAAGTTTAATTCAGTCAATGTGAAAAACCAGACAGAAATCTCGTTTTCGCATATAGTTAATATCACGTGGGTTTAGTTCATTAGATTGCTCATTATAAATGAATTTCGAGTCAATTATAATACGAGAATTTCGCTCAGTCAATGTGTGAGTCGACGTAGAGGTATGTTTTACTTTACGGCCATACGTTGGCATATAGAATTTATAGCGGTTTCGGTAATTTAGAAGGGATAAGTGCTTTATTTTATGAGCGTTTTGAGTTAAAGCTGTTTGCTCGTTTGCCTCTTGTGTTCGGTTTATATTGTAACCAATTTACTTGAAACCTTTTAAAACGTTAATGGATGTATTGAAACGATATTTCTTTTATTATATTTTTACTCTTAAATTGTGATACAATTTATACATTTCCCTTATTTGGGTTATTTTTCGTTTATATATTTAAATCGTTGTTTGTTAACAGAATCTATACAGAATGTGTTGTATATTTAAATGCAAACGTACGGGAATATCAATATTGACAATCACAGGTGAATTTTATCACGCCCTGACGTGAAGATATCATCGCCATGATGATAGCTTTACGTCAGGACCATAGAGGAGATTTTCAACGAAGAATAGTTAGATGTACAGGACGTATTATACGGCACAAGTGTCTCCGTAAACACCGGTTCACCCCTTTGGATACACTTATAATATGAAGATTTGACATGGGACAGAATACAGGCGCAGGATCAATGGTCCAACGTACTTACGCACGGGATTCGAAATATTGCATCAACTCTCCGAGCAGCTGCTGTGAATATTTTGATAGAAATATCAATTGCCTTATTGCTATCGTCCCGGCATAACACAGGCTCTTGGGACCTTATACACTAGCCTCAAAACAAAAGAAGAAGTACAATAAAAAAGCGCTGTAAACCATCTGTTCTTAAATATAAATATACATAATTTGATATTCTTCGTTCATTCATCAATTATATTTATTCTGCTAAAATTATAATTTTTTAATTATATTCGTTACTAATTCAAGGTTAGTGTAAGTCTCTCTCCCATAATATTAAAAAAAAAATGGTATATATATTAGCTGAACCGGCGGCTTCACTCGCGTGGAATTAAACTTGTCACAAAAAATACTACTACTAGGGATGAATGTATACTAATATACATTCCATAATATTCATTCCTACATATTTCAAGATGAATACGATAAAAGAATGAAATCTGTCTGTTTGTTCCGGCTAATCTTTGGAAAGGCTGGACCGATTTTGACGGAACTTTCACTGATAGCTGATGCAATAAGGAGTAACTTAGGCTACTTATATTTTAGAATGATGTATAAAATAATAATAAAGTCACGCTGCAATGTAAAAAATACTGTCCAGTACCGCGCGCAGCCCTCACGCTGCCGTCACCTCGGTTTCCTCCCAATAACGACTTAATATCACAAAAGCTGCCTAATACAGAATTAATAAGTTATAAAAAATATCTGCGAACTAAGCAATAACTTTTTTGTTAAATTCAAACGCGCACGAAGTCGCGAGCACAGCTAGTTGAAATTATATTTGCATTAAATAACTTCTATGTTTCATATAATATGTAGGATGTCTTGTAACGCGTTTTTTATAACGACGCAAACAAAACGAATCGTTTCTTTAATATTACAGGAAGTTGAACATTTTTTCTTAATAAAAGCTTAAATGAAAAAATCCAGCTATTTCATTATATAATTAAAATAGTTTCAAAGTTCACGATAAGTGAATAATTTAAGGATATTCAGAATTAATTTGCAAAGAAGACGAAGTCGGACGAAGAATTAAATTCATAAAAGTTTTTTAATAAAAGTCACAACCGACAGGTGGTCTGAGATTTATTGGGTTTCCGAAATCACCGGAAGGCTGTGTTGACTACCGTATTTGAATATGGTACCTCCGTGTCAAAAACTTGGTCAAAATTGATAAATTCGACCAATTTAACCTTCAAACAAAACTCCTTTATTAAACGTTAAAATCACCTTTCTTCTTCGTAACTTTTGAATTATTGTTTTTGGAAGACAAATTTGGAAGACAGTTACGGGTGAAATCTTATTAATATACCGTATTTATTATCATAGACAGAACTTTTGACAGCCGACGTTAGTTTACATCATAGTCCATAGACATAGCAATGTAAGAAATATCAACCTACTTATACCGTTAATGACTTAAGAATTTCTATTAGCTCACTATTTATACGAAAGCTAGGAAAACATAGGTACAGTGGAAAGAAATATTTCCATTATTACTATAAAAAACAACTAAGTATGAAGCAATACGATACGTTATGTACTTTCTGTCTGTTGGTCTAGAAGCTAGACATAAAGCTGCAGATCCTGAAGTTCTCGTTAGTTTGGACTACAAAATGTCCTATATAGCTAGTTTATCTTGAGGCTGAAATCGGTATACATCGTAAACATCATCATAATTAGTTTTTAAGTTTGTCACAATATGACTGTGTCATGTTGGCAGATCGGCAGTACTACTAAAACTATGCATGTTTGATTTTTTTAAGAATCATTATTATTGTTATAAGTCTGTAGCCTTCAACATCATATCAAGCAACAAACGGGCAATCTAACACTCAAATTTTTTTTCAAATCGTACCAGTACTTCTTGTGATTAGCACGTTCAAACAAACAAACTCTTCAGCTTTATAATTTATGTATATATTTTAAGTATTTCTTATGTATCTCGTTAGCTTCCTATTAAATAAATAAAAAAACCTTTTGTTATACATTATATAGGTATATGTCTCTTGCACACCTTCAATATTAACTATGGCAAATATCAAACTCCGTTCGGCAATATGCGTAACGGGACAAAAACTTTTATCTTCATATAAAAACGATAATAAGCAGTAGAGTCAGTAATAACTGTTTTCATATTTAATAGATTGGAGAAATCATTGTGAAAGCAACTATTAATTGCTTAAGTAGCATCTGCTACTTAAACCTAGACATGCTATGTAGTAGCATGCTTTTGTGCTATAAAGATTTTATATTTCATACTCGATGTTTGAGATTTTTCGTTCGGATTCACTTTACGTTTGTTCGTGGGTAACGGAACTATATGCCTATTAGAATGACGTATAAACATCGTTGGGGTTTCAGTTTTTGAGTTGTTCGAGGTTTAGCGTTGTACTAAAAGCGTTGCATCGAAAATTCGGTACCATTGCTTCGGGAACGTAAATTTCTAGTCTGATTTACGTGAAAATGTTATAGTTTACTTACACGGTCCATGTTAATCTGTCTATATTATTAAACTGGAGACTTAGGCCAGTCTAAGGAATTACTAGATCACATTTAATCTCTAACTTTGGTGTTAGATATTACATTTTTTCAGTTATCTTTTCGTTTCAGCTCTAACGAATGGAGAAAGCACAAACGTCAACCAATATGTAAACTACGCAAAACCTCGGATCGCACATAGTTAAGAAGACTAATAGAGTTAGTTTGAAAATAATATGTCATCTATCAAGCAGCCTATTCTCTATTCAAAATCAAAAAAGTATATCAATATAATTTATGTTGGTCCAACAAAAAAAATATATTTGAAAAGAGAATCAAATATTTGTTCTCGTTTTATAGAACAAAAAAATATTTCTCCCATTTAATGACTGGCGGAAAAGTTTAATTCCTGTCCGTAAGATGACTCGCAAATCGATCGAATCACTTATGTATTCCGACCGTGACGCACGATCATCGCTTTATTATACGATACCTCTGATACATTCTGAATATCTGATGAATGTTTCGTTTAATTGAAACTCATTCAAAATATTTATTAATAATGTTTTATTTACTGTCAATTGACACTTAAGGCGTTTTTTTATGTTTTTTTTTGGCTTATTATTTTTGTGTAACAAAATAAGCTACACAGCCCAGAATATATCAATGAATTTTTGGTACGATTTGAAATTCTAATAAAACAGTCTTGTAATGTTACACAACTGTAATTATATATATAATACATAATATTTTTTGAAGAATAAAATCAGACATGAGATTATCCGGAAAAAACCGGAGTACGTGAAATAGTTTGTAAACAGAAGGGATATTTGTCGAAAGACCGATGACCGTTGAATCAGACGAGCCCAAAAGTGGAGACCGCGGATAGACAAACACTGTGTAGGGCACCCTCCAGCCAGGGCGGTCGATGGCCTATAGGTGGCAGGATCCCAACGGACATGTGAGGTGAAAGTCTGATAGCTTTGAAATCTTGGGCTGGAGAGGAATTTTTCAGCAAAAAATCTGTGATTACCAAAAATATAATAAAATTGATATGCTATGTAACACTTAGTAATATAATTGTGTCATGGAGATTCGACTCTTTTTAGATCGAACACGTTATATATTTATATATTAGTATTGTTTTATTAATATATTGAATATCTGTACCAATAATTTATTACAAAATTCTAAAAGAGCGTGATGATTATGATACACCTTGATTGCATATGCATATCAATAATTGAGTCGATGAATTAAGATGTCTTCTTCTCCGATACATTCTTTGAATGATTACATTTACGAGAACATTTATTAATGACACTAAAATTAACTCACGTGACGAGCGACGTCATTACGTTTTAATGCGGCCGTAAAACACTTGAATATGACGATTGTCTATAAAACGTTTTAAAATCCGGTTTTATCCTGTATAAACGAGTTAATTGCGCGTATCCGGATTGAGGGTTATAACTTTTTGCGTATATTTTAGGATATTTATTTTAGCTTTCTGATTTTTGTGAATAAATCAATTTGTATGTGTATCGTCGCTGCGCCATTCAAATTTTTAGATTGATACGACTTGAAAATTGGTTACTATTTTATATTGATTTATTTTAACGGCTGCTTTTGATATATTTGTTTGGATGTTTCTTTTTTACATTGTTTTTATTGATTATCACATTACGTGTGCTGAACCGAGATGAACCCTGTGGAAAAACGAAGACCTGCAGCGCAGTATCAGCGCTTAAGATTTTCTTTTTAAGAGACCAGGCCTTTTCCTAGTCGTGGAACGATAATTATAGACTGAGAGAGACAGAATCCCTCAACCACAGCTTTAAATGACAAATTACAGCAATTAAACTTCAATATTAAATTACTTTCAGCTCTATTATTAATAATGTTTATATATACGTGAATGATGTAGTTTTGTTTTTCACTGTTTGTTTTTAGTGGAATAAAAGCGATCCTGAACTCCCGATTATAAATGTATATATTTTACGTATAACAGTTTTTATGCGTGTCTATAAAATATATAAAACCATTGCGTAAATAGCGCAATGATTTACGGGCGGCCTAGCGATGTTAATAGTCGCAGGTTCGATCCTGACCCCAAGGGCTATTGTCGTCCCCACTCCGAACACAATACAAGATAAGCTTAAAAGGAGGGGTGAATAAGAATATTAGTAATTGAACCGAATAAATTTGGGTCATTGCCATTATTCTGTTTAAAAAAAAACATCTGAGCATTCCCGAAGTCGCAAATATTGAACGTGTTCCTATAACTCCTATAGACGAACTAAAGACAAGTTCGTTTTGAAATATTAAAGTATCGCTTTTAATAAAAACAAACAAACGCCGTTGATGAAGGCAAACTTTTCATTTCGCTTAATTACTAAAGTCTCAGATTTTACTTCGCTACGTTATTTTACTGTGAAGTAAATATTAAACATTTTCCTAACTAATATTTTTGATGTTCTTATTAAGTTTGCATTTGTAAGTTCATTGCTAAATAAATCAATTGTACTTGGGCTCGTCCAGTGGTCGAAATTCAACAGTAGTTCGACTATACTAGTACTATAAATGCAACAGTAATTCTGTCTGTGAGTGTCTGTGTGTCTGTTGCTCTTTGACAGCTAAATAAACACTGATGCGAATTCCTAGGAAACTCCAAGAAAAGTATGGCTATTTTTTATGCCCAACACCACGACCAAACTCGAAAACGCGAGCGAAGCCGGAGGTGACAACTAGTCATTTATAAAGATTAAACTGAATATCTTTCTATACTTTCATTTTCCAGTTACGTGAAAAAATTTCGAAAACTGGTCGGTAGGACAGCAAAAAACTCAAACGAATCGTAAAAAATGATTAATTGCGTTTTGATATATATGTTTGAATATAAATTATAATTTGACAGTGTTTAAGATTGGCAGTATGAACGTAAACAATTATTTGTAAAACGTAATATATAAATTTATTAGCTTTTCACATATTAATATAAAGCTAATCACTTTTAGACCATATTGAGCATGAAATTTTATTGAAACAACTATAATAAATTTTTTTTAATTGATCTTTATGAAAATAAGTCTTAATAGTCTTAAGTAGCATCTACTTAAGACTATAAAAAAGCATGCTTTTGTGCTACTTTTGTGCTACTACAAAGTGCAAAAATAATATGTATTATGCAATACTAAATATTTGATTGTTATTTGTTTTTTTTTCTTTATGTTTGAGTAATACTTACTACGCAATGCAGCAAATATAGTAATTGCTATATTTGCTCCATATATCTTAGAGTCTTAGCGCTTCATCCGACGTTGACAAATAGGACATCGTTATGTCTACAGATAACGAAATCAACATATTTTTTAATTATTATTATTTTATTAATATATTATTAATTAATAAATAGCGTGGAGATATTTCACACCACTGAATTTTCATGTGCTTAATTTGTAATAATGTATCTCGTGCTGGGCGGTGAAGGAAAACATCATGAGGAAACCTGCATGTGTCTAATTTCAACGAATTTCTTCTCGAAATTCCAACCCACATTGGAGCAGCGTGGTGGAATATACTCCAAAACCTTCTCCTCAAAGGTAGAGGAGGCCTTAGCCCAGTAGTGGGAAATTTATAGGCTGTTAATGTAATATAATGTACTATATTTCAACCTATATATCAGGGGGATATTAAATAAAAGAACAACAGAAGAAGTTATCAAAGTAGTTCAGAAAATGACGGGTCACTTTACATTATGAATACTATTTCGTTAGTAGTGAATCCGTTAGCGAAAATCAATTTGTTTTTCATACATTTTTATACCCGTCCGAATTTTACAGGAAACTTTTTTAATGAATTGCATGCTGGTTTCTTCACGATGTTTTCCTTTACCGCCGAGCACGAGATGAATTATAAACACTGGGTTTGAACACGAAATCATCGGTTAAGATGCACGCGTTCTAACTACTGAGCCATCTCGGCTCTGTCTACATATTGATAGCATTGATTGGTCAATGTGTGAACATTTACTTCAAAATGCCTTTTATAAACCAATAGTGTTTGTACACATGGTTCATAAGAATATTTTCATTGGTTCTAACAAACGATAGAAGGAATATGATGAAGACTAAGTTTTCTTTTTGTTCTTCAAACTTGGATTAATTTTCAATATGACTGTGTACTTTGACTTTAAATCAACAATCTGACCGTTTTATATCATTTCTCACAAACGTCGTAGGATTTTTCTATACACTATGTTTTTATTACATTCTTAATATAAGTGACGGTAAACTATTGAATAAGAACAGACCTTATGTAGAAATACAATAAGCTCAAAATACTTTATTCGAATTGTATGCTTGTGTTATTTGGAAGGTGTTGAATAGTTTTATTTGACGAGGAAAAGCCTTCCGGAGTCACAGCCTTTTGTCCGATTTTGGTCTTATATTTCGAAGATATTTCTTTTATCAACAATAACATATATCAACATATTTGTTATTTGAACGCCTACAGGATTATATGTGTGTAAATAAATAAACTTCAATAGTTATATTATTTTTCTGAACGAAAAATCGTAGGAAATATTATGGATTCCGTATAAACAAACGATTAATCGAAAAAACATTTTTCACCATGGCCTTGTTTTTTTTTTTATGATATAGGTAGGCGGACGAGCGTATGGGCCACCGGATGGTAAGTGGTCACCAGCGTCCATAGACAATGGCGGTGTAAGAAATATTAACCATTTCTTACACCAGCAATGCGCCACCAATCTTGGGCACTAAGATGTTTCGTCCCTTGTGCCTGTAGTTACACTGGCTCACTCACCTTTCAAATCGGAACACAACAATGCTGAGTACTGCTGTTTGGCGGTAGAATATCTGAATAGATCACCCAGTCGGTGGTACCTACCCAGACGGATTTGCGCAAAGCCCTACCACCAAGTAAGTTGTTTGACTGAAAATAAATGCGAAAAACATAGAAAACAAAAAAGAAAAAAGTCTAGTAGTAACTATTAATTATTTTTCGTGAAAATTGTCACACCCTCGATTTTGAAGAAAGCCGCCATTTTATATACCGAAAAATCGAGCGAGCAACCTTAACTACCCACTACAAACTGTAATACCAAGCTTTAGAGTATGTTATTTGTCAAGCCTATTTAACCATTAGGGTTGTCACCAATGATAAATTTGTTTGAAAATAATAATGCATTAAAAAATTTAAACTCTATCAAAATGGATGGATGTCCAATTTTTTTTGTAGTATACATTCGAAATCACAAAAATACTATAAATATTTATTTGTAAAGAAAATACTTACTTTGATTTTAAAGTTTTAAGAATTTTAAAGTTCCTTCTTTAAAGTTCTCTTTCTCTTTTATAACTTTTAAAACAATATACCAGAACCGTGAAATTCGATAATATTATTATATAAAATATATATATTATTTTAACGCAATGTTTTTCGCCACGGTGAATCTGTAAATCTTATTCTCGTCTTAAGAATTAACAGGCTTCATTTAAAAGTTTCCTGCGATTTAAACTTAAGAGAAACGGCCTCGTATTAAGAAGGCGAGTGAGATTAAAAGAAGGTCCTGAATATTTATTGCTTTAGCTCAATTTGCAAGATATTAATCCTGTTCGAATTAAAGAAACCATTAAAACTGTGAACAACGAAAACGCTCTAATTTAAAACATCTTCATCTCGTTTTATTAACAAAAATAAGCGGAGTGATACTTTTGTAGTGGATGATGATTTTCCGTTCGTTTAAATAAAGTCTAATTATTTATTTGTTTATAAATTATTTTATATCACTAGAAAATCGTACTACAGATTAATATGTGGGAGATAATAATTTTTAATCAAGTTCCGATCATATAATACGGTTGTGCTATTGACTCGAAAGGACAAGTTGCTATAAAAAGGCTCGACAGATGTCAACAGATCAGAAGTGGTTCAGTGTTGAACACGGCACAATCGGTGCTCTGAACTGTTTTTTTGGTTAACCCAGGTGAGCGTATCTTTGTACTTATTCTGTAATTAAACTCAATTATTCTATATATTATATCGAATTCATTGTAATTAGTGTTTAAGAATAAGTATAATTTATTGTTTTAAATATGCGTTGTTTACTTATAAATTTGTTTTACTATTTATTTTGGCACCCGTTCTACGACAAATATAATTAATAAAATGTACGGACTTATGGCTAATTAGCCATTTCTTTTAGACAATCCAACCGAAATTAAGACAAGAAAATATAGAAATAGCTGTCAGTTGCATTTGTGATGAATTTCATAATATTTTGAGACTTCGTTTATCAGTGTCCGATATTTATTTAAAATGTATTAGTGAATGGGTTTGATAGCACACCAAGAGAATGAAACGATCGCCTCATGGCTATTTCTTTTGATATTGAATTTCTTTATCGAACCGGTGTGATAGTGGGTATACATTCAATAAGTAAGTAAAATGCTTCTGTATTCAATAAAGGAATTTTATTTGATTTGAATATATGTATAAGATAAAATACGAAGAAATCTGTCTCTAGTCTTGAGAAAGTGATTCTTAATAGACATTTTTAATATCGATATACATTTGGATCCTTTTATATGAACAGGTAAAGCATTAAATAATTTTATTGCCTGAGCAGTGAAGGACTGATTAAATTTATTTTATACTAGCTGTGCCTGCGACTTCGTGCACGTTTAAATTCAGCAAAGAAGTTATTGTTGTAGCCTTAGTTACTTCTTATTACATCAGCTTTCTGTCAGTGGAAGTCCCGTCAAAATCTGTCCAGCCGTTCCAGATATTAGCCGGAACAAACAGACAGGTAGACAGACAGACACATAGACAAAAATTGAAAAAAATGTTATTTTGGTATATGTACCGTGTAAATATACATAACATAGGCATTTAGTAAAAAGAGATTATTTTAATATTACGAACAGACACTCCAACTTTATTATACGTATAGACACAATAATTTTAATAATTTTGTTATTTTATATTGGATTATCAAAACTCGACAAATGTTGTCTATTACCAATTTTATTAGTAATGGAGTGCCGTTTAGTGGCGACTAAGAACAATGTCAATGTATTAAAAGTGTAAAAGCCTTTTTGATGAAGAAATATATACATTTTCACAGTGATCGTTAGTTAAACGGGGTTTAAGTCTTTTTTATCAAGTATATATATATATATATATAGGATTGGCAAATGGTCCACCAGATGGTGTTATCACCGCCCTTAGACATTGGCTATGTAATAAATTTTAACCTTTCCTTAGATCTCCACTGTGCCACGAACCTTGGAAACTTCGTTATTACGACTTTCGAGCCTGTTAGTTACACAGCTAGTTACACTGGTTACATCCTTCAATCTGAAATACAATATTGAAAAGTATTGCTGTTTAGCGGTAGAATATGAGTGGGTGGTACTCAGAATGTCTCGCACAAAGATCTACCACCTTTTAATCTTAAAATGTCAACTTGCACTCACTTAAAGTAAATCATAATATTTAAACAGATTGACTCAACAAAAACTTCTATCAATAATTATTTAAATAAAACTACGGAATCTATCAAATTAGTAAATTTTATTTTCGGTATCATCAAACGAAAAGTAACGATAAACTGGCAACACGGAGTTTCGACTCTAAATTCAAAGTCAATATATCTTTAATGACGCAAGATGCTTTTAGTTTTGCTAATTGGATCGTGTTGCGTAGAAATTTCTCTGTCAAATCTTACCAAGTTTTATTTGTGTTCCTGTATGTTGGTACACTTGCACAACACCGCTCAATACACGTCAGCAAAAATAATTAATTACAAATATAGATGATATGATTTTTTATTTTGCTGGTATTCATTCAAGAAATGCAATTTGTATTTCCCGAATTAATTTTTGATTAATATATAATTATTACATAAATAATGTTCAATTTTGTCTGGTATGTGTACTTTAAACAAATATGAGTACAGTTTTATTGATATACATGATGATAAATTAAGAATTTTAATAATTTAAACTTCACAAAAATATAATTATTTTTTCATTTTTTGCTATCTTTACTGTTAGATGTCTTACGCACACAAAGACACGTTCTAAGTACGATGTTGTGCGTCACTCACACTGATGCCGAAAATTGACGTGGAGGGGCGTGCCTTCGTGAATGAATCAGTATAAGGGCACGATAAACTAGCGTGTTCGAGTTAGTTCAGAAATGTTCCGAGTGCATAGAAAGTTAGTATAATCTATTATTAAGTATCAGTAGAGGTGGTTGTAATCTAGGGCTATGTAGTTTAAGCTGTTTGTAGTTTAAACTTTACAAACTAGTTGTCAAATGTTTGCCTGAAACTTTATATGGATGTCTGTTTATATGACAGCGTTTAATAGTTGTGCGTTATAATAGGCTTAAGTCATATTATATATTAATAGCGTAAGCCGATATGACTTTATATAAAAAAGAATTAATTTTAGAGAGCGGAAAAACATTACTGGCCGGTTAGAGAGCGGTACTACTATTTGATATTAAAATTTTCATTTAAAAAAGGTTTCATCATTTTGGCGCCAAATGTAGATAAGTGACTTGTAGTTTACAATGAAATGAAATCAAAACAAAACTTGTCATAGGTTTCGAAATTCCTAAAAATATTTCGAACGCGAAGTTTCGCGAGACATCCACTAGTTGATAATGAATTGTGAAGAGTTTGATGTTACATGCTATCGTATGTCTGAAGAGTTTAATAATTTAAATATAGTTTAAAATTTACACGAAAAATTACATTGAAATCTATTCAGGTATTATATGTTAGTACAAATACAAAAATTACATTTCACCGTATAATTTTACAGAAAAATATTTCGAGTCGTTGAAAATTATTTATCTCCCATTAGATATGGTTTGTCGCAACAAAAAAAAGATATATCGCGTGAAAACAAAGTTATATAAATAAATGTTAACCTAAGAGGAAGAACAAGGGCAATAATCAAGTAAAAAATATTAATGAGAAATGTTTAGAAGAATTTAACTCGATAAATAAGCTTTAATCCAAAATAATCCACTCGATAAAGAAAAATCTTTATAAATTGAAGTAACTTATTGAAATCTAGTTAAGACAACCACGAAGATGGTAATGAATATTCAGGCGCTCATTTACAAATAATCTTTAAGCCGTATCTTATACGTATCTTTGTTTCTTACCGAAGGAGGTTTTACTTTTTATTTTTGTAGTTAACAAAAGAATTTTGTTTGCTTTAATATTTAAAAGGAGCATCAAATGATTACTCAAACAATTTTGTTTTAAATTTTTTTTAATATTATTCTTAATTGTAACTTTATTTTATCAAATGTTTATTGATCTCATTTGATTACAATATGTTACGCATTTGATTTTATCTACACCGGTCTTTGTTTAATTTTAATGATTTTATAATTAGCAGCGGAAACGAAGCTGATGTATATGTTGTGCTATAATTGTGATTTCATTGTATGTATCCTTAAAATAAATATAATAAAAAAATGACACTAAATGTTAGCTTATAACAAATATTTCTGTTAATACAAGTTTCAGCAGCGGCTTCACTTTCTATGTGACTGTGCATGTTTTAAGTACTTACATACCTATATTGTCTTTTCTCTACACAACGGTTCGCAACGCAAGATCTGTTAAGTACTTAAGACGGGAAAACTACACAAAATAAAATTACACTTAATAAATTAAATTTTAGCGCCCCTAAAGAAAAGTTAAAACTTACGGGTAGCGTATCAAATTCCATCCCGTGCTGAAGAAGATATACGAAACACACATAAAACCGTTCAAAATGAATTAGTTACTTTATTTTATATCGTTTATGATTATAACGTTGAATAAGTTAAGACAAAAATAAGCAAAATGTATTGTTTACATTAAGAAAGATAAAAGATTCAATCTCTAATGGGAGCTTGTTAAAAATAATCTTTGAGTTTTGAAGGAAATACAACTAGCCACCAGGGAGCAGTTGACACAGATAAATACGAGCAAAGTGGTGGACTATTAAGGTGTCTTCATCGTGGAGGTAGTGATGTGCAGTCGAGTTTATCGATAGTCGTATAAAAATTTGCACGAAAATATCAATGAAAATTATTTATTAGCATGCGTTAATTTTTCTTAAATATTTAAACTGACAAATGCAGTTTTCCTTTAACTCAGAATATGTGATAAAATATGAACATCAATTAAGCATTTGAAAATCTTGTAGTGATTACTCGCGAATGAACCCTCAATCTTTGGTTAGTATCTTTTAATCTCTGGGCCATCCCATTACATGAAAACTCAAGTATAATTAGATTGACATAGATAATATAATAAACACTTTATAAAGGGCTGACTAATGATATTGAAATAAACTCAAACTCAAATTCCTTTGTTCAATATAGAAGCATTGCACTTACTTATTGATAGTCAAATTAAACACTACCACCGGTTCGGAAAAGGATACGCCCTGACCTGAGAAGAACCGGCGAAAGAAACTCAGCGGTTCTTTTGTCAATTTTATTATTTACATATATTCAATATGAAAAGAAATGGCCAGGAGGCGATCGTTTAATTTCCAAAGTGTGCTATCAATCATAAACTCACTAATTGTGTAATAACTTTTCTCACACAAGCGTTCCTTTTAAGCATTTGAGGCATTTTGAAGTATATTATTATACTGTGATAAATAAATATTAAATCATATTTATCGATATAAAACATACCATCACTAAAATGCATTTTCGCACAATGGTCTCGGGTTAGACGCAAATAGGTGGGGAGAGCAAACAAAGTGCTAGCGATGTTCACATCTCTATTAGACTCTTGATAGCCGTCTCATAGAGGAATGGAGATATTGGTTATAGATATATGGCAGAATTAAATTCTAGTTGAAATGCGTCATTATTTGTGGAAGATGTTATTTATTGTTATGAATACTTTGTGTATTTGATCTTAGACTAGTTGCCTCAAATGTGTGTTTAAATTTTAGTTCCAATTTGAATGCGTAGAGATTTCCGTATTATAAAAGTCACACTTTGCACAAACTTTGGAAAACTTTTAAGTATGGCTTCATATTTAGTTGTTACTTACGTATCAAAAGGGTTTGATAGTAAATTTATGTTTCTTGGTAATGTTTATTATACAATATATGCATTGTATAGAAGACGTAGTATTAGATCGTAGAAAGTTTGTATTTATTTAACTTATTATTTTAACATTATTTGTTTTTTTTTTATTTTATTTTGAGGGAATATATATTTTATTTATATTGTACTGTATTAAGCACGATGTAACAAAACCCTATTGGATTTATCCGTACATCGGTATCTTTGTCAACACTCATAGACTTAAAACTATACAATAATAACAAAATAAAATATAAAAGAAACAAAAAGCAGGTACATAGCAAATAAATAATGTTATAATTAGTTGTTTAAAACAGCGTAAGTGAATTGTCGCTTTGACTATTCATTAACCTGCTCAGAACAACATCGTTTAGCATAGCGTATACAGGTGGTTCCATGTATTGTATTAATATATTTTTTATATTTGCAAAATATACATCGAGTTTTTTCTTAACGTTTTTTACATTTATTTCCAGTTTTAAATTGTATGACGGACTGTTCGATAATGTTGGTATAAGGTATTCTAAGGTTCATATGGTTAATATGCGATAATGATATTTATTGGAGAATATACGAGTATAACTGGTAACACAGAGATAAATTAAAAAATGTCTAATAAAGGCTCGATAAAGGCCTATTTTCAAAGAACAATTTTGTGTTTATTTTTCCAGTCTATTTCTTTTATCATACAATCCAATATCATATCTTTGCATAAGGCTTCTGGGGTGTATCTCAAATCCTATGGCAATGAATTGATCGTATAGTCGTAAAAGTGCCAGAATCGGTGCTCGAAGGTGATCATTTACGTATTGTAGTATTATTCTATCGTTCTAACATCTTCCTTTTTGTTGGTCTGCTTTGGTAAGAATATATTGTTCAAAAATGTGCTATGTTTTTTTTAGGCATCTTTCACTATTCCTTGTAGTTCAACTGTAGTTATATGTCCTTGTAAGTACTTACATAAAATTGTAACATTAATATTTATTTGACAATTATTCGTTTGTATTCTTGGTTAAATTTTACATAATTACTAAATTAAAGCGGTGTCCACAAAATATTTAACAAAACTTCGTTCTGTCATTATTCCGTTATTTAACAACAATTTCCCACAAAGAATAAATTTTATTCAATTCCCAACTTTCACGGAATAAAACTTTGGTATTCATCATTTACATTAATTCTAGAATTGTGGACGATTCTGAATGACAAAAGGATCTAGAATTAGGGTACCTGGACTCATTTAAATTTCATATCAAAGTTGCATCTCGCCTCTATTATACGAACTTGTGGGACTTAAATTAGAAAGAAATAAATTGCTGAGGTTCCGTGGAGATTTCAAGCGAAGGACTTTGTATTTTTATAGAATATTCAATTTAAATTAAATATAATAGTGTTGCTAGTTGTCAGTTGATTTCAATTATACAGAGTAATGTTTGTATGATACGTATGTATAGAATTTAAGGGATCGAACCACCTGCATGACCAAGCGAAGCGCATCATGACATCGTTGGTAAAGCTACGGCCACACGAGTGCGGTTAAGGAGAATCTGGTTGTTGCGTCAGCGTGCGCGTTGAGTGAATTACGTTGCAGTACGATGGTTGAAAAAAACCATAAAAATACAATTTATAATTAAAACTATTTTCTAATTAAGACTAACTTCTCGATTGAAGTCAAATCTAATAATAATTTACATTGCTAATGGATTAATAATGCATCCTCGGCTGATGCAATATTTCACAACATCCGTCGTAAATTATTTTACTTAAACAAATAATAATTTGCAATCTAAGCTATATACCTATACTATTCTATACTATGGTTCTACGTAACTAGTGCTTGTTCTATTCATATTGTGTTTTTGATATCGTATGCTTGGATGTTTGTCTATTTTTTATTAAATGGGTATTCTTTAATTTTATAGTTTTTTTAAGGGTTTAGGTAATTTAAATTTACTATAATGAAGTGTCAAGATTTTTCAGAGCCAACTTCACATCGTAAAAACTCGTGAATGTTCCACTATTGGGTGATGCATCATCTCCACTTAAGGATGCTATTTTATAGCTGACATCCACGTAACTTTACGTGGACTGGAGGTATTCGTGAGGCAGATTTTCATTTAACGCATATTACATTTCAAAATCTTAGGTTCCACGTATGGTACACGTATTTTATTATAAAATGGAGCAATAAAGACTATTAATTCTTTAAACTTCCGTAAAGAAATTTCCTTAACTAAAATACTCGTTGAGCTATAAATTTAAAATTCATGGGAAACAATGCATTTCTATCCGAGTTTCCCTAGCTTTGCGAAGTTGAATGAAAATAGTGACATTCTATTTCAAGTGAATTTAAGTTAGGGATTCTACGTGGATACTTTTTCACACTTTGTCTGTACAATGTATGTAGCGCCTCGAAGTGAGATACTGTTGATGAAATGTATTGGTGGTGGCCTTGGGATGTGGACTGACTCGTATATCGGGACGACATACGGCATGTCACTCGCTACGTTCTTTTGTTTGCAACTAACAAGGGGGATGTCACACCCCCTTCATACATTCAATTAAAATGTCTTACATATATCATCATAAATTCATGATAGTTTTCAGTTATCTATATTATTGGTATTAAGCTAGAGAGTATTTTGAACAAACTACTCTAAGATATACTAGACCGAAAAAAAATGCCTTGCATATACTATTTATTTAAAAAAGGTATCAATACATATAATAAAATTGGAGTGTTTGTTTGTAATATTGAAATAACCGCTTTTACTAAATGCATATGTATGTATACACGGTACATATACCAAAATAACATTTTTAACAATTTTTGTCTGTCTGTTTGTTCCGGCTAATCTCTGCAAAGGCAGGTCCGATTTTGACGGAATTTTCACTGGCAGATAGCTGATGTATTAAGGAGTAACTTAAGCTACTTTTATTTTAAAACAAGTAGTTTTGCTCGCGTGAATATATTTACAGTTATCTTAAAATATTAGGTGATTACCTTTTTGTATACCACATTGGTGTGTATTTCATTCCTTAGGGTAGAATATCCATAAACACTTAAATACATATCTACTCGTTTTTAATCAGTATCCCAAAAATAATAATATATATACTTAATATATAAATAAATAAAATTTCATGTTTCTAACTTAAAAAATGAACGAATTTCCCTACAAACTTGCAACCCTTATTTCACCTCTTTAGGGGTAGAATATCTAGAAACGCTTAAATACATATATACCTACTTATTTCTAATCAGTATTCCAAAAATAAAGTTTCATGTTTCTAACTTAAAAAATGTCGGACTTCCATAAAAACTTTTAATCCTTATTTAACCCCCTTATATGGGGTATAATATCCAAAATCCCTTCCTTAGTGGGTGTCTACTCGATAAAACGATTCTACTCGCCAAATTTCATGGAACTAACTTTAATAGTTTACGCTCGGCGATGATGAATCAGTCAGTCAGGACTGTTATTTTTTAAGTACAAAAATATAGATCATTAAATAGTATAAAACAAAGTCGCTTACCGCTGTCTGTCTGTCCCTGTATATATGTCCCTATACTTAGATCTATAAAATAATGTACTACAGTACTGTACATCTTATAAAGGTCTTCAAAAAAGTCCGCGATGGCATATCTCTATTTCTTAGGAATAACCCGCAATAACCATTTTTTATCCTTTACTTTTTACGAGAAATAATAGCTTATTTTTTCAACGATTTTAAGCAATACAGCATGAATCAATTAAATACATTGTGCATCTAATATAGATCAAAATGGCCCATAACAGCATGTAATTTAAAGGAATATTTTCGAAAATATTACATATTTAAACGCAGGGACATAGCGGTTTGTATTGTCTAATGACAAAAAGCTATGAACTTTGTAAATAATTATATTCTGTAGTATATTTAGTATCAATATTGCACCCGTGCGAAGCCGGGGCGGGTCGCTAGTATATTATATAATGTTACGCTACGATATACCAAAATGCGCGATACATTAAATATATTTTGTTCATAATTTCTACAAACAATAATATGTTCGGTCACAAATATGACTCATATTTGGTCACACATTTTTAATCTAGTCTGAACTCACCATTAGACTTCAATATGGCATCCTAATAACATTTGCATGAGCTAATCGAGGCGGCCTTGTATATATGTTTCAATTAAGCGATACGAATAATCTTAACTAGTCAATATTTGTACTGACATTGTCTTTACTGTAAGACATAATTTGATGTTAAGGTATATCTTAGGTTTTTAAATATAGAAATGGCTTATTAAAAATTTAGGTATATTACTCAATGGAAGATTATATTAAAGGTAAAAAAGCGTGAAGTATTTAATGATTTCTACGCAGAATATATAAAAACAAAATATTAGAAATTTCCTTAATTATTTTGGGGCGTTTAAAAAATATAGCAATGCCCCAAAATAATTAAGGAAATTACACAAGTCATCTAATAAAGTTATCTTATTTGTATACCATATAATTGTAACTGATATCTAATGTCTCGCCCCCATAACATGCCCAAAAAATGGTTGTTTCTATCAAAACATTCGCAGTGGAAGCCTAGATCCTAGAGGTTGACTATTATACAATTCCATATATCAGAAAATCCGTAAAGTTTTAATCTCGCTCCTGATTTTTTTCAGGTCATGTCGAATATACCGTCCACTTGGATAATTTATGCACACACATGACGCAACTTAAAGTCTATCATAAAAATAGTCTTCCTGATAACGATTAGATAAGGTGCGAATTATTCCGATCCGTGCAGAAGACGGCCATCGCAGTGGCGTGAGTGGGAATCTTAGATGACCTCATCAAGCAAGGGTTTCGCTATGAAAGTGTCCACTGCGTAATAGAAAAAAAAGGAGCGCCGTCCCTCGATTTGGTGGACCTGTGGCAGTTTTTTTTAGATTGGTTTAATTATATTCACAAATTGAGCATATCAAAATTCAGTCGTGCTTGTCTAAATTTTTCGAATCGCAATCGCAGTACAAGATAAATATTTATACAAACTGTTGGACTGTTCATCTTCGTTTCAGCGTTTTTATTGAAGATGTACAGTTTCCGACATCTGATTTCCTATTGGGAGTCGAGAGTGACACATTTATTCATTTATTCTATGCAAACAAAAGTCTATACCAAAATATATCCGTCAAGACTACTTTGTAAAGATTTATCACACGAAGAAATTGTTTCGACGTAAAAATCGTTTGATATCGCATTAACAGGAGTTAGTGTTACAGCTCAAAGCTTAATGTGACTTTGGATAAAAATCATCAAGCTACACTCGATATAAATTAACTAGATAAGATAAAGGGACGTAGTTTGATGTAATCTATGAGTGTCCTCGAGTAATATCTGATTTTCCGAATAAGACATGTTTGTTTTCATTTTTCTTGCTTAATAGGTTTTTCCTATTAAACAAGGAAAAAAGAAATTGAATATTAATAATGCGATATTTGCTGGCTTAGATGTTCCATATGCAATTTTCCAAGTATATTTGCCAAATCAATACAGTTCTCTTTGCACAAAATAAAAGTTAGCAATACGAAACGAATTGTCGGAAAATATTTAGAAAAGGTTGAATCGCGAATTGTATTAAAAGATTTATATACAATTGCATTCGCAGAACCGAATCGGAGAATAAAATGTTGGTAGTGCATCTGAAAACGACCGTACTGTCTTCTATATTTAAATTACGTTGAGTTTAGTGTAATGTATTAAAAAGTTAATATTTTTTATGAATTGTTTCGATTAGTCTATAGTTATTAGAAAATATTATCATATATAATTTATATCATTTACAGTATTTTAACATACCAAGTATTTATGTTTACTTTGTCGCTTCCAGTATTAGTATTAAATTAATGATCTCTGACAAACCCTAACAAGAGTATACAATTAGAGTCACGAACGCGGTGCATTGTTTCTTTTTATCTCGTTAGCCGCTAAGATTTACAGCTTCAAATGACGTGATGTTTCAAGAAAAAGGTGAAAGAAATGTCCCTTTTAGAAAACAATAATTTACGCAAGGAAAATTCTGTGGCGACGGTAATTATGACTCCATCTTGTTTTATATGGTTAGAAATGAACATACTAATTACTCGTGTTTATCTTTTAATTAATCTATGAAAAATGTTTTTTTAATTATTTAGAAATTTATCAATTTATTCAGAACACACACACACACAACAGTAGTAATAATAGTTATACATTATAACTATTAATAAAAAAAATCGATTTCATGAAAATACTTTAGGAAAAAATAAAAGATACAAAATTTATAGAACTATTTTATTTATTTATGATTTATTTTGTGTATATCATATACTATAAATAATCTCACTGTTCACTTCATTTATCAGTCACTTAAATTATTGTTCACGAAGCTAGAACACAACCTGTTATGATATCCTCTTTCCAATAAAAAATACATTGATTTCATCGTTTAACATAAAACTTATATATGTCCAATCTATGGTAAATAAATCCATACCACATCCGAGGACACTCATAAATTGGCACAGAAAAATAAATATGTCTAACGGCAGTCTGTTTGATGGCAGAGGACGGTGGATTACGAATTACAAATATATAATTATAAGAAACAAATTAATATATAATTACATCTTAATTCATGACAAAACTTAACGTACGAAGCCAAAGTGATTTATGGTATCATATAAAAATACTTCTTTCGAAGACGCTTCAAAGTAAGTTTCAAAAGTAAAATTGAATATTTTATCATAATTTCTCCTTCTGATTACAATCTTTTCATAATTTTCATCATTACAAAGCATGCGAATTTGTTTGGCTTCATCATTTTGAATAATCAAATTTATTGCGTTCAACTTAATTACGTAAATGTTTTTGCTTTGGTGATTAAATATTTTGATGGAAATATATATATTTTTTGCTTTTTGGCTTTAGATTCTAATCAGGCGATGTTTATGTAATGGAAAATATCTTCAACTGCTTCGTTGGTTGTACGTCTGTAGATTATGAGGTCCTAGGATCAAATGTTCTGTCGAATAAACATGTATATTTTTATAGCATAGATAGACGGACTTGCAAATAGGCTGATGGTAAGTGGACATCACTGTTCATAAATATTGGAGTCGTAAGAAATTTAACCACTTCTTATGTCGTCAATGTGCTGCAAACCTTAGGAACTAAGATGTTATATCCCTTGTGTCTGTAGTTACGCTGGCTCTGACCTTTCAAACCGGAACGCAACAATACAAAGTACTGCTGTTTGGTGGTAGGTTTGCTAAGTTGGTGGGAATACCCAGACTGGCTTGCACAAAGTCCTTCTACCAAGTAGATCGGGTTTGGAATATTCTACATTTTATCTTATGTAAATGTTATATTAACTTTTATGTAAATGTACTTTTTGATCTTTCAATACATTCATGAGAAAAGTTTACAGGTCAGTTAATCCAAATAGTCGTAAAAACGTACTCACAAGAGTGCAACAAACTTAATATAAAACAAATATTTCTTTATTACGGTAATTTAATAATAGCTAAGAAGTGAACTTGTATTTATTGCACTTTGACATACTTTAACTATGATCTCAAAACTTAACTCCTGTTTACTTAGGTTTTTTTTGCATCTCTTTCACGTGTTTTAGATGAGAAAGAGATAGACACACTTGCGGTGATTTTAGTGCAAGGACAAAGTCTTGGTCCGGATTGTTTGCGTTTCAGCGGTTTATGGAGGCAGATAATGGATGTATAGCAACGGCAGATGGGTCTTGATTAGAGCCATTACAACAGCGTTTATAGTTCTCCGCTAAGTTTAAAAGAGTTCTCTATTATAAAACACTACCTTACTAATACATGTTGTATGGTATTGTTACACAATACTTAGTCTTTCTTTATAATCTTAAATTACTGATGACAGAAGAATATGTGTTTAATTATTCATAGTATTATTATTACAGATTTGACATGTTTTTTGTACAGTCATTAATCTTATAGATTCAATAGACTTTATTATATTGACGGATTTTTTGATTGAGTGTAGTGCTGACTTACCACGCACTTTATCTTCGAGTACATTAGTTTTCCGATTGTTTCTGATAATGTTGGTAAGGTGTTTTCGAAGTTGTTTTAGAAGAAATAGTAATAATATTAACTACTAATGAATATAGACGCAGACATCTAATAATTGGAAAAGACTTAATTTTATATTCATTAAAAATATATTTTCGATATAAAATGAAAACGATTTTTTTATTGATAGGTTTTATTTATTAAAATATAAATATGACGCAAGGCCAATACAAATTATGACAATGGAGTCGTTGGTGTGAACATTACAAATATTTGCGTGTACACCAAATGAAAATATTTAAAAATAAAATGTAAAAGCAACAATTATAATATATTTATTTGTCCACATCAAATAGAAGTCTGCTAGTATTTGCGCGTATCCCAAAATAAAAAATCGAGTACGACAAAAAAATATAGTTGATAGTTTTAAAATAAGTATAAGGCCGGCAACGCATCTGCAAGCACCCTGGTGTTGCAGATGTCCATGGGCGGTGGTAGTCACTTTCCATCAGGTAAGCCTCTAGCTCGTTTGCCAACTCATAAAAAAAAAAAAACATTTAAACTATTGAGAAAATATCAGTCACGACTTTAAATTATTACAAGGGTATTAACTTTAAACAACTATAACTCCGATTTTGGAAAACTGTTATCTCTAAAATGATCATCACCACATTAATAAGAAATTGTATAAATTTATTTTTATTTTATGTAATGCAAATCACTTAACTTATTTTTAACATCGAACGAACGAACAAAACTTTTATGTTTACAATACAATTTCAACGTTTAAAGAAAGTGTGAAATATTAAAGCATTCCTATTTTTATTTTAATGGCCACATTTACATAATGTCTTCGTATTCCTTCGAGATGATTCAGCCGGAGAAATTATTCCGTTGGTCTTTGTTTGAAACTTTCTTGTTTTACTCTCTACTCACAATAGATGTAGGATTCGAAATATTCAAAGTGTCCATTTGTTTCGTAGCTGATGTATGATGACATTTCTTCAACATTTCGTCAAGTCTTTTTACTTAAGAGAACACACTTGTGGTGAAAACTTACTTTTTGATTAATAATATTGGTATAAGATACTCCATGTTTGGCCGATATTTTTTAGGCTATTACACGATTATAACCAATCTTCCTTTATCATATCTGATGCCTTTTCACCAATCATTATTGTCGGTGCATTTGTGTTCCCTCTTACGATAACTGGCATAATTGACGCGTCAACTACTCTTAAATTATGTATTCCGTATACTTTTAATCTGGGATCGACAACCGCATCTTTATCCCACGCTGGTCCCATTCTACACGTTCCTACAGGATGGAATATGGTTGTGGTGTATTGAGTAAGTAAACAAGCAAAGTAATCATAACTACCCCAAACGTGTTGAGTGCATCCTTTCACTGGTACTCTAACGAACCTCGCACCAATATATTTGAACGTTTTTGTGTTTTCTAAACTAACAACATATCGCATACCTTCAACTAATACATCAACGTCCTTTTTGACTGTGAAAAATCTTGTGTATATCAAAGGTTGCCCATAAATAGGGTCTGTTTTATTTAATAAAAGAAACCCTTTACTTTTTGGCACAAGTAAGAGCGGCCTAGCACCAATGCCATTGTAAAAAGGTAGAGGAAGAAAGTCGGTTGTCAAGTAAGTTGTGGGATCCGAGTAGAAATCTTCTACATTTCGACCATTAAAATGAATTTGAATGTCGGGCACATCATCCGTGGCATACTTAGTTTTTACAAATGCTATGCTATTAAGGAGACTTGTAGAACTTATTGGTCCAGTTTTCTTATGTTTTTGTTTATAATATCTTTTGATTTTATTCAGCATCTTGGGGGCACTAATTAGTGTCGATGTTTTATTAGAAATAGACATAATAAGAGCGTTTGTTGTAACATGGTCTTGTAAGTTTTGACCAACGCTTAAATCCGAGAGAACAGGTATATCAAATTTTTGTAGTTCTTCTTCGGGCCCTATCCCAGATAGCATCAATAGTTTTGGAGAATTTAGTGAACCACTACTGACAATGACTTCTTTTTTCGCAATTACTTCGTAACGTACTCCGTTCTTATAATAAGTAACTCCTTTGGCTACTTGCGTTTCTGAATCTATATTGATTTTTGTAACATGTGCATTCGTGATTATATGTAAATTTTTACGTTCATTTCGAATAGGTTTGATAAAAGCAATGTTAGTTGATACCCTACGGCCATTCCTGGATGTCGAAAGGCCTATATTTGTTCCGAAATTATCTTCTTCATTTAAATCTTTTACGGGTAGCCCCTTTTCTTTGAAAGCGGCCACCAGCATAACTGTATTTATATCAGTGTAAGAAAATCTTTCAACAGTCAGTGGTCCATTAACTGAATGATAATATGAGTCTTTAGATGCTTGATCACGGTTATTTTCAGATTTTTTGAAATAAGGTAGGACCTAAAATGAAGAAACAACATATTTAAATAAAAAGGAAGAAGCACAAATAGCAAGAATAAGAGTAAAAAGTATAATTAACCTCGTTGTAGGTCCAGCCGTAGTTACCCATTTCGGCCCAGTTATTGTAATCATGACTATTTCCTCTCATATAGACTAGGTAGTTGATTGCACTGGATCCACCCATAGTTTTACCGCTACAAATAATTTGACAAAACGTCAGTTTTGTATTATTACTATACTAGAGACCTGCCTCGATTTCACACTGGTGCAATTTATAAAAAGATATTCTCATATTTATCTGTGCGCTTAATGAGAAACTATTAAGCATATTAAGCGTTTATACGTTTGAAGGTATGTCAAAACTAAAATATAAAATGATATTAAATTAGTTTGAATAGCAATTTTAATGTAAAAATACTTCAAAATTCGTTCTTGACTTATAGATTAAAATTAGGATCATTTTTGCTGCAAAATCCAAAATTGTATTGTTACGTCTGTTTAGTGGATCACAGAGATCGACTTTTTTGGCTGCATGTAATTTGGAAACAGTGATATCGACTTAAGTATTCATTCCAATGATATAGTGTAATTTAAATCTATGTGAAATGCTCAAGGTAACTTATACGTTTACCTGAACAAGATTTAATAATGAATTGGAAGAAATGATTTCGCATATTATAACCTACAGTTTTTTTACTAATCTGTCATTAATATAAATAGTTATTATGAGTTTATTTTAGAAGATAGATTCTGTCACGGACTTTTCTGTAAGCTTTTTTAGGACGTTTAATTTTCCAGTACATTGTTTTTGCAACTCCTAATATATAAACACTGTCATATCTCAGCCATATTGAACAAAATATTTACAAATGATAAATACAAATATTTATCCTTTATCGTTCTTTCTATTAGAGTAAATCGTATCAAAATCTGTCGAGTGATTTATTAGTAAGTATAGTGACTTTGTTTTAAACTATTTTATTTAGGTTATGCGTTGTAAAGATAAATTAATTTATTAATAATATATTTGTTGTTTTTAGTGAAATTAAACGTAATTATAAGTTGCACGCTATGTTTTATTAAATACGAGTTCGACCACAGATAACAGAGTTAAGTCATAAATTACAGATAACATCTAGTGATGTATTTATAAACTAGGGCTGTGGAAATCGAAAAAGAGGAAGCTATTTAAATATACTACAGATAATTGAACAATATTATTATGCATTTTTGCTGTTACTGTACCTTGTCCAAGTACAAGTCTGGCCCTTTAAAGAGCGACAGGTCAACTTTTCAGGTTGAGTCGTATACTTCCAATCGATGTTAGACCTTCCTAATGCGGTTGCAAATGCGGGAACACTTGTAACATCCGGTTCTTCGCCTCCAGCTTCTAAAAGTAGTATCTAAAATTATATCAAATTGAACATATCATTAGAAGAATTAATAACATCATTATACTCTAATACGAGCTGCGTGACCCCTACGTGTATTAGGCGATACGAAGAGGCTTAATTTAACAAACCTATCATTTTGACAAAAGTTTTGGATGATTAATCATTGTTAGCCTAAAGATTGACGTGTTTGACGATTTTAAAGTCCTTGCAAGTGTTAATAAAGTACGTTTTGATATCGACGAATAGATTTTTTTTATTAATGGTAAAGTTATATAACAGGTATGTAATAACAGTAGAGAATAACAAAATTTCTATTTACTTCGTTAGTTGTGAATACGAACTTCGCAACTTCGGGAGAGTTTAGTTATTTTCAATATTGGTCTATTTTGCTTTAATAGTTTCTCAATGAATATCAAAACTCTCCGAGATCCAACAGAAACTTGTTTCGATTGCAACAGTCCCAAAACTTTATAGTACTCTTTACGTGTTGTAAATTGCTGTTCTGTGACTTGTTTTGAATGTTTTACCTTTATATTAAATAATACACTTTAATCCGACAAAGTCAATGAGAAATAGCTAGTAATTATTCAATTAGGATATTTTGTCCTTGTCGGTAATTGAACTTTCTATGAAATCTATGATGAATATATTATTCGTTTATAGTATCATCAGTTATTGCCTGCGTCTTCGCTCTCATTTTTGGGGCTTGGTCGTCAAGTGTCAAGCTTGCATGCTGGTAAAGAACTAAAGGCCGTGAAAGAACAACATACAGACAGACAGAGATACTTTCGCATTCACAATATTAGTGTTTATCAATTTATTAGTCTTCAGACCGATGATCTAAATGTTTACCTTGTTTACCTTGGGAAAAACAATTGCTTATGTGAATAAATAGTGGCTGATCACGATTATGACTGATTTATAAAATGTAAGGTGTCAATTGTGATATCAGTTACCTTAGTTAAAAGTCTATACCGTCTCAATTTAAATTATATGCCGTATTGGTCATATTTACACCTTTATATTTATTTTAATTTTTAAAATTATACGCTATTATAAATATATACAAAGATAGAGTGAGATAAAAAAGGGCAATGATCTGAATGAAAAACCATCAAAGCAAGATATTCGTTGCGTATTAAGGACGGGCGTAGAAAGGATTTTGGCAAATATTTATTTTAGATGGGTTGAAATATCCACCAATCGTCAACTTTATCCATTCGAACCGCTCAAAGTGTCATTCTTTTAAACACACCCAAACAAATAACAATGATTATATTTACTTTCGGGATTGGATAAACTTGTCGCTTTAAAAATGCACGTAATATATCTATTTTTCAGCGTATCTTGCAAAACCGCGATGGGTATTGCCACTGATATTATAAAATCTCTACCATTCATTGAATTTTAACCGACTTTTGACTCTAAGAGACCCACGCTAAGCTTAATTGCTACTACTACTAGTGTATTAAAAACAGATAATCACGTAAGAAATTTGCATAAATAGTTCAAATGATCAATACCTACCATTTTTATATAAACAGTTGCTAACTATAAGATTATTCGGTCAAATTTTTTTTATACGCTTGTACGATACAAGCAAAAACACCGTCACCAAAACGCACTTCATCTTCTGATATAAAATTTATGCTTAATGGTGGCAGTGTTTTCAGTTAAGTAATACGAACTGTCTCAAGCAACACAACTGTTATGTGTAGTAATTCATAAATATAAATATAAATATTGGACAACATCACATACATTACTCTGATCCCAATGTAAGTAGCTAAAGCACTTGTGTTATGGAAAATCAGAAGTAATGACGGTACCACAAACACCCAGACCCAAGACAGCATAGAAAACTAATGAAATTTTTCTACATCGACTCGGCCGGGAATCGAACCCGGGACCTCGGAGTGGCGTACCCATGAAAACCGGTGTACACACTACTCGACCACGGGGGTTGTCAAATTCATTCTTTTTTTGAAATCTACATTGGTTAATAGCTCGATTACGCATATCGTAGTATCGACTTAATTACGGAACGGTATGGAATTCGGCATTTTTTAATGTCATATTGTCTTTGTAAACAATATATCATTTTTATTATTTACAAATATGACATTGGACAAAACAAAAAGTGCCGAACATAATTCATTTTCATCGCTTCACTTCATTCATGTTTCACGGCCGTTGCTTTTGTTAAAATAACAATTAAAAAAGCAAAAAAAATTATAATGTCAAGAACTATAATAACTTAGATCATAACTAAGACTATAAATGCGCAAATAAGTTTGATTGTTACACTTTCACGTCCAGTGTCACCCTTAAACATTTAGGTGTCCCGGGCAGAACTTATTTCGCCTTTTTATATTCGACCAGGGTCGAAATGGGAAGGTTAAAGATGGCCCTTAGAAAACATGGCCCGACTCTAATGAGGGTATTGAGGTTATGTATAGGTTATCCCCTAAATTTGGCGCTCTTGCCCCCATCGCGGTTCCCCCTAACGCCGGCATGGTTTACGTCTTCACTGTTCATCAAGAAAAATTGGCAGACAAGTTGTCAGGGGTATAGAAAAAGGATACCTAGCCCTTAAACTCATCCGACACACAGGTAAAGCCTAGCAGATAACTAATTATATATTTCATACTACCTAGGTCTCGCGGTTTCATTCGCAATACATTTGTGTAATAGATAGCCTGTCTCACTTAGTTTCTATTATCAATTGATGTTCAGAGCTACCGCTCTGTTCCTTAGGATTTTTGCCAGAAAAATTCGCTAAGGATCAACGTGTTATTTTTACTGGGACGTTACGTCTCTGCTTATTCCCTGTTGCATCGTAATTCCGATTTTTCTGATGGATTTTTTCCACTGGATTTTTTCGGGAGTTGAATTAAAAATAAAATTGAAATCCGTCGAACAAAAATAGTTTTTTATTGAAACTATCTTTTTTTCTCAAAATATGTGGAAAAAATAAAACGAAACGCATCAATGGTCAAAACGTTTGGGTATCATGTACGTCAAATTAAAAGCTAATTAATTGCAAGCGACACGAGAACTAAAAGTAAGTAAAAAGAACTTGGCTCGACTCCAAGTATATCTACTGCAAAGCGATTACAATTTGATTAACAAGCGAAAATTTGCACTGTTTATATGTAAATAATTTTAATTGAGGTTCAAGTTTGCATAGTTTCACGATTTATTGACCATTATTGTGTCTTGGTTGATAAGCCATATCCAGTGACACAGACCTGTATATAACACTGTAACCTGTGCCTTTATATACAAATAAAATACTTCAAGTATTTTATTTTTCACTGTACGTATTCACGTTCATCTCAGTAACTTCTGAGTGGTTATTGATTTCATTTTCACTAACAGATATCGTGAGGATGATTTAAGAATAAATTAAAAAAAGAGTTTTAAAAATTACTGTAAATGTAAATTTCGTTGAATAAAGTTTTCCCCTCTTAAATAGATGAAATAATACGAAAATTATGTTTTTTTGTTTCTGTTACGTTTGAATTGTATTTATCGAAGTTCTGACATTTATCGTAAAATCGAAAGGTGATAAATTCTACCTTAGTATTGTAAGGGGAAAAGATCCTTTTTTGGGGTATTTGTATACTTATAATATACATATTATGTGTACAAGGAGAATCAAAAAACAACACGTGTATTTGTTTTAGATTTCGAATTTGGTACTTTACGGAGATATCGGTTTTTGTGTGATATTAATATCATAATATTATTTAATTATATTATACCGTGTTTATTAATGGAACGGTATTTTTTTTTTTTATTTTGAATGAATACATAATACATTAATAATATATTTAATTACTCGGAAATTAATTATTGAACTTAAAAGTGATATTTTATACTTATAGTTGAATTCAATTTAACACGTGTCGCCTACGCACTATGGACTATTCAAACCGAAGGAGATAGACAAACCTTAGATTTACATATTCCATGCGATTTGCTAATAGATCTACTGTATAATGCATTACAATTAGTTCTTGATAAATATAATACAACAATATACCACTTGACTGTTTATAGGTATTTACTTAAAGTTTACTTCTAATGTTCTGATTAACAACATCGCCTTCATTCGAAACGCCATTTCTTAACAAATTAATAATTAACACGAACAAAGTACCTATACAATATTTCGACCAACACCTGTCGATTGAATTTCGAAATAGATTATAAAGATAATAAAATCCTTCTATGGTTGGAATAGTCTACACATTTATATAATATTCCCCAACATTTATTGGTCCATTAAAATTATTATATTTAAAATTTTCACTCATAAGACATATTTAATTGAAGGTTTTATTTGAAATGAATTTAGTCTAGGCTTGTGCTTGGTTCGTTTTCATAGTATTAAAGTCAAATAAATTGAGTTATAATAGATTAAGCAATATTTGTTTAAAATAATTATCGACACTATTTGTATCAACAAACAAATTTCAATTTCTAACTTCACGCCCATCTTCTCTTGAAGTTTGAACTACATAGCGATACGGTTCGCATTGTAATCAGTATTTTAAATCCTAACACGATAGCTAAGTATTTGTTATGATGCATAATCAACATTATACCGATGTTAATCGTTCCAGAAAGTATTAAATACCTATCTGAAACAAGTTTTTATATCATGTTTATGTCACCCATTCTTAATTCTTCAAAATGACAAAGTTGCTTTAGTTAAATCGGTTTTGTTGTACTGTACTGGAAACTATATGGCATTTTTGTGTGTTTTTTTTTAATAATACCTGCATTATAAAAAATAAAAATGTACTTTATTTGAGTAACCTCTTACAATTACTTTTAAATCGAGATTATCTTATAAGTAAAGCTACCTCTGGTTCGGAACGTAGATTCTATCTAGAAGAATTAAATTTGTTTATTACATCTGAAAATCCTGATATAGTAACTCTATTTTTTCAATCATCCATATAATCTAGTTAAATATTATTCGTTACCTTGATTATGAAGTGGCTTGACACAAGATTTAGATTGCATAATAATTAGCAAACTTAAAAATGTTTGCAGACGAAATACCAAAGATCTATTGACTTTGTAGGGTCGGAAACTTTGTGTTATAATTTATAGTGACTTACCTTCCATCCCTTTATTTCTGATAAGCGATTAGCTACAACACATCCAGCTGACCCAGCTCCAACAACTATAAAGTCGTATTCTTTGATTTTTTTCTGATTTCTTCCTCTTTCGTTTACTTTTTTATTTTTTATCCGTAATGTATCCATGCGTAAATTTGAATTTCCAACATCAAAATAATTGGAACCTTTTAATTGATTTTGTCCATGACTTGGGAATTTATACATATAATCCAAAAAAGGATTCTTGAAAAATTTCGTAAAATATGCGTCACTTTCACTAGAAAATGGGTATGTAGATTTCGAATCTAAACGATCGAAAGTCAAATCCAAATTACTTTGGAATAATTCTGGTTGCAACGATATGGGCGAACCTTTTTTCTTTCCCCTTGAAACGCTGTATGAGACACCACCAAAGAGTTTCATCACTAATGCCAAAAACATAAACCCTGTCGAAGAACATTGTGACAAAGGAGCTTGTTTTTCTAAGCAAACGTCACTTAAATTTAATGGTACCCAAGACGACATATTTGTATCACTCAGTCACTTTTTTAAATAAACATTTATTTATTGTTTGTTGCAATAGTAGTTTATCTTAACACTAATTTAATAACGCTATCTGCTGTTACACATCTCACATAATTATTCGCGTTTAATTGATTTCAATGTTCATCTTATCAATTTTAACGATCAAATGATTTCTTAGATAAATGCAACAAATTAAATGTCCGAATATTTTTCGATTATGCAAAGTGTACGAATCACTTTGAGATTTTTTTTATTACCTTGTCATTGAAGCAATTTTAATACAATTTTTAAACTCTATTGATAACAAAAATAGCAGGTGCTATATTTACTCAAGCATAGAATAGCTAACAATAAAACCAATTTCTTTAAAAATTAACTGACTTTGTAACGTTTGACTTATAATAGTTCACTGACAAATATTACATGATTTTGTAATAGCAATCTTTAGATTGTATGTACATTTGCAAAATATTGACAGTATAAAACAGAGTGAGTTTACACCATCTATAGATGATGAAACAAATCTATAGATAATGAAATTACTATTAGATGTTTTAAACTACATAACGGATTACATTCTGTTTTTCGATAGTGAGCAGAGTGATTCAAGAGGAAGGTCTATATGTATTATACATCCATATTATAGAAGAGATAAGCCGCGAATATATTTTCTTTTTTTAATGTGATAGGTCGCAAACGAGCAGGAGGCTCACCCGATGGAAAGTGACTACCACCCATGGACATCTGCAACACTGGGGGGCTTGCAGATGCGTTGTCTGCCTTTAAGGAATAAGGAATATAAACTTTCCTAGCCGGAAAAAACAAGAAAATTTCTTTTGGAACCATAGATGTTAGTTACATTTCTTGTGCTTATAATTACCTAGAACTCTCATTCCAATCCCCATCATTACAGAACAAGATTTGGCGTTGCAATTATATGACTAAGTACAATACAATTATTGCGGGTTTAAGACCAGATAAGAACCACTAACCAAAAACTTTTTAAGTAATCAAATTGTACTGATAATAATTAATGTTATGTTTAATAGTTACGGAAATCGTTATCAAGAAACTCGTGGTGGGTAAAATTTTGCCAGACACCTAAATTTTCATATGAAACTTGAAAAGCGTCAATTATTCTAGATAAATTATATGTAATGATCATTTGGATTCAACATTTTATCAGAGTTGTGGAATTTTAAAATGTAATATAGGTAAAATTTGAAGTAGCAGGTCTAGATAAGAAATAACCATACTATAAGAACTATATTGCTTGGAGATTGTCGATTTGTTTCCGGAATCGTTATTCGAAAAGCTCTCTTGTTCATTGATTTATTTCCAAGTATTAGCTTCTTCAATGTCAATATTATTAAGGTCAATAACAAACAAAGTGAGATTAGTTCAATATACTTTTTATGTTTTTACACCATTTTGTTGTTTCCGGATAAAAAATATTCTCCGCTAAGTCAATAATTATGTTGAAATTGTGCCATTTTTTACCATGGTTTTCGAAGTTTTCGCAACTAATCGCCCTTGACACAGTGACTAGCTAATAATTAGCAAGCTTTTGCGGTGACAGATCTCGATATCCAAGGTCTAAACCGAGAGTTAATCTATCCAGATCAATTATTACATGAGGAAGATCTGACACGTTAATAGAGAAAATACGTACAAATTCAGAAATTTTAGTTGTGATGCTTCTCGGAAATAAAAAAACATGCCATCAAACTGCTAAACTCAATTAAATAAACAAAAATTGTTTGTGATATATTGGAGATAAGATATAATGTATATGAGAAATAGAACATGATTTGAAGGAAAAAAGCCGTTTGGTTTTTCTGACGGAAAATTCTTAGTAGCTGTCCAAACTTAAGACATTGTTACACTCCCTAAGAACGCACGTAAGCCGTTGATCCTGTGCCTCATATCTCGCCCGTCGGGTTGGATTTCGGTCCCATTAAATTGTAATAGTGAGAGAATAGAAATGGCACCTGTGTCTATTCACATTGTACCACAATAACACTTCCTGCTAAGTTGCTTAATCATTAAAAAAGGCATATATAATACCTTCATAGTAGCTTAAATTAAACTGTATCATATTCATAACGAACTGCTTACGAAAACATGTATAAATAATTAAAAACTAATCAGAAGTGGTCGTTATTTATTTCCTGGAAAAAAAAACTACCATTTAATTGGTTTGTATTTTAAATTTTAGGCAAAATATTCAATGATTTTTCACAGCAGTTCAATTGGGTATGGTCATGTTCAGAATTTATATTTTACGATATTTCTTTATAACGGGTATTATAAATACGTGAATGTATAAAATTGCCTTATATTTTATTCAATATTTTGTTAAAAAAACTTTCATTTGATCCGGACACTCATTTTGTACTATAGATTAATTTTATAATTTAGCAAAAAAGGGCGGTGTAATCGCCCTTTTTTGCTCACCCAACACTCGTTACGAGGATTGCATCGCTTTACTTTTAGTTTATTTTTATGGCAACACTAAACAAAGGCCCGAGTTTAATTGTTAATGATAATTTAAGTATATATATGCTTTATGTATTTTTAAATTTGATAAATCAGTTCACTGAATTTCATTGCTTATTAATATTATATAATCGATACATCTGTTATTTCTGACGACTGACCTAACTTACTAAAACAACTTTTGTCGAGATGACGATGATGGTAAGAAAGTCAAAAGTCAAAAGGCATTATTATCCGATAGGTTATTTTTTATAGTCTAGTTAGCGGAAGGCTAAACGGACCACCTGATGGAAAATGGTCACAACATTGTGATTCAGTGACGCAGTTAGTATTAAACATCCTTACATTGCCAACGCTCAACCAACCTTGGAAGCTTAGATGTTATGTCCTTGTGCTTTTAGTAACACTTGTTTTAGTTACCCTTCAAACCGCAACATGACAACACTCAGTATTGCTGCTTGGCGGTAGAACATTTCATGACTGGGTGGTGCCAACCCTAACGGGATTACATAGAGTCCTAATACTAAATAAAGGTTTAAATACAAGTAACCTTTATCATTATTTATTTATATAAGTTGGTAAACTGACTAGTGGATATGTCGATACCTGATCGTAAGTAGTCACCATCACACTATTGAAAGTTGCTCCATAAGTTATGTTAACCACTTAAATTACCAAGGCCTGTCTCTAGTTAAATTGGCTTACTCAACCTTCAAACACAAAATTACTTAGTATTTCCATATGGGGGAAGAGTATATGATGCGGATCCTAGTTTAAGGTGAATCTTTCCTCACGTCGCCAATGCGCCACCTACGTCGAGAACTATGATATTATGTCAAATATTGCTATTGTCAATTTCTCTTCACTAACTCTATGGATCCTTGGTGTGCGTTCTGATTGACGAAATACTGTTCCGACGTGCACGTAACAAATACTCGAAATATTTGAACCTGAGTCACCTGCGTCCTAACTGCGAGCATTTTTATTATTCTGGTGGATCCGCGTTTGCAGCACGCTCTTTCTTAGGATGCACGTTTAAAAAACATAACATATTAAGGTATATTTTTAGTGTAGGTTTGTATATACTTTTAATACTGTTATTTAAAAAAACAAGGACTGTAGTTAGATCACTGATGTTTATATAATTTGTGATAATTAATTTTTAACTTTATTTGTAATTATTATTGTACTCGTTACGTTCTCATTTTACAAAATATTTGAACGAATTTTTACGAGCTGACACAGATTTAAGTCAAATTAGGTCAACACTTTTGTTACATGTTTCATAATTTAATTAATTTTATTTAAGCCCCTGTAGTATTTCACTGCCATATTTCAAAACCTAGTAACAGACTATTTTTGACATATTCTATGTTTCAAATAATATGTAATAAATGTTTTAGTTTTGTTTACTTAAAAAGAATTGCTAACTAATATGATATGTTTTAATAGGTTTTCAAATCGACCAAGCGTTGTAATATAAACATTAATTTAATTTATTTTACGTAACAAATGTATTGATGTGTGCACATGAGCTAAAACTATTTAATTTCTTGTTATGTGATATTATTTATTATATCACATAACAAGAAGCAAATTGTCATCGTATACCAGTTTTTTGAAAATAATAAGAACGCACTACTATGAAAATAAAAAGTCGAAACATTTATTTTAAAAAATCATTGTATAATATTTTTATGCTGTAATGAAGGTTTGTCATCATTGTTTTTTATTATAAAAATCCCATGGTGACTTAATTATAACAATTAAAATATAGACAAGACACAAATATAAAAAAAAATCTTTAATTGGATTCCTTAAGAAAAATGTGGAACACATGTTAACATGTTATAGTAACGTGTCCTGATATTTGACCTTAAATTACCTTTCCAGAAAGGTATAGTCCATGGTTTGTAGTTTTATAAGAAATAGGTTGCCATAACAACGACGTTTCTTAAATAGTTACGTTACATTAGTTATGTTACAATAGCACATATACATACTTCTTACTCGTCATGTGTCTCAAACAATCATGTTCTTCTTTATTTAACATATTTAAATAAAGAAGAACATGATTGTTTGTTAATATACTTCTTAAATATTTGTTTAAACTTAGATTATTTACAATATTTCTACGTTTATATTTTATTAGTTTCTTAATTACGATAACCACTCTCTTTTGATTATGTCTGATGCTTTTTCTGCTATCATGATCGTTGGTGCGTTCGTGTTACCCCTAATTATAACAGGCATAATAGATGAGTCAATTACTCTCAATTTTTTAATACCGTAAACACGTAATTTCGGATCAACAACTGCATCTGTATCCCATTCAGGGCCCATTTTACATGTGCCAACTGGATGATATATCGTGCCAGTATATTCTATAAGCAAACATGCGAAATAGTCATATGTCCCCCAAATATAATCTGTACAGCTTTGTACTGGTATTTTAACAAAACTTGCACCACTGTGCTTGAACGCATCTGTATCTTCTAAACTAACAGCGTACCGCAAACCTTCTACTAATACATCTAAGTCCTCTTTTACCGTGAAAAATCTTGGATATATTAATGGTGGTCCAAAAATTGGATCTGTATGATTCAATAGAATAAATCCTCTACTTTTTGGTACAAGTAAGAGAGGTCTAGCTGCAAGACCATTATAGAAAGATAGAGGCAGTATGTTCGTTGCTATGTATGTTGTGGGATCTGAATAAAATTCTTCAACGTTTCTTGCGTCAAAGTGGAATTGGATGTCTGGTACGTTTTCATATTCATATTTCGTTCTGATGAAGGCGATACCGTTTAAAGTACTAGTTGTTGCCAAGGGTCCATGCTTTTTAGGATGTTGTTGTTGGTATTTATAAACCTCATTTAATAATTCATGCTCACTTACTAAAGTTGAAGTTTTGTTTGATAGAGATATAGTCAAGGCTTCAGTGGTTACATGGTCTTGCAAATTTTGACCTACATTCAAATCAGATAGTACAGGTATATTTAAACTTTCTAGGTGGTGCTTAGGACCGATACCCGACAACATAAGTATTTTTGGGGAATTTATTGCTCCACTACTGAGAATAACTTCCTTTTTAGCATACACATTATGCTCGATACCATCTTTGATATAATTTACTCCATGAGCAGTTTTTGTATGAGGATCTATTATAATTTTAGTAACAAATGCATTTACTTCGATATGTAAATTAGGTCTGACATTTCGTATTGGTTTGATAAATGCAATATTTGTTGATACTCGTCGTCCATCTTTAGAAGTAGATAGTCCTATATCAGTTCCGATATTATCTTCTCTAGTTAAATCTCGTATTGGTAAACCTTTTTCTTTAAAGGCTTCAACTAACATAATTGTATTTACATCGACATACGAGAATCTTTCAACGTTTAAGGGACCACCAACTGAATGATAATATTTATCATGAGATTCTATATCTCTATTATTTTCAGACTTTTTGAAGTATGGTAAGACCTGCAAAAAGAAATAAAATTATAAAGCTATACATTTTGTCCAAAGTAGCTGAATTTTAATGCGTTTTAATGTATTGCAAAGAGATAAGTGAATCGTCGTCGATAAATAGCAATGTTTTGATAAACATGAATAACACTTATATTTCATTTACTCTTCATAGGAAACTAGGTAATTGTACATTGTTATAAGTTGTTATGTTTAACCATAAGAAGAAATGCGATTTGATTAGTAAATTAAATATTACCTCTCGATAACTCCATCCATGATTGCCGAGTTCTGCCCAGTTGTCATAGTCACGTTTGTTTCCTCTCATATACACTAAGTAGTTGACTGCACTGGATCCTCCCATAGTCTTGCCTCTGTAAAACATATTTTAAAATGGTAATACTAATATTTACAAAATTGTCTTAGTTATATTTTTATCGTACTAATATACAAAACTCGCTGTTTTCTTTGTCTGTCTGTCCAAATCTATATACTTTTTTTTATGGCCAACAATTACATTGTTGTAATTTTAATTATATAATATATAATTTTAATACGATCAATTTGATTGCAAAGTTGTGATATCGTAAGATATATATTATCTACACAGATTTAGTTGCAAGGGCTAGAACATTGTTTCGTTAAAATCGAATAAGCTTTCTAGACAAACTCAGATTCCATGATAACTATCGCATTTCACAAGTTAACGTTTATGAGCACACATTGCTACTGATATCTTAAAAAATATGTCTACTTCCGTTAATTTTCCAACTATTATATTTAAGTATTCACTTGTCATCTAGTCCCGTTATCCCTTTCATGAATTCTGTATAGTTTACGGCTTAAGAAAAGCCATTACTCGACCGCTGAGTTGTAGCAATCCTGAACTCGTGATTTATCTTCACCGACCCTATCCCTAATGGGCCCTTTTCGTTACTATGAAAAGGTGCAAATATATTTGGCTTAAACACAGTCCTTAAAAGGCGTTTTGTAAAATTTGCGTATTCGTTATTTTTTCTTTTTTACAACGTATTCGTAGGTAACGAGATTATGTTATATGGTCACATGCCCTTTTATATATATATATATATATGATTGTTAATTATGAGATACAGTTAAGTCACAACGGAATATATTACCTTGTCCAGGCGCATGTTTGATCTCTGATGGATCTGCAAGTTAGTTTTTCTGGCTGTGTCCTGTAATTCCAGTCGATACTAGATCTTCCAAGAACGGAGGGAAATGCAGGCACCATTGTTACATCTGGCTCTTCAGGTCCTGCTTCTATTAGAAGCACCTGTAACAATTAAAATGTATTATGTAGATATTATTTTTAATGTAGCCAATATTTTCAATATAGCACATATCTGCATTCTGGATAAATAATTAGGTATGTTATATTTTTCTTCGAGTGAAGTTACCATTTAATAAAACGTAATAAATAAATAATAATTTGAATTATATTTATATTCGTTAAATAAACATGCTAATCATTCAAAATATTTCTATAGAATTTTGGCTGTTACTATATTATGAAAATGTGTAGCCGTCTATTTGGCGGTTTGGGTAAGTTCAGCATGTTTCATTTTCTGTATTAGAGGTACACAAACATAACGCAGATATCAGAAAGTTTCTCTGTAACTGAAAACATAAAAATTATGAAGAATTATTTTTGTGCTAAAAATACCCAGTTATTAGTTCATACTTGTAGATATCTTAATTAAATTGTATACAATATTATCAATGAGTTACTTTTACCGGTTCTTCTTAGGTCTTTTTCGAACCGGTGTTTTATTTTGAGTATCGATAAGCATAAAGTTGAATAATAAGTTGTAAATTTTGTATCTGAGCCGAAATCCTCTGTTGTTAAGTAAATCTTAACGTAAATCGTAAATCTTAACCAATAATTGCGAGTTTAAGTTCAAGCAAGCGCCTCCAAATTATCATGAGTTTAATTTGTCTTTATAATAATTGGAATTATTGAAATATTTATATTCGTATTCATATATATTTTTAGTAAGCTCCAAGCTTTCTTCTCAAAAGGGAGAGGAGGCCTTAGGCCAGCAATGGGACGTTTAGAGGTTGTTTCTTTGCTTTTTTAAATATTCTTTATTTTCTAATCGTAAAGACATTTTTCTACAGCACTGGTAGACGGACGGTTAAATGGGCCAAATGATGATAAATGGTCACCACAGTACCTAGACCATTGGTTCCGTACCATTTCTTACAACACAAATGCGACACTAACCTTGGGAACTGATATGTTAAATCCCTTGCACCTCTGGTTACACTAACTCATTTACCCTTCAGACTCCATCAACAATACAAAGTGTTAAGTTGCTTAATGGTAGATTATCTGATACATCACTAAGTAAATTATTTTCTCTTAAAATTAGAACATTAGGGTTATATTGTACGAGTACATCGTACAATATAAGCCAAATAATTTATACGTAACTCGTGAAATACGAATATTATCAAAAAATATTTTTAAATACGGAACAAAAAGTACCAGTAACAATTAACATGAAAAATGAGTGCTCCAAACTGTAAACGAAAAGTTTGATTGAGTCTGAACTATTAAAATTGAATGAATTGCTGGAGCGGGCGTGAGATACAAAATTAAATTTGCTACTCTCGAAACCTCCCTTAGAGTATATTATTTTCGTTGTAAACCTAACGTTTTTGAAGCCCAATATTTAAAACGTATTTTATTATAGTGATGTAACATATTTGAAAAACATTGATAGATTTTACGTCAGGCGCACACAATTGCGACCTGGAGTTAAAAAGACCAGAGTACATTATTTATTAAAATGTAAACCAGATTGTAAATGCCAAATATATATTACATTTTAAATTAGCAGCCTGTAAATTTCCCACTGCTGGGCTAAGGCCTCCTCTCCCTTTGAGGAGAAAGTTTGGAGCATATTCCACCACGCTGGGTGGTGGAATCACGAAACAGATTTTTTTCTGTGGAATACACATGTGGCAGAATTTCGTCGAAATTAGACACATGCAGGTTCCCTCACGATGTTTTCCTTCACCCCCGAGTACGAGATGAATTATAAACACAACTTAAGCACATGAAAATTCAGTGGTGCCTGCCTGGGTTTGAACCCGAAATCATCGGTTAAGATGCACGCGTTCTAACCACTAGGCCATCTCGGCTCTTTATTTTATCATTCACTATTAATATATAATCTTATATACGCTATTTTCTGGATAGGGCTATGTGCAAGTCAGTTAGGGTAAAACTTCATGTAAAACACTTTTTCTACAGCTAAACAGCCCTACATAGTATTGTTGTGGTTCGGTTTAATGGGTAAGCACTGGTGTGATTACAGACACAAGGGACGTAACCATTTAGTTCTGAGGATTTGTGGTACATTGGTGTGTAAGGTATGGTTAAATTGGTAGTCTATTTGTCAGTCAGTGGGTAAGCGGAAAATGGTTATTATATAACAATAATAATGAACTAAAATTAATAATTAATAAATACTAGGACTCCATTCAGTCTGTTAATGTTTGTTAGTTTGAAATGTATGTACTCTTCTTATAACCAAAACCTGTTATCAAACCATACCATCGAAAAATATCGTAACTTGTGAAATTCACCGAGTAACAGTGTATGACTTCGTTTAAATTTTATTCTATGTATACCATTTCCAACAGTGCTATCATGATTTCATGTGTTTTATGATTATAGCATCTGTTATGGTAACGTTACGTGTTTTACACGTGTTACGTGTATTTTTACGTGTATTTTATATATATTTTAACGGTCTACGAAAGTTATGAGAACATTGACAAAGGTATTGTATTCGATAGCGGAGAGTAAAAAATTTATTTAAAAATTTTACGTCTTCATTTCCTTTAAAATGAAAGTATTTTTTTTTATAAAATCGTTTGTCCTGACTGACTGTGAATGCACAGCCGAATTGAGTCTTAAAAGTTTAAATTTGAAGCAAAGGCTTATTTTATGATGTCCTAAAAATTGTTATGAATATATCAAAATTGTCTGAACCTCATCGTCTTTGTATAATTATAATATAAAACGAGAATGACATAATATGCAAATAGCACAATATGGAGCAATAATGCTTTCGGAAGAACATGTATAAAGGAGTGTAACTTATACTATATAATACTTTTAAGGATGTGTAATATATATGTATATATACTGCTTACTGGTGGGTTTAGGAGTTTATTCCACTATATTGCTTCAATGTGGGTTACACATGTAGCAGGTTTTCTCATGATGTTTTCTAATTTGTATTTACAATCTTCGGTTAAGATTCACGTGTTCTTACCACTCAGCTTGGAACTCTTTGGTTATCTTATGATAAAGCATTTATATTTATTCTGTTGACTCCTTATCAATTATTATAGCAAAATGTAGATATGTGTTCTGCTATTATTTTTTATCGATTGAGTTATTCTGTTAGAATATACTCGTCCCTGCAGGGCACTATCGTGAAATGTAGGAAAATGATTTTTAGTATCTTCAAAATGTAGGGTATCATCAATAGATTCGGTAATTGGTGACTAATTTTGATACTCTTTTTTTTGCGATTGGTTACGTCTCCTCCCATTATATTATGGAAAAAGAAAAACAATAAGAGTCGAGCAAATTTTTTGCTTTATTATAATGTTCTTTGTATATTTCTAAATATGCCGATTGTGTATCGATTTAATAGGGTCCGTAAGCGCAAGGGTTTACCTATATTTAATATTAAAAAATATAACCGTCACGAGACGCTTGGCAGAATATATGGATCATTTGTAATTAAATAAAATCGGGTAATAAATATACATTACATTTACATTAACAGCCTGTAAATTTCCCACTGCTGGGCTAAGGCCTCCTCTCCCTTTGAGTAGAAAGTTTGGAGCATAGTGTGCTCCAATGCGGGTTGGTGGAATACATATGTGGCTGAATTTCGTTGAAATTAGACAGATCAGCTTTCCATACGATGTTTTCCTTCACCGCCGAGCTCGAGATGAATTATAAACACACATTAAGCACATGGATATTCAGTGGTACTTGCCTGGGTTTGAACCCGAAATCATCGGTTCAGATGTACGCGTTCTAACCCTTGGGCCATCTCGACTCTTACTGGGCCATCTCGGCATAAAATTTTGTAAGTCGAAGCAAGATAGGCTTATTACTTGCTGTGGTAAATGCTTGGATATTATTTTAGAATGATTACTTCAACAGGCACGAACAACAAACGAATGTATAGGCTAACACATTTAACTATTTAAACGTGTGTTATAGAAAGTTTTGCATTTCCCAACAAACCTAATCTAAACGAATTGCAAACTAACTGTACTTGAAAAATAAACATCAAAATATGTTTGATAAAAAAGTTCCGTTATTGAAAAACTATCTTGAAAGTACAATATGTTCGAATTGAAAATATGGAAATACCTGAATGAATGTAGTTTCTGTATTTTTTTTTTTAATAAAAGTTAATAAAATTAGTTTTACTAGTGCTCTGTATAGGCTTGTCCACCATCGAATAATGATGGCTATACACGGCAACAAGATATCATAATGAGTTATCTGTGCAGTACGTTTGCACAGTTTCTTCGAACGCGTGTATGTTATTTTATTTGCACAGTTGATGGGCGGTAATTGCATGTTCTATTCGATAAATCATCATCGATTGGGTTTGCATAGTTTTACTGTAGCGTCTGGCTGGATGGCTCAGTTTATGAAAGACTGTATGCGCCACGCCTCGTGCGCAGCGTGATATTTGCGAAAAACATATAGTTAGCACAAATACCGATTCTAAACTAATGTCATGAGCGGTTTACTTACTATTTTTATTAGAAAAATAAAAGTATTCTTCTTTATATAATAATTTTGTAAATAAACGTATATGTAGTATACGCACTGCGTTCACATAAGGGAGTCGAGGACAATGACGGAGAAGAGGCATGACGTCACAAGTGTCATCGGTTGCCGTCACGGTATACGAGTCGGTATAAAAAACAAACACCTAACCTAACCTAACCTGATATTCAAATCACGAATAGTAATGCATCTTTCTTATTGGTTTAACTTATATAGATTTTAATTACAACATTTATTTTTATAATTTTTTTTATGCCCCGTTTCTTATACAAATATGTTATAAAATAAATTATGTCTAGCACTTCATCAAACTTAAAACTATAAACACTATAGAACACTATGGAACAGCGGACCCTGCCCTGTCGCGAATCAGGATGAGCACAGCCTCAGCGATGGTTTTGTTCTGCTGGTGTATTGCCATTTTTAAGCTGTGCTCCAAGATGGTTTTGGCTGAAACCCCGACCGCTCGGCTGATGAAGTGTTTATATATACGTATTATGCATTTAATAAAGTACGTATACTTAAATAAAGATCATATTACAATGTACACAAATTCTATGCAATCGTTCTATGTTTGTGCCTTCAATATTAAGTTAAGAAAACCATCGGATACAACAAAACAGGCGATTGTGTAGTCGTTTAATTTAAAAACGGCAAAAAAGTTTATTCAAGGTCTCCACGGAATATTACAATGAATTAAGTAAGTGACGTAACTAAAACTCGGTTACCTTAATTATAAACGAATAAACGAGTTTCTGTTCCACGACAATAGATGGCGTTACTAAAGCGAAATTCGTACGTGACTAATTGTCAATCGTCTTTCGTAACGATTTGAACCCAATATATTTATTTGTAATTTTTATACAAATACAATAGTTCGCTTTCATGTTATGTTCTGCAATACTTGCGGTATTGCTCGCTTTTAAATTTGGTAAGATAGGAATTAAGGGTAACTAGCCTAAACTACACTGTTTTACAGTTTTATACGCTTTCAATATGGATGCCATCCGTTCTCCGTCCTTAACGATCTAGGGTTGATTTTTATATCCTACCTAGCAAGCCCTAGTAGACTTTTTACCCCGGTAAGATATCTTGACTAGGAAGACATACATAATATCTGCCAGCTTTCATTATATTCGGCTAATGGGTCTTGAAGTCTACATAAATACATAATCAGCCTGTAAATTTCCCACTGCTGGGCTAAGGCCTCCTCTCCCGTTGAGGAGAAGGTATGGAGCATATTCCACCACGCTGCTCCAATGCGGGTTGGTGGAATACACATGTGGCAGAATTTCGTTGAAATTAGACACATGCAGGTTTCCTCACGATGTTTTCCTTCACCGCCGAGCACGAGATGAATTATAAACACAAATTAAGCACATGAAAATTCAGTGGTGCCAGCCTGGGTTTGAACCCGAAATCATCGGTTAAGATGCACGCGTTCTAACCACTGGGCCATTCATTTTTAACACGCTTATATTAGCTTTACTTTGTAACTATGAATGTAAGAAAATCTTGGAATCTTAATTTGACCCACTTCCCGGTCTTCGATTAGGATGAAATTTTGCACACGCTCTGAGTTCTGATGACAATACATGACTAGCTAAGAAACGTCATTATAAATCCAATATGGTGGCCTCCCCAAGATGGCCGACTGTCTGTTTGAAATCTACCCCCATGATATGGATAATAAATGAAAGCGTTTGCTGTCAGGAATACGAAAAAAACAGTCACGTGACGTCACGTTTTTTGTTTTTTAAACTATTTTATTATATATAAGATGAATTGATTATCTAATACAGAAATTATTGTGCAAATGGTTCTGGATCATGAGATTAACAGGTATACCACAAATCGTACTATAACATAATCAGTTCCGATACATATTATAAACAGACACTTATAAAATTCCGGTGTATAATTCCTTTTACTTATGGGGTAACCTGGATAGTTCTCACTTATGTTTCTAACTTATTATGGTAAGTAACAATGTTGCCATCATAAATATTTATTTATTTTAATTTTCTGTCTCATTTTTTTTATATTCTTAAAAAAATATTTTTAAGATAAACACACATAAACGTCCTCAATTCTCAATCTCAAAGTAAGTCTCATTGGTTAAAAATTATCTTAGGATAAAATCTTAACATTACACGTAAGAAGTTGGGATGAACTAGTAAATATTGGACAACATCGCATACATTACTCTGATCCCAATGTAAGTAGCTAAAGCACTCGTGTTATGGAAAATCAGAAGTAACGACGGTACCACAAACACCCAGACCCGAGGCAACATAGAAAACTAATGAACTTTTTCTACATCGACTCGGCCGGGAATCGAACCCGGGACCTCGAGCGGCGTACCCATGAAAACCGGTGTACACACTACTCGACCACGGAGGTCGTAAAAACTAGTAGTATTAAATATTATCGAATGTGTCACTAGGCAATACTTGCATATATGAAAAAATATAAAGCTGTTTTATGGGTTATTATCACGCGAACGGAGTTGCGTTATACTGTTATTTATACAATTAACAAATTAATTTTATCAATATAAAAGCCGGAAGTAAATTTTCGTGTAGTACGTTGTACCTAATTTAATCAGGACTACTAAAGGCAAATAAAAAACTTGGCTATTGTGTTGACACGATATCACTGAGATCTATTTTTTTTAAGACATATACAATGGCTCTGTGACTGAAATATTAACCATTCCTTACATCTTGGGAACTAAGATGCTATGTCCCTTGTGCCTGTAGTTATACGGACTCACTCAGCTTTCAAATCGGAACGCAACAATGCTGAGTACCTACTGCTGTTTGGCGGCAGAATATCCGATGTACCTGTGGTCTGTTGTCTGTATGTGGTACCTACTCATGACGGGCTTGCACAAAGCCCTACCAACAAGTATCGTATATATGATAGTAAGTATCTATGATATTAATTAAAGATTGTTTATAGTGTATACTGTACCAGAGTTATTATCGTTTGGGATATATCAATATAATTCTTGGATTCTTTATTGGGAAAGACTACGTGGGGTCTTATTTTTGGAATGAAGTTTTTTACACGACTTACAGTAGAGTGAACTGGTAGAAATCCTCACGTAAGCAAAAACCGTTATGACCTTTTCAGGTGACCTTTCCGTTTTTTCTCTGTCTCTTTCTAATATAAACGTTTTTGAATAACGTTATTTAAGCTTATCGTTTTACTCACACGAGATTTTTAATAACAATTTATTTTCTTGTTGTGTCTCTGTCTCTAACTTTGTTATTTTATTATAAAGATGTCATTTATGCATCTACGTAATTTTTTCAAAGCTTTAAATTTAAATATTACTTTTAAAAGTTTCATATTAAATTTGAAAGTAACACAGCGTTGGCGTCTATTGCTTAATTTAATTTAGAATTTTGAAAATGTGATCGTAAACATTTTTTTCATTACATTAATGTCTGAAACATTCCGTTTTAAATTATTACAACTGAAATGAAGTAAAATAATATCCAAAAACTTGTTGGATATGAACAGATAGATAACCATTTTGTTTTTAACTTTGACCTTGAAAATTAAATTATGGGTACTTTGCCTATCATATGATTATTGGTTATCAGTGCGTCGGAATACATACGTATACCAAAAAACAGATCAATCGGAGATATTGGATTTTTAAATAACCCTGCAGTCTATTAAGTTAACCACTTGTCAATAAGCTCCCCCTCCCCAGACTCATCACTAATGAGTACGGCAGCACGAGGAACAGCGCTCTAGTTAACCACTAGAAGGAGGCAGTTGGATGGAAAGGGTGTTGAGTATATAGTAGCCAAAAATACTGCAATTTGTGCGTGGTTTTTCTTACAACAGCCTTGCACCGTAACGAAATAAATATATTGCATATTTTTCAACATCCATTTGTGCATGTAATTCGCAATCAACAAGTTTGGACAACCATTCTAATAACGAGATACAGTGTCCGCTCTGTTCACGAGATTTTTTATAACTCCAAACAAAAAACAATCTATGAGTACTGACTTCGTACGGAAAACGAAAATGGATTTTATACAATTCTATTTTTTTTTTCGAATGAAATATATACATTTGCCAATCCAATAAATATTACGTATTAAATTTATCATATCCGTCTTATCGAAATTGAAGTTTTCGCATGAATCCGGAAGAAATGCATTACAATTATTCAAGTAAGGTAAGTAGGTAATTTTTCAAGGGTTAGGGGTGTGAGGGGTTGGTCGTAACGTGTTAGACATAAATAGTTCACGCTTGCTTCATACCAAATATAATCGAATTCGATTCAGTGGATTGGCCGTGAAAGAGCAACTGGCAGACAGATGGACAGTGTTACTTTCGTATTCATTTTTTTAGGTCCACCTGATAAGTGGTTATGGTCCACAGATAATGGCGCCGCAGGAAATATTAACTATTCCTTACATTGCCAATATTACATCAGCGACCTTGAGAACTAAGATGTTGATGTACGATGAGAGGGTGGTACCCAGGCTTGCACAAAATCCTATCACTAAATTATTAGTAGAAGTATACGGTGTTATTGAATATAAAAGTTTTATGAGAATATGTTTAATATCTATAGAAGCATTTAGGACACATATAAGATTAATTGATAAATATGTTGATCAATTTTTAACGATTTCGATACCGAATAGTAACGAAATAGTAAAAACGATTGTACACGTTCTGTTTTGCACTAATTTTGCAAGTTATTGTATGACGCTTTGACGAAATGTCATGCACGTTTCTAAAGTCACAAAATCATATAAAATTAACGATTATTGTTGGTCTGTATTGAAGATTCGTTTGGGTGTTTGGATGCTGGAATGGAAACCCAACTCATTATTCTTTCGTGCCAATACTATGGACTGTGTTTCATTTGATGATAAGCCAGTATCTTATGAAACGCTAAGGAATTATTAATATTTCTTTATATATTATATTGTTCGTTTGCATTTTTACAGTAAATAAAGGAAGGTGTTGCCAATACGCCAACAATCTTGAGATCCTGTCTGTGATGATACTGATTCACTTACCCCTTTAACCGGAAAATATTAACACTAATAATTGTTGTTTGCGTTAGAATACGTGATGACTGGATTCCCGAGACGGATTTGCTCCAATCTCTACCACCAATGGCAAAAAAAAAATTACAATTGCGTTAATATAATAAAACTGGAGTGTCTGTTTGTAATATTAAAATAGCAGCTTTTTACTAAATGCACATGTATGTATTCCCAGTACATATACTAAAATATCTTTTTTTTTTTAATTTTGTCTGTCTGTCTGTTCGTTCAGGCTAATATCTGGAACGGCTGGACCGATTTTAACGGGACTTTCACTAACTGATGTAATAAGGAGTAGCTTAAGGCTACAACAATAACTTTTTTTGTTAAATTCAAACGCGTTCGAAGTCGCGGGCACAGCTATATATAAACTTATATCTGGTCAGTTAGCTTAAACATTCGATAGAGAACTATCTCTTAGTTTCAAAGTTCGTCAAGTTGGCTTGAGTTGGGCTAAACATAGATGCCAATGTTTTACTTGTTGTTTATGTACTTTGCGTAACTATATGATCTATTTAACAATAATATATACGTACTTATTACAAAGTATATATTATATTCAATATTACAATAATTTTAGTATGAGATTATTACTTTAAGCAATTGACACGATGTTATATACATGACAAGTAATAAAGTAAAGTAACAGCATGTATTTTCCCATTGCTGGGCTAAGGCTTCCTTTGAAGGGAAGGTTTGGATCTTATTTCAACACGCTGCTCCAATGCGGGTTGGTGCATACACATGTGGCAGAATTTCGTTGAAATTAGACCCATACAGGTTTTATCACGATGTTTTCATTCACCGCCGAACACGAGATGAATTATAAATACAAATTAAGCACATTAAAATTCAGTGGTGCTTCCTTAGGTTTGAACCTACAATCATCTAACCACTGTACCTGTATATTATATTTAGTGTACAACTGTATACTACAGATTATATTTCAGAAAAAATAATAAGAATCAATTACGACCATAATTCCGTACCTATATATACCATGAAAAGCATTTCAGGGCAAGCACGACCTTCAGTAATGAAGTACACGAAGAAGAAGAAGAGATAATACTATAGCTTTAAATTTATCAAGGAGCAAATTTCATAACATTATGACATTGTTTTTATATACTTAGAGCGGCAAAGTTACAATCAACCACTAGTTTGTATATCTTAAAACGTTCTCTATTAAGATAGTATTACCAGACGAGAAACAGCGCCAAGAACTAACAACAGAAAACGATTGTGAAAGTTTTTCGCTTTGGGATTCGCTGTCATTGTTTTAGTTTTGCCATCGATGTATAGCGCTGGATGCAGCATTGTTACTTTAATCATAAAATGTAGAGACGCCATTTGTATATTCACACACACACACATATATTTGATAAAATACAGAGCTTACCATTCATGTTTGTGTGAATTAATTTGGATATTATTTGGTTTTTGTTTTGATTAAGATTTTTTAATTTTAAGTTGTATCTTTTTTCGTATACATAACTTATATTAGTTTTGGAAGGACGAAGAAGCTTGATACAGGTTATCTATACTGAAAGGTTTAAATCTTGAACAACAGCCAGTAAACAATAAATCACTATAATAAATATAAAATAAAGTAAGACTAGTTTAATAAAAATAAATATGGTGTCACTTCTAGTATTAACATATCGAGTTTATTATCATTGAAAAGTTTTTGCAAAGGAAATACTAATTTAAGGAGTTTGAACAAACCGTCGTTGCATAGGCTTTATTTCATAATCGTTTTTCAAATTGTTTAATGTTTATTTATAGGACTTAATATTTTAGAATCAGTCTTAAAAACCCACTGCTTGGATAAGACTTCCACTTCTTTTTGAGGAGAAATTTGGATTCCCTCACGCTGCTCCGATACGGCTTCGATACGACCAACAGTGCCATTCTGTAAGATTTCACTTTGTATCTCACTTGTGAAATGTTGACAATTGACTTACAGTGATACGCCATTTTGATACGTGTATCCTACAAATTTTATAATTTTTATAGTCAATGTCACTATCACATTCTGACACATCATAATCGTGTTCGGCGGTGATATTCGATTTTCTTGTTACAGAATACAGCTGACAATTTAATATGAAATATTATGTTTATATAGTTATAATATATACATCGCAGTATGATACTTGTACTGGTGTTATAATAATAATATCTCCCTTTGAGGAGAAGATTTGGAGCGTATTACACTACGCTGCTCCAATGTGGGTTGGTGGAATACACATGTGGCAGAATTTCGTTGAAATTAGAAACATGCAGGTTTCCTCACGATGTTTTCCTTCGCCGCCGAGCACGAGATGAATTATAAACACAAAATAAGCACACGAAAATTCAGCGGTGCTTGTCTGGGTTTGAACCTGAAATCATCGATTAAGATGCACGCGTTCTAACCACTGGGCCATATCGGCTCATAAGATAAGATTATTAATAAAAAAATATTTGTGTTCCGTTCATAGTTTATTTTTTTTTGTTTCGGCGGAGGATTAATCTGCCATCTAATGCTAAATGGTTGATACTGCTCATAGACATTGGTGCTGTAATATTCCTGTCATCACCAATGTGCCACTAATCTTGGGAACTACGATGTTAGGTCCCATACCCTACCCTCAATAATGCGTTTACAATCTGTTGTTAAAATAAATACTTTTATAGTCTTTAAAATTTGCGTTTTTTTTTTCAGGTAATATTCCTATAAAGATGAACTTAAGAAATGAAAATTTTAATACAAACTTGGAGCTAAATTGTTACATACGCTTCTGAGTCAAATGTACTTATATAAATAAGTTTATATAAGTACATTTGACTTCATTGAAATAGGTAATTATTATAATAGAACAACATTATACTTTCTTTGCATTATTATAATCATTGCTTATTAGGTATTCATAGTGACTATAAATGGAATAATAAACTTAGAACACCCAGTTTCCGTCTTCGTAATGTCTAAATATCAATAGAAGCATTGTGTATGCGATTCTATAATAAAATTGGGCACTTCTTGTACAATTGTTTATCAAATTTAATATTAACAGTGATATTTCAAAAATCATATACAGCAGAACCTCGATTTTCCGAAACCTGAGTTATCCGAACGTTGGCGCGTTGCAGATGTTCGTCAATTAAGAATCAACGATTTTATATAAAAAAAAACATAGAATTTGTATTAATTTTTTTAGGTGTTTTATAAAAAAAAAAATGTTGTTTTTGTTTGATTTTGTCCCATATTTCGATTATATGAACTAGTTCGGATTATTTGATTTGATATGATTTCGGATTATCCGAACTAGTCTCAGTCCCAATTAGTTCGGATAATCGAGGTTCTACTGTATGATAAAATGTTGTGGAAACGAATTATATCAATTTTAAAGCAGTACTATCTATTGGTGCGCTTTGAGGTTAAAACCGTCGTAGTCGTATTCCGTGATAGCAAACGGCTTGAGGTTAAAACCGTCGTAGTCGTATTCCGTGATAGCAAACGGCTTGAGGTTCTCTTATGCAGTCTTAACCCCCTTATTAATTATAATATACGCTTTCAATAGACCCGTGATGTCCTCATTTTCGTCTTGTAAATATTTATTCGATTGACGATATCTATAATTGTACAATGACCGTATAGATGAGAGTGTTAGACATAGGACACATACGAAATAATATCATAGAAAAACAAAATGTTGTTATTAATATATTATTTTGCGTATATAATACAGTTTCCTTGTCTAGCTTCTGCGTTTTAGTCGTTTTTTTTCCGGCTAGTTAATATTGGATAAAAGTATAAATAAATCGAGGAATTAACATGACTAACAGTTTTTATCGGCTATTCAAGGTCACTCATTTTTTGTAGTCGAAGGGACTGATTCAATACTTTCGACTTATAAAGTATATGTGTCCCCTTTCAAATGCGTAACATTTTTAAGTGAGTATTTTATCATTATATTCTATCACATGGAATATTAGTTCTAATGATGATCTGACGAAATTCGTTTACAGTGGCCTTTTCAATAGAGATTAGAGAATCTCTACTGCGTAGAAGATTATATTGCTCAAGTATCGAAACTATCTTAATATTAAAAATGCGAAAGTTTTGGATGAATGTATGTTTATAATGCACACCAGGATGGCTGAACGTATCGGAAGGAAATTTGGCACTGAGATATATTGTAGTCTGCATACCCGGAAAAATTGTACCTAACGTCTGCATTCCTCCCTCCTGCTACTTCCCGCTAAGAAAGACTGCACTATATATTTTTTTACGCTACAGATCTGGTGGGTTAGCAACCCGACACTTTCAAAAGGACTTAGGGCAGGATTAATTAGTGTTCACACTGCAATTTACCAAACTTTAGGATGCTTGTCAGAATTTCTTGGTAGAAAGTTCCTATGACTTTTGCTGACCTTATTTGGGGTTTGTACTTATTAACAGCATTTCATACTAGACTACCGGGAACTCATAGTATTCAATAATAATAACCATATTAACCTCATTAAAGTAGCTTACCATTGTTATAACGATCGTATGTTACTTAAGATCTTAGTATTTATCGGATAAAAAAACGGTATTCGCTCTCACACTAAAGGAACAGACACACTCACGCTTACGTTTAAATTCTATCATAGCTATGTATTTAATATGTAATTTACACTTGATTAGAAGCGGGGATGTAATTAATTATTACGTCATGATATTAGCTTCACTGCTAAGGTCACAACATTGCTAAAATTATGTTCTATATTTGCTTGGGGTTCTTTAACGGTCTTGCCATTGCCTGTCAATTCTCTTTGTATTATTATTTTTTATTTTTATATTAAAAAGAGTTAAGCGAATTGGAATGGTAGTAGGGCTTTGTGCAAGCCCGCCTGGGGAGAAATCATATATTCAACCGCCAAACATCAATACTTTGTATAACTGTTCGGTTTGAAGTATGAGTGAGCCAATGTACATGGTGCATAATCACTTAGTTCTCGAGTTTGGTGGCCCATTACAGATGATTACTTACATCTCCAATGGGCCTATTTGCTCGTTTGCCAAACTATTTAATAAAAAAAAAAAAAAAAACAGTAAATAAGAGAGTAGGCTTGTAAATGTCATATTGTTCGAATTTTTCTAATTTTATTTAAATAATAATGTCAAAATAAATTATATACGGAATAACTGGTGCCGCTATCCCAATGATTAGTTGCTTGAGATGCTGGCAAACACTCTTAGTGCATGTAAATGAAATACTTACCATACCATACCATAAAACGTGTATGTTGTAATACATGCATATAACTGAATTAATTTACGCATCGCACGTCACTAAGGCTCACAATCGGATCATTTTTTTCCGACGTCTTCAACAATTATGGTTATATTTTAGCGAAGTTTCACAATGAATTATGCATCTAAACCTTCATCATGAATCATTTTGTCCATTGGTGAAAGGCGTATGAAAATGTTCGGTAGGTTTTGAGTTTATCGCTTTCAGACAGACAGAAGCGGGGACTTTGTTTTATTTCTAGTGATCGGAAAGAACAATTAAACGCTTCTGCTTCGCTTTAACACGCTAGTGGAATAAACCCCTATAATTATATCATATAGTTTTAGCACCAATGATGCAACAACTTTTTTATTTTTAAATGATTATATACATAAAAAATGGTATTTACGTTACTTTTATATTATAAAGTAAAGCTATACTGTTTAAATTGAATAATTATTATCTTTTTATAATTTTTTGTTTACACGTAACATAAAATATATTATTTACCTTCCATTTCTTTACTTCTGACAGACGATTTGCTAGAACACATCCAGCGGAACCAGCTCCAATGATAATGAAATCATATTCTTCGGGCTGTCTCTTCTCTCTTGATCTTCTTTCTCTCTTAGTTCTTATTGACTCCATTTTTGACTTCGTTTCAACCTGTGCTGGCATTGCTCCAGCAGTAATTAAATCATCAAATGAATTTTTCAAAAAATCGAAGTCGAAAATTGGTAACTTAGATTTGAATTTGGAATAGTCATTTTTAAAACCGTTATAACTAGGTTGGCTGTACGGGTTATAAGATTTTGATTGGTAACTCTTTCCTTGATACGATGATATTGGATGAAATGTTTCAAAATTGAAATTAGATTTATAGGCTTGTAAAGGATAATCATAGGTTGACCCTATGGAACTTTCTGGAAATGATGGGTGACTTTGTGGATGCAAATATCTTTGGTATGGATTTTCCTTAAGTTCCGGTACACTATATGATACACCGCCAAATAATTGAGTAACGAGAGTCAAAAACATGAAGCCTGTTCCCGAACATTGTGTTAGAGGTGCTTGCTGTTCAGGACAAATACTGCTGATATCAGCAGGCCGCCAAACTGTCTCCATTGTACCACGAAACTATCACTTCACTGATTTAAAAAGAAATATTTCATGATATTAAATATATTAGACTTAAGTCTTTGTGTTTCTCGCGTGAACGCTAAGAATAAAATGATTGCAGTGTAGTTAGTGAAAGAGGTGGGTGCTTACTATGTACTTGAAATGTTTTATACAATGGTTTTTAGTGCAATTCGGTCATGTCTTTCGAAATGATTATTAAGAAAACTGACGCTTATCAAAGACGTTTTTTTTTAATTTAATTTAACAAAGCATATGATGACATATATTTGAAGAAAATTACCAATCAAATAAATAAATAAATAAATATCGGACAACATCACATACATTACTCTGATCCCAATGTAAGTAGCTAAAGCATTTGTGTTATGGACATCAGAAGGAACGACGGTACCACAAATACCCAGACCCAAGACAACAGAAAACTAATGAAGTTTTTCTACATCGACTCGACCAGGAATCGAACCCGGGACCTCGGAGTGGCGTACCTATGAAAACCGGTGTACCCACCTCTCGACCACGGAGGTCGTCAATCAAATAATTTCTGTTATAAGTTTTATGTAACAAGAGTATTTTCTAAGACTCACTAGGAACATCCACACCTATTTCTACATATTGTACATTTTGTTGAGCAACGTGTGCATCTTAACCGATGGTTACGGGTTCAAACCCAGGCAAGCACCACTGAATTTTCATGTGTGTTTATAATTCATTTCGTGCTCGGCGGTCAAGTAAAACATCGTGAGGAAACCTGCATGTATTTAATTTCAACGAAATTCTGCCACATGTGTATCCACCAACCCGCATTGGAGCAGTGTGGTGGAGTATGCTCTAAACCCATCTTCTCAAAGGGAGAGGAGGCCTTATGCCAGCAGTGGGAAATTTACAGGCAGTTATGTGGACATTGCTTAGGGTACCACAGGCAAAATTAATTAATATATCTATTCACTTGGTGGTCGGACTTCGTGCTAGGCCTTCTGGGTAGATACTACCAACTCATCATCCAGCCAGTGTAACTACAGGCACAAGAGACACAACATTTCCTTCCCAAGACTGGTGGCGCATTGATTATGTAAAAAGTTATTAAAATTTCCTATGGTGCCAATGTCTAAGTTGGTGGTAAACCCAGTATTTACATACTGAGTTCACGCTTTTTTTTTAACAGACTTCAAAGTAAAAAAAGTTCTTGTTTGGATTTATTATATTTTTTTACATATCTCTTATAGGGTTTTGAAATTTTGATTTAATTTTGATGATGCATTTTGTTGCGTTGAGTTGCGTTCAGTGTAGCTCGAAAGAGGTTCTATCTCAATGTAATTGGCATTGGCAATGTAACTGTAATTGCATTCAAGGTCACGTTCAGGTTAATTTTAGAAGTCAAATTTTAATATTTATATTTATTAAAAATAAAATAACCATCGAATTAAGATATATTAATATGGAATAATTCTGTCATTGTCACTTTGAATTCAAACATCTTTACATTACATTACATACATTTTTTCATGCATTTTTTAAATATTTAATTTTTTTTTTCAATAATTAATTTTACAAAATTATTTCTAGATTATGTACTGGCAATAATATAAAGGTTTAAAATGGTAGAAGTCATTACAAGTAAGGCATAAGTTATTATACTACTTCGTATTTTAAGATACAACAGCAAAGTAGTAAATAGTCTAAAATTAACTATAATTTGAACAAATACTTTTGTTCCAAGCATTGAGTCAGGTAAGGTCAGTAATAAGGGCATTGTTATAGAATTTTTTGTAAAAACCCACCCGAAGAAGTGTCGTTACAAAAATAAAATGGTATATAACATTACAGTTTTATCAACATCAGTTGATTTAAGCACACCGTCGAATAAATTAAAACAGCACATATTTAATTCCGATATTTTTTGCCATTGAATTGTGCTAATCTTTGATCGTCCAATCTTCTTTAATCATATCCGATGCCTTTTCAGCAATCATTATTGTAGGTGCGTTTGTATTTCCTCTCACAATTGTAGGCATAATAGATGAATCAACAACTCGTAAACGTTTCATTCCATAGACTCGCAATCTTGAATCAACTACAGCATTTTTGTCCCAAGACGGTCCCATTTTGCAAGTTCCAGCTGGATGGTAAATTGAGGCTGTATATTGCATCAATAAACACACACAATAGTCATATGATCTCCAAACGTATTCTTCACAGCCCTGAATTGAAGTTTTAATAATTCTCGCACCATTACGTTTAAATGTATCAGTTTCTTCTAAAGTTAAAGAATACATAATTCCTTCAACTAATGTATCTAAGTCCTCTTTAACTGTATAAAAACCAGAATATATCAAAGGTGGCCCAAAAACTGGATCTGTTTGATTTAATAGTAAATATCCTCTACTTTTGGGTGTAAGTAAGATAGGCCATATAGCAACACCACTCGACAAAGATAAAGGTGTTAGCCTTCTTTGAATATATATTTGAGGATCTGCAAGGAACTCTTCTACATTTCTGGCATCAAAATGAATTTGAATATCTGGTGCATTAACAGGAGCGTATTTGGTTTTAATAAATGCGACGGCATTGAAAACACCTGATGTAGCTAAGGGTCCATTGTTAAAAATATCTTGTTTTCTATAGTTGATGACTTCATTAAATAGTTGAGAAGCATTAAGTGCCGTTGAAGTCTTATTAGAGAAAGCTATCGAAAGACCATTCGTTGTTATGTGGTCTTGTAAATTTTGGCCAACTTTTAAATCAGCTAATACTGGTATATTAAGGGTTTGTAAGTGTTGTGTAGGTCCTATACCGGATAGCATAAGTAATTTTGGAGAGTTTATTGTACCTCCACTAATTATCACTTCTCCTTTAGCATATACATTTATATAAGCACCATTTTTATAATAAGTCACACCTTGAGCTATATTAGAATTTGGATCAATAATGACTTTTGTGACAAAGGCATTTACAATAATGTCAAGGTTAGATCGTACATTACGTACTGGTCTTATGAAGGCTGTATTTGCTGAAAATCGACGACCGTTTAAAGAAGTAGATTGTGCTAAATTGACTCCTAGATTATCTGGTAGTGTTAAATCTTTTAATGGTAGTCCTTTTTCTTGAAAAGCTTCTATTAACATAAGTGTATTTGCATCAGTGTAAGGAAATCTTTCTACATTAAGAGGTCCACCAACTCCATGATGAACCGTATCGTTCGCTTCTATATTCCGATTATTTTCAGATTTTCTAAAATAAGGAAGAACCTGTAATTTACGAAACATTTTTTTTAAATAAAAAAAATGAATTTTAATTTGAAAAGTTATACGCGTAATGAAATAGTTTTACGTTAATAAGTGTGGGCTAAAGTAAAACATACAATATTTGTATCACCTCATTATAACTCCAACCTGGATTGCCCATTTCTGCCCATCCGTCGTAGTCGAGCCGATTTCCTCTTATGTATACCATATAGTTAATGGCGCTGGTTCCTCCCATTGTTTTTCCTCTGTAAAATAGAAAACACAATTTGTAATGAATTTATGTTGAGTCGACTTCGTTGAATTTTAAGATTGTCATTTAGATGAACATTATTTTATTTATTAAATTTAAAATATACTCTCAGAATATACTGCTACCAAATAAAAAAAATATGTATCTGTATTTTTTTTATTTATGATACTATTAATACCTTGCATCGGATAGTCTACTGTTAAATATTACTATTTTTACTCCTGAAATATGGTTTTGGATTACGTAATAATTGTTGAAATTGTCTGAATTGGCTAACCAAAACTAGATTGATCTTCAGATCATATCGCCTCTGTAAAGACTATTTTCATTAGATTAGCCAGGCATATACCTATAGCTAGTCAGGTAATATTGCAGTGCACAAGTTATTCTCAAATGTAGGAGTATATTCTCATTCCCTTAGTCTCACATAAACGATATTACAAACAAACGATAGTCTGATATGATTGAAGAGGGATCCAGATCAGGCTTAGTGTTTTTACGTTCCATAATAAGCGTAGAAGTGAAACATTTTCACATTTAAAAAAAGGCAGTAAAGTTACGTAAATAAGACTACATTTACCTTGCCCAAACGCACGTATGACTTTCTGAACCTCTGCATGACATATGTTCTGGTTGGCCTCTGTAGTTCCAGTCTATATTGGATTGTTGGACTACTGGCGCCAAACTTGGTATCATAGTAATATCGGGCTCTTCGGGACCGGCTTCAATTAAAAGTACCTATAGTTAAAATATTTATAAGCATCCTTCTTTGGACTTTTTCAAAATGCAGATTAAGCTCCTAACCATCTCCTTAAATGTATGTCACATTTAAGGAGATGGTTAGGAGCTTATTCCACCGCATTACACCAGTACTAATTTGTAGCCACACATGTGGCAGACTTAAATCCAATACATGCAGATTTATGCAATGCATGTATTTAACCATGAAAATGTTAAATGATTCGAGGATATTTTGTGATATTTTTTTTCATCGAAAATATTTTATTGTATTATGTTTTGGATCAAACTAGACCCCTGAAAAATAATTGTATATAATTTTTTTCATTATTTTGTTTTCAATGCAATATATGCAGCGAAGTCCGCGGTACAAAGGAATGTTCCAATTTGTACCCCGGGTAGGAGAGAACAGTGATATTATATCTGGATCTTGGTAAGATAGAGCAAGGCTGGTGTAGCTGTGTCAAGGTGAAAGTGAATAGAGCTTTAGTTGGTTTTCAGCCCTCTTATGTTGTAGAAGTCCACAGCGAGGGTGAAAGAGGTTGCCTTATGATGCCTGCTCTACTTGCCTCGAACAGTGACGAGCGCAATATTGCTTCACTCCCCCAAAATTCAGAGAATAGCCTAGGCTTCCTTGTACAGGTGGTGTACATCCTGAGCATGGATACATAGAGAGGGATTCTTCGCCGTAATTAGCTGATGGGAAAATGAAATCAAATTTGCAGAATTTGGTTTCATTACCATAACGTTTTAGCGGGGAGGGGAATCGGGCCTTCGGGACTCTCATATACCGGACGAAACGGAGCAACTTAGCTACCACTTTAAGCCGATTTTTAGTGAGAGAGTGGATTTCCGCGGGCGTGCCGGCCCATGCGGCTGCTACCCGAAGGTATGCAACGTGGCACTACCACTAGGAACTATGTCATTAAAAACTAGATCATACTTTAAAAATACAAGAGTTTTCTGTAATATTTTGAATAAGAAATAATTTGGTTTACAGAAATATGTAGTATTCAATTTAAAGTTTTATTTTTATTTATATCAAAAATGTAGTTTATAGTTTTACATATTTTTGTAGTTGCCTATACTAACTTAAACATAAAAATATTTAAGTGACAGCAGTTTAGCAGTATAGACAGTCGTCGATAATGTTTATATAAAAGTTATTTATGACACAGTTTGATATCCAAAATTCTGAAGTAAAAATAAATTAACTGTTAAAAGTGAAGAGTGTGAAGAACTACAAGATATAAATAAAAATTACAAGACTGAATACAAGATTAAAAAAATAAATGTATATCTGAACTTACTTTCCTAAGTATATGGATGGATGCGCTAATTATAAGATTAAATTTAACAAAAAACAATCATGACTTACTTTCCAATGTCGCACTTCTGATAATCGATTTGCGACTACACAGCCTGCTGATCCACCACCAACGATTATGAAATCATATTCTTCTATGTAACTTTGTGCTTTTATTGTATCTGTACCAGTATCGACAGTTAATGGACTCATACTTGATCCACTCATTTGTGGATCAGTATTTAGTTCCCTATACAGACTTTGTGGTTTAGGATTTAATGTTGGTGACCATCTTTCATTCCCAAATTCTTTCGAATAAATCTTCTTTCGACTAATTCTTTCGAATAAATCAGTTTGTGTAGAATTTCGCATTGTTAGGGGTAGTGATATATTTGATAGAACATTGATTGGATAATTTTGAGTTGCAGCCATTGAAGGTTTAAGTGATGTTGGGATCGATGATTGTATAAGCGTTTCGTTTGGATATAGGTTGGCTCCCGTGTATGATATACTATATGAGACACTTCCAAAAAGTTGCGTTAGCAGTGAAAAAAATATGTATCCTGCAGGAGAACATTCTAATAATGGCACTTGTTCTTGGTAACATGAGGCGTTTGTATCCCTTGGAATCCAGACAGGCGTCATTTTCTTTCTTCTATGAAATATTATTAATTGTATATTAATTTAAGTAAACTTTTGTTAAACTGCACATTTACATAGCTTATGTCATATTGAAAATGACTTTTTCTATTTTTTTATTTGTTTCCCGTATCCTTATACGTATACTAATGAAAATTTTCTGAATCATCCAAAGTATTAGGCGAAGTATATCACACTGACGATATAATTCTATGCAACAGACTTGTAAAATAATTGATCAGTAATCGTCTTATATAATCCATGAATAAATGAATTTAAATTGAAATTAACCTTAAATATTCTATATATCTAGATCTATAGAATATTTAAGGTTAATAAGGTTAATAGGACCATGTCATACTAATTTTATTAAGATTGCCATGAGCACCGGTTTCTATTAATACTTTTAGAAGTGTCATTAAAAAATAATCAATTGTTTCAGTATTTTATCTGTGTTATAAAATATACTGTGCAGATAGCAATATATGTATTTTCTTTTACAAAACTGCTGCCACTGGCACCCTTGTCTTAACAGCTACTCTGCCATTGTTGTAAACAGATAGATTTAATGCTTTTTTGACAGCAATCATGACCGTCAAGCATTTTTAATTTTATGTTTATACGTTTGTTATCTGTCTTTTTGATATACAACAAGGGATTGTCAATCAAAAAAACCGTCGTTGAAATGTTTCTATAAAGGTTTAGGTTACAATTTTTGTTGCAAAGGATATTAAGTTATTCTTCTTGAGTTTTAATCCAGATTCCTCTTAAACTTTGATATACATTTAAGCTATTGTATGTTATAGATATAAAATAAGAGATTAGACTATAAAAGTATATTATAAGATTTTAACTTTTCGAGTCGTAATGTTATTTTTAATTATATTGTGTTCAGAGTTAATTATAAATAATATTGTCTAGAAAATTTCCAACTTATATCTGTTGTATTTTTTGAATATCTCTTGCCCTAAGTCAGGGCCGGATCATATGGAGCCATATGGCTTTTTGGGCTTCAGCCCAGGGCCCCGTGGATTCAAGGGGCCCCAGCTAAGTCAAGTCAATTTAAAGTCAAAAATAGACGATAATGCGAAAGAATCCATCATTTTATTAAATTAAACACATCGTGCATGCATGCAGGCCTGCGAATCCTGCAATTAATCAAACCCATTCAATTAATTTAATTCAAGTCTACGTTCAGGGTGTCTTAAATGGGTCCCCTAAGTAGTATTAGTCCAGGGTAAACTCACGGTCCGGCCCTGCTCTATGTGTCTTTTGCTGGTTCAATTATTTATATTCGTGTATGCTCACAGTGCGTACAATTCAACGAATTTCACTCAATGTAAATATATATTAGGAAAGTACACTCATATGTGCTCGAAACTCGGGTGTTTCTTAAGGCAAAGTGTGTTTTCTCCTTTGTTATTTTTTATATTTATTTACGCTGTTACGGTGGTTATTACTCACAAAATTCACCTATGCCTAGTGCCTATCAATTTAATTACCACATTTTGGTCACGGACATTGCAACTGAATTTTTCTGGGCTAGTATTTACAAATTGATTTAACAAGATGTTATACACAGTTAGAACGAATAAGGAATGTTTAATGTGAATTAATCAAGACATTACATTATAAAGTTATCGCGATCGAACTCCTACTTGCGAAAATCGACAAAATCAACAAGACAGGCGTCGATCTCATCGACGATCCATCTGATTTTCCGAACATGAAGGCCGGCTAACATAATGAAGCGCACAGATAATCTATTATTTTAAGAAGTGACCACACCTAATGTAATAAAATATTATCGAAATATATTATTTATTTATTGAAATGAAACACATTTAAAATGTATAACAGTTTGTGACAATCATCGCCAATATTTAACTTGTAAAATATTTAAATTGCAATATCACGTAAACATAATATAATAATTCGCGTAAACGTCAGTAAAAGTAAACGAATCGAATTCAATCACTTTGTGAATATTTTCTATTTACTTGATCTATTTTCATTATTCATTTACAAATATAATGATATTAATAATGATTTATAGATTAAGTATGTTTCTCGGTAATTTAAAATATTGTGTCGGTAAATTAAAATGCACTGTATAGGATAAATATGATACAAAAATTATGCTCGTGGTTCAACATTATTTTACTATGGTTGTTTAGATCATTGAACGATATGGCGAGCAAAAACATCTTTATTTACTAAAAACCTATAGGTTTAGCAATATTAGTACAAAAATAAAATATACCAGAGTTTTTAAATTCAAAAACTCTCTTTAGAAGCGTTTCGGGTAGTTTCAGGTGTAGGTGACTGTTTTAATATGTTAAACATTTGAAGAGCCGGTAGACCAAAGCGTTAGCTTAGTTCAGCGGAATCAATACATATATAATTAAACGTAAAAATAATTTAATCATAATTTGTTTCATTAATTGTAGGTCGCTGTCTTTTAAGTTTTATTACTAAAAAAAACAGAATTTCGTTTTGTATATAAATACAAAATGCCTCTTTACTAGCTTCGCGTCCCATCTTTACGTGGGTACCGTAAATATCTATGTACAATTTTTAGATTGAAGAACAAACATAAAAATCCAAGCCAAAGTATCTAATATGATATGCATGTACTCGTGTTATACATATGTACCTTCCTTATTGAATAACTCTGCTTATTGATGAACCGCATTCAAATCCGTTGCGTAGTTTAAGAAATCTAAGAGTACACACAGTGGGAAGCGACTTTGGTTTATGAGTCGTGCAAATTTGGATTCTCCGACATTTTTCTTGTTAATTGTTAAAAAAAATATATACCTTATGACGAAAATGTAATCTGTTGATGTCTTTTACTAAGAATTATTTTGATAAAAGTTTCTTATTCTGTAAAAGTAATAAATAATGACAAAAAAATAGTATCGTGAAAACCTTTAATACATGACTTATGCCATTACAATGTTTATTCAACTTAGAACTACTGTGTTGATGTTTTTAAGTAATGGATCATTACATAAAAACATACCTATACTGAAGTTACTGGTGTAAGAGAGATCTCGGATCTCAAACCACAACCGAAGATATCAGGTTTAATCCAGGCAAGCAAAATAGACTTTTCATGTTCTAGTTTGTGCACAATTGCCAATTTAACAGGACATAATTTTGCTAGAAATGCATCTACCAGGAACAGCGTGACAACCTCAAGCCTTTTATAACATTTACGAGTAGTATAAATAAAGACAATTGAATACAGAGCTAAGAAAATTAAATATAATTGTTAGACTTACTCTCAACCTTTATATGAAATACTACTTGTTCGCTTATTATCTTAGTAATATGAATAATTCAAACAAGAAAATCCACATACGTTTCCACCTAGAACTAGAAGGGCTGGTTCGTTTTTTGTCTCTTGCCACCTTTCCACGCGGCTATGATTTATACAGTAACTATTTTTAATTCATATTTGTATATATTTAAAGACTTGATATTAATAATTCTTATATTCTCCTAAAATTAATTTTATAGATTTTCATTGGTCATATAAAATAAAATGATGATTTAATTTAATTATTTATTAACTCGAAAAAATATATCGTCGTCAAATAAAAAAAATCTGAACTTAGTATATGGTACAAAGATTCTTACAGATATAAAGCGTTGCGCATTACTCAATACCGAACATCTCCACTTAAAATTGTCACTTCAAAAAAAATCAGTAATTGTATTTTTTAAGACATTAAACGTTGGTCATCCAATCTTCTTTTATCATATCCGATGCCTTTTCACCAATCATTATAACAGGTGCGTTTGTGTTTCCTCTTACTACTTTAGGCATTATAGATGCATCAACAACTCGTAAATGTTTAATCCCATACACTCGCAATCTTGAATCAACGACAGCATCGTTATCCCACGATGGTCCCATTTTACAAGTTCCAGCCGGATGAAAAAGTATGCCCGTGTAATGAGTAAATAAACATGCAAAGTAGTCATATGATCCCCAAGCGTATTCTTCGCAACCCTTAAGTTGAGTTTTAACTATACTAGCGCCATTACGTTTAAATGCCTCTGTTTGTTCTAAAGTTACAGAAAATCTAACTCCTTCAATTAGAGTATCTAAATCCTCTTTAACTGTAAAAAAACCAGAATATATCAAAGGTTGTCCGAACACTGGATCTGTCTGATTTAATAGTATATATCCTCTACTTTTTGGTGAAAGTAAAATCGGTCTAATTGAAACACCATTGTTGAATGACAGTGGAAATATACTTGTTTGAATATATGTTTGAGTATCTGCATAGAACTCTTCTATATTTCTGCCATCAAAATGAAATTGAATGTCTGGTGCATTAACAGAAGCGTATTTGGTTTTAATAAATGCGATGGCATTAACAGCACTTGTGGTAGATAAAGGTCCGCCGTTAAAAATGTTTTGTTTTCTATAGTTACTAATTTCATTCAATACTTGAGAAGAATTAAACGTTGGAGTGGTCTTATTAGAGAAAGCTATAGAAAGACCATCCGTTGTTGGATGTTCTTGTAAATTTTCACCGACTTTCAAATCAGCTAGTACTGGTATATTATTGCTTTGTAAGTGTTGTTTTGGTCCTATGCCAGAGAGCATAAGTAATTTTGGAGAATTTATTGATCCTCCACTAATTATAACTTCTCTTTTAGCATATACATTTACATAAACACCATTTTTAAAGTAAGTTACACCTTGAGCTATTTTAGAGATTGGATCAATAATGACTTTTGTTACATAGGCATTTACAATAATGTCAAGGTTAGATCGTACATTGCGTACTGGTCTTATGAATGCTGTATTTGCTGAAAATCGACGACCATTTAAAGAAGTAGATTGTACTAAATTGACTCCTAAATTATCTGGTAGTGTTAAGTCTTTTAATGGTAGTCCTCTTTCTTGAAAAGCTTCTATTATTATACGTGTATTTGCATCAGTATACGGATATCTTTCTACATTAAGAGGTCCACCAACTCCATGATAAACAGTATCATTCCCTTCTATATTTCGATTATTTTCAGATTTTCTAAAATATGGAAGAACCTGTAATTTATAAAATATCTTTCATACATTACATACATTTTACATTAGCAGCCTGTAAATTTCCCACTGCTGGGTTAAGGCCATCTCTCCCTTTGAGTAGAAGGTTTGGAGCATATTCCACCAGGCTGCTCCAATGCGGGTTGGTGGAATACACATGTGGCAGAATTTCGTTGAAATTAGACACATGCAGGTTACCTCCCGATATTTTCCTTCACCGCCGAGCACGAGATGAATTATAAACACAAATTAAGGACATGTAATTCAGTGGTGCTTGCCTGGGTTTGAACCCGAAATAATCGGTTAAGATGCACGTGATAGATTAAGTAAGAAATTATTATATAATTAGATGATTATAAAAAGGTTTACATTATTTATTGTATGTTTTAATTAATTGTGTAATAATAATTAGATTTAAATGATTTTTGAATTGTATTGATAACATTGATATTCAATACGAGGGTACTTTGACTTTTTTTGGTTCATTATTGTGAATCACGTGATTTGTAGTGAGGCTTATATAAGTCATGGAAGCTCCTAATGGGGCATTATTTTTCCGTTGGACCAGCGAGTAAGGTACGATATAATTTTGTGATATAATTATAATTGTTGTTATTGGTTGTTAAATTATTGATAATAATATATGAATTGAGTTTTTTTTTTATGTAAATATTAAATAATATAATATTACTATTTCTACAGATGCTATAATGGTTAAATAAATGTTAATTGTTATTCATATAATCTTTTATTGTCTTACAACCTTAAAATATAATAAAATAATAAAGATATAGAAATTATTCTTAAAATATCCTGGCATATTGTATTAACTCTCTATAAAAAATCTAACACACGCGTTCTAACCACTGGGCCATCTCGGCAATAAAATAAAATAAAAAATATTTTTGAATGTAATTGTTTCTGTTGATTTTTTTTTAAATTAGTTAAGTGTTTCTTTTTGTCAAAGTAATTGTACGTTTACACGTGTTATGAAATAATTTTATAAAATGTGAATAAGAGAAAAACTATATATATATATCACCTCATTATAACTCCAACCTGGATTGCCCATTTCTGCCCATTCGTCGTAGTCGAGCTGATTTCCCCTCATGTATACCATATAGTTAATGGCGCTAGATCCTCCCATTGTTCTACCTCTGTAATATCGAAAATGATTTTTTAGTTAAATTGAATATTAAAGTGGACTTCGTCGGATTTTAAGATCACCATCTAAATATACATTATATAATTATGTATATTTTTTAATAAAGTTTTTCTTTGAAATCAGTGCCAATATCTGAGCCTGTAATTTCGTACATACCACTTCAACAGATGGTCTGCTGCAATGTAAGACATATTTTTTTATTGTTGTATAAAAAACTAACTGAGTGAGCATTCATAACTAGCGTAATTTTTGACGGCACACTGTTTAGAGCGTTTTCACATAGGTCACAACATGGTCACCATGTCATGTAAAATAATGTATGAGCTATTCAGAGGACTTTCCCAATAATCGGCGACCGTGCCGAGACCGTGACTACGTTTCTAGCTGGTACGTCTCGCTTGAATCTACATTCCGAACCAATGATAGCTTTGTTTAAATCTCTATAATAACGATTTAAAAATGGTCGTAAATTCGTAGTCGTATTAAGTATATTTTGATTTGAATCAAAAGTCTATATAAATATAATCCGAAAGCTAGTTAAAAGACATATTTTTAATTTTTGTATCTATTCTTATTATCTGTAGTCGTATAATACCGATACTAACAGAAAGATTTTGACGATTATGCTCTCTTGGTCACCGTGGCGTTCTCCGAGGCAGATTAGCCATCTGCGTATAACCTACGGCTTAACTGACTGTAGGCAATAATGCTACTGGGAATTTATCGACAGTAAGACTCTACAACTTTCATATTGGTCCGACTTGGGACTTAATACCTTAGTGTCAGCTTCTTTGAACTAACTAAAGAGGCAACTATTGAAACATTGTTTATATAAAAAGAGGTTTTAATGCACAAGTATATGATTTGAAAATACCACTAAGCAGTATCCTATCAAGTGACCTGCTTGATAGTCTGTTTTGTTGAGTTCAATGAAAGAAGTACGTCAAGTAAAGAATATAATTTAGACTCACCTCGGCCAACTGCATGAATGCCCTGGTGCCTCTTTACAAGTCATATTCTCTGGTTGAATTCTGTAGTTCCAGTCTATATTAGATCTTTGGAGTACTAAAGCAAAACTTGGTACCATAGTAATATCTGGCTCCTCCGGACCGGCTTCCAGTAAAAGTATCTATAATGAATCCAGTCATAAGCCCTTAGTGATTTATAGGTCTTAAATAAATGTAACGCAAGAATCATGCCCATTATTTAAACCAGAAATGTAATCAATTAACGATTGGTGGTTTGCCTAAGAGCTTTCCTTGTGCTCCTGTTCATACTGATTGAGACCCTCAAACTCACAATTGATGGATGCGCGTAACAAGAAAGTTCGCCAGCTGAATCTTACGACAATCCAAAGTTTGATACGGGGTCATTACATACAATAGCAGCCTGTAAATTTCCCACTGCTGGGCTAAGGCCCCCTCTCCCTTTGAGGAGAAGGTTTGGAGCATATTCCACAACGCTGCGGGGTCTCTGTTCTAAATACTAAAACTTTTTAAGTTATTGTGTTTTATGAACTATAATATCTGTTTAGTTCTAAATAAATCTTAATATATTTTTATTAAAACGAATGAAGCTAGATCGATGTATAATTGAACGATGTTCAATCTATTTAACGAAAACAGATTTCAATTAGTTATATTTTAAGTTTTCAAAGAATCTTTTGCACAGTACACGCAAACAAAATTGGTCTAAATGATCTGAGTCAGTAGCGGCTGCTCAGAAGTAGTTTTAATATAATGATTATGTTAATACTTAAATACTATACGCTGTTTTAATGCATATGACATATTATTTTTATTAAATTACTAATATATGATTAATCCATAATATCCATCCATACTGTTGTTTTGATATTTTCTTTTCCTTTTACAGTTAAATGCACTCAGACTGCGACCTTCCATAAGATTCGCGTGTATTAAAAACAGATAAATCGTGAGATCTCTAAGATAATTGTGTTACTCAACCTTATTAGTAGGTATGGGGATATTAATAATTTGAAATACCTATAGCTAAAATCTACTTGTTAATAAGTTAAAAAACAACTTCTCTTTAAGCCTCTTTTGAACTCCAGCTATTTTAAGATCATATTTTTAATAAATATTAAAAAAGTTTCAAGCGCTCTAAGCTTTAAGGAGGTTCTTACAGAATTAAGAGGAGATGTTTCCTTTGCTTGGATGCAGCTATTCATTGAGATTAAAAACGCTAAAAAAATACAATAACAAGTTTTTGCTAATTATAAAAATCAAATTAAACAAAATAAATATCGTAACTTACTCTCCATTTTCGTATTTCTGACAATCGATTTGCAAGCACACAGCCTGCTGATCCACCACCGACGATTATGAAATCATATTCTTCTATATGCTTATGTCTTCTTGGGCCCATATTGGAATCAAACAATTGTGAACCAGCATATTGTCCACTGGGTCTGATTGGTGAAAGATTTAAAGAGGATAACAAGCTTCCATTGCCAAAATTTATTGAATGATGTTGATTCGAAGAATTTGGATATTTTATTGGGCCAATATTGGTTTGTGGTAGTGACATATTTGATTGATTATTTATCGGATAAGTCATCGAAGAGTTAAATGAGGTTGATGATGATAGCATGAAAGTTTGATTGGGATACAAGTTTCCCCCAATGTACGATATACTGTATGATGCGCTGCCGAAAAGTTGCGTTAGTAGGGATAAGAACATATATCCTGTTGGAGAACATTCTGTTAAAGGAACGTGCTGATAAGAACATGGAGTGGTTATATCCCTGGGACTCCAAATAGGAGTCATTTTATCCTCTTTAAATAATCGCGATTATTTTATGGACATTGATAAGCTTTTTATAAATTAATCTGTTCCGTATCCATTGCGACATTTATTTTCACTGAGCACTTATGCAAATTATGTGAATATCCACCGAGTGAATAATTTTGTTTATATATATTGTGTAGATAAGTAAAATGTAACTGCTTATATGCATATAAAGAGGTTATTTAAAAAATAATTACTAAACAAGTAATTAGCTATGAATAAATTTATTAAAATTGTAATTAGGCATACTTATCGATGTAAACGTCGCAAGGTGCCATTTACTTGTTGAAAATATATTAAGTTTTTGTCGTGTTTATAAACGATGATATGTACTTACTATGAGTTATTTCTTCAGAATTTGAGCAAAATTGGCACTAGAGGAAAAATGCCGGTAAATTGATGACTTTTAATATAATCTAGTTCTAGGCAAAGCGAAAATTTCTCATTAAGACTAACGAGTACTTGAAACTGTTACTCATTGATAGCTAATTGCGGATTTAGACAACAGTTTCATAGAATATCTTGTAAGTAATTGTTGTACTTTTAATAATATCGCAATCAGAACTTGATCTTAACTACGGTATTTTCTTAAACATTAGGCATTCTAAACGCATCAATTAATACTTATTTGTGTAAAATCTGCTACATAATTTTTTTTATACATTACTTAAATTTATAACAACCGCTTTTGAATGTGTTAAGTAAAAAACAATGTAATGTGTAAATTTTCCGTACGTACATTATGTTTTAGCTTGAGTACTCTATCGATCATTATGCAATTTTGCATATTACAGGTTGTCAGGGGTACAAAAACATATACTGTCTTCTCCTACTCCGACGAATCCGTGGAAGGCAACTAGTACACCATGAAGAGAAACTTCATAACTTAACATAACATTCTACTTATCTTCTAACTTAACCTAACTTGCAATATAAATAGCAAGCAGCAGCAAACGATTGTAGCATTCATAGTTTTTCAGTTCCAGTTTTGTGTTCCAGTTTGAAGGGTGAGTGAGCCAGTGTAACTACAGGCATAACATCTTAGTTCCCAAGGTTGGTGGCGCATTGGCGATGTAAGGAATGGTTAATATTTCTTACAGCGCCATTATCTATGGGCGGTGGTGACCACCATCATGTCGCCCATATGTTCGACATATCATATTATTCAATAAATTGTAACAAATCTTATTGATTGCTTTAATAATGAAATGTAGCGATGTATGCTTGTTTAACATTTTGCAACCGATTATAGCCATCTATAATACAATAGGATCAATTCTACATGTGCTTAATTTGTGTTTATAATTCATCTCGTGCTCGGCGGTGAAGGAAAACATCGTGAGGAAACCTGCATGTGTCTAATTTCAACGAAATTCTGCCACATGTGTATTCCACCAACCCGCATTGGAGCAGCGTGGTGGAATATGCTCCATACCTTCTCCTCAACGGGAGAGGAGGCCTTAGCCCAGCAGTGGGAAATTTACAGGCTGATTATGTTATGTTATGTTATGTAATTCTACTAACAAAATGTAATTATATCGCAATCGAATCGAAACATAATTGTTGTCAATTAGCCGTTCTCCTATTCTACTAACCAACGATTCGATATTAGTATTGAATATCTTTATTATTAAAGAGAAAATATGTTTATATTTTCCTCAGATAAACAAATTGTTTCGAAATATTTAAAGCCTTTATTTATGTTTCTCATTTCCATAACCTGAATTAAATCTATAGTTTTTTTTTGTCAGTAGTAGAATTCCATTAATATTGTAAATGAATGTAGCCGATAATCGTTGTATCTGATTTTTTTTTATTTGTATGAAATTGGAATACTTCATAACTTCAAGATGTTATAAAGTATTTGACAATGCTGGTGTTAGTATGTCATGGTATATTTAATTTAAAAAAAAAAAGCGCGAGTAACTCTGTAACCTAGAAGTGAATTTTTACATCACAAACGTTTCATAGAATGAGATGAGAATGATCCGATCTGGGATTCATTTGAATCGGCATATTTTTCCGATGACCTTGGAATTTTAAACTCTTCGTAGTTAGTGTCAAAATATTATATTTCGTGACTAATTTTCTTCCAAAGAAGCCTAATTGGAACATATGGCCCCCTTATTAAGTAGAGATTAATAAACGAACTAATAATACTAACAGTATTTAAAACGGGATATTTACCATGTTTTTTATTTTTATTTGGTGTTCACGAGAACAAGACATTCGTAGATAATGTCGAAATATCGAGCTACACTAAATAAAAATAAAAAACATGGTAAATATCCCGTTTTAAATACTGTTAGTAATAAAAATAACCATGTTAATTTAAAATCTTATATAGAACTAATAATAGTCACAATGATATTACAGGGGTCGACATTTGTAATGATTTTTTCGCAAAATCGTGAACGTTAATCACGAGAAAATCCAGCGATGTTTCCGGGATAGAATCCTCAACTTCAGAATTTTCATATGATACTCATAGTAGAGATAATAATCAAACGCGAAATATCTGTTGCAATAAAAAGAAACCGCAATCAAGGCTGGTTTGACTAAATATTTATCGGTAATGATAGACTACCACAAGCGATTTTCCCTGATTACTACGTCTTGTTCGAATTATGATGAAATCATATTGTGTTCGTTGATTTATTATTAGATGACTTTAGAAACGAAGGAGGTTATCAGTTTAGTTATATATTTATATAAAATATAAACAAGAATATTCGTATACATAAATAGTTTGTAGTGTCAATTTTATTAAGATTGCAAGCCGAATATGTTATATGATTATATAAAAATTCCCGTAAAAAAGTATTTTATTAAATTTATAATGTCTATGGGTGGTTCTTTTGCACTTATAAATATATGTATTATTATTTCCATACAAGACAATCAAGCCACTGACGTAATTGAGGCATTATCGAGTTACGTAAGGAAAGTTATCGTTTTTTTAAATAAATATAACTGATTGTAGTCGTCATTTTACGTTCAATAGTCGTAACAACCGTAACCAAATAACGGTGAACCACGAGCATAATTTTATTTTCACAGTTATCGTTCCCGGAACAATTTAATTATGATACACAATGTTTTAAATTAACGGAAAACGTAATTACGGATTTATTTAATCGTTTTTTGTAAAGCGCAAAATATTTAATTTCTATTACGGACAAAAAAATTTAATCCGAAACGATTGATGCTGTTTTGTTATAAAAATAGTGGATGTTTGTTACGCAAAACAAAAACGGCATACTTAGCTCTGATTTGGAATAGAATTAGCTTATTATTTACTCAAGTAATAGTCTATTAACTCCTGCTCCTCCACCCCCGCACACAAGAAAGTCATTTGAAGTAAACATATCATGTTAATTGTTATCTAGAGATTGATAATTTTCGAATCTATACTAACTATAAAAAGCTGAAGCAGATGTTTATTTGTTTGATTGTGTGTCATAAAAATTCTCTTTGCATTTGGCAGCCCAATTCTCGAAGAACATATTAGGCTATTACTAAGGTTAATATCGCGCTACAATCAACGCGGACGAACGTTTCACGAGGGTGAAACCGCACGGAACAGCTGCTTAATTATAAAGACAGTGGCTTCTTATCGCTCGTCATACCTAATATAAGCATAAAATACTTCTGCAAACATCAATTAAGCTGTGTTTTAATTTGTTGTGATTGTTGTATTGATAATTTGTTGTGTTGATAACATAATATCAATTAAAGTTAGGCAGTGGGCTATTCAGGAACGAGTCCTTGAGTGGAGATTACGGTTGCGCAAACGCTGTGTATGGCGCCATCCAGCCAGGTGGTCCGATGACTTGAAGTAGCTGACGGCAAGTTTGACAACATATAAGTTATTACTAGTGGCTCATGAGCCCGTCTGTATTGCTAAAATAAGGAAATAAAATTAGTTAGCAATGTTATTGAATCGCTAAACTAATTAAAATAAGTGATTTATCAAAACGAATTGTATCAAAATCAGAATACTCTTAATCCTCGTAGAATAATGATTTCCTTGTAAAAGATTTTATTATATTAAATATATAAAAATAATTTTATTATATTAATATATAAGATTAAATTGTAAAGCTATCATCACCTCAGAATGTAGATTCATCACCATCATCATCATCATGATCAGCCTGTTATTCCACTGCTGGACGTAATCTTGCCAGCCAGAGAAAAATCGGCAATACTTAGTTACTTTTATTCACCAAACATAACATATACGTGTGATCGATATATATTATGTAAAATTTATATGATATATATATAGAAATGTACCATTATTAACTCCTAGCTCTTTGTCATCCAGTAGCTGCCCGCTCTGGCTTACTACATTTTTTTTTTATATTATAAGACTCTTGGAACCTAGTCGATGTGTACCGGCAACAATCTCAACCATACGTCATTCACTCAAACACAAACAAAAAAATAAGAAAAGCCAGCCACCAACACACGTTTAAAATAATTTTATGTAACTAATTGTTTCCGTTTTTTTTTTCAGGATTTGGTCGTCGGATGTTAGGCGTAAAAATTATCTTATGCCGTTGTAGCCTATGTACTTCATACCGAATTACATAAAATTAGGTTTAATAGTTTGGCTGAAAAAGAACAACAAACAGACAGACATACAGACAGAATCAATTTCGAATTTAGATTATTGGTGTAGATTGTAATGATTACCTTCAACAGTATGAAATGCTTTATATATTAGATCCTTAAATATGAAATTAGCGTTTTGTCGTACAACCGAGATTGGTCAATTGCTCTAGGCTCTTGCTGCTTCACGACAACGCAAGACCACAAGCTGCACAACGAACAACCACTAAGTTAGATGAGCTACGATCGGAATGTTTGCGATCTCCACCGTACCCCGGTGCTTGCTCCAGCAGATTACCATTTTTTCCAGAATTTGGACTTCTTACAAGGAAAAAATTCAACGCCGATGCGGCAGTCCAAACCGGCTTCAAAGAGTTTTTTGATTCTCGACCTCATGGTTTTTTTGATGAGATGAGATGGCAAAAGTGCATAGATAACAACGGTGCATACTTTGATTAAGTAAATATATTTTACAAAAAAAAAATTGACTTTATATTCCTCCCGTACAAAACGCCAATTTCGTATGTAAGGACCTAATATTTAAAATATATATTTGTTTGTTATCATTTAAAATTGAAATATTGGACCATGTTGTCAGTGTGACGTCATTGAATTATTCAATAAAAGCTTATTAATATGCTGCAATACAGCACTGCTGAATGTTTACGGTATGCTATTTGTTTTTGGGAAATTATGCAAATGTTGAAAAAACAAATGATTAACTACGTAGGTATGGCATTTATGACGTACAGTCGTGATCAAAAACAATAAAACAATGTATTTTGGACTGATTACTGCCAGAATGGCAGTTGCACATTTGTCCTCAAATAAAGATGTGCGATCTCTCTATTCCGATAACACTATGATAATAAGAGAGAGATGAAGATTTTCTTGGTGGTAGGGTTTTGTGCAAACCCGTCTGGGTAGGTAACACCCACTCGTAATCAGATAATCATAAAACATCAGATAATCTGCCGCCAAGCAGCAATACTTAGTATTGTTATGTTCCGGTTTAAAGGATGAGTGAGCCAGTACCACAAGGGACATAACATTTTAGTTCCCAAGGTTGGTGGCGCGTTGGCGAAGTAAGGGATAGTTATTATTTCTAACAGCGCCAATGTCTATGGATGTAGATGATGATCTCTTATCATCAGGTAGCCTATTTGCTGGTTCGCCTACCTACCCCATAAAAAAAAAGATGAGGTGTAGGAATAATTTAACCCAGGACCTTAAGATGCACTCGTACATACCACTAGACTACTATCGATACGGAGAATCATCCTCGAAAACTAACCATGAATTTAGAATTCAGCTATCGGTGTTTGTTCCCAAATATGAAAAAAAAATATTGAATACAAAATATTTGTATTATTTATACAATATCTCTAAATATTTACCTATAGGTTACAAAATGTTTTTCGGATTCAGACAATATTAAATAAAGGTATTAATACTCTGTTAAATGGAATGTTAATTTTATTCGGTATATGGTAGGTTTCAAGTTAAATGTATACAATGTTTTGTTGAAAATGGAGTGTAGAAAACATTAGCTGTTACAAACGTCAGACAATACAATTAATTATGTAGTAATTATTAAAAAAGTAGACATTTGTGTGACTGACTGTACATCACGTTTAGTTCATTGCAGTTCAGATTGTATGAAATGTAAATAACGAAAGTTCAAAATAAAATATAAACACAGCGATTTACTGTTTTTTTTTTATATGGACATTGGCGGTCTGGCCTGGCTTCGCACGGATGCAGTTTATTAATAAAATTTTATGATATTAATATAATTTAATACTCAGGAATTATATACATTTTGACTAGTGAAAAAATGTTTAGAACTGCTTTCTTATTTGGCTTTTTAATTTTATTAAGTATAAGTACGTGTTATAGTATTCTTGATAACGATAATAAAACATCGATGAAGCACTTAAAGAACTAGCCAATTAATATATAGATAAATACAAGTAATTATTAAGACAGACATGATAAAGCCAATAGTCGATACTCCCAACTGGAATAAGGAAAGCAAATGACACATGAAGCAAGAAGCTGTTTTGGTGGAGAACCTTCAAGAAAAAAGTTGTAGTTTCGGAATCAGATACAGATAGAAGAGAAATATGAGATCTTTACTAAAACAACGAAATATTTCCGTCAGTAAAGTTGGACACATGGAATTTTTTAAAAAAACACGAGTCACAACAGTTCAAAAGTATGCTTGATATAAAGATGTGTATTAATCAAAATAAATAAGAATCCCGCAAAATTGGAGAGTTGTGGTCCAAAAAATCAAGAATTTCTCTTTGTTTATTTATCCTTCAATTAACAAATACCCACGATGCACGTGGTAGTTATATATTTTGTTATGAATTAGGCAGGGCAGACTGGCTAAAGGGTCACCTGATATTCAACGCCAGCCATAGACATTGGTGCTGTAAGAAATAGTAACCACTCCTAACATCGTCAATGTGTTACCAACTTTGAGTACTAAGCTATTATGTCCAACCAAGACCAAGTATGATGAGCGATTGGTACCTACCAAGACGGGCTTGCACAAAGTCTTACAAAGAAGTCAAGACACAGCATGATAATAATACATTTACACTAATAAATGTCAGAATTTGTTTTTGTAAGGCCTTATCTCGACCACAGCGATTAATAAATCTCATGGGAATCCAGCCAAATACGTAGGTCATATTTGGGTGCATAAGTGTGTTCACAAACATTGGTGGACTTCCTATTCCTTTATTCTCATAATTTAATATATACGACGACTTCGAAACGACCAGAAAGAGGTCAGGCGCAGGATCAACGGATTTACATGCCTTTCGAGGCACGGGAATGTATACGCTTCCGATTTTCAGACGGACTTGCTCAAAGCCCTACCACCAAATAAATATTTAAAAAAATATTGGAAATAAATGGTTTCGAGATTAAGAGAGAAAAAATAAAGATTCTTTATGTTAGCTTTCTTCCGAGTCTTTAGCACGTAGTGTTCGCTTTTATGAAGTACTTCGTGGACAAGTTTCTTTATTAATCGAGATGATCTATAAGTATCATTTCTCGGGTAAGTTTCCTGTATAACTCCTTCAAACTTCTACATCGTATTATGGAAGTTACTGGATTTGTTGCAAAATTGAAAATTTATTGTTAAGATACTCGTACCTACTATGTACTTCATCAAACTAATTACATTTAAATTGCTAAATGTTTAAATTATTTTCCTATTTATGAACACATATCACTTATTGGCTTTACCTGGAATTTGAAGCCTAAACCTAAGGATCTGCATCCTTATACACTAGATCAACGAGGCAATAGTCTTGAGACTAGAGTTTATATTACGTTATGAGTAGAAGTGAAATGCCTTCTTGAATAAAGTTTAATATTGGTTTTGGTTAATCAAATATATTATATATTTAAAAACACTTACGTATGTAGTTGTAGGAAGACTGGCAAATGACCTACCTGATGGTAGGTGGTCACCATCGCCCATAGACATTGGCGTAGTACAAAATATTAACCATTACTAACATAGCCAATGCGCAACCAACCTGAGGCACTAAGATATTGTGTCCCTTGTCCTTGTTATAACACCGGCTGTCTTTGGAAAACCGTAACACAACTAATTATTTTTTTATTTGACTATATATTATGGCTGGGCGGTACCTATCCAGACGTGATTTACATCTCGTACATCTTGAAAGTAAATGGTTTTATTCATTTGAAAGCAAAATAACGTGTACTAACATAACCTTCATCAAAGATGAAAATCTTCATTAAAGTTGACGGCGCGGACAGACTAGACAATCAGATTAAATTTTCACGAAAGCTATACCAGGATTCGTACAAGTAGAACGGTCCGAAAACATAAAAATATTACCTCTAAGGGAAACCAGGCGAGAAATGTTAAACGAGAAATATGTGCACGTATCCGTCTCTTATTCCCAATGATATCGCTGTACCTTTGTAGTCAAAGTATGGGGACATTGGAAAATAATAAAACAAATATAAGCGAGCTAGTCCAATATCCAAAATTGAAACGTTTCGAAATAATCGTTTCCATTGATTCATTTCATCATGAGGTATTAAAATGTTAATATATAAAATCATTTGAAACAAAAGAGACATTCGTAGCGATGTTTACGTTCAAATTGGTTAAAATCCTTAGATGTGAAATGTGAAATATGCACAAAAATGTTTAAATAATAAAAACGTTTACAATAGAAAGAGACAAAGAGTAAAAGTAAGAGGGAAATTGGGCATAATCCTCTACTTGTATATACTCTTCTTGTAAGTCAGGTAAAAGAACTTCGTTCAAAAAAAAAAATGTAATACATTTCAATCTTTGTTTCGTTTGATTGTTCATTTGAATTTCTTTTATTTACAAAACATATATTTCAGCATGAAGTCTATAGACACGATTATACAATAAATCGTAACAATATCAACACTGATCAACAAAACTGAAACTTCCGAATTCTATCGTACAAAGTAATAAAAAAACTCGTTTGAATTAGTCCAATAAAGATGAAACGAGTTCACACAAGTTTGTCCGATACGAGTTTATGACAATTCAATATTTCCAACATCAGTTGTGTCTTATGTATTGCTTATAAATTAGACAATGTATTTTATTGTTCTATCACGTCTTTAAACATTGTATACAAATTTTAAGTGATATGTTACAATTATTCGTACATTCGTTCTTTCAGCTATTACATTCATTCAATAGTTAATGTTAACTGCATTAACTCTGACACTCGATGACAGCTATTCGAAGTTATCCGTTGGAGGAAAATGAAGTGTATAAATTGGTGCTTGAAGTATATAATAAATTATTATTCTGATGTTAATTCTGATTACCTTCTAAACGTATCAGATAGTTAGACAGTTTAAGCTACATAATAATTTAAAAAACACTTAAAAAATATCGGATATTAAATGAAATTTGTGTCTTTATTAGGAAAACACAAATATTTTTAACTTTGCCTACGAATTTTGTAAATCTTATATCAAATAAAAATTGGTAAATAGGGTTTATTACTTGATAAATTACTATATAGTTTGCTTCCATACCAAATTGCTTCTAATTCGCTTCAGAGGCTTGGCCATGAGACAACAACAGACAGATATACAAAATTACTTTCGTATTTATGATATTATTATAGATTTAGATAAAAAAGCGCTGTGCTAGTATAATCGATTATCATTTAGTGTAAATTAAATGTAATTTGTTATCATTAATTATGTGAATTGCTGGAATAAATTAATTACTGATTTTCTCATCGGTTATTCTTGGTATCTGTGTTTCAATTCAAAAGAACAAAAAAATATTATATTATATGAGTAATTAAATGCTTTACATATAAAAAAAAACATGTGCCGTATGAAATACCCCATTTCTGTTTAAATTTTTCATGTTTTCTTTTTTAATTTTTTAGTCACTTCGTTTACATACAAGATTAACCTTAATACTGTTAAACCGTGTTGGCTTGTGTTTGACCTAAATTGTCAAATTTGTTTGTGCCAATATATACCAATAAATCTGTATTACTAAGTTAAATAACATTACACATATTAGCAGAACTATTTTGTATACAAGAATAATAAATACTTTAGCATCTTAAATATATTTTTTAAAAAACGAGAGAAGAGTAGATGATCTTCGGACAGCGTTACAGATTTCTTTAATAGAAAGCTAAGAACACTTTCGATCAAGTCATGTCAGTCAGTCAGTCATGATATTCTACCGCCAAACAGCTGTACTTAGTATTGTTTTGTTCCGGTTGGAAGGGCGAGTGAGCCAGTATAACTACAGGCACAAGAGGCGCATTGGCGATGTAAGGAATGGTTAATATTTCTTATAACGCCAATGTCTATGGGCGGTAGTGACCACTTGCCATCAGGCGACCCATTTGCTCGTCCGTCAAACAATACCATAAAATAAAAAGTTATTTAAAAAAAAAAGGGTTCATCCGTTTAAGTCAGACTCACATATATCAGACACGTAGTTAACAAAAACTATTTTTTGTTGTAGAAAATCAAAGACAAGAGCATTCTATAGTTCAGTCGCATGTTGATGAATCTTTGAATTTTTTTTAAAAGATATTACTAATATACTTTAAGTTAAATTTAATGAAGCGCTTGAACTTGTATTAATTCCAGTAATGATCGATACAATTTCCATTACTGTCGTAACTACTAAGTCCGCAACTGTCTATGCCTTCAAGCAATCTAATCTTCAATTATTGGGTAATTTGCTATTCCTTATTGGATACCGACATTAGTGATAATGTGACGAATATGTTTGTATAATAAGTGTATTGATATTATCACTGTTCTATCCCGCTAGTCTAGTGGCTAGATATAAGGTCACAGCTCTCGGGGTGCCGGGTTCAAAGGCGACGTTGGTATGATAAAGAGTTATTTGGTTTTTCCATCGAAGATTTTTCTGGAATTTGAAAGTGTGTACACTCTCAAAGGATGCCCTTGTTATTAGGGAGAAAGCCTGGAGCTTATTACACATTGCTCTGGTACAAGTATGCGGCAGTCAAATGCAGGAAAAAAGATCAATAAAATTAAGAATCAATAGCGCAATGGTTATTTTACGGGCTTAGCGATGTAAAAAGTCACAGGATCGATCTGACCCCTTGGGCTATTGTCGTCCCCACTCCTAACACAAGTGATGAGTTTAACGGGGTAAATAGGAATGTTAGTAATTCCTTAATTAATATGGAGCATATATATATATATATTAAAATGAATAGAGTTGGCGTATGCCATCTTTATTGTCAGAAGTCCATTTTTAAAGATATGTTTATTCTACAGGATGACACGAAAACTAGATGATGACGTTACTCGGTATTATCGCCAGTCGCTCGCAATACGCAATTACAATGTTTATTTTATATAGTGAGAGAAATTACATCAATCATACGAATTAATTGTTTGGCTGCAATTAAAAACTATTTTTAAAAGGCACCTTATCGTCATTACGTAGTATAAAACAAAGTCGCTTACCGCTGTCTGTCCCTATGTATGCTTTGATCTTTAAAATTACACAACGGATTTTGATGCAATTTTTTTTAATAGATAGATTGATTTAAGAGGGAAGTTTATATGTATAATACATGTACAATATAGTAGAGAAACACAGATAATTTTAGAGGTTTCTAAAGTGATGTCGTAAATAAATAAATTGTTTGCGCTTACATTGCAAACGCTGGCTGAACCCTACGATATAGAACAAAATAATCTAGTACAGTATTGTATATCTTAAAAAAGTCTTCAAAAAAGTCGACGATGATATATCTCTATCTCTTAGGGATAACCCACAATAATCATTTTTTATCGTTTACTTTTTACGAGAAATAATGGCTTATTTTCAAAGCGATTTTAAGCAATACAACATTAATCCGTATCCAATTAAGTACCTTAAATACATTGCGCATTTAATATAAATAAATATGGCCCTTTACAGCATATCATTTAAATGAATATTTTCGAAGATATTAGAGATTTAAAACGCAGGGACATAGCGGTTTGTATTGTCTAATAACTTAAAAACTGTGAACGTTGTAAGACCTTCTGTAGTATATTTAGTACCAGTATTGCAACCGTGCGAAGCCGGGCCTGGTTGCTAGTTTGTAATATTTTTATAACAATGCCAATTTAAAAATATAAATAATTATTTGCCATTTCATAGCTTAGTTAAGCAACGAGTTAAAAAATCGATCGGTGGCTGCGGCGTGAACGGCCTTGTCGAACAATATGATTTCGTAGTAGTTCAACAATAAGCATGTTACAAAAAAATTCTATTCTTATATGCTAGAGAAATGAAATCTAGATTATGTTAACATTAAAAATCTACGCTGATTACAAAGTGCGAAATAAATTATACGCAACAGTATTATTATTTAAAAAGTGATTAGAGTATTCATAATATTATATTATACTAATTGTCACCTAGAGCCGAGATGGCCCAGTGGTTAGAACGCGTGCATCTTAACCGATGATTTCGGGTTCAAACCCAGGCAGGCACCACTGAATTTACATGTGCTTAATTTGTTTATAATTCATCTCGTGCTCGGCGGTGAAGGAAAACATCGTGAGGAAACCTGCATGTGTCTAATTTCAACGAAATTCTGCCACATGTGTATTCCACCAACCCGCATTGGAGCAGCGTGGTGGAATATGCTCCATACCTTCTCCTCAACGGGAGAGGAGGCCTTAGCCCAACAGTGGGAAATTTACAGGCTGATTATTATGTTTTTATGTAATTGTCACCTGTGGCTTTATTCGCGTTGTAGAGTTTGGTCGTTAGGTTTTCGTTACAAAAACTTATGTTTTTTCAAACTTGTTTCATTCAAAATTTCATCAAATTAGTTACTTTCGTATATATAATATTAGTATTAGATTTTAAAAACCTAAATGATATTTTTATCGGTTAGAATTCCCACAATTAGGTCGAGCCTAATGAATGTGTACAATTTTTTGTCATAGAAAAAAAAATTTGTGTATCTATATTATTTGAATAGTATGTGTAATGGAGCTAATGGGTCATTGACCTGATGGCAACCTTTTTATATATATTTATAACTCGTTTATTAATTGTCAATACACTAGTAATAATAGACTCGAGCGGAATCGTATTCCTTCCTTATTCCTAATATATATGTATATTCCTTGTGTCTGTGATCACACTGGGCCACTCACTCTTTGACCCGTACGCTAAAATCTTCAAATAGTTTCGTACGCTTTCTATGTAATTCCTGTAACTATTGTTCAAAAGCTATTTAGATATTTCCAATAGTCCAATGTATATTCTTGGCCAGTGTTCTCAATTGCATATAAAATTGACGCAAAATAAGATACAAAGCTAGTTCGACGAAAACTATACTGGGTCTCTTTAGAATTGGAATGCCCTTACTATGTGCATGGATTATATATCAAATAATAAAAATATTTCGTGAGACAAACAATATTTTTTTTATTATTTAATTTATTTATTGCATCTTTCACAGTGTGTGTTATAACATAGTTCCGCAAAAGCAGGTGACTGGTTTGATAACGAGATCAACAATTGAATCTCGTGTTACAAATAGTGATTACAGACTTAAGTATTATTATATGATAGTATATAAAGTTAAATGGCACTAAAAATAAAATGTATAACACGTATTATTTATGATAAAAAAAAAAATATGTATTACGTTTTAACCACCAAGTATACTTAGATAGTATTTTCACAGTTTGGCCTAATAAATAAATTTAGCAGTTTCACATGGTATCTTGCTCGACGAAAATGGAATCATAGCAATCTACGCTGTCAACGATCCATCAATTCGTATCGAAGCAGCATACTAGAATGAAGTCGAAACCTTCTCAAGAAGAGGCTTTAGCTAAACAGTTGGACGTTTACAGCCTTAAATTATTTTTATATTAGCATAGAGCTTCGCTGAGGAACGAAAATAAACGAGCCGACTTTTTTATATTAGTGTGCATGACACCTATACTTGTCAATCGCCAAACATTATACTACTTTACTAGTGTGAGTGTACTCAGTGGCCAACAGTTGGCCGCTATTTTTTTTTTCTTTTTTTTCAATGCCTTCTCAGCTTTTCCAGACTATCTAGACATAATAATAATCAAAGGCTTTAGATAGTTTTGTTACATTATAATTTTTATTAGTAGCTTCATCCGTAGTCTTCTTTCCAAAGCGCTTTCGACGATACTGACTATGCCTCGAGCTGAGGTATGACTCCATTATTATCTCCCTAAGTATATACGTCATTCAGAGCATAAGGAGGACGAAATTTCAATATTCACTCCATCTCTCTACAGATCGGCATTATATCTCCTGCGTGATTCGTTAGTCTCGGTGGAGAACGCCCATCTTGAAAGAAGGCGGTCTGGATGACATAATCATTAACATTTTTTTTTTTAACATTAGCAGCCTGTAAATTTCTCACTGCTGAGCTAAGGCCTCCTCTCCCTTTGAGGAGAAGGCTTGCAGCATATTCCACCACGCTGCTCCAATGCGGTTTGGTGGAATACACATGTGGCAGGATTTCGTTGAAATTAGACACATGCAGGTTTCTTAACGATGTTTTCTGTTTCCTTCACCGCCGAGCACGAGATGAATTATAAACACAGATTAATCACATGCAAATTAAGTGGTACTTGCCTGGGTTTGACCTGCAATCATCGGTTAAGATGCACGCGTTATAACCACTGGGTGATCTGGCTCACAATTATATTCATATATAATTTGCCTGAAAATAAAATGTCTTACTCGCCCTTGAACACTTTACAAATCAATCGGTACTGGTTGTATGGAGTATTTTCATGGTAATGATTTCATCATTAAAGTTTTGAGATTACGAAATATTTCTTCATCTTAAACAAGTAGTAAGGGCAAATGGTAGGTGTAGTCACTGGGATGTCGTGAAACCGTTCTGTCAACGCTATTCCGCAAACGTTATTCAGAAACTCAGTAGTACAGATATTGAAACTAGTTTTCCAACTTTTGAATTTCAGCTCACGTTACGAAATCTTAGCATAGTACATTGAACAGGAACAAGATTTACAATTTTACTTCCGTATACCTAAATATTTAAATTGTAAATCTATTGTATATAAAACGAACGCACACACTAAAATAACGTTCTATACATGACGAGTATCTCTTTTATTTGCGAATATGTAAATCTATCTCTTTTCAACATGAATGCATCTAAAGTTTAAACATATTTTTTGTCTCTCTTTTGTGAAAAAATATAATAAAAATATTTATTAAATTTCATTATTATGTACAACGGCTTATTTAATGTTACCTATATACAATTTAGGTAACATAAATACATAAAGTTTCTAGAATAGGCCTCAAACAAATCACTAATGAAAACTTGGTGGTACGGCTTTGTGCAAGTTCGTCTGGGTAGGTACCACACACTCATCAGATATTCTACCGCCAAACAACAGTACTCACTATTGTTGTGTTCCGCTTTGAAGGGTGAGTGTGCCAGTGTAACTACAGGCACAAGGGACGAAACATCTTAGTTCCCAAGGTTGGTGGCGCATTGGCGATGTAAGGAATCGTTAATATTTCTTACAACGCCATTGTCTATGGGCGGTGGTGACCACTTACCAATAGGTGACCCATATGCTCGTTTGCCAACATAAAAAAAGTAAATTTAAAAAATAGTTAAAGTAAAAGATAGCCTGTCCCTAGTTCTAGGACACAATACTGGTCCAATGCGAGTTGAGGCCCAGATTCTCATTCGACACATGCAGGCTTACGATGTTTTCCTTCATCACCAAGTACGAGATGAATTATAAATACAAATCAAGCACGGGTCAAAATCAATGTTTGCCCTGACTTGGACCAGCAAACTTCGGTTAATTTTACGATTTGGAACCAGCGGAACATCTCAGCTCTATTCGACTGTCAACTAATATTATATTGTATAAGTTATACATTTGATTTTAGATTTAATTATAAAACCAATAAAGTTGTAAGCGAATCTAATAAGTTGATTTTAATCAACTTTTATTCCAACTGTCGATTTAAAACTATGCCAGTATTTTGATTTAAGATGACGATTCAATTATTTGATACTATTTTCCACCCGCGATTACGTCAGCATTTGAGAGGGGGGCGGGTGGCGTTACTCTATATCCTTTCTGTACCTCTATCCCGTTAAGGAAAACGATACAACTTAGGATACATTACGATATACAAATACAAGTGCAATCTTTATTACCTTGCTCTTATAATCCGATTTGGCGTATCTGATATAGACAAAAGGGTTCAGGCGCATGTCCAAAGACATTACATGCTTTACAAGGAGGTTGAGCACTGCTGACATTCAGACTATAGGCGACTGAGAATTACTCGACATAACATTCTCAACGATATTTTATTGGCCCGATCATTGGTTTGAGCTCAGTGTGTCAAGACCTACACCCTGCGAGGGATAAGTCAAAAGTTCAATAGTTAGACCAAGAAGAAAGTCGAATAATTATTATCATATTAAAAAGTATTCCTTTTATTATCTGTATCACGAATGGATGTATTCAACGTATCATCAGCTAGATTTCCTATTATGCGATGTACTTTCATTTTCGTATTTCAACAAAAACTTAAATAACATGTCACATCCGACGCTTGTGTGAAAGATGCATATTGTGCATTCTCAGCTACGGAACACTTTTGTTTTAAATTTTAACGTGTAATACAGTGGGCGAAAATTGCGACATTTATTTTACTTATTTCGTATAAGAAATTAAAGTTTTCATTTTCGTAGCAAAATTGCGGAATTCTCCATGCGGGAAGTTTTTTTTTTTTTTTTTAATAAGGTCGAATATTTTTTCGGAATAATGCTGCCGGTGCTGTTCATGGTTCCCTTATTATAATTCCAAGCTATTCATATTATCGTCTAAATCTTATATTTAAGGTTATTTTCACGGGTGAATAAATCTGATGCGCGTTTTAAAATTGAGCGTCTAGACATTCATGTTGTATAAAATTATAATATTATATATGAACGCGTGTTAACGCCATGTACCGCTGCATTAGGAAAACGTGCGTTGAAAAATTTAGAGATGATATTAGCAATGATAAAATTGACATTAACGTGTATATAATGTCTTAACTAAACTTGTTGATTTTTTATAACATAATATACTTTTTTATAATACAAAAGTTCCACGTCCATATTCTATATTCAACAAAGAGAGTCTGATCTACTCTCGTCATCTGAATGTACCAACGCGCGTCGTCGTGATACAAACGCTCGACTATCTGAACAAAGCTTTAATATAAAAAAAAGGATATTTTTCGAATTCTTATTTTAAGGATTTTTTATTTTATTAAAAGTTCATTTGATTTTAAAATAGTGATTATGTAACACTAATCTCAAATTTTATTACAACAAATGTAAGATTTCTTTTTGAATACAACAAAAAGTGTAAAGAAATTATACGTTTTGGGGTGGTATGGAATCCCGAAAATAGGTCACAAAATCATGTGCTCTTACAAGTATGTTTCGAATATTAAATTCCACTAAGAGTGCAATGTACACGCGTACTGTGGGTTTTGTATGTTATTTTGAAACGGTTAAAAGTATAAAAGAAGTTTTAAGGATTATGTAGATGATGATAAAAACATTTTTGTTAATCCAAACTAAAGTTTGCATAAACGTAGTGAATAATAGAACTATGACATGTACATGTCTTTATTCAATCTCGTTTTCAAAGGGGTGACGATTTTTATATTTACAAATAGAGTAACAATTAGTTAAGTTCATTAAAAAAATTACTAATTACAATTTACCAGGAATTACTAGAAGTAATATTTACTATGAACAGAATCAGGATCGACCGATGACTATAATATAATTCGACGGCCTCCATACAGTAGTTATATATTTTAAAGGCTTAAATTATATTTTAAAGATTTGTTTTCTAAATGAAGACTTGACAAAAGGATTAAATCTTTAGATAAGGAACCCTAAAATAGGATACACTGAGTATGAAATTTAAATCGTCTACAAGGGGCCATAACAGTTTTGGCTCGACGCTGTTCATAGTCCATAAAATTGTGGTCGTTCGGTCGTTGTGGTTTCGTACCGTTATTACAAGTTCAAATGTTGGGAAAAATGAAACTACACGGTTAATTTCGGTGGAATTGCACTGAGTTTTGTTATGGAATCGAGTAAGTTTAAGGTCTCATTTATTGGCTGTTTCTACTTTACTTAACATTTATTAGAGATTATTTGTTCTGATAACAAAGCAAGATAATTATCGTTTCATTTATTCAGGTTCTAAATTCAAAATGTTTTATTGTCGTATCAAATAAAACTTAATGGTTAGTTTATAAGGCCCCAGATCCCGAGCTCCTAATTTCCTGAGTCGAGCCAGTAAAAAAATAATTGGGGTTCTTCGTCGAATTATTCTCATCAGCATAATAAAAGTGCCTATGCTTACGTATTTTGGTAAGCATGAAGACCCGTCGGTCCTACGCCTGGATTCCTTGGACTCCAAACATGTCAAAGAAGCGTCCGATCTGATAATGAGAGCGAAGCAATGACGTAATCATCTTCATCTTTCTTCTCGGTTGCATTTTATTTTTCTTCCTAAGCCTCGTGGATATCTCTCAGATAAATTGTTATTACAAGCTTACACCGTTTATTAGAAAAATTAAACAAATATATCTCCATTAAATGTTCTCCAAGTTACTGTCGAACAAAATGAGAGACTGAACGGCAGGAGCTCATCGATAAATATAGTTCTTAAGTTCATGTTATAAGTGTCCATACTTCGACTCAGATGCACTTAAAACTTCCTCGTATCAAACTAAGACTTTTTGTTCCCTCATCACTCTTACAAGATGTTGGGTACGTGAGCAAGTTCGGTAACGTCTTTGAAGTTTGCGAAAGGAACATCGGAAGCCATTTCGTTAGAACAAAATATATACTTAATTTTATCAAAATTATACTCGTAGTATTTGTATATTATTTGAATTGCTTTTATTTGCGTGGATGGATGTAAATTTTAATTTTGTTTTATTGTCTAAGTAGTAAAGCAATAACAGTCTGTTAATTTGCCCATTGCTGGGCAAAGCCCTCTGCTCCATTTGAGGAGAACGTTTAAAGTTAAAGTGCTTTGGCAAACACATTTGACTACACATGTGGCAAAATGTTTTTGCCTGACAACTGAGCCTTAAAAAGTGAACTAACCGCGGGCGAAAACTAGTATGACATAAAAATATTATTATTTGTATCCATAATACTGTTATTTTGTGTTTTATCGACAATTATTTAAGTTAATTTTATTACAGTTGTAATACCCATATATTATTTAAACAGCTTACCAGTAAACTAGCGTAATATAAAAGTTAATTGAATTAAATACTGCTGTAATTGGCGTATTTAAAATAATTCATTCAATAACATTTATACCAATTTATAGTCAATAAATTATATATTTATAGTGAATTTCGATTAGGTTTTTTTATCTAATAAATTCTGGAATAAGTCTCTTCAGTTTTGTTGAATAAGTTTTATAAAGATACGCGAAAAGGCAGATTATATTTCACTTTAGATGAGAGTTTTAAATTAACGCTTCTCATGACAATAGAATAAGTTCAAATAAGGTCCGACACGCAACTAGTTCTATGATCTCTGGTATTAGTTTTATATCAATTACTAAATATCAATTTAGAAGATTTTTTCAGTTAGGCTTTACGAAAAAAAAATCCTCATTTATAAGCAAGCAGCAGTATATTCTTGTGTTCCGGTCTGAAGAGTGTGCGTTAGTGGCGCATTGGTGATATAAGAGATGAATATAATTTTTTTCAGTGCCAATTGTCTTTGGCATTACTGAACACCAGCCAACAGGTGGGCGATTTGTCAATACCTACAATAGTTTAAAAAAAATGGACTCCTCACACATAGACTTCAGTTGTAGTTGTAATTGTAGTTCAGTGAATCTGTATCGGTTTAGAGACAGGTAATGAGTGTGCAGCGATCAAACGACCGATAACACCATGAATCTGCCGAATCACACCACTTGACATCACGCGATGTTTAACGTAGTTGCCAGTTATAGCCAGCGTCCGCTAGGTGGCACGCTTTCATTTTAATATTCGTCTGGGTACGTTTTTAAAATAGGATTATTATTTGTTTTGTTTAATCTAAACCATTCAGATTGAAATATCATGAATATTAGTCCAAACGAAGAGTTCAGTTACACGTACAGAAGGATTATATATTAAAGTATCTTAGCTCCAAGACATATCGGTGAACCCACAAACTAATTTATTTTAGGGGTATTACTGTATCGTAGCAACGGATCATATTATTGAACGTAAAAAAAACAGAGGGTTATTTAGTCTATAATTATTAAACGACTACACGATTTTTAAAGGCACAATCTAATTAAAGTATCTTCGTAAGGTTAGTCAAACTTTCCTAATAGGATATATCAGTGTTTTGAATCAAACCGGAATTCGACCTTACAGTCAAAATGAATAACAATAATGGAGTATATATTTCAAGTCATGGTAGCACTTCATATACCTGTATAAAGCCGACTCCACACGTAACAAATGTAAACACGAAACAAACCACTGCAGCACATGTGACTCAGTCGTAATGCGCGACGATATGTCATTTTTACGACGGTACTTGCCCGTATTAGCGTATCTGTAGAATTAACAGGGTTACGTCGTAATCGTTTAGATACACGCTCTATTTTTTTTTTATTTATATCTTTTTAAATTGAAACTTCTTTTGATGGAATGAGAGTACACTTTTAAAGTCTTAGTATGTAACGAGTTAAGTCCTTTTAGCTTTTTTGTATTTTTTTTTTTGTTGTAATTTCATTAACAGTATTTTACTTCTGGTATGCATAACAGGGGTCTCATTGAGCTTCTTGGTTTAGGGACAATTTGTAAAGAAAATAAAAATAATATTTCCTCTGAATTTAGTTGGTGGCAGGGCTTTGTGCGAGCCCGCTTAAGAAGCTACGAAGGTCAAATAGCAAAACTTAGTATTAGTGTGTTCCGGTTTGAAGGGTGAGCGAGTGTAGCTACAGATACAGAGTACATAATATCTTAACTTCAAAGGTTGCTGTTAGGGCACATTGGCGATGTAAGGAACGGTTAAAAAAATACCGGCGCCTATAACTATGGGCGGTGGAGATTACTTAACAACAGATGGCACATATTTGATAAAATATTGCCGGTTTTTGGTGTGTAACATATATTGGCGCACCTTGGGGGTAAGAATTTAGTTCCCAAGGTTAGTTGCGCATTTGCGAAGTAAGGGATGGTTAATATTTCTAACAGCGTTAATGTCTATGGGCGGCGGTGATCTCTTCACATCAGGTAGCCCATTTGCCGATCCGCCAATCTATTACATAAAAAAAAAAACGTAAGCCCCCTTAACCGTAAGGTCCCTTGTGCCTATAGTTACACTGACTCACTCATTCTTCAAACCGGAACACAACAATACAAGTTATTGATGCTTGGCAGTAGAATATATAATTAGTGGTACCTACCCAGAAGGCCTTGCACCATCAAGTCATTTAAGTATAAATAATAAATAAATTATAACTATTGGACAACATCACATAGATTACTCTGATCCCAATGTAAGTAGCTAATGCCCTTGTGTTATGGAAAATCAGAAGTATCGACGATACCACAAACACCCAGACCCAAGACAACATAGAAAACTAATGAACTTTTTCTACATCGACTCGGCCGGGTATCGAACCCGGGACCTCGGAGTGGCGTAGCCATGAAAACCGGTGTAAACACTACTCGACCACGGAGATCGTGGACTATAACCAGAGCATCACTAAAATATGATACTCATCATAATTAATTTGATATTTTCATAGTTCTTTTGCGAACTGCTCGTATCAATAGTCGCTCTAGTCCTCTGTCGCACTAATCTCTCAAAACGAGTGGTTACAAATGGCGAGTGAATTCGTCAAAAGATTAGTGTGACGTGGTTGTAAATCAAGGCTCCCTAATTAATTTTCTAGACAAAAACTAATTCGTTGGTTCTTGCCTACAATTATATTACTCAAATATTTGAAGCTCTTCTTTGTAACCATGGCGATGCTTCTGATCTTTGACTTCAGACAATTCTTAAGGATTCATGAATCAGAATTTTTTAATTGAAATTAGTTCAATTTCTATACGTTCAATACGTTAGAGAACTGTTTGTACTTTTTAAAGCATCTTGCTCGCATCAATTTAACGTTTATATAGGATGCAGAATCCCAAACTTTTTATATAATATAATTACGTGCTTCAAATACATTATATCAAAGAGAAAAGAGATTTTAAACAAGTTAACACACGTCATGTCAAGCTCGAAAATATATATATTTTTTGTTTTGACTATTCTTGATTTTTGAAAGAACTCGAAAATGTAAATTTTTATTTTTTTATTAGCAATTCGTTTCTGAGGGCGGTTTAGTCTAGGTTTTTTTTGATTTGATCTGATAACTGATCACTGACATCTTCATTGAAAATCAAAATCGAAAACTAAAAATAAAATCTTTATTCATGTAGGCGGATAAAAGTACTTTACGTCAAGTTACAACCGGTTCGAATTATATTATAACGAGAAAAACCGGCCTGATATTAAATAATTACTCCTTTTCACAATTATAATTTTTATACACACGTCCACGCAGTTTTGTCATCAGTATAATCTTGTATTGAGTAATATGCCTAATTTATTTTTGACATGCGAGTTTTTCTTAATATACCAATTCAAAAATGACTTGGCAACAAACTAAATTTCGCTATAATATTAGTTGGGATGAATTTCGATCATTCGTTGACAACTAGTTCGTATATAAATTCGAAATAAAATTACGAACGTAACCACAGTTCGGATATGTCTAATATCGAATACCGATATTATAACGATTATCGATTTGCGAATCGTAGCTCCCGTTCCAGTCGTACAGTAAATTCATATTCCAAGAACGTTCGCTATGGTCTGGTATATTCATAATTTGTTCTCAATTACCGAATAATGCATAGAATATACCTATACTTTAGTAATTTGATTTCAGTTGCAACTTCAAACAAAACAATAATTTTGGAATAATGTATCACTTATGTAAATATTAAAAAAAGAATACATTTTTGCATTACTAATATTTGAAGTTAGTTAGTATTTTATTGGGTGCGTTTTTCTGTTTGTGTGTCATATTTTAAAATGCACACACGTGTAAGTGTGTGCGTTTTAAAATTGATTAAATAGAATTAGATGTCTAATGTCACAATCTTATGTCACATATGCTATAATTACATATAGTACATTTGTTCTTTAATCGTTGGTCTATTCGCTATATAACGCCGCATAACTCCAGGTTCTAGGTTTAAGCCGGTCGGGGCGATATCTAAAAAGTTAAAGTTGGAGGTATCTTGAGTTCAAGGCCTTGGAAAAGCACTTACAGCCGTTGGTCGTGCGCCTCACAAAAAACAAACACAGGTCCCCTCTCATATTATATAATATACTATATTACTATTGCTACAGATATAGTTGAATAAAAAATTAATTATAAATTCAAAATAAGAACACACATTTCTGCTTTTATGGCATTGCAACAGAGGTTCTTTGATTTATTGTATACTCCTTGTTGTTTATGGTTTAACTCACGTTTTAGAGGTTGGTTGTCAGGTGTTAGATATAACAAAGCTGGTTCAAGCTGCCTTCATACCGAATTTCATTCGGTTCAGTGGTGAAGGCGTAACAGACTCATAGACAGACATACAGAAATTATTTTCGCAGTTATAATATTTGCATATATAATTTGAATTATATATATGACATTGAAATATTTGATAAATATTTTTATAACAATAGATCAAGTCATATAATGAAATAGCAGCATAATATGCAATCTTAAATTAAACACGTACTGTAACTTTTTTACTTTTCGTATTCCACTGAAATAAATTCCACATAAGTACAGTTGAACCCTCCTTCATTTCATAGGAAGCCATTGTAACGTGAAATTCCAACTCGTAACCATAATCTCCGCGTAACGCTACACGAGGGAATATGTAGGACACACGCTATGTTCCTAAGACCATTACACATTGGTACCAATAGTAATGAATTCGCTTTGAATCCATATTTTATATATTAATAGCGTAAGCAGATTTTTGTCACAGTGACTAAGGAACGGTTATGGTCCCATTTAGAAGAACTCCATTCCTAGATTTGCAGGAAATTAAAGAAGATTTTAGAGAGATATGTACTTGTCGGTTAGAGAGCGGTTCTAAGACTGTATAAAAAAAAAAATGAAAAACATTAACAAAATTAAAGTAAATTGTTATCGATTAACTTGAGTTATGACTGAAGTAATGTTATACTGTTTGACATTAAATCAAATCCTTCAAAAAAGGTTTCATCATTTTGGCAACAAATGTAGTGACTTACATTTTACAATGAAATGAAAACAAAACAAAACAAAACCTGTCATAGGTTTCATAAAAAAACTTTTGAATAAACGCGAAGCTTCGTGGGAGATACACTAGTTATAATTAATCTCTTTATAACATAAACTTGAGTAAATACGTAACGTGGGGTGTTGCAAAATATGTATATAAACTTATTTACCTTATTATTTATTATAAGTTAGCTGTCCCTCTCGACTTCAATTATTTTTTATTGGTATATTTTGCAAACGACTCACTTGCAGAGGCTCACTTGATGAGAATTGAATTTCACCGTCCATGGACATCTGAAACACCATTGGCGTTGCGGCTGCGTTGCCGGTCTTTAAGAAATGTGTGCACTCTTTGCTTAAAGTTTCTCAACTCGTATCGGTTCCGAAAAACCGCCGGCGAAAACTGGTTCCACACACAAGTTATGCAGAACATGCCAATAAAATTGTGGATGTATAATTTAATAAGAACGTTATTTATTTTGTTCAATTAATCCTGGTACTTGAACACTGCGTTGTCGAACGTGCGGGTCGACGGCGTATCGGGCCCAATCGAATACATCCATTGACCCATAAAACAGACACTTAAAAAATCATCAGAATTGGCCACGCTATTACTAAGTTAAGTGACACACACACGTATAAAAGAGTTGTACGTAGGAAGGTGCAGCTTAGTAGTATACGCAAACAAAATGTAGTAGAGACCGGCTATGGAGACCCAACTTGGTGCATAAGTGAGCGTCAAGCTATTTCCCATCACGGCATACGATACGGTCTTACTATGAATAGATTCCAAATCTAATACAAATTTAACTTCAAATGTAATTAAAATTAATGATTTAATATTTATATATATATATACATAATATTAATATTATTATTCTAATTTTAAAATTTATATTAAATTATTTTTTTTTTTTTATTTAACGTAAGTTGTTTCTATTTAATTAGTCTAGATAAGAAACAACTCATGCAATAATTAAAATTAATTACGACGTCTGTCTGGTCACTCTAGCTAGATCAAAGACAAATCTGTGATAAGGATGGCATGCTATCCTCCCCCACGTGGGAATAAATTTATAGCAAAAGTATGTTTTGTATCATATTATACTTATAAAAGTCGCTGGTACAGATGTTTCGTATCGTTACAGAGATTAATCTTTATATTGTAAATCTTGGAAAATACACAATGGACTTGATCCGTTTTTCACTATAAAATTAGAGATTATACGGTAAATGATTTATTTCAGAAATATAGAACTTGTGAATCCGGAGTAATTAGTATGATGGAGTATATTAACTTTTTGCGTCGTAATTTTATTTGTTTATTTTTATTTCTTTCTATCAAACTCTATCTATAGGACACAAAACGTCACCCCCTATTTTACCCCTTCAAGGGGCGAATTAAAAGACTAGCCTATCTCCTTCCCCGGGACTGAGACTATCCCCATAACAAAATTCATCTAAATTTAGACCAGCGGATGAAGTCTGAAGAGGTAACAGAGTTACTTTCGTATTAATAATATTAGTTTAGATGTACGAGTTAATGTAATTATTATATCAATTCGTTCAGTGTAGCTTATATGGCTTCAGATCCCAAGGGTCGACCCAGGGTTTGAACTATGAACCTCGAGCCGTTGAGTACTTTTTGGGTTTTTCTGTTGAAAAAGTCTCCGTAGCCTGTAAACTTTCTTGCCTCGAGAAACAGGTAAACTCGTGAAAGAAGATAGAGTGTGCTTATATTTGCACATATACTTGTTCACTTCTTTGCTCGCCTGGAAGGTGAATATATTTACAGTTTAACTTAAAATATAACGTTAATTTAAGTCCTATTTGTATACTACATTGGTGTGTATTACACCCCTTAGGGGTAAAACATAAAGATACGCTTAAAATTTAAAATTTACTTTCTAATTTAAAAAAATTCGGACTCTTATACAAATACCCCTATAATAAATAAATAAATAAATAAATATTGTACAACATCACATACATTACTCTGATCCCAATGTAAGTAGCTAAAGCACTTGTGTTATGGAAATCAGAAGTAACGACGGTACCACGTGCACCCAGACCCCAGACAACATAGAAAACTAATGAACTTTTTCTACATCGACTCGGCCGGGAATCGGACCTCGGAGTGGCGTACCTATGAAAAACTCCTTTAGTGGTAATCCAAAAATCTTTCAGGTCAGAAGGTCCTAATCACGTAAATCGTTTTTGAAATGTAATAATTTAATACAATTAATATGCGAAGGATTATAATAAATCAGACTAACCACCAAAATATGTGAATGAAACTATAATCGTTTTTATTTTCTTGAAACCATATAATTTACGTAATCATTATTCTTAGAATATAATTATATTAATGTTATAGAACTTAGTAAATATTATAATGGTGATACAAGACTCTTCTTCAAAATATGTATTATATTATAATATTTGTATATTGGAACCGAAACCAAGATTAATTCATAAGATGTACTTGTAAATATTTCTGTATAACTCTATATCGATCCCAACGGCGGTATGATTTTTAAATAGTTCTAAATTATACGGACTAAATGTACGGGATACTAATGTATATTCTTAATTGTCTAGTCTTTTTTTTTATGTGCAAATGTACTTATTAGAAACGTTATATTTAAATTAATTTTAAACAAGCTTTCATTTGGTAAAACGCAAGTGAGGATTATTCCTATGACTTATTATCTTGTCAAATTAAAAAATAATATATTATTTAAGCCTGTAATATAATTACGAAAACGGTGATTCGCAATACCGACGTGTAAACTATGAGTGATTGGTTCCGGGATCATTTAGGCGCCTTAGGTTTTATTAAACAAATATTATATAATAATGTATCACTTCAAAATTTGCGTTAAAATAAAATAGCTTAAGCTAGGTACAAACTTAAATTCACCAAACATTTTATCTTTAATAATATCTTGTTTACATATTTCTAATATTAAAAGACCTAAAGTATATATAGTGTATTAATAAATGAATTTTCATATGTATATTATTTAAATAAACATATATTGTGATTGACGTCCGACACGAATCTTTTAAAGTATTTTAAAAATCATTTTAAATACGACCTAATCGGAGAACGGATTTCACATTGCGGCCATATTTTACATATGGAAGGAAAAAATTGTAAACACAAAAACAGTAATATAATATTGGGTGGCAAGCACAAGTGATAAAAATAATTCGAAACGCTATTTTTAAATAAAGAAGTCGAAGAATCGAGAAGAACCATGTCATTGACATAACAATAATTGAAGTTTATGCTGATTAATTTACAGCCGCGTTTTGAAATTAATATGGCTGTCGAATTTTTTTTTTTTAATAATTCTTCGAATTTCACTACAAACCCAAGAGATATAGAATTCATAGTTCCCAAAGTTGTTCGCGCATTGGTAATGTATAGAAATGGTTAATACTACCTATTATATTTAAAAGTACTTAGAAATTCCTTCAAATATCGGTATTTGCTAAAACTCTGAGTCGTATATTGTAATCCTTACAATTCGGTAGTAGTATGTAGCTAATCCTCTTGTCCACAATTGCTAGACCCATCGCTACAAGATGTAATTCCACACAACGACAGAAGTACTAGCACGTTGCGGATCTAGATATTCTGGCGTAAATACTAAACTGTTCAATCTTACACTGATTTTAATGAATGTTAATTCCTATTGTAGAATTTCAGTTCAAATATTCTAATACAGGTAAAACCAATAAACAAATACGAATTAAATATATAAAAGTTTTCTTTGTAAAATAAATATATTTTACGAAGAAAAAATAAGCAACGAAATATTTAGTAGGTATACGCGCCACACATACCAAGAAGTTAGTGCGTTAGTGAAACACGACATAATTATTATGCCGTTTGCCGTCAAGGCATACGAATCTTCCCCAACCTATACTAATAGATGTTTCCCCCATAAACGCGGCTCTTACGTTAAATATTGATTAGTATCGAGAGGCTCAATGTTCTAGAACGAAGCGTCAACATAACATAACAGATAATTGAAATTATCCCGGAATTTATTCTAATCCATCCAACAGATATATCCATGACATAATATCCGGCACGAGTGGATGAATATTCAACTCAAATTACGGTTACAAGCTGTTTGTATCGTGGACATGTTTAGATGTTAAATATACGCAACATTTAACAGCATCTGATGTTTATAGCTGTATTTGAATTCTATTGAATAGCTATCGTAGCTTGAGGGCTAAGAATTAAGCAATCTAAATTGCTTAAAGGCAAATGAATACATTAAGTTTGTAATAATAACCTTTACGGAATATTTCTTTTCAATTACTCATTTAAATATTAAAGTAATTTTATCCGATTTTAATTTGTAATTTCTAAAAGTTTTGACGTTCTCATGAAGTGTATTTTTATTTGTTGGAGTAAAGGTATTCTTGTGTGTGTGTATGTGTAACAGTATGTGTATGTGTGTGTATTGGTATACCTTGATGATGTCTATTAAGTTTTCATAAGGATCTTTTTTTTTTTATAATTGTATAGTGAATATTACAAGGGGTATAAATAATGTTTTTTAATTTAAGAATAACAGTGACAAAGTATTATCGAAACGACAAAATCATGGCATACTGCGTAGTAAGACATGAAATAGGTCGGTTTGAATATCTGAATAGGCGGCCATTGTACAATTTTATCACTCGTTCACTCGGAACGAATGGAACGTATTCCCATATCCCAGCACACTTTCCGTTGGTGATTAATTGTCATTTTTTCATACACGGCTTACAATGAGAGCATGTTTCATGCAAACTTGTTATTCAACGAACAATAGCGCATTCGACAAATGGATGTAGCCGGACTGTACCGGGACGCAAGTTATAAGCTTCTTTAGATAAGCTATCTGGAAAAATATTGACGATTCAGTTGATTTCAAATTGACTTATTTGAATTTAGAAGTAAGGGAAATATATCATTTTAAATTTAAGGAATGCAATACAAGGAAAGAAGTAGACAGCCAAATATTCTACCTGATGGTATGTTGCCATCGTTGGTTATAGATTTTGAAAATGGAAGAACTACTGTCAATCATGTGAGCTTGTCATTGCTGAAACCTACCAAGATATAATTTTAAATAAAGTAGCAGCCACTATACTGCTTCAATACAGGTTGGTAACACTTGGCCATAGGGCATTGTGCAATATGTGTCTGGGTAGGTACCTTCAACGAATCATAGGCACGAGGGACATAATGCCTTAGTTCCCAAGTTTAGTCGTAGATGTAAGGAATGGTTAAAACCATCACGTGAACCATTTGTCCGTTCACCCAATATTGCGATGTGTTATAAAATATGACGTCATTTTATGCCACACAAGCAGGCCTTTTGGTAATGTTTATCCTCTATACAGCAGGCGATGTATAAATAAAATTAGGTATATTTTGCCGGCGGTTTTTTCACCTTCAAGAAAAGAGCGTACTCCTTGCTGCAAGCCCCCCGGTGTTGCAGATGTCCTTGGGCGGTGGTAGTCACTTTCCATCAGGTGAGCCTCCTGCTCGTTTGCCACAAATAACATAAAAATAGGTATATAAAAATAGTAGTGTTTATCTCGGTTTGATTACGTATTCTGCAATTAAAGATTCCCTATATCGAATGAAATTTTACAAATCTGTTACAATAAGTATTTTATAATTACTTTTACAGAGGACATGAATGCGCATGTTATTTGTTTAGGTGAAATTCTAGTAAATAACAATTCAAGAGTTTACAGCTATTACCAATAGTAGGTACCAACGTTTATATAATAATTCATATCATATAATTCATTTCCAAAGTAATTACTTAGTTGCACTTAAGACCACAAAGTCATAATACCAAAGACCAATCATAATCAATACACAAATAAAACTTTAAGGTATAATTACAAAGAAAACTTTTTTCAATCATGAAAGGATTATACAAAATTTCCTGTTTAATCAAGGTCCCGTGAACAATAAGTATTATTTCTTGCTACTCGTACAAACCAAAATATAAGAAATATTTTAATATATAGTGGTGTAATTGACGAATCGTACGCTGGAAATTAATTCATATTTTTATAACGACCTGACGATTTTCACCAGGGCGCCAATCTCAGTACAGACCAGCCAACAACGCAGGACATATAATATGTGCACCAGTGTGTGCGCAAACATGTATCCTCTATCCCATCTTTCTCACGATCCAATGGGATGGCAAATCTGATACGACCGGATACACACTTTAAACATTCAGGGTATAAGCTGTTAGTAAAAATTTGTATTAGAAAACCCTAATAAGTTTTTAGCGGTCTGTCCTGGGACTTGATCCCTGAACCTCGAGTTGTGTGGCCTTATGTCAAAGTCAAAGTCAAAAATCTTTATTCAATATAGAAGTTTTTACACTTGCTTATTGATTGTCAAAAATCTACCACCGGTTCGGAATTTAGCACCTTGGACCTGAGAAGAACCGGCGAAAGAAACTCAGCGGGAAATATATATTTTTTTTTTAACCATTTTCCATGTACAATGATAATTATATTTTAGTTATTTGAAGCAGCCTGGAGCCATGTGAGCCACTAGTCCACTGAGGCAGTCAACGATATACAATACAATTGGTGAAAAATATTCTCATCGTCCTTTTTAAAGGAAATCAGTTAATGGTTAACATTATGAGATTTATTGATAACTAATCTAGTCGATATTGGAATAGTTTAAAACTAAATGGTCCGAGGTACGACAACGGTTGAATCAAAGAGCGTGTATTCACTATTCAGTAAAGTTTGAGTTAGACAGAGTTTACAACTTGGACGGAGTACTACGTGTATTGCGTCCGATAGTTAACTAAAGAGTGTTTTATCATTCAATATTCCAAATGCTACCGTAAAACGGTGTTATAGAGCTTAATGTTGTTTGAACGAATTTAATATTAATTGTTCTCCTTTGGCTATTTAATAATTAAGACGGAATTTTTTATATCAATTAATTGAATCAAAGAATATAATTAAGATATATTTTGTAATTTAGGATTATAAAGAGTATTTAAATTATTAATAATTTTAATTTATTATGCAGGAAATATATAACAATAAAATTCTTCAATATCCGAGTTGTGGGTCAATCTCTTCAGAATGTACATTCTAAGCCGGCTGTAGTTCAAGATTTAATTAATCTTGCAAAATGACAATGCAAGAAGGCTTGTAAGGTCTCACTGAATAAAATTTGATTTTTAATATTCAACGCAGTGTTTATTACAATTTTTTATCGGCACCACCTGGATATCTGGAATCCTCAACAGCACGATTTTTAAGGTATTTTCTATCTCGCATTACTAATCTGTGGAACCGGTTTTCGTCGTCGGTTATCCGAACCGATACAACTTCCTTCATGAAAAGAGCCTCAATATTCTTTAATGGCCTCCAATGCACCTGCAAGCCTTCCACTGTTCGATTTATACGGTAGTAGTCTCTTTCCATCAGGTAAGTCTCCAATGCCATAAAAAATATCTGAAAAATATATATATAAATATATGTTTTTTAATTTTGGCTTTTATTCATGCCAAGAGGGTACAGATTATTTCGCCAATATCACGTGCGAAATATATACATGTATATCCTAATACGAAGAAGATTGTCATGGAAATATGTCATAATTATATATTTAAAGAAGCGTCAGAAGGGGCCTCATAGCGATCCTGGGTGTCGTTATCCACAGTGGGCGTTGTAACGGCAGGAATTCGAAAATAAAAGTACACTCGTATCGTCTAAAGTCTTATTATTTTATTGTTCTACAATTTTACACAAAAGGTACACAATTAACACTTTATTATAATTGGATTAGAGCCAATAGATTAGCACGTGTGCACCTCAGGCGGCAGCTGTCAAACGAATGACGGCCGCCATTCCTCGAGGCGACAGCCACTACTCTATTCGGGGTTACCCGCTCATATTTTTAATACTATAACATAATCAACTAAAACTAAAACATTATTAAAAAATCGTAAATAATAATTTCGTAAATTCATTTTATCTCGAAATTGTCTCTCTATTAATCTTTAAAATCACATAAAAAATATTGCCAGACATAAAAAGTCGGTTGTAGCGATAAATTAATTCCTGGTATTAAACTTGTAGCAGTAACCGTCCGTAAATCCCAGACAATGAACAAGTAATCTTCGTCGCTTTCCTTCTTACACTTAAATCAAATCATAACAACGCTTGCTCTTTTGCTTAACATGATTTTTTTTTTGATATTGCAATATCAAAATGAATTGAAATATATTAAGGGATTTCGAGAAATCTGCCTAATTAAATTTTATTTAAAATGACTTAAACCTAAACATATTATACATACATTAACAGCTTGTAAATTTCCCACTGCTGGGCTAAGGCCTCCTCTCCCTTTGAGGAGAAAGTTTGCTGCATATTCCACCACGCTTCTCCAATGCGGGTTGGAGGAATACACATGTGAAGAATGAATTTTGTTGAAATTAGACACATGCAAGTTTTCGTTAGGCGTACTGGCTTATGGGCCACCTCATGACGATGTAATTAATGTACACACAGGCATTCATTACAACGTCGATGCGCGGTGGCGTAACATCATAATATAACATCTTAGCTTCCAAGATTGGTGAATCTTTGAGGCTAAGATGTTAAGCCCCTTGTGTCTATTACAGTTACATCAGATAACTCACCTTTTAAGCCAAAACACAACAATACTAAGCATTGCTACTTTGCAGTAGAATATATAATAAGTTAGTCGTACCTACCCAGACGAGTTAGCACAAAACCTCTATTAATTTTGATAATAATTTGTGCTTTATATATTTCAATGTATTTACCCAAAACTGTGATTGATGTTAATATTTTATGTAGACGATGCGTTTTGAATAAGTCTTATTTAATCCAAAACATTTGGCTCAACAGCTAAATGGAGGCCATGCTAGTTTATTTAGCTGATTCAAAGCAATAAGCGTCGGAACTAAGCATCGCAAATCCTCAGACTACAATCCCGTTTTCACAGTATAAATATGTTGAACATTGCTGCAATAAAGCCACCATGGGATGGGATAATGTGGAATAAAACGACTTAGCGATTTTTTTTTAATTTTTATTTTTGCATTCGATGCAAAGGCAAATTGAAGTCCTCAAAAATATTCGGAAGTATTGTTAAGGTTTAAAAATGATTATGTTAAAAATAGACGTAACTCACTAATATAATAAGCGTACGGAGAAATCTATTTAAATATACACAATTCAGTTTCTCTTTTAATACAGTAGCAACACTCGACAGTAAGACATTTTACGATAAAAAATGTTCAAGAAAGAAACAGTTGTGACACGTGATTCTCTCGCCTATTCTCGATTTCATTTGTGCTGAGAATTTAAAAAAAAAAAGAATATAGGAATTCCCTTATTTACCTCCCTAATTGAGATTTAAGCTTCTCGTATGAGTGGGAACAACAATAGGCCTAGGGATCAGGTTCGAACCTGCGACTTCTTACATGGTTAGACAACATGTAAATCTTTGCGCTATCATCACGCACAGCATGCACGTCTATGTTTTTATCTTATATTTATAACAATTAAAATTCGAATTAATTTCCGAGATGGCCCAGTGGTTAGAACGCGTGCATCTTAACCGATGATTGCGGGTTCAAGCCCAGGCAAGCACCACTGAATTTTCATGTGCTTAATTTGTGTTTATAATTCATCTTGTGCTCGGCGGTGAAGGAAAACATCGTGAGGAAACCTGCATGTGTCTTATTTTAACGAAATTCTGCCTCATGTGTATTCCACCAACCCGCATTGAAGCAGGGTGGTGGAATATGCTCCAAACCTTCTCCTCAAAGGGAGAGGAGGCCTTTAGCCCAACAGTGGGAAATTTACAGGCTGCTAATGTAATGCTAATGTAAAATTAAAATTCAATTGGTTCAGCAAATAACTTTAATCCTTATAAAAGTATATGATTGACTAGCATTAACATTATATGTAAGAATTGAATCGGTGTGACATATCTCCGTTCGCCCGGTATGTCTACAAAGTAGAAACATTACATAATCACAACATTGTGTTACCAATAATAGAATTATTGGAAGCCATTCTATAATACGAGCAGTATCGAACGTGAGATTTATTTTTACTTTAAGAACAATGCGGAATTATAAATCATGAGCTTTAAAAAATAAATTTTGGTACTAATTTAAAGTTTAATCAAATATGTATTTATTTACTTGCTTCGTTATTTCTATGTTGAAATTTCGGTACCAACAAACAAAAAGTGATTTAGTATTTTTATTGAGAAATTAGCCGAAGAAGCCGTTTCAACATTAACAGCCTGTAAATTCCCCACTGCTGGGCAAAACCCTTCTCTCCCTTCGAGGAGAAAGTTTGGAGCTTATTTCCTCACGATGTTTTCCTTCATCGCCGACAACGAGATCAATTATAAACACCAATTAAGCAGATTAAATTAAGTGTTGCTTGTGTGGGTTTGAACCCGCAATAATCGGTTAGATGCAGGCGTTTTAACCACTGGGTCATCTCGATTCACTATTTAAGATATATAGGGTATATTAATAACTAAGCAACATATTTACACCCGTATTTAGCACAACAAACCCTTGGATGCAAGCAGTGTTCTGGAGATTTGTCATAGGATTTTTAAGACATCATCTCGAGCTCTTCATCGATGGTCCAAGACTTGGCATACAACTTAAAGCGACAATATTGACTTATAAAAAATAATTTCCCCCCTTAATTACACAAATATAATATAATATTATTGTTTTGTTAATATATAAATTGAATGGTGATTAATTATACTTAGAGAAACATTTTTGTTCCACGTTATTACAATTTTTATATGAATTTTTATCCAATTTTTTTTTTTTTTTATTTCACGATCTCCGTGGTCGAATAGTGTGTACACCGGTTTTCATGGGTACGCCACTCCAAGAGCCAGCTTCGATTCCCGGCCGAGTCGATGTAGAAAAAGTTAATTAGTTTTCTGTTTTGTCTTGGGTCTGGGTGTTTGTGGTACCTTTGTTACTTCTGATTTTCCATAACACAAGTGCTTTAGTTGGGATCAAAGTAATGTTTGTGATGTTGTCCAATATTAAAAAAATATATATATTTTATAGGCGGACGAACAAATGTGTCACCTGTTGGTAAGTGGTCACCACCGCCCATATAAAATGTACTGTAAGAAATATTAAATATTAGTGATGTGTGAAATTAGACGAGGTAGTCTAGTAGTAGTAAGAAATCCTGAATAAATCAGCAACAGCGGTGTTATCCATTACGTCGCTTCGAATGTAACTCTTAAAATATTGAATATTGAATATTGAATTACTATGATACGTTATTTTCCCGCACATATCTAAACTTTTTTTTTTTTTTTATATACTTTACAACATCCACGGGCTCACAGTTGCCCGTGCCTTTTTTTACATTTTATTTTTATAGATTGTGGCGTTATTTTATATTTTTACTGAACACCAGCAGATCTTCGCTGGACTTCGACCTTGTCGTCTTCTTGGAAGACGTGGTCCACACTGACATTTTTTTTTCTTTTTTTTTTTCAATTTAACCTTTGACAATCTTGTTCTGCAGTGAGTTTCGAGTTTATTCTCACAGAATGTCTATTGGTTGTGATGAGGTATAAAATATATGTAATATATTAAAATTAACATGGAGAGATTATTTTAACTTAATATATTTGTTTTTACGACACAAGGTACAGTTTGCCTGGTATGTTATTGTCGTTTACATAGTATGTTCTGTTGCAGATATTACGGCCGATATCAATACAATCTTTGTTCTTATCTTATAGGAAGAGGGTTATCCACGCAATTTATATGGATATAACTTGGACTCCGAATATTTTTGAAAGTTGAATGGGATTAATATACTAGTTGTCGTTCGCAGTTTCGCTCACGTTTAAGAGGTTGGTCGTATTTTCATACTTATAATGTAAGTATAGATTGTTAACAAAAACGTAGGAGTGTTTTCTAAATATTATATAATGCTATTAACACAAGGAATGTGTATGAACTTGTACTTTCTGTTCTATTTCAAATTTCATACTGCAAGCGTTTTTACAACAGGAATCCTAGAAAATATTAAAATATAATTGATTGTAAAAATAAAATTAAAGTTACACACATTAACAGTTCTTTAAAAGACAATAAAATTATGATCAATATTAGATAAATAATAATAATTATACAATATATAATTATGTATTTATTGGTATCATACTTTTAAACTTTAATTGACATTGAAGATAAACTTAATTTTTTTTTTTTTATGTTATCGGTAGGCGGACTAGCAAATGGGCCATCTGATGGTAAGTGGTCACCACTGCCCATAGACAAAGGCGCTGTAAGAAATATTAACCATTCCGTACATCACCTATGCGCCACAAACCTTGGGAACTAAGATGTTATGTCCCTTGTACCTGTGATTACACTGGCTCACTCACCCTTCTAACCGGAACACAACAATACAGAGTACTGTTATTTAGCGGTAGAATATCTGATGAGTGGGTGGTACCTACCCAGACGGGCTTGCACAAAGCCCTACCACCAAGCAAAACAAAAAATGTAAAACACTTTATCAAAATAGAAAATTTGAACAAATTATTATTAGAGCCGTAACTGGTGTCGAAATAAATTTATATCAAAATGTTATAGACATATTAGAATTTATTATTAATATTAGGTACGACAGGGTTCTATAACCTTTACACTATTCGATATTAATAGTACCAAATATAAATAAAACATGATTTTGAAACGACGTAATAAAGCCGTTAATATTATTCGGCTAATTGTTTTGACAACTAGCCAAGCGCTTTTACTATCAATGGACGGCTGAAAAGGGTTAATATATGAATATATAGAAACTTTATTTGAAAAAATGTATTTAAAAAGAGTGTTCATTTGGAAAAAAAATATATAAAATTTTGTAACTAGTAAATAAATAAAACCAAAGCCGAGACTGTTGAGTGAATGAAATGCTATTTGATTTTATCTGAAGATTTTAGGTTCGAATAAATGCTGAGATTTTGGTGCTTGTATTCCTGACTCGTGCCAAGATTGTTTGTGAAAGAAAACATCGGAAAATAATATTTATAAATTCACATAAAGAGAGAGCGAGAGAGAGAGACAGGATGAGAAAGAGATAGATAGAATAAGAAAAGGATTTATCAAAACTATGGATTACAAAAATCAGACCATTATCATCTTTTTACATATCGAAAGTTGAAATTTTTTATTTTCTGTAAGTTCAATAGAACGTAAATTTTATACCAAGATTTTTCACTTTTACCAATGCATAAGGAATGTCAAATTACTAACTCATAAACTCTATGCGAAGTTCAATAACATATGCTGGTGATATCTCATTGAATATGTGACATAGAGTTGATACGTGTTAGAGAGGTAACGTTTAATATAAACTAAAAATATTTATACAAAATTGAAATTATTGTCTCACAGAACTATGGTGCTACCACTACTTACAACGACCACCTGATGGTAAGTAGTCACTACCCATACCACCACTACAATGGCGCTGTAAGAGACACTATATTTAGCTAAATTGGCTCACTATTTACTAGCTACTTATATATTTCGAAATCGCGGTTCAACTACCTGAATAATAATAATAATAAATACAAGAAAATTCCAGGTCAGTTGGTCCATCATCTATAATATATAATAATCTGCCTATCTACATCATAATAAAATAAAAATTATATAATAATTACACAAATATATTTCGTTAGTAAAGGTGATGACTTGTGTGAGTATTTATTAATTTACTAACAAAGATATTCGTCTTAGTAATTACTAACTCTACAGTTCAAGTAATTCGATCCGAGAGCAAGTGCGCCTTCTCTTAAATATGTCAAAACTTACGCGATCTCATTCATACCTCGATTTATCGTATTTTGCTTCCTCAAACAAACTTTTTCAAACTTTCCGAACGCATAAATTATATATTAATACCAATATTAATTTCGATGGCCTGTTCTTTACTTGAAATTATATTTTTGAACATTTAAGTAATGATATTATTCCTTTCGAATTTGATAATAAATAATAATTCAACAAAAAACCAATAACATTTCTAATTATGGGCTATGTTAATTATATTTTGACGGTGTCCATTTGACTGATTTCAGCATAGGCGGTCAATTTCAAGGGAGACTAACCAACCGTGTAAGATATACCACACAAGCATAAACTCAAATATACGCGTACTATATATTCTAAAACTTTTATATGCATCAAATAAATATTAAATTATAAGTGAAGACAAAATAAAAATAACAACTGAAATAGTCTCCTTCAGTTTACGAAGAATCATCAGTAAGAAAACGTAACATTATTAAAACAAAAAGGAACATCTGAAAAAGATGTTAAAAACAATAAAGTTCTTATTACTATAAGACAATAAGACATAATTTTGACCGTCATAATATTCAGATTTAGCTACGAATTTATCGAAGTCTAAATGAACAACCTATCAACGTCCTATTATTACATTAATCCAAATTCAATTTCAGATGTATTTCACTTTGATCCACTATAATCCCGGCTTCAAACGTCAGCCCTTATTGAATTGGCTTATCAGAGATTCGAAATTTGAAAATCGATTCAAATGCAACTGATTTAACCTAATCTGTTCATTCTAATGTGACGCTCTAGAGCTTAAAAGCATCCCACGTGTTTACGGAAATGAAGTTTGTTGATCACATGTTACAGGATTATAAATTTTACTTTTGGAGTAAATCGATTTGTTTGTATTGAAATATTAGTTAGCACTTTTAAAAAAGTTTTGTGTCTACTGTTTTTCGAGTATTTGTTTTTATTTAAATTTGACACAATGTAGTTTTACTCTCGTGAATGAGTTATAAACACATGTAAGACATATGCAAATTCGGTGCTTATATAGTTTATTATCTCGTAAGTCTGTACCTGAAGATCAAATTCTGATGGAACCCAAAAATGGGTCTCATTTTTGACCAGTAATTCTTGGTAGTAAATTGAAGTTAGGTAATTTTGAAGATCTTACTCATAAATCGGAAATTAATCTTCTCCAAATTTATTGGTATCTGATTTTTTAGCCATATCTTAACACTAACTATAGTCTTAAACTTATTCTGTACGTATGTGTCCTCCTACATACTAATGGGCTTTTCTAGTGACATCCAGAATAGGCTAGTCACAAGGTCTCGAGATCTTAGGTTCAAAACAAATTTTGGGTCGATAAACGGTTGTGCCTCGGAAAGCAGATAAAGCTGATGTTCCTGCGCCTGAAATTTTTTGGGGGTCATTACGATATTATTTGAAAGAAGAAGTGTGAAGTGTGAAAGGTGACTGCTACAATCTTGGAATATTACATATGTAGTAATCAAAACAACCGTAGTCTTATATATATACAAATTTATGGATATTTTTATATAATTTACACCATTCAAAAACTGCAGATCCAATTGACTCGAAATTTAGTATAGTTACTTCTTTCACGACGTAAGAAAGGATTTTTGAAAATTATTAAAGAAATGAGCGATGCACTTTGAATGAATTTTACTGTTCGAATTTGTAACAGACAGCTAGTAATTTTTATAAAATATAAGTCCTAGTTGCTCAGTGACTCGTATAAATTATGTGTCGTAACCAAATATTTCGGATTCAAACCCATGCAAGCCTCATTGAGTGTTCATGTACTATTAATTCGGTTCAATTCATCTTTTGTTTTCGCGGATGCTGGATGATCCTACGAACGGTCAAGGGCTCGATATAAGCTTGACAACATCTTCTCAACAGAAGAATTCTTTGCCCGAATGAGTGACATATAATTATACAGACCACTCATGAATATATTTTTTTAATTTGTTAATTTACGATCCTTTTAAATTAAAGGCGAAAACATGTTTCTACGTTCGAAGGACTCATAAAAACTCCAAGTACATTCGTTTTATGTTTCAAGTTAAAAAATTAACTGTTCTTTACTTTTAATATGCGGTTTTTATACTCGTATTAAATTTTAATATTGGTTTGGGCGTGATTTCGTCTGTCTATTCCATCAACTTCGCATTTAAAGGAGACAATTTTCATATTCCTTTTATAGTGTTATTTTTATTTGCGATAGAATTGCTGAATCGAATTTAATAACGTTGGGATTGAAATTGGATTGCAGTCGATATTACCATTTGTTTCCAAGTGATCTAAATGAAATATTCACGAACATATGGGCTCCTAATGTCTGCTTAGTCTCTATCTAACGTTACATTTGAAGAAGCTTGGAAATTTGAATAATATATCTAATATAGATCACAATCATAACACGATCACGATCACCAGCATAAAAAATTTAGGGGCACTTTTTTTTAATTCGTAGGTGGACGGGCAACTGTGCCATCAACCTTAGGAACTAAGAAGGTAGGCTCTAACAATCGAGGTAACGTAGGGTAGCCACCACCATCAAGTGATTTTTAATTGAAGTCTGAAATTAGTATCCACAAATCAACAAAAAAAATTGGTATTATCGAAATCATAGTCGCGCGGAATGCTTGCAATATTTCTCCGTAGCAATTAAATATTATCTGAGCGTATTTTTTCAGCGTTGTCACCAGTGTATGCAATAATTATCTTTTATATAATAATACACATGTATTATATAATTATTAACGCTTCATGCAATGCAACTTACTCCCGGGATCTGAGCAGATAACAAATATTCGTCCCAAACAATTGTATAACTTGTATCATTGTTTTACTAACGATAAGATGCTTTAGTTCACTATATTGGCTTGATGAAGATTTTCTAAAGATAACTAATGATTATTTGGACGTAGAATAATTCATTAGTTGCTCAGAGGCTTTCCAAAGTGTAATTTATGTTGTTGCAGAATAAAGATTAATGAATTGATTGAACCGGTTACCTTCGCTATAAAGAAATTTTGGCGAGGGATTTAGTCAGTCACTATCAGCCCTGACTACTACCGTTCATAGACATTAGCGCTGTAAGAAATAACAACCATTACGTATATTGCCACTGCGAAAACAACCTGGGGAACTAAGATGGTATGCCCCTTGTACTTGTAGTTATACAGACTGACTAATCCTTAAACCTGAAACACAACAATGGGTACTTATCATCGCTGTTTGGTGGAAGAATATCTGCTGAATGGAGGTACCAAATCAAACAAAGCCATACCAACTTATAATATTTACAAAGCAAGTGTTTATTTCAGAAATTACTTCCTTTTTTTTCATTGTAAGTAACGTTTAACGTTAGAAAGTATAAATATAAACGTAGCACCGTAATACTGAACTACGTTAAAAATCTATTTAATTCTAAGCATGTTTTCAACATCATCAAAGGCACATATATCGTATAGTCAATTTAATAAGTACGAAAGCAAGTTTCCCTGTGAATTTAAATAGTGTATTTACCAAACTCACAGTACACGCGCTCATGTAAATTGCAATAAAAATTCGCCTTTTTATTTTGACCAGGCAGTACGAAGAATTCTGCATCGGAGTCAGAATTAAGTGAATTAGAAAATTAAAGGGCGAGTTGCTGCATCGTAAAATTGATATTTTATTTAGCTTTGATGATGTTTTTTGATTATTGTGCAACGTTTTTTATTATATTTGAATTACTACTAGATTTATATATGACAAAGCTGTGTTCAATACTATTCAGCCACTAAGCAGAAATTTGTATTACTTTGTTCCGTGAGAGACACGTGATTTCTACTGACAACGCACAGCATAGTAGATATTATAGTAGTTAAGCGTGTGCGCAAACACAAAACCACTATATCCTCGAACTCTTAAAATCCAATGGGACGATTGAAGACAGTACAGGTATAGAACTAACTGTCCCAAGCTTCAAGATGCTACTTAAAAATATCGCTATTTAAAAACGCAACAATATTATATTGTTCAACTCGGGGTGTTTAAACCCAAAACCCAAGATCTGCAGCTTTATAAGCTAGCGACTATATCAAGGAGACACGTAAGAGCAGTTTGTGCTTCCGCTCGTATACAGCTAGATAAAGAGCTCTCGTCCCATTCTTTATGTCTATGACTAAACCCGACCAGTAACAAATGAGACTGGCATTTACATATTATTTCAATGAATTTAAATTAATTTAAAATTAGAATTTGATTTTATATTTACAATTCAAAAATAAAATTAAAAAATATATAAAACCGTTAGAACTACATAGTTCGTAATATTTTTTCATAGGGCTCTAAGAAGTTTCACTTCTAAAATTTATTAGTTCGTTAATAAAAGATTTTAGAGTATTTAAGCCATAAGTTTACATTATTTAAAGTAAATATATTCTAAGTAATAGGACCTGTAAATGACCCATAGCTGAGATAAGGCCGCTCCTTTTGAAGAACATTTTAAAGTTTGTGCCATGGTGCTCGAATGCGGGCAAGTTTCCTCGCAATATCTTCCTTCACCGTCGAGCACGATCATTTATAACCACAATTTAAGATCATGAAAATTAATTATTGTTTGCAAGGGTTTTAACTCGTAATCATTGGTTAAAATTCACATATTCTAGCCAGCACGCCAACTCGTAATAATTCAAAGGAAAGGAAGGATAAGTGGTCACCAATGCCCATAGATACTGGCGTTTTAAGAAATATGAAACAATTCTTATATCGCCAATGCGACACCAACCTTGGGGGCTAAAATGTTATCTCTTTTCTGTAGTTACGTTGGCTAATTCACTCTGAAGAGTGAGTTATCTAACGTAACCAAAACATAACAATACTAAGTATTGCTGTTTAGCAGTAGAATATCTTATTTTTATGATTTTTTTATTATGCAATCATTGTATGACTCCATTCCACCTGATGGTAAGTGGTTGTAGAGTCCAAATGCGAATACGGCCGGTATAGTCAGCAAGAATGAACTGCACTAGTCGCCCTGGCCATGCCGACCCGCAAGATACCTCTTCACTCCTCGCTTAAAGGCAAATGTCTTCGTGGGCGATATGATCGATGTCACAGTTAGGTGGTGACATCGCGAGTCAGCATGCGTAGATTTGTGAAGAAAAGGGGAATCAGGAATTAGAGGGAATAATTCCTCAAAGCACTCACCGTGATGCAGTCGATAGAAAACGCTCAGTGCCGCGATTTCTCAACGCAAACGTAAAGGTTCGAGGGTGTTTGTGACCTTTACGTCGCCAATAATGCGGACCGCACGTCACTGAAACCGATCCAAGGCGTCCATTAAGTACTTAGCGGAGCTATCCCAGAGGTGCGAGTAATATTCACCGCGAGACCGCACCTGCGTTTTTTACAACAGGAGCAGTTGTTGTGGCGTGAAAAAACGCCGTACCTTGTTCAGGACGCCGAGTTTCTGTTTTGATAACAGCCACGATATAATCCCTTGGATTAAGGTCGCAGCGAAGGTCAATACTTTTTATGATTCAAACATGAAGCTAAGTAGATACACTGATTACAAACTATGTTAGATATAGGCTTGGGGAGTTATTTTAGAATAGTGCAGATATTATCTCAACGGCTTTGGGTCGTATATTGTATCAATTTTTATTAACTTCATGAATGTGGTTTTCAATTCATCAATATGTTTTTTTTTGTATGTTCTTAATTGCCGTATCAATTTCATTCGAATTGAATATTGTTAACTTTTAAATTTGAATCGTACATTTAGTCCAATTTTCAAAGTCAGATTATATTTTAGTACAAAAATAGTATCTCGTTTTCATTCGAAATATAACAGCAAAAACTTTTATGTAACTTATCAAATGAAATGAGTTACCTATACGTCTTATTTAATGGTTTTATTTGTTAACCCTGTGTTATTATGTTGTTAGTACATACATATATTAACAGTCTGTAAATTTCAAACTGCTGGTCTAAGGCCTCATCTCCCTTTGAGGAGGAGGTTCGGAGCATATTCCACCACGCTGCGCACGCGGGTTGGTAGATACACATGTGGCTGAATTTCATTGAAATTAGACACATGCAAGTTCGTCACAATGTTTTCCTTCGCCGCCGAGCACGAAATCAATTATGAACACAAATTAAGCTCATGAAAATTCAGTGGTGCTTGCCTGGGTTTGAACCCGCAACCATCGTGTAAGATGCACGCTGGGCCATCTCGGCCCTTACCCTGTTTTATTATTTGGGTCAAATTTAGTAATTAGTAGTAATAAATATGTCATGTTAGGGTAAGGTTTAGATTTCGAAGGCGGGTAATTAAATGGGATCATTTACATATTACATTAGCAGCCTGTAAATCTCCCACTGCTGGGCTAAAGGCCTCCTCTCCCTTTGAGGAGAAGGTTTGGAGCATATTCCACCACGCTGGTCCAATGGGATCAATTAGGCTCAATTACCATATTTATACCTATGATACCTAGTATCTAACTAAGTTACTAACTCAACTAAGTAATCACTATAAATATCTTCCTAATATTTATACCTACTTTGAAAAGGACAAATAAATATCATGTGTATGTGTAGAAAGATTTTCATTTTCATTTCAGGTAGGCATACTGGCAAATGTGCCAGTTGATGGTAAATTGTCATCTCCCATATGTTCCACCAATATTTAGAACTATGTGATATTATGTCCCTCGTTCCTGTAGTAATACTGGCTAATTTACTCTTCGCACTGGAACACAACCTACCTCCCCAGACGATCTTGCATGCATACCTACCACCCAGTATAACAGCTCTAACGTCACAAATAACGTCTATCATATTTCAGATAGTTATATGAATGTTTGTCGAATATTGTGGTACGATATATTTTTTTTAAATTTAATATTTTATACTAAAAACAAAAGTCGTAGAGAGAAATACGCCAGTTTACGAGCTGGCTCTTAACCTCGTAAACTGAAGTAATAGCGAAGTTTTCCGATAAAAGAGAACTGTTAAAACTATAATACAAAACAAAATAACTTAACTTATTGCAATATTTTGCTTCCGTTATTTTGTTTAATAATTAACATTTCTCGGTTTTCATACGTTGTTTTACTTTTAAATATCTCGACAATTTATCATTGGTTTTGTAGTTCAAATATACATAGAATGCGAGGTTAGCTAACATGTCAATAAAAATATATATTATAAGAGAACAGACGAGAACAAAATGTTTAATAGAAAATTTGACCATTAGTTTTATATTACATTTAACTTTATTAAAACAGTGTAGATAAAATAAAAATAATAATTACAATTGACAATCAAGATTCAAGTCAATTCATAAATACATTGGTAAAGAAGGCATATTATTCGATACAAGATTATATTGATGATAAAAAAGCGTGGAGTTAATTCTTGTTGACTTCCAGGCAGGAGACATAACATACATATATAATTTTATCTAACTAACGTGACTGTATTTTTAGATATTGAAAAAGTGTAACTACTGAGTTTCTTGCCGGTTCTTCTCGGTAGAATCTACATTCCGAACCGGTGGTAGCTTTACTTAAAGTAGTTTGTTAAATGACGATTCAAAAGTGCTTGTAAAAGCCTACTTGAATAAAGTATATTTTGATTTTGATTTTGAGTGAACCCTCCGACGTCTAACGAACAAATGCCCCCAAGTGCAGCTCGACGACGCCTTATATAGGCTGTACTTCTTTAAATATATTACCTATATCCCCTGGATAATTAAAATATTATAACTAATATTATTAATGTGAAATATTATACTTTTATGTATAGTAGTTATGGTAGTAGTCAACCGATCATCGTAGAACTACGCAACGTCTGGTATGTAAGAGGAACAAAAATATAACATAGGCTACCTAACTTCTTTTCTTGGTGACAGGATATATTATGTATTCCTTGTATTTAACTTTGTAATATATTACTAATGTTGGAAAAGATTAACTACTAAGTTTCTTGTCGGTTTCTTTTCGCAAGTATCTACGCTCCGAACCGGTGGTAGTTTTACTTTTAATATAGTTTTGTAATATGACTGATCTAAATGTTCCAAAATACTTTATTCAAGTAAGTAAGTCTATAGACGGCGGTGACCACTTACCATCAGGTGATTAATTTGCCCGTCCGCCTGCTAATATCATAAAAATAAATTTGATCACGAAACGCGGACGAAGCCGCGCGCGGTAGTTAGGATACATATATATTTTATGAAATATAACAAAATGAAAAGAAATGAAAACTCACTTTAATCAAGTGGACTCTGACAAGCACTTTTCGATCACTCAATTTGCAAGAAAATATTTAAAATTACTATAAATTCATAAAGTAGATTCTAGATTTACACCGGTCAAAAAATCTATAGTTACAAGTATAGGTATAAAAAGGATGATTTTTTACAAATACCTGCCATGATCGTCTTTGCGATTATGTTCGGTAATCTAATTTTAACCTTCGGAATTCACCGTTGAAAACGGGAATGTTATGTGAATTAAAACTTTCCTAATTCGATTCGTACCCATGGAATGACGAAATGAAAAAGGGGTGCCTTTTCATTGCTAGTGAATTCTCAAAATATAATAACAATATTTTTTTTATTAAGGAACCTATTTTAAGACTGTTATATTTGATATAACCATCACATAAATTCGGTAACTTGTAATTTTGCAGATTAAATACAAATAACAGTAATTATATGCGTTTATTTAATTTACAGTTTTTTTTAGGGTTCTGTAACTCTAAAGGAAAAGGACCCTTATAAAATCACTTAGTTGACCATCTGACCTGTTTGTCTGTTAAGACCCCTTGTCTCAGGAACGCGTAGAGGCACAAAGTCGTAATCAATACCAAATACTAAGCTTCTTTGGAGCTGCGAAATAATCGCAGTAGCGCAGCAAAGCGAAATAAAATCAAACCTTAAGTCTACGGTGCTGCTCGCCAGTTCTGTTACTTGAACTTGGCTGACACGCTACCGGGTCTAGATAGGAAAAAATCCTAAAATTGTATAACTGTTATTTCTTGTGCACCATCGAAAAAAATTAAAGATAAACCTATTACGGAACTCTTAGTGCACGAATACGACTCGCATAAGCCTGGTATTTTTGTTTGTTACGGTCAAATTTTGCAAGCTGATTTAGAACCATTTCCTCTTATGTTCAAGTTAAAGTTTTCTGCTCCAGGCCGGGAATCTCTCTTGAAAGACTCTCGCGTATACGGGCTGACTATCAGGGCCTCACAGTAGCTTGTGAAAGCGATTTCGTGACGCCCCCAAAGTGATCCTGGTATACCCACTGTTCCGGTGTACTAGGGCATCCTGGGTACGGCGAGAACAGAATACATTTTTGAGGACATTTGCTTCCAATAAAATTATTTTTAAATTTACAAAGCATATTTTAGGTTAATTGTTTTGGTTGCTTAATATTCTTCGAGTCACTTTTTCAATAGCAAACAATCTTAGGTAATCCTGTAATGAATTTAGCGGATTACTAATAAGGTAAATTGCTGAGTTCCCGAGCACAAAACAAGGTGGAGTTTAAATTATTTAAATTGAGGCATTAAAACTTCAAAGTGCCGCCTCCGGGCGCCTCCAGTATTGTTAAGACGAAAACATTTTAACACAACTCCTGATATTTCATTTCGAAATCGACACTGCGTTGTCAGAGATATATGTATACATGTATAACAATATTAATGTACTTTAAACGAGAACATTAATTCGCGCTTGTCACGTCAATCGTCTAAATTTAAAGCGGGTGTAACCGCAGCTACATATAATGATGCTAAATTCGAAAAGCATCTACTGGTATAAGTTTTATGTATATTGATTCGGTAGTTTTTTCATTATTATTATATCAAAAAAAAAATCTCACTATAAAAATTTAATTTTTATAACTTAAAATAATCAAAGGTACATTTACGTATTTTTTTTACAGCATAGGTCGGACGGGGAAATGAACCATCTCGTGGTAAGTGAACCACCACCCAAAGACAATGGTGCTGCGTGTATTTATATTGGCTCACTACCCTTCAAACATTACATACATTACTTTACATTCAACAGTCTGTAAATTTCCCACTGCCGGGCTAAAGCCTCCTCTCCCTTTGAGGAGAAGGTATGGAGTATATGGTAAGTATCACCTGATGGTAAGTGCTCACCATTGCCCAAAGACATTAGTGCAGTATGAAATTTTAAATATTTCTTACATAACCAACGCGCCACCAACGTTGGAAACAGAGATGTTAGGTATTTCATGCCTGTAGTTACACTGGCTCATTCGTCCTTCAAAACGGACCACAATAATACTACGTATCCCTGCTGTACTGTATTTGAGTAAGCGGTGCCCAGATGTGCTTCCACAAAGCCAACAATGGAATACATATATAAGAAACGTGAAGACAGACAACATTAATCACTGCATTCGTTATAATTGAATCCCTCCACTGAGAGTTTTTAACGGGTCGTTACTCGTAAGCATCACAAATATAATACTAACAAATTGGTAGCAGAAAAATTTATTACATATTTTTTATTATAAATAATAAATAAAACAAATAATGTACAACATCCCATACATTACTCTGATCCCAATGAAAGTAGCTAATTTAAGAGAAGAGAGTTAATTAAAGAGAAAGGCTTCTATGCATAATACTTGTATGTTATAGTCGAGGGAAGCCTAGAAATTCAACTTTACCAGACGCAATATATTTTTTTTAAGGCTGGCTTCTTTTATTTATTTTCGTGCTTCAATCTAAAATTCGGCTAGCTAGCATGATTGTTGTTTTTAAAGACAATTTATTTTAAATTTTAGTATCATTAAAATAATGAAATTTCGGTATTTACTTGATATTCACACACTTATAAACATGCAACTAGCACAATAACACACTAGCACACTACACGCAAACACCTACAAGTATACAAGAGAAAGGCATATTAAAACGTGAACTTTAATTACAAACAGACATAAGAGCCCCTTGAAGTCTACTAAGAGACAATTACTAACGTTACGTTTTAAAAATACGTAAATATTCTTAGTTCTGTATAAATAACTGTACGTAAATAAGGGCACTTGATGCTTGTGAGGCTTATTTTATAGCTCTTCTTGTGTCATCCTTTTAACGTAAAAGTTACAAAGCGTAAAGTATCCTTAAAATATATTTGAACAACTTCTTTAGAACGTTTTAGTCAAGAAAATTTCGAAGGAAAAAAAAATTATTTTACGTGAATTGAGATAATTCTATATTTGAATGAATTAAGCAACGTTTGTTTGTTTTTATGCTACGTTAATCTAATGAACTGGAATTATTCAACTTTTAGAGGGTCTATTTATATTTCGTTACGCTTGAAAGCGAAGTTTAATATATAAAGTGGTTTTATAAGTGTAAACATTTTAAATTTGTAAAACTCATTTTTACATAAAGGAGCTCGAGGTTTGATTACATAAGAAACTGGATTCAGTTTATATATAAATATAAGATAGAGAAGACCAATACACCTACAATATATTACAAAATATTTCATTCTCTTCATTGAAGCACTTTTGAAATGTGATTTATTAATATAGCATTTCCTCGGCCTATTCAGTTGTTTAATATGTACTTTAAACGAAGATTGTGGGTTCAAACCCGGTACTTAACTTTCATGTGCTTAGTTTGTATTTGTATTTCAACTAGTGCTCGGCGGTTTGGAAAACATCGCGAGGGAACATCGGTGTTGGATGAAAATCTGCCGTAAATATTCCTGAATAGGAGAAATGTGGTGAAACCCTTCTATTGAAAGGTTCTATTGATTCTACCGTTAAGAAATTTTAACAAAAGACTAAATATTTATCCGTGGGTTAAAAAGATTTACGCGTTTTTCAACGCATTGATTGCTATTAAGAATTATCAAACAAAAAACTTTAACTATATCAATTTTTTGGCTTCAATAGATAGACTAGACAGTCAATGAAAAATTTTTGTATCGATTAGAGTTATTGTTTTAAGTTAAATTCGAATTTCTATGTAACATAATTTAGCTCTTTATGTAGTAACTAGTGTTTGGCCATTCGAGTATCACTATTTAAAATTTAAGGAAAATATAATTATGTAAATTTATATAGTACGTAGTATTGAACATTATATTTCCAATTTAATTAAATTTTTTGTTTATATCCGTGGTCGCAAATAGTTAACAAATGACAAAAAAAACGGTTGACAATAGTTACTTCTTCGACTATACAATATAGTTTGAAGTCTCTGTTACATAAATATTTAAATCATTCATTATTTTAGTTAAAGCTAGTGTCATTATAAAAAAAAAACATTTCGGATGAAAATATTTTGTATTCCACAAGCATCAAGAGACATAGTTTTGGTTTGTATCCAAAACTGTTTCCATTCGTTGGTTACAGTTGATAGGTCAACGCGGTGTAAACGCGGACGTGCGAACGAGATACGCTTTGAACAATGTATGTGTTTTGGTATTTTTCTTTTTCGAACACGCTATTCGGTTAGTAAAAGTTTGTTTTTAAATGGATTTGAGTCGATAATAATCGAATCGAAAAAATCGAAAATATCGATTTTTTTTAAATCGTTTGTTAGTCGTTTTCATGTGTACTTTGATGTTTGATATGGAAACACGACTATTACATAAAAAAATTAAAATACTTTCTTCATTCTTCGTAAAATCGTAATTCTTCCTGAAGTTAGAACTTACCAATAGTCAAGTTCATTAATAAGTTATAATTATTTATACTTTCTGTCCAATTTTCAACCATCTAACAATTTTTTTCACAAAGTTATAAACAAAAATGCTTTGCACCCTCTCAAGCCCCTAGCATTAACCCCAGAGGATTGAAAATTTTAATTTGTTATTTTTTTTTAACGTCCCCAACCACATATCAAAAAATCATAATGATACTAATTACTTGACCTTCACGAGCTTTATTGAGTGGCCTATAATGTATATTTCGATTTGACAAAAATATTTTTTTAAATCGATAATTAAATAAGAAATTTAATTAATTATGCTATATTTATAAGTATACCTCGGTGTAAATCTAGTTACTATAAACAAAGTACGCACGAAAAAAATTGGCCCGTGTACACATACACGAAAATATTTATTTACGTAATAAAAAAAATATTATTTTCTAAGAAAAAGTGCGTTATAAACAGTATGGAGGTTTTAGTGGAAGAACTTTGTTGTTGAGTGCTACATTGATTTTACTCCAATATGTTCCGGCCTTAATATATTCTTTTGTTTTGATCAAATAAGAGATAGATAAGATATATAATTCATTACTAACTTCGCCCAAATGTGATACTCGAACAAAGCAAACATATCAGAACGAAAGATAAAGTTATAATTTATTTGTGGTCATATTTGTGGTCTATTGACATCCAAGTTATGTATGGTCTGTTTCTCTCTGGGTGTGGAGACTAACATCTTTAATCTAGTGGCTGCATCTTGACATGCTTATGTATTTTTTAAATTATTGAATGGCGGACGGTTTATTGGGCCATCGGATGGTAAGTGCTCACCACTGCCTATAGACATTGCAGACGTATGAAATTTTAAATATTTCTTACATCGCCAATGCGTTACCAAACTTGAGAACTGAGATTGTTATGTCCCTTGTGCCTGTAGTTACACTGGCTCAGTCACTCTTATAACCGAAATACAACTGAATATTATTGCTTAGCGGTGGAGTATCTGATGAGTTGGTCGTACCTACCCAGACGGACAAAGACCAATAGTAAATACAAATTCGTCTTTACATATTGAAAGAAATAAATAAAAATCATATAAATTACAGTTAGTAGTTAAACTGTATAACACGTACATAGTCTGGACTAATACTAGGTAGACTTGCATACTGTACTCATATTAGTTTTAGAATATTGGTACTGCCAGAAATATAAACCATTGCTTACATCGTTAATGCTCATCCTCAGTTGAGATGAAGATTTTGTGTCAGTAATACAAAATGTTTTAGGCCCAGTGGTTAGAATGCGTGCATCTTAACCGATGATTTCGGGTTCAAACCCGCACCACCACTGAATTTTCATGTGTGTTTATAATTCATCTCGTGCTCGGCGCTGAAGGGAAACATCGTGAGGAAACCTGCATGTGTCTAATTTCAACGAAATTCTCCCACATGTTTATTCCACCACCATTGGAACAGCGTGGTGGAATATGCTCCAAAACCTTCTCCTCAAAGGGAAAGGAGGCCTTAGCCCAGCAGTGGGAAATTTACAGGCTGTTAATGTAAAGTAAAAAATACAAATTGTTATTAACTAATTTTGAGTGATTAGTACCTAAAGCCCATAATCATCGGTCTAACCACTGGGCCATCTCGATTCTCGTAAATCACTCTTATAACATATAATTGATTTTTACTTCGGAATTTTGGTAATCAAACTCCGCCATAAATAACTTTAATGTAGACATTATCGACGACTGTCTGGCGAACTCATAGCCTTTCATGTTTAAGTTAGTACAGGCAGCTACAAAAATATATGTAAAACTATTAACTACTTTTTTGACACAAATATATATATATATTTTTTAATTGTAAACTACATCTTTATATATAGCAAAATATTTCAGAAAACTGTTGTATTTGCAAAGTATGATCTAGCATTTAAAGTATAGTGGAAGAACAGAGCCGAGATGGCCCAGTGGTTAGAACGCGTGCATCTTAACCGATGATTTCGGGTTCAAACCCAGGCAGGCACCACCGAATTTTCATGTGCTTAATTTGTGTTTATAATTCATCTCGTACTCGGCGGTGAAGGAAAACATCGTGAGGAAACCTGCATGTGTCTAATTTCAACGAAATTCTGCCACATGTGTATTCCACCAACCCGCATTGGAGCAGCGTGGTAGAATATGCTCCATACCTTCTCCTCAACGGGAGAGGAGGCCTTAGCCCAGCAGTGGGAAATTTACAGGCTGATTATGTTATTATGTATTATGGAAGAACTTTATTATTTATGTAATGGTATCTTTAAATTTTATTCAAGAATGTAACATGATGATTAGAAAGTGCTTTTATGAGCCTACTCGAATAAAGAATATTTAGATTTAGATTTTGATATGACATATAGTTAAGACAGATTTTTTAAAAAATAATTCGGTACAGTGGGCTGCAAAAATAGCTGAATTTATTTTCTATATTTATCGCTGTTTTAACTAAACAAATATTCTTACGAACTTTAACCTTCTCCTTAACACATATTTGCACATATATTAAAACCGTTTGCCGTGTTTAGCACAGCGAACTCTTGTAAGTAATTATGATTTTCTTGAGACATAAAATTGTTTAACAAGATTTTGTCAATTATAGTAATATAAAAGTTATCTTAGCTTATTAATTATTTCAAAGAATTTACAGCTGCATCACAATATTTGAAACGATATGGCCTGTTAGACACAGTGATAGTGATTATTTACATAGAAGCATTAAACGATTTTTTATTTACACACAAAATGATTACACACAAATGATTTATTGTTTACACACAAGTCGTAACGAATAACGTTTAATCAAGTTACCGTCTTCGCAAATTCAATTCACCTTTCTCCGGGTGAGGTATTCGATTTTATGATAAAATACCGAAAATACATTTAGCCGACAATTAATTATAAATTTCATGTTAAAAAACCTTTAACAGATATATTGAGTAATACTCGATAAAATGCTGATAAAAACTTCGTAATTATTATTTCTTTATTTTTATGCAGAATTCATACCGACCTTACTGTTTTTAACTTTAACATACGAGTATTTATGTTATTTCATTGGTGAAATAAAATAACTACTGAGTGTAGTTATTATTAATATATAAAACAAATTATATACATAAATATTTATTTTATATCTTCATAATTATTTATGCTATCTCTCACAGACAGACTTTAGCGACAGAAGTGTGTATTGGAAGAGACTAGGTAAGTGTATTTAAATATGAGATTATCGAATCTCATATTTAAATCTGAGAACATTAATCATGACGATCGCGTCATGATTAATGTTCTCAGATTAGGCATTTATCGCTACAGAACAGAAACATAGACAATAACGAAATTATTTACAACAGCCTTAGTTTTCATAAGTTCGCATCGAACTATAACTATTCTATAAGAACAAACCTGAAACTCACCGCAGAACACGACTGTTAATTAATATCAGGAGGTGAAATGATATATTGACTCTAAGGATTCTTGTATTTCAAGAATACACACGTCAAAATGTATATTTCGCTAGTGATCTATTAAGTTAAACAAGAGGGTTGTGTGGTTAGAACAAACTTTAACCGAAGATTATAGGATCAAGCGCAGATAAGTATCAATGATTTTTGTATGTACTTAAGCTGTGCTTCTATTTCAGCAAGAAAAACGGTCAAGGAAAATATCATGAAGAAACTTGCATGTGCTTAATTAAAATGAAATTCTTCAATTCTTATTCGAGCAGACGGAGAAGAGGATATAGTCCAGTTGTGGAATATTAACAGGTTAGTAGTAGTTACTTTTATGCTAAATGAGTTCTTATAGAATATATATTGAATTAATTAGCTTAACTTATTTAATTTTAAACCTGATTTATTTGAACCTCATGTATTTACATTTACGTCAAAATATCTCATAAATTCGAATCGACTGAATTGTATTTATAATTTGATTTATGAAAACCGAGAGTCCATTGGTTTTAATATAAGCTCTTAACAAACAGATTCGAGTTAAAATATCGTCATTTATTGAATTCTAATTTAGGATGAACATGACAGATGGACAAAGGGTCTATTTAAGCGTTTTTGTACATATATATATAAATCTGTATTGAAAATTTTAACTTGTGCCTATATTTGCATATAAATAAAAAATATTCAAAATTATTATCTGATTGTATTTTAATTTTTCCAATGAATTGTCGAACTAAGCATTAAGAATTTTTAAGCGATGATATTTTTTTATTTGACTCGAAGTGATTCTTTTCACGTTAAGTAACAAATTAAAGACCATTAGCACAGATTATTCGATATAATAAAAATACGAAATTCGGAAATCGATCCTGCGACCTTGGGATCTGGACTTTTCTAAACCATTTATAAATGATATTATTCTGACTTATTTGTCTTGATAGACGATCTTTATAGATGAATATGTCATGAAAATATCAAAATGAAAAAAGTTTGGGCAATTAACAGAGTTTTTGTCAATATACGTACAGCAGGTATCATGCAAAAATATATTAGCTTGCCACTTAACTTCAAAGTATAAGACGTAACTAAATACTAAAAGCAAATTTACAAATTACTTTAAACTTTAAGCGTTCACATTAGTATAACCTTAGAACAATATTGATATTAAACTTATTCTTGGAAACAGGAACATCCGTTGAAGTAGACCAAGAATTGATACAAACTAAATCATTTTAGTAAATATAATTAAAGAGCGCTTCTGTTTCGAACTTTTAATCGGCTTGCCGACAGACTTTTGGAAACGTTGAAACTTAAACCGAACAAAAGTAAAATAGAGACCCTATTACAAGTTTAAAAGACTCCCTTTTCAACGAGATTTAAAATCGAAATGCTACTAATGTTACTTAAGACCTTCTAGATTTTTTGATGAGAATATTAATTGTGTTGGCCTTTTTGAGTGTTATACATCCTGATCGAGAGGTTTCTACCAAGACTAAAACTTGCACAAAGTTATGTCATTCTGACCGATTTCGCTATTAGCGGTAAATCAGACATGACCGGAAAGAGTTCAAGTGCAGGAACATTGGCTTTATTTGCTTTTCTGGGCACGGGAGTACATTTCCACCTCCCAGACTCCGGGCTGTTACTGAGAATTTTTGGACGAAAAAACCCAATATATAGATATAACATACATTGCACTCAATCACACAAAAACACCTGTAAATCTCCTTACAGAGCAATTTGCCTAAGGCAATCCTTGACGCGTTTTTAATTACTACTGATTCAAGATATTATTTGTGTTCCTTGTATTTTTAGTTTGGCTGGCTGGCAAATTTCTGCAGTATAATTTTTTAGACAATAGACATTTTTTAAAGGTATAATAATAATTATCTTGTAACCAATACATTGAAATCGAAGTTAAGAAATTAGTAAAAAAAAGATTGTACGAAATGTCTATACTTTTAACGCGTAATCCTCAACGTTTCAAAACTATTTTTCATTTTAGGATGTAATTGTGTTGGATAATGTAACAAAGCGTGTACCATCCTAATGCAATGTGTCGTCTGAAAGTAATTTGCCTCGCCGCATGTGGTCCGTCTTTCATTACCTACTGAGCTCTTATTCATTGCGAATCTTCGTATGTTTTTCTTACATCTTGTCGGAATTTCTACTGTATTTCCAGTATATAGAATTGATTTTCATTCGAGCTTTTTTTTCGTTTAGACTTTTCGAATATGACACAATGACTAGTTGAAGGTCTAGTTTTAAAAGAGAATTATTTTGAAATAATGTAGGAAGAGATGCTTTTATTAGATAGTGTTAGCTCTTTAGTATTACAAATTATGTTAGTTAATAATTAAATTCAGCGTTTTGTTATATTCGTTACCATTTTTATGGACAAAGATATCAAACATATTTATGTTAAACAGCTCTTTTTGATAACAATGCTCATATCATGATGATGATAATGACCAATACAAATTGGTCAAGTTAATCTTTTATATATCGCATGTAAATTGTCTTTTAAATAACAAACCCGGCGGTTTGGCTTTGCAGGCCGTTCTGGGAAAGGCGTTCCATATAGTTATTTTACAAGGCTAAGACTTAACTCATTCATTAAACTGTCACTGTCTAACACGTTATAAGTAGATAACCACGAAAGAGATAAAAATTGACTCTATAAAATGAATTTACAACAATTTATCGAACTTTCCAGCTTTGTGTCGGTTTTAATTAGGGAACACACTGATACCGGTATTTCGAATTGAGGTGTGAATTTTTAAATTAATCGTGATATAAGGGAATTTACACTCTCGCATTGATAATTAACAAAATCTATTTACACAATTGATTTGAACTTTGCGAATCGATTAATTTGACGCAAATAAATTTGTTTATTAATATTATACAGTATAGTCCAGGGAATAAAGACAAAAAAAGACCGAACTTCGGATAAAATTACGGGAAAGCTGGATTTTTCGCTGAACCTTCCTTTTGTGGTTCTAGGCAAAATCTCAAAAGTCCCCATTGATCCATGTGTCGCTAAGATAGTTATCACAGGGTGCAATGTCTTTATTTCCTAGACTAGTATATTAAGATTATTAGTTTAAAGTATTCATAATACGGTTGACATATTTGATGACCTCCGTGGTCGAGTAGTGTGTACACCGGTTTTTTATCGGTACGCCACTCCGAGGTTCCGGGTTCGATTCCCGGCCAAGTCTATGTAGAAAAAGTTCATTACTTTTCTGTTGTCTTGAGTCTGGGTACCGTCGTTACTTCTGATTTTCCATAACATCAGTGCTTTTCTGATTTTCCATAACACCAGTGCTTTAGCTACTTACATTGGGATCAGAGTAATGTATGTGATGTTGTCCAATATTTATTTATTTATTTATTTATATCAAATTTGGGATCTGTGTAGAATATTTTCTACTCTTACTTGACATTATTGTATTGGACGTCTCTTAAAATTGCATCTGTAATCTTAAAATTTCTCTCTCCTGACTTATAACCGTTATTTAAATATATGAAATTACAGATAATAATTATGAACAATCAACTGTCCAATGTTTTTGAGTAGGATGACAAGAAATAATTTAAATTAGAGACCATATACGAATCCGATTGTGAAATGGCGAGTCCGATTCGCACTTGGCCGCTTTTTTTTATTTTCGAACAGCAATCAGCATTATAATAGGTAAACATATTACTGCATAATATTTCCGTTACGTTTTTTATGGCATCGATAGGCGGTCGGGTAAATGGGCCACCTGATGGTAAGTAGTCACCATTGCTCATAGACATTAGCGCCGTATGAAATTTTATACATTTCTTTCATAAAGAATGTGGCACCAACTTGGACCTGGGAATGTTATTTGTCAATGTATTTTCTGTCTGTAGTTACACCGACACACTTACTATTCAAATCGAAACAACAATACTAAGTATCGCTGCTTTCCGGTAGAATATACGATGAGGGAATGGTAACTATCCAGGCGGGCTTGCACTAAGCCCTACCATCAAGTGGTACGTGGTACTTTATGTATTTATATGAATGTAACCTATAAATTCGTGACAACCTATTCTAAATTTAAATTTGTTTCTTTTTTTATTATTATTAAAATAATTTATGTGACATAATTATTTGGACGATTTCAACGTCAACGTGTAAAATGCCTTAACGTAACGAATATACTGTAATTATCGCTAAATCTCTATTCAACTTGTCAACGCTTTCACCAAATTCATGGTGTGAGTGACTTTGATTGCAGAACGTGCGGTGTTTCCAATTAGGCCTTTTCAATCACGCTTGTAAGTAAAAACACGCTGGGGTAGCCAATATAGGGTAAATATATTTTTTATTTTGCTGATATTGAAGCAAGTTCAAAATGATAATATCTAAATGGATAATACCGAACATACACATATACATACATATTGTTATGATGATGATGACATTCTGATCGGTTTAGGCTATGGTGGCAATTCTTTCATTGCGTCCGAAAATAGATTTCTCTGCAGTCCCACTTTCCCCTCATCCTCTTAATCCAAAGATCCCTTCAATGTCTATCAGGCTGACCTTGAATTGGAACCCATGATATTGAAATTTGTAGTCTCGTAAGAGGGGGTCGCTTTTTACGAGATCTTCTTTACACACATACCTATTCTGAGAGTGATTTTATCCCTATCCTCCCCATCGCAAGTGCGAACGGCAATGCGAGACCATCTCAGCTGAATTCATACTCAGGGCCGCCACAAACAGAACAAGTTAACCTCTATATAAAAATACTGTGTATAGTAGTTCTTTTTTTTATCCTAATTACTGCAATCCAGCGGGCCCTGCTCCGTGCTCGATCAGAGAGAGTACAGCCTCCGCGACTCTGATGTCGCGTTTATGTATAGATATCTCGAGGCTCTAGGATGGTCTTTTCTGAAACACCCGCCGCTCGGCCGATGAATCTGCCGATAGCGTCGCTACCATCGTCCGGGTAATAGACACAGGTGTTAGTGTGTCTAGTGATTGCCACAACTGCGTGAGGAACACTTTCGTGTATACGGAGCCTCACATTCTTCGACTGGACTATGATAACGTCGCCGTAGGTCATGACGATTGACCCTTCTTTGACGCTTGACCTTTTCCGTATCTCTGGTCCATCAGGAGTATCTTTTCCTCCTGCGTATGGGCCAGATATAGGGTTTTGGTTTGGTTGGATGGTATGTTGACTTGCAGAGTAGATGTTACGGTAGACCTCGCTAATGGCATATGCGACGTCCAAGGTGTTTCGGTGCGTACAGGATAACTCACGGGTGATGTTTGTTGTCAGGCTTGGTCGGCAGTACCTCATTTCGAACAGATTTTCTCTGTCGATATAAGGCAACTGGTTGATATTCCCGATGAGGACCACCTCGCTAGCTCTGGACAGCTGTGCTGCCATTACTATGGCTCCGAGGTGGTTCATTAGGGGTTTCGTCGACCGTAAGACGGTTAAATTTTGATGCTCTCGCTGAACCCGTTCGCTAGCACGGATGCCATAGTTCGTACCCTTGATTTAGCTTTTTCGCCAAATCGATGTATAAGTTGTTCTTTCAGGTCTTTGGCGGCTTCGATTGTGGAGGTGACCACCACTTTTTTGTCCTCATCGAAATACTTGACACCTTTTAAAATAAGATAAGGTGTGAAGTTCTCTATTTCGAGCGAGTTGACAGTTAATTGTTGACTTAGCGAGCAAATTCATCGTGTAGTTTTAGTCACGCTGTACGCGCAAATATAAAAATTATCTTATTATTATAGCGCACTAAAAGCATATTAAAAAAAAAACTTTTGGAACATCTGAAGATGAATAAATATATAAAATGTTAACTTAAAAAAGAAATTCCGTTCGAAAATGTTGTCACACTAATTTGTACATACATAATTAAATTGCGTCGTCAACATCAAATTTATTCTGTTTATTAATATTATAAGCACATTAAATCTGTCAAGTTTTTAACCGACGCCCGACGTGTCAATTAATCCATTACCGGCTTCCTTGTTGACATTTGTTGTATGAGGTCAATAATAATATCAACCTATTTGACGATGAATTCAATCGAGTCAAAAGTAATTGACTGTCGGTCACTCAACGTTGGTACTTGATTTATATTTTATTTAAAGACTACGTTTTTGTGCAATTTTGTTTTGGAAATCATACACGTTTTTATGGTTCGAGGGTAGGTTTTGGGCAAGTGTGGGTACCACCCACATATCGTATAGTCTACCAACAAACAGCAATACTTAGTCATCATCATTACATAGTATAAAACAAAGTCGCTTACCGCTGTCTGTCCCTATGTATGCTTATATCTTTAAAATTACACAACGGATTTTGATGTGGGTTTTTTAAATAAATATATTGATTCACGAGAAAGGTTTATATGTATAATACATGCAAAATATAATAGAAAAACACTGATAATTTTAGAGGTTTCTAAAGTGATGTTGTAAATAAACACATTTTTTGCGCTTAATTTGCAAACGCTGGCTGAACCCTACGAGATAGATCAAAATAATGTACTACAGTATTGTACACCTTAAAAAGGTCTTCAGAAAGAATCGTGATGGTATATGTTTTTCTCTTTGGGATAGCCCACGACAACCATTTTTATCCTTTACTTTTTGCGAGAAATAATGGCTTATTTTCGAAACGATTTTAAGCCATACAGCATTAATCCTTATCAAATTAAGTACGTTAAATGCATTGTGCATTTAATAAATTAAGTACCTTAAATACATTGTGCAATCAATATGGTCCTTTACAGCATGTAATTTAAATGAATATTTTCGAAGATATTACAGATTTAAAATGCAGGGCCATAGCGGTTTGTATTGTCTAATGACAAAAAAGCTGTGAACGTTGTAAGACCCGGGGCGGGTCGCTAATACTACTTAATTACTCATTACAGGCATAAGAGACATAACATCTTATATCCATTATTAAGGAACTGTTAATATTTCTTACTGGGTAACCATACATAAAACACATCTAAATATCTATGTATATTCTGGATTCTTCAGCTTACCCTATTATAACTGATTGATCCTTAGCCGAAGTTTATGGGTTCTAAACTAGATAAGGACCAATTATTTTGTGCTTAATTTGTGTTTATAAAATAAATCTTGTGTGCTTTGGTGAAGGAAAACATTTAGAGGAAATATTTATGCATTAGACAAAAATGTGTATCTAACAATCCACATTGGAACAGCGTTGTGGAATAAGCTCCTTATTCTTCTTCCAAGAGTCAAGTGTTTGATCATCTATTCCATAGAAGTGTGATGTTGTAGCCGCTGCTCTATTTAAACCCCAATTGCTATTGTAATTACTTTTGCTCGCTCACACTTTAAACCCGAAAACAATGATCACAATATTGTTTTAACATTCTATTTCCTTTCTGCTTTCAACAATGTTTCTACAAATAAACTTAGCACAACTGCTTGCGTTGGTTTTAAACTTTCGATGCGAATCCGATCTTGGGTGTTATAAGTTGAACGTTTGTCTGTCTAAGTCATCATATCTCTAATATCAACTCAATGCTTCTAAATATAAATACTTTTAAAAATTATTATTGAGTAATTTTTTTATTATTTGAAATGTCTGAAATGTTATTGAATAAAAACCACGAAATTTGTATCATCAATATAGATTATCCTATTTACAAATTAAAACAAAAAGGTTTTAAACTTTGCCAACTTGTTTTAATAATCCATTCTAGGAAACGTGTTCCCGGTAATGAAAACAGAATATTGCAGTGTAATCCTCATGTTGCGTGCTCAAGTTGTAATGGAAAAACTAAGGGAACTTTGATTTTGTTCAGATACATTTGCGGATTCATTTTCTTCCTTGTCGATACTGCTCGTTTATTTTGTTTACGACTGTACAGAGTTGAACTGTTCCGGAAAGATAGCATCAAGTTCAATTTAAAGTTAAATACTTTTCTACTCGGCTGTCGTTTAACTGGTTTTTTTCTCCTTTAGGTCCTGTGTTATTTATTAACACGGTAAAGAGATACTGTTCTTTGCGTGTGTGTAATCCGATTTAGAATTAAATGTTTTTATTTATGGTTGTGTGTGTATACGTTTCAGTTTTTATTATAATTTATAGTTGACATTGTAAAACATATTAAACATTCCTTACATAAACAATATGCCAACCAACCAACATTGGAAATTAAGAAGTTACATCCCATTATCCTATAATTATACTGGTTCATTCATTACTTGTACCAAAATAAAACTACTTCTGTTTGACTGTATAATAAATGATGAATCACAATTTTTGTGGTAGCACCTACCACAAAAAATGCTTTAAGATCATTGGTTCGAGTGGTATTAGAACGAAAATCAAATCACACTTTAGGAGATCAGCCAGTTGAGCCGAGCGATACACTAATTTTAAAATATTATGAAATGTATTTAATTACGGAATTGTATTTTATTAAAATTCAAATCCGTAATTAGTCAAAATAGAAGTACTGTGCTTAATTATTCATAGTATAAGTTAAAACTAACACCTATTTTTGTCTAGATCTATTCGTCTTTATTTTGCCAGGATTGTTCCAAACATTGTTTACTAATAATTTATTCTTACTAAATACTCACTGAATACTGAATATGAAGGATCTGTTTTGGTAATGAAGGGAAGAGTATAATCAAAGTAAAATTAACAGCTTCTAAATATTTCACTGCTTGCAATAAATAGGTGAGAAGTATATACCATACTTCTCACCTATTTGCTCCAAAGCAGATTGGCGGAGACAAATATGACCAATTTTTATCTAACATATTGAGGAGACCAGCATTTCGTTGCGATGTTCTTCTTCATCTTGAAGTGAAATATAAATACACAAATTAAGTTCATGAACAATCAGTGCTTGGACTGGTTTGGGATAACCTAGTAACCGTAAAATTCCAATTTAGCAGGAGAAATAATTTACTGTTTCTGATAGAATCGAATCTTTGCATTGAGAGAAATTTTAGATAATAATTTTGAGAAAAATTGAATGCAATAGCTATATTGTTTCACTAACAGATGCTTACGAGAATATATGGATAATATACTTTTTACTGTAAAGTTTGCTGACTCATCATTTTATACATCTAATAAAGTCTGATTGTTCTACTGACCTATTTCGGTCACAGCAACTAGTTTCAGCGCAGATAACCCAACTGCGTATTCAAGTACATAAGTGTGTACGCAACCTCAGGTGTACTGTATATTCCCTCACTTAAAGTGCAATGGAATAACGGTCCGATACTACCAGTGATAAATCATCTCTTTTTGTTTATCTCGGAAAAACAGACGAGATATTTCATGCCATAACTAGTTGGGCCCATGATGCTGAACTGTGGAACAAAATGAACTGAGGCATGTCCACTGGTAAGTTAGTTTTTTGAGGCATTTTGACTTCAATGATTTACCATTGAAGCTAAGAATACATTTTAATTTCATTAATAAACGAGTATTAATATTTTATAAAACTCTTTTCGGGCGATCTACTTGATAGGAACTTTTTTGTGAAATTGACGTTAAAGTATAAACTGTTGAGTGTTGGGGTAATATTAAAGTTTAATACAAACAAAGGTAACCTATTTAAATATTAACTTTGTTGATATTTTAATTACTCAATTAATTATATAGTAACGGTTAATTGTTTTTAATTAACAGTGTAGTGAGACAATGTCAACCTTTATTAAAAAGGTATATAACTAATAATAAATATTTATTTAAAACGGTTGAATGACTGAGTAATTTTTTACTCGACTACTTTTTTGGCTTAGGAACTTGTTTGTAAGCCCATAGATCGAACCCTGGGCTAATAAAGAGTGATAGTGCTTTGCGTGGAGAAATTCTAAATAGTTGCTCGAACTTTGGAAATATTCAGTGTTTACAGTCTCGTGCCTCGAAAAGCGTATAAAGTCGTTGCTCCAGAGTTTAACTCTCTCAAGTCGTATCAGATCGGAGAACACCTCGTTACGTGCACACACATAATATGTACAGAGTTTGCTATTTTTCTGGTTGTATATTTTATTGGTTGTTTTCGCCAAAATTGGTTTGGGGAACACCATCATCATAATTACTATCTATTTATAAATATTTGTAAGTAAGGACACTTTTACAGTATCTGATGCCAACTTTTCTTGGAAATACATTTTATTCTTACCTAATTGAGGAATCTTCATTTCGCATTACTAATTAGTGATTCTCTTAGGATGCTTTTACGATACCAGCCGTTTAAGGTGGGGTGGATGGATTCCTCCATGAGAAGAAATTTGCCGAGCTTTGAGGGAGCAGCTTGGTGGGGGCATCGGATTCGGCGTGTATGTTTGAACGATCAATCAGAATGGCCAAGCGTATTGAGGACCATTGCAGTGGCTGTAGTGGCTTAAAATTCTTCACATATAGGTTCCCCTCGAGGACCCAAGTAACATTCGAATATCTGCAAAATAAAAGGTATGGAACGATACTCGATTGCAGGAAATATATGTAAATTTTTCATATATATGATTTACAAGGCCCTGACGTATACCCCAGAACTCAATCATCGCGATCTGTCTCAATCTGGGAGTAAGTTGTGAAAATCCGAGCTTCGAAAATCTGTAGCGAACGCTCGTAAATATAGGAAACGGCCGGGTATTTGTGTAGAGATGAGTGAGTTGATTACTTTTTTCACTCCCTCCGTTTTCTCTATTTTATTGAACGCCTCGTTAGAGCTTAGGGTTGTCACATACTTTATTTTTTTATTGATTGATGATTGATAAAATTGATGATTCATTACGAAGAATATTTGACATGTGCTTGATAGATGTTTTAATTGCTAGTGAAAAATTATTTTTTATTTTTATTTTCATATAGTTAATTAATTCTGAATGGTAATATTTTATCTGTATAAAATTTTTATAAGGTTACAATTTCAGGGTTAAAATAAAATGAGCTTCTAGGATTAAGAATTCGATTTCTGAGAAAATAAACCATTAAAAAATACTCTCAGATGTAGATGTTTATTGAAGATATTAAAGAGTTTGATATTCCACGTATGACTGTTTTCAAATCAGCTAGTATCAAATTAAGAAATTATTTTTCTTGCCTAAATCGCACACAGTTGCAAATTTTCAAAGCTGAACAACAATTATAAATAGGATATGTGTGGATTGTGGTGAACTTTACAAATGAAACTAATATTAGAATAAATATTTATAAGTATAAAATATTCACTTGGTGGTAGGGCTTTGTGCAAGCCCATCTGGGTAGGTACCACTCACTTATCAGGTATTCTACCGCCAAACAGCAGTACTCAGTATTGTTGTGTTCCGGTTTGAAGGGTGAGTGAGCCAGAGCCAACTACAGGCACAAGGGACATAACATCTTAGTTTCCGAGCTTGGTGGCGCATTGGTGATGTTAGGAATGGTTAATATTTCTTACAACGCCATTGTCTATGGGCGGTGGTGACCACTCACCATCAGGTGGCCCATTTGCTCGTCCGCCTACCGATACTATAAAAAAAGGTGTTTTTTTTAATTTTCATAGTTTTTCTATAATAATATTAGCAGCCCTATTAAGCCAATACCGTGCGAAATGAAGAAAGGACGGTCTCTGAGTTAATTCAGTAAAGTACATCGATAAGGTCTAATATACTTGTGTTAACATATATGTTTATGTATGAGATATGTCACCCTGTTTATTGTACGTATAATATATTGGGAAGATAACGTATGTTTTGTCTCGTTTGCGTAGTGGCCACAGTTGAAGATAAGTCAATACATGTTGATTTTTTATCAATAAATTTTTAGTAGTCTAGGGCTTGGATGTTAGGATACTGCCGTGCTTCAAAAAGGACTTAAGCGTTATTTAATGAAAGTTGATTAGAACTTTAAGAGTAAGTGTATGAAAGTGCACTTTGGTTTGCGCACACAATGTGGTACTATGTTTACCCTTTGCTATGTCTATAAGATTGACGCAATGGTAAATGGTAGTAAGTCGGAAAATGTATAAATACATAAATATATATATATAAGAACAAACTTTTTTTTAAATTATATCTAAGCATTTCATTGAAATAAAAGGGTCTAATAATTTTATATGAAATAAAATTATTAGACCCTTTTATTTGACATGTTTAAAATGACATACAGAAAGGATAAAGATGAGGCACTCAAAGGCGTTTGATCTCATTTTGAACATTTTATCACGATGATATATATCTAAGGTATTTCGACATGTATTCACGTTTTTTTATAAGATTACAGTATAACATAATATAAAAATATATATTTAAAAGCTATCATTTTTTTTGCTATAAAAATTTTGAAGTGTTTTTATGGATGCAACATGCATTTACATAGAAAGTTAAACCAAAATCTCTAGTAGTATAGACTAAACTTTAACATTTATAGAAATTAAACAAGGAATAATAGCTAAGTAATTGTCGTAGCGTCTATAGGCTATTAAAGTCCCAGATAGTCTTGAGAAATAATATGATACTCTTAGTGTGATAAAAATATCCGTATTGATATAAACGAAAATATGATAATGAAGCCGAGATTTAAAATTAAAATGCTACTATTATTACAAAAAAATCTAGTTTTTTGACTCAAATTTTATTTGTGTTGGCATTTTTGAGTGTTTCACATCCTGATCGAAATGGTGATGATATCAAGACTAACGGGGTCCAAAACTTGCATTATATGGTGTTGTCCTGACCGACTTCAACTTGAGTGTCCAACTTCAAGTGAGTCCAGTTGACTACGCAGGACATATTATAGTGCACAAGGGTGAGCGCTAATACAGTACACAGTACACACACAGTACAGTAAAGTACGCTCTTAATTCTCTCAATCCTATCATTCTTTGAGACAGCAAATCTGACACGAAGAGTTCAGGAACAGAACCAGCGGATTTTCGTACTTTCCAAGGCACGGGATTGTACAAAAATTCCAACTCCCAGACTATAAGCTGTAGTTGAGAGTATTTCAATATTTTTTTATCGGTTCAACGTAGAGTTTAACCCAGATCCTTGGTATATACGGCTTTATCTAGACACTAGATCAACGAGGCAACCAACAGAAAATGTATTCTTATCATAAAATATATGTAACCTGGAATAGAGATTTGAGGCAGGAAAATACTTTTACGATTCACCGTTAAGGCGTTTCGTTTGATGTGCATACGAATTGGTTGAATTCGGTGATAAATTGCGGGATGGTTCTTGGCGAAAGGTGTCATGAATGTTGAATATATTGTTTTATTTTTTGGAATACGTCCAAAATATTCGATTTAAATTCATAAAATACATGAACCAAGTCGACTGTTACGAGCAATCTTGGATCGTCACTCAACACATAAACCAATATAATAACGTCTGTTGTGTTTGAAACTACAATCGTGACAATCTCAGTAGGTATTATTTAAACTTATTTACGCCACATAAATATTCTGTAAGATATCTCAAAGAATAAAATAATAAGCTGAGACAATTATGATCATTTCAAAATTAGAACCAGTCGAATTAATACTCGTTATCAATTTAAGAGCAAATAAATTATACATTGCTGGTATAGTTTTGGAACTAAAAAACTATTGGAAATAAATGAAGACTATGTACGAGGATGGATAAACTTCATGTAACTGTTAAATATAATATATTAAATTGTAACAAAGTTTGCTGTAGAGTTTCGTAAATAAAACAAATAGAATATTAGCATTTACTGTGTAATGTTTATGTTTATGTTTATTGCCTCGAAATAGCTTTTATAATTTAAAGTTTTATAAAAGTACTACTTTATACTTAAGAGACAAGGATTAAAGAAAATGTGTTTAGAAATTACAAAGTTTCTTGTCGTATTGCGTCGCAATGCTTTATTGGATTTTCAAATTGTATATTATTTTCGATAAAAAAAAAATATCAATTTTTCATTTTGCATAATGATAGATAAAAATGCCCCCGAAATGCTTGAGGACTTTGGCCTTTCAAACAATAATTAATTAAACAAATTTCGTAATTGACGAATCTTTAATAGATACCATTGTTAAAACGGTGCACAAATTCGTCCACAAAGAACTGCCCCGGGTCACAAATTAGCAAAATTATATTGGATCACACAGCTTTGGCCACCCAAATTGTATTATATAAATCTTCTCGTATATATGAACTAGAGCTCCAACAAAGAAATTAAATTAAAAGCAATTATTCTGTTTAAATAATATTTTGTTCCACAAAAATATATTGAAATGAAATTCGATTAATATTTAAGGTTGTGTTTACAAACAGCAATACTTAGTATTGTTGTGTTCCGGTTTGAAGGGTGAGTGAGCCAGTGTAATCACAAACACAAGGGACATAACATCTTAGTTCGCAAGGTTGGTGGCGCATAGGCGATGTAAGGAATGGTTAATATTTCTTACAGTGCCTTTGTCTATGGGTGGTGACCAATTACCATCAGGTGGCCCATAACAAATACCATAAAAAAAACCAAGGTAAGCCAATATAGCAGTTAATAATTGGTATCGTAATGACAATATAGCAACGTATTCACAACCATGAAATCTCAGATATAATGTCTCTTGTACCGGTAATTATATAGCTCTCAAGTTGAATGAGTACCTATCAAACCGGAATGACAATCCTAATAATTGCTGCTGATTGGCAAAATCAATCAATTTTGTCAAAGACTCAGACAAACCTGCACGTTTCTCTAGTACCAGTGATTCAAGCAAAGTTATGTAATGTATTGAGAATAAAAGCTTTAATTTAAAGGTTGATACAGAGCAATTACGATTATTAACAGGTATTGATTAGTTTAGTTAGTTAAAGTATAGAGTATGTTAGAATAAAAAAAAAGTTAACACAAAGCCAATTAGGGCCAACAGAATATGCGAACCTTAGATTGCGGGTACAGACTAGGGCATACATCACTGAAATTTATCAAGTTTTTGTTCATATTCCATCTTCTGTATGTCGGATGAAAATCTGCCACATATATTGTGAATTTGTGTAGCGAAAACTACAAACCTTTTAGCTCATTTTACGAGCTATTACTTAACTTTAAAGTTAAAATGATTTTTTTTTTCAGAAACTTTTACTGCGAAAAATTAAATGATCCCAAATATATTGGAAGATTATTGAAATTTTACATGAACAATGCCGTAAGTTGGATTGATGTTAATTTTTATCCACGATACAAACATATCCTCAGACGTACAACAAAGAATTAATTATATCATTTATTACTGTAAGTTTACAAATATTTCACTTAAATTTTTCGATAACTGACGTTTAATATGGAAATACAATGTTTTGACATTTCCAAAGAAAATATTTTATTTATTATTAAGTAAAATTGCTACTAGCTGTAACAGTAAAAGAAAAACGCGATGGCTCAGTAGTTAGAATGCTAGGACCTTAGAGAAGATTACGGGTTCGAATCCAGACAAGCACTTCTAGGTTTTCCTGTGATTGTTATCATCTCATCTCTTAGCCGAAGGACGTCCACTGCTGGACATAGGCCTCCCCCAAAGATCGCCACAACGACCGGTCTCGTGCAGCCCGCAACCAGTATATTAAAATAGCTATTATTATGTTTATGTTTAATTGCTCGGTAGCGATGGAACTGATTACTAGGTAAGTAAAAAGTAAACAAGCGTCGTGGAATAAGCTCTTAAATTTGGGTCATTTTCTGGCTGTTACTGTACTAACAAGCTATCGTTGATTCTATCAAAATAAACTTTTATCAATTAGATTCTATAAGTACTTTCAATCGGCAATACAAAAGATTCTTATAAATGTTACTCATATAAAATATAGGGGAGACATACAATCGGATGCTTAAAATTACCTGCTAACAAATCAACGAATACCAGTTCTATACTTTCCTTGATGATATCATCAAAGAAACATATAATCTACTTCTAATTGATGTAAAAGTTATCACACTTTTTCATTTGATGGTATGACTTATGGCTTTGTGCAAACCCATCTGAGTAGGTACCACTCACTTATTAAGCAATACTTACAATTGCTGTGTTACGGTTTGAAGGAGTGACTGTAACTACAGGCCCAAAAGGACTCAATTTCCAAGGTTGGTGGCGCAGGGGTATGGGATGTTTATTATATATATATATATTTTTATTTCAGGGAAACAAACAATGAGATGACACTTACGACATAATTATATTATTGGCTTATATTTCTTACAGTGCCAATCAAACGAAAGACGTGAAATTAAATTAGTCAAATCAAATCAAATCAAAAATCTTTATTCAATATAGAAGTGTTTACACTTGCTTATTGATTGTCAAAAATCTACCACCGGTTCGGAATTTAGCACCTCGGACCTGAGAAGAACCGGCGAAAGAAACTCAGCGGGATATTTTTTTTTTTTTTTTCATTTTGCATGTACAATAATTATTATATTTTAGTTATTTGAAACAGCCTGGAGGCGATCATTTCATTCCCAAGGTGTGCAGTCAACTAAAAAGTCATTAGTGTTGTAATATCCTTTAGCACACAAACGCTCTTTAACGATTCTTTTGAATTTTATAATTGAATAATTTTGAACGTTTTCTGGGATCCTGTTGTAAAAACGTATACATTGCCCCAAAAAAGAGTTACTAACCCTGTGTAATCGGGTACTTGGAGTAACAAGTTTATTCTTGTTCCTAGTGTTAATAGAATGTACGTCACAATTTCTGGGAAAATCGTTTATGTTTTTGCGTACATACATAACATTATCAAAAACAAATTGAGAAGCGACAGTCATTATTTTAATTTCTTTAAATTTATCTCTTAACGAATCTTTTGGGCCCAGGTTATAAATTGCACGAATAGCCCTCTTCTGCAGTACAAAAATAGTATTAATGTCAGCTGCATTACCCCAGAGTAGGATGCCATACGACATTATACTGTGGAAATAACTGAAGTACACAAGGCGAGCCGTATCCACATCAGTCAAAAGTCTAATTTTTTTTACCGCATAGGCTGCAGAGCTGAGTCTATTCGCCAACTTATTTATATGGGGGCCCCATTGGAGCTTAGAGTCTATTGTCATACCAAGGAACTCTGTTGATTCTAAAACATCTAATGCTTCCCCGTTTAAGCATACACTCGTTTTGACACATCTTACATTGGGAGTAGTGAATTTAATACATTTAGTCTTTTTACTATTTAACATTAAATTATTAACACTAAACCAATTTACTATTTCAGAGAGAGTATTGTTCACATCGTCATATATTGAAAGAAGTCTTTTTATTTTAGTGATTACCAAAAAAAATTTATGTTGAGTTGCATATACGAATGGACATAAATATTTTCTACAGGAAGGTAAAAGATATAAATCATTGAGTAGGTCAGATTTTAAGCCCAGAGGGCGCAATTCGAAGTTGGAAAATTGGTGTTATTGTTCGATAGTTTTCTATACTTTTGCTTTATTTTATTTTTCATATTTTGTTGCTCTTTATACAGTTATGCAAGTTTCAGTACAATCTTCATGATCATCTGATGAAAAATTTATAAATTTTATTTCATCTTTACCAAACTGCTCTGTTTATTTAAATAATTTTTATTTTATTCCAAGATAAACAGAGTAGTTTGGTAGATGAAACAAAATTTATCGTTTTTCCATCTGATGATGATGAAGACTATATTGTGCGGCACTTTGTTTTTACGTACATGGATGGGCAAATGATCTACCTGATGGTAAGTGGTCACCACTACCTATATACATTAGCGCTGTAAGAAATATTAAAAATTCCTAACATCGCCAATGCGCCAGCTTACATGCTAACAGGTTATGTCCGTGCAGTTACACTGGCTCACTCACCTTACAAACCGGAACACAACGATACTAAGTATTGCCGCTTGGCGATAGAATATATGTTGAGTTGGTGTCTACCTAGATGCGTTTTCACAACTACCAAGAAGAAGGTTCTCAAAATAATGAACATTAACTATGAATTTTTCGTAGAAAAAAGAATTGAGTATTAAGTTCAATTAAAATACGCAAAGAGAAGCTTACAAACTGTAAAACGTAATGTCAAAAGTCCCGGTTTTTTTATAGAGAAAACATTTATACCGTATTTATTCGATGTAAGTTACTCATAAAAACGAATAGTGCTGATAAGCGAGCAATAAAAAGTTAACATTTAACAGTTTTTCGATAAATTTTATTTGCTTATACGAGCAAGTCTGAAAATTTACGTTTAAATTACAATAAAAAATAGTTTTCAACGGTATATTTACATGTTCTATGTGGAATCGTGTGAATCAACCTTGGTTTTATTTCGTATATATTGTATACTAGCGAATCGCCCCGGCTTCGCACGGGTGCAATACCGATACTAAATATACTACAGAATGTCTTACAAAGTTCACATATTTTTTTGGTCATTAGACAATACAAACCGCTATGTCCGTCCGCATTTTTAATCTATCTAATTCATCTATATTAAATGCATAATGTATTTAAGGTACTTTATTATATAAGGATTAATGGTGTATTGCATAAAATTGTTTCGAAAATAAGTCAAATTCTCGTAAAAAGTAAAGGATAAAAAAATGCTATTGTGTGTTATCCCTAAGAGATAATATTGTAGTACATTATTTTGATATATCTCGTAGAGTTCAGCCAGCGTTTGCAAAGTAAACGAAAAAAATGTGTTCATTTACGACATTTGTATAAAATTATTATTAGCATTTTTATTTGTATATGATTAAGGCCTTAATTTAAATCATAATTATTTGAATTATAAATATACCACTGATGTTATCTTATTGAAGAACAGTATTGACAATATGCATACCCAAAATAATCAATAAACAATATTTGTTAGCTTTTATCTTTATTTAGACGGTAAACCTTAGCTTGCATGCACTTTCGTCGTAAGGTTGATTCCTAGCCAACAGACCGGTGATTGAGACGCTTACGTGATCGACTGATGGATGCACTTAACAAAATTTATCTTAGTCTGTTCTTACGACATACCCGCGTTAAGATATAGAGGGCTTATTCTATTCTGCTAGAACCATTACAAATAGTGTTTAATATAATATATAATGAAATAGATTTTTGAAATAGATATTCCAAAAAATGACATTTATATTTTAATCCAAACCTTTCTATTCACATTTGAACGAGCAATCTTTCAATATGGATAACCGTTTAACCGCTTGGCTCTGACTCAAATATTCTATCACAAAAGTCGGTGAAAAATGCATAAAGTGCCAAATGTTGTCTGTACGCTGTACAAGCATTGGAATCATCTAACCTCATGAAAATATAAACACGTCCGAAATACAGCAAAACTTCGCCAACCTAACGTTTGAGTAAAAGCCTAGAATCTTATACCAATCTTACAGAGGATCCAAAAGTTTTCATCCAATTTTTACTGCACACGATCTTGCTACGTATGCTAAAGGCGTTATGCTTATAATTGCGTGAAAAATTCTCAAGCTAATGTGTCTGCACTGTTGATTGTACACGGTAAGCATGATATATGACCGAAGAGAACTAACGTAAACTGTGCACTGCAGTTTTCCAACTGTCAAAGTTTATACCTCTGAATTTATATTGGAAAATTGTGAATCATGTAGTGGTCGATACTTTATCTTCGAAAATGGAAAATGCATTTGCGTTAATATTCCGATATTGCCTTTTCTTGCATTGTTGTATTATAAAGCTTAACAATATGTTCACGGTGAGATGTTTTAAAACTGACGTTTATCCAATAACTTTTCAAATATACGTTGTGTTTCGCTTAATTTGAAACGATTTCATCTTTTTTTTATTTTTATTATAAATTCACTGTAGGCTGTATTCTATGTTGCATTGCCATTGCCACTCGAAAGGTACATCCTTCTTGCTCATATATTAGTATATTTGTAGTATTTTGCTCGTAAGTACGTATATGAAATATAAGCGATTTTTACACCTTCAATATTAATAATAAATAAAAAAGCCTTTTTATTCCATGCATAAAAATCTACAGTTATAAAGTTATGTATTTTTTTTTAAAGTTATATAAAATATATGTTTTTGAATATTTAAGTAGATAAACAATTTGAAGTGATTACATATAGCAAAAATATATTTGATTTCATAGATAAAACAAACCTTCAATATTATCTGCATTTTATTTTTAAAAGTAATAACAGCCTATATGACCCACCAGTGGGCTAAGATCTCCTCTCCCTTCAGGAAAAGGTTTGGAACTTATTCAATAATTAACATAAGGTATTTATCGATAGGATAAAGGATTTGTCAATAAAATCAAAGTTTAACAAACATTGTTTTTTTCATTATTAATAAATGCCTATAATAACAGTATCAAATGTGTTTTGCATCTGCTGCATGAGCCGAGATGGCCCAGTGGTTAGATTGACGCGTGCATCTTAACCGATAATTTCGGGTTCAAACCCAGGCAAACACCACTGACTTTTCATGTGCTTAATTTGTGTTTATAATTCATCTCATGCTCGGCGGTGAAGGAAAACATCGTGCATGTGTCTAATTTCAACGAAATTCTGCCACATGTGTAATCCACCAACTCGCATTGGAGCAGCATGGTGGAATATGCTCCAAAAAATCTTCTCCTCAAAGGGAGAGGAGGCTTTAGCCCAGCAGTGGGAAATTTACAGGCTGTTAATGTATGTATGTATGTGTTCTGCATGTAAAATGAAAAAATCGTCAATTTTTTTTAACGCGGATCTATTGGCTTGCCTTACGGGTCGCTTGTGTGTCTCATATCATGTCTTGTGTGTGCATTCCTATCATTATTGTATTTATAATTAAATCCTACTTAGTTTTTTAACGAAACTACATATATTTAAGTTCCTTCATATTTATCCATTGCCAACATCAATTTCCTCATTGTTTTCTTGGAAATTAGACCATAAGTTTTTCTTTTTTTAAAAGAATTTCACAAATCGAACATAATTCGTTTTACAAAAATAGTTCGGAACAGAATAGATCGGACGACATCACCTTCTTCATATTTCACAGTAGATCCTGAAATGTATCCAATCAGTACCACTGATGGAATTTTTTCAATAAGAATGTTTTATTATGAAATAAACATTATGCATTTTAATTGGTACCGTAACTCAACGCAAATTGCCTATTTTAAATAAAATTGTATGATATGCAAAATTTTCATTCTAATAATTAAACCTTCAAAATCATAATGAATTTTGTAAATCTAATATCGTTTTATTAATAAATTATGTTACAGTCAGTCGTTGACATTATTGTATTCGAAATTTTACAAATTAAATTTATGTTTGATGTCATTTAAAAGTTACCCCTATTCCGTTTCTCATTGGGTTAATTTTAATTTGTATTCAAAATCGAGTACAATAAATTTTACGAATATACTAATTCTCTGCAAATGTCTTTAATTTTGTAGAATATTATTATTATTTTCAATATCTAAATAAATATTTTAATTAAATAGTAATCATTCGTTTAAAAAACAGATCGAGGGAACTAGATAAAATAAAAATGTGTACATTGTTATAGAAAAAAAAAAAAAAAAAACAGTTACAAAATTATGTACAACTGTAAATGATTGTTATACGATTCGCAATCAAAACAGACTTTGGAGTAATCGAATAAAGACGGGTGAGATTGACGAGGGATACAGTCGCAAGGGATTAATAAAAGTATTAAACTCAAGGTCACGTCATCGTTAGTCGCAGTAAAACAAGTGACTAGCGACTTCACCTATAGCCCGTCCCAATGGCAGAAGGGCTTAAGATAAACAGATTTACATATTCCACGACATTTTGCTAACAGCTCTGATATACAATTCTCGACGTTATTACTTATACTTACCTACTTTAATTTTACCGAGAACAACTTCGCCAATTAATGTACGATTCTTTCTTAATTTATATACCATAGATATCTTTAAAGTTCGACTTATGTCATTTATTGAATTAGGCCTTTTTAATTGGTATTAGGATTTTGTGCAAAAACTGTTAATAGGGCATAGCATAGAGGAACTATTAAGAAATTGTATGAAATAAGTAAATCTATGGTTTGTTTATCAGTATTACTTCTTAGACTGGAATTCATTATAGTTAGAATATATTCTAGCATATCATAATCATATATCATAGCAGCAAAATCTAGTGTTCTTATGTTCCGTTTTCAGTTGAATGAGCGAAATTAACTATATTGGATTCCAGTCTAAGAAGGAATACTGATAAACAAACCTTTGTTTTAATTTCATACAATTTGCTAGTAGCTCCTCTATACTATGCACAATTAACAGTTTTTGATTTATATGTAATTTTATAATACATTCCATTCCATAAAACGACTTATCCACTTTGATTTTACTCCCAAATGTTCCGATAACAGCTTTATCGTCGTTCAAAACGCAATTTTTTCGAAAATCCATAGTGAATCTGTGATTATTCAAGCTTTCGACCAATTATATCGCGTCAAATCAATGTCAAATGTTGTTTGAATAGACTATACAAGCACGAGGGACATAACGTCTTAGTTTCCAAGGTTATTGTGTATTCTGGTGATGTAAGGGACGGTTAGTATTTCTTACAATAACAATGTATATAGGCGGTAGAGTCAGATTACTGTCAGGTGTCCCATTTCCCAGTTTGTAAACACATAAAAAAAATAAAAATATTTTTCCAAAAAATTTGGAGTATATAATCTATATGTTGCATCAACTGATTACAACAATGAAGACAAATTCTCTCGGTTTATCAATTTATTAGGTAATAATTTTAATGTTATGATTATTTTTAAATATAATAACACGTGCCGATACGTTGAGGACTGGCGTAAGTCCGCCATTGAATTTGTAAATAGTCATAATATTTCTGTAACATTTAAACTCATCTAAGATTCGGCTGTACCTATCTTATCATAACCTGAACATTCTGTTGGACAGAGTCAGGATAGATAAATCGCTCCTCCATCGGTCTAGGGGCCAATTATTGAGATGGATCACACCTACGGGATACCTTGCGCCCGGTAATATAAACGGATTTTGAAATTTATCTAAGTGATGAATTGTATAAGATTTGTATAACTTAGTAGAAATAAATACAATTCGTAAAAGTTTTGATTGATTTTTTATAGTATAAGTCAAAGTCAAAGTCAAAAATCTTTATTCAATATAGAAGTGTTTACACTTGCTTATTGATTGTCAAAAATCTACCACCGGTTCGGAATTTAGCACCTCGGACCTGAGAAGAACCGGCGAAAGAAACTCAGCGGGATATATATATATTTTTTTTTTAACCGTTTTCCATGTACAATGATAATTATATTTTAGTTATTTGAAACAGCCTGTAGGCGATCATTTCATTCCCAAGGTGTGCAGTCAACTAAAAAGTCATTAGTTAAGTATAAGTATAAGTAAGTATAAATAAGTAAGTTAAGTATAAGTAAGTTTAAAGGTCTTCTCAGTAGCTCAGTAACGTACTGAGAGTACTTCGTTCAAAAATTGTTCCCGTTTTATATGATTCTTCTACAGAGGTAATACTAATAAATATATAGAAAGGTTTTAGTATCTATCCATACTAATATTTTAAATGCGAAGGTAACTCTATTTGATACGCTTTCAAGGCCAAACAATGTTGTTATGAAGGAAGATTGAATCCAAAGAAAGAACATAGTCATATATGAATAAAACCTGGCGACCATTACAAACAGACAGACAGACCAGCCGCGGTAGACAAGTGTTACATAACATACAACAAATCTAATCCTCGTCCACTTTGTACCATCTTAACAAGGAAACGTAAATTCGGTTATATTGGTCGCTGATTTATCCTAAAAATTAATGTAAAATTTCGTCTTGTAGTCGAAACAAAAGTTTTGAGCAGTTGGATATCTCACGAATTGGCGGACTAAACTAAGAAATATATCCATCTAGTCCTGTAATAATTTATTTATTTATTTTATTTGGGAAACAAACAGTAACATAATACACAAATATATGATTAAAAAAGGTAATACAGATACCAATTAAGTTTCCACTTACAAATAATACAGAATTAGAGCAATTTGAATACAATGATATGAATTTAATTTAATATATTAATTATCTAATCTAACCTAATATAAAATCTGAACACATAAGCATTTAATTAAAATAAAATAATGTTTACAATAATAAATTAGTAAAAATACATCAAATTACATCTTCTTTAAAAGTAACTCTAATTACGATTATCTAAAGCATTTTTAATTATAATGCACCACCTTATTGTATTCTCCCTATTTATTCGACATATATTTGTTGCCTGTAAATTTCCCACTGCTGGGCTAAGGCCTCCTCTCCCTTTGAGGAGAAGGTTTGGAGCATATTCCATCACGCTGCTCCAATGCGGGTTGGTGGAATACACATGTGGCAGAATTCCGTTGAAATTAGACAGATGCAGGGTTTCTTTTACCGTCGAGCACGAGAAGAATTATAAACACAAATTAAGCACATTAAAATTCAGTGGTGCCTTCCCGGGTTTGAACCCGATATCATCGGTTAAGATGCCACTCGTTCTAACCACTGGGCCATCTCGGCTCATATATATATAATATATATATAATATATCGCAGCGTCAGATAAAATTAAATGCTTTGATTGTACTAACTTCGTTTCGAGATTTGTTTCTGGATGGCCAGTGAGGTCAATCGCTCTTTGTCACGTTAAAAAACATGGAATCGGTTGTCAAGAGGGAGATGACAGATGTTGTCGCGGCCTTTGAAATATTGTAAAAATCAATATTAATATTAATAATTTTTTTAGCTATAGATTTGTTGTACTATTTCGTGAATATGTATGACGAAGATGGTGACCACGAACCAAACAATATTGCCGGCTCCCCACCATATATATGTATATAATATATACATAAAGATAAATTATAGTAAATATTAACAGTTCATAAAAATGGATATAAATATGTTTTGGATAACGAATGTACCTTTGTAATGTCATGAAACATTTATTTAAACAACCTACAGAACCGACTCTCAAATAGCACAATTGGCGCTTCATAAAAACTTATTCATACCGAAAACTTTCATTAGAATTCTTCATTAGATTTTAGAATCAATACGAGCAAAGTAATTGCTTGATACTAAATCATTCTGACATCAACCAATTCACTAATCGTCTTAAGACTTTTCTAGATAAAAATCTGAATTCAAGTAGTAGTTCAAAGCATTTCGATTCATTTTATAAAATGAATTAAACGCTCTAGTTCCAATTTTAGATTTCACTGAGGTGGTAATCAACTTAAATGCACACAAACAGAATCATTACCGTAATTGGCTTCACACAATATCAGATTATAACTACCTAGTAGTCCAATGAGACTACTTTGAGATATAACCATACAAAAGGATCCTTTACGGTTAAATTTGTACTTATTTTATATAATATGGTATTCAGATGGGCAAATAGGACATATGATGGTAAGTGTGACCACTTACACCATCAATGCGCCACCATCCATGGAGACTAGGATGTTCTGGCTCATAGACCCTTCAAACTGGAACACAGCGATACTAAATATCGCTGTTGGACGGTAGGATATATAAAAAGCGGTTGGAGTACCAAGGATATTATTGAAGTGAAGTTTTTTAGGCGGCTTACGAACGAAGTAATCATCCTCACTTTTTATTTTATAGGGTTTAATAGAAAGATATTTAAACTATTTTTTTGTTGTTACTTTAATTCATATGGCGTTATAATAAGAATTTTATTTCTAATTATTTAATATTTCACATACATTATCCATTAAATTATTTCATTGTGTGTGTTATTTAATACAAAATATAATATAAAAAAGCAATTTTTTTCCAATGGGGTATCCCACGACACTTCACGTTTTTTATCTATATTTATTAAGTAGAACACTCATAAAAACAATACGTTATCATAGCAGTTATTTAGCAGACCAAAAGCATGCTTAGTTGAACTTATCTCAGAGATAAAAAAAAAAAAAAAATAATAATGAAAAAGTTTGGTTGGTTAAAATGAATTGGATACGATGTTAGTTATAAGGTTTTATATCTTGTGATGATTAAGTGAAATTCGATTACGTAATACATTAAACAACGAAACAAGAACAGCAAATATTACTACGACTGGTATAGAACAGTAAACAACTTGAAATGAACACCATTTTTATAGGTAATAGAAAAATTCTTTGAGAGATCGCATTCTCGAATTCAATCGCATTCGCGAGGGGCGTTACCGTTAAAATACATTTGTAACAAAGAATATAGAACAAGTAGAAATATTAATGTATTCAAAATAACTCAAGTATTTTTGAATATAGAATCAATAGATTTTTAAATTATTTTTTTTAGTATTTATAGTATATAAATTTATGTCATTCCAAGAGTTGAATCTGTTTGATCTTTATTTTATAGAAGCAAAGTCACTTTTCATATTATACGTCTTCTTGTCGCTTAAGTCCTTAGACTACGGGATATATATTGTCACGACTCTCATAATTAGGGTATTGTCTTCCGAAATGGACGCATAAACTAAATATGAAATAATAAACAAATATTATTTGTGTAATTATATACAAGATAAAATATTATCTATATAGTAAAATGACGAATGAAGTAAAATCTTAAGTGTTTGTAAGAGTAAATAAACTTAAATGAAGAATATCTTTATTATGTAAGGAAAGATTAATTTTCAACAATTATCGAATTTTAAAATACATTAAGTCAAAAAGATATTCTACTACAGTCACAAATGAACGTAAATAAATGTTTGACTTTTTAAGCGATATTTTGATAATTATGTAAGCGAAATTTAAATATATTTTATCGTCGTTTTAATTGCGAAAGAACACATTAGTCCTAAGGGGATGACCAATAAATCACAAAATATCGCGTAATTGTACAATCGTTGTATGTCAAGTGAACTGTGAATAGAGTTTTATTATTTTAAATTAAATTAGTACCGAGTGTAGTTATTCTTTTACGAATAATTTAGTATAAATGTTTAACTTCTTGAGGTTTGTCTGTGTTAATCTAAAAACTCACCTAGAGTTAGATTTCAAGGTCAAATTTTTAAAGACAAAAATAATAACAAACTATTCATTTTACTATTTTACGTTTTGATATTCATATAAGTCTTTGTAGTCATTCTTCTTAAGGAATAAATAAGATACATTTAGGGCTCAAATGTAAACAATGAAAATTAAATAAAAGTAGATTATAACTGCGTGGAATGATGGCAAGATTTCAAGTAGAGTTTCCCCGTTAAATCGTCACTCCGATTCTGGACGAATAATGAACTAGCCCTTCTGTTACGTGTGAAGGCAATAATATGGGGTATTTATAATAACAACATTTTATAAAAATCTACACTATTACTCGAACGTTCAAATGCTTCAACGACAAAGAACAAATATATAATTAGTAATTAGAGACAAATATTTGAGTTATTATTCAAAAATGTATTCGTTAAATTTCTTATTTGTGAATTGTACAAATCAAAGCTAGGTAGCTTTAAAGGTGATGTTAATGAACGTTTAAATAAATCTTTTCTGATGCCAAATCAATTCGCTTACGTCATGAATATTTGGTTGCGGTTTAATTTTCCAAATTTAAATCGTAGGTACCCTGTACATGAACCATAAAACACATTCAAATGCATTGAACTAAACATTTTTCGCTTGAAATCGGTACACGTTTTGAGCTATAACTAGACCATTGCTTCGTACTAAATATTTTTATCAAATACAAATCCTGAGAGATGTTTTTTGATATATACAATTATCAACGACCGAATAAAACGAGTTTTATTAAAATACTCAAAAGATTTTAATAAAACTCGGCTTTTCGTTAAAGTAGTTTAATCTACACTATGATATTTAATATGATATTCTCTACAGAGTGTTTAAATGTCGATAATTAATTTTTGGTAAAATAAAAATGAAAATTATTAACCTAGTTGACAGAATTAAGAAGAGCTCATGTACCTGCAAAATGTGTTAAAATATTAATGTACACTTTAAATTTGAAGTCCTTTTGAATCGATAATATTTTCAAGTTTTTTAATGGCGCAGCTACCATCAATTCCGAGTGTTGGTCGTACTGATAAATTAAGTTAGCAGTTAAAGTTTTTATTTACTACTAGCTGTGCCCGCGACTTCGTTAGCGTTGTTTGAATTTAAGTTATTTGGATATTGTAGCGTGATTTAATTTTTATTCTATATATAATTCTAAAAAAAAACCTAACCTAAGTTACTCCTTATTACATCTGCTATCTGCAAGTGAAAGTCCCGTCGAAATCGGTTCAGCCGTTCCGGAGATTAGCCGCAACAAACAGACAGACAGACAAACACAAATTGTAAAAAATGTTATTTTGGTATATGTATGTAACATATGCATTTAGTAAAAATGGGTTATTTTAATATTACAAACAGACAATTTATTGTATGTATAGATAATACGCTTATTTTAAAAACAACCTATAACTAAACTATTTTAACACAAATTGCCTGTCTTTGTATAACAAACTACTCTTTGCTGGCAATAACACCGGGAACATAGAATTGGAGTATTGAGGTTTTTGAATGCAGTGAAATTGCATTCTTCGCGATTCAATGGCGTGTTATGAAAAGTGATTTATTTGACAACAAATTTAAAGAGATTTTTTTTTATATTTTATTATTTGATATTGGAAACTATTACTTTGGAATCGATACGTAAGTACTTTGTAGCTTTTAAAATGTCTCTAAATATTTATTGAGAGTAAAAAATCAGTTTTATACTTATTTGAAAAGTAAATTAAGCGACTGCAAATGGCGAACTCTCCTTTTTGAGAAAAAGGTTTTTCAGAAGAAGCTTATGCAAACACGCTGATCATGATACATGCAGATTTCAAAATCATTGCACAAGATGAATTTTGAGCGTAAATGAAGCATATAAGCCAGCAATGTTCGTGTAATAATAATTTGATTTCTAGCCCGTCTGGCTAGGCCATAAATCAATACCACCGACTTAATATATATTCTATCGCCAAACAGCAATATTCTGTATTGGTGTGTTCCGGTTTGAAGGGTTAGTGATCCAGAGCAACTACTGGCCCATAATAACTTAGTTTCATAGGTTGGTGGCGTATTGGAGAGGTAAGGTATGATTAAAATTTCTTAAGTCACCAATGTCTATGAGTCACTTACCATCAGAACCATTTGACCGTTCGCCTACCTATTTCATAAAAAAAAACAGTCCGTATTATTTGCCATTATTCGTACTAATCCAGTATTTACTCAAACTTTTTCTAAATATTACTTGTATCTGTAACACGCTTTGATAAGTTCTTCCGTATAGAAGTTTAAATATCGAATACAGAATATAAAGCTACAGACACATTAACAGAAAAGTTCGTTTAAGTTATACCATTATTTTCTTGGTCGTACAATTGTAATTGCTTTAACACATGAATTTGCACGCGATCTTTATGTCATGTCATCAACAGTTTCACCATGACAGGGAAATTGATACACAGCTTAATCGAAAAAGTACCTTCAGAACAATTTGTAACTGGTACCGACTGGTCTTTTTTTGTTTCAAATTTTATCATTTAATATTTTTTTTATATAAAATAACATAGCTATTCCGAGTGGACAGGAAGCATGGATTTTGGGGTACTTTTCATGTGTTTTATATGTGTTAATAATTCATCTCGTTGTATATGATTATGCGCTCGATATATTACAATGTACCAGTATTCAGGCTTTTTTTTTTTTAATAAATAAATATTGAACAACATCACATTCATTACTCTGATCCCAATGTAAGTAGCTAAAGCACTTGTGTTATGGAAAATCAGAAGTAACGACGGTGCCACAAACACCCAGACCCAAGACAACATAGAAAACTAATTAACCTTTTCTACATCGATTCGGCCGGGAATCGAACCCGGAACCTCGGAGTGGCGTAGCCATGAAAACCGAACACACTACTCGATCACTGACGTCACCAAAATTATTTTTATTTTTTATGCACTATTATTTTTCAAAGTTTTGACGGCAAATATCTTTCCTCTTAAAGTGTGTAACAGAAAACGGGAGAAGTGCGTGCAATGTGATTTGATCAGAGAGCGCGCGCGGTGCTAGTTTTAGCCTTTAAATTGTACAACCTATTATGGGATACAATGTTAATGTTGCTTAATTTTGCTTGCAAAAGGGCTCCTTGTTGGTAAATACTCCAATAGAGTATCGTAGACATCTGTACTGTAAGAAATGTTAATCGTAATGTCTTTGGAATATATGATGACTGGATGGTATCTAACCAAGCGTGCTTGCATAATACACTGACCAAGTAGACGACAATACAAAGCGACCCATAAGAGGTAACGTTCTTTTCCAAGTACGAGAGTAGAGTACTCGTTGTAGTAGAGTCTTAATTCCCGGAGACGTACCTGAGATTGCACTCGAAAAACTGCAAAACGAACACGCTAGCAACAAAACAAATAAGTCTTACGTAATAATATCATACTAATAACATTTAAAACCAATAACAAATAAAACAATATAAACCTTCTTGTAAATAGGTAATCGTCTGAGCTCTTAAAGTGTTGTGTTGGTGAATTTTACCTGTCCCCTAGTCCCAACTCTATGTATTTGGATAAAGGAAATTTTCACGTATGTTGCTTAATAGGGCGGAACAGCGGCTAAGTGGTGAGTCCACATTTTATTTACCGATCGTGCGCTTCCAACGTGAGAGGAATTATACCTTGGCTTCTAGTCTGTCTAACGTTATCAACGTGAGCTCAAAGGAATTTAACAACAAGAGACAAAAATTGTGGTAAAAAGACTTGATGGATGTGTGTAAATTGAGCAGCTTTTTCGTTTTTTTTTCTGCAATTCAATGTTTTTTTTTATGTAGTATTATGTCCGTTTTTAAGAAATTAGTATTATTACTTTTTTTGACTAGAACTATGTACAAAGCATTTAGAAGTGGATCAATTGCACCACTTTTAAAAGTCTAAGCTCAGGATTGAACCACTGTCTTTCACATCGCTCGGTGGTCCGTAATTTTCTGTATATCTATTAGATCTATTGATATATTGATTTTTTTTCTGATGATGTTAATCTCAACTTCTCAAATTTGGTTTGAAAAAACGTTTGCGTATTTACCGAGAAGGATTCAAGAATATATCCGCGAGAGAAAATCTTAACGTGGTTGAAATCTCACAGGACAGATAATATTTTAAAACTTAATTATTATAAAAAGTTTAGCAATCGAATTAAGTTCAAGTAAATTTATTAATTAAATTAATAAACGAGAAAATGCTGTTAGCATTCTTGCCACCATTCCGCGCGGTCAAGATTTATACAGTAACTATTTTTAATTCATATTTGTATATATTTAAGCACTTAATGTTATTAATTCTTATGTTAATAAATTTAAACAGAAAAAAAAGTAATTAAATATTTTTCTTAATAAGAATAGTTTAATTTTGAGTAGGAGATTGTGATTATTACTTTGTAAAATGTTGAAAAACTATTGAGTTTCTTGCCGTTTCCTCTCGGTAGAATTTGCACCCCGAACCGGTGGTAGCTTCACTTAGTTTATTAAATGATAAAAGTGCTTGTAAAAGCCTATTTGAATAAAGTGTATTTTGATTTAGATTTTTTGATTACTATATTAATAGCCCTATTCAATGAATCTTACTTGAAGAATAAACAGCGCGAGACGCAGGGTGTCCCCTGCGTATCGTTAGTTTTATGCCTATGAAATATGCTTCCTCAGCATAACCTGCAAGAGCCTTGTGTCTGTAATTACACTGGATCACTCATCCTTCGAATTAGAACCCAAAAAAGTTGATATTTAAGTTTGGTCCAAACAAAAAAACATTTTCCCTTGGCAACTTTAAGCCTCAATAGCGCAGTAGTGTACGGGCCGCTTAGCGAGGTTAAAATTCGCAGGTTTGATCATGACCTCTTGGGCTAATATCATCTCTACTACAAACATAAGAAACATAAATAGAAATATTAATAAAAAATAAAAATAACCGGCAATTTTTTTTTTTGATGTCAAAAATTTGTTGGTTGAATTCCTCTTTCAGATCATCAAATTGTTAATCTTTAAAACTTAAAGAAGAACTTTAAAATTACTATAATTAAGACATCATTTCTTGACTTGAAGTTAAGTCTAGTAGGATTTGTTTTACCTCCTCACAAGTGTGATAGAAAACCAAGCTTATTTCAACTTGATTTCTTTTGTAAAGGGTCATTTTTCATACGTCATCTTTTCTACCCCATGGGATCTCTACAATTTCAATAAGGGCTTGATGGAGGGAGATGTGGGTATAATTTGCAGGTACGTGATATTATTATATATCTCGTCGGTCGAGTGCGCCTAATTTTTTATTGCGCCCCTCGCGCGCTTTTTGATAAATAGCCGCTTTCATTGTTTAAAAGAATATCATAAATACAGACGTGTTTTTTTTTTGTGCCAGTTCAATTGATAAGTCATTTTTATGTTAAATTATTAATTTATCTCTAAATTGTGCTTATAATTCTGGGCGGAAAACGCATTACAGACGCTAGTCCAGCCGTCAGCGTAAACTTATTTTATTTTGTTAAGGAAACAAACAGTACAAAGCAATATATTTAAACAAAATAAAAAGATAAAACATTCACCAATACAGTTTCCAATAATATACATACTAATGAGAGCAAATGAGAAGGAAAAAGTAGTGTAAATTATATAGTCCTTACGTCATAGTTATTTAATTTCATAAAATCTTGGATCGACTTGAAATGATCTTTTACTTGTTGAATGTTTTCAATGTTCATGTGTTTGTGAATTCATTTATTCCAACATAACTTAAAAATATCAGAAAACCTGAACATGGTTAGATATACGGAGTATCGTGGTATCGTAGAATCCTTACATCATCCCGAATCATACTGGCTAAAAATTAATTAATTCATTCATTTAGTGCAGTCGTGTTTTTTTTTTATTTTAGTCATAAATTATTTATTAAGCCGTTGATAATAAATCTAGCTATAAATTGGGCTCATTAAAGTTTTATGCTCAAATAAGATATTGTTTGAAAAAGAAGAGAAAAAATGTTGTGTGAGTATGCTAATTTTTATGTAAGTTAGTTTGGTTTATATTTTTGAAGGTCAATGTTGCTGAAACCTATAAAGACGTATCACTTCGAATGTTACCTTTATTAGTTGTTAATTTAAGTGCTTAGTGATAAATTGTTGCTATAACTAATTCAATTAATAAATAAACATTATACTAGTTTCCACTCAATGCTCCCGACGTTTAAGGGGAGGTCGTGTACAGGTGTTCGCCGTGGTTCTTTTTTGTACTCCTGACAATGTGTACACAAAATTGCATTATGATCCGGTTGAGCAGTTAAGACTTAAAGGGTAACAAATTAACAAACTCATTTTCGAATTTATATTAGTATGGATAACTAAGTAATAGCAATACTTAGAGAACGTTAACATCATAACACTGTATTGTAAGCGTTCTTGAATATAGATTATGGTGTGACGTAACTTGTGGTCAGTCTAAGCATAGGTGCAATAACTTAAATTAGATTCACCCGCATAACTTAGGGTCGGTCCCCCATAAATTTATACCCTCACCAAATCGAAGGCTAAGTGATTTATGTTGTACTTATAATATCAATATTTAAAACCAGCTTTGGTTGAGAAAAATAAATAAGAGAGTTAATTAAGTTATGTAATCTAATCAATTACAATTAAATAGTATTTACTATGATTATATTGATGTGTATGAAATCGAATCAATATTGGAAAATTCAATTACATATTTAAAAATTATATAGTAAAAGAATAATTCATTCAAAATATATAGCAATGGTATATATATATATACATACATACATACATACATACATATATATATATAATGTATATACGCGACGCATACAGGCGGAGGTAGGGAGTAGGGGAGCGGCGGCGAAGAGGGAGCATGACGGTCTTTCCCCAAAGCGCGCCGATAGATGGTTCATATAAAAAAAAATTACTTGTATTAAAAAAATTAGTAAATATGTACTTTTAAATTACTATTTGACGTTAGTTATGTCTTTGAGTTCATATTTTATCTTATTTATAAATATCTTCTAGACGCTATACGTGGTCCAATGTAGGATTTTATTTATTTATTTATTTATTTATTTATTTATTTATTTAGAACTACCAACAAAAGATACAATAATTCGTGTACAGCAGTAATTTTTAGTAATACATTTCAATTGTTCTTTTACTTACAGGTAATTACAGCATGCAATTTGTTATAGGTAATCATCGACTAACAGAGTTACATTAATAAAAATAGATATTAAATTGCGTAAAAAAACAAAAAAATCATGTTTACAAAATATAGGATTTTTCTTAATTTATGTAAAAAATAAAAATTTTATTTTTAAAGGAGTAGATACTATCATGCAAGATGTCTAGTTCATTGATACCAGTCGATAAATCGTTATACGTCCTAGCTAGTCTGTTTATTGGTGAATTTTTTCCTAGGTTTTTATTTTAAACTGTAATCTCGGACTTAGAGGCTGTCGAAGCAACCAACTAGGGTAAGACTGTATAAGTTTCTAGACAAAACATTACAGTAAAATTAAATACTCTACCGGCCTGTACATCTATAGTCTAGTGACTATAAGGCCGTTGATCCTCTAATATATTGTGCATGTATTATACATATAAACCTATCTCTTAAATCAATCTATCTATTTAAAAAAACCGCATCAAAATCCGTTGTGTAATTTTAAAGATCTAAGCATACACAGGGACAGACAGCGGTAAGCGACTTTGTTTTATACTATGTAATGAAGCCGTTGATCCTGTGCTGAACTCTTTCCCGACGTGTCAGATATGCCGTCTCGTTGGATTATGAGAGAGGGGGGAATAGAGAGTGCACCTGTGCACACATTCGTGTACTATAATATGTCCTGCACAGTTGATTGCTCCCTAGAGATTAGGCACGGTGACCGAAATCGGTTGACGATACTAACATCACCATGATTGTATGGCTTGTATATTGACAAATAGATAATTTTCATGCCTAGGCACAATACACGTCATATATAAAACAAGACGTCAGCCAGCGGAAATGTGTGGCAGATCACGTATAACATTCGCTGTGAAAAGCATATATACAATATCTTTTTATTTCAGAAAATATGAAAATAGTCACTTTCTTCCGTGGCGGAAAACATGTTTTACAACTTTTAAAAATTTATAATCCGATCCCTGGAGAGACTAATAATACTAATATGCATAAAAATTTAATTCTAAAAATAGGTATATATTATATAGAAGTTTTTGTTAAAAAAACCTTTGCTATGTAATCTAGCTTATAAGACTGCCGATATGTAGTTACAGGTAGAGCTTTGAGCAAGCCCGTCAGATCATCAGATATTCAACCGCCAAACAGCAAAACTTAGTATAAATCGGCGAGTTCCGGTTACGCTATAAAATATTATAAAATATGTATAAATAAATAGCATAGTTTTCAGTAATAGCTATGTAGCTGGGCCAGAGACTCCAGGGACTACAAGTAAAACTACATCCCTGTGCTGCATCTCTCTCCGATCGTCGATACGAAGAACTTTTAAAATATGTGAGCGTTCATCGGAAAAGAAAAGAAATACTGCATCTCAAGAATTCAAGAGAACTTATTCTTACCTATGTGTAGTATTTCAGACAGTGTGCATTTTTCTATATTACAGAATGCAAAAGATGCATGCTGCATCTGATGGGAAGTGGCTACCACCGCCCATGGACATCTGCAACAACAGGCGATTTGTAACTATGCCGGCTTTTATGAAATTCGTAATTACAGCATCGTATAGCAATCTAAACTATGGTTGCAAATAGATCAACAATTGTGATTAAAGTTATTTACCTTTAATAATAAAAGTAATACTGATGGAAACATGATTAACTTTACAATTTTTAATATAATTATACCCTATGGCTTCTTAATAAATACCAATCAGCAATGCAAGAGCTATAAAATTTTCGGTCGGTTTCTATTACAATAACGCATAACACAAGTGAGTTAACTAACATCTTGTGAATATTCCACAGCTGAGCATCTGACTTCTCTTTCGAGTAGAAGGCTTTGGCTTACACCACGTTATTCTAATGTAGGTTAGTGAACACATTTACAAAGACCTCATAGATTATCAACTAACCACAGTTTTCCGCCACCATACGGCACGGATGAATCAACGTACGAGTAAAAAAATTAAAATTCATTGGCGCTCGCCAGTTTGCCACAATTATTGGTTAAAATTCATTTGTTTTAACACTAAGCCTTCCTGTCTTAATAAACGCATATATTTTTTAAATTATCAAAGCAAAAAATGCTTTATAAATGAAAATAAAAGACTGTGAAGATATCCTCACTGATTACGAATTTATTCAAATTTTTGGAATTCCTTTATACATGGAATATCTTTTTCTTCCTGATTTTCGTGGTTTTAAACAATCTTATCCTATTCCATCACTGAGAGCTGAAGCGTGACGTTGTTAGCGTACCAGCCGTCTATTAGAATTACGTTATCAAACGTAAAAAGAATTTGACTCCTCCTAACCGACTGGTAGTTCCAGAGGTTATCACGTTCAAACAAAAATAATTTCCTTGGCTTTATTGTATTGATACTGATTAAAACCTCAAAAAAATAATTCTAAATATATTCGAATAATATTGTGTAGAAAAACTAATTGAAAAAATTGTGTTAAATGTTGGCAAAGCTATCTCTTCGAAATCTTGTTCTAGAGACAATTTAGGTCTGGCCTTAAAGTAACTTTGATTACAGTTTATTTCTATAAATTCGTAGAATTTATACATTACTGAACTTATGAAATATGTATTTCTTTCGTGTATAATTTCGAATTGAAATACTCAGGTCAAATGGATATAAATCGAATATTAATAAACGAATGAATTAAAATGTTTCCGTGACTATTAAGAACACGAATTGAGCACATTAAATATGGTACCTGTCCAAGCTTGAATCCATACATCCATCTTGAAATTAGTCCAGATTCACGAGTTCTACTGACTATACGATAATAAATGAAATAGGCTAGTTATTATGTATTATATCGTAAAATAACAAAGTTTTGTGCAGTCGTGTTTCATTTTAAAGTATGCTAATCTAATAATTACTACTCCCTTAATCGCTTAAACTATTTCCAATATACGGAAATCTTGGAAATAATGTAATTCTGCTCCAGAATTATTTACAATCACGTCGTATTTGACGTCTCATCTGATTAGGAGAATGCACTCGAACTCACAGTACACACACATAAATACAGTATAAACTCCTGAATAATTACAGGGTAAAAAAATATCATTATATTTTTGCCAATTGACGATTTTAGAACCTAAAATTAGAAGGTCGCGTTATTCGCTGGTGCTAACACTATGAAGCTCCTATAACACACGGTAGTGCTCGATAAAATCTCCTGCTCAATTGGAAATGAAAAAATATTCAGACTTTTTGACCAATGTCTTAGCTTCAAATTATTAAAATATTATATATTTAAAAGAGATAAAACCATGTTTCCGTAATTTCAACAAATTTTCGTCTTAAGCCTCATTTTGAAATCGCCTCTGGAGTGTAATAAATGAAATACAATTGACTCATCAACCCCAATGGACCGGCGATCTTTTGATTACAGCCCTAATTTAGGGATTTAATTTCAATTATAATATGGGCGGCTAATTAATTCTGGGCCATTGTCCTAAATTCAGAGAAATGACTTAATGAATAATAAAGGTTAATATTTTTAAGACGTAATATATATTTTTGCCTTATTTGACACATTTAACTTTAGTCAAAATGCTGCGTTGGTTTAATGGAAACCCAAAAAATGTTGAACATGGCAAATTTCCAGAGAAAAAAATTCCTAGTTGATGTAAAATGATTATTTTAGAACATCTGAGTAGCGGATAGAAGTTAGGAGGGATGATAGGTTATACTAATGTACGTGTACATTGGAAAGTGCGTAAAGCCATTAATATCTCTCCAGTCAGTTCGGAATATCATCCCATAGTACGGTGAAAGTGAGATAATGGGGAGTATGTCTGTTTTGGCTTCATATACATATAATATATATGCTTTGAAATTAGCTAAAGTGTCCAGAATAAATAATTCTTTATAATAATTATTTATTTATATTTATATATAATTATGTTGGCGGAAAATCACGTATTTAAGAAAAACACGTGCCCGGAAATTATTGTTTTAATTATTTTTAATAATTGAAAACTGTTTGATTATTAAATTAATAATATTTAGTGAATTTTGAGATGTTAAATTAGTTTGAAATATTTCACCGTCCATAAATAGGTGTTATATTGAGTGAATTGTGCCCCCACCAATTTTTGTTATAAAAGGCTAAACGCCCGCCGGTATGGAGAGGCTTGTTCGAGCCGTCGGAGCGATCGGACCTCCTCAGCTTGGAATAAATCAGAGAAGAATATTTCTTGAGTTTAATTTCATACCTTCGAGGATGGATAGAAATCCAAACTCTGACATTCGTGATGTCAGCAATGCTGACGTCATGTTTTTTTAAAAACAAGCCGGAACAAGTCACTTCGTCATATATGAGTAACGAAGCCTTAGCTAGACGGGCACAATTTTGTAATAAATTTTATGTGTAAAATTGGTGTCCGGTGAATTTTTCCATTGATATTATTTAATGCGGTTTTTCAATATTATTTATTATTTTGATTTTAACAAGGTAGGCGAGCGAATGTGATATTGTATGATAAATTATTACCTTCAACGAAAGGTCTGTCATTATTACAGGGACCCCAAGAAGGAAAGGTACTCCTTTGATAAATATCATTGTCACTAAATTCTGGCACAGGGCAGCCACTAAAACGTTGAGGTTAAATCCTCAAATTATGCTGAGTGGTAACCAATTTTGCGTATATTTCGTCATATTATCTTGTAATGTAACACTAGCAAAGATCTTTTGATCTTCAGTAGGTAATAATATAAAACATAAAACGCCAAATCTATTAAAGTAGAATATAAAAAGGCACGTACAACTGTAAGCCCGTGGATGTTGTTAAATTAAATTAAAAAAAAAATGTAGCACCACTTGATTTGTAATATATTGCAAAATACTACAAGGCGTTTCTTTTTTATAATCGATCACTCATTGTTCCCGAAAAATTGTACAATCAAAACAAAAAACAAAGGCAATACCAAAGTTACCCAAGATTTGGTGACTGAATACGATAGACCAAATCCTTATTTTGGCATTGTTCTAAAATACAATACAATAATTTTAAAAATGACATTTGTAAAACTTCTTGTAATTACTCAGAATATTACTATCTTAAATCAATATAAATAATCTACCACCTGTTCAGAAAGATATACCTCAGACCTGAGAAGAATAGATGAACCAAACGGGATTATATTTAAACAATTTTGCTTATACATAAGACTTTTTTATTTGATACAACCTAAAGTCATTGTTCCGTTCCCAAAAAGTGTTTTCTTCTTATAATCAATAGTATTATAAAAACATTTGTCTTTCTGTCTGACACGTCTCACTTTAATGAGAATAATTGACACTATTGCTAACTTAAATGGAGCACTTTTGGTATCGAATAACCAGGCAAAGACAGCAACGCGTCATCTTATCGTTGTGAAACCTCTTATACTAAACACGTCAATAGACGTCGGTAGAGATTAGCCCCAAAACTATTGAGATGGTTGCAGTTCAAAGTTGACGCAGATGAAATTATGAGAATTATTCAGATTAAAATTACATAGTTCAAAAGGGCATTATTATTTAATATTTACAACTACAGATGCTTATTAAATTCTCAACTAAATTCTGCGTATAAAACGATTTTATATTTTATGACTGCATTGACACTAGAGCAAGGTTCTCGTAAATAAGCTTTATTTAAATGATCTAAAAATAAAACGAGTAGAGTTAAGGTAAACTAATACCACCTAGTTTTACTACTTCGCAAACGTTTTAGCTTTTCAGGTATGTAAATTTGTTTCTACAATAAGAATACACCATTAAATTTAAATTGGTCTATTAATATATTTAAATCGCATATTGTTTATTTTTTTGTATTGATGATGCAAAAGCGTGGATTCAGTATTCGTTGATTTTCATACAGGATAAACAATAAATTAATTTGTATTTAATTAATGTACGTTTTTAAATACGTGGAAAAGATTACTGAATTTATTGTTGGTTCTTCTCAGTAAAATTTAAACTCCAAACTGATCGTGTTTTCACGTTTAACTTAATACCGTAAGATGACGAGTTAAAATTTTATATTATACCACCTAACAGCAATACTTTGTATGGTTGAGTTCCAGTTTGAAAGGTGAGTCATGGTAACAGCAGGCACAAGGGACATAACATCTTAGTTCCAAAGTTTGGTGGCGCATTGACGGAATTGATTGGTCAATATTTCTTACATCTCCATTGTTTATGGGCGGTTGTGACTACTTCTCATCAGGTGGCCCGTTCTTGTTCGCCTACCTATTTCATAAAAAAAACTTTATATGTATAAATATGTCGTATATTTTATGAGAGAAACAAAGTTCTTTAACGCGGCTTACAGTGTAGTGTACTGGTAGAAATCGTCACGTCATCCTCCCTATTACATACGGTTCTATATAATGTAATATTGTTGTTATTGTTTTAATTTATTTAAAAACAGTTTTATAGCCATTTCATTATTTACAAAATATAGCAAATCAAATTCGTTCCAACCCGGTGTCCCACGACTCCTTCATTCTTATTGGTCAAATTCGTTTCTTCGTAATGAAACGTCTCCTCATTTATCAGTATAGATTGTGATATTGTTTCAATCGGTAATGTAATTTATATTAGTCATAACGAGTGCCATCCAACTCCTGCAATTCAAGTCTAAGTAATCAAACCTCCTACTAATTGCTGCGACCCTGGTAACGAGCGTTCATTTAATGATGACATTCACAGTGACAGCAAGGACTAAACTAGACCCAAATACGACGGCTAGCATAATGAATAGCCTGCGTGGTAACAATTATCATTGGATGTTAACGATGATGACAGGGCTATCCTTGTCATCATTGTTGCTTCTATAAGCAACATGCTTTTAGATGCACAGATAAAATTAAAACAGTGATTACGAATATACTCATTGATCATTTAAATAAAATTCTATCAGTAAAAAAAAGATGTGCGAGGAGTTGAAACAAATGAACAACGTTCGAGAATAATTAAATAACAAGATATAAATTTGTAAATAAAAATTCGATGTGAATTAAGATAGTAATAAAAAGTTTTAATAATAAAACCCTATAAAGTAGGAATAGACAAAATGAAAGGACGTAACGTTTTTTCCTTACGTGACGATTTCTGTAAGCCGCGTAGAAGAACTATGGAACAAAAAATACTAAAAAAACGGCTTATTAAAATCCAATATATTCATAATAAAAAACACATGTTTACCTTATGATCGAGATCGACTTTGGTTTTGAACGCAGGTTCTTTGGATCTACAACGTTATAGCAGAGCAATGTGAAGCCTTCCCCGCTCCCATTTGGAATGTAGATTTAGTTCAGAAAGTACTACCAAACAGGCTAGCAACAGTCATTTTAATTTTACAAAGACGAAACCAGCAATCTCTTACGTTTTATTTTTTGGGACGGCTATCTGGTATGACATTTTTTGACAAATCTTTGTAATTTAAAAGAATGAATTTCGACATGAAATCTTAATATTCTTTCATTAACGTAATAAAACATTTAGCAGGTAAACTGTTACAAATCACAATCGAAAAAAAAACATTTAGGAATCTCCTTATTATGATATTATCTAAAGGTACAACTGAGAATTATTAAAAGATTCACAAGTATTCTAGTAACTTCCATATAAAATCAAGATTAAATTTTCCAAAGCGAAATGAACTCTATAGTTTGGTAATACCATCTTTTTTCAAATGTTCTCATATTTAGAAAGATTTAGTACATTCAAAATAGGTTATAAAGTTAGAATTTCTCATTAAATATGTATAATGAAGTATTTAATATTATGCATTAGGGATTTCTAGTTGAATATAAAAACACTAAAATGTGATTATGAACTGTTATAACGTTTTAATAATATATAACACTGGCTAACCAATTTATTTCAATGTATTTCTAAAACATGTAATGGACAAAGTCGCGGCAAAGCTCTTCTTCGGGTTTAGGTTAAGACTGGAAGGCTCCCTACGATTTATTTGCAATCCGAGATTTCCATTATAAAAATGCCATAGCCAATAGCACTTCCGTCTGCTAACTACTTGTCTTTTTCTTCGGAAATTTAATTACAGATAATATGTTTATTATTACTTTATTAAATATAAAAACATATAATGCCTTAATAATTTTATTGTGTAAGTTATACTTAAATAAAAAAAATACCCAAGACTACAGAATATAGTTGCGTCATCCGTTCAATTTTTTTTGCGAGTATATCTCTCTCAAGATAGTGAAATTTTATCGATACTTTTATTGAAATGTTAATAATCTTATAACAGCGTAAGCCGATTTTTGTCCCAGTGATTATGGGGCAATAGCTGCATATAAAAAAATCGGTTATGGTCTCATTTTGAAGAGCTCTAGCCGTAGACGTGCAGAAAATTAAAGAGGATTCTTGATGGCATTTTACTAAATTGTTCCGAATTAACAAAGAATTTCTTATGAAAAGAGTTACTGGCCGGTTAGAGAGCGACGCTATGGGTGTATAAGAAAAAATCAAAAACATAAACAAAATTAAAGAAAATTGTTTTCGACAAACTCCAATTCTAACTGAACTAATGTATACTATTTCATATTAAAAAGTTAATTTAAAAGAGGTTTCATCATTTTGGTGCCAAATATAGATGAGTGCCTTGCAGTTTACAATGAAATGAAATCAAAACAAAACCTGTCATAGGTCATAACTTCCTAAAAAATATTTTGAATAAACTCGAAGTTTCGCGGGAGTCCCACTAGTTTAACTTAAATATCCCTTTTGTTTTTCAGTCAAACTAAACTAAAATTTACTCAAAATAAACTAAGACAAAATACAATTAGCGAAAACAAGCTCAATCTTACCTCCAAATAACTTCTGACTCGAGTATTTAAATAATTTATAAGCAGAAGCTTTTTCATTTAATAACGTATTCATTATAATTCCTAAATGTTAACCGTAGCAAAGAATTTACCAAGTTTGCCTGTATAAATGGGAGGCTTTAAAGGCATTCTACAATTGTTGAAGCGATTTCGAACTTCAAGTTCATCTGAATTATTCAATAGAATGTTAATGGTTTATCACGTGATAAATCCAATACATATATCATTTCAATACATTTTGGCCTTTCTCGAAAATCGATTATAGCTGCGTGACTTTGTCTAGGCTCGCTGTACGATGACTACGATAGTGTTGACATTTATTTACGTTTCGGGTCGATTGCAACGTACATTCTTCAATCAATGCTATCGACGTGCTAGTGAAATAGATCGAATGGGTTACGACTTGACTGATGACAAGATTAACTACTGGAATACTTGAATATGTCTCAGGATATCGGAATGACTGCATTGTCCGATATTATTGTGGACTTGGAAATGATAAATGTTTCTTAAATCATTTAGGTACGGTACTAAAGATTTAAATAAAATATGTTTACAAGTTATTATTTGTTTGTTAGCATGTATGGATCAAATGGTTTAAGTAATTGCAAGCTACGTGGCAATGTATGTCTGTGAATTTGAATGTTATTCATCCTCATCCTCATTTTTAATTCCAAGCTTATAATATTTACCTTTTTCAACTGACTATTGCTTTTAATATAATTAAATTTAACTTGAACACAATTTTATTCAGAATTTTCTTCGTTGGGAAGGGATTGGCTTGTAAGACTGTAAATTAGGTGGTAAAAAACGGTATTCCTTCTGACAAGAGAAAATAATAACCCAAGCAAACTCGCAAGGTTCGTAATAACTATGACTTGCAAATTAACAATATAATAATCAAATTAATCACCTATTGAATTATAGCCACCGTTTATAAAATGATCTTGCAAACTGTTACTTGTTTCCAAAACAACACTAATAAAACGAAAAAAGGCGAATTATAAAACGACTGTTAGGAATATCGTCTGATAATGATATTTCTTCATTCGCGTGAAGGGCGCCTGTTATATTGTGGGCTTTACAGTAACAGTCTATTAATGTCGTACTAACTGCTCCTCTTCTCTTAAGGCAAGGATTAGTAGCTTAATCCAATATTACTTGACTACGAGCCGCTAGGTTCCTCACGCTGTTTTCTTTCTAGTTATATTTGCAAACATGTATATTTCTTGTAATGAATGAAACTTGAAACAGCTCTCCTCGGTAAGACGTAATGGTGTCCAGCTCTCCTCGGTAAGACGTAAATGCGTCTTGAGATGAAATTGTTAATGACTTTAGACCAAAATCATTAACCATGAAAAAAAACCATGAAAAATGTCCCACTGTTGGGCCTTAGCCCAGCACTGTTCAGTTCTAACGTCGGTTGTATCCACAAAAATATTAGCACAAAATCATTATAAAAAAATATATCTGTATATTGTTATTCAATCATACAAGCGAAGCCAAATAATTAAATTTTATATGAATTTTATTCTTAAAATATTCCCAAAATAATCGAGATATTAAATTCAAAAGTTTAAAGCCTTCAATGGTTGAACAAAGGAACTTTCCATAATAAATACCAAATGCTCGCCGAGTCGTACTCGTATTTATTAGTCGCGGAGAAATTTCGTCGCCAATAGTGCATTGCACTTGCCTATAGAACACTTTTTACTCATAATAAAAATATCCCTTGGGAAATGATATGTAGGAAAATGCAAAAGGCTACTTACTGTACTACTAAAATTGTCTTTATAAGAAACTTATCTCTTTATTTTTACATAAACGTGGATTGTATTGAAACGTATTTGTTTGTTCTTTATAGATAATCTTTGTTTTACGGATTTGTTAGTCTGATTAGAAGTATCTAATCGTATCTGTCCACTGCTGGATATAGGCCTCCCTCAAGGCGCGCCACTGAGCCCGGGCTTCGGCCCTTCTCATCCAATTTTTACCAGCCACCTTTCGTACGTCATCCACCATACCTCAGGGCGTCCTACACTACGCTTGATTCGCGGTCTCCACTCTAGAATCTTCTTGCCCTAACAGCTATCGGTTCTTCGACAGATGTGACCGGCGCACTATCACTTCAGCCAGCTAATCCTCTGAGCTATGTCGACCACCTTCGTCCTTTGTCAGATCACCTCGTTCCGGATTTGATCCTTTAGAGAAACGCCGAGTCTCTCTCCATAGCCCGCTGAACGATTTTAAATTTGAAGACCAGTCGCACGGTAAGACGCAGTGGTCGAAGACATTCGTCTTCAGGCACTGAGGTATTGATTAGCAGTACTTAATTTTGTTATAACTTGTGTTTGTATTTAGACGGGTGACTGAACCAGTGTAACTACAGGCACAAGGTAATTACCAACAGGCAAAAGGTAAAATTACCAACGTCTGTATAGTTGTGACCACTTATCTTGTGACCATTTACCAGTCTGACTACCAATTTAAAAAAAAAAGAAGTTATTTTTCACAATTATTTACTTAACCCGATCAAAATCCTGTAACCAGTTTTACCAAACCATTTGAGCTAAAATTTTCACACACGTTTGGAGTTGGTGACAATATAATCAAATAATATGTAAAAACCCGTTAATTACAGCAGTCGGGACCTTAAATAGTAATCGAGTCTTCGTTTATAACTCTCATATTCGTAGGCAAAAACGAATCGTTTATTTTGATTTGAATAATTTGAATGTTGTTATTTCCGTAGATGAATCATCTAGATTTATATTACTTTTGAATCTGACATCATAATAATGTAAGTTTTTCAGTTACTTAAAAATGTATTTTTAAATCGAACTCATTATACCTTTATAAGAGCCTTCAAATTACATTGCTTTTGTTTTAACAAATTAAAAAGCGCTATGTTCTAATTCAATAAAATAACACTATTTCGCATTTATCATTCAGAGCTGCCAGTTTGAACCGTTATTCAATTTTTTTAAATTTTTGTTCGACACGGATTCAATAATATAAATTCATATTGTATATATATAATAAAAAAATATTGGTAAATAAAGAAGGTACTAATTTATTAACTATATGACAGGTCATGATTACCATCCGATTTATTCGAAATCGTAGTGCGTAAGCTGTATTAAATGGATTATGCCGACTTTCACGGCTTGCAGTCTTTTTGATGCCACCTTTTATGGGAATTATTTTACAGATTCTTTAGTTCAGATTGTAATACATACAGCAGCCACGAGATATTGATACAATTACATATATTGTTATATTATTTTTGTATTGCATATTAAGTATTAGTTGATACATATTCATATGTTTATATTATTGGATCACTTACCCGATTTCTATTTTAAACTCTCCTTTTTGGTTTGGTTTTCTGGTTAATTAGAAATACACGCCTCTTTCGCTTTACATTATTTATGTTTTAGGATTTTCTCTGATATATTCTAGTTCTATACGACTAGGAATAAATAAAATTTTTTTTTTTTATTCTTAATCAAATAATAAACATCGAGAATATGAATTTGTAATGTACAGAGCCGATATAGAAAATAGGGAAAACGTCCCTGAATTTTCATTTGCTTAATTTTCAGTATAGGAAAATAAAGGTGCATTTATTGGACAAAACTTTGCCACATGGTTATCCACTAACACGCATTGGAATGAACCCAACGCTATTCAAACGTTATTAATAAACTTAGCTGTCTACTAGAGAGGAGTAAACTTCGCCCAGAGGGAGTCCAAACATTTTCAGACTTTTAGTACTTCTAGAAATAAATAATGATTTAATATTTTTTATCATACGATATTTTGACTTAAAGTTTAATGTTAGCAACAAAAACAATAGTTGGTAGTTCTGGACAGGCTGTTGGCATCTAAATCACTCAAGAAATAAAAGTGTGTGGGATTGGTCTTTATTAGAAGGGCAACTTGTAACATCGTTAAGCAAACAGCTAACTTGTATTGAAGATATAGTTATTGTACTTGTATTGTATATTGAATTTGGTATCGTTTAGATTCCGAATTTTATCAATTGAGAAGAATGAGACCATGAAAAAAAAAAAGTACTTTACATTAATAAAAAAGTAATGTTGTCAACATCTACTGGTAATTTATTCTCATTCGCATTAAATATATTAAATAATATTCATCTACTTAAATACATTTTAAAATATCAGACTGGCATAAAACGGGCAACCTAAACCTGAGGATTTCACAGGAATTCCGCTTGGAATATAGTTGACCACTAAGAGAGAATTTTCAAAATTCAACTCCAAAGGTCGTAAATGGGAATGAAGGTTTTTATGGAAATTCGTCATTAATAATCGGTATTTTGGCTTATGTGTAATGATGAGTTAGGTAGATGTTAAAGTTTTTTTTTAAAATCATCCAAAGTTTGTATCGAAGTTCGCCAGTTTTGAAAATAAGAAAAAGACAAATGTTATTTTTGGAAATTCATCACCGAAGAGGTTTAAATTGGAATATAAAGTTAGCATGGAAGTTTACAATTTGTGATGTTAGAAATATGAAAATCAGTGGAAGCAATGCTTACCAAAAAACTCTAACACTTTATTCGTTTTGAATTCGTTTCGGCTGTATCGGATTTACCGTTCCATCTGATTATATGTGAGGGAATAAAGAGCGCACCTGTATTTACGCTCACATCTGTGAACTATAATATATCCTGCTTAGTTGGTTGACCTCCAACGACATCATCATCATATCACAATCACACGCATCTACCTCATAATTTTACTATTTTTATTTCTTTTTACGAATTGTAGTTCAAATAAATGAACCCGAATCCAGACGAACCGAAAGTTTGACCCAATGTATTACGCACGTATAACTGACAGAACTGCTTTGTGTTCATTAAGATAATATGGATCATCTTGGCACCGAAGTAATTGAAATTTCAAATTTAACCAAACAATACGCATGATAAGTTTGCTTGAGGTTGATTACTTGATATTAGTTAGTTATTTTAGTACATAATTTGATTTTAATCGCATTTGAATATTTCTGGTTAGTGAAAGTTCGCATTTAAATGACATTTTAGTATGCCATTTTAGCTATTTAATATCCTTACGGCAGATTTTTATCTTTGTTCGATCTCAAAGAGTAATATACATCTGTACCGGAGATATAATAATGCACAAGTGCGTGTTTCTACTATTAAATTAGTTAGATAAATGAAAATCAATGGAATCAAGCTGGTTACCAAAAACACTTCACTAAATTTTTTAAGTGATGGATTTGAGACTGCACCTGTGTTCGAACACATGCCTGTGCATTATTATACCGATGCAGATGTATATCCTGTTTTATCAAATAGGAGGACAATGGGACTGGGAATTTCGACAAATAGTTCCAATTATTTTTACTGGCCTGGCCCGGGAGTTGAGCCCAGATCTTCACTCTACTATTGGGGTGTCAAACATTAGCGATATTATATTACTCGATCAAAAAACGAAGTCTCCTAGGCGCTTCAAGTGAGGTATTAATCAAAGCACGTCTTTTCCAACGCTTCTATTCACATTGGATGCATAACAATAATCGGCATTCGGTTATATGAGTTCGCTGAAATTCCGAAGAATCGATTCCATTCGATTATTCGATTCTCCACAATGTCTGAGACCTTTTTACGCGCGTGTACAGAATTTAAAATGGAATTGAATTTCTTGGGAATAATTGCCCGGATGTTATATATGTTTCGATATTCAAAAAGACATGTTTTATAATTTTTTTTCATTAATACGAGTACACAGTTTGCTGTTTAAAATTTTATTATAAATACAAAATAGGACATGGTCGGGTTTTGTTAAGAAAATTTATATAACTAATATTACTGTTCTAGCTACTTGAAACTTATCCGTATAAGCATACGGATAAGTTTCGAGTAAATATATAAATACGGTGTATATACCAGGATAATATTTTAAAATAATCTTAAGTGTATACAAAGTCTCACAATTTCCGATGTGGGACATTTATTTGCGCGCCTTGGGTGTAAGGTGCGATTCATGTGCAGTGACGGTAAATGGCACGAAGTTCACATAATATGGCGCGGCATCCTTTACGGAACTGCTTTTTAGTTCCATGTGTGTGTGTGCGTGAAATTAAATTAAATTAATTGAATTATTTTATTAAAGTAACTGACTTTTAAAATTATGTGTTTATTTATTTAACAACATATTTATTAATTGGTTTTATTTTATTGCACATTATTTCTGCGTTCTGTAAGGGTTATGGATCACATTGTTTTTAACTCGATTTGTTGGAGTTGGTTATATGATAATTATATGTATTTTTGAATAAATAAATATATATTTTATTGTTTCTATACTTGTTTTGGCTCTATTTGTTATTATTTTTTCAAACTTTATTTTTTGTGTACTCATTGTGACGTTGTCACTTGAATAATAATTGAATTTCGTTTCATCTTTAGGTAATTACATTTAGATACACACATACTTATAGATGTATACATACAGCACACAGACTTATTTCATGTATTAGTGCGTATATTTTTGGTGATTTATGTATATTGCTATATATATATATGTTATATAGGTCGTCATTTTTTATATACAACCAATTTAGTTTACCCTACGAGAACGATTCAGATCACATCCAAAGAACCGTAAAACTCCCTAAACAAATAAAAACTCGACTATTTTGGATGTCAGGTACAGAAGTCGATTGACAGGCCGTGAAAGGATTGTTATTGAATGTGAAAAAAAAAATCAAATTGATATCAAACGTGACGTATGGATCTAGAGATTTTGAATGATGTTACGAGTGTTCAGTTCGTAGCTTTTGACAGAAGGGTTCCATTTTTGAATAGTTCGAGAATTCTCTAAAATTAATAATAATTATATGCACGATTCAAATCAAATAATAATAGCAACTATCGACTAACTTAAATGCCATGCAAATTGCCAGCTTATAACGTCACACTTAGTCAGAAAGCGACTATTCTCAACAATTGCCGTCTCAAACCAAATTGTCTCCTGAAGGAGATTTTAAGAAGAGACATTGAAATGACTGATACACTCGGCTTAGGGGTATCTGTCCTATTATCACTCTAGAAGGAATAAAAAAGTAAAAGAAATAATAACTCAAATGAAAACGAAAATGCGTACAATAATTTCATTAAAAAAAAACTACAATGAACTTAAGCTTAGCTTAAACTAGTACAATAATTAGCTGCACTATGGTTTGTTATATGCCAGATAAGATTCAAATATATTTCATTTAACTAATTTTAACAGTAACGTTATTAAACCGTGAATCCCATCAGTAGCAAGAAGAAACACCAAGAAGTTATCGTTGTTGTTCTTATAGAAAGGTTAGTTCTCACAATAATTGTTCTCAATAAAAAGTAGTAACGTGTGATTTCATTCAAGCATGCTTGCAGACTTTGAAATGTATCAATTTTGCAAATCTACCAAACTGAATTGGAGTTGCTGGAATGAGATCCAAGCTCTCCTTAAAAGAGGATGCCTCAGCTCAGCAAGACGTTTGAGGATATTTGACTTACTTCGTCAACTTGCTGTTTCTTTTGTTGTATTTTGATTGTAATATTATTATTATTATTAATAATAGAGGCTTGAAATATTATTACGGTGAAACATTTATCAATAAATGTTTTCTATTATTTTCCCTTGTTTATTAAATTATCTAATACTTTAGCTTTCAATTGACACGATTTAAATTAAGACCTAAGATTGACGTAACAAAATATTTAAGATCGTATTTGTATTATTAATTTGAACTAAAGTGTATTTTGTATTATTTGTTATTTCTTTCATTCGAAGCAATTTGGACTTTGATAAAAGAGATTAAGTATATTTTGATTTATTAAACATTTATGAACATTGAAACTTTTTAATATTCAAGTACATTTAAGTTAAGAAAACTATGTTAAGTATCTCCAATTTCTGCATTTAATTAAACTAATTAATTTAAATTAAAGTTTTTAACACAGCGCAACGCAGGTAGCCTGTCAAATCTAGGTTAAACCAGAGCGAACCAGTCTTTAGTTCTAATAAAATCAGGTAAAATATCCACAACATAAATATTTTTTGCAAACGACTTTAGTCGTTCGTTCCACAAATTAATTACACTGAGTGTACTTCCTGCTAGTTAATATAGAATTCAACCGTTCACAGCAACTAAAATATTTTTCTGCTCGGAGCGTATCTGAAATGTAATTTCTGAAAACCAATTCCTATCTCGTATTTAAGTCTTTGGACCTTATTTCGCTGATTATAAAGTCTAAAATGCAATGATATAACATCAATACCTGTCCATCTGAAAAATTACTAGGGAACTTAATGTTAAATTACTTGTGACAAAATCACAGCGCCTACTTACTTTGGAAGTAATACATTTTTCTAAGTAAAGAACGAAATGTTTTATTGCGTTTTGTTATTACATAAGTTATGTCTTTAAGTGGTTTTCGTTCACACATAAACGTTAGAAAAGTTTTAATGTGTTATGTATTGAGTGATATGTAAAAAAAACTTAATACGATCTGTGTTAATGTCAATCCGACCAATTTGACCACGACCACGGTGACCAATCTCAAGGGAGACTAGCCAACTCAGAGCATAATTCAGTGCACAAGTGTGTTCTCAAACATAGGTGATCTCTCTATTCCCTCACTCTCGAAATCCGATGCGACGGCAAATCCGAGGTACGTGAGCGTGAGAATTTTTCGATAGAAAAACACAACAACTATAACCCAGGATCGTGGGATCCAAATGTGTAACTTTAGTTGTTTCAGTAACGAGGCAGTCTAAATATTTATTTATAGTCTAACAAAATACAATCTATTATATCAACCGAGATGTTTTTAATGACTTTTCACAATCAATTGATGATGATGATAGCAGCAAAATTATTGAATTGCTATGATCAGAAACTACGGACGGTAATCCAATACGAGTTTAGAGTTAGGACCAAGAGTTATTTATGTATTTTTATAGGCACAAGAGTGTGACTCCAAGCACAGACATATGACTGAGAATTCTAGTCGATTGAAATACTTAATAACGTGTGTTCCTCATGATATCCAAGGACTTTAATATTTACAGCCTTTATCAGGACCAGAAAGATAGCTAAAGCGTCATTTATATTGGGCAAAGGTAGTACATAGTAGATTTTAATTGGTATTAGGGCTTTTTATAAGCTATTATTTTATATATTTTTATATTATTTTATATTTTTAATATCATGTCCGCTTTGAAGGGTAAGCGAGCCTACGTAACTGCAGGAACAAGGGACACTCATCTCAGTTCCAAAGGTTTGTGTTGCATTGGCGATGTAAGGAATGATTACAATTTCCACTGACCTCCAGCCACACTGAACTGGTCGGTGGTGCCGGCAGACGATCGGACGTAGGTACAGAATCCCCTGTACATAGCACGGACTAACTCCACATACTTCCCAGGCAAACCTTTCTCTTTCAATGCCCACCATAACACTTCACGAGGCACCCTATCATAGGCTTTCTCGAGATCAATGAACACCATGTGCAGGTTCTTGTGAGCACGTCTGTATTTCTCGCACAATTGGCGGAGTGCAAAAATAGCGTCCATTGTCCCTCGACTTCACATAAACCCCAACTGATTTTGGGTAATTTCACTCTCTTCTCGCAATCTTCTCTCTATTACCTTCTCCCATACTTTCATAGTATGTGACATGAGCTTTATCCCTCTATAGATGTTGCAATCCTGTACATCCCCTTTATTTTTGAATATGGGCACTAGCGAACTACTGCACGATTATTGAGGGATGGTTTCTTCATGCAACAACTTATTGAAGAATAAAGTCAACTACATACATCCATCAGTCTTTAACACCTTCCATACTTCAACTGGTATGTCATCTGGACCCAAAGCCTTCCCATTTTTCATGCTTTTGACTGTTGTCATTATCTCATCCATGCTTATTTCTCTTATTAATCCCTTATTTACTTGTGCCTCTTGGAGAATACCATTCCAGTCATTCTCTTCATTCATAAGCTTTTCAAAATAAATCTTCCATCGCTCTTTTATTTCCTCATCTCTACATAACACCTTACCAGCCCAATCTTTCATGCATTTGATATGTGTATTTGCCGTCCGTCTACATATGCTATATATAAAAACAAAAACAATTTCCTTGTCTGACTTGAATGAGTGATTATTTATCAACATACAGCTGAAACTACAAAACTTGAAGAGGGGTCGTTTTCTTTGTAATGAGGCTCGCTTAGAAATTTGTGGATTATTTGAATCTATATTTAAATTATGGCCAGTTGAATCTTTAATCTTATAAAATTAATTCATCAACCTTTTGGAATTGTCATTATTTTTAGCACACTAAGTCTTGTTAATATGATGTGTGTATTTTAGTGTGCTTATAATTATTTGGATTGCATATGTGTTGATAATCCTTTAAATTAATAATATAACATTCTAAATTTAAATTAAAACGGAATATTATGGAAAGTATATCCAAACAAAACAGACATTTCCAAATCATTAATGACGTAATTTGAGATAACAATCATAAAAAATATGACTAAATTGATGATCTTTTTTTAAATCAGTATATTATAGTGATGTTTATAAAAATGATCGATACATTTTTTTTTTCTATCATTCACAATATCGTGTTTGCGTTGACCAATCCATTATAAAAGCTTTCACGGGAACGATCACAATGCATTTTTAGTATCGATACGATTTTTTTCTGGTAACAGTGACGTTGAATATTTTTGTTAAATAAAACTGGGATTGCTATTGTTGGTTGGAAACGGGAATTTTATACCTTGTATTCTATTGATTTTGAAAATCTAAAAACAGTTTATAGATGTGAGATTAATTCGTGTAAAAACTTTTAACTTCTTACCGCGTTAGAACTAAAAGGTATCCTATGCGAGATTTTGAGAGCAAAGCTCTTTTGCTGATGCAGAATTCAAAATAATATTTTTTCGTTAAAATGTGACAAACTCATATGAAGTACTATCAGACAAATCATTATATTTCAAGAACACAGCCTCGATTACAATAAACGATTGTTAATCGAAATATTGGAGGCAAAGTTTCGTATATAAAAAGAGAAAAGGAGTACTGAAATTATTGCCGAGATTTAAATCAACTTGATTTAACAACATAACGATTTAAAATTATTTACTTTTCTTTTCGGTGGGTATCGCTTACTCATCAATTATTTTACCGTCGGAAGAAATGCTTTGTACCTCTGTTTTCCTCACCCCATCGACTACGTTCTAAGCCGGGATGCGATCTCATAGGAGACACCCTCAGGACGAAAATCACTCGGAGACCGAGACGGCTCGTACTTCGAGGCTGAGCCTATTACTCGCCCCCACGCCCGGTGAGGCTGTAAAGGTCAGTAGGTCCAACAGCAAAACGACATATAGACACAAAAAACATCAGTTTTGCAGTTGGAGCGAGTGAGCTAGTTTTACAATACTTCCGACACGTGTGTATTTTAAAAGAAAACAGCTTATATATAATTTCGGATGCTTGTCTCTGAAAAATAATGACCCCTTTAATAAGTTCTCATCAAGTTAACGATTCATTAGAAGAAAAATAAATCTCGTTGTCACACATTCGTAGCATGATTTAAGGATGAGGTGTAAAAAAAAAGATTATAGCAAAGATAATTTGGTTTACGATTAAAAAGATTGAGCAGCATTTTTGATCCTTTTAATTATACACACAAGACTGAAACGTATGTGTTATTTGGAGCGAATACAGGACATAGAGGTTTCCGTTTCCTGTCAATATAACCATTGGACGTAATTACATTTGCGACACTTATTAGATGGTAAGAAAATGTCTACTAGGTTCTGACGTATAACGGGATTGTATGTTAAACATATCCATCATTTACTTTGTATAATTTAAATATTACCTATGTTCCGAAGAAGTATGTCAAAGATGTACTCGGGCCACAGATCTACTAAACTCTAGAGCTCAAATAAATTTATTAAAATTGACGCGCAATTATTACAAATGAATAAGATAAGATCTTCTCAGAAATATTCGTACATATTTTATTGAGTGAGCCAAATACGATGAAGAAAAAATTAAATGTTTCTTCTCAAATATACACATAATATTTGTCAATAAAAGTAAACCACAATGGTTCATTACTTTTAACGTGCGTACAGAACCACAGACTACTAAACAAAAGGCAGAATAACCAAAAAAATTCGAAATCCACTTTATTACTTAGTCTTACTTCTACTTTAATTCCACTGTAATCAAGATTACGTTTCTTAAATAGGAAAGATTAAAATAATTGCATTAATAAGTTGATAGACTCATTTAGTCATAAAATCTATACTAATATTATAAATTAGAAAGAAAATCTGTCTGTTACCTCTTCACGCTTAAGCCAATGAACCGATTGTGATTAAATTTGCTATCGAAGTAGTTTGAGTTCCGGGGAACGCTACATTTCATAACTCACCCATCGAGGGTGAAAATGGGGGTTGACGGTTTGTGCGCTACAGGTTCATCTAGTATATTATTATGTTCATTAACATTTTATACGTATAGGCTATCGTGTATTGTTATGTCTCATTTTGATCAGAAAACTCAACTTATAACTGGAACTACTCCTTTATACCGCAGTATCAATTATTTTCCGAAGTCAATAAACCTTAATTAGTCGTCACTTCTGTCACCAATATGAGATACAATGGAATGATAAGTAATTAGTGAGAATCCTTTTCATTGTTCTAACAATAGATTACCTTAAAGCGTAACAGATAAAGATCATTTTTAAATGCAAATATTCTGAAATCCATACTGTCTGACGTAGGTAAAATTTGGTATTGTGATTAACCAAAAGCAGCAGCAGTAATATAAGCTCTGCTCTGGATTTTTGTAAACTAGTGATTGATATACGATACGATGATCATTGAAATGTTTAACGCGTACTTATTATCTGTTTTTATGATACGCACACATAGAAAAGTATTACACTCTTTACAATACAGCGCAAGCAATGCTTTACAGCTGATTGCATTTTTATTACACAAATGAAAAATATAGATATATTTTTAACTCATAGTGGACTTTTCACATGGAGATTTAATTATCCTCATTTGCTTCATATCCAAGTCCATAATTTTCAATAAAGAACTTAAATTAGCTACTGTAAAGTAAAGTCATTTTTTAGGAATTGATTTACAGGATAAAATGGCAGGGTCTTCATCTCGTTTCAATTACCTAAATTACGATTATTATAACTTGACATGACATAACTAAGTTCAAACTCACGAGGAATAGGATACAAATTAAAACGACATTATCGGATTTTTGTAAAATCAATATTTCCTAGACAGGAATCAAATACTTGTATTATTACACAGTTCGATAATGTCACAAATAGGTATCAAATACTGGGAAGTGCTTAACACTGGGCTGAGGTACATCAAAATAAAGGTAGTATTCATCACCCAAGACGATCAACATCACAAGCAGTTAGTAAACTAATTGTAGAATAAAAATCGATATGAATATGGGCGTGAATTTTTCACGTCGACTTTAAGTTTTCGCGGTGTATGTTATTCACGGTGCGAAGTATATTTCGGTTTAAATTGCAGTTATGACGTTTTGACTCTTGCAATTATTGTGTCGTTACGGAATTCGCACTGTGCGCGGATTAGTTAGTTATCGTGGCTGCGATTGGTATTGGTTGTTAAGCGAATGATCGCGGTTAACACTGGTATAGTGTATAAAATAGATTACCGTATTCCAAGCTCATCAAAGTAATTTAATCTGTCGGTTCTTTTAAGTAGAATCTATGATCATCTTTAAATTTAGAACAGTCTTGTAAAATGACAATTCAAACGTGTTTGTAAGAGCTCACTTGAATAAAATTGTCACTTAAAATCCGTACTATAATCAATTAATAGTTTAAAAAATTAAAAAACACGCACTAAGAAAATTACAAATGGAGCGTTTTATCCAAAAATAATAATTTAAAAAACTAAAAAACACGGTTTTAGTACGCACTAAAAATTACAAAAGCAAACTCTTTCATTTAATACCCTTATCATGGGGGTGCATTTCAAATAGCCAATCCACCATCTTGGATGTCCGCCATGTTGGATAAAGTCACGTGATAATTATTTTCGTATTCCTGACAGCAAACCCAGCAAACCAACATATTGGATTTGTAATTACATTTCTTAGCTAGTCATGTATTGTCATCAGAACTCAGAACGCGTGCAAAATTTCATCCTAATTGAAGACCGGGAAGTTGGTCAAATTAAGATTCTAAGATTTTCGTACATACATAGTTATAAGTGAAGCTAATATATTCGTGTTAAAATTAATAACACGCTTATATTATAAAATAATAATTTTGACGACCTCCGTGGTCGAGTAGTGTGTACACCGGTTTTCATGGGTACGCCACTCCGAGGTTTCGGGTTCGATTCCCGGCCGAGTCGATGTAGAAAAAGTTCATTAGTTTACGATGTTGTCTTGGGTCTGGGTGTTTGTGTTACCGTCGTTACTTCTGATTTTCCTTAACACAAGTGCTTTAGCTACTTACATTGGGATCAGAGTAATGTATGTGATGTTGTCCAATATTTATTTATTTATTATTTCTCGTTTCCCAAGTAGCGATTGAGTATTAGTGTGACCGGGACATATAAAAGCTTAAATTAAATCGAAATTACAAAATTCAATAAAATATCTGGCCGGTACAATAAAATTTTGACCTAAGCCGTTAAAATTACACAAATTTAAGATATATTTATACGCTGTGGAAAGTGGATAATTGTTTATCTATGTATAAAAAAAAATAAAGATTACAAAAAGGGTAATTGTGTACAGGTGTAAAAATATACAGCATATCGAGTAAATCTTGATCAATTGGAAAACCGTTACGAAGTAAATGCAATATATACTTTAGTGAGAAAAGCAAGAACTGCAATGAATCAACCTGCGAAGAGTCAACTAAAGTTGGACCAGCTCTTTGTCTGGATACAAACTACTTCTTGTTTGACACAGTACTCGTTTAAGGAGAAACCTATCTCGGAAAAACGACCCAGCTTGCGATAGTTAATATAAATTCTTTACTTTTAACACTTTCACAGAGACATCGTTTCTTAGCTTTAAATTAAACCTAAGAAACGATACATAGATGAATACAGGGATATATATGTGATTAATATATATATTTACTTTGTGCAACTCGTCTGGGTTTCACCACCCACCACTATTCTTCCATCAAATTGCAATATTTAGTATCGTTATGTTGTTGTGTTCCGTTTAATGGGTGAGTAAGTTAGTTTGAATACTTTACATAACATCTTAGTTCCGAAGGTTCGTGGCGCATTAGTTGATGTATATGGGCACCCGTCATCACTTACGTACCGTCAGATGGTCTATATACTAGTCTGCCTACCTATATTAAATAATAAAGGACGTTGCAACATCTCTTTGAGATTAATAGACTTCGACTGATTATCATGAAGGTTGCCAAATATAAGTATGTAATTTTTCATGAAGAACGTTTTTATTACGCACTTTGCTGGAATTCACCGCTAGATGGCGCTGCTTCATCTACTGTAACTATTAATTCTATCTCCATCGCTATGGCAATTACAAAAAATAGTCCATCACGAACTTTATTCCGGATCACAGTAAGTGTTCATAGTCGTAATACCTTATTGGAATAAGATACAATACAATTTCAAGTTTCATTTCAATGAGAATATTTATTCTGATTTTATTTTCATAGTCACGTCTACTAAATATATTAAGCTCCGTTCTTTGATTAAGTACGTGTTACGAGTTTTTTTGCCTCAATATCTTATTGACAACATGCAAAATTTACGAACTCAATACTTTTCTGTCCAATCAACGTGTTTGAAGCAACAACTTTGCAAGGATGTGCTTAGCTGCGCAAACCAATTTGCTCAGCTTTGCGCGTGGTACTTAATGGTGCGATTATTAAGCGTGTACCTTAATACCCTTTAGTTTATTGTCGTTAGAGTTTTGCGTGGTAGGACTTAGTGCAAGCCCGTCCAAATAGGTACAACTTATCCATTATTCCATACCGAGATGTTCCAGTGGTTAGAACGCGTGCATCTGAACCGATGATTTCGGGTTCAAACCCAGAGAAGCACCACTGAATTTTCATGTGTTTATAATTCCTCTCGTGCTCGGCGGTGAAGGAAAACATCGTGAGGAAACCTGCATGTGTCTAATTTCAACGAAATTCCACCAACCCGCATTGGAGCAACGTGGTGGAATATGCTCCATACCTTCTCCTCAAAGGGAGAGGAGGCCTTAGCCCAGCAGTGGGAAATTTACAGGCTGTTAATGTAATGTTAATGTATCCCTTATTCTGCTCACAAATATTTGTCTTCATGTTTTGAACTATGTTCCAGTACAGCATGTAGTTCATGCGGCCCAATATAATTGTAGTGGGGGTTTGATGGTTTACGGAATTCTGATATTTCTTGAGTACTTATGGCTATGAGTAATAAGACCACTACTATAATACAAGTCACTTTCCGACCTGCCATCTAATTTTAAGAAAAGAAAGGTTAATTTCTATATTTGTTTATGAACTAAATCTAATTATAAACTAATTACATAATAGTAATAAGCAATAACGAGTAATTTTAATTGATACAATTTAATAAAACATTGAAATGTTTCTCTTTGTTCCGTACCGTACCGTGACTACGTTTCAAATAAAATACGACTCAATTTGAGGTGAGGCGTCTGCAATCAATACCTGTACTAAGAGAGTAAGATAAAAGCGGTACTGATTTAAGATAGCACGTAAGACGTTTCTCTTCTGAAACTAAGGTTTTATCAGGGATCATTTATTTTAAAGTTACCTCTTAGGTGATTATATTGTGGTAATCTATGCTTATATATGAATCTAAAGAGATTTTATATTTGATCGTCAATTTATTGATCACGCTATCAACGGGATTTTCAGATTAACAGTACAAAGGTCATCAACTAATTATGTAATACTGATATTAGCTTCTAGTGTTTTAATCATATTTACCATTTGATCTTGACCGAAATTATCTGTGACATACCTATTTTGCTTTGAATGAAGTTTATCATGTTATCGTTGTTAGTAAGATTTGTCATCAAGAAATTTAGCATTTAAAATTGGACATTTAGTAGCACCCTTACCACTTTAAGAAATATTGAACACCCGTATAAGCTTCGTGGCATTTCTTAGTAATATAATGTAAATATTCCGTACAACGTCAATGTGTCAGGAAGATAAAAACGTATTGGTTCATCTCGTGTCTGCTCTTGCTTATTTCCTAATTACTTTAAAATCGAAACCTGGTGATGTAATTGATTGCTGATGAGGTAGAGCCATAGCTATAGCCATAACCGCCAGTAGTCTTATAACTGACGATTATATAGCTTGAATATACAACTGGGCATAATTACTAAATTTTTTTGCAATAGTTGCAAATAATTGCTGCAAAATAAAATTCAAAATAGCTTGATTTTGGCATCAAATTCAAGTATCAATAATATAGTGCTCATTTAAGATTTTCTATCAATAAAAAATATTCCTTTTTTTTTTAAATAACAAAACTTGCTGAATATTCCACTTAATGTTCTGCGATTTTTTAGTGATTCTGACCAATTGACCATTCTGATTTTATAGACGTTAACAACTGCATGATCTTAACCGAATCAAAGCACAACAAAATACTACATAGATAATTATAATTTCAGCAATATAAGTTTCAGTTGTATTATTTAAAGCAATTACAGCTTTACTGTATGTAGATCCAGAAGGAAATGCACTCAAGATAAGTATTCGTGGTTTTTATAGTGCCATACAATTTATCGACTTTTTTGTATTGTTGAATAAATAAAGAATATATTTTATCAAACGCGAACGAAACAACGTAAAGCCGTTGGTCCTGCGCCTGAACTGTTCCGGTCGTGTCGGATTTGCCGTCGGATGCCATCGGATCATAAAAGTAAGGGAATAGAGAGTGCACCTGTGTTTATGCACTTGCGCACAATATGCCCTGAGTGGTCGGCTGGGTTCCGGTGCGATTTGCCGTCATGACTAAAATCGGCCGGATGCCATCATCATCATCACCAAATTGTTTAAAAACAGTAGAACCGTGCAATTATTTTCAAAATATAATATGCTGATATGGTCTAATGGTTAAAACATGTTTGAAAAACAATTTGAATTGAAGATTGCAAGCTAAGGCCCAGCAAGTAGCTAAGGAAACTCGCATGTGTTGTGTTGCATCCACATACATGCATGAAAGCATGACGTAATAAGTTTTAACATACATACATAAATGTAATCAATTGATTATTAAAATTAACATTTTGAAGACCTGCTTTAAGAGGTTTACGTTTACGTATATTATAATGAATTTAGTAGACTCGAATATTTGCTTACTAGGCGAGAATATTATCCGCAGGGTTCTAACAGTATTTCCTAACTAAATGCTTAAGTCCTAAGTCAACAGCAATTACGAAATACTTGATTTTCCCTATGTTAGTTTAGTAATACTTTACATAATTATCATGTAATGTTTATTTTATTTAAAGAGCTTTGTAAAATTATTGGTCATAAACAGAGCCGTCTCAAGCTATGCTGGGGCCCTTGGGCACCCATGAATGTGGGGCCCTTTTGGTAGATATTTACTACCATGTACAAATAATTTGCTTATGGCCAGGCCTTAAGTATAGTTTCAAATAAACGGTGTGGTAATTTTCGTGTATTCGTAGAAATCTGATTGGTTGTACAATCTTATGACTATTTTATAGCCTTTTTTGATAAATATTTTACTTATTTCTTACAAATATATCATTTTCGAAAATATACGTAGCAGTCAACGTGAGAACAAACGTGTGAAAGAGGTTGCTGGTTCATCGGGGCTCTCTCGGGATGGGGGCCCTGGGCACGTGCCCCATGTGCCCTATAATGGTCATAAATCTAATTGTACATAATGTCAATAAGAGGAAAAATTGGCTCGGATACAGGAAAAAACATAATCGTATTCCAGTCCTAAACGACGAAATAGCCTAGTGGTGAATTTACGATAAATAATATGTATAAAAATATTAATATACATTTTATTTTCTAATATTTTCTATCTTCTATTTGTGTCTTCTATAATATTATATATATATTTACACTTGAATCTCGACGAATTCGAGTATTGCAATATTAAACCAAAGCAAGCATCACTGAATTGTCATGTACTCAAATTGTGATATATAATTCATTGCTTATAATTCATTTTTCATTCATCGCGGTGTAGGAAAACATCGTGACGAATTCTGTACGTATCCCTTTCAAAAGAAGGGGAGGCCGTTATTCAACCGCAAGCTGTTACTTTCCTAATGTATTCGTGTTTTGGAAATAATATTAATCGAATCAGAGAATTATTGATTATTTTGTTATATTTTGATTTATATGTTCATACCAATTAATTTCAACGTTAATGAAGTGTTATATACTGATTACTTGGTGCTCAGCTTCGGCTTTGTGCAAGCCCATATCTAGAGGGCCGCGCACAAAAATACCATCATCTCATCATTTAATCTACCGATAAACTATTTAGTATTGTTATGTTTCAGTTAGAGCGAGCCAGTATTACTGCAGGTTCAAGGGACATAACTCGTAGTTCCCAGTCTTAGTTAAAATCTTAGTTCCCAATGTTCTATAAAACTTTATCACATTTGATACGACATTTTATACAATTTCTATCATACATTTAGCAGTCTCGAAGGTTTCTCATTATCTGACATATCTTAAGTACTTCTGATAGATTACTGTTTATAAGATATGAAGAAAATGGCGAGTTTTCAAAGTATATACCTATACTTTATGTTTGTATGTGAGTTATGGGACAACAGACTAATTAATTAAGATCGACCGAGTTTGAAATTTCAACGCCCGAGGGTGTCGTAAAGCAAACTTCAGTGGCGTGTGTCAATGAATTATGCTCAGTATTTCTGAGTTTACGTAACCATGAGACCATTGGTATGCATTCCTTACAACTAATGTATACTATTCATCAAAGCGTTATGATGTATGTATTACGTATACGAAAGGATACAAATTTACTTTAAAAACTACAGCGGAACTCAGTTTTAGTGACTAGATCGCTATTGCTGGCTGTGCGCAGATGAATCGAAGGATTAGTACGAAATAGAATTTTATTCATATTATTAACGTAGGTTTGTAAATACATAATATAATCCAAATTTGTAAATCTGGTCTTTCGAGAAGTACACTTCTTCTTGATCTTTTAATGTATTTGATTTTTTTTTAAACCATATACGTTCATAGTGGTCCTCTATGATGACGGAAAATCCCTTTCCCAGAAATTTCTCCTGATCCCAGACAGAGAAAAATTAATTCAGATTTTCTATGATATTTCCTGTTGAAGATTTTTTTTTGTTTTGGAGGAGAGTGTTTTGTGCTTTGTGAGTCACTTGACTATGAACAAATACTGATAAAAAAATAGATAACATTAAGTGCTTAAATATATATATAAATATGAATTAAAAATAGTTACTGTATAAATCTTGACCGCGTGGAATGGTGGCAAGAATGCTAGCAGCATTTCCCTATGAAACTATGAACTGTTTCAGATTATTTTGTGATTCTATATCTACACTGTCCTAACTGCAATTTCTTTTATTTTAATATCAGCTATATTTTCGTTTCACGGTTTGCTTGTGCTTATTGTGTTTGTGTTAATGTGGTTGTTCGTATAAAATTTGCTACGTATATTGTAGCGTTACCTTGGCTGACACCGACTCCAAAAATAACAATAATTGTAACTATATTATATTATCGTAATAACTTTGTTGACTTTTAAGTAGTCTAAATATTTTTAATTACATTTTAGATAATAAATCTAAAAAATATTTTGATCATTGTTTGTTATTTATAGGTATGTCTTAAGTTAGATTTAAAGTGGGTAGGTACATACTTATCTCCTTGCGTGGAAACACAAAGATCGTACCTACGTATTGGTAAGTAGAATAAGTAACTTGATTATTAAGCTGTAGAGTAATACGTATATTTTTTTACTTTTTAGAGCATATTAATTTGTTTCTTTTGAAGTCGGTTTTTTTTACTCAAAATTTTTGTTTATTATTTGATTTTTAGTGAATCTGAAGTACACTTACTATTTTTTCTGATATCTAATATGGGTAGACCTACTAAACGTGATGCTCATATGAGACAGCGCCGATTAAATGAAACGAACGAAATCAGGGAGAAACGCCTATTTCAACAGAGAAAATCTACCTCGAGGGTAATTTAGTAAGAGACTTGCGAAGAACGCAAAAATAGACTTTCAAAATTGCGACTTTACATGAAAAAAGTTTTGAAAAGGGAAAACATCGAAAAACGTAGTCATCGTTTGAAAAATATTGAAATATTTACTTTAAGTATTTAAATAACATGTGATTTTAACAATATGAAGTTACATGAAAATAAAAATCGTTTTTCTTGCAGGAAGCATCAATTGTATAAAATGTATTTCTTGCTAATTGAGTAAACATAATAAGTAAAGCATTTTGACTTTGTCCGCATTTAGACATAGAAGAGTTTTTTGTTCCTTGTGGAACTACTATATTATGAGGAGGAATTATTATCCTGTACGTGAAGACTAGCAAGAAAAAAAAAACATTTTAAAGAGATTGATTCTGTTAATAAAGTATATTCATTATAATAATTGTTTTAAGAATGTAATATGTGAACACAGTTTTTTAAATTATTTTAATAATAAACGAGTTTTGTCAAATAAACAAATTCCAAATCTTTAATTTATCTTTTAAATACTTATTTATTACCCTTTTATGTATTAAATATATGATGTACAAGTTATGTCAAATTGCAATAAACAAATGCAATTTAAGAATTTAAGAAAAACGACCATTTATTGAACTAAACATATGTGTAATAAAAAATATCAATACACTTAGAAAAACAGATTAAAACACCTCATTTATTTTACTAACTACATCGAATAACATTCATGTTTTCAAAACACGTGTAATGAAAGCGTGAGTTTTGATATTTTTATATAACAAGTTAAAATACGCGGACTAAACAGCACTTGCCCGTCAAGCGGAATACATTTTTTTCAAATTGTGTTATGTTTCTAAGCTACTTGATGCTGATATACAAAAAATAAATGCTTAATATTTTTTATTATATGTTACAATTTTAAAAACAACTGCAGATTTGACGCAACGGAAGATTCGACCGAGTATCATTAATATGTTCCTCAGAATTGAAGAGTTCGGTTACTTTGTAATGGATCCCATGATCCGAACCTAACCAAAGTGACATCAAACTATCCTTGAACCATATGCTTTACAATAAATAAAGAATCATCAAAATTGGTTGACGTGATATTGAGTTATTCGTCCATTTGTCGCGCACATACTTAATGCAAATTTAAGACTTATATGGTTTTCTTATGGATGCCATCATCAGAACTGGACCAAATTAAAATGGAACAACACGGGAAGCACTAGCTTTCAATTAAAAAACAAATCATCAAAATCGGTTCACCCAGTCAAAAGTTCTGAGGTAACAAACATGAAAAAAAAAATACAGACGAATTGATAACCTCCTCCTTTTTGAAGTCGGTTAAAAATATAAAGTTGATTGATTGTTTGTTCTTTCCTTTCCTTTCGTTTTCTTCTAAACAATGAGATCAATAAATTATACAAGTGAGACTTGTGCAGTATATTTAGTAAATACATTAAAATTGTCTTGTCATGTTTATAAATATTTTATCTTGATGAAAACTGTACATCCTACCGAATATTCCAAAGCGCAACAAATGCTGGTTATCAGTAGAATATAATATAAGAAATATGTGGTACATCCCGAGAAGTGATTGTACACATCCCTAGAGCAAAGGATAAAATGCAACATTTTTATACGCATAAATATACTGAAATGAAAACGCTTAACAGTATGGATTACGTCACAGCGCTGCACGCTGGAAGCGAGAGATGAATACTTCATTACCACGGAAATAGGGCAAAGGTTGCATTTTAGACGGCTTTGTTGATTTTATTTTTTGTTATTAGCTTTTCGTTTGATACTATACGTTTAATAATTGTTTATGAATAAGCTGTTTATTAATTATGATGATAATTAAAATGCAAATATAATTTCTGAGATGACGTAGCATTGGTCACTGAAAATTTGAAAATAGAATTATGTATATTCAAACATAGGGTTTTACCGGAAAGCCCGTTGAATTGGATACTGTATTTTTATAACAATGTATGTGATTGTATTAATTTATGTATATTTATTTTAAGCTAACATATCTTAAGCAATTTTTACCCTTCAGAGACAGTACAATAGACACAATAGTTAAGTAATTGTTTTGACGTCGTAAGCGTTTACTGTCCCAAAAGGTGTAATTCATTATTGGACGACTTTTTTAAACTTTAATTATTTTTAGGCACCGAGATAAATAAATACGACCGTGAACTTTTTTTTTTATTTATTAGATAAATGTGTGATAAAACCGCGATATGTAGGACTAATTTAAAGATAATTATTAAGAGCCTTGAATTATATTTGGTTTCTTAATAAAAAAAAAAACAATTTTAAAATAACAATACTAACTTGCAATTATAACATATTCAAGAACATCAGATACTTATGAATTTATGTTGCTATATATTTAATTATATGTTAGACTAAAATATCTTTACGAACGTTCATAATCATTATATAAAATCGTAGAATGTTCTTAAAGCGAGTTTATTATTTACATTAAATTTATTTATCAACAAGCTAAACGAGATATAATTGAATATTAAAATATTCAACAAGAACGCGCTGAACATCACAGTACGTCATAAATTTGCAATTTGGAGAATCAACCGGTTTCGTTAAATATGCAAAATGCATGCATACCTTAGAAGCATATAGTCTCAAATCCACATAAATGTTTACTTCCAACTAAAATCAAAATTGTAATTATGAAACATTATAATACAAAATGTAATTATCCGTGTGGTTCAAGCTTGGTTACTAGGTACCAAGCGATACTGGGCTCTGTGCAAGCCCGTCTGGGTAGGTACCATCCACTCATCAGATATTCTATCGCCAAATAGTAGTACTCAGTATTGTTATATTCTGATTTGAAGGGTCAGACGCCGGTTTTAACCACCTTAGTTCCCAAGATTAGCGGTGCATTGGCGATGTAAGGAATATTCAATATTTCTTACAGTGCCATTGTCTATGAGTGGTGGTCCACACTTATCATCAGTTGGTACATTTGCTCGTCCGCCTACCTATGTCATAAAAAAGAGCAGACTTATAAAGTGTTTGTTCAGCACATCTATATATCTAGAACGAAAGTATCTTTATTACCCGCATCGTAGTAAACCAATCACACAATATTTCTTTTCCCTAGAAGAGCATTGCGTTTTCTATTTACTATATCTGATATTATCCAGCACATCTTGAAACTTCATTTTGTTCAATACCAATCTCGAACTGAAATACCTCGGTAGTTAAAACATCTCAAATTTAACCGAAAATGGACAGACTGGTAATATTTATTTTCTTAATATTTTTTCCTTTACTACAATTATTATGCAAAGATATGCAAGGTCATATAAGTTATACATTGAAAAAATACTCTATGTGTGTATTAGTAACCTGTTAGATATTACTCTGAGCATAAAATATACAAAACATTTTTGTTAGTATTAATATTATTTATTTCACATAATTTGCAAATCTTTCGCTTTACAGTCAAAAGCGTTACTGACTCTTAGTATTCGCGTAAAAGAAGTTTCAATTTGATGCCTCTTCTTGGGATTGATAGTATGTGTCATAATTTCTGGAAAACATTTGTTTTTATTTGGACGTATTATTTAAAAATGCACGCTGATTTATAGTATCTTGATTCCCATTTCTTTTTAAATTCCTCACTTATGGTTTTCTTGAGAGATTGTTGGACACGCATCATTGTAAGGGGCGTTATTCTCATTGAGTGCAGCTGATCGGGTAAGGGCGTTTCCCCCTGTAAACATCGTGCACTCAACTAAAATATTTTGGTACGTGTATAATTGTATAGCTACCACATGCATATGAGCAGCGTGTTAGAATAAGCTTCAAACCTTCCCCTGGACAAGAGAGAAGGCCCATAACATAAACATAATCAGCCTGTAAATTTCCCACTGCTGGGCTAAGGCCTCCTCTCCCGTTGAGGAGAAGGTATGGAGCATATTCCACCACGCTGCTCCAATGCAGGTTGGTGGAATACACATGTGGCTGAATTTCGTTGAAATTAGACACATGCAGGTTTCCTCACGATGTTTTCCTTCACCGCCGAGCACGAGATGAATTATAAACAAATTAAGCACATGTAAATTCAGTGGTGCCTGCCTGGGGTTGAACCCGAAATCATCGGTTAAGATGCACGCGTTCTAACCACTGGGCCATCTCGGCTCAGAGAGAAGACCCAGAGAAGGCCCAGTGGGACCATTTACAGTCTTATACTTACTTATCCATTTATTTGCCCTTGCACTAGTTATTTAATATCGAACAAGGAAGTTATTTTTTAATCGGCTGAGCTAAAATTTGGCGCTTTTGGTTTTGAGTGACAGTAAAATTTAAATCTTTCAATGACATGAAATTAAATTAAAATTACGTATGCAATACACGTCATTATCAATTTTCAAATTAAAGTCCACCATCGGCTTGGAATGAAAAATGCCTTGACCTGAACCGTTGAACGAAAATTGGCGGTTTTTTTGGTCAGTTTTTGATTGATTACATATTACATTCAATATAAGAAATAAACAGTAGCAACTATTTCATGTCCAAGGCGTCTTGTCATCTATGAACTCACCAATTTTACGTTTTGAATACAAGCGTTCTTTTACATTTTTTTTTTAATTATTCGCATAGTACCGAAAGATTTTATTCTGTGAAAGAAACTATAACTATAAAATATACTAAGGGAGCTGTATCGACATTGGAATAGTCTTATTTTTTTAACGCCGCAGACTTAGTATATTAGCCAATCTGTTATCTGCTACATATATAAATTTACTGACGCAACGCATAGTCTAAGCTGGAATACCTTTGGAAATGTAGCGCAAAGGATGAATCTTTAAAATTTCTTCTTAAAAATCCATCAAATGGATTAATTAGTTAATAAAAGTTTGTATAGAAATTAATCATTTCTAAAGTAAAAAATATGATAAATGATATTCAAGTTTCTATCAATGAGTGAAAATAGCTGTTTCAGCGTTTTTAAAAATACATCATATGATCTCAGGTACATGGATATTGTTATAAATTATATTAACTGTTTAAGAACATATTATATATAAGACCTCATTTTAAAGAACATTTTTATTGTTTTATTTGTTCTAATTCCATTCATCCTCTTTGCTACAATCAAATTTATATATTCTGTATGAAAAACAACAATTACATTTCAAAAATATTTGCGGAATATAATCACTAAATTCAGTATGCTGGTTTCGGGAAGGATGACCTAGCGTAGATGGTAAATTAGTGCTACAAGTTTAGCTTAAGCTATTATTTTCGTTGTTTCTATGTATCTGTGGAATGCATTTCTGAAATATGCTAAATGTTTATAGGAAGCTACCAGTTTTTCGTCATCAAAAATATCTTGCATTTATTTTAAAATCTATGATGCCCTCGAACAGAATTTCAGGGAAATACGTGTAGCGCGAAGCGGTAATCACATTATAACTCTACAGATATATCCGACAGGAAACGTGCATTTTCCCGAGAGAAAAATATATTTTACGAGTATATCCTGACAATCCGTTGTTTCATGAAAGGAGGTCCAACTAACAAACATTCAATTTTATAACAAGAAATGATGCTTTATTAATAAATTATTGTAAGTACCCATACTGGATGGATCTAATTATATTTTTCAGTAAGTAGAAGAAGTCGTTGGTCTCGTCATCGAGATATAAGGCGGCAGTTTCCGAATTCTTGTGTTATTGGGTTTTTCTATCGATAGATTTTTAGTAACAGCCCAGAGTCTGCAAGTTGGAAGTTTGTACACCGTGCCTCGAATAGCACGTAAAGCCGTTGGTCTTGCGCTTGAATTCTTTCCACCTTGCCGTTTAATCGGATTATGAGAGTAAGAACTAGAGACTGCACCTGGATTGTTTACACATTTGTGCACTATAATAAGTATGTTCTACGTTATTGGCTGGTCTTCCTTAAGCCGCCATTACCGAAATCAGTCATGACGACATAATCATCAAGCCATCTGACTAAATACTGACCTGTTTTGTACTATTTTTTATTTTTATTGGAAGGTAAAAGTACAAATTCCTTTTATTCTGGACAAATTCTCCTTCCTTATAGATACAGGTACCGCTTTGCGCTGTTAGCTATCGTACCTTAGACATCGTAGCCCTCGTACCTGTTATAGAACTTGGTCTCTCAACAATTTTTTTTTAAATTGGAATATAAAAGTTCAGTACGTAGATAGGTCTGTACAAGGCCCTACTCTATTGTGGACTATCACGATCAACCTTCAATTTAAAAATTACGTCAATTAATTCATCATATTAACTTATATAATTTGGTTATAAAATTATATTAATATATAAATAATATTAATGTTACGATTATGGGACTGTTATATTCGTTTTACATAAAATAATAGTGGCAAAGATCCTTTTAAAGGAATTACAAATACTCCTATGCGGGGTGCATATTCTGTTAAGGTTAAAACTTGTGCAAGGCATATCAACGACAGTAGCCCAATTATATCGCTATTGAAGCTTATACACCTTACTTATATGATTTACCTTACTATTTCGTTTATTGTTTTTATGTTTTATTATTAACTAGTTTTATCTAACGTTTATAAAATCTCGTCTCGTCTCATCAGATATTCTACCGCCAAACAGCAGTACTCATTTCAAAGGATGAGCCAGTGTAACTACAGGCACAAGGGACGTAATATATTAGTTCCCAATGGTTAATATTTCTTACAGACCATTGCCTATGGGTGGTGGTGACCACTTACCATCATATAGCCCATTTGCTCGTCTGCCTACCTATACCATAAAAAAACCTATATTCGATATAATTTAAGGTCTTAATTTAGTTATATGTATATACGTTCGTTTTTTATCTGACGATATCAATTAAAACAATGCTTTATACGTTATTGAATATCCAAAGTGATATATGAGTAGATTTGATGAAATTGCGAGTGGACGCAAATAGGACGCTTTAAAGGCTTTTTTTGTACGAAAAATGTGTTCAGGGACGTGTGAAAATATCTAAAAAAAACTCTTTCCACGTAACTGAATATCAATCTTCAGTGACGCGTGGACGAACCGGAGTAGTTTAGCGGGATTTACGTGTGATTTAAAACGAGTTACCATTTATAATTTAGTATCGATGCTGGTATTAGAGATATAAAACTTATTATATAGTTTAATAAATATCGTGATGGTTATGAAATTCTGATCGTTTTCGGAAACGACAGCAAATCTCAAACTGATTAGCGAAGTACTCATGATATAATCTGCGTAAGTGTGAGCCCATACAGATGCCTCTCTCTTCTCACTCATAATACGATCGGTCGGTAAATCGGATACGATCGGAAATAGTTCAGGCGCAAAACCAACGGCCTGATGTACTTTCCGAGACACAGTTGTGTACATTGTACACAGACACAGTGGTGTACAGTGTACACAGAATTCCATTAAAGAGATCGAGGGGATTTTGAAAGAAGAATTCAATCACTTTTTATCGGACCGAACTTTTTTTTTTATGGCATTGGTTGGCGGACGAGTATAGGGGCCACCTGATGGTAAGTGGTCACCACTGCCAATAGACAGGCGCTGTAAGAAATATTAACCATTCCTTACATCACCTATGCGCCACCAACCTTGGGAACTAAGATGTTATGTCCCTTGTGCCTCTGATACACTGGTTTACCAAGGTTTGATTCTCGAGGTTGCAGACCTCTGATTCTCATGTCTAGCCACTAGACCAACGAGGTAGTCAATAATATCATTGAATTTGTAAATCGTAATGTGGTGACTCAATAATACTGCATTGTATTTTATTATTTTTATAGTACTCGTATATATGTTATCACGAGTATTATATTTGTGTGTTTATGTTAAGTTTTTAAATTTATTTATATGTATATTATTGAAGAATGCTTGGCTAATTAGGGTGTATCTATATATTTTGTTCACATTCTCATCGCGTTATTCAATTGTACTTTCTTTTCAAGGTCACGTGAAGTGAGTCTCGGATCGAAAAGATCGGTCTTTGTGCGTTATTTCTTTCTTGTATTTTATAATTTTGGTTTATCAAAATTATTCGGTTTCACAATATTTGAACCATAGTTAATTGAAAAATTTAAAAATAGTTATTTAAAAAAAAAAACTCGTCACTCACGAGATACTCTATAATTAGACTCTATGTTTTATAGGAAGATGTATATGTGTGTAAATATACAAATTAAAAGTATTTTTTATGATATAGGAAGGACGGGAAAATGGAACAACTGGTAAGTTTTCACCATCGGCCATAGATATTGCCGCTGTAAGAAATATTAACTATTGCTAAGATCACCAATGCACTCCTAACCGTAGGAAGATTAAGGTGTCATTCAAAGGGAAGATAAATGTCCCTTGTGCCTGTAGTTGCACTGGTTTTTTATGTTGGTTAAGTTGGTTTTATGTTGGTCACCATTTCAAATATAACGCAATAATACAAAGTATTGCTTTTAGGGAGCAGAATGAAAAGGTTTTTAACAAATACCATAACATCAGTAAGTATGATTTTTGCTTTCTTAATATATATACTGTCAATAAATTTATATAATAAGATATCTTTAAAGTAATTTAACCAACAATATCTTCAAAATCACATGAAACTAATATTCACATCACACCATTGACCATAAATATCTAATATACAGCAAACAAAAAACACGACAAAGGACAAGTACTTTTTTAATGAGATTTGTTACTTAACCATGCAGCTCTATTGTAATTTGAATACATTTAATATGCAAGAATTCCATGTACAACATACATATTTCCGCACGAAGTTTTCCTTGAGCATACAATAATTATAAACGCAATGGAAACTGCGTACTTGACTTAATTTGAACTCGCGTCCTTTGATTAAAATCAACGTTATATATCCACTGCGGTATTTCAGCTGAAATAATGGATTCGGTGAATTATTGTCCAGAGTCCTTCGTGTAAATTTCCGAGGGCAGAACGAAGCGTAGGTATTTCTAATAAAGGAATCCAGTGTTCACATTTTATTCAGATTTTCATCCATACATATGAATTAGGGGAAGGTTCGTATTAATAATTTTTCAGAATTGCAGAATATATGAGTCTGATAAAGTTAGTCGTTGTACTAGACTAGACGGCGAATCGATTATTTGAATCAATGTTGCTGCCAATGTACGACGACGGAAGCGGAATATTGAAATTAATATAAAATTATAATTAAAAATAAAATCATAGAATTTGTTAATACGATGAATATTTTTTCTTAAAGACAGCCTGTAAATTTCTCACTATGCTATGTTAAGGCTTCTCCCTTTGAGGAGAAGGTTTGGAGTTTATTCCAGCACGCTGCTCCAATGACGGATGGTGGATACACATTGTGGCAGAATTTCGTTGAAATGAAACTCATGCAGGTTTCCTGATGTTTACCTTAACCATCGGAGATGAAACACAAATTAAGCATATGAAAATTCAATGGGCTTGTCTGTGTTTGAACTCGCAATCATCGGCCAAGATGCACGTGTTCTAACCACTGGGCCATCTCGGATGTCTTTTTTCTTATTATTATAAAAATGTATAGCAACAAATAGTATATACAGATGATGTGTCACTTACAAAGACGGTAGTAGGGAGTGGTGTCGGACAGAGCCGTGTTTGCAAATGAGTGTCTTGCCGTTTGCCGTCACGGAATACGAGTCGATCTTCCTCTCAAGTCGCACCAACAATGTTTGCTCCCGCAATATAAGCTTGTAAGCTTGACATTCATGTTAATGTTTTTACTATAAACAGCCGAGTGTAGTTGTTAATTGGAAACCTAGGTAGTTGTTTATTTCTAGAGAGCGAATGATTGTAGATTTTTGTTTATAAATAATTATCTCCATAGTCTTTTGCGTTCGTGACGTTTTCATAGTTTACTTCTTTTGATGTGTTCTATTATTTTATACAACTGCGAATTTAAAAGTAATTTTCAAAATATATATATATTTCTTAACTAGACTACGTGTGTATTCATAATATTTGATGGCCTCGTTGGTCTAGTCGCTTGATATATGGCAACAGACTCCGCGATACTAGGGTTGAAGGTTGGGCCGAAAAGTTAATGAGTTTCTTTATTGAAAAATTCGCTAGAAATTGGAAGTCTCATCAAATTAGAGAGTGCACCCATGCTAGCGTACATACTTGTACAGTTTAATATGTTCCGCGTAGAAGGCAATTCTGTCTTGAAACTGGTCGAAGTTGGTCAGGACGCCATCTTTATCGTATTAATAATAATAAAACTTTATTGGAGTATTTTACATCTATAAAAACTTAAGCATTCATTACATTCAATAAAGGCAACCTAACCGTATCTTACCTAGACAGTGTCATCAGTTACGTACATATCCAGTACAGATACACGTTTACACATAATATAATGTATTATATTTATTCTGTATATAAAATAATCATATTTTAATTTATATGTGAATATAACAGAAGCAATGTCTATTTTTTTTCTAATTACATAAATATTATCGTATACCTAAAGATTATAACTAGTTTTATGAAAGACTAAAAATAATGTTAATATTTTTTGCAGTGCCAACATTTTCAGACGACTTAAACAATCATGTGGCCCTTATACTCGTCAGCCTTTCTAGTATGAATAAGAAAAGGAAATCATTTTGGAGACAAAAAAATGTTAAAAAATAATAATATAAATAAATATCAAAAACCTCGCTTCTCTAGAAGAGAAGATTCATATTTTATTCCACTATGCACCAAAGCGAAGTTGAATTTAAAGGAAACCCTAGTCGATATACAATATACATGTTTCTAGATTTCATCTGACGGCAGTTTTGTTCACGATGTATATTATCAATGTATTATAAACACAAATCAAGCCACTGCTGTGGCTTGCCCTGTTTGCCAGGGTTTGAACTCGGCATAGATTCACGATTTCCATCTATCTCATATTAAACGTCTTGTCAACAGATTTCTATAACGTACAGAATCAAACTCATAAGGGATCTTATAACGTATATATTTTGGATGTTTTATATTCAAAAGTTAACATCAACTTCCAATGTCGATATATCGAAAAATATTATTATGAAATTTATTTAACACGCGACGACAAACTTTATAATTTGCCAAATTTTAGCAATTTTATAAAAATTAACTCCATATTCAACCTGAAAAATAATTGTATTTATTAAGTTTTGTATTTGTTACTTTATAAATAAACTTTTGGTTTCGCGTAATATATCCGATTTAGCTGGATCAAGGTGGAAACTAAACCGGTGTCTTTCCTATGCTTATTATTAATATGTTGCATGTGTAATTGACTATTTAATCATAAAATTAAAACAAAAAATTAATTAACGCAATAACATTATATATTTATTAATCAAATAAATGAAAGTTTATATATAATTGAAAACTACAGCATTATTTCTCAAAAAGGCTGATGCCTAAACTCGTCAAATATTTTTTTTGTTTTAATACATTAACGAGGTAGTTTGAGTATATTATCTTAAATATATCGTGGATTTTAAATCTAAATAAATTTTTGAACCAGTTATCGAATTTTATAAAATATTGAGTTACTTTATATTTACTTGGTAGGGTTTTGTACAAGCACGGCTGGATACCACCCAATCATTAGTTATTCTTCCGCCAAACAGCAGTACTCATTATTGTTGTGTTTAGGTTTGAAGGGTGAGTAAGCCAGTGTAACTACAGGCATAAAGTACCTAAAAACTTAGTTCCCAAGGTTCGTGGCGCATTGGCGATGTAAGGAATGATTAATATTTCTTACAGCGCCATTGTCTGTGGGCGATGGTGAACATTTACCGTCAGGTGGTCCATTTGCTCGTCCGACAATGGATTTCTTAAAAAAAAAATCACCTACTGATATTTTATGACTGACATATTTTATAAATTCAACTTTCATCCGATTTCATTATATTCAATCCACAATAGAACCAATTTTTATCAGATAAAGCCATCAAAGATATCATATTAGTCAATTCGTACCGTTTATTTTGGAAAACAAAAATATTATTTACCAATAATCTGTAATATATAAACGTTATACTTAACTAATTTCAATGTATATTATTGTTATTGCAAATTGCGATCCTTGTAAGGGTCCAATTACAGAACTCAATTATACATACGGAAGTGTTAATGACATTTTAGTTGAATGAAGGGCTGTTCTTTAAGTTCGATGTCCTCATAATTATAAAGATGCGCTTGAAACACTGTTAAATTCGATAGCTGTTTTAGAGTTGGTAAAAATGACGAAAGTTGCGGAATTTCAACTTTTGTATTATTCCCAGTGACAAGTGACCGGTTAAAAGATAAGCGTCCCCTCCCCGCACCCCGCATTCACGGTGAAGCAAAGCAAACATACACAAACGAATTCCTTGTTATTTAAATTAATTTATTATTAATCTTTAAGATAATCTCTACGGCAGCATATCCCAAATTTCTATAATATTAGCGACAACTGAAATTAATCTATATTTAAAGCAAAAAGATTTAGTATTAATAGGCGTTAAATTGTTCCTTAAGTACAAACTAGAAACACGCCACAGAACAAGATCGTAAATTTTAGAACGTCGACATAATAACTATAGCATTTAAAATAAACACGAATGAAAACTTAATTCTCTTTCAAAACTTTACGTGTGTCAGTCAATGCTAATCTAACAGTGTTATCAGTAATTCTTGACATTGTACCTAAATAAAATAATATCTTGAAGAAATGTTTTTAAGTAAATGAAATTCAAATGGAATGTGTATTCTTAGACTTAGCGCTGTCAGTGTGTATTTGTAAATTATATGAGATCTCTTATTTAGGGCACCGCAAATGTCAAATATCATTCCAAATTGCCTTTCAACACATTTTCAGAGAAAAAGGAAATTTTATTATGTAGGAATAATACAAGCCTTTTTGAGAAAATATTTTCCATCGAGTGTTTGTTGGTTAAAATTTCGTTTTGTGATAAAATGAGAATTTAGAATGTGAGTATATAATAATAGGCAAAATTAAACAGTTCGGTATTTTTCTCCTCTGTTTGACAATCCCTTTACAAATTTTTTTTGGTAGCGGTAGACGCAATATTTCCAATAAAAATTGAGAATAGAAGCAAAAAAACCGGTTCGAAATTTAAATTCATTATATGTTTTTTTTTTAAATAAATTGTTACATAGTAATAACTGCATGGACCACTGGCTTGTTCTTCTTTTGAGAAGAAATTTGAATTCTACCAATATTGGTTGCCAGAAATTAATACATACTAGTAAAAAAATATTTACTTGGAGCTAGGACTTCGTGCAAGCCCATCTGGATAGGTAATTCCTACTCTTTATATATTCTAACGATAAGCAGTAATACTAAGTACTGCTGTGATACAGTTTGAAAGGTGAATGAGCCAGTGTATCTACAAGCACATCGGACATAACATCTTAGTTCCCAAGGTTGGTGGCGCGTTGGTGATGTTAGGAATGGTTAAAAATCTCACTGCGCCAATGTCTATAGGCATTGGTGACCATTTACCATCAGGTGGCCCATTACCTCGTTCAAAACACGTTTAGGATTTTTTCACTAAGGTTTTTTCTTATTTTGATAAAGATATTCGAAAGTCTAAACATTTATCTTATTTTATTCCTATTTTTCCACGACAGGCTCAACTGCCAATGCAAATAATCTTAATATTGACGCTGAGTAAATTTGAATTTGTCACTCGAGATAAAATATAACTTCCTGAATATTCATTTATAAAATTATATTCTATAATGAAATTATTCAGAGGCTTATAACAGCCGTTTGCCGAAATGATTTCCTCAAAAGATTTGACGAAATCGGCATCTGTGTTCACAAAGTTACAAATTAAGACGTCAATATTACGTAAAATAGAAAATTGACACTATAACTAGACCACATACTACAAAGCGCTGAAAACGATCAGTTTATAACACTAGATAATATCGTCTGGGATTTCGTTTCAAATGCTGAGTTACACTATTAATTTCCTAACTATCATTATCCAATGGAACGGCATCAGCTTTACGTGATTTCGAGGCACAGAAATCTAATATTGCCAACGATATTTCTCATTAAGAAAGCTCTCAGGCTCCTGGTGGGAGTCTTCAGCCCGGATCGAAGAAGCTGCGTCATCGTGTTGATAAAAGGCTACCGTAACTATACCGTAACTATGTTTCATTGCTCATAGACATTGGCGCTGTATGAAATAATAACTATCCCTTACATTGCCAATGCACCACCAACCTTGGGAACTAAGGTATTATGTCCCTTGTGCCTGTAGTTACTCTCGGCTCATTCACCCTTCAAAACGGAACACAACAATACTAAGTGTTGTTGCTTGGCGGCAGAATATCTGATGAGTGGCTAACTACCCAGAAGAGTTTACACAAAGCCCTTCTACCAAATAAATCTACTCGGGGGGTGATGGTAATTTGGACCCCCCCCCCTTCTCTTTACTAGTGTCCACGACATCAGGTTGGAGCTGTTTTATCTGCTGAGTGGGATCGGCCATTTCCCATTCCCGCTCCGCTTTCTGCTGAATGCTGTAATCAGATACACACATTTTATCATACTTTTTGTCGCGTTCACCTTAAACTGAAAATGTTTTCCCCAACGGAATAAAGTGCGACGGCTGAGTGGGGGCATGACAGCATTAGAGAGCATCATGACATATCCCGTCAGCTCATACGAGTCAGTCTTACCCCTAAAGCTCGCCAATAGAGATTTGACATAAAAAATATATTAAGTTTTCAATTTTCTTTCAAAAGTATGTACTCGTATAGTACTTCGTGTGCTTAAAGCATAGAGCGATCGTACGGCAGTATAAACCGTGACCACAGTTATGAACAGTTAAGCCGCAACATGAAATCCACCTTCATAGTTCGAACGACCACGAATCGAGTAAGCTTCCGGAGCTAAAAACCTAGCCTTTAATAAACTGGAGCAACTCACAGTCAAAGCATGTAATTTTCCTGAAATAACTTAATATTGCTATTTTGTTTGTATTTTCGGGTATATTTACTATAATTTGTTATTACTCTAGATGTGTCCTTTCCATGAAGCAAATAAAAATAACCTGTAAATCGTTCTATGAGAATCTATAATTATATGACTTTCCATAATATCGACATTTTTAAACAAAATATAAATAATTTTAAATTTTTAATGAATGCACTTAATTAGACGGTTCAGAGTTTTATTATTATATTTTCTTTTTTTATTTCTTCTTATAATACGACATATATATTTTAGCTGTGGCTACAAAAAAGGCTACAAGAAAGTTATTGTTGTAGCCTTTGTTACATCAGCTATCTGCCAGTGAAAGTCCCGTTAAAATCAGTCCAGCCGTTTCAGAGATTAGCCGGAACAAACAGACAGTCAGACAGACAAAAAAATAAATATTACAAACAGACACTCTTATTTTATTATATGTATATATTCTTAACAAGTATATTCAATTAAAATTGTTCGTTGAACTTATCGATACTTAGATCAACGGGTGATGCTCTCCTGATCGATTTCGCTATAATATGTACTTGTCTTCAACGACACCCTGGGGCTTAAAATAAACCCAAAAGTGTCTTCTTATACTGCTTTATTAGGTACAGTTTTTACAATTATTTCGATGCGAATGCTATCTCGGACACAACGTTTAGTGTGAGAAGTAATGTAGGTATTTTTAAGTATAAATCTACGGTATGCGAATTTATGAAACGCCTGATGAAAATTAATGGCAACGATTATTCGCCGGCGTCGTAATTCGGAACAGTATTCGATAAGCTAAATATATCATATACATACTTAAATTAATGATTGTTGCATTCCTTTATTAATGTTTGATTTTATTTTTAGTTTCATGTTTATTTTATATTGCATCGGTTTATTTGTAACCGCAGTGACAGCGAATCGAAGTGTCCGTATGTATATTTCGGTGTCCTCTAAGGCGGTCACGGAAAATCAGCGTTGAACGTAACATAAGTGAGCTATTTTTTTGTGTTGGCATACTGCTGTGCAGATATTTTATTATTATAGTAGTAGTATCTCACCAGCCGCGCCGAGATGGCCCAGTGGTTAGAATGAGTGCATCTTAACCGATGATTCCAGGTTCAAACCCAGACAAGCACCACTGACACTTTCATGTGTTTATAATTCATCTCGTGTTCAGCGGTGAATAACCCTTAAAATAAAAATACCCTTTTGAAAACAAATATAAATTTATTATTTTTATAACTCGACTTCTTAGTCAGTCATTCTATCTTAGTAAAATGAATACCGCTTTAAGACAGCATTCACGATGACGTTCAAAAAAAGTTTTATTTTTATATCTAACTAGGCGGACTCCTATATGGACCTGATGATTAGATATTTATTGTATGTGGGCAACGATGACCAAGAATATGACATAATATTATTAATAAATTACGCCCTTGCGAAGCGGCTTCGAATAAATACTCTGACCTGAAAACAACAACTACCGTTTCGGAAAATAATGAAATTGTGGCGTTTTTATTTTGATTATCAGTAAATTAGAGATCAATATTGAGATAAAAAAAATATAATTATTATTTTATATATTATATTCAAAATAGATAATCTTGATTGGACTTTACTTGTTGTCATTATGAATAATGAAAACTTTTTCATATTGTGTGGCTTTCGTACAAATAAAACATACAGTGCCGTTGCTCTGATAAATATATAAGCTATAATAATACCCAATTCAATTAAAATCTGCCATGGACAGACTTTGTTTACAAAATTGGCATGAGCCTTGCGGTTTAAGTGAAACTAGTGAGTTAGTCTATGACTATATAAATAAATCAATTTGAAGTATCTGTTAGTAATATAAAATTAATCGAAATCGCTTTTTTTATTGTTGTGGGTCTGTTTTATTTGCTTGTTGTTGCTTTTTTTATTTGAGCTATCTCTGAAACGACTGAACCGATTTTGACGAGTCTTGCACTGATTGAGCCTTGACTGCTAATGTTTTAAGGAGTAACGCCGCTTTCACTTTAAACAATATACGGTTTCGAAAAAAGAATTACGGATTCACAGGGAAAATAAAACCATAAAATAGTTTGTTCCAGGCAGGAAGACTGCACAAATAAATTAAAAATGAAACTATAAAACTTTCAATAGCATCCAACAATTCAACTGTTCATTGAACGCACCAACTAGTCGTTACTTGAAAGCGTAGTTAAGCTTTCTTTGCGGGAATCCTAGACATTGTAATATTCAGGCGTTATCACTTACCTATTTCACACGAATTGTAACCTTACTGCTTTAGCAATAAGATCGTTTCGTAAGCGTGTGTCTGTCTGTTCCATTCATCCTTAGTCTTTACTATCCTTTCATCTAAGTCCTTTTTATCCGGGAGCTGTAATTATAGCTAACGTGCCTTGGGGACGCTTATATTTTAGAGTTCTGTGTGTTTTAGAGAATATTTATGGAGATTGTTACATTTGTGGATTCTATCTTACCCAGTACGTTTATTAATTATTCTCATAACATTGTAGCAGCTGTGGAAACCGTGAGTTCCGCATTATATTTGAGATGAAGGGATATGGAGTATATTAGCGATGCATTTCACTATGCAGTACATTTAAACATAATTCTATTTAATATATAAGGTGTTGAACATAATAATAGTATAGAAAATACATTTTTTTTTTCATTTCAAACAAAATTAAAAATACCTACATGACAGATTATGAGCGCGTGAACTGAATAAATTTTAAAATTCAAACATTTTAAATTTCGAATGTTAGCATTTTGATAGATTGTGGCGTTGTCTGGAAACACTGCCAGACGACCAAACTTAATTAGATAAATAAAAAAAATATATCTTAACGCACATATAAGAACTCGTTTTTATCCCGAACTCCTTTATAATCACGGAACGCAAAGTCCGCGTAGATCTTTCACCTTTTCCCACAAGCAAAGAGATATATTATTTTTTCAACTTTATTAGGAAATATGAAATGGTTATAAGGTGAAAATGTATTTCTTTCCTGCTTTTGATGCGTTACATCTGAAAACATGTGACATATCAAAAAGAAATATTATTATCTGTATTGATAAGCCACGTTTGGAGTCGGTTTACATTTCATCGCGTAGACCAACTTACATTTGGATTTATTTATTATTAGTAATGAATTAATAAAAACTTTAAAATCATGTCCGAATGAGGAGAGGTGTTCACTTCAAAGCAAAATAATTTCTTTTTAAAAACTATTAGACCAATATACATAAAACCTTTATAAAAAAATGCAACGCGCTTCGGAAAAGGTTTTAGTAGATATACACCTGCTTTAAATGTATAGTGTGGAAGCGGTGATCACGAATTTCATGATCATTTAATAAAGAAATTTAAAATATTAGATGTGTGAGCTTGTCAGCGTGTTTACATAACGTGTATGTACGAGTGTTCTTAAATATGTGGTTTATAATTATTTTATTTGAATAATTATAAATCACATTTCAATTAAATGAAATAGAGATGTGAACCCTTTATTACTTCATTTATATCACAATATCAAAAAATATAACAAAAATAAATTGTCATAAGCATTGCGAATTTTATTCTATAAAAGGAAACAAAGTAGAACATTGTTTTCAAGTGCGTCATATTAAATGACTGTCGTCAAAATTTACCCGTTTAATAGTATGAGCCAACTATTAATTTTGAATTAGGTAAGTTTTTATTTTGATATAAATAAAAAAAATGTATGAAAGCGTGGAAAGGAATGCATTGTTACGTCTAACAATATATTTAATCGTCACGACTTAATTGAAACCACCACGTCACGTCACGTCCTTGTATTTTATTTTATTGAAGTATATTTCGAAATATTAATTGGAGTGTATTAAATAATATAAATGAAAGTAAAAAGGTAATATCATATATAAATATTAAATATATCGGAAGAACATCACGACTGTAATCATCTTTCGTATCAGACATGGTAATATTATCGACTAATGAGGGTTGGTAGTAACACAAACAAAATAATCGTCTATAATTTAATTTACTTCGCAATTAGCACAATTATAAATCACAATAGTATTCACAACAATATAATCACGAGTCTTTAATTAGATAATAAGTGTTTATAGTAACTGAGGCAAACGTTCCGTCGGAGGAATGCGAGTGCACCCAACGCTTGTCGACCGAGAACTGTGTCTCCCGACTCTGCGCTGGCCCCGACGTTCCGTTAGTGCGAACTGCCACGCCATCTGCCGGCCAACTACGCACTTTGCCTCTAAAAAAAGTCAAATCAGCGTCGTTTTATTATTTGCGGCGACAAATATAATAACACTGCCTCGTTGGTCTAGTAGGTAGTTTAAAAGATTGCAGATCCAAAACCCTGTCTCAAGTTCGAGGTTGGAATTAAAAATAGCAGCGCAGTTTCGATGTTTTCCGAAATAAAACTTTACACTCTCGATCGTTACCTAACTCTAAGAAGTACGTTAAGCCGTTGCTATGCTTAAACTCTCTTCGGTCGGTTGCTTTCCTAGAGGATTATGAGAGAACTCAAGATGCGTCATTTTCGCAAACATTTTTGTACGTGTCACCATTACCTTATTTACATAATGCAATGCAATGTAAAAAATACTTAGATTTATTTATAGTGAAATACAGTTTTTTTATAACGTTATAGGTTTTTATATAATGGCTATTTTTTATTATTTAAGCACGTATGAACCTGTACGCAAATGAAAAAGTAACATAAACCGTTGCTCCTGCGTCTGTACTCTTTCAGGTTTCAAATATCTAGTCTAGTTTTATATTGTTGTAATTAATTATGACAAGGTATCATACTTTAAATTTAATAATTTTCTCTTCAAAAAAAGGAGGCCTTAGGCCAGTAGTGGGAAATTCACAAGCTTTTACTTTACTAAGTAATAAAAATTAAAACGAATTCGAAACGAAATGAAAATCAACACGTAAGAAATAAGCGTTATACACCCCTCCATGTATTTAACCTTTCCCTCTTTTCATTATAAACGGTTTTATGTAAATTCTTTAAATTAATTTATTTTTAATGTTTAAACTCACACGGGATTTAAAATTTTATTTCTTATTGTTTAATTTATTTTCAAATAATTTTCCTCACCTCGTTTTCATTAATACACAATATCCAACCGGGTGCACTACGAGAAATCTCGTTTAGGTATACTTTGTTGGTTTCAAATGGTGATTAGTATATTTTTAAGTTATAATGTATTTCTCACAATGTTCTAAATTGCTCCATCGTCATACGATGTAAGACCATGGTAGAATTACCTCACTATTACAAGTAACAAAAAACAACGTCGAAATAATTTTAATGGAATTTTGAACCGTCTGTAAACGTTATAACTCATTTCGTGTAAGTCTGAAAACAAATTATTTTAATAATATGATATTATTATAGTATTTCTAAAACTATCAATTAAATCTGTCCGTTTCCTGAATATTTGATACTTTTCATTTCTTAGACTGTTAGTGTGTTAATAAAATACTATAAAAGTTTCGTTTTTATTCGAATGCACGGAATCCTAAAAATACATTTAAAAAGATAGATAGTATTTCTGGAATAAATTGAAAGAAAATTTATTATAAAAGACGAAATAAATTCAGAGACGGTCGAAAGGGTTAAAGATTTAGTCGTATATACGAAACCAATTGCTATTAAATAGAGGAAATCGCATGTCGGTCTCTTAGACCCGCTCCCGAATGAACACGATTTGAACTATCGCGATTGTACCGTGCGTATCAACAAAATTATTACCTCTGTTACTTTATACCTTACTCAGTGGTGTTAAGGTCCAAATTAATACACGTTAAACTAGTGTTATAAACGATTTGCTTGTGATATAATGAATCCCGCCATAGTTGCATGTTTCATTTGTATCGCCGTATTTACGAGGTATAGTCGTGATCTGAATCGTGCACATTACAAATATTCCTTACATTGCAGTTCATTCCATAAAACACGTCTGTTCGTGTTTTTTTACAATCTCGTAGTAATCAACTTTGCTAAATTGATTATAACTACTGGTAAAACACATTTAATTGTAAAGATTAATTTAAAAAAATTATAAACTGAATGTCAAAAAAACATTGATAAATGAGGCATATTACTCAATACAAGATTATATTAAAGGTAAAAGAGCGTGGACTCAGTATTTATTGTTTTCTAAACAGCATGTATATAAAATAGTTGTTCTTTACTGACGTAATCTGGAATTAAAATGGTGGAAAAAGGTGACTATCGAGTTTCTTGCCAGTTCTTCTCGATATAATATACTTTTGAACTGGCGGTAGCTTTATAACTAATTCAACACTGATTTGTCGAGCCTAGTTGAATAAAAACTATTTTGATTTTGATTTTAATTATACAAGGGTAACAAGGACTGGGAAATATTAACCATTCCTTACATAGGGAACGCTTCATATCTAGGAACTAAAATAATACGATTTTGTGCCTAAAATTATGCTGGCTCATTCAAACCGCGGTGCGACGACATTACGTATAGCGTTGTAATGAATTTATTAATTGCTAGTATCTTGTAGCCCAACCGCCACCTAGTCATTATATTCTCCCATTATATTATAGTTCTAAATCTAAAACATATATTACTGAACGATTCCATTGCGTCTATTCGCTTTCAATTTCTAAACCGATTGCGTCTGACTTAAGTTCAGCCGTAATTATGCCACTAATGGATACGAAAATTACAAACGTGGCTTCGAATTGCTCCGGGAACGTTCAGGAATGGCGTGTGGCGTGCTTCGTGATGAGGCGTCTGTTTTCGAATTACCTAGTGTTTGGTTCAATTTACTGATTAATTAGAACCTTTTAATATCAACGCTCCTAATTATTTACGTATCAATCTATTTATATTTCCTTCTATATTAAGACCGAACCTTTATGATGCTTCCTTTCCAGAATAGGCCTGCTCTCTTTTTTTTGGGGTCAGCGTACTGTTGTTTTGTCTATTTATCTTAAAAATCAAAATCAATAAGGTTTATTATAATATTACAAGCACTTTTAAATTGTTACTAAAGAAGATAAGTTTGTAAAAAAACTAGTAATTGGTTGAATAATATTATTCTATATACATTTATTTGCATAGTATATTTTTGTCTATTGATTAACCTACTTATCAAATATTGTTTTCAGATATTTTTAAATACATTTTACAAGAATTAATCATATTAAATATACCGGTCGGTAATTTAGTTTCTACCACAAAGAACCTTCAGGAAATTCGATTAATTTCCACTGAATTAAATATCATAGATATTTTCATAAATACAATTTATAGTTATAATATTCTGTTATATCATTTTTACGGAAGCGAAAATAATTTATAATAAAAAAATATATATATCTCAGCTTCTATAAGAAGACGAAGTGATATTTTATTTAAATATTATGGGGCATAATAATGCGCTTCTTAATATAATGAATTATGTTAATAACAGTGGCAATCTATAAGACTCATTTCTCAGTCGCGAAACATGAAAGCTGAGTTTCTATGCGTGTATTCTTTTAATGTTTTTGTATTGCTTATTGTAGGGTTTCGTGCAAGCCCGTTTGTGTAGATATTACCCATCAAATATTCCACTGCCAGGCAATACTTACTTGATGTATTCCAGTTTGAAAAGTGAGTAAGCTCGTGTAACTATAGACACAAGGGACATAACATCTCAGCTCACAAAGTTATTGGCGATGTAAAGAATAGTTGACATGTCTTGCATCGCCCATGTATGGGCTGTGGTGACTACTTACAACCAGGTAGACTACTGTTCATAAAAAAAAAAAACTTATTACATAAAATAATACATTCAATATATTTTATATATTTCATTTAATATTCTATGGTTAGTTTCAAATTGCTTCTTACAAAATATCTCTCCTGAAAAATGTTTTTCTTAAAGCGTGAAATTGCTTCATTTGAGTTATTCTTAACTCCTCGGTGATCGTTACCGGAAAAACTTATAAGAATATAAATGTTAAATCCATTCCATCACATGTGCCATTTCCTCTTATTCTCCAAAGAAAAATTAAAGCAATTATAAATAATATATGTTTTTTTTTTATTATTAACTTTTTCTTCCAAAGCTATCAGTCACAAGATTTTTTATTTACATCGGAATATCAAGTAACACAATACTAAGGGAATCTTTGGCTTATTTTTGTAGACCATATTTTTTTAAACGATACCTTCGAAGGAGAAGAGGAGGCCTTAGCCCAGTTGTGGGAGATATACAGGCTGTTACTTTTATTTACTATTTATATATATCTCAGTACTGAACACTTCTTTCATTAAAACGCCTTTCGATATTTACAAATATATACGGTATATTAGTTCTCTTCCATTTGTTACTTTACTAATCAGACTGTATATTAGGTAGTTTTAATTTATGTACAGCTAGATTTTGTATATTTTAAATGATTTAACATGATGACATGTTAAATAACGTTTTAAAGTGTTAAGTAACTAATACTTATTTAGTGAATCCAAGATTCCGGGCGTCGAGCCAAGTTATGACACTAACTTGATATATTAAAAGCTGGTGTCAAGTCTTTTGGCTCTATTTAAGGAAACTGTAGTAATTAACGAAATCCGAATCTGATTCCGTTAAATATGATAAAGGATTAAATAGAAAAATATTATTGTTTACGGAATTTAATTAGGAATTGTGAAGTAATTTTTTTAATTTATAAAGTTGATGTCATATAGGCCATCTTAAAGTCAAATCATCACTATTTATAGAGTTGTCTATTTGACTACAATGAATATTATCAACGAATTATACAGAGACAAAATTCTAGTAACCATAGGAACGCGCTTATTCGCTTTTTGCTTTGAAATACTCCAATAAAGAACTCCCTTCTCATATCCTTCAGAAATATATATCTCTATAGTATAAAGTTGTAAGTAATAACAGCCTGTATAAGTCCCACTAATAGGAAAGGCGGTGAAAAGTTTTGCGTTTCTTCAAGAAACCTGGTCTAACGCAGGTCACTGAATACACGTATAGTACAATCTCATCCATTACATGCAGGTTTTTTTTAATGTAATGTGTAGGTGGACCGACAAATGGTCCACCTGATGCTAAGTCGTCACCACCACCCATGGACATTGGCGTCGTTTGAAATATTAACCATCCCTTACATCGCCAATGGGCCAACAACCTTGGGCACTAAGATGTTATGTCTCTTGTAGCTGTAGTTACACTGGCTCATTCACCCTTGAAACCGGAACACAATACCAAGTATTGCTGCTTGGCAGCTAAATATCTGATGTGTGCGTGCTACCTGGGTGGTTTTTGTAGATACTATATGGGTATGTACATATGTATATGTTTTTTATAGCTTTATACATAAGTATGTACATATATTGTTATATATATGTACATATGTTGTTGACTGTTAGAGAATGCCTTCAGGCATTAAGTCCGCCTTTTGTCTCATTTACTTTGTGGTGGTCAATAAAGTATTTATATAAAAAAAAAAATACCTACCCAGGCGGACTTCCACAAAGTCCTACCTGGATGTTTTCCTTTGCTGTCGATGACGATATTTATTGATAATTGAACCACTATGCCATCACGATTACTACGAAGCAATTGACAAAGCCAGATAGCCTAATAATAGTGCAAGAGAAATATGTATATCACCGTCTTCGTGATGTCATATTTGTTAAAATTATATTTACATGAATGCCGCAAATCATGCTCGATGGAAATGTATGTAAGGTCTTCTACGTAATAACTAGCGTTATCCACTTTGTTCTACGGAAATGCACGAGTTATCTGTAAATTCAGAATATCAGGTATAAATCGTAATAGTTGCGAATAAAAGTCTTTCATCCTAATATTCCCCACGTTTCGCTTACTTCAATAAAAATAACAACATTTAAGAATCATGCCTTGTTATTTTGAGTATCTCATTATAAGAAGAGTTCTTGCGACTGACGTTAAGTTCACTAGAGTTTATTTAACTGCTACGTTTTTATTACTTCTTATATTTAAATTGAATTTAAAATTAGACAGTATAGTATCTGTTATTAAATGGGAAACCTATCCAACACAAAAACCACGAATTATACTGTCGAGCGAAGTCATAGCATCGACTCATTATATTACTGTCTAATAAGTAGTAACGTTGTTTTAGTTTAGAAAATCAGTGAATCAGTGTTCACGTGACGTATTGACTGTAAGTAATATTGACACAGGTAATATTGACACTAATACAGGCCCCTTAGTAGATCACTGTGGCCAAATGGTGTCAATAGGTATAAAAGAAAAACAAAAGAAACGGAAAATCACTTGTAGGCCAATTACTTTCAAAGGCTTAATTACCTTCAATAACGCTATACAATGTAACCTTCGAAATTTGAATTTTAACTCAAACGATCCCAACTTTTTATATAATTCACTTTTAACATTAATTGAAAACGAATTTAATAAAATATTTTAGTTTAAATCTTTTTATCTAAACGATCAAATACAGTTCTCAGACTGGGCCACTACCGGTATATATATAAGTCGAAATAGATTATATGAACTATATGAACTTAAGAAATATAATCGTAATTATAAATTTCTCAATTTTGTTAAAAAATATTCCAAGTTATTTAAACAAGTTTGTCAAACAGCTCGTTCGTTGCATATTAAAAGTAGAATCCTAAAATCTAAAAATAAAATGAAAACTACTTGGGATATTATAAGTTCAGAGACAGGCAGAATGAATTTTGATGCAGGGCAATTAACCCTTAATATAAAAGGGAATATTGTAAGTGAAGATTTAGATGTGGCCAACCAATTCGAAGAATATTTCTCTAATATTCCTTTGAATATAACTAAAGGACTTAATGCGTCACCCAATGACGCCTTAGACTTTAAATATTACGTTCCCCAAAATTAGTTAGAATTTTCTTTTGAGAGTATAACTCCGTACGATGTATTAAAAAATTTTAAAACATTAAATCTTAAAAAAACCAACGATCTATGGGATCTATCAGTTACAATTATTAACAACGTAATTGTCGACTTGGCTCCTTGTTTAGCTATCATCTTTAATAAATGTATACAATCTGGTATTTATCCAGATTTATTAAAATTAAGTAAAGTAATCCCATTATTTAAGTCCGGTGATAAAAATGACCCAATCAATTATAGACCGATCTCTATTTTGCCAGTATTAAGTAAAATTTTTGAAAAAATCATGCTTAATCAACTGTTGTTGATTAAGCATGATTTTTTAACAACTTTAACTCCAATAAGCTATTGCATTCTCAACAGTTCGGTTTTACTAAAGGACGCTCGACTACTGATGCGGGTATAGCATTTGCTGAGCACATTTATGATGCGTGGGAGAAGTCACAAAATGCTATTGGAGTTTTTTGTGACTTTTTTTTGTAAGCTTTCGATTGCGTTAGGCATGATATTCTTCTAGAAAAACTTAAATATTATGGAATCAAGCGCTCTGCATTGAAATTCATTTCCTCCTACCTTAATGAAAGAGTTTTGAAGGTTGTTGTTAACGGTGCAAAGTCAAATGGCGCTCTGGCGCAAATGGGTGTACCACAGGGTTCAATTTTAGGATCTCTCCTGTTCTTAATATATATAAATGATTTACCTTATTTTGTAAATAAGACTTGCGACATTGTACTGTTTGCAGATGATACATCCCTAATTTTTAAACTCAACAGAAAAATAAACAACTATTACGTTGTAAGCAGTGCTCTGTCGCGAGTTCTTGGTTGGTTTGACGTAAATAATTTGTTACTAAATACCAAAAAGACTAAATGTATTTTGTTTTCTCTGCCAAATGTCAAATCAAATTCTTCTGCCGTCATTTTGAATAATGAAAGACTTGAGTTTGTTGAGTCGACGGCCTTTCTAGGAATAACCCTTGATTCCAAACTTCAGTGGGGCACCCATTTGTATGCCCTAGCAGGGAAACTAAGTAGTAAATTTTTATTTATGCAATAAAAACAATAAGAAAACTCACGGACATAAGTACTGCTAGACTAGTTTATTTTAGTAATTTTCACAGTCTTATGTTATATGAAATGTAATGCAGCAGATATTGAAATAGTATTTATTCTGCAGAAAAGAGCTATCCGAACTATTTATAATATTAGCTCTAGGACATCATTACGCGAAAATTTTAATGAAATAGGTGTATTAACGGCTGCTTTACAATATATTTATGATAATATAATGTTTATATAGAAGAATATACAAAAGTATTCCATAAAAGCTGATATACGTACTATTAATACAAGAAATAAGAATAAACTTGTAACCCCTACTTTCCGTTTGCATACGGTACAGAGAACGTTTTTGGGCAATGGTATACGCATATATAATAAGATACCGGGAAATGTAACCAATTTACCATTTACGAAATTTAAAAAGTTTATTAAGACTAAATTAATAAATAAGTCTTATTATTCATTAAATTAGTACTTTTTAGAAAAAAACGCCTGGTTTTAGGCTCGGGTTCCATCACAGGACACTATTTTTTGTAAAAAAAACAGCATTGTAAATCTGTTTATTTGAAAAGAGCAACTATGCGAGTTTCGTGCCGTTTCTTCTCGCTGGAGCATTCTTAGACCAAGGACGGCTTTTTTCTGACAAAGACTGGGACATTCTATTTTGATAACTATCGTAGAGGATCTAAGTAAACTTTTCTCTTTAACTTTTCTTTTTTAATTGGAATGGTGGAAAAGAGTAAATACTGAGTTTCTTGCCAGTTCTTCTAGGTATTTTTATATTTAATTCAACATCTTACTAGAATAAATAATATTTTGATTTGGTGCAGGAAAATAATTTTATTTAAATTTTATTTTCTTTCTTTAAAAGATAATTTTAATATTTTTGTTCTTTCTGATGGCTGTATATTTTTAATCTATGAATTTGGTTATCTGAAATATAAGTTGTTATTCGTTTAAGTGATTTATAAAGTTTGAGTACAATATCAAGATACATATAAATCATTGTATAATGTAATTAATATTTCATACTAAACTGGAATGTCAGGTGATAAAAGAAATAAAATAGAAATAGTTTTATCTTGAATTTAATAAGAATTTGTCTAAGTTCGCTAGTTCTCTTCATGAACTCTTAACTGTTTTCCAGTACGAATACTTGTCTTCAAAAATTATTGGTGAACTCTTTTTTTAATAAGCATATAGACTCTAGGACAGAATAAAAGCTCTATTGAATCATGTAACAGTATAGGTTTAAATGTAAAGCTACTGTCAAGTCGAAATATACCAACAAGTGAATTAACATTGAAACTATATTTTAACATTTTAATTAAATGGTTTTAATAATTACACATCTCAATAAATCCATCACAGTTTTGAATTAAATAGTCTATATTCGTTATGGATTTATTTCCTTCGCAATACAAGCGCGGTTACATAAATGAGGTTCAGCGGTCGTTTGCATACAATATACAGCTTGGAAACCTTAGGAAGATATATATTAGTAACATGTACGCCTTTGAATACAAATTATACGTTGTAACCGTGAAATATATTGTTTCAAAGAACTTCTTGATATGTTGAGTATTTGAATGAATATCACCGTTTTCGAAATGTCAAAAAAAGATTCGTAAAATTTGATTGGATTTTCTAGTCATCTCTTGAATATATCATTAATATTTTGGTCTGTCTAGCTTAAATAAAAGACAGCGGTGAGAAAACTTACAATTTTTAAGTTTTTACAGTCTGAATGATTAATACAAATCATCGTAAACAGTGTAATTTGCAAATTTTTAATATATCATATTGGTTATCAGTCGTATCTTCATGGATATAGATATTTATAAAAAAGTATTTCCATATCAATTATTTTTATAAAATAAGAATAAAAAGAGACTATTTTCATTTATATTTCACGGCTATAAAAAATAAAATTCTAAAACATTTGTCCGAACTCATGTGAAATAGCTCTGACTTCTTAGTACGAGTTGAATTTGTGATAAAATAAATGTTCATTGACAATATAAACAGTTTAATTTATGATGACATTAGACATAACATAGTGATATGAATAAAATAAATAATACACGAAATCTGATTGATTTTGTTTGAAGTAACTACGAGTATAAACAAATCTGGGAGGTCGATTTTAGACCGTTACTGAGTATAGTTTAGATTTGGGCATATTGTAAATTTGGTACAAATGTTGGTGAAAGAGTTGGTGAAAACTTGGACCAAATAATGGATTTCTCATTTGGCTACTTGTAAGCCACTCCAGTTTGGACTTATTTTGTTTTTTTTTTTGAGAAGTCATTTGAAGAGGTATGACTGCTAACATATAAAATTGACAAAATTATTTTTAGTTTTATTAAAACATAGGTACATTTTTTATAAAGTTCATTTAACTGGACGTATTTAAATCTTATCAATACTATTTTTATTTATATACAAACTTATCAAATACAAAACAACATATATAAGTTTATTGAAATACCATTTCCTATATAAATATTGCGATTTTAAATAATAATGTTATTCTTATTGTATATGAACTATACTATATTTGTGAAAATGAAATTAAAAAAAAAATATATAACCCGCTGAGTTTATTTCGCCGGTTATTCTCATGTCCGAGGTATTAACTTCCGAATCGGTGGTAAATTTTTGACTATCAATAAGAACTTCTACATTGAATAAATATTTTTGACTTTGACTTGACTTTGAATGAGAAATTTACTAAAAATATTTTAGGCTAAACGATATGATATAAATTATAATAATATAACCGCGTGCTAAGAGCACTTTAATCTAAAGCAATGATTGTGGGCTCAAACACGGGCGAGTACCGCTGAGTTAGTATTTATAATTCTGTTTTTTTCATGTTATAGGGGGCAAAGGAGGAGGAGGCTCACCTGATGGAAAGTAATTATCACGACCCATGGACATCTGCAACATCAGGAGCCTTGCAGCTGCGTTGCCGGCCTTTAAGAAATGAGTACGCTCTATTCTTGTATATCGTATCGGTTCGGAAAAAACAGCCGGTGAAAGCTGGTCGTTCATTGTATGCTCAGCGGTGAAGGAAAATTGTGATGCCTGCATGTATTGGATGTCTGCCACATGTGTTTCCACCAATTGGAACAACGAGTTGGAAATCTCTCTTCTCCCAAAACAAAAAGAAAGTTCAGTCAAAAATTTAAATTTACTTGAATATTTAAATACAAATATTATAAAATAAAAATAAAAATTAATAGTTATCATTAAATATTAATGATAGATTTTATATGATCCGTTATAATTGTCTCTAAGCCAAATTAAACCGACTTAAAGTCTTTTGAAAATGTCATATTATTTTCACTATTCCGGCTGCAGCCTTAGCAAGATGCTTCTGAGTGCTATAAATGAAAAATTTATCAGGACCTGTCATATAACTCTGATTTATTCTGTGTAAAAGAACTTTACACTATTTGAAGTTTAAAAGCAAAAATGAAATTTATAACTGTGGACGTAATGCGATCTTGTTAGTAACATAAATATATTATTTGAACCTGAACATAAACATATAACATAATTAGCCTGTAAATTTCCCACTGCTGGGCTAAGGCCTCCTCTCCCGTTGAGGAGAAGGTATGGAGCATATTCCACCACGCTGCTCCAATGCGGGTTGGTGGAATACACATGTGGCAGAATTTCTTTGAAATTAGACGCATGCAGGTTTCCTCACGATGTTTTTCTTCACCGCCGAGCACGAGATGAATTATAAACACAAATTAAGCACATGAAAACTCAGTGGTGCCTGCCTGGGTTTGAACCCGAAATCATCGGTTAAGATGCACGCGTTCTAACCACTGGGCCATCTCGGCGAAACTGAACCGTATGTTATAATATATTATTAGTTTAATTGCCCTGGTGGCATTGGTGTAGCTAAGGCTCCGGAGCTCAGGGTGCTCTCTAACCTAAGCTTTGAAAAAAGCGGGTCAGCCAACTCGCCCGCTCCTGAAGCTAGAAAACCTCGATCTTGCTTACAAGATTTTTTTTCCTATCTATAATTTTGAAGGGTATGGTATGGTACGAAAGTGGGGGTGAGAATCCGATTCTTTTCCTATGCACCAGGACCCTTGCCCACGTAGCTACGCCACTGCTTGGTGGTTGTGTGGCTATCTTAAAAGGCCGTCGATCTCGATCGTTTCGATATTGCTGTTCGTCGCATTATAAGAGAAAAGAGCCGAGATGGCCCAGTGGTTAGAACGCGTGCATCTTAACCGATGATTTCGGGTTCAAACCCAGGCAGGCACTACTGAATTTACATGTGCTTAATTTGTTTATAATTCATCTCGTGCTCGGCGGTGAAGGAAAACATCGTGAGGAAACCTGCATGTGTCTAATTTCAACGAAATTCTGCCACATGTGTATTCCACCAACCCGCATTGGAGCAGCGTGGTGGAATATGCTCCATACCTTCTCCTCAACGGGAGAGGAGGCCTTAGCCCAGCAGTGGGAAATTTACAGGCTGATTATGTTATGTTATGCATGCATTATAAGAGTGAAGGATTAATGATTGCACTTATAATTGCGCATAGTCTTATTTACAACTAGCCGTGCCTGCGCCTTCGTGCGTGTTTGAATTTAACAAAATAGTTATCGTTGCAGCCTAAGTTACTCGTTATTACATTAACCAGTGTAAGTCCCGTCAAAATTGGTCCAGCCGTTCCAGAAATTAGTCGGAACAGACAAACAGACAAACAGATAAAAATCGTAAAAAAAAAATATGTTGGTATATGTACAATGTTTACATACATATGCATTTAGTAAAAAGCGGTTATTTTAATATTACAAATAGACACTCCAATATTTACTATACGTATAAAAAAACTGTCTAATTCAGTGCATTCATTGAAAATTTAAAACTATCGAGATTTTGTTTAAAAATGTCGATATTATGGAAATTCATATCACTATATATTCTCATAGAACGATTTACAGGTTATTTTTATTTGCTTCATGGAAATCATCTTACGTCCATTTGACTTGTATTAAATTTCGCCTTTGCTACCGAACTTGCTAACTTGTACCGAAATACTGACGTGTTTTTGCACTGGAATAACGATTACATGGATAGCAAGCACATTTAGACCGTCAAAGTAGGCAAAATTATTCTCATAGGTAAATTATCTCTATATGGCCATATTTATTTGGGCGAAATAAAATAATATTAATTTGATACAAAAATACGTACTATATTGCAACATATTTGTATATTATTTATGTAAAAAAAAAAATATTGTTCAAGTGTGAATCTAAGACGACCTCCGTGGTCGAGTGGTGTGTACACCGGTTTTCATGGGTACGTCATTCCGAGGTCCCGGGTTCGATTCCCGGCCGAGTCGATGTAGATAAAGTTCATTAGTTTTCTATGTTGTCTCGGGTCTGGGTGTTTGTGGTACCGTCGTTACTTCTGATGTTCCATAAAACAAGTGCTTTAGCTCCTTACATTGGGATCAGAGTAATGTATGTGATGTTGTCCAATATTTATTTATTTAATATTTATTAAATTAAAAAAAAAAAAAACACGATATAATAGAAATATATTATATATAAAGTTTTTAAGTTACTTTTCTTCAAACTTCCCTGCCGATATCGCAGTTCGTTACGAATAGAATGTACGCGAAAGTTTTCGCCCTTATTTAAGTTTATGAAGCGAAAAATCGTATATCGTTGAGCAAATTGTGTTCAAAAGAAGGTTCTATAGATAAATTTATATTAAATTTAACAAATAAATTGTTTCTATATTTAAATAAATTTACGTGGAATGAACTGTCTAATATTCAAAAATAATTGAATATAATGAAAAATGTATTTATACGAAAGTCAAATTAATCAGCTTAAAGGAATTTTATTTCTCATAAAAATATTAAATTTTCCTACAAAAAGATACACAACATTACAATTTTCTTGAAGTACGATGACATCATGGTTAGAAGGCGTGAATCTTAAACAATGATTCCGTGTTCAAATCATGGCCTTTACCAATTAATTTTCATGTGCCTAATTTGTATTTATAATTCATCTTGTGCTCTGTGGTGAAGAAAATTGTGAGGATAGATGTATGAAGTAGATTAAAATTGCCATGAGTGTGACCAATGATTTCCAATGATCACCAATGATCCTCACCCTCATTGGAGCAGCATGCTATAGGAAGCTGCAAATCTTTACTTGGTGGTAGGACTTTGTGCAAGCCCGTCTGGGTAGGTACCACCCACTTATCAGATATTCTACAGCCACACAACATTACTCGGTATTTTTGTGTTCCAGTTTGAAGAGTGAGTGAGCCAGTGAAATGACAAGCATAAGGGACATGACATCTTAGTTCCCAAGGTTGGTGGCGCATTGGCGATGTAAGGAATGGTTAATATTTTTTACAGCACTTTTATTATTAGGTGGCCCATATGCACGGCCGCCAACCTATACCATGTAGAAAAAAATCAAAAGGGAAGAGGAGACCTTAGTCAAGCAGTCGGACTAATTTACGGGTTGTTACAGATTCCTATAATTATCTTACATTTATTTGTGTATGTTTTATACAATGGTGGATGGACAAATGTTAGATCACACATAGGCAATATCTTTGTAAGAAAAATTCACCATTCCTTACTCAACCAATGCTCCAATAGCCTTGGAAAGTAAGATGCTATGTCTCTTGTGCCTTTAGTTACACAGGCTCGATCACGTTCAAATCTGGAACACAAGTACCAAGTATGGCTGATCGGTGAAAGGATACACGGTGAGCAGTACTTATCTAGACGATTTTGCACAAAGCCCTTCTTCAATATAACAATTTCATTTTATATTGTAATTTATAGCTATATTAATATTATGAAGATGAAGATTTTGTTTGTTAGTTTGAAGAATAATTAATGAGTTGTCCGTAATTTCTGTATTGTTATAGTTAGTTGTCTTCTTTGTGTGATTGATATTGGTGAGGTTCTGGATTTCTAGACTGTTCTAAATGTTATTCGACTAGCCGGTTCATGTTTCGTCCCTATCGTCAGTATAGTTATAAATGTTTTAACATAAAATTATAATAACAGTGATATTTGTCTTTCAAACGAAAATCAAATTGCAGCCCGTTCCTACCTCATATGTGTAACTTCATAAAATACAAATGTCACGTTAATATTGTGCGTCTTTGTGTATTACAGACCTTGATTAAAATAGTTCATGTCATTTCGCCATCGTGTAAGAAGCGTATATGTTTACTTATTTGTTATGTGTTAGAACTTTTTCGTATTGTAATGTAGACTGCAACTTGAAAAAAAAAAATCTTGCAATTTCTTTCTTAGAACTATTCAATATGTTCAGGAAATAAACATAACGAAATATGACGTGTCCCATGGCATGTCGCTACACCCTTTACGGTAACCATTGTTACAAGTGATGTCCTAAATCTATATAATATATATCGATAATTTTATTTATTGAGAAATTCGTAATCGTTCCATTTTCATAGAACGTAATCGTTGACGTCTTGTTTTTCGAATTCCTTTACAAAATTAGTTGAAATAATGAATTATTAAACATTAAAATCCCACAAAATTGATAGAAGTTTATTTTTTTTTAATCGTTAAGCTAGGCCTAGGCATGGCATGTCCTAATATTAAAGCAAAAGACGCTTTGCATTACAATTTTGCGCTTTAAAAATGCGCTTAAAATTTTATACCATTGAAGCCGTTTATTTTGAATTTATTATGCAATGTAAATGGCAATGTTTACATCGATAAAGATGGTCATATTATTTGTAACAAAACAACACTATAGGCATTTGCTTAGGTTGTCTTTTAAGATTTACGATTGAATGTCATGGCTGCAATATATCTGATATTGCATTTCCCGTGGCGACATATTGTTCCCAGCAAAACCCTTTTTTTGCAACAATGCCATTTTTATTTTAACCAATAATATATACATACATGTAATAAAAGGTCACGTCATATAAAGGGCGCGTCTATATATATATGATAAGATTATTTAGAGATAAAAATTCCCGTTAACTTCCCGTTAAAAATATTTACTTACTTGATAATAAAACATTTTATATTGTACAAGTATTCGTTTTCGTATGTCTGTCTCTGCGTGAAAGCCGTGAATTGCGCGTCATTGAATTTCACGCGGATCAAAGATGTCGTGGCCCGTAATCCGTAATCCTATAATTACACTGGTTCACTGTTACCACTTAAATAGAACGATTTCTCAGTATTTGTACATACAGTCCGTTTGTTATTATTTGTTGAATGGAATTAAAGTTATTTTTATTCCGGGCTAGTTTTTCAACCGCTGCTCCGTGGGTGAAGGGGACGGAAGATGTTAGATTCTGTCCTTTTCTGTACATGACAGGGTATAATTAAGACGTGAAAGCATAACAAACAAACTCCCTTTCTCGTTCGCATCTATGAAACTATTTAAACAGGTTAATGTGTTAATTAAAAACTTATATCATACATACTTATACTTATATTGCAAATGCGAAAGTAACTCTGTCTGCCTGTCCGTCTGTTGCTATTTTTATAAGCATAACCACTGAACCGAATTAAATAAAATTTAATATGAAACAATATTGAACTCCATGAGCCGAGATGGCCCAGTGGTTAGAACGCGTGCATCTTAACCGATGATTTCGGGTTCAAACCCAGACAGGCACCGATGATTTTTCATGTGCTTAATTTGTGTTTATAATTCATCTCGTGCTCGGCGGTGAAGGAAAACATCGTGAGGAAACCTGCATGTGTCTAATTTCAACGAAATTCAGCCACATGTGTATTCCGCCAACCCGCATTGGAGCAGCGTGGTGGAATGTGCTCCAAACCTTCTCCTCAAAGGGAGAGGAGGCCTTTAGCCCAGCAGTGGGAAATTTACAGGCTGCTAATGCTAATAAAAAAAAAAATTGAACTCCAAAGAAAAACGACAGCTAGTAGAAGTATATAAAGGAAATTATTTAATACGCGTCTTGTTGCAACAATATTAGAGTATATAAAAATACTACCGATTCATCATAATCTATCTTTTCGAGATATGGCGGTGGATCGGCGTGTATAAAACTAGAATTGTGTAAGTCCGTGTGAGCAAAGAATAAATCTTCAAGAATAATATTACTCGATGATTTGATTATAAGCCGTGACCACTGAATGTTTCATTTGAATTTCGAATCAAATCAAAATATAATTTATTCAAGTTTTTCAAACGGCTTTTTGAATCGTCATTATATTGTAATATTGTGTTGAATAATATGCTTTTTATTTTTTAAAGAAACGATTTGAATTAACCGATTTGCTATTATACTAATGGAAGAATAATACTAATAATAATAATGTAAATTTAAATTATACATAATGCATCCCGTATAAATGTATATGCATGCAACGGAAAATATCAGTTCCACAGGACGTACTTCAATCTTTTCATATTGACATATTTAATCGTTTTAATTTGTGAACTTTCGCGTTTATCATATTAGGATACATTTCGTCACTTAAGTATTATCCGTCCATCTCCAAAATTGAAGAAAATTCTATGCCCGTCTTGAAGGTTTAAACCTTGCTTCATAACTAATTTCATCAAAATTGGCTTAGTATAGGCGAAGTTATTTTCCCATCTATATTATTAGCATAGAATTAGATGAATACTGTGTGTGTGTGTGTGTGTGACCAAAGGCACGAAAAACGCACCTGCAATCCCCCCGGTGTTCCAGATGTCTATGGGCGGTGGTGGTGGTTCCATCAGTTGAGCCTCCTGCTCGTTTGCTACTTACAGCATAAAAAAAAACACTCTTATGAAGACAAAATCAACTGAAACAAAAATGTTTTAAATATTTCAGCTTGGCTTACGTCTTTGAATACTTAATTAATACTGACGCGATTCAATTGGCGAACCTATTTAGGTGCCTACGCTTTATGAAGATAATAATCGTGTTCTTCACGAAATAATAATAAGTTAAATGACATCAAACATTTCAATAGAAATCCTTGTAATGAATAGCGAATGAAAATATTCAAATCCTTTTGTGAAAAATAAATATTACATCGTTGTGAGTATAGAGGGAAACCGTTTTCTTTAATTAGCTGGATTTCTGTATACATATAATTTATGGAAAACATTTTTTTTTATATAAGATTTTAAATTAGCATGGTTATTTTTATTACTAACAGTATCTAAAACGGGATAAGTACCATGTTTTTTATTTTTATTTGGTGGAGCTCGATATTTCGACATTATCGCCGAATGTCTTGTTCACGAGACTCATTATTTTAGAATAAATTAGAATTTTTTTTATACTTGATATAATAAAACGTCATAGCCACTGTGTTCATATTGTAGAAACCCGGCCAGTTTTTCTCTGTAAGTCTAATTACATACTTTCGAAGGCTTTAAATATAAGTAATAAAAAATATCTATTTGTTGGAGGAGTGTGATTTAGTCTGAAATAATAAAAAAAATAGTCTGTAAATAAATAAAGCATCTCGTAGGTGATTTTTTATATATTTTATGGATCATAATTATTTCGGTTGACGATTATAGGCAGATTAAATAGGAATATTTGTAAGGAAGGTCAACCTTTTTTATACTTTTATTGGAAAATTTTGTCTAGACAGTTTATAAATAAAGGTCAGTTGAGTCAGAGTTTTTGGATATTCAAACCCCAAGAGATTAAAATAGAGGATGACGTTTCGTATAAAAGATCGTCATCCTCAAAACTTTTGAAATACGGATATTGTCGGATAGTTTCCGAGATATTTTTTCCAAGATTTTTGGCGTATTGATGATATGATATATACGGGTAGTGGTGACTACTTACCATCAGGCGGCCCGTTTACTAGTCCCCATACCTATTAGACATAAAAATATTATACGTAAATCAATCGGGCTCACTGCTAGTGTTACAATTTAAAAAAAAACATTTATTTTACAAATATTTGTAAAATATGGCAATTAATATATCATATCATTTGAATTAAATTTAGCGTGGGAGGAGTTAGTGCATATATTATTATGATTCTTTTGAGTTTGAGTTTTGAGTTTAGTGTAAGCTGGTTAACATAGTAAGCCATGTAATAACATAGACATATTAATATATAATAATAATATCTCATTACAGAATACGAATTAATAATAAAGACTTTGAGATAAGAGACTGATGAGAGTTTTTGTTACTAAAGCGCCCATTTTGCCTAGATTAGTATATTGTAGCTGGCAACATTTGAAAATGTCAACTTCGATTGGCGCCATCTTGTAAAACGGGTGGTGGTGTGTTGTCTTTTCTACGTAATACATGTAAATTTATCAGATGGATTAAGTGGCTGATATCTGAGTTTACTTAGTTATTTATTATATATTTACATCATATTTGATAAATTCACATTTTCTATAGAATTAATTCCACCTTATTTTCGTTTGAAATTAAGCAAGCCAATACTGGAGTAAGACCTTTCCTTGTGACGCGAAGTATTAAAGTATTCCAGTACTCTGCTCTAGTGTAGATTGGTTAATAGATTTTATCCGATGCAGGTTTCCTCACGAAATTTTCCTTTACCGCAGATGAATTATACACACCAGGTTTAGGCGGTGAATAATTAACATTAGATTAGCACAACTAAAAACCATTGATTAGCGATTTGAAATATAATTTTGGATCTGGTATCGGTTAAAATTATTAGCTAATCGTAGATTCACACGCGTTAACTGTTTCTGCTCCGTCTTCTAATGTTATGGAGCGTGTTACAAAATACTTTAAATAGGCTATCTAATGTAATGCAAAACGCATAGTTTTATTTTTAAAATATCTGGTCGATCCTAAGATTAGCGCGTTCAAATTAACTAATCAACAAACTCTTCAAATGGGCCAACCATTCTAATTATTGCCTTTGTGAATATCTGATCAGTGGATGGTACCCTAGATGGGCTTGAACAAAGCCAAGTAAATTCAACAAAAAGTTATTGGGGTTTTCTGGCGAAAGAAATTCAGTAACAGACCGGCTTCAACTTCCAGATGACGATGATGGATTATCTTCTGACTTCTGACTTCATAGTTAGATATCAGAAGATAATCCCGTGCTTCGGAATGCACGCAAAGCTTTTGGTCCTGCCCCTGAACTCTTACCGGTCCTATAAGATTTGCCGTCTCATCTGATTATTAGAGTGAGTGACACATTTGTACACTACAATATGTCTTGCTAGCTGGTCTCCCTTCCAATTGGCCACTGTGACCAAAATTGGTCAGAATGTGATCATTAATCTAAATTATTATTGCGAGCTATAGAACCATTTACATCAATTTTTTTTTAAATATATATAAGTATCAAAAATAATGAACTATTTTATAAAATTTAAATAATTAAAATACTCTGAAAGATTCAGAAAGTTATAATTAGTTCTAGAAAGCTAATTGAATATTCTAATATGTAGATTAGTACTGAGTGCTAAGCGTCTACTGTTTGAACTCTGTTGATCAATTAGGCAATGATAGTAAACTGGATTAACGATTAATTTTGGATGTTTTATTGTTAAAGGAATTTGTGGTTAAATATTAAAATACTTAATAGTAATTTCATTTAGAATAGGATATATTCAACCATCAAGTAACATTATTTGAGATTGTTATGTTCCAGCTTAAAAGATGAGTGAGCCAGTATAAAGGATATCACCTGTCTGTTCCCAAGGTGGTGGCGCATTTGCGATTTAATGTATCATTAAAATTTCTTACAGCAGCAATGTATATATACGGGAAGTGGTGACCACTTACCATCAGGTGGCCTATTTGCCAGAACATCTACTTATGATATAAAAAATGATTTATTTTATAGTAACAAAAGTTAAAGTAAAAGAAAGTTATGGAAATAAATATTGGCATGGGGTCTGATCGCCTTAATAATCTCTTCCAGATAACCTTTGGATAAAGGGCATGAAATAAGGAAGTAATTGTAAATTTCGAAATTGGTTTGTTTTGAATATCTGTAATACCTGAAATAATAATTATTTTGTGTACACATACGATTTAAACTGACTAAAATTGATTTCATAGTTAACTTAGTCTTACAATCAACAGTGTATCAAAAGTGACTGCAATAGTTTTGAGTACAAACTGTGCAAAAATTGTTATCTGAGTGCTGATAAAATTTAAGTGTACCAATGACGTGATCAATAAATAATTAAGGTGTTTTAGCACAATGATCGCTTTATTGATGTTAGATTGTAATCTTCATAGCTATTATAATAATCGCGAAAGTGAGTTTATTTGACTGAACATCAAGAAGTTTTATCAAGGGCATTGAAAAGGTCATATAGGATGCCCAAAACTTGCCATCTTTACCTAACACGTTGGCTAAGCTGCGGGTAATGATGGAAATGAATCATGTATTATTTATTTAAGAACAACTATCCTAGAAAATAATAAAATGTCTAAAAAGTAATTTGATACGGGAAATTGAAAAAATTAAAGCGTCCTCCATAAACGAGATCGCAAATAAAAAATAATCATTTAAATTCCATCTGAATACGCAACGTACTTCAGCACGTCAATTAATCAATTGTAAACTTGTTACGGTTACAAAAACTTTTGTCATTAACAAAAGAAAAATGTAATGATATTCACGTTTGAATACTCCGGGATAAAAATTTGACAAGGCAATTTTTTTTCCATACCACGAAATGACAAAGAATACCCTTTTCAGCTGTCTCTTGAAGGCCAGTCTGAGATTTGTTCGCAAATGAGAATAGCAATTATTTGCTTTTGTTATGCTAGCTTTAAGTCATCCTTTTGAAGTACGCCATACAGGTCTCTATGTTATTTAATTATTATAGAAAATATCTTTACCTACAGTGCAGATTATAGATTTGCTAGCAGAGTATAGAGCTTTAATTTAATCATTTTATTATGTTATCAAATGCGAAAGTAATTTATCCGACTCAAGAGAGATACGTCTATAGGTTACTTATTGGGAGGACTTCGTGCAATCCCAACAGGGTAGGTAACATCCACTCATCAGATATTCTTCAGCCAAAGATCAATACTTAGTTGGTTGGCTGTTGATTGTTGGAACATTGACAATTTAGGCAATGGTTAATATTTCTTACCACGCTAATATCTGGGCGCATTGGTTACCATTCACCTTCGGGTGGTCTATCCATCCTGCAGCAATTCTTAGTATAGTTGTGTTTCAGTTTGAAAAATGGGTGAACTAGTATAACTACAGGCACAAGCGTCATGACGTCTTAGTTTTCAAGGTTAGTGGCACATTGGTGATGTAAAATGGTAATGGATGAGATAGGTAAATATTACAGAGATAAACTGTAACTTTATGGTAGTGATCACTTACCGTGAGGTGGTCCATTTGCAAGTCTGCTTATTTTTATGTAGTTGTTATGTCTTTCAATTCTAACAAGGCGAAAGTCCTTAAGAAGCTACTTAATGCTGTCAGAATTCTTTAGCTATTTAGGTAGTAGGTATTTTTTTAATTAATTTATAAGTTACTTTTATTAAACTTGGCTTCGAATTCTGATTATTATTATAAACGCGAAAATTAGTTTGTGAATTTGTTTGTTTGTAACGCTTTGACGTCATAACTACACAACCCATCATTAGGCATACAGGTTGCTAGGAGTACAGAAGGGACAGGCGACTTAACACCTGACAACCCAAGACACGCGAGGGAAGACGTGGTTGGCAAGTAGTATCACAAATATTTGAAAAAATATTCAAATGATGTAATTCATTTTCGAATCAAGATTTAGTTAAAAGTCATTACAAAAAAAAAATTACAGAAACCTAGATTTAAAAGCTATTTCGAAAAGTAATTTGATTAGTATCACGGATCAACGAATATAAATATTCTGTCAAACTGTATTCAAAAATTTTGCATCATTCAAAACATTCGAGCTTCTTTCATTTCGTATTTATTTCAAATTTCTTACTTGGTTTAATTTAAAAAGTTGGATTGATGTGCTCGAGGCCCGGGCACTCCTATTTATTTTCTTTACAATGTTTATGAAGCGCAAATTACAAGCATTTTCTCAGAGTCGATGATTACTTTTTCTTGACCTGTTTGTTTTTGCTGTTAACATCAGATTTATAAACATGTTCTTTTATTTAGCGCTTTGAAGCGACTTTTTTGCTTGTTTTTGTCGAACACAAATCATCGTACAAATATATCTATTTTATAAGTCTTAAGGGTCTCGCAATTAGGAAGTCACCTAGTTAGTGAAGTCATCAGAATTCAAATATGATAATTTGTCTGTCGTTTTGGTCCGAGTTCAAACCCTGGGTCGGGCTAGTGCCCAACCTGGGGTTTTGAAATTCGATTTATAAAGTTACTAAAGTTATTGAGTTTTTCTATTGAGTAACTTTTATTAACAATCCGGTGTATGTAAGGTGACAGTATTTACAGACCCGGGCGTCTTTCTTTTATATATGTTTTTATTAAAAACTTCTTTTAATTGTTTTAAATCACATGGAATTTTTAATAAAAAATTTGATTTCTTAACATTTAATTACTTCAACGTTGATTTATCGTTTATTACATAATATATAGCTAAAGCAACTTCTTTCCAACCAAGCGTCCGAACGAGCTAATATTCACATTAGTTTAGTACCAATTAGCAATTCCGTTCGTAACACGTGTACATATTTTTTGTTAGCATTTTTTTCCGTTGACATGAATTCCCTACTTCTTAGTAAGAGGCAACTAAAGCAATATAGCGGATACATCATCTCTCGTTAAACAATTTGTTGCATAAAATACTTATCTTGTAACAATTAATGTAATATTAGGAATATATATGTTAAATATTGCCTATGAGTAAATAATAATATAAGTTTATCAATCAAATCAAAATCAAATCAAACAATCATTTGATAATATTGTAACATAAAGTGAAATTGCTACCATAATCTATATAAAACACGAACATACAGATAAACCGATGTCAGACAAAGCTCTCTAGAAAATAGCATATATGCGTTTCTCCCTGACTAGTCGTGGGTGTCTACGGCGAAATACCCACTGAAAACCTGCCTGCACAGAGATATTTCCGGGTACGGAAAACTCGTAGTCCCAACAACGCTTATGGGGGGAAACAAAGAGCCTAAGCATGGGTTTAGAACTACGGATGTTTGTACAATAGAATCTATTTATTTAAAGAAGGTACTCAATACAAAATATTTTTCAACAAGTCACCCCTGATAAGTTATCATTTTGTATGAAATAACAATATTAAAAATGGAGTGTGTGTTTATACATCACGAGTAGTTGATTATTTCATTTTTATTTTATAAGATTACTAGAACACGTGAATATTACTCTCATGAGCATCAGAGAAGAATCATAGTAAGAAAACCCTTCGTGGAGGAATAACCTTAATATTCTCCTCAAGAGGCACTCCTCCTTTGCTCAGCAGCGGGACACTAAAAATATGTTGTAAATACCTATATTTAACACCATTTTTTATTATAATGCTGATTTTTTACCTTTTAAATTATTTCCACGAAGCAACAATTTAAACATATACACGTATTTCTATTTCTTAAGAGTATATTAAAGTTACTAATGAAAAATAATAACGAACGCAAATGATTAAAAATATATGTACATTTGCGTATTCAAAAAAAGTACCCAAAGCTTTATTCTTTTCTGGGACATAACAGATTAGTTCGAATTGGTTCTTTCACGGCATAGAAAATGCGCCTGAATATCCAAGACACACTGTTCAATAAAACGACGAACACGAATAAATTACTTGTCCTTAATAAATCATTAATCATTTTTATTTTTGTTTCGAAATTATTTTGTAATAACATCGTTAGCTTAAACAAATGAATGGAGGTATATAAATCACATTTATCATTGTATCAGCGTGGTGGAGTGAGCTCCAACAAGGAAAGGGGGCCTCAGCCCAGCAGCACATTTACATGATGTCACTTACTTAGCTAATAGGTGCATTTCACCTTTAAAATTTGATCGTTTTAAGATATTATTGTGAACCTTGTCACATATTTTAAAAAGCTCCTCCGCCCAAAATAGCAAGGAAAAAATCAAATGTTTCAGTTATAAGATTTCCTGTAGCATTTAATAAAACATTCTAAACATTTGTTGAGTATTGTCTCGTATATAATATGTGTTAATAATAATAATAACAATAACGATGTTTATTTAAAATGAGAACGGTAAAAAAACATGAATTTAAAATAAAAACTGCGGGTGAATATGTTGTACCTAACTACCTAGTGTCCAGCTATTCGCTGATTTTCAGTCCACACCTATACATATAAGTAGCATAGGGGACATTCATTTATTACGTAAGACCATATCTTATCTTTTTCTTACAAGGGGGTGGGGAGGAATCTAGAATATAGAAATTGTATTTATTGTTTGATGACCGCGACGACATTGAATAGCATATTATTCGGCGTGGAAAAGAAAACTTCTCATAAATGACAGAATGATTAGGTCTCTGCTTTTGTTAGGGAAGCTGGCGATTTTGTTTTAATAAGATTTCACTTGTAGCAAAATCTCCACCTTAAATTGCGGTAACGAAAAGTGACTTAAATGATAATGGTATCAACCGTTCGAATTTTTTTAATTTTTTATTGTTTTTTAGTGTTGCGTCTAATGGCTCATTGGATGAAATACCTTTCTAATTGATAATTGCTAGTTCAAATCTCGGCAAGTATCAATGAATTTTCAAAAATGATAATTATGATATTCGTTGATACAAAAGAAAATTGCATTCTTTGAAGCTTTAAAATATTTAGTAATTGTATGAAATGAATTAATACATATTTTATAGGTAATGTACACTACTAGCGACGCGCCCCGGCTTCACATGGACGATAAAAAAGAAAATTAGAAATGCGCTTAGCAGAAAATATTAAATTGGTAGTAATTTATTTGATAATATAATTTATTTGTTACGTAAGTATATGGATAATTTAAAAAAATATATTTGATTGGTAATATTATTAAGAAACATAGATAAACAATTATCCACTTTCCACGGCATATAAATAGATCATAAATTTGTGTAATTTTTACGGCTTAGGTCAAAATTTTATTGTACCGGCCAGATATTTTATTGAATTTTGTAATTTCGATTTAATTTAAGCTTTTATATGTCCCTGTCACACTAATACTCAATCGCTACTTGGAAAACGAGAAATAGTAAATAAATAAATATTGGACAACATCACATACATTACTCTGATCCCAATGTAAGTAGCTAAAGCACTTGTGTTATGGAAATCAGAAGTACCGACGGTACCACAAACACCCAGACCCAAGACAACGTAGAAAATTAATGAACTTTTTCTACATCGACTCGGCCGGGAATCGAACCCGGGAACTCGGAGTGGCGTACCCAAGAAAACCGGTGTACACACTACTCGACCACGGAGGTCGTCGAATATACAAAGGAAGGGTCACTTAACATTTTATTTATCGATCCAAGATATCCTAGCTAAATGATATTATGTTTGAACCCTTTCAAGACACTTGATGGATCACAGTCAACGTTTGGAAGAAGGTCGTCCCTTCATTGCGTCGGCTAATAACGAAGAATCCGGCCGATGTGGGCATGTAAAGTGACATAACAAATGACTGCCAAGAAATTGGAACATCGTGTCCTCTGTCTCTAAAACAGTCTTGATAAAATAACCTTCATAATATATTTAATGGATTTTTTAATAATATTTTATAATAAAATCGGTTTAATGCATTTTATGTACACTAGTGGTCAAAATTCGATTAGAAACACAATAGAAAATTTGAGGAAAATATACATTGCTTGGTAATAGGGCATTCTGCTAGCCCATTTAAGTACTTTACATCAGATATTTTATCGCCAAGCCACGAATATTTAGTTTTGCTTCGTTCCAATTTGTGAGTTCACAAGTGAGGGTGAGGTCCCAGCCACTGTAACTACATGCACAGGAGGCCTAACATCCTAGCTCAAAAGGTTGGCGGCACATTGGGGAAGTAAGGAATGGTTAATATTTCCTAAAGAGCCAATGTCTATGGGCTGTGATTAGAACATACCATTGAGGGACGTATTTTCCCATACGTCTGTTTATATCATACAAAAGATAGTTCTGCAGCAGTATATTTAATGAGTAGGTGCCTACCTAGACGAGCTTGCACAAAGCCCTACCACCAAGTATTTTGAAGTAAAGACATCGCCATTGATAATTTCAGTATTTTCATGTTTGTGTTGTAGACTGTACATTGCAGTTTAAACACATTGTGCCAAAAAGTGGCTTGACACCCACGCTTCACTGTATCACGTTAATGTCACAGTTTGGCTCGAAGCCCGGTGACTAAAGTAACAATAAAACCGTTCAAGGAGTAAAAAAACAAGCTTTAAAGTGCTATTTGATTCTTTTAGCAATTATTTTTTTGGTTATCTAATATATTCAATGGTAAGATAGCATAAAATATACTCTTAACTATATCAATTTATATAACACAATGATTACATGTGTATAAACAATCAGAATATACCTGTTTATAATATTAATATGTTAACATATTTGGGTAAACTTAATAATGTCCGTTATCAATGAAAATGATAAAAGACCTTGTACCGAAAAGGAACGCAGAATGTTCAAAATCAGCTTATGAACAAAGGAAGTATTTCCAAACATAAATATATAAAATATCTTCGTTTTTTAAGTCGGCTTAATACATTCATACGATTATACAATAACGTATCTTACGCAGAATACAGAAAAAGTAATTCTCGTTAATTCCAAAGAATTTGGAAAATGAGCCACAAGCCCCGCAACACATCTCATCACGAAGCACGCCACGCGCCATCCAGAACGTTCCCGAAGCACGAAGCCACGTTTGTAATTTTCGTATCCATTAGTGGCATAATTACAGCTTAGTTTAAGTCAGACGCAATCGGTTTAGAAATTGAAAGCGAATAGACGTTCCTTAGTTGCAGTGGAATCGCACAGTAATTTACATTTAGCTTTGCGGCACATTAGTCTGGAAACTTGCGGGATTAAAATCAGCTCTTGCGTGAAGCGATTTTATTGTAATTTTTGGTAAGGTACAATTTTACTCAATATATGATGTACCTGTGATTATTTTTAAGAATAATATGAACACTGATTTCTTTACTAGTAGCAAGGCCTGGATTCGTCCGCGTGAAAATTTCAATAACGAAAATTATTTGATATAAATATTATTTATAATCTATAATCCTCAGGAATATCGTAGTTTTCTAACAGTGATATTTTTTTGGAATTAGATCGTCTTGGATTCGTTTCAGAGATTATCCCCTTATACATAGACAAACAAATTTAACCTCTTTATAATATTGGTGTAGTTTCATTTCCTTGCCGTGTCGGCTAACGGCACGACCTACTTATATACCGCCTCTTTGCTCCCACCCTTTACTTCCGCTATATGTGACATACAATAAATTTTCAGTGTGAACTGTACGTGTGTACTTTAGCTACTCAATTCTAGTGCTATCAAGTGTTTTCAAGGTGGAATCGGTATCATATCATTATATGAATTAACGTTTGCCAATAAGTCATACAGTAACGTTTTATTGCTGTCGGCGCTAACATTAGAGTCTCCCCTGAGATTGTCGCGTTTCAATTTCGGCATGACTCTATGAATATTGAGCCAACGACGGGAGGATCAGCATCTGTGTATCGTATCCGCGTGCTTGGGTGGATGCTGATCGATGCAAGCAAGAATTTCAATTTTCATTTTCCATTCGACGCTGTAGTTATGACATTTGTTCGGCCCTAGACATTTATGCTTTTGGATTCTCTTTGACGCGAGCATACTTCTGATTTGCGATGTCTTCAATTTCGATATTTGTGTTTCGTATAACAGCTTCATTTTGTTTGAGATTTTAGGAAATATGTCGATTGTGGAGTCAAAGATGTTACGTGCTTTTCGAAGAGCACTGATAACTTCCGAAGTCCGAACTGTGTACAATACTTTTTTTTGGCATAAAGACCCAATAACTTTTACAAATAGATTATTTCTTTATAATCTTTTATTTACTTGAGTTCAATAAATACATGTGACCAAGTATATAATTTATGTATTAATAACGACAATGTTAAAATAAATAATATACGCTTTGCAGGATGGAGATTTAGTTTAAGTTATTTTAAACCTTAAAACAATAACGTAGTCCATAATGAAATGCAGGCTTTAGTTCACGGCTGTAACTCGTAAATCCAGCGATACAAGCTAAACATGCAGCTGTAGCGGAATGCCATTCGTAAAGCAAACAAACCCTTCAGAATCGTATTATAAATTTCAACAATTTGAACCTTATATAGCCGATATAAGGTCTATTACTATGCAGTGATTAAATTGTCGATACATACAACACAATCGCGATAGTTCAAATCGTGTACATGCGGGGAAGGGTCCAACAGACAGACATATGATTTTACTTTATAGCATTTTATATTCATATTTTCTTGGAACAGTTTTCAGCTGACTTCAAAAAAGGAAGGAGACTGTTAGTACGGCTTTTTTATCATTGTAGCTTGTGAACTGATTTATATTACTTGGTGGTAGGGCTTCGTGCAAGCCCACCTGGGTAGGTACCACCCTATTGTACCGCTAAACAACAGTACTCAGTCTTGTTGTGTTCCGGTTTGAAGGGTGAGTGAGCGAGTGTAACTACAGGCACAAGGGACATAACATCTTAGTTCCCAAGTTGGTGGTGCATTGGCGATGTAAGAATGGTTAATGTTTCTTACAGCGCCATTGTCTATGGGCAATGGCCATATATATATATTCGTTATTTGTTGATTAGGTTAATTATTTAAATTTGGGATGGTCTTATATCAGTAAAAGGGGTTGGAACGAAGTGGGTTTGTTTATGTTTGGTATTAAATAACAGACACGTTGAAATAAATTAACAACGTCTGATAATTAATCATTAAATGAAAAGAAAAAAAAGCGTTTTTAAAATTCCCTCATTAGAAAAATAATTATGAAAAATAAGTTTGAATAATTTTCTATATGGTAGAAAGGGACAGACCATAACATCTTTCTCTTACGTAACGAGTTCTCTGTATTGTTTCTCAAAAGAACTTCCTTCCAAAAACATTCTTGGTGTAATTTATAATTACAGAATACCAATAAATAAAAACTTAGATAAACGAAAGTTCATACAATAATTAATTATATTTATAGACGTGTCTCTTTTTTATAAAATTATCAGGGTAAGATTGAGTACGCCGATACCAGCACCACTGAATTTTCATGTACATAAGTTGTGTTTATATTTATAATTCATCTCGTGTACAGCAGTGAAGGAAAAACCTTAAACGAAATTCTGTCAAATATGTATGCAGCAATCCGCACTGGTGCAGCATGGTGAAATAAGCTCCAATACTTCTCCTTAAAGGAGAGGATGCCTTAGCCCAGCAGTGGAACATTTACAGGCTCTTACTTAAAGATTGAGTAAAGACCGTCATGCCGATTGTTGTCATAGCATACGAGTCGGTTTAACTCCCAAGACATGAGATAGATGTTTCACACTAAAAAACTGTATAGCCCCTTGACTATTTAACAACACGACTTTTTTTTATATCTATTAAGATTTGCCTTGCCTACTTAAGCAAACACCGAAGTTAACGGTAATCGATTAGGTAACTACCAAATACAAATATTTAAATTAGATACCCGTTTCGGCTTCACACGAGCACAATAAGGGTCTATATAAATCTTTTTTATTGAAGAACAAGCAAACCAAGAATTCTTATTTTTTCCGGCTCGGAAATTCGCGGCTTTTCTATACATATAATAAAATTGGAGTGTATGTTTGTAATATTAAAATAATTGCTTTTTACTAAATGCATATGTATATACACGGTACATATGACATAATAATATATTTTTTAAATTTTTCTCTGGAACGTCTGGACCGATTTTGATGTGACATTCACTGGCAGATAGCTGATGTATTAAGGAGAAACTTACGCTACAACAATAACTTTTTTTTTAATTCAAACGCGCACGAAGTCGCGGGCAAAGCTAGTCTTGAATATAATATTATTATACATAAATATAAACCTTCCTCTTGAATTATTCTGTTTATTGATGAGAACCGCAAAATGTGTAATTTAAAAGATCTGATCGTACCCACCATCTGTAGTGAAAGTGATTTTGTTTTATGTATGTATTATTTAGAGATAATAATTTTCCTTATAAATTTTAATGCAAACGAAATAAATACTTTTATAGTTTTAGTTGAAATATTCATGTAGAGTTTTGGAAACGGCCAAATTTTTTTGTTACCCGCATCCTAATTCACGTTTTAGGGGTTAGTCGTTTATTTTAAATGTTATACTTAAAAAGTAGCCTATTTCTATTTCTTTGGAGTTCAAGGTAGCTTCATACCAAATAACATCGAAATTGGTTGAGCAGTTTTGCCGCGAAAAAGAAACAGAGAGATACATTAAAAAAATTTACATAGCTATTTTGTATATTTTTTAATAAGTAGGTAGTTTCGACTGTATTTTGTTTACTGAATATTGGACACGCCTAGCCGTCTTCCACACCAAGTTGCCATTTGGGAGGTCGTCAACTCCACTTCTTAGGCAGTGTCAAGTTTGAAAATGTAAGGTAGAACTTCAATGAACTGACAATCAAGAGAAATACCCTAAAGTACCGTTAGCTAGGTCGTGTCTGTAACCTAGAATTGAAAATGGGTGCGTATGTATTTTGAGTGTATATTTTTTATACTTTAAAGATATTATTTATTCTTATCCTGTTATAAAAAGATAGAATATAAATAAAAACTATAGCAATTGCATAAAACGTCTAGAGTAGTCGACTTGTATTCAAAAATATGAAGCGATTCTACTCCAGTTCCACGCAAAGAGCTTTATAATTACGTCACAGTTAAGGCTTTATTATTCGAATCAAAATGGCCCAGTTGTTATAGCGATTGTTATAACCGATGATTGCGGGTTCAAACCGGAGTAATTTGTCTTTATAATCTTGTGATCGGTGGTGAAGGCAAACGTCGTGAGAAAATATGGTTAGTTAAAGATTTGGAGTTTATTCCACCACATCGATCTAATGCGGGTTGATGGGTACACATGTTGTAGAGTGAATCCGACATCCTCAAATTTCTTACCCTTATCGCTACTAATTATCACAAATTAATTATAAACACAAATTAAGTGCAAGAAAATCAACTGTGCTTGGGCTGAAACCCGCAATCTCCGGGTAAGCCTCACGTGGTCTAACCACTGAGCCTCAAATTGGTATAAATTGCTCCTAATATTTAATATTAACAATGAGTAATAAATTAGACTATTCATTACAAATGGCGTTATATATTATATGACGGGGGACATTGTTAAGTCTTGATTGATTACCTATTGCATTGATGACAATTGGAATTAATGTCGTAATACAGTTTGAATATTAGCGGATCTAGAGATTTAGTTGGATTTAATTCTCCGAAATCAGATTTCGTTGTTGTGATATAATGCTTTTGATCTACTAAAAGTGTTATTTTTTTGCAGTGGTGACCACTTACCCCAGGTGGCGTATTTACCCTAAGGTAAGCTAACTATATTAAAAAAAATATTAAGGTAGTCTGTATGAAAATTTTATTTAATCATTTATATTAATATTAATTAAGTCATCTCAATTTTAGTTTTACAATAAAATCAGAACATTAAGCTAAAAATGTTTTATTTTTAATCCTGAATAAACATTTCACCTTTAGTTTACTCAATCATTTTTTATCAAATCAAAAATAATTTAAACTACATCTAGTAATATAAAAATACAGTTTTAAATCGCAAAATTTTACTTCAAAATCCGCTCAGTTATATCTGTCAGAGTATTCAACGAAATGGCTCAAGAGAGAAGGATTCATTACTTTAAATAAAATCCCACAGTCATTTGGATTTTTGGAGTAGAATGAAACTAAACTGGAACAAACTATCAGATGAATTTGAACAGGATGATTTCAAGCGAGTAACAACAAAAGCTACAGTAATTGCAATTCTCGTCTGCGAACAAATCGCGTGACCAATCTGAGAACAGCCTTCATGAGCCTGAAAAGGCTTTGTCGTTTGCGGAGGAAAAAAAAATTTTTTTACGTGACAGGACTTTTCAAATGTCATAATTTTTGACACGAGAGTTTTGCAATCATTGTAAGTTTAAAATTACTTCAATTTCAAACTCAGTATAGGTATGATGAAAAGTTTTTCCGGGATAGAATTTGATTTCGGTTTCTGGAGAGTATGATCAAGATTTCAATGGAACTTCAACTATTATATGACACTCATGGTAACAATGTCGTTTTAAAGTATGTTGATACGTTTTAACAAATCTTCCCACACAGCATCTATAACTCAAGTTTGTCATTTTTATATATAACTAGCTGTACCCGCGACTTCGTGCGAGTTTGAATTTAGCAAAAAAGTTATTGTTGTAGCCTAAGTTACTACTTGTTACATCACCTATCAGCCAGTGAAAATCCTATCAAAATCGGTCCAGCCCTTCCGGAGATTAGCCGAAACAAACAGACAGACAGACAAAAATTTAAAAATAATGTCATTATTGTGTTTCTTGTTAAGTTAACTCTGTTATATGTAATGATGTAAAGATGTCCTCCTGATTTATTTCAATACCAGTCTATTCAGAATAATCTATACATATACTAAAATTGGTCTGTCTGTTTGTAATATTAAAATAACCTTTTACCAATGCATATGTACTTACGTACTCGTGATTGAACTAGGTCATTCAATACTAAAATCCGTATCATTAATGCCAGCAACACGTTGTGTTTGTCTGTGTCTGAGTTCTATGTATGCAATTTGTATATTTTATTCAATATATAAAGAACATTTGCAAATTAACCTGTGACCATATACATTTGTCAGTATCGCCTCTATTACAGCAATGATGATAGCTTACTTGCTTAAATATACAGATGCATTTTTTTTTTCTTTTTTTCTATCTATCTTTGCGCAAGAGAGTAAGAACAATATTAAAAATTGGTTATTATAATTTTATTGTAAATAATATTAAACAATAAATTAAAAGTTAAACGAAATTACAAATCAACGAAACTTTTTAGCTGTTTAAAACATTTCAACATAAAATTAAATATACCCGAAGCTGTCTCCTAATTCTGATTTATTTGGTTGTATTATATACAACGCCCCGTCAATATCCAAGAAGCAAAAACAAGATTTATGGGCGACCGGAAAGTAATGAACGGAGCTATGAGTAATGTTACATTTATAATAATGAACGTTGAAAGCTAAAAATGAAATATCGGTAAAAATAAACTCTCTTGGTTGAATAATTTTTTTAATAAAATTAGTTTAAAAATTTTGGTTAAAAAAAGATTGAAAAAATTAGTCAAGTGAAAATGTGTGAAAATGTTACATTCTTGTCAAACATATACAATACGAGTTATAGCGCGCTACTTCGCTCGCATTGTAGCGGTTGATCGTGGAGTGTGCGTAAAAAATAGCCTTCTATGAACTTCAAGCTTGCTTCATACAAAGTTTTATCAAATCGATGAAGTGGTTTGGTCATGACAGTGCAACAGACCGAGTGACTTTGACTTTTGCATTAATAATATTAGTATCATCATTTACATTATCAGTATGTATGCTTAGATCTTTAAAATTACACAAGGGATTTTGATGCGGTTTTTTTTAATAGATAGATTAATTCAGCGAAAAGGTTTATATGTATAATTCATGTACTATATAGTAGAGAAACACTGATTATTTTAGAGGTTTCTGAAGTTATGTAAATAAACACATTTTTTGCGCTTATATTGCAAACATTGGTTGAACCCTACGAGATAGATCAAAATAATGTACTACAGTATTGTACACCTTAAAAGGGTCTTCAAAAAAGTCCGCGATGCTGTATATCTATCTCTTAGGGATAGCCCACAACAACCATATTTTATTCTTTAGTTTTTACGAGAAATAACGTCTTATTTTCGAAGCAATTTTAAGCAATACAGCATTAATCCTTATCCAAATAAGTACCTTAAATACATTGTCAATATGGCCCTTTACAACATGTAATTTAAATGAATATTTACGAAGATATTACAGATTTAAAACGCAGGGACATAGTGGTTTATATTGTCTAATGACTGAAAAACTGTGAACATTCTGTAAAAAAAACCCTATTTAAAATAAATGATAAAAAAAGACATTCTGTAGTATATTTAGTATCAGCATTACACCCGTGCGAAGCCGGGGCGGGTCGCTAGTAAATCATAAGATTAAAAATAGTTTCTATTAAATGATTACTAAACATGTTAACAAAACGATATTGGTGATGGACTTTAGGCTGTAAAGTAAAACGTAACAGCCTGTTAATGATAGACTGCTGTTAGGCTCTCTTATGTAAAGAAGGTTCGGAGCTTTTTGTATCACGCTCCTCAAATGTAGTTCAATATACATGTGGCAGATTTTCATCAGACGCGAAATGAATTTTAAACAAATTAGGCATTACCACTAGTCTGGATTTTAGCTGGTTTTCACCGGTTAAAATTCACGTGTTTTTATGTTAAACATAGCTACTCCTACCTGCTTTGCTTAGCCTGTTATTATTATTAAATTATAATTTATTTATTGAAAATTTTCGAATAATTATTTGTCAATGACACAAAAATAAAATATTTCCCAATCCTAATATTGTAAATGACAATTTAAGTTTATTTGTTTGTTACACTTTTTGTATTAATTATCACAAAAGATTTATACAGAGTACATAAAGTGGTTCCGAAAGTATTCCTAGCGCCTGCGTGGGTTGCTAAGAAATTAAAATTAATTAAAGTGATGTGTAATATTAGTCCTAAGTACTCGTATCAATTTTGGAGTTCCAATATTAACGAAGAAATTCGCAATTTGTAGGATTTAATTTACCGTAACTCGACAATAATAATAATTAATTATTAAAAGTTAATTTTGTACTTTAAATTATTATGAATCGTCACAAATGAGGTGTTCTCATTTGTGACGATTTTTTTCTTCTTCTTCTTCTATTTTCATGGGTACACCACTCCGAGGTCCCGGGTTCGATTCCCGGTCGAGTCGATGTAGAAAAAGTTCATTAATTTTCTATGTTGTCTTGGGTCTGGGTGTATGTGGTACCGTCGTTACTTCTGATTTTCCATAACACAAGTGCTTTAGCTACTTACATTGGGATGAAAGTAATGTATGTGAAGTTATCCAATGTTTATTATTATATTATATTATTATTTATCATATTATTTGAGAGCCGAGATGGCCCAGTGGTTAGAACGCGTGCATCTTAACCGATGATTTCGGGTTCAAACCCAGGCAGGCACCACTGAATTTTCATGTGCTTAATTTTTGTTTATAATTAATCTCGTGCTCGGCGGTGAAGGAAAACATCGTGAGGAAACCTGCATGTGTCTAATTTCAACGAAATTCTGCCACATGTGTATTCCGCACAACCCGCATTGGAGCAGCGTGGTGGAATATGCCAAGCCTTCTCCTCAAAGTGAGTGGAGGTCTTTAGCCCAGCAGTGGGAAATTTACAGGCCGCTAATGCTAAAAAAAAATATTATTAGGTTGTAGGACCTTCAAACCCACCTGATTCATATCCACTCGCTTAGTCTACTACTAAAATATATACAAGTGGTTTGGTTTTATATATATCAGTGGTTTGAAAAAACAAAAAAAAAAAAAAAAAACACATCAATTTCAGATTCACTATAGAATAATAAATTTTATAAGCAAAAGAAAATATTCAGGTTTTGAATTCGAAATTAAAATGGAACGTTTTTATAATACAGGACAAAAATTTCACTCGAAGCGGTTTTAGGAGCTTTCACTCGTTACAAATAACACAAATGTTTTGAATTTTGAAAGATTGCCTACGCTCACAAAACTTTTTTATACATTTTAGGCTTATTTAGGCTTCGTTTAAAGAATGCATTTCTTGTTCCAAAAAATTTTGTTTCAGTTCTTTTTTAACTTATTTCTTGTGACAATTCGTAATGATATTTTTTTTTTATTTTCGTAATATTAATATGATGCTAGAAAACTATGATTTGAATGCTTAAACATCGTATCGTTTTGATTATTTCCAGAACGAATATAATTATTGCAGTGATGAATAAATACTGAGCTCGAATTAAATATTAGGATAATGCAGTGAAATTAAATGTATGCACATTAAATAGTAATCAAATGGAATGGATTTAATTAAACAGTCTTAAATAAACTTTTTCCTACTGAGAATAATTTTATGAAAATATAAGTAATACGAGATCAATTACGGCTATAATTAATTTAATATCTTAAACTTTATATAAAATAATTCTGATGATGAATTCTGTCGGATTTCTAAATTAATATCTTTGTTACTTTTGGATTCTTAAAACACTTAGTTCGTCGTAGGGTTGTGTGGAAGTCTGACCAAGTTATTGATCATATAATATTCTACTATAAAACATCAATAAATAGTAATGTTGTGCTCTGATTTGTACGGTGAGTGAACTAGTGTAACTACAGGCACAAGGGACGTAACATCTTAGTTCCCAAGGTTGGTGGCGCATTGGTGATGTAAGAAATGGTTAATATTTCTTACAACGATTTGCTCCTCCGCCTACCGATATCATAAAAAAAGTGTGACCAATGTAGGTGCAATTTCTAAGGGCAGTGGTGACCACTTATCACAAGGACGCTTATTTGCAAGTCAACCACTAATTTTTAAGAAAAAAATTGGTTCCAACTACATTTATAAAATAGACTATTTTATCATTAATATTTATCTCCGGTTTAATAACGCGATGCCATTAACATAGTTTTGTAGCAATTGCAATTCTAGGTGAATTCTCACATTGGTAAATCGGAGGTAATCTTCGATTTCCCAATGACGAATCGTTATTGGCTGACTGATGTATTGACGTTAATGCTCTAATGCCAAGCGAATCTGACAAAATTAGAAAATGTTCACTTTTGAAAATATCTCTTGAATTTCTTAAATGACCCTATTGTTAACACAGTCATAATGTTTTTGGAATTTTAACAAAGATATAAATATTTGTTATATAAACAACATACGTTCATGACTCGTGCAAATATTTTACTGATCACTACATAATATACATATACATTTGGTAATTAATAATACCTTGTAACTATATTCAAGAATCGATATGTTTTGCTCTTTTAGATAATAGATAATTGTCTATAAGGCGTAATATTGATAGGTCCCGTGACGCCCCCCGGAGAGACTGTAACCCTGGTTTTTAGTGGATATTCCGGCACAGTCGGCGCCGGTGAGTCGCAGATACTACCAATTCATGCGGGGTAAACGTATTTTACTAGTAGAATAATATGGCGTTTTCATTCATTGGCGGCCTTAAGCGTTTGGAGGATGACCGCTCCCTACTTGTTGTACAGAAAGAAAAAATATATATGTTGGCAATTTTAGCACTGTTTCTTTTCGCTGGAAAAATGCGTTACGCATTTCCCCCACGTGGAAGTGTGTGCGGTCCAAAATTTTGGCGGTACACATGAATACCCAAAAGCAACTAGGCAGCTAAGCTAATCAGTTCCGAAAATTTCAATTAGTAAATGTTAAAACATTAATTAATACGCTTCATAGATTGGATACGAAATTAGTACGAGTATTACACCCAGAAATCGATTGAAAGAGTCATCGAATAAGTAAAGAGCCTGAATACGGATGCAATTGCGTCACGATCTGTCGGATTAAAGGGTGTCAACACGGGAAGTAATCAAGTTCGCTCGTCTGCTGACGCGTTCACACAATGAAATGTACAGATGTGGTGAACTAGAAAATAAATATTTGAATAAGATTTATATTCTGTTTTTATTTATTTTTGTATCGATCACTAAATTTCTATACCGATTCCGTACGGATAAAATTGATACGAAACTACTCCTTATTGACAACCTTAAAGTTGAAATTCCAAAAATCTTTCTTAGTTGTTTGGATGCCTCCATTATAAAGTTAAGTCATGTTCAAAGTTTCAGCTTTCTAGTCTCAGTCGTTTTGGTAGTGCGTTGTTTCTGTCAGGATAAAAGATTTTATAAGTAGATTAAATGGCTTTGTTATATAAGGAATTTGATTAGAGTTGATCATATATGGGGTTCCATACCTTTAAAGAAAAAAAGAAACCCCATATAAGATTACTTCTTTGTCCATCTGTCCAACTGTCTGTCTGTCCGTCATGACCCTTTTTGCAGGAATGCATAGATATAAAGTTGAAATTCATACTAAATACTGAGATCTACAGTCTCTTGCAGCTGGAAAAAAAAATCAAAAACGGTTAATTCTTTCAATACTATGTGGTACGGTACGGAATACGAGCCGAGATGGCCCAGTGGTTAGAACGCGTGCATCTTAACCGATGATTTCGGGTTCAAACCCAGGCAGGCACCACTGAATTTTCATGTGCTTAATTTGTGTTTATAATTCATCTCGTGCTCGGCGGTGAAGGAAAACATCGTGAGGAAACCTGCATGTGTCTAATTTCAACGAAATTCTGCCACATGTGTATTCCACCAACCCGCATTGGAGCAGCGTGGTGGAAAATGCTCCATACCTTCTCCTCAAAGGGAGAGGAGGCCTTAGCCCACCAGTGGGAAATTTACAGGCTGTTTATGTTTATGTTATGTTATGTACGGTACGGAATTAATTTGCAAATATAGTCCACTATAGTTACATGAGAAATTATGATGAAAAATGCAACAACTTTAGGAAAACATTAATAACTTTGTTATTTATTTGTATTTCGATTTTACTTTTTATGTACATACATAATATACATTTGTTTTATCTATGTATTAACCTTCATTGAATCAGTGTGGTGGAATAAGCTTCAAACATTCTCGTCAAGAGTTTCTTATTTGCAAAGCCGAAATTATCACAATGTATGGCTCTGGCTTGGTAGGACTTGGAGGTAGAATAATTCACCAATTACCAACTCACAGTTGGTACTAATTATTCTGCCTCTAAAGCAGTAATAATTTGTGTTGTTGTACTCTTGTTTGAAAGATAATTGATCTAATCTAATTACAGGGATGGCATCTAAGACAACGTAGTTGGCGACGTATTGACTGTGTTAGTAATCATTTAAGCTAAACAGTTCCAGTGTACGAGCCAACGTAACCAATTAATAATTCTGACTTACTATTCGTATGCTTTTCTAAAGTAAAAATAATATGTCATTTTTTTCAAGTTAAAGTTTGAAGTCAAAAGATTTAGGTAATGCTTGATCACCAAAAACATATTCGAAATTCAAAAATATAATCGACCCCAATAACCGAGTGCTGGTTGAGTTCTCTTCTCATTATTCCCTTCGTACATTTCTGTTTACTCGCAAAGTTTTCTGTAACAGGCATTTGCAATTTAAATACCTTCATATTTATGGAGCGCGCTTCCCAAAGACCTACATTGCATTTGACATACTGTATCACTTATTTATTCCTGTCTTCACTCATTCGCTCTCCGCGATGCGAGGGAATGAATGAATGAAAAATATGGAATTTTATACATTCTATGTGCTGTTATTTCAAGCGATACATACGATATTTGATCCTTTCAATATAAAAAAATATGCTCACAGCGAGTAAAGGATAGTAAGTGATACCAATTATTAAGTGCGCGACTCGTTTGTGGGACTTAAGTGTGATCCTTTACATAAATGTATCATAACATAACATAACATAATCAGCCTGTAAATTTCCCACTGCTGGGCTAAGGCCTCCTCTCCCTTTGAGGAGAAGGTATGGAGCATATTCCACCACGCTGCTCCAATGCGGGTTGGTGGAATACACATGTGGCAGAATTTCGTTGAAATTAGACACATGCAGGTTTCCTCACGATGTTTTCCTTCACCGCCGAGCACGAGATGAATTATAAACACAAATTAAGCACATGAAAATTCAGTGGTGCCTGCCTGGGTTTGAACCCGAAATCATCGGTTAAGATGCACGCGTTCTAACCACTGGGCCATCTCGGCTCTATCGACGAAATAAATGTATCGACGAAACTTTTTTTTTAGTTACAGCTGAATAAGAGCTACTAGAGGAATGGTGGTCGTTAAATTAGAAGCTCTGTAAACATTGACCCTGTAATATGAACTACTATTTAAACAATCAACGCGTTGCCAAATTTGGGAACTAAGATGCTTTGTCCATTGTTCCTGTATTTACACTGGCTCACTCAAAATAATTGTCAGTAACTGAAATGGCAAATTATGTATGTAGTGAAAAATATAGGTATGTTAATGGTTTAAGCGATGGTTTGATGGTTTTTACACTGTGGTAGTGATCACATACCATCAGGCGGAAATTTTTAGCCAGCTTAACGAAATAAACTTGCATCTTAACCAATGATTTCGAGTTCAAACCCAGGCAGGCACCACTGAATTTTCATGTACTTAATTTGTGTTTATAATTCATTTCGTGAAGGAAAACATGGTGAAGAAACCTGCATGTGTCTAAATTCAACGAAATTCTGCCACATGTGTATTCCACCAACCCGCATTGGAGCAACTTGGTGGAATATGCTCCAAACCTTCTCATCAAAGGGAGAGGAGGCCTCAGCCCAGCAGTGGGAAATTAACAGGCCGTTAATATAATGAAATATTATATTAAAAAAAAATTATATTATAATTATCGAAGTTATTAAGTGTATGTTGTCTGTACGAGTCTCGATACCGGCCGTTTGACTTTATGATTGTTCAAGGGAAGCGTGATCAAGTAAAATGCATAAGGAATATTCTGCGTTGATTACTTCAATTGATTTTTATTTATAGCTGTCTTTTGTTTCGACTTCTGCGTATCATATATTTAAATGACAAAACAAATAAAATATATATTATTCGTATAAAACTATAAGAGCTGTTGATTTTTTTTTCTATTTGCATTTTTTTCTTGGTGCTCATGCTCGTATTCGATAGTTCGATAATAACATAACTCACTTCAATAATTAAAAATATATATAAGCTGTAGATGTCCAAGAAGATATACAATATGACCTCACCGATAAGACTAAGAATGAGTTTATATCTCCTCTCTCTAAGCTTCTATCACCAAAGATTGTCTGTGAGAGATATCAACGATAAGACTGCCTTTGCGCACCATTTATTCAATGTGTTTCCCTTATGTATGTCCTATGTTGTGCAATAAAGTATTTTAAATAAATAAATAAAAATGACGCCTAGAAGCAATCCCATATACCATGTATGGGGTATTTGGTCATAGAAAGGATTATTCGTTTATTTGTAATCAACAGCATTTACAGTTCTATGTTAACAGTTATGATTAACATACGAAATTTTACATATTTTTTATACAAGAAAAATAAAACAATGATCGGCAGACCGATGATAGGTAGAACTTATTTCTGTCTTTCTTTATTATATCGGTATGGGGACGAGCAAATGGGCCACCTGATGGTAAGTGGTCACCGTCACCAACCCAAAGATAATGGCGCTTTAGAAAATATTAACCATTCCCTATATTGTTGCCAATGCGCCACCAACCTTGGGAGCTAAGATGTCATGTCCCTTGTACCTGTCACACACAGGCTCACTCACCCTTCAAACCGGAAAACAATAAAACTGGGCACTGCTATTTAGCGGTAGAGTAGCTGATGAGTAGGTGGTACCTATTCAGACGGACTAGCACAAAGCCCTACCCTACCCAGTAAGTATTTTGTAGAATTACATGTGTGTGAACCGTATTAGTATGTATTGTTTGTATGTGTGTACACACACATTATACATAAGTAGACACCTACTTCGGAGGACAAAATGTCGGCGTAAGTGGGTGTAAAACGAGAAAACGTTTCGACGAAATCACTTTATTTACTATTTATAGTCACAAAAGTCATAAGTAATAACTTTGTTCCTGGACATGTAGTATCGCGGCCAACAGTCTCTAAGCAACTGAATTGAAAGCAGTCTCTCCATATGCCACCCAAACTCTCCTAAGCACTCTTGCTCAATGTTACCGGTAAAAAAATATAGGGGATGTCCAACAATGTTGTACGTATACACCAACATACTAACATATATATATTAATAAAATAAAGAATATGTACAAATCTTGCTTAGAAAGTAAGACAATTTAGTTAATTTTCTCTTCTATATGGTCAAAAAATTGGTCAGGATGACGTCATCGTAATAATTTTCCTCTTATAACATCTAGAATATTCTGTTGTTCTTTAATAAATAGAGTTATTTGAAGCACAATAAGTTAACCTATAACAATCGTTATAACAAACTGATAGATAAAACGCTACATACAATAATTCAATTGGAAACCATTAGCGAGATTGCCAGAAAAGGTTACAGAGATTTTATTGGCAAGAGTATTATTTACTATCTAAGCTATCGTTATTCGAAAATATTACGTTATGAAAAATATCGTCTAAATCGCTTTTTTAATATACTCTTTGACTAGATGTACTTGCTGTGCTAGTACCTACTTAATTTTGTTGCCTTTTATCATTCTTGAACGATAATAATATTTAATTACTATTTTTCCAATAGGTTATTTGACTGGTTTTTAAAATCCACTTTATATTATTTAGTAGAGATTACGGAACCCAGAAAAAGTTGTTTTTTTGTTTTTAATTCTAGAACATATTTACTGAAAAATATCAAATTAAAAATTCCTTATTTAAATAGCGCGCGAAAACGCTACTTTGACAATATGGCGCAGCAATGGGGTCGGTGACGTCACTTGCCTGTATCGTAATCTGCGGCACATATAATCCACATGCAGTAGGCAAACGAGGTTAACAAGCAAGTGACGTCATCAAAAACCCGACCAATCAGGAGCGATTTGGGTCACGTGACAAACGTTTAGAAAATTTAATTTTTAGTTATGGAATTTTGAATAAATTAATTATTATTTTCAACTTTCGTTACTAAATAACCATTTTTCAACTCATAACATATACTGATTACATTCATTGACACTTTATTTTTCGCATTGTCAAATAGCCTATTGTATGTAATTATTATGTATGTAATTATTATCTCTTAATATACTATTGATTGATTTTCTATAATTAGAGTATTCTATTTGTACATACAAAAAGCAGATGGAGAGTCTGACACATTATAGTAAAGAAATAAAAGCAAATACAAAAGCAAAAGCGAATTAAATTTCCTGGTATCGTGTGTTATAAACAATTATTTATAACTCATAATTAAAAAAGACGCGTCGTTTTCCACAAATAATTCATTGAATATTGCTTAAGGACATTATCGAAACATATAAATGAGGCAAAAAAATTATTAAAAAATGTATATTATTAATATTACATATTATAATATAAAATCAAAACATTAAAACTATTTCTAACGTGTAAACGACGAAATTTTAGTATTACAAAATTCCCCTGGAATTCAAACTTTGCTCAAATTTTGATGAAACTGTTATTGGATACATGTGTGCATACTTTATCTGTATATATTTACAGAACAAGTAAGCACATAGATGACGTCATACGTTCCATTACATTATCGATACTGAGCTCTATAACTGATATCGGATTTAGATGTAATTAGAGTAAAATTAATTGAATTTAAAATATATTTATTTTCCACTAGCGACCCGGCCTGGCTTCGCACGGGTAATAAGAAATATACTACTGAATATATTTATATACAACGTCCACAGTTTTTTGTCATTAGACAATACAAGCCGCTATATCTCCTATAACTATTCAAAAAAAACATAGGTATGTTAATATTAAATGGAATAAAATTATTTATCATTCATTAAAATTAATGAATACTACATCATTGGTTTTTAGCGTCTATTTATTTTTGCATGAGATTGAAATTTACTGGCAAAGCTAAAAGCTAAAATTATCAAAGCACTCGCACAGACTTGTCACCTGTTAGTGCAGACTGGATATTTGAAATTAATACCGAGAGTGCGAAAGCTTTAAAGTTACACATGATACTTGAAGACCGTAGGAATTGTAATTTAAAATGAGCTTTTTTATCTTTTAAAAGAAAAGATCTATGTTTTAAAAGGGACTGTGTATACGTATGTAACTGTACACAGAGCTCGAATAGGGACTACTTTCCATATTTTTGGAGAGTTCGGAGCTTATTCTATTAAACTCCTTCAATGCAGGTTGGTATTCTCACTGCCCTAATGTTTTCCTTTACTGCCGAATATTCACGTATCACGATTCACGTATCTTAATCATTGTTTTGAAAATGTGTTAACGATTTGTTATTTATATCAAAGTTTTTGTCTGCCCCCAAACGATTAAATTTATACGTGTTTGTACACACAAATAAGTTGTTTAGTTGATCGATCTTTTCTAACTAAAGCAGTTAAGATATTACTCGCCGATAGTAACTTTACGTCTAATATAATTTTGTGAAAAGAGATTCCAAAATACTCGTAAAATTCTGATATAATAAAGATTAGGTAGGCTATTAATTATTTTGTATGAATAATAAGATATTAACCCAAAAATAATGTAGAATATCATAATAAACTATGGTAACCCTAGCTTAAGTCCACTACGTCGCAAAAGTATGAACTTTATCCGAACTTATAACAATTTCTTGTGACATATATGTTCTATAACTCCCAATTGCTGCCGAGAGAGCCATTAAAACGACCGCAGCGGTTATGGTGGAATTAACATTGATCAATAATTCATACAACGCATAGGAATATCTTATGAATTAGTACATCCTGTTTTTGATCGTATATTCCTGATATTTTTATTAATAGGGAAAATAAGTTATTTGAATATTAAAAAAAAATTGCACGTCAAGACAACCCTGTTATTAAAAATATGTCAAAAGTTGGTAAAAGATCGGGTATGTTCTCTTGGTCGTTGATGGTCATAGCGACCATTCTTAATTAAGACTACCTGTCTGGAATTATCATATTATAATATTGTATATATAAGTACGTCGTCGGTATAATTTGTAAGGACGAATAATTCGGCATGTAAAAACATATCTCCAACTTTCCGGAGGGGGGGGGGTGTATTGGTGTTGGCATCGTATTTTCGAGGCACGAGGCTTCAAGCCAATACAACGGACTTCTCATCCGGGACCATGGAATCTGCAGCTTCGCTAGATAATAGACCAACGAGGCAGTCCATGGATATACTGTATCGTATTATATTTAACATTTACAATAAAATCAATTGTATTGAACTTTACCATCTCATATTTCTAGAAATTAAACTTCCCGGGAGCGAGTCATTAAAGTAAATATCCAAGTCCGAAAAACGGGGTCCCAGGTCAGTTCGTTCAAAGTAGTTTTTCAAAACAGATACGACAAAAAAGTCCTTGAATTTGTCATTCACAGACGCACCAGCATTTAATAAACTCTTGAAATACAGTCCGAACTGGACCATATTCGTTTAAGCTTTTACCATTCAATAAAGCCTTTTAATATTTGATTTAGGTTCGAGGTTCGTTTATTAACATTCGGCCTAATAAACCGTGAATGGTTGTGGGATTGAACGAGAATAGTAGTCAGAATGATCAATTAAATTTCGAATTCATTATTTATATCATAGGTGACTTTAATAAAAAAATATACACATATTTTAAACTAGCTGTGCCCGTGACTTCGTGCGTTTGAATTTAACAAGTAAGTTATTGTTGTAGTCTAAGTTACCCCTTATTACATCAGCTATCTGCCAGTAAAAGTCCTATCAAAATCGGGCCAGTCGTTCCAGAGATGATCCGGAACAATCAGACAGACAAATAAAAATTGAAAAAAAATATTATTTTGATATATGTACCGTGTATAGATAAAATATGCCTTTAGTAAAAAGCGGTTTTTAATTTTACAAACAGACGCTCCAATTTTATTATATGTATATAAAGATACGTAGGTAGACTGGTGATAAGGCAACTAATGCTATGTGGTGACCACCACTAATATCAATCTCTGTAGGAAATTTTAACGGTCTATACTGTTACACCGTCTATGCGCCACAAGTTTGGTAACCAAGTCGTTAGGTCCTTTAAGTTTGTAATTGACTTAGATCACTCACTCGTAAAAATGGATCAGAGTCCAGTCATTACATACATTTGGAAATGCAAATGAACCGAGAACGCCAAATTTTGGATATTATATAAAAAAATATATGACGAAGTAGCTTGTCCCAGCTTCTTTTTAAAGAAACATGACGTCAGAATTGCTGACGTCACTAATGTCAAGGTTTCGATTGCTCTACATCCTCGAAGATATGAAATTAAACGCAGGAAATATTCTTCTTTGATTTAGTCCAAGATGAGGAGATCCGATCGCTTCGACGGCTCTAACAGTCCTGTCGCTATTGTTTTTTTTGTATCGTGTATGTAGTAGTGCTGTTGGCCCTACTGGCCTTTACAGTGTCACCGGACGTTGGGTGGGGGGAGAACGTACTCGGTGGGGGGTCGCTACTGGCGGGCGCTCGGCATTTTATAACACCTATATATGAACGGTAAAATATTTCAGACTATTTTAACATCTCAGAAATCACCAATTAATTTAATTATCAAACAGTTTTCAATCATTAAAATAATTAATGTAATCATTTCCGGACACGTGGTTATCTTGAAAAAAGGGTTAAATTTACATAATAACTTGGTTCTCCGTCGAGATACGTAAATTTTTGTGGAATACATTTTTGCTGCTTTTTTTACGATCTACAATTATGGTCCTTTGCATTATATACGTATCGTTCGCCGTTATCAAGATATCGACGGAAAAAGTAAAAAATTTGAGGAGTGAAATTTCCAGACATATCTACAGGTACAAACTTGGCTCAGATTTTTCAAAGACCTTCAGGAATGGGGTTGGCGAGAGACTAATTACGTACTTGAACCAATTACATAAACCAATTACACATTACTACTCTAGTCCCTTGGGACGTAGCGTGATATGAAATAGCCCTTAAGTTCTTTCGAAAATGGCATTATTATGTCATAGGCGGACTGGCAAATGGGCCACAGTCCATAGTACTGTAAGAAATATTATAGTCCATTGCATTTCCAGTCAACGTTGGGAACTAATAATTAATATAATTTGTACCTATAGTTGAACTGGCTCACTCATCCTTTAAACTGTAACACAATAATATTTTTTTATTGCTGTTTGAAAGTAGAATGTGTGATGGGCGAGTAAAATTGAAGTGTAAAAGTCTACCATCAAATAACGTTTCACAATTAATTGTCAATCAATAAATAGCCGAGATGGCCCAGTGGTTAGAACGCGTGCATCTTAACCGATGATTTCGAGTTCACACCCAGGCTGGCACCAATGAATTTACATGTGCTTAATTTGTTTATAATTCATTTCGTGCTCGGCGGTGAAGGAAAACATCGTGAGGAAACCTGCATGTGTCTAATTTCAACGAAATTCTGCCACATGTGTATTCCACCAACCCGCATTGGAGCAGCGTGGTGGAATATGCTCCATACCTTCTCCTCAACGGGAGAGGAGGCCTTAGCCCAGCAGTGGGAAATTTACAGGCTGATTATGTTTTTATGTTTTCAATAAATAGTCTTTAAATATTTTAATTATTAATTAAATTGAATAATTATGAAGACAATAGTTTAATGACAGATGTGAGAACTACGCCATACCTACTTAATAAGTACTTTATTATAAGTTGTGAGTAAATGTGTCACTGCAACAAATATATGTTTTATCGCCTTATTTAGTTTTTTTATTCGAAAATTAAATGAAGTTGAATTTAATAAAATAAAATGTTTAATCCAAGACTTCAATATTGTATTAAAAAGTAAGTTTATTTATAAAATGCATATATGCATAAGTTGATGATCATGCCGTCCTCCATGATTTCGATCACGGTGGATAATTTCAAGGACACCAGCCAAATACGCAGAACATTTTTTATTTTTTATTTTACTATGCAATGTATATACAAACTGTGTCTTGCTCGTAAAATATATTTAGTGTTATGTAACAATTTAACTGTCGTATGGATAAACCTCACTAACCTCTGTTGTTATAAACTGTATTGATTTGATTTAAACGTATTTAGAAAAAAAAATACAAGACTTAGCACTACTTTTAAAGAAAAAGAAAATACGAGCAGATTTAACAGATAAAAACCGCAATTATTTCCACTAAAACAGGCGCTTTGAATAACACGGCTTACATTAAAAAAGCGTATAAATGCATGACACTTTATCTATGTTTGATTTCTTCCTAACCGGAAGAGCAGCCAAAAAATAAAAGGCGTACGGATTGCATTCCGTACGATTGCGGTCTCGTTCGAAATACGAATTCGAAATTTGAAATTCGATTGCAATCTGACCGGACGCGTCGCAGACGTATCCGGTCCCCTGACCAATGAAATGTCAGACGATACGACGACAGAGTTTATAGTGTAAATTATCGTTTAATATATTATAATATGTGAACTTTTCGATTTTGTAATATTTTATTAACAAACTTTATATAAAATTTTACTAAAATATTTTTTTTGTTTACAAGAATTAAAGTGATGTCGAAATATTTTTCGAAGAAACTTCGTAATCTTATTTTATTTTATTACCAAAGAAATACCTTCCTTGAAATCCTTTCTTCTCATACGGGGATGCCAAGAAAAACATACGTGCCAAATTTAAAATTTTTAAGCTTGATTTGAAGCACTTCATAGAGTTTGTTTCAAGTGTAGTAGAATTTCGGTTATTTTTAAAAGTATTTTATTTATCTCTGAATTACTTCCAATAAAAATAAAATCCAAAAACATAAAAGTAATTGTTTCTAATCAGAGAACAAATGAAAAAAGTGCGGTGTGTTTAATCTACATTTGTATTATTTGACCTGATCAGCAAAAAAATGTTTTCTCTTGCACTATTGGATTTTTAATTCTGAAAGAAACTTACGTATGGATATCTTAGATTTATGAAAAAGGTAAAAGTTTAAGTATATAATTTGAGTTTTAGCGTAACTCTAAATTGGTTGAGGGGTGAGGTTTTCGAAATGTGGTGATGGAAAAGAATATTGCGCATACCGGGTACAGCAGAAAAAAACCAACAAATCCATTCAGAACCAACTTAAGATTATCACCATAGCAACCAATATATATCAGTAACGAGTCTTTAGTTACTTTGGTCATATCTCCCGAGCACGTCTAGTCTGGATGTATCGCTTGTAGTAGGGAAGATATGTTATAAATTTTTGAGTTGAACCTACCTGCTGATCCGACCAGATTTAAAATAAAACGGGACTTAATAATTTGACTGCCCTGATACAAGTTTGAGACACGGTGTGTGGAAGAAGCTAGTTTTTCTATCAGTCATTTCAGGACAGGCTCGGTCATCAGTTATTGCTGATCACGTTTAATGAAACATACGAAGAAGTAAAAATATTAATTATTATCATTTTAGTTACTTTGTGCAAGCCGTCTGGGTAGGTATAATCCATTCATCATATATTCTACCGCCCAGTAATACTTTGTATTGTTGTGTTCCAATTTCAAGGTAGAGTTAGCTAGTGTAACTCCAGGAACAAGGAATATAACTACTTAGTTCACAAAGTTGGTGGTGTATTCGAGGTGTCAGGAATGGTTAAAATTTCAATATATATGTCAAATTTAAACCCGATGTCTATGAGCGGTGGTGACCACGTACCAGAAGTCGGTACATATTTGCCGTCCGCTTACCTATTTCATAAAATATGCATATATACTTTATTGTATTATTCATAAAAATAATATCGAAAAATACGTCCAACTAATAATAATACCAATATTGTATAGTACAATACGTTAAAGTTTAAATAGTCATTTATTCCAGACAACCCAATCAATATAGTAATAAAATATTATATAAAATTTCTCAGCTATATTTTACAATAAATCGTTTTATTGTAAAATATATGTGTATTGGCGCTATAATTATAACTGTCATAGAAAAGTGTACTTTGGTTACGTTACGTCTACGAATGTATTTAAAACTAATCTTTAGTGTGAAAATTATACTTATTATAGATGTTTAGTATTATGAGGTAAATGTAACTAAATAAGCATTTCAATTAAAAATAACACAATACAATTATTATGTACAATACACTAATCAAAATTCGCAACTTGTTTCGAAACAAAACTCATATTTCATAAAATGTATGAAAATGAAATGCGTTGTTAACGACTTTGAAAATTATATGATAAATCGGTTAATTTGAGGAGTTATTATAATCCAGCTAAATATAGATGGTCAGTGCATTATAAGAGTCAACTTATGGTAAGTGGTAAAGAAAATAAATAATAAAGTTAATGATATAGGCAGGCGGACGAGCAAATGGGCCACCTGGTCACCACCACCCAAAGACAATGGCGCTAAGAAATATTAACTATATTTTAAATCACCAGAGCGCCATCAACCATGGCTAAGAAGCTAAGATGTTATCTCCTTTGTGCTTGTAGTTTTAATGTCTCATTCACTCTTCAAGCTGGAACACAACTATACTGAGTACTGAGGCGGTAGAATGTGCGGTAAGTGGGTGGTACCTATCCTGACAGGCTTGCACAAACCCTACCACCAAGTAAAGTAAGTAGTAGTTTGTCACAAAAATTGAAGATTGATGACTTTTCGTTTACAATGTACCAAGAGATGATTTATACAAACAATTTTGGCACATAAAAATTCCTTGCTTGGGCTATATTCTAAACGATTATTGCTTGTAACGCCAAAGACATTTCGGACAATGACCTTTTTTAAATACCCAAATATCAGTGACCGAAGTCAATATTAATAATGCTATTAAAACTTCCCTATCCCAAATTCCTCTTAAATTATATAAAAATCCACAAAGTGATTAATTTAGTAATTGAATGTATGAGTTTAGAATTTTGCTTTTTTTATCATTTATAATACGAAGGTAGATTGGCTGATAATAAGTGGTCATTGACACTGTAAGAAATATTAAAAATTCCTAACATCCAATGCGCCCCTAATCTAGGGAACAAAAAGAAATCATTTCCTATGTCCTTATGATTACACTGGCTCGCTTACCCTTCAAACCGAAATACAATAATGTTGTTGAGCCGAGGAACTATTTATAGACAACTAATTTGCGCGCGCGGCTTTGCTCATCTTTTAGGGTTATAAAGTTGGTCTTCGAGTTTCCGGTATAAAAAAGTAACCTGTGGCCTTCCTTGGAATCAATCTTGCTTCATATCAAATTAAAACAAATTCGGTTCTATAGTTTAACTACGAAAGAGCAATACACAGACAGATAGAGTCACTTTTGCATTTACAAAATTAGTATACATGTTTTTGTGGTTAATCTGAATTAAAATCGAATCATATTAGTTTAAATATGCAAGTAATATGCAGCATGGAAGCGACGGGAATCTTATATGATCAAAGGAAATCAGACTCGAGTGCACTACGCACAAGTTCCTAACACTAATGAGAAGTTACTAACAGAAAGACTTTAAGCTTTTATCAGCCCTATACAGGATTCGAACCTTGGAATCTATAGCCATACAAACTAGCCAGTCTTTGTCGTTATGTGTTTACGTGTTGGATGATTTAGTGTCATTATTTTCCAACAGATAAAAACAAATATGTTCACAATACATAAATACAGAGTTGCTTTCTGTAGATTCATGCTTAATGAGGATTTAGAAGATGCATCTTTTTTTAAAAAATCCTCTGGACCGATAAATTCAAATTTGATCAAGATGGTATTACTAACTACCACAATAAACATTATTGGAGTGAAAATCAGGCATATTGGAGGGAAAAACATAAAAAAATATATTGAAATATTATCGTTTTCCGTCTCGCATTTTTAAATTTGAACCGATAATTATTGTTTGAATATTGAAAAATATCCAGTGTTTAATCGTTTTTATAAATCAGAAGAAAAAAGTAGATTTTAATCGAAACTTTTTTTTAAATAAATTTTTGAAGTTGCAATTTTGACTTATTTTGAAAAAATCTAAAAAACGCGATAACTCAAAAATGGTTCACTTTTGTATCATGCATATGGGGGTTAAAAATAGTCACCCCTATCACCTCTTAACGGGAATACGTCGAATTACCAATAACCCTGTATCCACAAATACGTTTAAAATAATGAATTGCGTTGAGAAAAAAACGTAGAATTTTGACAAATACTTGACTGACAAAAATAGGCAATACTTTGTAATTGATTGTAAAAAAAGTTTATAATAAAAGACTTAATAAAATTAATAGTCAACGTCGAGAACTTTTAAGCATCATTTTACAAGAAACAGTACAATATTTAACGGTTATTCTTATTATGGATTAGATTAGACATTAATTTGTAAAAGAATACCATTAAACGTATTTAAAATGTTAAATTTTGTTTTATAATCTAAAAGATACTACACTTATGATCCATAACTGTTTTATATACATAGTCAGTTACATATATACATATTTCATACTTCTTTTAACAAAACCAGCTTAGTATCTTAGTTAGATCTCACTTGCAAACTCACTTCTAAAGTGTTAACAATAGACTTATGATTCCAGGTTATTTTGATGCGTACACATTTTAATGTTATAATTATAATTGACAATGTGCCCTATCACGCTTGTGTATTATAAGGCTATTTTGTAACAAGAACTCGCATTTCACTACAGAACACGATTGTGAAATGTCAGAAAGTGATATACGGTATTGACAATAATAATTACAAAATTTCACGAGTGAGCTACGTAGTGATTTCTCACGGAATCGCAATGCTGATAAAGAATGAGTATTTAAATTAAATAAAATCTCCATTTTTTTTTTTAATAATATAACTAATAGAAAATAATAATAAATAAAAATTAAGTGTAATCCAAACAAAATAGTCTAGTTATATCACTGTATAAGTTTAATATCAAATATCTTTTAAATAAGATTTTTAAAATACACTTCATAAAATTAATACGCTAAATATGTTTTAACATACATTATAATCAACTTATAATATTATACCGTTCCATGATTATTAAGGACGTAATATTTTTCAAGTAGTAACGAGGTCGCATAGTATATGTTTCAGTACTATAGCCAAGTTGTAAAGCATGGCTTAAGGTATGGCGGCCCCATTCCTTGTCATTCCAACATGTGACCCGCTTCCCTATTTCCTGTAAGAAGCAAGCTAAGATAATGCTTAAAACGCCATTTCCACTTCAAATAACAACTGTATTTATATTAGTTTTGTTCTACGATTCAAATAACGCGTTCGAATATGTAGTTCATGATATTTAATGTTAAGGAAATTATAAAAGAAATTTACGATGACATTTTTTTTTTTTCATAGTTCAACTAAAACTTGAGAATGTCTCGTTTCTGTACATCTAACAGGGTCTGTTATTATCAAATTAACTTTATGAAAACATTTGAAAGGTTTTAGTAGATATTTTAGAAACTATGACGGATGTGTAGAGTAAATAAATGAATTTTGATCTAAGACATTGACGATTTGTGGGCGCAAATAAATAAATAAATATTATATTGAAACATGTATACGGTCGTTAAATATTCAAGGAATAATAAAAAAATAGACAAAAGTTTCCTTGGCTGACACCGACTCCAAAATAACAATAATTGTAACTAAATTATATTATCGTAAATCGACTTTTAAATATTCTAATATTTTTCATTTCATTTTACTTAGGAGAACTCTAAAAAAAATGTTGATCATTAATCATTTTTAATGTGTTGAGTTAGATGACGACCTCCGTGGTCGAGTAGTGTGTACACCGGTTTTCATGGGTACGCCACTCCGAGGTCCCGGGTTCGATCCCCGGCCGTGTCGATGTAGAAAAAGTTCATTAGTTTTCTATGTTGTCTTGGGTCTGGGTGTTTGTGGTACCGTCGTTACTTCTGATTTCCATAACACAAGTGCTTTAGCTACTTACATTGGGATCAGAGTAATGTATGTGATGTTGTCCAATATTTATTTATTATTATTATTATTATTTAAAATGGGTGGGTACCCACCTATCTTCTCGCACGGTAAACTAATAGATCGTACCTACTTATTGATGAGTAGAAAAACTAAGTTGATTATTAAGTTGTAGAAGAATACGCAATTTTTTTTTTTTTTTACTTTTTAGTGCATATTAATTTGTTTAGGAATATTGTTTTATTTGAAATCTTTTTTTTTCGTTAAAATTTTTGTTTATATGTTTAATGCATTCGCGTTGACGTGAGGTGGCAATTGTTTTTCGTTTTAGATTGGATGTCGTTGTTATTTTTTATTATACCTGAAGACTAGATCTTTCATTATCTTACCTTTTATCGTGATAACATATAGATCACGCATATCAGACTTGCATTTTTCTTTACATAAAAAAATAAAATTAATTCAATTTAAACTAATCTGATTTTACTGGTAATAAAGCCTTCTAAAAGCTCGCTTATTTAGCACTCACTCATCAGAATTTGAATTTGTACGATATTCTAAAATTATCTTTTTCCAGGATCTCACTTTTATAAATTAATTAGATTGGTTATTGAGAGACATTCAAAAGTCGGAAAGCCTTTTGACAATTACAAAAAAAAAAAATACTCAATGTCGTCGCCTTTGACATAACGAAGGTTGACTAATATTGTATTGAAATTTAATTTAGTCTTTTAACCTTTTATATTTTAACTTATTTTACTAGAAACGTATCCATACAAAATCAACTACTAATGACATCGACTTCACAATCACTGGTTTTGAATTGTCACGGTGTCAACATGATTGGTTTTGAATTGTGTCGATGTCAGACTAGACTCAAGAAAGAACCATCACAGTTAAATGGATGTATATTAATTTTAAAACTATACTTTACATGTATGATATATGAATACGGCTATGAAGAAAATATGAAGGTTTATTATAAATATTTATATTTTGATTAGTTTATATCTGTTTCCTAGCATAGTGATGAAAGACATAAAAGTTTCGCACGTGACATTGGCGAAATAATCTGTGCCCTCTTGGCACAAATAAAAGCCAGAATAAAAAAAAAAGAAAAGACATAAAAGTCAAAATAAGACTATCACATAAAAAAGCAGTGTTGCTAGTAAAAAAATATCAAAAAAAAAATTATTTAAAATCAGATTCAATTAACAAAGATAATTAATAAACAATTACTGCATCAGAAAAGACTTATAATTGTTACAGTTCGAGTGTCGTAAGCTCATCTACCAATAAGAACCTCCCCTTGCTCGACTTCCTTCCTAAATATTTCTACATTTTTTTATTTCTTAGACTTTCGTCTTGCAAGTCTCTCAATTTAGAATAATATTTAATACCTGTTAATAAATGTTACCTGGTGTCGTAGATATAAATCATGTACAGCAGAATATCATAATTTAACGTTTTGTTGTAAATATATACCTAGTCTTGTTGAAAATCTAAACCACCACTAAAGATTCACCGAAATGTATATTATTTTAAACTAAAATAATTTAATATGACACCATGTTAATGTCTTACTGGCACGAGGCTATGAGGCACATTAAAATAACAGCTTACGATATAATGGGCACGGACAGCACGTTTGGAAGAAATTATAATACATAAAAGTAACACTCTCAACTCCAATAATGTAGGCATTTTTTCAGAATTCATCCAATACGCGCAGGGCTCCTTACTACGTCTTCCCTTCAAAACGACAAAATAATTGAAAACAATTTAATCAGATAAAACTTTGCCGTTGTTTGTGAGAGCTTGAATCTGCAATATCAATTCGACCTATAATTTTTTTTAAGTTTTTTTTTTGGAATGAACACGAGATCAACAAGTTGTATTTTTACAATTACATGACAAATTACAAGTATCCTTGTAAGATATTTTCAAATATGTTGCAGACACCAATAGGTTTTACCAAAAAATATATTTAAATATGAAGTAGAATTTTGGTATCTGTTTGTATCTAATTTGGTGTAAATTATATGAGATTAACTTAGTTATTTCTATAACTTATTTATTAATTATATATTAATTATTGTCTCCTAATTATCGACACTTATACTCAGATTGTTTATCTTAACATATACATACACACACACCATTATCTTCTTATTTCACACATTGAAAGACAAACTGAAGGTATAAATACCTCGTGATTGGAAGATTCTTCGAAGAATCGCCTGAAACTGTTAATTTGATGTCACTTGTAATCGCTGCCTTACTCTCAATGACTGATTCTTTGGGTTTGCTAGCTAAGATATTTGTCATAAGAAATTCAAATTCCGGATTAAAAAAGATTATTATTATAGTTTTTTTTCTATCTAATAAGTGGGTAGTACTTACACAGACGAGCTTGCACAAAACCCTACAGTCAATTAAAAATTAAATATTGCTCGGTCAAATTTAAGCAAGCGCTGCTTATTTTTTATTTTACTCTCATACTGAAAACGTCATGAAGATGTACAAGCCATTGTTATGGAACTTTACTTTTTTTTTTTAAAGAAACTCGTCGTGTTTTTATTTGAACACTTCAATTATAATGTTTCACTTACTGAGATAATATTGAAAGAACTTTCTTCGAAATTTAAATTTTGAAATGAAATAACATTTTTCTATGACCTCTCCTAACGACCTGTGATAACATGTACAAAGAGTAAATTGAAGTTAATACGTACGGCGTGGCTCAGACCTCCGTGTAAGTCGTAAAAATACCGCACGCCACTTACTCGTCCAAAAGAAAAACTTAATAGACACGTCGACAAAGTTGAACATAATGTTACCGACTTGTTTAAAAATGTATTCTTAATGTTTGCGTTGGAAATTTCAAGCAAGAGTGTGGGGGCACTTTGTTTCAAACTTCAGCAAGAGACCAGGTGCTATCTAAGTTAATTAAAGAATTTAACAAAACATTGCAATCTACTTGCGGTTAACTAGCGAATTCAAATGTTGATTTGAGTTCTAAAAGTTTAATTGTGTTCTAGTGAGTTACTTCCTTAGAATATTTTTTAATTAAAATTTCTAGATGAATATTTTTTAAATAGATTTATAATGCGGCTTCCGTGGTTTTCCCAAGGGACATAACATCTTAGTTCCCAAGGTTGGTGGCACAAGTGCCTGTGATTACACTGGCTCACTCACCCTTCTAACCAGAACACAACAATATAGAGTACTGTTATTTGGCGGTAGAATATCTGATGAGTGGGTGGTACCTACCCAGACGGGCTTACACAAAGCCCTACCACCAAGTAATTTCACGTTTTCTTCAGGCATTAAAAGATGGCCAGTTTTGTGACTTTTGGTTTAGTTATCAAACAAAAAGTATTTTTGTGTTAAAAAAATTGTCTGTTTAATTACTACGTTTTCACGTCATAGCTACTCAGCCGGTAATCAAACAATTTTGCATACACTTCGTCAGGGTTACTAGAATCCGGTCATCCTTCCCATACATGGACGGAAGCTAAATATTATTTAATAAAAAAAAAAAATTGTGTCTTTGTAAATATGAACTAAATTATTTACTAGACAGACTTATATTCTAGTGATCCAATATTTATGGGAACGAAACCATTGGGTACAAAAGATAACAACATCTATGTCATTGACATCTGGGTTAGTTTAACTGGCTTCCTGTATTTGATAATGGATTAACAATGTTTTGATATAAACTATACAATACATAATATAGTCTAGGCTAAATGCGAGTCCTCCTTATTATATATAAGTTATTCGTAAAAATTAAAAAAAAATAAATACAGATAGCTGATATATTGAAGCCTAGATTCCAACCCAGTAAGGACCACTGAAATTATAAATACTTAATTAAAGTTTTTAATTCATGTCGACTAGGAAAATATCGTGATTAAACCTGCACGTGTCGGATGTGAATTTGTCACACACGGATCCACCAAGCTGGATTGGAATGTGGTACAAGGACCTCAAAACCTTCTCAAGATCAGAGAACCTTTGCGTAGCACTGTGATATTAACAACCATCTAATTTTCTATTAATTATATTGTTTATTTAATATTAAGTTTTAAATAAATTAGATTTAAAGTAGATAAACTCGATAAACAAAACTATCACAATACACGAACAGTTCATTCTCCGTCAATACAAACAGTATGTACGTATCCACAATGCTTAGATCCTTTGTAATCACAACGAAAACATCATGGGTATCACAATTCACGGAGCAAAAACCTCCAACTTGGCTAAGTGCCACTTGTAGGGAACTTTGAAAACAATGTGTGCTGTACTAAACAAACTTCTACTGAAACAGGCTTACGTTCCACTCAAACGCAAAGCTAGTGCGAATTTTAATGGCATTTTTAATTTAGAATAAACACTATTATCTGAACTTTTGTGTGTAATTTGTTACAAATTCATTACAAATCATACATCTATACAAATGTAATAAAACTGGAGTCATTTGAGCTGTTTCTGTGAGCTCATGTCTTGAAAAAAGGCTAACATTACGTTATGAGTCCCAGGAGCTGACAAAAGAAGATCAGAAGAAACATTAATCGAAAATGAAGTAGTAGAACGAGACGGGAGGTACTAATATATTATATTATACACTATGCTATACTATACTAGGTAAATATATATATTTGTTCCCTTTAATTAAATGTTAAATGTCATTATTCCATATTTGAATTAATTGTAAATTTTTTTCTTTTTTAATTCCATTCCGTTGATATGTCTTTATATATGAAGATTTAACGTAATTAATGAGCAAATAATTTCAAAGTCAGATATATATAACATTATATATTGTTTGCAGCGTTTTAAATTAATAGCGTAAGTGAATCTTCGCTTCACCGAAACATCTATCCTTATAAAATACCAAACCTCTGTGCTGTAGGTGTGGTAAGGACGCAAACACAACCGCTACGACACGAGGTACGATTAATTCATTAAAACAATACATTGCCTGTCTTATACAGAACTTCGGAATATGTAGGCCGATGTATCAGAATCGAAGACGAGATTTTTTGCTTTATTGGTGATTATTAACTACAATTTAGTCAACATGTAAAACTTTCGATTCCAGCGTGTCTTTTTCGTTCTCAATTCAAACGATTGGATTGCCTTATGAAACGTAGTATTCCGTTACCCAGAGACAGGACACGGAGACAGGCCATTGCCAATGTTTCGATTATTAAATACAATCTACATCAAATAAAAGCGATGGTACACCCAGCTAGAACAAAGTTGATTGGCTATGTTTTATGTATTAAATAAAATACACAATGAAATAAATTGAAAACGTTTGAGAATAATTAAATGTTAAGAAATAACAAAAATAAATATAATATTGTTATATACAACAGATAAAAAATATACAGTAAAAAGAGACTGAAAGAAAAAGAAAAAGGGGGAAAAGTTGTGACGAAGCCAATTCACTCTACTATAAGTGAGAACATCGTTCCACAAAAATATTTGATTTGATCTGCAGGGAAGCTTTGGGTGAGGTGTGTAACACTTTAACACACAAACACCTATAATATATATTCTTGAGATGTTTCTTTCTTTTGTCCAATATTAAATGATTATAAATATATTTTAAAAATAATTTATATGCTAAAATTAGTGAATGTTTTGTACATTTTTAATCGACATCGACATATCAATGAATGTAACGAATGTTTTTCTTATTTAGTCTAAAATAGGTATATTGTAAACATATTTAAATATATACGACGCAGCGTCAGATAATTAAATACTTTGATTGTAATCTCTTAGTTTCGAGATTTGATTCTGAATGGCCAGTGAAGTCAATCACTCTTTGTCACGTTAGAAAAACATAAAATGTCAGTTGTCAAGAAGGATAAGACAGATGTGGTCGCGGCCAATGAAATATTGTAAAAATCGATATACGATAATCCAGCTATCGATTTGTTGTATTATTTGTGAATGTATGACGAAGATGTTGACCCCGAACCAAACAATACTGCCGGCTCACCGTTATGTATATTATAAAAAAATTAGAATTTTCAAAGAGTCATTGACACTAGCGTAGGTATCACTGAAGCATTAGCATTATTATAAATTGTATCTAAGACCTTTGTTTGCATACAATATGAGTCATTGGTCTGGAAACTACGTCACAACAGCGGTAGTTACGTTTATCCTTTTGATTTCTCGTACCTTAGCAATCAAATTCAGATATTAGGTAAGATCGAAGGAGTTTCAGGGCTAGTAAATGTGGGGTCCTTTAGGAATCTATCCTCGGTCAATTTTTCTTCTTTTTCTATGGAAATGACTCGGCAACTCCTTTGGGTTTAAAATTAAAAGAATTCAAGAAACAATTAATCACAAGAAAACTTTATTATGTTTTCAGTGGGAGACTACCCTGTTAAATGATAAAATAAATTAATAGTAAAATGATAACTCATATACTTTCCAAATAATTATATGTAAAACCGAATTTAATTTAAAATTAAGAAGCCAGAGCTAAACTAAAATTCGAATACTTTTAATACATACCAAAATTCATTTGTACCGTTATGATGTACATAATTATCCGTTGGAATGTCTGAGCCCGGTAATGTAATCACTTCAGAGAAAGGCTTGAAAAACTTACTATCCCTACATGGAAAAAAAAATTATAATTTCGAGATCTGCAGCCTTTTAAGCCACTAAGCTAACAGGGTATTTGTCTCTGTGTAACATTATAGATGCTAAGCTGCAATGTGACCCCCAGCTTAATAAGTTTTCGAGTAGATTCAGCTTTGCAGTATTAGTGCAATTAGATTGTTAACTGATGTGTAAACGACTTGCCTAGGGGTAATCCCATGACATTCCATTCTGGGGTATTTCAGAGGATATCTATTATAATCTTTATCCAATAGAAATGGGATGTATAATTAAAGACCACGGTTTGTTGAGGTAAAAAATTAAAGACCTACATACATTGTTTATCATGTAACTTTAATTTTTTATGAACTTTAATACGAATAAAATAATACAACAGAATTGTAGAATTGTATTTTGCAATGTAAATTTGACAGATGGCCTGGAAAACGGGCAGCTTGGTGGTAAGATGTCACTACTGCCCAGAGACATTGGTAATGTAAGAAATATACCCATTCTTCATATAACTTATGCACCATCTTCCGTCTCCTGTGACTGTAGTTACACTAGCTCACTTACCCTTGAAACTGAAACATAACAATGCTAAATATTGCTGTTTGTCGGTACAATCAAATGTGATGAGTAGGTGACAACTCAGGCGGGCTTGCATCGTAATTATTACTTTTTGCCATTATATTTTTATTAATTGTTATTGTTAGTAAAACTATGTTAACGTAACATAATATTATTCGAATTTTAATGATCACCGCATTAAATTTTCTAGTGAAAAGGGTTTATATTCGTATTTACTTCAGTTAACATTAGCAAATTTTACTGTCTCTAGCAAAGCAACCACAAGCGAGAAACCTGTTTTGTGCTAAAGATTCCGGAAATCCACGTTAGTGAAGTGTGCTAAAGCGGAATAATTTGAGGTTACGTTTCAGTAGTTAAGGTAATCTGCTAACAAAATCGGTATAATGTATACGATAGAACTTGTTACTTGGTTCAGAGTGATTGCAAATATCGAGGCATATATTCTATTGTAAATCTTTATATTTACCACGATTTTTATTACTAATTTTTATAGATAACATAATAACATAATCAGCCTGTAAATTTCCCACTGCTGGGCTAAGGCCTCCTCTCCCGTTGAGGAGAAGGTATGGAGCATATTCCACCACGCTGCTCCAATGCAGGTTGGTGGAATACACATGTGGCAGAATTTCGTTGAAAATTAGACACATGCAGGTTTCCTCACGATGTTTTCCTTCACCGCCGAGCACGAGATGAATTATAAACACAAATTAAGCACATGAAAATTCAGTGGTGCCTGCCTGGGTTTGAACCCGAAATCATCGGTTAAGATGCACGCGTTCTAACCACTGGGCCATCTCGGATCATTTTTCATTTTCGAATTTGTATAGACCACTTTAGTTTGGATCCGGCCAAGTTTTTTTCGTGTTTTATTTATTTCGTATGTCGGATGATAATCTGCTACTTGTATCATCAACTCAAATTTAAAAGCGGTATAAAGTCCGAATTATATTAGATATTTAAAGGCTGTTACTTTTTTACTGTTAAAATTACAAAATTTTTTTTCGTTCTAGTTGATAGTACAAAGTAACAGTGCTTATTATAATATTTAAATTTTCATAAAGCATGCAAAACCATCTCAATCCAGGGAACCACATGCAACGTGAAAATATAATTTAAAATGAAAATAACTTTTATTTCAGAGAAGTAAACTAAAGAAAAAGTACTAATTCAGATCAAGACCTGTCCAGTGTTTCTAAATTTAACAAAAAAACAACCTTCATTATCATAAAAATACGACGGAGATAAAATATTCCTTATTCTCTTAATAGTATAATTATACTTAACATAAAACTTGATGTCAAAAGATGACAAGACAAGAATTCAGAAAACTAACTTACAAAATAAATATAAACGCTTAAAAATATTACTAATTTTATAAATGCGAATGTTTGGACGGATTGGAATATTTAAAAAACTTGAAAAAAGGGAAATATCTTCAAGCATCGTTCCCTTTTGGTAGATCTATGAGCTATTTACATATCTATAAAATGTAATATATAAATTTGTATATGGAACTCTCGGTCCACGAGTCCGACTCGCACTTTATTAGGTATGTAGGTGAATTATTATTGTGTTTATAATTAGTTTGTTAATTTATCATATTTATTTATGATTATATATTTATTACACTATACAATTACACAAATACAATGTAATATCCTATTTAATATTTATTTATTAATTATGTAAATTTCCATAACAATCCATACTTACTAATATTATAAATACGAAAGTAACTCTGTCTGTCTCGCTTTCACGTCGAAACTACTGGACCGATTTAAATGAAATTTGGTACAGAAATTGCCTAGAGCCTGAGAAAGGACATACGATATTATTTATTTGGAAAAAAGTGCTGTAAAGGTTTGAAAAGGGGGATGAAAGGTAGTAAGTTGTTGAAAGTATTGTCATTTTTAGAACTAGAAGCATAAAACTTATATTTTATGCTGTACTCTTAAAAATGAATATATCACGACACCAACTAAGTAGCATATTTTGGAAATTCTACCCCTAAAGGGGTGAAATAGGGGTTAAACGTTTGTATGGAAGTCCGTAATTTTTGTAAGTTAAAACATGAAACTTTATTTTTGGGATACTGATTAAAAAGGAGTAGATACTTATATAAGCGTTTCTGGATATTTTACCCCTACGGGGGTGAAATAAGGGTTGAAAGTTTGTATAGAAGTCCGTCATTTTTGAAGATAGAAACATGAAACTTAATTTTTGGGATACTGATTAAAAGTGAGTAAATACGTATTTAAGCGTTTTTTGGTATTCTACCTCAGAGGGGGTCACATAAGGGATGAAAGTTTTTATGGGAGTCCGTCATTCTTTTAATTAAAAATATGAAACTTTCTTTTTGGAATACCGATTAAAAATGAGTTAATACGTATTTCAACGATTCTGGATATTTTACGCCTAAGGAGGGAAATAGGGGTGACATTTCGTATATAGGATAGTCTGGACGCCCGTCATTTTTAAGTTGGATGCTCGAAATTTTATTTTTGTGCCACTGATTAAAAATGAGTTGATACGTATTTAAGCGTTTCTGGATATTTTACGCCTAAGGAGAGAAAAAGAGTTTGCCATTTCGTATACAGGTTAGTCTGGGAGTCCGTCATCTTGAAGTTAGAAGCATGAAATTTTAATTTTGAGCTACCGATTAAAAATGAGTTAAAACGCATTTAGGCGTTTTTGGATATTTTACACCTAAGTAGAGAAATTGGGTTGACATTTCGTATATAGGATAGTCTGGAAGACCGACAGTTTTGAAGTTAGAAGCATGAAACCTTATTTTTGGGCTACTTATTAAAAATAAGTAGATGATACGTATTTAAGCGTTTCTTGATACTTTAGGCATAAAGGGAAAAAGTAGGGGTTGACATTTCGTACACAGGTTAGTCTGGAAGTCCGTCATTTTGAAGTTAGAAGCTCCAAATTTTATTTTTGGGCTACCGATTAAAAATTAGTTGATGCGTATTTAAGCGTTTCTGGATATTCTACCCTAAGGGCTGAAATACACACCAATGTGCTGAAATACACACCAATGTGCTGAAATACACATCAACACAGAGGTTTTACATTAACGTAATATTTTAAGTTAATTTGTAAATATATTCATATTCTCCGCGAGCATAGCCGCGGGTAACAGCTAGTTAATATATAAAGTCAAAGAAATCCTAAACAATATTTCTTATTTGGCAGATCGTAATGTACCTACATTGTTTACTATTTTGCGAACAAAATAATAACAAAATTAAGCAAAGTTATTTGCAGTGTCAGCTTAGAAACTCGGCAAAGTTTCTTACTAAGTATGGGATGAGATTCTGAGTTTATTCAAAGTTAGTTTGAAGTTGGTATTTTATTATAACTTAAGCTGGTTAAATTGCGGGATGTAATGTCATGTTTAAATTGAATATGTTTTTAATTGTGTATGGGATCAATGAACGCTGTAAATAAAACTTGGATTAAATTTCCAAGTAGATTATATTCCAAGTTTTTCAGGGTAATTTTTGATCGAATGTAACTGAGTATTTTTACAATTCACTATAAAAATAAAATCAATATAATAAAACACTCATCCACGGGTAATTATTACAATAGTGAATATTTTTTATTATTATTTAATTTTGTACGGAATACATGCAAAAAGATTACCTAATGGTACGTTACTGCTCGCCAATTAAACACCAATACTCTTTAAGATGAAGGTATATTTTTATCCATTTTATGCTGTAATAATTTTAATCTATCAAAATTTTAGAGTTTATTTTTATGTAATGTTAAAAAGCCTTTGATAAATAAGGAATGTTTTCTATTTCACACCGAGTTGCTTTTAAAAGAGCTAATTACGACACAAAACAAAACAATTGCGGTTCGTACAAAAATGTATTCAATGTAAATAGAACAAAGAACTGTTCCATTAAAGGTAACTCAAGCAAAAGCGTTTGCTTACACTTCAATTAATGTTATTAAATGTTATATAACACCTAGATTTTGTTTGAGGTAGGAAGGTAAATTACAAAAGTGAATATGTCGTGAACAATGTTATTGAAAATAATTTGAATACTACTCGTGACACATTACGAGTTGAGTGACTGCTAAAGTGATATTGATAAAATTGTTTTGCGATTGCTTTTAAAAACACAGACAGCTTGAGAATTTCTTAAGAAATCAAATTTAAAACATAAAAAAATATGATTGAATAATGGTAATGTTTATTTTCCAGCAAACTAGCGCTGCAGCATATCTCGCTGTAAGATCAATGGCATTGCTTTGGGGCTTAAAATATAAGATTGTTAAATTTTTCATAATCTTAATTTGGGTGGAGTTTTTTATAGCATGCGTAGACTACTACTCCCTACTACCCAAAGACGTTGGTGTCGATATTACAGAAATTCAACATTTAAACAAAGTTAATATATTTCTTTCACTGATCATAACGGTCAATTAACCAGTCTAGCTGGCCTAACCGTAATATGAATTTGACCTTTCTAAAATTACATAATGCGAGTATATTTTTCGCATTATACTGAACAAATAGCTACCGAACACCACTTCCTGTTACAAGGGTCTGACCAAAGCAAATTATGGTAGATTTCTTATGATTAATGATTCTTTGGTCCAGTAGAACAATAGGTTCATTCCCTGTACGCTTATATAAAAATAATTTTCCCCGTACGAATATAATTTGCCTTTTAAAATTTTATGATTTCAATTGAGACTATTAAAAATATGACATTTATATTATTTAGTATTTTGCCCGCAATTCTGACTTCATGAAACATACATTATCAGTGAAGCGTCAAAAAGCTAGAAGAACTTCTATAAGCAGTTGCGAATCGACATCTTACCATAAGATTTAATGTTTCTATGGAATGATTCTACGGAGATGAATCAGCAAAAAACAACGACTAAGAAATAAGCAGTCAAACGGAAAATATTAAATTTATACGTCATCATATAGAAACCAACGAATACGAAAAATATGTGTCAATAATTAACACAAGCAATTTAAACTACGCCGTATTAGGTACTGCATATCACGTCAGAAGCCAAGTATGCGAATGAATGCAGCCGATGAGGATTCTTTACGAAATGATCCTACGTTTACGCCCGTTAAGAGCGGGAGGTAATTCCCCGTACACATATTTTTAATTAGCATTGAAATTATTGGTATTGAAATATCATCAGTATTAATGACTTTCTAATTTATTACTATTTTATATTTAAATATGAATGAAAGAAAAGTAATTATTTTATTATTAAAGTAACAACATGAATATTACACTGCTGTTATCAATGTCCTCTCCATTTAGGAATAATATTGGGACCAGTGCGGATTTACGGATACACATGGGGTATTTCGCTTAAAATATGTAACAGTTCCTGATCACAGGCTCGTCTGGGTAGTTATGTCACAATTATCACATATTCTACCACCTAACAGAGATACTTAGTATTACTGTTTTCCGGTTTGAACGGTGAGTGAGCCAGTGTAACTACAGGCACAAGGTATATAACATCTTAGCTTTCAATATTGGTGCCGTATTTTTGTAAGGAGTGGTTAATAGTAGGGTGGATTTGTTTTCATGCAATCTGAGTGAGCTCAAAAAGATTGCCATCTAGACATCCTGTATAACATAGTAACTTATTTGAAATATTGTTATTAAACGTGCTGTATTAAAGGAATTAATGCAACCATGTCCTGTAGTGATATGTGTACGTTATTGTATGTGATATGTAGTACAGCTTTAATAAGTAAATAAAAATAAATAAATACATATAATGAGGAAAATACTTGATAGATTTATTCTGTAAATAGGTCAAGAAAATTCTAGTATTTAGTTCTAATGAAATATATGAGTATTGCTAGCTAATGAACAGCACGTTCCCCTTAATAACTTTTATATAGCCAACAATATTATTTTTTCCATAGTTGACTTTTCCTTCCTCAAGAGGCCGTATAACGTTGAACTATTCATTCAGAAGGTAAGTTATTAAACTTCGTTAGTGAGTTACTGTGTTTATGGATCATCGATTATTCGAAAATAATTTTCTTTTAAAAGTAAATGAATGTGACAGTAATTGAATGTAAATTGCTAGATTATCTAGATTCTAGAAGATAAGTCATTGTCTGCTACGTAATCTAGCAGAGTATTGTTTTCTTGTCAGGGAAGGTACAACCTACTGATCATTTATTCAAGTTCAGTTACTCAAGTCAAAGACAAAAATCTTTATTCGATACAGGCTTGGGACAAAAAACGTCGGACCTAGAAGAACTGGCGAAAGAATCTCAGCGATTTTTTTATTGTATTATATCTATTATTTGGCTGCCTCGTTGGTCTTAGGCCACCGGTCTCGAGGTACTGGGTTCAAACCCTATATCAGCCCGATAAAAACTTATTCAATTTTTCTGATGAAAAATTCTCAGTAACAGCCCGGAGTCTGGAATATGGAATTGTGTTCACTCCTTTGCTTCGTAAAACGTGAAGTCATTGATCGTGCACGTGAATTCTGTCCCGTTTTGTCAGATTTGCCGTTGCCAGATTATGAGAATGAGCGAATGCAATGTGCACCTATGTGCACAAATTACACTATAACATGTCCTGCGTAGTTGACTGATCTCCCTTGAGATTGGGCGCCATGACCGAAATCGGTCAGGATGACGTCATCATTATTATATCAAGCTGGGTTTCGCTTTGAAGGTAAGCAACTTGTAATGGTCACAGAAAAATAACATCTAAGATCACAGTTGACAGCACATTGACGGTGTAAGGAACTAATTGAACTCACACTGTTTGACACAAAAACATCAGACACGGATAACAATTAACACTCAATACACTTAGTAAGCATTGAAAACTGCAACAATATTCCTAAACAAACGTTGTCAGCCAATGTTTATTTATGAATTTTAATAACTCTTCTGATTGGTTAATATGGCGTTAAACAGTTATTTTTACAAATTTTGATGTAAAACACTACTGGCGCGTCCTGAGGGTAAAACGGAGTAGATGTTGAGACGGTAGCATCATGCCCCCCTTTCTCTGCCGCTAATATACTTCGTTGGTAGAGATTATTATAATAATATGAAAAAAATATTTATTTTTTAATTTATTTTACTCAAATTATATTTATGTATTGTTTTTTTTTTAATCATACATTATTGTTATATATTTACTTAGAATTTAAACTAGCAAGCCAGTTTTATTTAGTAACTGCTGTAATAAAACTGAGTAGGGATTATACCGATAAAAAATTATATGCCATTGTAATAATAAGCTTTCATCGAGATTTAAGATAAAAATAATCGTATAATCTAAGTAGCGAGCAACTTGCGCTGAATATATGAATTTAATTTGATCGAATACCTACAAACTGTTTAATTACCTATTAGAAAAAAAGTTAATGTTTTATGTCACATATTAAAGTATTAATATAATACGACTTATGATTTCTTTGTAATTAAAATGGAACTAGAGTAAATTTTTGATTTTCAGTTAAATTTATAAATGTATTCTACTCTGTATCACAAATAACCGGGACCATTAACAACGGTAAACGTATTAGCTAACATAATCTCACACATTCTAGAATCCCAGATTACAGAATTGAAACTAAGATGTATGTGAGATGTGTATAGACATATCAAAGGTATTCGATATGTAACGTGATTAATGATTGATCAACTGATTATGACGTAGACAATTATTTCATTTGATCAATCATTCCCTTTAATTACGGTTCATATGGATCAATTGTTTAGCTGATCAAAATTTGATATACAAAAGATAACTTCAATTTATTTAATCGATATATTTTTTGTTTAAATTTTAATTCTACGGAACATTTAAATAGCTTTTGATTTAATAGTTTATTGACAAAAATGAAATGGAAGTTTAACATTCATTTTAATTGTCAAAATTAATTGTATTTGATGAATATGTGTGGCCTTATTAAATGGAAAAAGCAAAAAGTTTACTGGATATAATCGATGCTTTATACGGTGAATTTACTGGTACTGGTAGTTACGTATACGTATGTCATAGGACCGACGGTCTTTAGATCAGAAGAGTTGTATATTGTTATGCAATATTTTTATTTTATATTTTATTAAAATAATAAATAAAATACTTCATATAAAATAATCCACAATGGAAGGATTCATGACCGCGTTGATTCACCGCCGGCGCATGCGTCTGTCTGTTAAATCAAGGTATCGGACCTTGCGTTCCTTCCCCCCGACTCCCCGACCGATTTTATAAATTAAAGAAAAAATATTGCCTTCAGTTATTATGTTTGTTAGGCTAAGTTTTAAATATTACCATTGTTATTTTATATTTATTTAATGTTATATTGTTATTTTATGATTAAGTATTTATATTAAATAATAGCATAGATTTTCACAGCCCGTCATAAATACATAGAGTACAATTGAAAATCAGCGTTAGGTTTTTGGAACCCAACTTAGAAGCCGAATGGAACACCTATTTAGGACACGATTCATTATAGGATACGATATCATTGCCTAACAAGTTTTTTTTTTTTAAATCTTCATCCCTTTTTTGTTGTATTTTTTTTTTGTAAATACTTTATTTTTTATACTTTTATAATTGTCCTAAATAAACTTTTCTTTCTTTCTATGGTGGACTATAGATAAATGAAGCAAGGATTTATAGTATGTAGACCAATGAAGAAAATAGAAGAGTTTGATAGAGGCCTTTGTGTAGCAGTAGAAAGCAATTGGCTGAAAATTATGAAGTTAGAACCGAAATAAATACGCCAATGAGGATGGAGTCTCGTCATGGTGTTAATAATATTTTTTATTCATTTACGCATACTACGAAAGTCATAAATGTAATTATAAAACAGTATGTAGACCGTTACATAATATTTATTCAAAATGTTAAACAAAAGTTTAAAATGTTACTCACTATATCGTTCGAACTCGCAAATTTAGTTTATAACTTGTTGATAGATGACTATCGAACGATATATCCTGCAAAGCTGCGGAATAATGTTTTTTTACTTAGCATCAGTGATAGTACATAAAAATAAATAAACAAATTATTGGTTTTGGTAATCATACTAAGAAATAAAAAAACCTTTTCGAGTCTATAGGTAAGTATAAAGAATGATGAAGAGGGGTAAACTCGTAATTAGCCTTTGAGTACTTTCGATTAATAATTACATTGTTTCAAAGTTTTATATAATCTGTATGCGACCTTTTCTTGATTTTCAAGGTCAAGGATTTTTCTTTATTGGAGCTATACTTATTTTTGCGTGTTGAGAAAAATTGATAGTGAATTTTTATGTTACGCTCACAGGGTGACTTGGAAACCACATAAAGAAATCGCTCAAGCCACAAATTAAAGTGTCAAATCGAAATACACACTATCACCTTATCTGATTCGAAATTTAAATCGAGATTGATGGTAGATATGGTAGTAGAGTAATTATTGTTATTTTATTGGAAATAATTATTTGCATCCAATTCTGTTTTTAATTACGCCGAAGAAGTAGAACTTCTCAACTTTTTTTAATTTGAAGCCCTTGTCGATACTTTTTACAATCAGTACCAAATTTCGCTTAAAAGTGATTATTAACTTAGTGATAGTGTTACCTTTTGAAAGTTCAATTTTGTACCTTTAATATTGTTTTAAATATTTTATTTTAGTTCATAGAGTCCAAAAAATACATAAACAAAAAGAGTGCACTTTTAATTAGTATACTATATCATATTTATTACAATAAAACAGCTGACACATTGGTGTAATGGCTAGATTTTAGGGTTTAATGGACCGGTATTACAACACACAATCGTTGCAGTCTCGCTGGACAATAGCTACCGTAGTAGTACCGAAATCATTCACTAGGTCATTGTTTTGTAGCTATATCTTTGCCTCAAACATATTGTAGTAATTCACAAATTGAAAACGGAATTTAATTAATAATTTAAGTTCTCTTGTTATTCGAGATGCTTTTATAGTTTGTAAACATTGCCCTCAGTATATTTACTTTCAATCAACGGAACGAACCGATGCCATTTAAATAATATTTAAGTGTATTCTGGATTGTTATTTTATTTTTTTTAATTAAAAATAACACCGAGGCTTAATATTATATACTTATAAAAATAATAATAATATTTACATGAAGAAATCTGTTGCTATGGTAGTACAATAATTAAGTAAAAAATTTATAGTTAAAGTAATTATATCATATTCTACAGGACAGCTAAGGAATCCAGAATTCCACGAAGACAAAATATTCCTTCAAGGGGTAAAGACCCAACACACACACTCCAATTCAATAAAGATGTCTTCTGAAATCTACAGCTTGTAATGCAGACTGACAATTACATTGCTTAAGAGCACCATTCAAAATAAATATTCTAAAAACTTGAATTGTGATGTTGTCTGGTAATAAAAAACTTGCAGGCACACTAACGTATATAGTTTTAATAGACTGATTTGTTTCTAAGCTCAATAATTTCTTGAAAAATATTGATATACGCATTTTAGAAATTTACAGTGGGTACTATGTGTATCGATTCATATTTTATTGCAACTCATAATACGAATCACCAATTATACTTGATGGTTTCGATGCGCTTCGACGCGGACGAGGGTGGCTAGCGGAGCGATTCAGTTGGATGCATGGTTATAGTGTCAGCGACTTGCACACTGTTACTATATAGGTATGTCCAATACTCTTTAGTCCGCAGGGAAAATCTTCATAAAGTACCAAGATAACTCTGGGTGGGATTCTCTACAATAATTAAGGGCCACTCTCGTTAGTAGAAAAAGTCTAGATTATACCTACTAAGGAAAGGGACGCGGCCTAAGGTCGACTTGACCACTCTGCTAATCAGAAACGTATCAGAAGCTACCTGCATGCCACCATCTTTGCGTCAGTCATTCGCATCTACCAACACCCACTTCGAAAAGTACTTACTTGATTATAAGAGCATCACGAGATACTATTTCAACTAAAAAAAAAAATATTATGTAATATTTAAATAATCATACGATCTAGACGGTGCCATTTTTTATTTGTCAATTTGTTTTTTTTTTAAATATCTTGTTATTGCTTCGCATAAAATATCTTAACTAACTTTGGAGCTGCAGATCCCGAGGTCAAAGATCAGACTTAAGTCAGCACTTAGTTTGAGTTAATATGATAAGAAACCATGAATAAATGTGCTTTCTTAGAAGCATAACTAACTGCACACTTAAAACGCCAACAGTAACACCATAGCTTTAACAAACGTATTTTGGCAAATATAATACGTATATTTATAAAACACAGGAGTGCTTTTTATGAGAATGGCATTCCTACGAGCGTTCGAGGCAACAAAAAAACGCTGGCAGTTTCAGGCGACGATTTAAAAAAATACGACTAAAATAGATTATATATATCGGATTTAGTATAGGTTTTTATAATAACGACTTTTTATAGTGGTAACGTATTTTTCTTTGTTGTTTCATTTTACACAGCTAGAATGCAACGTTATTAGTTTAAAATAAATAACAATACAACTTTAAAACCAATAATTTAATTAATATTCTTATTACATTCTCGTTATTGAGAATTTTATAAACATGTAACGTTCGATATTTTACTCAAATTAAAAACAATCCTTTATTTTTACCCACGTATACGTCATAGTAATAATAATACTTAAATATCCGGCTCGAAGGACCAATATTAAAATGCTATCATTATTTCAATTTTCTATTTAAGCCTCGGAAAACAATACTGTTATTACTTTGTATAATAATTCTTCAAGGAATTTCAAAAGATACAAAACTTTGCTAACAAGAAGTCGCCGCAGATTCTTCTCCACGATTAACTTGCCATTAACGACGCTGCAGTTACGAAGTTTTAGGTGAGTTTGAAAGTATGACAAGGTTATGCAATGCCTTTGTAAATAAAGTTATATTTATGACTGCCTTTTGTTCCTGACTGCGTTTGCGTGGGAAGACAAAATATAGTTTCAAATAACAATAAATATAAAATGTTTTTATTCGAAGTTTAATATAAAATTGTTTATAAAAAATTACGTAATATTGTGTATTTTGAACTTATTTGTTCTAGTATTATAATATTAGTCGAATATATATTGCCGCGAGAATATTTTTGATTCAAAACTTAAGCACTATTGACAAAAAATTTTTCTTTAATTTTAAGCAATTTCGAGCAGCTATACTCATGATATATATTATTAAGCATGTGAAATATTGCACAAATTTGTGCACTTACACATAAAGTCTGATTAGACGATACTCAATTGTACAACTGACCATCCAACGCGACATTTATCATGAAAACCACAGTAAAAGAGCAAATAAAATAACAACAGATAGCTAGTCAAAAGTTATTTCTCGTATTTAAATAAATCAACACCGATTCAATTACACAAACATTCGATGCAATTAATTCTATTTATTTTTTGTAATTGTATTAAAATAAATCAACATTATCTAAGTTTAATTACATTGTTTCAATAAATATTTTACATAAGTAATTCGAGCCTAGTTTATTTATTATTGATAAGCAAATTGTAATTAAATGTTGATTTTAGTCAGGGGTTAAAGGCTGGAACAAATTCCTAAGTTACTGGTATACTAAGTTTATATTCATCTCTTGTTCAGTGAAACATGTAACGTATCTTAATACATAGTAGATTAGAGTGGATTAAGCTTCGTATGAAGAATACTTAAAAAGCTGCACGGTACATTTACGAGCTTTCACTTAATATAATAAAGAAATTGATAGCCTAGTAGAGTATGAATGTTGTTTACGAAGATCTTCGTATAACTCATTACATTGGTCACCGGCAGAATTTATGAAGAGGGCACAAACGGAGATTACCAAGCAAATTCTGGACGGCAACCTCGCCTCCTCATTATGGCAACCCATTGTATACAGACCAACCGAATAACAACTAGATCGACTAAACCAGAATCCTACTTATGTACGATCACATAAGAAAGACAACAGGCACAATAAAACGCGTAATGAGTTTTACCAGCAAGAAAAAATAAGGGTGGTGCTGTAATTATAAATAAACTAATAATATTCTATAACTAAAACTAATATATAGATGTTAATATAAAATACACGTATTACACATAAATACATACTATATACAATAAGTAGGTACGAATAGAAACGATAAGTACTCAAACATAACAAGAAAGAAATAAACCAAAAATTATAAAAAAAAAAAGTAATTTTTGGTTACAGCCTTTACGAGAAATACATGTAAACTATATAAAAAAAAAGTATAAAAGGTATGTTACTTTAACCCGTTTTTTTTTCTCGCAGTGGATTCCTTTAGAAAGGGCCTTTAGAGAAACCGGAATATAATATGGGATTCTTACTCACTAGAAGCACTGCCAGGGCTGTCTTCGGCACGGATCGGAGAGGCTACGGAATCATCTTGATATAACGCATCCGCGGCTCCTCCCGTGCTGTGCTCGTGGCTCACCACAAAGCTCTCCTCACTTGGCGACAATCTCACCCCCCACTCTACTCGATGTATCTATTACCTAGGGTAAGACTAACCAAAAACAAAATCAATATATACTTTATACAAGTAGACTTTTTCGAGCACTTCTGTATCGTCATTTTACAGAATTGTTTGAGACGTAAATTTTATTTATTGTTTCAATAGATGGACTGGCAAATAGCCCGGTAGTAAAAAATATTAAACATTACCAATGTGCCGCCAACCTTGGGAACTAAGAAGATTGGCCCTTGTCCTTGTAATTATACCTACTCATTCACCCTTCAAACCAACACAAAACAAAACAAATAATTGGCTATGAAATAAGTGATTACTGGGTGTTTATAATCCGGGCCAGCTAGCACCAAGTTCTTACAATAGAGTTCTAATTTAGTAGACAATGAATTGACTTATTTCTATACTAATTTTCTACTGAAAATATCCATTTTGATACTTAGTTTTATATGTTATTTTTAACATAAGACGCAACTCGCTTTAGTAATCTTTAAAAAAAACAATTTATTTATCAGTTTTTAAATCGTTCTATTTATAAATAATGAAAGATAAATTATAAAAATAAAAAATATCTAAATCTTGTTCTCCTTTTTTCGTAAAACCTAAATAAGTCATTAATTGTGTTATAGATTATGTTTATAACATATACATATATATATGACGGTGTGAAAGGATTGACTCGTGACCTGAGTGTCACCCTAGTGGAGCTTCGAGTCTAGGGTAGCGTGGTAGTTAAAATATTACGTTATAATTGAAAGCAGTCTTAAAATAATTCCTTAGATTAATTTTATTATATTTATACGGTTTCCCTTAATTATTTCAAACTAATAATTTTTAGTGAAATCCGATTTTTATCGATTAGTCTATGAAAACGGGACACCCGTCCCGGTTTCAATAATATATACAACTTTTAGAACATAATAATATACAAAAACATTGTACTTTTATTCGAATAGGAAAGTCGAAATTCTCAGCTTTTCTCTTCTATAATATATGTTGAATACATATAACCTTCTTTCTGCGTCTTGAATCAATTTGTTTATTAAAAATAAACTACATTAAAATTCGTTATGTAAAATCCAAGCGTACAGACGACGGGAAGCGTTTTTGTTTTATACTATGTAGATATATTGTGCTTAGCGAATACTAACCATTCATAAATTATTAAAGGTCAATTGTTTTGGGACAATTAAAATTATATGCCCCACTGCTGGGATAATGCTTCCTTTCCCTTCGATAAGAAGGTTTGAAATTACTTCCACAACGCTGCCCCAATACGGGTTGATGTATAGACATGCGTTGGGTTTTCATACAATTCGGTTTACTCACGTTTAAAACCCTTTCCCGAGATGAATTATAAACACAAATTAATCACATTAAAATTCAGCGCATTCCAAATAAATTTATTTATATTTTGCAATTTGTATTTCTTGGAAATCTAATAAAGTCTTGTCACAATTAATTAGATTATGGGTGACTAATGTGAGCTTGGACTTAATGATGTAATCGGTGGGGCTATCACAGAACACAATAGATACTATTCATGTAAAGGCAATTCGATGATAGCAACTATAAACATGTTACTAGCAATGTCTTTTTCAAAGTCTTATTTGCAAGGAGTGGTAAATAGGTCTTAGTATCGATGAAATATTTACGGGAAAATTTTAATTTTATTTTTTTTATTCTCAGGTATGGCATACGAGCAAAAGTGCCACTAGCTGGTAAATGGTTGCCACCGCTCGTAGACCATTATTTACGTCTTTGCACTATAAGTAATATTAACCATTCCTTAAATCCCCAATGCGCCACCAACCTTGGGAACTAAGATGTTATGTCCCCTGTGCCTGTAGTTACACTGGTTCACTCAATCCAAATACCATAATATTAAAAAATATATATATATTAATTTGTTACCATTTAAAATCTCTTTTAAAATATTTTGTTTTGCAATTTATTGCTAGAATTTGTAAGGAAAAATAAAATTTCATTTCGAATGTTCTTCACAATCAGGAGTTATCTGAATTGTTCGCTATAAAACTGTTCCTCGATAATGCTTTTAATAGGATCGGTCTTTTATTGGATGCAACCCGATCTCAACTTAAATGACGCTGCAATACACGCAAATGACGCCTTACGTTGAATAGTCGCTGAGCCTACGATTTTGTTTCCGTGTACTTCATACGTACTGAACTGTTGGGGTTAAATGATTTCATCCTATATGTTTGTATATATATTTTGAACTTGATCTTAACTCAGAAATAAAACAATATTTCTTAGGTTTTCTTATATAATTGTATAATACTTATAAATTATTTTTTATGCGATGCGCAGTGAAAAATATATTTCCGAGAAGTGTGCCAATGTTCATGTTGCCAGATTAAAAAATATATAATCTTTACATAGTATAAAACAAAGTCGCTTTCTCTGTCCCTATGTACCTTTGTATGCTTAAATCTTTAAAACTACGCAACGGATCTTGATGCGGTTTTTTTTAATAGATGAGTGATTCGAGAGGAAGGTTTTATATATAATAAATAGACAATATAGTTAAGTAACACTGATAATTTTAAAAGTTTTTAATGTGATGTCGTAAATTTTTACATTTTTGCGCTTACATTGTAAACGCTGGCTGAACCCTACTAGATAGATCAAAATAATGTACTACAGAATTGTACACCTCAAAAATGTCTACAAAAAAATTCACGATGGTATGTGTCCATCTGTTATTGATAACCCACAATAACATTTTTTTGTCATTTATTTTTTACCACAAATATTGGCTAAGTTTCGAAGCGATTTTAACCTATACAGCATTAATCCTTATCCAATAAAATACCTTAAATACATTGTTGATTTAATATTGGTCTATATGGCCCTTTACAGCATATAATTTAAATGAAAATTTTCGAAGATATTACAGATTTAAAAATTGCGGAACGTAGCGTTTGCGGTGGTACCGGTCGGGGCGGCGGGAGCGAGCGCGTCGGAGGCCGCGGTTCTCCCTGTAGCACTTTGAATTTAGCAGCGATCGGACGCGGTTCTGATCGGAGCTCTCTAGCGAGGGAAATAACAATCCATACTTCCATACTAATATTATAAATGCGAAAGTAACTCTGTCTGTCTGTCTGTCTGTCTGTCTCGCTTTCACGCCAAAACTACTGGACCGATTTAAATGAAATTTGGTACTCAAAGGGCACAGGTACTGGGTACGGGTAATGGTACAGGTTAGTCTAGAAGTCCGCCATTTTTAAATTAGAAGCATGAAATGTTATTTTCGGGCTACCGATTAAAAATGAGTTGATTCGCTTTTAAGCGTTTTTGGATATTTTACGCCAAAGGGGAGAAATAGAGTTTGACATTTCGTATACAGGTTAGTATGGAAGTCCATCATTTTGAAGTTAGAAGCATGAAATTTGGGCTACCGATTAAAAATGATTTGATACGTATTTAAGCGTTTCTGGATATTCTACCCTAAGGGCTGAAATACACACCGATGTGGTATACAAAGAGGTATTACATTAACGTAACATTTTAAGTTAATTTGTAAAATTCATAGTCTACGCGGGCAAAGCCGCGAGTAACAGCTAGTGATTAATATACGAAGTCACAGATACTCTGTAATATATAAATAATAATTAGTGTTATATTTAATATCAAGTATTACTTTCTAATTGGGTCACAATTTATCATGATTTGATTTTTTTTTTATATAGGATTCACCCACATACATTCATAAACATTTGCATTTATAATATAACTAGGCTTAACTAAAAATTTAGGTTATTTCTCTCTTTTTGCCATTATTGATTTAACATTAGAAAGAAAAAGAGAGAGAATAGTTTGACTAATCGTACCGTAAACAACATTTATCAGTAAAACGTTAATATTTTTTATCAATGTTAAATATTTTTCTTTATGTAAAATAAAGCGCCGTAGTAATTACTAGATTGTAACAGATACCTGTAGTGTGACTTCCATTAGCATTAAAGGTCCATCTTGTCTAAAGATAATTGTTTTAAAAAGAACCACTAAGATTTTACTAAGCACTTTTGTGCTTTTAAAATGCTATTCCTGTTTAATATTTTTAAAGATTTTATAATCTTAATATTCTGTAATGGACCTTCAACCGCTGGTCTTTTGAAATATGAAAATATTAATTATAATTTATATGCTATAAGAAAATCAAATCGAAACTGAAGAACTATTCTGTGAGAAGAAATTCGAAAACGAGCGTGAAATGTCAAAACGTGATATGTGACATTGACGATAATTATTATAAAACTTGATGAAAGCCCGGCTTCGCTCAGGTGAAATAAATGAAAATAAACAAGTACGGTTTATTAATTATAAATAATTTACTGTCGATAAGTTTTCATTGAGTTTACCGTATCCCTGCAAGAAATTAATATTTGGAACACACTTACTGAACGCACCCGTAAACGTGAAACATGGTCAATTTACTCAAATGTGTGCGTCAACACGTGTGTGTACGTCAACTGGTCTATTCTTATAATCTGACGAGGCGCAATCCAACACGACCAAAGAGAGTTCAGACGCAAGATCGATGTCTTCACGTGTTTTTCGTTTACCTTGGCGCAGGAAATCAATAACTCTTAATTTCCTCATGATTTTAAACTTTTACTTCATATGCAAATTGATAAAGTACTAGACTACCCCGTATATTGTTAAGGTACAATAACAGGCGCTTGAGTTATTTTGTATAACTATTTACAAAAAATGTATACAATAGTAACCATTGTAACCCATGCTTACTTGATGTTTAGGAGTTTGTGCAAGTCCATTTGGGTAGGTACTACCCACCAATCAGGTATGAGCATAAGGTATTCTGAAACTAGGCAGCAATATTATTGTGTTACGGGTTGAAAGGTGAGTGAGGCAGTATAACTACAGGCAAAGGGGACATAATATCTTTGTTCCTAAGGTTGGTGCTGCATTTACGTTGGGAGGAATTGTTAATATTTTTAAACGTACCGATATTTGACGTAGGCGGCGCACCATCACCTGACGCAGGTGGACTTGCCGGTCCGCCTATGTTTTACATAAAAAAATGTAAAAATAAGTTCCTCTTATAAATATTAAAATATGACGCGAGTTATGGGACGAGAATACCAGCAGCACGACCCCAATGAATCGCAATTCCGATACTCTGTGCGAAAAATGAACCAGCCGTCCTGGCAATAAAATAATTTACATATAATATCTTTCGCATCCAGCAGATACTATTGAGCTTAAACAAAATCTCTCAATTTGCAAAATGTTACGAAAATATTTTCATTGAAACAGAAATACAGATTTTATTGTATTTTTATAACCAATGTAACTTATATAATTTTTTTTTCTGAAATGTTTTTGAATATCTAACGATTGCTTTATAATTGTTAGAAGATGGTGAAACCTAATGTATATTGGAAGAGAATTTTAAGAGTGATGCTTAGGACGAATGAGTTCGCTCTCATAGGATTCCTTGATAGGAATGTGAATTTTCTATTGTTCAAGCTCGCATTAGCATTTTACGTTTCACGTATTCCGTATAATAACTATTGATGCAAGGGATACCCTGAAATAGGTCAGGTATGACTGGAGACGGATTGGCGAGTTGTAGTACCACAATCTGCGATGATTCTCCATGGTCGTCAAAAATCAAATAATATAGAAGTAATAAATAAGAAATATTTTAAATTCCCCAGCATTCATAGCCGAGATCGCCCGGTGGTTAGAATGCGTGCATCTTAACCGACGATTTCGGGTTCAAACCCAGGCAAGCACCACTTAATTTTCGTGTGCTTAATTTGTGTTTATAATTGGTCTCGTGCTCGGCGGTGAAGGAAAACATCGCGAGGAAACCGGCATGTGTCTAATTTCAACGAAATTCTGCCACATGTGTATTCCAGCCCGCATTGGCGCAGCGTGGTGGAATATGCTCCAAACGTTCTCCTCAATGAGAGAGGTGGCCTTAGCCCAGCAGTGGGAAATTTACAGACTGTTAATGTATAATGTTAAATTCACGATAAGTAAAAGTAGTTATTATAAAAACTCCGGTCATAATAGTCATTTCACTTGAAAATTGGAAGATGTACCAATTTCTATATGAATTATTGTAAACTGTCTAATAATAATAATAATATTTCTTTGTCTCTATCGACCGGACTATCAAAACAAGATTAAATGTGTGGAAATAGAATAAATTAGTAATTATAATAATTATTAATTACCACATATATGTATTGTATATGTGTAATTAATTTACATGTACTATAAATATACTCTACTTAAAGTAAATTTTGATATTGATTTTGTTAAATGTTTGTAATTTAAAGTTATTTAACATTTAATTTAAGTTTACGTTAAGTTTACGTCACTTTTATAACATTTTTTTATATAATAAAATAATAAGTCGTACCTGTGATTATTATTTAGTTTCATTGATATTTATTTGAAAATCGTCCATATCATCTTCATCGCAATATATGTTAAGTAGGCTATGAATATAATCAGTAATCGATAAAATATATTTTATATTAAATTGTCTCGTCTAATGTCTGCGCTGACCAAGTCTCATGATGTCCCTGGGGTCAAAAGTAATTAATTTTGACGTGTGTCAGTCAACCGTGACTCGATAAGCCAAATCATGTTGTATGCGGTTTTTGGGGTGGATTTGTATGCGACATGAATTGATAAGTTAACCGACAATAATCGAGATTATTTCGTTATTATTTTTTCTGACTGTCAGTTTCGTGTTTTAAGATATACATTTATTTTAACAAGTGTTCACCTATTGCTCGTAATTCGACTATATGATTATTGAAAATGTGTGGATAACATTATTAATATGAAATTGCGTACTCTCCTCTCCAAATATATGTTTTGAATAATGATAAAACTTGTCAGAAACTAGCAAACGACAAATCAGAAAATCGTTTGACAAACAGAGGATTAAAGAACACTGAACTATTTTGTCTTTGAATATTATTTTATTCAGAGTCAAAGTCAAAAATCTATTTTCCACATAGAAGCGTTATGTTTGTTTATCTATTGTATAATATAATGACAATATATTCATCTCGTGCTCGGCGGTGAAGGAAAACATCGTGAGGAAACCTGCATATGTCTAATTTCAACGAAATTCTGCCACATGTGTATTCCACCAACCCGCATTGGAGCAACGTGGTGGAATATGCTCCATACCTTCTCCTCAACGGGAGAGGAGGTCTTAGCCCAGCAGTGGGAAATTTACAGGCTGATTATAATGACAGTATATGAAACATTATTCTTTCCGATATAATCGTCAATCTCCCGCCAAAATGTTCTAAGGCATTTTGTTATATGTGCTTTTAACTGGAGTGACTCAATCACATTAAAATCAGAACACAACTTATACAACGGTTCACATATGGTCTTACATAAAGCCAAGCTACTAATAAATATCTTTTAATTTCTTGGCTTTAGGACTTTGTGCAACTACACGCCCGTCTGGGCTGTGCAATACTTAGTACTATTGTGTTCCACTTGAAGTCTGAATCATTGTTACTACAGGCACAAGGGACACAACATCTTAGTTCCCAAGGTTAGTGTCACATTGGTGACATATGGAATAGTTAAAATTGCTTACGGCGTCTATGTCTAAGGGCATATATGTATTTATTTATTTGATCACCAACAAAGTACACACTGATACATGACAGCACACAGTTCATAAAATAAAAAATAAAAGAAGTGGTACCTCAATTACAGGTGATAACTGCATGAACAGTAAGGCAACATATACATTAAAGCACAAAAAAAAAAAAAAACAAATAAAAGACTAATCAAAATTTCAAGTTACAAAACAAAAAAAAAAAAAAAACAAATAAAAGACTAATCAAAATTTCAAGTTACAAAACAAAAAAAAAAAAACAAAACCATGAATAAAAAATATAAAAATAAATATAAGTATTGGACAACATCACATGTAAGTAGCTAAAGCACTTGTGTTATGGAAAATCAGAAGTAACGACGATACCACATACACCCAGACCCAAGACAACATAGAAGACTAGCATTACCATTAGCATTAGCAGCCTGTAAATTTCCCACTGCTGGGCTAAAGGCCTCCTCTCCCTTTTTTGAGGAGAAGGTTAGGAGCATATTCCACCACGCTGCTCCAATGCGGGTTGGCGCCGAGCACGAGATGAATTATAAACACAAATTAAGCACATGATAATTCAGTGGTGCCTGTCTGGGTTTGAACCCGAAATCATCGGTTAAGATGCACGCGTTCTAACCACTAGGCCATCTCGGCTCATAGAAGACTAATGAACTTTTTCTACATCGAATCGGCCGGGAATCGAACCCGGGACCTCGGAGTGGCGTACCCATGAAAAACCGGTGTACACACTACTCGACCACGGAGGTCGTCAATATATAGTAAGACGCATGTTATATTCAGCTATAACTAAACTGACGAAATAAAAGTTATATCAAAATAAATTTAAAGCTGAATCACGTTTCCCTTCCACGTGATGTTGAATATACAGTCTGCTTTATATCGCCTTGAAAAAAAAAAACTCGTCGGAATTTTTCTGCTCCAGTATTTAAATGCAGTTTTCTATATATAACTGTTCTGCAAATAGATGAACTCAAAATTTATCAACGTTTCTTTATGTATTGGACATATTTACATCTAAATCATTTTATCAATATTGTAGGCCATTTTACTAAACGTAGGCTTCTGTATGACGAGTTTCTATACTATCAATTTACTGTTAATAGTGAAATCAAAGCTGGACAGCCAGTAAATGAGCCACTGCCAAGGTTGAGGACTCCTCTGTATTTGAGTAGAAGATTTGGAGCTCATTTTACTACGCCTGCTCCAGTGAGGGTTGGTGGATACAAATGTGACAGAATTTCCTTGAGACTAGATAAATTCAGGCTTCCTCACGATGTTTCCCTTTAACGCCGAGCACTTGATGAAACTTCAATGGTGTTTGCCTGAATTTGAACCAACAATCATCGGTTAAGAGACACGCGTTCTAACCACTGGACCGTCTCGGATCGTCATCAAAGTTGTACAGCAATAAGAAGCTGACATTAAGGTCTGATATCTATGGATATGCAAGAAACATACTTCGAACACTTGAGCAAGTAATTGACAATCCAATGTTAAGTCGCTTGTACATTAACTTTTCTGAGTTAAGTCACTTCACACTTTCCTATAAACGCTCCAGCCTCTTACCGCAACAGAATACGACAATATTGTTTTGCCCGTACACTTCAGTTGACTCTCGTTGAATTTTGCTCAAAAATATCTAAATATTTTAATAAATAAAACTAAATTTTCGCGACAAAGTTGAGAAATGAGTTTTAGTAAAAAACATTATTTTTGAACCAACATTATTATGTAAAAGCTAACATTATTATGTTAAACAAGCCGCCGCTATTTGAGAAAACGGTAAGGCTTATACCGATATGCAAATTTTCTTTCATCGTAGCCAATTGATGAAAATTAAATAATAACATTCAGTCAGTTTTTCGCATAAAATTACGATCAAAAAACTTGTTTACAGTATTTTCCAATATCTATATAATCGTATATTAATAATATCAATAATATTTATGTCGATATTTACTTTATATTTCAATTAAAAAATATTTAAATTGTATGTAAAAAAAACAATGTTAAACATCATCATTTATTCAATTTACTATATAAATATATTTTCCTTTAATTTGCGTTACATGATCTTAAAAAATACATATTACTACTACAAATCAATATACAAAGCGTTGTCCTTATTTTTTATACTCTAATCGCAAAATTCACAAATTAACAATAATAAACATTGGCACACAGTCTTAAAATGAACATGTTAAGGAAAAATTATACCCAGGACCTGTTTTAATTTAATCTAAAACTCTTTATTCGATGTTTCCTCCGCTGGGGCACGGAAAGAAGTGAACTCAGCATCTGTCGATCACGTCAAGTCAGCTCGCTGCAGGTATCTTGTCAAAACAGGCTAGCCAACTACGTACCAACAACATTTTTATTAAAATTTAAATGGCGACAACATACGTGACTTTTATTTACGTTACACTATTTTTTATCTGAACTACTTTTTTTTTACAATTAAGTATCAATGAATCATCTCGTGCTCGGCGGTGAAGGAAAACATCGTGAGGAAACCTGCATGTGTCTAATTTCAACGAAATTCTGCCACATGTGTATTCCACCGACCCGTATTGGAGCAGCGTGGTGGAATATGCTCCAAACCTTCTCCTCAAAGGGAGAGGAGGCCTTAGCCCAGCAGTGTGAAATTTACAAGTGGGAAGTTTTCTCTAAAATGTTGTAAAACTTTACATTCTCTCAAATGTTTAACAAAACATCTAAAAGTTTTAACATTGTTTCCAATTTTTTGAACGTGTCTATAGTTTTTGGAATTGTATCGTTTAATGTTCTTGACTGTTGCTGTTTACAACGATCTACCCAAAACATATTTTATTACATTAAACATTATTTATATAATTTTAATTTTTTATAATTATTTAAAACGACATTAAGGAATCAATTCGCTAAAATTCGTGCCGTTGACTCCTTGCCTACATCTCGTATTTGGTGTTGCTAACTAATTTCTTCGTTTCGTCATCATTATCATTACATAGTATAAAACAAAGTCACTTATTGCTGTCTGTCTGTCCCTGTGTATGCTTAGATCTTTAAAATTAAATAACGGATTTTGATGTGTTTTTTTAATAGATAGAGTGATTCAAGAGGAAGGTTTCTATGTATAATACATGCACAATATAGTAGAGAAACACTGATAATTTTAGAGGTTTCTAATGAGATGTCGTAAATAAACAATTTTTTGCGTTTACATTGCAAACGCTGGTTGAACCCTACGAGATACATGATCTATCTCCTTACGTAGACCTTTATAAAGGTATTTTATCTTTTGGTTAATTACGTAGACCTTTTTAAGGTGTACAATATTTTGTACACCTCAAAAAGGTCTACTAAAAAGTCCGCGATGGTATATGTCTATCTCTTAGGGAAATCCCACAATAACCATTTTTTATCCTTTACTTTTTACGAGAAATAATGGCTTATTTTTGAAGCGATTTTAGGCAATACAGCATTAATCCTTATCCAATTGAGTACCTTAAATACATTGTGCATTTAATATAGATCAATACGGCCCTTTACAGCAAGTAATTTAAATATATATTTCGAAGATATTACATATTTAAAATGCAGGGATAGCGGCTTGTATTGTCTAATAAAAAATAAAAAAAACATGTAAATAAAGACACAAGCCGGGGCGGGTCGCTAGTTTTCTTATAATTTCCATAATAAAATAAATTACATTCCGTTTCAGCGAAATTATTATTGGAATTAGATTTTATTAGCTAATTCTCAATCTATGGAAATGAAAAAAAATAATGAAATCTAATTAAATTACTTATAAGCCAATACAGTAAAAATATTGACTTGGAAGTTATTTTGCCTTATTCCAGGTGACAAATTTCGTTTAGGTTATATGTAAACAAATATAATTTTTTCGATTTAAATATGGATATAATTTCTATTTAATTCCGGGTATTTTTGATGGTAATACTGACCACATCCCCTAACCTTTCAAAGTTTCAAGAACTATCGTATTCATTCTTTTTGCATTTTCCTATTATCGGCTTAGCACCGTATTCAAAGTTCAAATTCGATTTACTGAATATATCGGTGAGTTATCCTAAGTTAGGGAACTCACCTAGAGTTCCTTAATTTGTGATTTAATAGCACTTCGGGGCTTTAATACGTTATATTTTCAGAATATAATATGAATAATGAAGTTTTGAGTTTGATAAAACTTTTTACAAGGTATCCTATCAACCTTTAAAAGTCTTTAAATAAATAAATAAATAAATAAATAAATATTGGACAACATCACATACATTACTCTGATCCCAATGTAAGTAGCTAAAGCACTTGTGTTATGGAAATCAGAAGTAACGACGGTACCACATACACCCAGACCCAAGACAACATAGAAAACTAATTAACTTTTTTCTACATCGACTCGGCCGGGAATCGAACCCAGGACCTCAGAGTGGCGTACCCATGAAAACCGGTGTACACACTACTCGACCACGGAGGTCGTCAATTAATTTAATTCTTGAATTTGCTTAAATGTTTTAGGTTTCAATTCAGAAAGTCTTAGTCGTGTTTAATGTGCGGTTTACAGCGATTTTTGGTCCATTGGAATGATTCTCCGGAATTGAAATCTTCATTTATAGTAAGCAGGACTTCAAACCTCCAGAAGGTATAATCGTGCTTACATCTTTCGATAAACGTATTTTATTTTTTGCTTTTATTGATGCTGATGTTGCTGATGCTGCCGATGATGATGCTGATGTTACTCCGAGGATGGCATGTCTGTTGTCTTATATGTAAGCATTTTCCACGTGTAACTGGAAATTTGGTGATGTGCCCACTTAGTTTATAATCAATTTCATATTAAATCTTAGTTTACAACGGCCTTAATTATTTATATAAATCATGTAGTCGTCAGTGGTGCCTAAGTATTAATTTTAAATAAGATTAAAATTATTCTAATTTATAGTTCATTGATTTTTCAAACGTTTTTTTATCCCAATTGACCCAAGCTGAGTCTAGCTGGCATAATTTTTAGTTATGAGATAACTTTAATAACTGTATAATAGTATAATAATTTAAAAACTGTACAACTCATGTGAGATCTAATTTTTTAAATAAATATATATAAATATCGGACAACATCACATACATTAATCTGATCGCAATGTAAGTAGCTAAAGCATTTGTTTTGTGGAAAATCAGGAGTAACGACGGTACCACAAACACCCAGACCCAAGACAACATAGAAAACTAATGAACTTTTTCTACATCGACTCGGCCGGGAATCGAGCCCGGAACCTCGGAGTGGCGTACCCATTAAAACTGGTGTACACACTACTCGACCACGGAGGTCGTCAAAAATTTTGTAGTAAGAACCTGTAAAACCCACTAATATAATTTGTAACTTATAATTAAATAGTTATCTAAATAAAATACCCATCCATACGGGTTTGTACAAAGTCCTATCACAAAGTGAAACTGTAACGATTCGATTATTTTCAAACAAAGTATTTGTTTCGTCAAGGAAAATAGTTTATACATATCTTAGGAACCGATATGTGGCACTACATCAAGTTACTAACAATTCCTTGAAAAAAAAACCAACTGATATTCACATAACATAATTTTAATATTATCTTTGTCGACCGTTCGACGCAGTCTCAACAAATCTGCCTTCAACGTTGTACAAATCTAATTCCAGATAGTTAAGACGTATTTAAATAAATAAATATTTTAAATATTGGACAACATCACATACATTACTCTGATCCCAATGTAAGTAGCTAAAGCACTTGTGTTATGGGCATCAGAAGTAACGATGGTACCACAAATACCCAGACCCAAGACAACATAGAAAACTAATGAAGTTTTTCTACATCGACTCGGCCGGGAATCGAACCCGGGACCTCGGAGTGGCGTACCCATGAAAACCGGTGTACACACTACTCGACCACGGAGGTAGTCAAAGATTATCGATTTCTAAAAGATTTATGTTTAATAGTAAGGTTGGCTGATGGACCCATTGGCCACCTGATAGTCAGTTGTCATCACTGCCCATATACGTTGGCGTAGTAAGACATTTGCCAATTTATCAATTGCCAAGATTGCCAATGCAACCTACCGTACGTTGCTGAGTGATAGATTGAGTAACGAATGAGTACCGATTGAAATTTAGTAGGCCTACCATTTTTAGTTCTACGAAATCAAAATATATTAAGAAATAAAAAATATATTCAGGTCTGTTAAATAATCTTAGTATAGAATCTTTAATAGGCACTACACTAGGCAGGTTAGTTACGGGTAAACGTCACGCAACCTTTACCCTCATATTGAAACGAAGATTCGTTTTCTATATACCTACACACTGTTTTGTTAAGGAAAATCTCATAATACAATGTCCGTTGATATAATTAGATTATTATTTATCAAAGAACTTGTGTTTGTTATTCGAATAGTTACTTTTTGTATCATTATTATTTTTGTTTTAATTAACGTAGAAACTATTTATGCCCAAACATTGTCATTTTGTATATTAACATTGGTACTATTTTATAGTATCGGTTATATATACACAAGATGCTGATTTGTAATGATAGTTAATTAAACATTTGTTCGTACTTTTTTCTTAAGTCATAATTTTGCATGTGTCTTCGGGGATCGTGAGTCATGTGACACACTACTTTAACCATTCACCGAACTAGTTATTATGCTTCTTTGGTTCCTATTCTTCTGTGTATATCAATATCAAGGGAGCGTCTCCTAATAGTCTTCATGAGCAAATGCTCTGATTTCAAGACAATTTACCAAATTTTTAACATTTAAATTCCGTTCACTGAACTATCGCGGGGATGCATATGTTACAAAAAGTCCATAACTTGTGTACTCTAAAATACGGATCTTCGTTTTTGTTATGTGACAAATATATTCGGTTTGTTTATCGATTTCGTTCGTTCACGTAAGTATTTTTAGTATATAAACAGAAAAATTAAATAAACTATTATAAAAATGATTTGAAATGTAAAAAATAAAACTGTTTCATTTAACATTGCCTATCAGAATCACAATGTTTCTCTTGATGATATGGTTTGATGGAGCTACGTGGGTGGCCCGTCTGGGAAGATACCAAATCATCATCGTAATCTACTGCAATTTTTTTTTTTTTTTTATGTTAGAGGTGGCAAACGAGCTGGAGGCTCACCTGATGGAAAGTGACTACCACCGCCCATGGACATCTGCAACACCGAGGGGCTTGCAGGTGCGTTGCCGGCCTTTCAGAAAAGAGTACGCTCTTTTCTTGAAGGTTCCTAAGTCGTATCGGTTCGGAAAAACCGCCGGCGATAATTAACAATCTAGCGTTGTTTGAAGGGCGAGTGAGACAATGTTATTAGATGCACAAGGTTTTCCTTGAGGTAATATGTCCTGTAGGAAACTAAGATATTATACGTAGACTGTTGGCGACGCGTTGACGATAAATGGGGTTGTAAATCTTTTTTGTAATCTCAATGTCGATAGGTGCTGGGAACCACTTCGCATTAGGTCACATATTCGCTAATCTACCTACATATCTATACATATAATAAAATTGAAGTGTATGTTTGTAATATTAAAATAACCGCTTTTTACTAAATGCATGTGTATATACGGTACATATACCAAAATAACATCTTTTTAAATTTTTGTCTGTCTGTCTGTTTGTTCCGACTAATCTCTGGAACGGTTTTAATATAAACACAGTCCTTCGATTTTAGTTCCTGCAGTCTTTATTAAAGGAAACTGCCTTTCATTTCGTTGGAAAACCGCGTACGCGTTTCACGTACAAATTTGAGGTTTAAGGGACTCGCCGGTACTGAATGAAACGGAATACCGATTAAAAACCAGTGGTACCCACTCCGTCTCTTCAGAGGAAGTCACAAGTACAGTAGTCTGTAACGAACGGAGAATTAAAAAGAGAACAACACAAACGGCTTACCAATTACTGCCACCTTTCGACGAAAAATCACTTCAGAGTTCAGACGAAAGTATTTTTAGGATTAGCAGTCAATCAGCTAAAATTAACGCAAGTGAATTCGATTTTACGTATGATGATAAACACATACATATATATATATATATATATATATATATATATATATATATATATATATATATAATATTTTGTTTGAAAAAAGGCTAAGTTTTGAAACATGATTTGTCTACAATATAACTTTATAATATTTTGTATAATGTAATCCTATTATGTTTTATCAACCCAACATTAAACTATTTCATTATTTGGAAATTACAAGCTGACCAAATTTATTTTCGACGCTAAACATATCACGAAATATCTTAAGCTGCTTAGAATGCATGTGGCGTATACAAAGCCCCACGTTTCCCTGTAAAATAAATGCTCAGATAGACTAAACAATTCATTGCCACTATTACACGAATTATTTTATTTTGAGTGAATATAAATATAAACTCATATTGGATCTTTTATATTTTAAGTCAAACAGTATAAAATGCAAAGCGATTAAAAATTATGCGATTGAATAGGATATGATTTAGCCTGATAACACATAAAAAATTGCTGGCATCCTTACATATAACAATTTTTTTTAACGCAGATTTTTTCTTATACAGTTGTTAGATTACATTACATTAACAGCCTGTAAATTTCCCACTGCTGGGCTAAGGCCGCCTCTCCCTTTGAGGAGAAAGTTTGGAGCACCCACCACGCTGCTCCAATGCGGGTGGAATACACATGTGGCAGAAATCGTTGAAATTAGACACATGCAGGTTTCTTCACGATGTTTTCCTTCACCACCGAGCATGAGATGAATTATAAACACAAATTTAGCACATGAAAATTCAGCGGTGCATGCCTGGGTTTGAACCCGAAATCATCGGTTAAGGTGTACGCGATCTAACCACTGGGCCATCTCGGCTCTTATATACAGAGTTGATACGATAATTTGTCAAAAAATAGACTTGTTAACATTTGTTTTGAGTATATATAAATGTTCGCTATTCAGAAAAACATGCGTCATATAAGTCGAACATGCCATTGAATTATGTTTTTTTTTAGATTTATTACTTGGGAGCACATTTTCAATGTCGAGAGATTTAACGTAAAATCTTCATTAAATGAATAGGAAATTATGCCTGATGAAATTTATTAATTTACACTAACGCTTGTTTCGGTACAAGATTCGTATAAGACAACTAATTTAAGACTTCAATCTTATGTCATTGAAGCTCCATCATGTGTCCCAATTGATTGTACCTGTACCCAATATTTGCTCCTAATTTTCCTCGGGAACAACTCGTTAATCCCTCGGGCAGAGCGACACGCCGAATAGAAATGCCTTGTTTACATCAGCACTGTATTTGTTAAATTCGTCCTTATTCTGTGGAGATGTTTCACAAAAACTGGTAGATAAAAAAATATTTTTCATACATGATCTTGGTCATCTCAATGTATTGGAATAAATTCTTAAACTTGTATCAAACAAGTAAGGGCTTTTTAAAAAAGGAATGAAGATCATTTTCCATTTCAAAACTAAACATAACGCATCAGTGGTTACTCACAAAATGATTATTAAATCAATGTTTATATACCAAATTTTTATTTATATATTTTACTATTGAACTTATTAGTGTTACGATCAATGATTTTAAATTGTTTATCTAAAGTATAATCATACGATAACAAGTTAAAAGTGCAGCATGTTAAATTTTCGTCCAGTTGTTGGGAAATTTCCACGTCAAACACTGTTGAACTTTGGGAGAACTCCAGCAGCAATTGACAGTAGACCTTTTGTCAAATGCAAAGTGAAACTGTTAAACTGACTTTGTGTTTGCTGACCGGCTAGTCCAATTAGACTACGAGAAATTTTCAAACTCAGTAAAGTGCCTGCTACGTATAAACATAACTCAACGAAATTTCCAAATTTTTTTTTATTCGGTTTATATTATATAATTTTTCACAGTTAAATTCTTAGACTATACATCATGCACCGATTAGAAAATAATGTAAAATTTTGTTAGTGCTGTGTAATATTCATATTATTATCATTATTATGTTAATTACGATGAATAAATTCTTAAAATCCACCAAAAGGGATTGTAATGATAATTGAATGTAATTATAAAAGAAATGAACTATCTCGCTTAAAACAATAAATAATACTAAAACATTATCCACTTTTAAAACAACATGAAAATTTATACACACACATTTACACAAAGTATTTACTTATGTTCATACCTATAATGCGCGTGGTTTCACAACCATTGAACGTTACTGCCCCGCCCCTGTGGGTCGCAGTGTGATGTTATATAGTCCGGCCCTTTTCCCAATAAATGGGCTATCAAACGCAAATTTATTTCTTCAAACGAGATTAGCACGTTCGAACAAAAAAAATCCTCTGAGTGATCTATTAAAAACACCTTTTTATAAACAAGCTTTTCTATACATCAATTCAAATTGCTGCTTGAGGATTTTCTTGACCAACTAATCCTTTATGGAGAATCAGTTTATGGTCACCATAATAATACTTTATGAACGGAAAGTGAACATCAATTCGATTTCGTAGGAAGTGTTTCTATTCAGCTTCCAAGATTTGACATAAACAAACAAACGTTGCCAGTTAAATAAAAATAGAAAAAACTTGTAATAAGAAAACTTTTTTACTGAAGTACCTATACTATTTTTATATGCTACGTATAATGTTGTTTTTACATTTAGAGGATACGATTTACTTGGTGTAGGGCTCTGGGTAAGCCCGTCGGGGTAGGTACCGCCCACTTATCATATACTCTACCGCTAAAGGGTTAGTATTGTTGTGTTCTAGTTTGAAGAGTGAGTCGGCTAGTGTAATTACAGCCGCAAGGGATATTATCTAAGTGCCCAGGGTTAGTGTCGCATTAGCGATGTAAGGGATGGTTAATATTTCTTAGAGAGTTTGTGTTTGTGGGCGGTGGTGACCACTTACCATCAGATATCACATTTGCCCTTACGCTGACCTCTTTGAAGTAATTAAAAAATATCATCAAAATAGAGTACCATAAATAAATCGATTTTTAACAAGTTAGTTGCGAAGTGACTTTTAACTGAATAGCATTGCTGTATTTAATAAATATTGTATTTAATAATAATTTGTTTTTCTCATCTTACCTACTCTTATACTCATACAAACAAATACTACGCGCACACTTAATAAAAATTGAACCTCCCGAAAGTGTATACAGAGAATGTTTGCCGAAAAATTACTTTACAAAGTTTCGAACTTCTCAGAAGAGTTTCGTTATTAAAAAAGCGATAAGGCTGAGTATAAAATAGGTGGAAGGTAAATTGATCCTCTCATATTAAACAATGACGATCGAGGGATCCGAATGTCTAAGTTCAAATTGCCTTCATTTGTTAAGACTTCAGTTACATTTTGGCGTTGCTTACGGATAAACTGGTGAATTTGAATAATCTGAAAAGTAATTATAATAACATTAATCGACTGCTGATGCGGTATTTAAATGAATGAGTGATACTTTGCATTGAGTTTGTTTGATTTTCCTTAAACGACTCGAAGTTTAATGGTAAACCGATTATGTTACAAAATCGTTTGGTTCCCTTATAAATATTCAAAAGAATACTCTTAAATCAAACAAACTGTAGTAATAATCTTGATAAATTTATTATAGTTGTCATAAAACATTAAGCGTTAACCGGTTTACCCAATGATCAAGAATCAGCTACACAGGAAATATCATGGCCTGTACTAAGCGATATGTGCGCAAACTGAGATGCAGTCTCTGTACCCTTATTTTCATAATCCGAAAGGACAACAATCGAACTAGTTTAGAAAGGGTTCAGTTGCAGAACACACGAATTTAATTGTTTTCTGAGCTATGGGTGAATTAAAATTGCCACTTTTCAAGCTCTGGTCTACTACTGACAAATTCTTGACATAACCCAAGTACTTTATTTCGTGCCACCCGGATATTGAATTCAGGACAGTTGTATAACCTAACCACTAAACTATGGCTCAATTGTAATTGGCCTCGCGAAAGTCGCAAGATCCCGATTCCTTACCTATTATCGTACTCACTCCAAACACAAAATTTACGCACAAGTGAAGGGGTAATACTACTACTATAAGTAATTTATTGAAAAACAGTAAAGGCTTAAAAATATGATGAACTAATGAATGTAGCCACAGTAAAATTTAATGTTTAAGATACTTCTAACAAGTTCTAATAATAATTTTGATCTGATTTTTGTTTTTATGATATAGCTAGTCGGAGGAGCGAATGAGAGCCCCTGATGGTAAGTGATCACCACCGTCCATAGGCTGTAAGAAATATTAACCATTCCTTACCAATTGGCATTGCCAATGTGCCACCAACCTTGGGAACTAAGATGTTATGTCCCTCTTGTCTGTAGTTACACTGGCTCACTTACCCTTCAAACCGTAACACAACAATACTGGGCATGTTTGGCGGTAGATTATCTGATGAGTGTGTGGTACCTACCCAGACGGGCTAGATAATACATGGGCTATAATATAGGGCTAATATTGGGATAATATTGGGCTGTGTGCCCAAGTAACGTATTATCTTATAAAGCATAAACTCGACTATTTGACGTAGCCATATACAGTAGAAAAATATTAAATGTGGCAAAGTGTTTGTTTCATTAATTTCAGTTAAATAGCATAAGATTAGATTCTTTAATACATATAATAATAAAAAATATATATGACAATAAAAATATTAGGTACGTTGAATATCAAATTATGTTTTAATTTTCTAATTGTTCATAATTCACAATTGTAATAAGCATTTAGATGCAGCATAATGGGCTCCCACCATTCAACTCGAAGTAGTAATAAAAGTCGACTAAAATAATATTTTAAAGCGTTTCCATCAAATTCATCGATAGTTTAAGAGCCTCCATCAATCGTACGGGGGGAAACAATGGATTAGTTGGATAGTTAGTTGGTGGGTGGTTTGAGGCAGCGTGTACTCAACAAAAGCATTACCAATAAGGGATAGCATCAAGAAGCATCATTCGTTCAAATCTTCCAAATTTTTGGTATTACTAAACATTGCAACATTTCGAAGAAAGACCACAGCGGCGTGCATTTGGAGAGGCCTATGTCCTATGTCCAACAGTGGATAAATATGGGCTGATGATGATGATGATGATGACGATGCAACATTTCGAAATTAATGGTTTAAATTAAGCGAACGATCATGATGGTATACGAAGCACTTGCTTCGTAGAGAGACACGGAATACTTGAGGTTTATTTCGGTTAAGACAAATATTTGTATAGGGAAGCTTATGTGGCATGTATTTCTCGATAAGGATCTTAGTGGATCTTGTTAAGTGTATGGCGTTTATTTATTTAACACCGGCAAACAAATTATCGAACACATTTGCAATAACAGTCAGGTTCTAATTGATAACGATCATTTTCATAGCAGTCGATTAGAATAGCCTACTATTTGTTTCTGGTCTAGAGGCTTCTAATGTCACCTCAATGACTCAATTTAATTCAAAATTACAGTGGCTTAACCAGCTGTTAATTCTGTAGCGATTGCGTGAAATAATTACATTTAATATTATATGACGCTTCTACTAACAACGATATACAAATTATTTAAGTGATGTAAAATAAATCACACAAAAATTTTAATACGAGCCTTTTTTATGGCATTGTTTGGCGGACGAGCATATGGGCCACCTGATGGTAAGTGGTTACCACCGCCCATAGACGAAGGCGCTGTAAGATATATTAACCATTCCTTACATCACCTATGCGCCACCAACTTTGGGAACTAAGATGTTATGTCCCTTGTGCCTGTGATTACACTAGCTCACTCACCTTTCTAACTGGAACATAGCAATACAGAGTACTGTTATTTGGCGGTAGAATATCTGATGAGTGGGTGGTACCTACTCAGATGGGCTTGCACAAAGCCCTACCATCAAGTAAAAGCCTAGAGATTTTTACCCATAAAAACTGTCTGTCACTAAAATGTCCGTCTTCGATACAGATCGAAGAAACTACGGGACCATGTCGATATAAACACATCCGCTTGTTGTTCGGCAGGGTTCTCCTGAGGAGATAAATGTTGATATGCGCTCCTTCCTATTGCGGCAGCGCAAGGCCAACCCACTATCAAGCTTTTTAGTGCATTTATCTATTCAATTGGTCATTTCGCCTCGTGTTTAGTGTAACTTCAATTCGGAATTCAAATCATATCAACGTTTTGCAATTCGTACAACCTTGAATGTGAATCCCTTGTGTATTCAGCCTAATCATGTTCTAGTTTAAGTTAAATTAACATTTAGCTTCACAATAAACGGATAATACTAATTTTCTAATTTGGTAAGTTTTGGGATGGAAATATGTTACACGGAATGTTTGTTTTATTTTATGTTATATTAGTAATTTACATAAATAACGTATATTATATTCGAAGATAAGTTTATTAGATTGGGCGTTTAATTTATACTTGTGAAATGATTATAAGATTATGTAGTTATTGATTTAAATTCATTGAAATATTTTTTTTACACATAAATGACATACATTTTAAAACTTCCCACTGAAACCTATAAAGCATAATATGTTATTTAATTATTGTTGTTCGAATCTGGTAATTCTTTGAATCATTTCTTTTTTTTAACACTCACACGCGATTCCTTACGAGTCAAGATGTCTTAGTTGTTACAACAGAAATATCTCAACCAAAAGTTTCGGGCGCACGTCATATTTTTTTATTTATTATGTCCGGACAGACATATGACTCCACTCCACCTGATGGTAAGTGGAGTCCAAACGCGAAGACGACTAGTACAGTCCGCTAGAATGAGCTGCACCAGTCACATTCGCCATGCCAGCCCGCAAGATAACTCTTCACGCCTCGTTTGAAGGCACCCAGGTTATAAGAGGATTTCTGTATCCTTGATTCGCATTTATAATTCATGTAGTGCTCAGTTAAAGATAATATAGCCAGTAAACTTAGTGGAACCACAACTGACATTGCAGTGTCTTCAAGCTTGATATTTGCTGGCTGTTGCGTAAAATAATTAAAACTTCAAAGAAGGTAAAACACTTCTAAGATATAAAACAGTATCTAGTAAATTGTGTGTAAACAATTTTTTTTTTATATTTTATTTTACTTGGTGGTAGGGGTTTTGTGCAAGCTCGTCTGGGTAGGTACCACCCACTCATCAGATATTCCACCGCTAAACAAAATTACTTAGTATTGTTGTGTTCCGGTTTGAAGGGTGAGTGATCCAGTGTAACTACAGGCACAAGGAACATAACATAGTCTAAGTTCCCAAGGTTGGTGGCGCATTGGCGATGTAAGGAATAGCTAATATTTCTTACAGCGCCATTGTCTGTGGTAGTGACTACTTACCATCAGGTGGCCCATATGCTCGTCCGCAAACTACGACATAAAAAAAAAAAAAAAAGTATCTCCACCCACGTGGTCCGTGCCTTTGGTGTATCTATCTTTAATAAATAAATATCGTTTTATGTTTTTTTTTTGTGCCAGCATATGTTATTACCGGGATACAAAATAACTAACTTCTTGATTAACTGGGCTATGATAGTATGGTTTATACACTACCAGCATGTAAAATCCACACCATCATCGTAAGCCCTCGAATTAAATGTATACAACAATCAACGGTACAATATCTGAAGATTAACTTAATAACTAAACAACAGGATAGAACTTCTCTACATGATATCTCTAGTATTAATCCTTAGTGGACAAATCAACCAGTGTCCTCGGAAAGTCGAAACACTAAAAGACACAAATGTTGTCTTGTTATTTTTTAATTCAAGGTCGACCTAAAGAATACGCTGTCAACAAAACAACTTGTCTTTTTACTTTGTTTAATGATTTGTGATTGACGTGTAGTTATTTTGTTTTTATTTATAGAATTCAGTAATCAGTGATCCTAGCACTAAAGTTAATAAAGTCGAAATATAAACTTATTTGAATGCCATATTTTTTCATATACTTTGAGTCTTATTAATTTTGCGTCAGCAGTCACGTCGATTATAATATTAACCAAGTATAGAAACGATTCAGGTTCAAATGGAATCTTCTAGAATTTCTACGACCACGATATAAAATAAAGGAGATGACGACAGGAATATAATTAACAAATGAAAGTTGGAAAAACAAGCATTTATTCCACGTACTAAATTTAGTAGATTGCATTATCACGCGTACCGAAAGCTCAATCGGCTAACTATAAAACTGGTATAAAATTGAATTCTGTAACAGAGATAGAAAAATGATTGATTAGAAATTTATTCGTTTTATTTTCTCAGTTGTACCTGATGGAACTCGATCTTCACTTTTCGTATAAGTAGGGGGTTAGAGTTAAGTAAATACTAGATCAATTGGTCTTGGTATTTCATGTTAATGTAAAGTATTTATATTTTGTAAGAATTTCATTTTTGTTTCAAATTTACGTCTCAAAATATAATTCCAAAATATATAATAGTTCGGTTAAGCCCATTCGGCTTGGTATCCACTCTTCAACATTATTTTACCAAAGAGCAATACTTAGGATTGTTTGGAGGGTGAGTGAGGCAGCGTAACTACAGGCACAAGGGACATAACATCTTAGTTTTCAATATTTAATATTTCTCTAACGCTAATGTCTATAGGTGTTGACCATTTGCCATCACGTGGCTCATTTGCCCGTCCATTTCTATACTATGAAAAATATTTAAAACAAGTTTCTTCCGTATTTAGACGGAAGCGAACATCTATATATATAATCAGGAATCAAACTCGGATCAGCGTCGAAGGCAGATTTGCTGAGACTGCGTCGGACGATCGTCAAATATAATATTATGATGGAATTTTGCTGAGTACTAAATTGGGCTGATAGTAATATGTACGTAAAATAGACGAACCGTACTCGCGATTTTATTACATAAACGCTTGCTTTCTGAGGACTATTTCGTCGCATAGTATGGAAATAATAAACGCAGTCGACATATTTATATATGTATAGCATATCGGTTATGAGATATTAAAAAAATTGTTCAGCTTTCACGAAATCTCATATATAATCATGGTTTTTATTTCATTTCGAATAAGATATTCTTTAAATTCAAAGTGAAAAAAAACTTTTGAAAATAACAAACGTAATTTTCTTGCAAGGCGTGCTATTTTTTTTTTTTAATAGTCATTAATGTCGACAATAGAATTCACTCGGTTATTATCTTCGGTTTTAGTAATAATTGCACACTTCATCTGCATTCAAACTACAGTAATGCAGTTTCAGAATGAATTAATGTTTCTTTTTGAAATACGTAGGCATTTCCGTTCGAAGTCGAGCTCGAGAAATCAAGTGATTTCATCTCCCGGGCAATGGACGTATTTACGACCATACGACATATCAAATATTTGTAAAAAATATCCTTTAATAGATAATCCATAATTGCATTACAAATAACATTAAAATGAGAATATTTATTTTCAATGAAGATATTGACATAAGAATTATTGATATCAAGACCTTAACTATATACGAATAAGTATTTAAAATAGTTACTATATAAATCTCGACAGTGTGGAATGGAGGCAAGAATGCTAGCAGCATTTCCCCGTTGAATCGCGATTCCGAACCTATCCGAAAAATGAACCAGCCCTCTTGTCAAGAATGGAGGCTAAAGTGAGGCTTTATACTTTTATTAATTATTTCATTTAAAACTATTCACTTTACTTATAAATACTGATTAGATAAATATTGCTGTTTTCTTCTTTCAAATGTCAATGAAGAGAGAAATCAGTATATAACTAAACAGTCGCTAAACACCACTTATAAAGGCAGTATGTTGATATAGGTTTAAAGATTATTTATTCTCAAAAAAAATTATAAACAATTTACAGATAGTTGTCGTACTTACATTTTCCACTGTAGAAAATAACATACAAATCATGAAATCATCAAACACAACTACGATTCTACATACTTAGACAGATATTTTTGTAATAATGTATTGGGTCAGTCGCTTCTTGAATATATCGAACGAGTCAATATTTTTAATGTCTGAGGGTATATTGTTATAAAGACGCGCACCGTCATGTGTTATTGCAGTTTGACCGAACCGATGACTGATATAAATCTATTCACTTACGAAGGCCCCCTTCGTCCAAGTTCGATTATTATCAACGTACATAATATGAGTAAGTAGAAAACAAAGAAGAATGGAATGAGACAACTGATAATAAATACACGAAAAAATATAATTAGATTAATTATATTTGATAAGTTTATTTTATTAAAACGCCGATTAGTTAACATGCAGGGGCGCGCCTTCGTGAGTGATTAGATCTATATTTATACATATGGCCTTATTTATAAGGCTTTTAGATTAGTACCCAGGCCAGGGGGTACGTGTATGTTGTGTTGTAGGATTCTTATCCATTAAAATCACTGCAGTGGTCGTCTTCGGCACTTCGGATCTTGTTGATATGACGTATCCGCTGGTGGCTCGGGCGAACTATATTTAGGGGGTGAAGGTGTCCCCGTCCGCGCCACAGTTTCGACACATCGTCTTCGCTTTGCGTCCGATCTAACACATTCACCAAAACAACCATGACCGGACAATACCTGCGTAAGTGAATGAATAGATCAGTACTATGAAAGAAAGTTAGAAAAATTCGTAAATTTTGGTAAATTTTAACTAAAACAGTTAGTATTATTGTTATATAGTTAATAATAATATATTTCTGTTTTAACAAAGCCAAATTAAATATTCTGAGTCACTTAATTTATAAATTATATACTTATAGAAGTTTAATATTAATGATATTATTTCGTAACTATGTCATGAAAAATTGGTATATTTTTAATGACTCGAATTTCCACTCTGTTACGGCATTGTATTTTTTGCAAGGCACGGTAATATTACTATTTTAAAAATAACTAACTCCAACAGCTACTGTTTTTTTTTGTCAGACACAACCAATAATTGAGCTGGTATTCGAACTCGGGATCAATTACAGCCAATCAAACGTTGAATATTTCGAAATTATTCAAACAAATGACAATAAATGCTCGTTTCCTTCACACATTATCATCTAAATTACTGATGTATATCATGTAACCGCATGTTGCTACAAAACTAGATTGTAAAACATGCATTTGGAATCCTTCCAACTTTGTTATAATCAGCCTCATAGTTAATTTATTAGGCGATTGATAGAGACTATTAGTTCATTTGAAAAGCGAAAATTAACTCGCAATACACGAACAAGAGTTCACAGTCTAACTATTATTATTGTTGATCCAAAAATTTGTTTATATTTTTGTTTGTTACGTTTTCACGATTTATTATTGTCTGTTACTCAACCGAACATCATGAATAATACAAGTTATTAAGGAATACGAAATAAAACCTAGCAAATTCAACGCCTCCCCTTTTTTCTTAAATGCGGGCGAATCTGCGTACGAATACTAGTTTTATCTTTAAATGAAAAACGGACAGATATTATAATTTTTTTTTTTTAAACTTTTACTGATATTTAAATGTTGCTACTTTAATACTTATGAATATTATTGATTTATAACAAAAATAAACATTTATTTCCTCTTTACACAAAGATCCAGTTTTATAAATAATTCATTTGTTAAAAGCTTAACAGATGTTTTTTATTATTTATTATATTTTTAGAGGTTTTCCGTCGGGTATTAAGCATAAAAACTAGGAGGTTCCTAGGGGTTCAATCTGGCTTAATACAAAATTTCATCAAATTCGGTTCAGTAGTAAGGCCGTGAAAGGATCAACAAACAGACAGGTAGAGTCACTTTCGCATTTATAATATCAGTATAGAATAGATAAATTAAACTTTAACATTCAATGCAATTGCAAACTAAAACATTTGCGAACTAGAATTATTGATACGTGAACTTTTAAAAAAAGATTTGTTAACAGAACGAGATTTTTATCTCTGAATATTTTATGAAACTTAATTTTTAAAATGATTCCTTACCTCACCTATTATTGTCAAACATTAGGGAACCAATATTTTCGCTTTATTAATATTAGATGAAGATACTAGAAAATATGTTATTTTTTCTATTTTTATTTTTGGAAGCTAAACGTGGAAATAGTTAGTTGAAATGGTACGTATGCGGGGTCACAAAAAGAATAAATAATTCCATACGCTGTCAATTCTCGTCAACCATACCCTCTCAGCAGTACTCAGAAGGTCACGGGCTTAGTCCCCATTCATATCAACTTTTGCCTTACGGAAAAATATTAATTAACTACGTATATTACTGAATACAAGATTATACAGATTATAAAATGGCGCGGAGTTAGCATACTTGGATTTCGTTACAATGTATAAAATTGAATCGGATCTTCTGGGGAAAATTTAACATTCTCAAACAGAAGTTTGCATTTGATTTAATTTTGTAAAATCACGCTCCAAGATACTTATAGAAGTCTATTTGAATTAAGTATAATTTTAGTTTTAATTAATTAATATTGGTCCACCAAACAAAAAAGTACAGTATTCAGTATTATTTCTTAAACAAATCAACAATTTTTAAATGTATATTAAATTCCTAAAATAAAATAAATAAATAAATGTAATTCGTAAATAGCATACTCAATAAAAAAAGGATTTTTTTTAAAACAAATATTTAACAGTAAGGTTTTTCTTTTTCTTACCGTTTGACAAGAAACCTCTTCGAATAAGTCGCTTTTGTCAATATAACATAGGATTTATAATCTGTCCCTTCAAATCAGTATTTAAGTAGCGCGAAACACGATTTTATTTTTCATACGTATCCGAGCATGCGCCAAGCGATCCGTTTTTCCCGGCAGTACTGGACACAAATACATGCACAGCTTGAGGTGATCGGCAACCAACACATCCGTAATCTTGCACTATCAGGGTAGCGCAGAATCGTCTGAAATCACTGACACAAGCATCTAAAATCACTCACACATCAACCAAACATTTTCTGTGTAGACGTTACGTACGAACGCTGGACACGCACACAAATGAAAATCCACCCCAGTAGCAGAGTGTACGTTAGTCTACCGCAGGGTGTCGAGCTGAGTGGATGTGTTAATTCACTCCAGTGGTAATGTGGATCGCCAAGTGAAACGAAATGTGAACTTCGAAGACAAACTTGTGACTTGTGAATAAATTTCAAAGTTTAGTGATTGAATTTTATGGTTCAAATAAATGTATTTAAAGTTTATATAAGTTCGTGAACTTGTGGATTAGGAAGATAGAACTTTATAAAATTTAGTTTTAAAGTCTTAAGTGAAGTGAAGTGATAAGTTAAATTTATTTTGCTGAGAGGTGTTTATACTATTTTGGATTGTAGTCAGGTGAGTGTTGAAATAAGCCTTAGTAATATTTATCTGTTAAATAGATCCGTTCGAATATTTTACTTTATGAAGATTATATTATTATGGTTTTGGACCGTGTCATAAATCTGGTTTTTTCCGTTAATCTTGATTTTCAATATTTATATAGATTTTATGTCTTACTTACTTATATGTAAATATATTTTGTATTGTATTTAAAAAGGTTAAAAACTATATCAAAGACATAATTTTGAAAAAAGTAAAATGTAAAAACAAAATATTTTCTCCAATTTTGTTTTTGAAATTAGAGATCTAGTTCTCGATTTTATCTTCGAATATTCCGTTATAGTATTAACTTATTAAAATGCTTTCGAATACAAGAAATTTTTATTTTCAAATAATAATAATTTTAAATAATTCAGAGTTATAGCAAATCTATGCTTATACTATACCTTCGATTCCTCATCCAGTTTACATCATTATTTACAAATAATGTTATTAGTAAAAGTGACGGCATAATATTAAAAAATAGAAAATTCTCTCTACAGATGTTCGAGAAATTTCGAGAAATTGTTTCGATTCGCACGTAAAAGAACGCTTAATTTGCCGCTCAAAGTTCTATCTTTTCAATCTGTCTCGTCACTAATAAGCTACGACCTTTCCGAAAAATGACTTCCATAATTGGGTTTTCTTAAAAGTAGCCTTTTGGACTCCCTTAATATCTTTCCAGAGTAATAAAAATTTATTCATTAACCTGATAAAGTGGTTCTTGTTTGATGTTTCCTTATATTATACAAATATGTACAATCGCCATAAATGGGCTCTCACCATACTTTAACACGATTTCCTCTATATTAAGACTACAAAAGACATTGAAAGCTGAACTAACAATATTCTATAGAGAGCTTATTATGTGACATTTAATAATATTAAAATGTAACTGTATTATTATGGGTGAATAGGAAAATTGAAATCAAATAGAGATATCGATCTTACATAACGGGGTCATCTCCGCTTGTGGAAGCTGATAATATACGGTATTAACTGAGTTCTATATAGCCAATGTACCGGCTGTATGTATCGTCGTTACTTGGAATATCCTTAGTACTTATTATCACACCACTGGTCCACTTGGAACGCAATAGACAAGTACTATTATTATTTACTTTTTTAGGTAAGCTGGAATAGTTCCACCATAAAATATAAGAGCAATAATACAAAAAAAATACGAACCATTAAGAGTTATCTTTTGAGAATACGTGAAAAAAATGGTATTGAAAAGAAATCTTGCCAATCTTTATCAGTAAAATCAGCATTCTAACATCGGTAGCGTTTCAGAAAAGCTTGCTTAACGAGAACGCCTTAAATAAAGTTGAGTTGTTCGAATAAATGATAAGACGGATTTCAACGTTTCTCTCAACGCAATTTGTTTGTTATAAATTTTAAAATAGTTCATTCATTTTAGACGAATAAGAACATTGAACTATACCAATTCATCGATTTTAAGTTAACGGAATATTTTATATAACAAAAAAGCAACAAAATACCGGTAAATATCTCATAAGACATATACTTGAGAAGGGTTCGAACTTATTACCACCAACCTTGGATAGATATGATATATTTCCACATTCGCATTTCCCATTCGGATTTCTTCAAAGAAGTTGTCCCATACAACCGCGCATGAGTTGGCACGTAGTTCAGTCGTGCTCTCTCAGGATAGAACCCAAAATGTCCGATTATTATTCGAGAACTAACATAACAGAATATGGCTCCATTTGTATAATAGAAATAAAATCTCAATAAAAACATATATATATATATATATCTTTCATAATATTACTTTTATAACATAAAAGTAAGATGCTGGTAAAATAGTCTTAGGCAGGAAAAGGTAGGATGAGCCATAAATCGGATCACCGCTTTACTTAAGGCAGATTGAGGCAAGCTGATCATTTCCATACCGATTTTCAGTATTGAAAAAACGTCACGTAACAGTGGAAGTGATCTAATAAATAAAAATATCCTACTTTTTATGAGCTTCCATAACACAATACAATAACAAGTTTATATAATCTTTAATATATAAACCGTATTCTATTATATTTAATGTATCTATAATATTATAACCGTATCACTTTAATAGTTGCTCTACGTTATAAAATGTTGCTCTACTTCAAACGTAGTCCCTCAAGTATAATAGTGCTTTACGTTGACTTTACGTTGCTTTATAATGTAACTATACTTTATAGTAATTTTGTTAATACCTAAGACTTAATGTGTAATTTATATCTTTAGTAATATTATAAACGCGAAAGTAACTCTGTTTGTTAATTCTTCACGTATAAGCCGTTGAACCGATTCAGATGATATTTGGTATGGAGATAGTTTGCGTCCCGGTGAAGTATATATGCAATTTTTTTAATTCATCCCTCTAAGGGATAAAATGCGGAGTGACAGTGTGTGCTGAAGACAAAATTTGTAATTTTTTTGTTGCGAAATGTATGTTCATAAACGTTACTATAACAACCGACAAGCGCCATCTAACGAGCTGGTAAACAATTACTGCTCTAAATTCTTATAGCAATTCTTGCATTTTTAAAACAAAAAACATTTTAAAACATGCTTCCTATAATATATACAGTTATTGGTAATTCGACGTATTCACGTTAGGAGGTAATAGGGGTGATTATTTGCGATAATTTTAATCCCCATATGCATCATGCAAAAGTAAACCATTTTTGAGTTATCACGATTTTTTAAATTTTTTTCAAAATAAGTCAAAGTTGTAACTTCAAAAATTTATTTAAAAAAGAGTATCAATTAAAATCTATTTTTTTTTTAGATTTATAAAAACGAATAAACATTGGTTATTTGTCAATATTGAAACAATAATTATCGTTCCAAATTTAAAAATGCGAGACGAAAAAGATATTATTTTTTTTTACATTTTTTCCACAAAAATGCCTTAAAAACAATAAAGCTCGTCTTGAAACTTGTCCAAACAGATTATTTTAAAAACATAGCCGGTTTTCTTAGCTCTCCAAAAATGTATAACAACTAGGAACTTATTTCAAAACAATTGAAATAAAATGACCACAATGGACGCTGGTAGAAATTCGTATTCTAAGCGGACACGCTGGCGATATAAATATATTGTTCAATTTATATTTTTATGGCAGAGGTTGGCGGAAGAGCATATGGGCCTCCTGATGGTACGTGGTCACCACAGCCCATAGACAATGGCGCTGTAAGAAATATAAACTATTCCTTACATCGCCAATGCGCCACCAACCTTGGGAACTAAGATGTTATGTTCCTTGTGTCTGAAGTTACGCTGGCTCACTCACCCTTCAAACTGGATCACAACAATACTGTTATTTAGCGGTAGAATATCTGATGAGTGGGTGATACCAACCCAGACGGGCTTGCACAAAGCCGTACCACCATATATGCAAGAGAGATTACATATCAATGAACTGAATTAAATGAAAAAAAATCTGATAGTTTTTTTAGATATAGAGAACAGCAAGTCACTCTAATTATCAGCTTGATTTTCGTTAAATCTCTTTCAGGCCGTGTAGCCGGTCTGTTTATCTTAATGACTTAACGGTTTCAAGAACATTAAAGGAGAAATTCCAGAAAACTCATCAACAAGGTCTTTTAATAGCTCTAACGAATTTTGTTTTTTACGCTTCTCTCTTATCGATTTGAAGAATAACTTTTCTAATATCTTTCATTTTTTCGGATTAACTTTTTAAGTACTGTAATAAAATAGAAAGATTGATTGTTGAAATGTTCGCAGTTTGTTGAACAAAATCTCAGTAAAACAAATGATCCGAAAAGATAAATTTCGGTAGATTTTTTGTTCGGAACTAATTCATTTAATTTTTGATACCTTTTAAACGTCTATTATATTCAAGTGAGACTTTATTACTGTAAGATACTTTTATTATCTTGGTTTTGTAATATCACTAAATATTTTCAAATTTCCACCAAAAGTTTGTAATATCTTTTGTGTTTTGATTACTTGTAAGCTTCGTTCATTATGTATTGAGAATACATATATAGTATGTTAACACACTACACAACATAAATAAAAGAACATGAGTTACTTTTATTAAAGGAGGAGGTAAATTTCTTTTCTATTTCAGAGATCCGATATAAATTTTAACAAATAATCTGATATATGACCAAAAGGAAATATGTGATCGAAAATCTATTACAAATGCCTTTATTCAAGGAGCTGGCCTATTAAAGTACAATGATATTTAGATTAAAGTGAAGATTTTAAAATTAAATACTAAAGAGTACCTTGCAAGCTTTTATTTCATCTCGTTGGAAGACGAAAACCGCATATAACACCATACGGTGAAATTCTGCCATATTTCTGGCAACCGACTACCATTTTTTTAGTAAAAAATCTTAGCAGTGGATATTCATGGGCAATTACTCACCTTTTTTAGTCTCAGAGGATAAAATCAACTCTACCATTACGGAATGTTACTGACACAATCTTTTGCCAAGGGGCTTAGAGGTGATCGCTTGCTTGGGTGAACCATTTAGTTCTTCCCTATCGTAATTTCAAAAAAAGTTGCGTTTGGTAACTTTGTGAGATATTTAAAAAAATAAGGATTTACTTGAGTTGAAGAAAAAGGCATAAATTTAAGAGCTATTACTGCTACTGTATTTAGAAAATAAGTATTTACACATGTGACGCCGACAAATAAACAAATATTAATTAACTTGCAACGTCTTCCATGACAGGTTTTTATGACATCATTTGGCGGACGAGCAAATGAGCTACCTGAAGATAAGTGGTCACCATTGCCCACAGACAATGGCGTTGTAAAAAATATTGATCATTCCTTAAATCGCCAATGCGTCGCCAACCTTGTGGACTACTGGCTCACTCATCCTTCAAACACATCAATACCGAGTAATGCTGTTTGGCGGTAGAATATCAGAGTGGGTGGCTCCAACTCAGCTGGTGACTTGCACAAAGCCCTATTACCAGGTGAACCAAGATTGGAGAAAAGAATCTTAGTATATTCTAAATCGTCATTGTGTTAGACAACATATATAAAAAAACGATATAGAATTATATTGAAATAAAAAAAAATACAAAAGAAAAAAAAAATATTGATGAAGAATATGTTGATAAAATAAAAAAGGAAAAGTGTGACATTATTCAAAGCGCCCGCAGCAGTTAAACTCGTTACCTTTGTAAAGATAGATTTAACAGGGAAGAAAAATAAGGGGTGGAAGAAATAAAATATTCATCTTATCTTCATAAAGCGACACAATCAGAGATGAAAATTGCTAAAGTAAAAACATTATTATTGAAGCTTATCAGAAGCTAAAGATTAATAAATATTTTGGGACAAGTACGAATTGGTCTCTTAATATTTTGGGTCGATGTTAATTTGTTCGATTTAGGTACTGGTGCCGTTTTTAATGAAAAATGATGCTGGAATTTGATAAACAGTCATATACTGGTGTAAAGTAAGCTGAAAAGGTGCACTGTTGATTTAAGGCGTTTAATCTTTAAGCGAAGGTCCGCCGTTGAAAAGGCGTCGTGACCAACTAACCTTTATATTTGGAACTTCTGGAATAGCTCGATTTGATCTCATGTTATAAGTTATTATTTTTCCTTTTTTACTTAATAATTAAAACTAATTTCTAAACCACTTGGTTTAATAAATATTGAAGACGAATAAACTTTTATCAATATTTTTTTTCCCTTAAAGAAATGAATAATGAGTCTTAAAGTCGCTAATGTTGGCTTTAATGGTGTATTCATTTCCTAAAAAGCTATGAAAATTCAAGAATCCCTGTCAATATTTTTCTGTGTCAAAAAAAAAATATTTTTCTTAAATGCCTATTAAAAGTAAGTTTGGTACAATGTGATCGCGTTTTTCTATGACTATTTAGAGAAAATAATTAAAAGTCTATTCCACCAAACTGCTTCACTTCGCATTATTGAAATTTTTATCAACAAGGTAATGCACATTTCCTTACTATGTTAATATTCACCATTGAGTTTAACGGTCATTGTAAATACAATTTAGAATGTTAAATTACTGTAGCTTGCACCGATTCGCGACTCGTGGTTAAGACTTGCTGAAAGCTAATTGGTCATAAATTGAAGTCCATTCTCTGAATTTGGTTTGATTAGTATTTTGTGTCAGTCTCAGTTTCGAGAGTTTCAGTTTAAAGAGTCTGCGTACTTAATAAATAAAAACAACTGCGTGTACTCTGTTTTGGTACACTATGATTTCCCCTGCATCACTCTAAAGAGTGACCACTGAATCGATACAGAGGACGTCTCCTTAGCGTTTTTATTGTCTTAAGTGTATTTTTATGGTGGCCTTTCAGATTTTATAACTTATTTTTGTCAAGAACTTCTACCGCACAATGAATGTAAAATTGATAGGTGATCGAAATCAAATGCGGGGATTATTTAAAATTGGTTCCCGGAAAATGTCTCAAGACCATAATAATTATATTAATAACTTTACGTTACGTATACGACATAAATTATATTAAAGCGAAAAAGCCTTTACTTGCAAATTTTATGTATTTGGAATATTATTATTCGGAAAACCCGAAACAAGGCCTTAGATAGCAATTTCAAATATGTCGACCGAAATAATGTGATTAAGGATTACCGTCCACCAAATATGGAAGGATATAAATTAAAGTAACTTGATATAAATAATTTCATAAAACGCAAATTCCATTATATTGTATAAGATTAAAATAATCTTAATTTTTTATTTTCTTATTTTAGGGAAACAAACAATGAGATGTCACTTATGGCATAATAATATACAAAACATACATACATCAGTTAAGTTCCTACTGATACTTATTACACAATTATTAAAATTAATCAAAGACTAATATGTATAAAATCAAATAGGTAACATTATACAATTAATGAGATCAATAAACGTATACGTATACGTGGCTTCTGAAAAATAACTGAATTGAATTCGCGTTGTGGCACGGTCCAAATTAAAAATATCTATTCATCAAAATTATGTTAGAATATATAAATTTATCATTCATTTTGATAATCATTACATTAAATATAATTCTAAAAAATGATCATTCAAAAAGAGATTGGAAGAGTCTTACAATATCGTGCATAAGACACATCGAGCGAATAAAAATAACTATTTTGATATAATATATCAAGCTATATAGCAATTAAGCGTTAGGTAAACAGCCTTACCAACAAAATCAACATTACGGACGAGGTCTAATAATTGAGTAATTAAACAGTCTTTGGAAAACACAACATGTTATACGTCATACACAGAATATTAAACAAAAAATAAAAAAACTAGGTTTAATAAAGTAACGAGAAACATTCGAGGTAATAAATAAAAAAAAATGAGTCAAAAATAATATAACATATTTAAATTGCGTTAGAAAATTACATCACATGATAACACATGACGCTAAACTGGCTACGACATATTTGCTATGGGTTCGTGTAAGCCCGTCAGTAGGTACTACTCACTCATCGTACAATCTACCTCTTAAAAGAATACTTAGAATTATTGTTATCCGAGTTGAAGAATGACTGAGCCAGTTCCAGGTAAAAGGGACATAACACTCCAAGTTTGGTAGTGCCTTGGTGATAGGAGATTTATTTTAATATATCTTACAGTACCAATGTTTATCTAGTGGTGACCACTTACCATCAGGTGACCCAATTGCCATTAGGCTTACTTATTATTTTATAACACAAAAAAAACTCACAAAAAGACAGTGGTGTTTTTTTGGGCTCGAACCTGCAGTCTTCGGTTAAGTCTCACGTTTTCCAGCCACAGGGCCATATTGGCCTAAACATATTATCTTATAAAAAAGTAGTATAAAACCAAGCTGTATTATATATATAATATACTTGTCTACATTGACAATATATTATTCCATCAAAAATGCTAATGAATAATCAAAATATGCATATCAAAATAAATTAAATTAGCATATATTTGAAGCAACAATCAAATATTAACTAAAATTACAAATTTATAGGAATCTAAAAGTATGACAAAAATATTTCTGTTCATAAATAATCCAGGCGTCTATTTCGAATTAAAAAAACGGAGTTTTTGATCTATTATTTCAGTAGTTAGTCAAACTATAGCACATGAACTAGTAATAATTTTTTATAGCTAGTTTATTTGCGATAGTTTAAATGACGAAGACATAAAATGAGATTTTTGTGTACAGTAACGTTGATTACTACGCTATTATGATTTCATTTGAATATTTTTTCGAAAGGCGATCTTATTCGACGATGTAGATTTTAACTTTTTTCTAGTTTTTAACTTCTGAACTGTAGGTATTCTTTCTGACACAAGTCAAGCCTTTGATGTTGATATTGTATGATATGAGTCACGGTGTCTATTCTTACAAGAGACTTGATATTTGCGCGAGGATTATAGGGTACTAGCGTCTTCGTAAACAGAAGCATATTCTATATTCTCTCATTTTCAAAATCCAGTGGCTCGTAAAATCTGACGTGACGGGAAAGAGTTTAGGCGCACGATCAACTCACTAACGTTCTTTACTTGTCATTGGAGTGGATACTCCGGATTGCTACTAAGACTATCTAGACAGAAAAATCAAATATTATATTTCAACTTAGTACCTCGGGATCTATCACCATTATAGCTTGTTTTAACGAGTTTTCGTTAAATAACATATGAAACTAGTTAAAAACTATAGTGTATAGAGAACACTTACGTTTAATTACGTTATAAAATTTAATAATGTGATTATTATTCTGTTATGCATCAAACAAAATCTGATAGGTATCAATATTATTACACAAAGACAATGCCTAAATAAAAATTGTACAATGAAGCCTTTAAATTTATATATATTGATTTCGTTCTGGAAACTTTAAAACACAGATTTCCACTTCCAGATACAAAGTTAAATAATATTTATAAATCGTTTCCAGTTACACAAGCGCTTCTGAGCTTTTGCGAGTTATTGTTTTTATTGCATTTGCACACGCTTAACTGTGCAAACTTGTTTGGTGTAAAACAGAGTAGTGTGATAATGGGATTATGTTGATCTTTATTAAAATAGATGCTAAATGCTTACGTTTGCACTTTTCCTTAAAAATTTTGCTTTCGATATATTTTTAATTTCGAAATTAAACCGGAAAGAAATTAAAAAGTGGACATTAAGAAAATGTTAGAGCATCAGTCCCATGAACCTCTACCTCTCATACACTCAAAATTATGACATCCAATTAAGTTTGGGCATTTATACCAAACAAAAATAATTTTTTTCTTAAATTATTTTCTTGTTTTTTTTTTGTTATTTCATTTCCGAATACCTTTAACATATTCTGCTTAACGAAAATCTTTCTTGGTGGTAGGGCTTTGTACAAGCCCATCTGGGTAGGTAACACCCATTCATCAGATATTCTACCGCTAAAAAGCAGTACATAGTTTTGTCGTGTTCCGGTTTCAAGAAGCCTGTGTAATTACAGTCACAAGGGACATAATATCTTAATTCCCAAGGTTGGTGGCTCATTGGTGATGTAAGGAATGACCAATTACCGCGGTGGTGACCAAATACCATCAGGTGGCCTATTTGCTCGTCCGCTAATCAATAAAAAAAATCACACCTTAATTATGAGGCTTTTCGACTCACTCACTTTAACCACTCATTAAATATTTTACCAATAAGCCAGTGTGACTAACACTGTCTTAGCGGTAAAAGTTACAAGGGCCATAACATCTGGGTTCCAAGGTTGGTGTCGCATTGCCGACAAGAGGAATGGTAATAAATACTTCCTTACCAAAACCGTTCCAAAAAAAACAAGTGTTACATAATCATAAATATTATCAACAAGCCATTTTATTTTGCGTGTTCTTGACGTCAACTGTTTTTGTCAGTTTCGTTTATCAGGACATAGATATTTCGTTTATCAGGATATATACATTATATAGATTTTTATCGGTTCCAGATTTCATCGAGGGCACATAATGAACTAACCGAACTTTACGTCACAATTTTTCTTCTATCTGACGTCATTTCTTTTGCAGTATGCTGATCGTGCACTTGACATTAGTGCATAAATGTTAACTTTTTCTTGACTGAACATAATTCTACTTTAATTCTGTTTCCGAAGCATAACAATCCATCTATTTTCAAGACGGGAGTGAATAGAATTTTTCCAAGCAAGAGCGCTCCATTATTTTCTGGTACATAATTATTTATTGGCCTTGAGTGTAATCGAGAACCAACATATATCGTCAATCGCGTATGTCAAAAGTCATAGGTTCGATCCTGACCTTTTGGGTTTTAGTCGTCCCCATATTTGTATTCCTGACTAAAGTATTGCTATTATTCTTTAATAAAAATGCTTTAATAATTTGTATTCTCATTCTCGAAAATCATATTTTCGGCTGATATTTCATAATAGCTATTTGAAATGAGAACCATCGTGTAATTAACAATGATAATTTCCTTAACAAAAATCAAAGTGTGTAAGCTTAATTGTGGTCTTATTTAATCGTCTGTTATTCGATCAAATAATTTACAAAGATTTTAATGAAGTTGCTCTTACTTAATTGGTTTTGTCTTGTAATTAATTTATTTTATATTATGTAATTTAATTACTGAAAGGGATTAATTACTACCTTCAAGCCAATGATAGCTTTATATTTATTTTTATTAAATAAAGTTAGGTTAGGTTAGGTTAGAACTTTTTATGGGGAAGCTTATCGTTATATGTGTTGGAAAAGTTACTCTTGTATAAAATAAAATAATAAAATAATCTTTAGTCTTGTATAAAATAAAAATCTAGGTGAGATTTTTCTCTCATTTGCGAATTTTGATATAAAATTATGAAACATGAACGCATGTTTTTGTCGACGGCACTTCATTGCTACCGATTAATAAAATTCTAATCAATAAAAAATCTCAATAATGTATGTATGTCATAAGAAGAACTACTTCTGAAACTCTTCTGCTTTTAGTAGTAACAGTAATATGTACTATTTGGCTAAAGGATCTACTCCTCCCGAGATGTTGGGGCGGGGCTTACTTACACATGTAGCGGAATTTTATTCTACATAGAATTTAACAATATTATTATATATATATTTTATGTATTGCAAATAGTCAGCAGGCTCGTCTGATGAAAAGTGACTAGCTCCGCCCATGAAATTGAGCGACGCCGCGAGGCTTGTAGATGCGTTACCAGTCTTTAAGGTATGAGTAGGCTCTTTTCTTTAAGGTTCCCAAGTCATATAGATCCGAAAAAACCTGTTCCATACCAAGATTCTCGTATTTCAATTACTATGTTAAGACTTTGTACAAAATAATTCGTAATTAACCCAATAATTACTTTTCCTAAAAATATTATAATATATCTTATAATAGTTCATATATAATATTAAAGATTAGACTATTGTAATAATATTTTTTTTTTACTATATTCTGGTCACGTGAATACGTGTACACGATGTTCAAATATCGCTAAATAGGACAGTGCCTCTAGCGCAATGCTGTCCACTTTCTACGAAATTACACTGGCTACGTGACCTGCTTGTAACAATCATGACATATGTCAATTTTTTTTCTATCAAATTTTTGTGAACAATCTACAGTAGAAACGCTTGTGGTTTTTTGTCTAACGTATTAAGTCCATATAAATAAAACAAGGTTATTATTATTAATTTGCACGTATCTTAATCATGTAAATATAAATATAATCGTGTTGGTATTTCTTTTTTATATTAATACTGTCATTTAAACAAACTGAGTTAAGTTGGTGTATAAAATTATTGATCAGGTTTTAACACTCTAATTCATCACACTCGTTGCAGCTCATCAACTTCCATGCCATTCCAATGATCGCCATCTTTATTTATAAACACATAAATTTCCATAAAATCAAATTGATTTTATGGAGCATGTCTCGCAGCGAATAGCCAGCTGTGGTTTGACGCGTCCAGAGAGCCAAGATATTGAGTCTGGATGAGGCAGTGATGATGACGTGGAACTAGTCTCAGTCCTACTAAAATTCTCGAGAGCTCGGGGAGTCGTTCGCAGTTTCGCTTACTTTGAATCGTAATCATTTGGTATCCAATCAGTACATTTTTTCACATCGATTAAGAAATATAAACGAAAATATGAGATAATTGAAGTTTTGCTAGTTCTTTATACTAAATAACTTTAAAGGTCACAGTCACTATTCACTTTTACGACTTACGCCTTTTTGATATTGACCCTTGAATTAGTAGTTTTACAAAGTTTTACGTTAACAGTTAATTGCATATTTGTTTTCATTTATAAAGTTCTAAATATTTTACCTCTTAATAATATAATGATAGTAAATAACTGGATGACACAAAGCCCTTGGTTTAATCAATCGTGAAGATTTAATTTGACCAAAATGAAAATTGTTTCATTGTATAGTAACTTAAATTTTATCATAGTTGTCTGACGAAATATTATTTTAACGTAATTTTCATTTCATTCATCGACTAAAACGTATTCATATAATCATGATATTTTTATATAAGATTTTAAATTAACATGGTTATTTTTATTACTATCTGTATATAAAATATTTATATATATATCGAGCTCCACCAAATAAAAATAAAAAACATTCTAAACATAGTAATGATATTTTCAATTGTTTTTCTTAATATAAATAACTTTGTTTTGGTTACTTTTTTTATGGCATTGGTTGGCGGACGAGCATATGGGCTACCTGATGGTAAGTGGTCACCACCGCCCATAGACAAAGGCTCTGTAAGAAATATTAACCATTCCTTACATCACCTATGCGCCACCAATCTTGGGAACTAATATGTTATGTCCCTTGTGCCTGTGATTACACTGGCTCACTCACCCTTCCGACCGGAACACAAAAATACAGAGTACTGTTATTTGGCGGTAGAATATCTGATGAGTGGGTAGTTCCTACCCAGACGGGCTTGCACAAAGCCCTACCACCAAGTACTTACTATATTTACCTAGTTATTTATATGGAGGGTAAGTAAAGACTTATTAACTGAGTGATTTATATTTGACATATTGTTTGAATATTAAATTAGTCCAGCTAGAATAGCCAGTACCTTATCTTTCTTCCGTTTGTAGCTCCCGGAGGTAACTTCACTCCTCCTCTCCCTTTGAAAATATCGAATATGCACCAAACCTTCTCCAGGTTTGGAGCATATTTTTACACGCTGTTCCAATGCGGGTTGGTGGAATACACACGTGGCAGGTTTCCTCACGATGTTTTCTTTCACCGCCGAGTACGAGATGAATTATAACCACAAATTAAGCACATGAAAATTCAGAGGTGCCTGCCTGGGTTCGAACCCGAAATCATCGGTTAAAATGCACGCGTTCTAACCACTGGGCCATCTCGACATAATTGAATTAAATCACTATTCAAAAGTGCTTGTAAAAACCTACTTAAATAAAGTATATTTTGATTTTTTTTTATGGTTATGATAATACAAACAAAGAGAATCGTATATGGTTGTAAATCAAGTATATCATGTTCACGAATGTTTTTATTAAATAAGCATTAGTATTGTTAATAACAACTAGTGTTTATAGTCAAAGCTATTTTAAAACTTTATTGCACGCGCTAGATAAAAAAATCACTGAGGATAAAAGGTATCCCTTCGAAGAGATTTCTTGTCGTTTTTTGTGGGTGAATCAAATTTAAAAAAATTCAATTTGGTTTAAGTTTCAAATCATTCTTTTTTATGATATGGGTAATCGGACGGAGAAACGGACCATCCGATGATAAGTGGTCACCACCGACCATAGACAATGCCACTCTAAAAAATATTAATCATTCCTTACAGCGCCAATGCGCCACCTACCGTGGGAATAAAGATGTTATGGCCCCTGTGCCTGCAGTGGATCACCTCACCCTTCAAACTGAAAAATAACGATGCTGAATACTGCTGTATGGTATGTGAGTGGGTACCCATACGGGCTAGCATAAAGCCTTGCGACCAAGAAGTTAATTTATATGAAATATAATAACTTTACGCGTGTAATTTATCGAACTGTAAGCAAAACTCATAACATCGAAGGAGGTTAATTACGTCACAAGCACATGTTGAAACAGATAATATAATGACCTCAGAGTATTACGGATACATCTCCAGGCACTTGTCCTTAATCCCTTTTATTGCGAATCGAGTGGCCATCAAAGGGATACAGATTAAATTGGTTATGCGAAGAGTAAGTAAGAGCTTTATTGGCTAATAAATTTGGAAGGACCTGCGATATTTTATTAGGCGAGCAAATAAAAGTATGATAGTCCAGTGACCTTTATGTCGTAAACGCAAATTGCTTTCAAATGGCCGATGTTAGCGATGATCAAGTTAAAAGCTTGCTGAGTGCATTTCAAAGTGATACATTTATGACGAGTATATGCCATTAAAACTCACAGAAAAATCGAATTATTGTTGAATAGAGTTTTAGGTTTAGATTTATAAGCCAAAGTTTTCTATTGGATAGTAACGTGAAAGTCAATCGAAGACTGATTTCAAATCAAATACCCTTGAATTTTAATTCGTTTCATTTGTCAGTATAAACCTTTACTTTGCGTGTTGGTAAAAACCAAAAAAGATTTCAAAAGGAGGCCTTAGTCCTTAGGTAGTGGGTAATTAACAATTTGACACTTATTTTTTCAGAGGGGAACGTACGCAGTTTGCCGATTGGCACCGGTTCAAATATTTATAATAATATTATGTTTATCTTATACATAATACTATATACTAAGATTATGAAACATGAATCAAGCATCCTTCTTTTACTGAAATGAAAATAATAATATGTACTAGTCCCATTGTAAATAAACTTAATTAATACGGAAGTCTGTGCGTAAATATACGCGCAAAATCTATTTAGTTATTCTCATAATCTAAAGGAACGGAAATCTGACTGGATTGAAAAGATTTAATGCTCACGACTAATAAGATTAAATATTGCTAACTTCCCAAATCCGGAATATTTTGTATATTTATTTAACGAAAAATCTTATATTTTTTTTTATTTTTTGACAGCAAGCTGTTTATTTGCTCAAACTCAATAATCTTAATATAGAAGCATTACACTTGCTTATTGGTAAAGATCTACCACCGGTTCGGAAATAAACACCTCAGACCTGAGAAGAACAGGCGAAAGAAACTCAGCACAATCTACTACTAGTTCTTTCAGGCAGTTATTTAAAGAGCACAGCAATCATTCGAAGAAGTCAAAACTAGTAATTGAAAAGAACTAGTAACACGAATTTTTAAACGAAATATCAATAAAGTGCTACATGTATATACTTGATTTTGAAAAATGTGGAAAATGTTTGACTTTAGTGAATTTTCCACTTCCAAATTTGTAAATATTAAATTGAATAACAGATTGAACTGTAGCTAAAAATTCGGATAGATAGTTAATAAAAAAAAATTGTGGGATTAACAAATGGAATGATAAAATACGAGTAAAAATAAAAGAGTATTTAAAAAACATCTTTAATTTATTATTTTATACAATACGTTTTCTTTTTAAGCCAATGGTTTCATTGCATAAATTCAAGTTGGTAACTAATAGGCTAAGGTCGTAATCGAAGTTCCGATTTACATGTAGCCTACATACTGAAGACCCAGCTTCAAGTAAATAGGAACGTCAAATAATTAACAATATTTAATATAGTTTACAATATTTATTTTTCCAGTTTTTATTACAATCATCCATTATCTTCCGCTTTTTAACTCAGATTAACAATTCCCATGTCAAATTCAAAAATATTCTTCCTCTACTTTTATTATAAAAATGTCAAACCAAAAAGTATTCATCACATTTATATAATTCTGTGATTGAATATAACTCAATAGCTAAAAGCTATACAACCTTAAATGATTATTTATAAATATTTTATATAAAATTATTTATAGGCTTACAATACATTTAAGATTATAATCCCTTAGAGACAAAATTATTTAATTACGTGATAGCTGGAGAAAGTCAAGATTTCTCATTCTGTAATTGATTTTTAATTTGTCGGCAACAGATGTGCAATTTACCGCAAATTACCTTGAATTTGAATTTGCAAAAATTACAAAACAAACAAACTAATGTTAATGATGCGTTGATCTTAAGTTATAATTGCTAGGTTCAAACGCGGATAAACATTGAATTGTCTTCATAATACACCTCGGTCTCGATGATGAAGAAAAACATTCTAGGGGAACCTGCATTTGTCTAATTTCACTGAAATTCTGAAACATTTGTGTTCTCTTAAACTTCCAAGGGAGAGGAGACTTTAGCACAGCAGTGCGTCATTCATAGTTTAAGAGAGACTAAAAAAGAACCGAATCGGAGTACTCTGAACTTAGAAGAACAATGGTTGTTTGATTGCACGACAACATCAGCTGGAATTAATCAAGCGAAGTTTTTACTACCAGACCGTATATTGATCGATCTGATTCACTGATGGATAAACTGTTTTGTTTACGAAACGCTACGCTGATTACAAATATTAGTTCGCCATTTTCCTTATTTTTTTCCTAAGCATGACCTATTTCCTGCGATTCTTACAAATCATCTGACGGTACACCATAACTCATATCAGTGATAGACCGATCTATTCGTCCGCTCAATAGTAAGTTACTTGATTGTGTAGGTCATAATAGATTGCTGTTTTCTTTTCGCCGTAATTATATTCTAGCTGTCAGGGTTTTAATGTTTTAATTTTATTGATTTTATAAAAAATATTCGAGTATATAAGTCTTCGACAAAATCCTGTATCTAGTGATCTGTCCTATAATATAATTTGTCTATTTTCTGAAATTAAAGTATAATTTGTAACTCGAATATTAAGATATTCGGATAACTGTTTTGTTATACATATAACATAACATAAAACATAATCAGCCTGTAAATTTCCCACTGCTGGGCTAAGGCCTCCTCTCCCGTTGAGGAGAAGGTATGGAGCATATTCCACCACGCTGCTCCAAAGCGGGTTGGTGGAATACACATGTGACAGAATTTCGTTGAAATTAGACACATGCAGGTTTCCTCACGATGTTTTCCTTCACCGCCGAGCACGAGATGAATTATAAACAAATTAAGCACATGTAAATTCAGTGGTGCCTGCCTGGGTTTGAACCCGAAATCATCGGTTAAGATGCACGCGTTTTAACCACTGGGCCATCTCGGCTCACATATACATATAATTATATGTACATATGTGTATGATGCCATTGTAGCCTTTATCGTAACTGAAATTAGTTATTTCAAGTTTACAATTTCAAATATCTATTGCTAATGCATTTAATTATATTTCAACAGAATTGATAAATCAAATTATATAACACAAAACTCGTGAACATTTTTCATAAAAAATATAAAGACTTAATTTTTTGTTTCATTAATAATAATTTTTGGCTCCATTTTAAGTCACCAAAATTGTTTTCGCTTTATTCTATTATATACTATAAAATATATTTTAGTTGCTCGGTTCAATATTTTGTTTTCATCAACTAAAATCATAGTTTTCCGTGTATTATACCTGCCTGCATCAATTTGAGGATCAATGGACGTTGTGATGCAATTTACAAATTAACCGTCAAAATCCGGTGTGGAAAGGATTTTATAGGACGCCATGTTTTTATAAATAATAAAGAGATCAGTTAATTATTCAAGATTTTCTTTGTATATGTACCACCCCCTAATCAGGTATTCTACCGCAAAACAGCATTACTCGGTTTGAAGGGTAAGTGAGCCAGTGTAACTACAGGCACAAGGGACATGACATCTTAGTTCACAAGCTCGTTGGGACATTGGTGATTTAAGGAATAGTTAATATTTTTTACAGCGCCATTCTATGGGCGGTGGTGTCCACTTACCGTAGGGTAGCCAACTAGCTGAATCTTCGGCTTTACCTACGCATAATTTATAAACTTTACCAACAGCACACCCCTCATTTTACCCCCTCGAGGTAAATAGTAAGATGTCCTTTTTCAGGGCTCAAACTGACTTTTTCTGAGTTGAGCGTGAAAACAAAACAGACGGGGGGGTTACTTTTATATTTATAATATAAGAATTATTAACATTGTCCTTAAATATAAATTAAATACCTAAAAGCCATTAAACTAAGAATTTAATTAAATTAAATAATATAATAATAATATATAATTCAGATATGAGTTAAAAAATAGTTACTGTATAAATGAGCGTTCTTGCCACCATTCCACGAGGTCAAGATTTATACAGTAACGGTTTTTAATTTATAATATTAGCTAAGAATATATAAGTATTACTATTTCTTTTACACAAAGTTAAATATAGTAAATAATTTAGAATATTGATTAAGAAAACTTAGCTGGAGGGAAACAATACACATCAAGGGTCTTAAACTGACGACGATTATTTTATCAAGAAAATTATTTCAGACAAATTTTGTCTCGTGGATTTGACAGAACTAACCCTTGTAATTAAAATTTTAAATCGATTTGTTTGAAACGTTTTAGTTCCAAGTATATTTTGTTTATACGTAGAATCACTGACGAAACGGAAATATAATAAAACCTACGTTATAATATACTGCCTTTAATGAAGCATAGTTCCACGAAAAAGGAAATCCGTAGGCTTTGATAAGGCTTATCATTATATTGAAGTCAGATGTGAAAATGCTTCTACTAGTAAGCCGATGTTTGAATCACAACTGTTGTTCATACTGGATTTAATTTTTTTTAATAGGTGTAATACTTTCTAATAAAAAAAATATAGCTCATAAATATTCTATTGCTTAACTTTCTGTAGTTTTAAGTTAATTCCACATTCCATTACTAATTTCCAATAACATTAAACAAAATTAAGTATTAAAAATCTTTGTTAGCCAGATTTCAACCTGCGATATTCAGCAAATATCCACGTTATCCACCCACTGATCCTATTCATCCTTATCTTATACAACAAGCGTAGCTACTAGATACCAATCTGAAACATTCCGAGACTTGTAATGCAAACAAAAAATAACAGGGTTTCTTATAAATAAGAAGCCCTGTTATTTTTGGTTCAATTCCAAATACTTAGGGATATTTGAAGATATTTAGTAACACAAACAATGCGAACTGAATAAAAAGTACATAGTAACAATTAATTACATAACATCCATATGTAATCATGGTACTGGATATAATGCTGCTGCCATAATTTCATCTTACTACAAACAACTTTAGTTTTTTGACTCCATTTTTAAATCAAAAAAAAAAAAATTATAAGTATGTGTAACTCACGCTCATTATCATTAAATTTAAAGTTGGTAACACTGCGAAGGATAACTTATCTATACTAGTATTATAATCAAGTAAATTTTGTTTGTTTGTTCTAAAACATGTCATTGGTAGAAAGCTTCATTGTTCCTCAGTAGATACTATAAGATGTAAATTATATCTATATCATATTCTGTGTTAATATTACAACCGTGCGAAGACGGAGCTGGTCACTAGTATATATCGTATACGCGTTGAATTTTCTATAATAAGTATTTTTTTATATATTTGTTTAGTAGTTTATTTTAGTTATTACAAATAAAATATTTTGTTAGTAGTAGATAAACAATCTTTGTAATTTTATTAGCGTTTTAAACGCAATTAAACCTTTTTATTTGGTCCGACGTTTCAAGGGTTTATATATTGAAGAAACCTGCCGGAACTGAACTAGTTCTCAATACCCGCAATTGAAATTAGGATACATAATTCATTGGGATAATGAATATAATTTACTATTCATATAATAAAATTGGAGCGTCTGTTATTGTTGTTGTTATTTCTCAATTTTTACAATTAAAGTGAATATTAAGCACGGATGGTTCGAGAAATAAACGTCCGTGACGCTGATTATAATGATGAAAAACATCAATGACAATAAAACCGTAATGAGGGTAACGATAGAATGACTTCTGCTTATGAGAAATTTAAAATATTTTCATAATATCAATTATTTTTATTCAACAAAATGATTTTTCACCTTCTGAGTTCAATGTAATTTATTTCGATTATCACAAAATACGACATTTCGAAATACGGAAAAACATTTTCGTTATAAAAAAAAGTCACGGATTTCGATCATTACGACCGCCTTTCAATTATTTTTCGACGACGAAAACTCGACAATATCAACAATGAAATGTTATCTGACGAATATATTATTTCGTAATTCGTCCGGAAAACGTAAAAAACATTCAATAATTTTACGATTCTAATTTATCTTGTTTTGGGTAAAAAAATATTTCAAACATTTTTTATTTATGATATTGTTAGACAGACTGGCAAATGGGCTACCTGATGGTGAGTGGTCACCACCGCCCATAGTTGATGGTGCTATAAGAAATATTAACCATTTCTTACATCGACAATGCGATACCAAACTTGGGAACTAAGACGTTATGTTCCTTGTGCCATTACTCACTCGTCTAACCGGAACACAACAATACTGAGTACTGCTGCTTGGCGGTAGAATATCTGACGAGTGGATGGTATTACGATTCGGTGGTAGCTTTCCGTACAATTTAATAATGTAACATGACGAAAGGGCTTATGTATAAATTCTTTTTCTGAAAAAATCTAAAAGATTGATTGACGACCTCCGTGGCCGAGTAGTGTGTACACCGGTTTATGGGTACGCCACTCCGAGGTCCCGGGTTCGATTCCCGGCCGAGTTGATGTAGAAAAACTTCATTAGTTTTCTATGTTGTCTTGGGTCTGGGTGGTTGTGGTACCGTCGTTACATCTGATTTCCATAATACAGGTGCTTTAGCTACTTACATTGGGATCGGAGTAATGTACGTGATGTTGTCCAATATTTAAAAAAAAAAAATTTGATTATTTGTAACAGTATACTCAACAAATAAAGTATAATATAGGAAGCGTTATAAGAAAGGGATGTGCCGTGGAATACACGGTTGGAGCGAAGTTGCTTTTGGTTTATCATGTATTTGCGACCCGCACCGGTTGCGCACGGGTGCAATGCTGATATAAATTAAAAAGTAAAGGATAAAAAATGGTTATTGTGGGTTATCCCTAAGAGATAGACGTGTACCATTGCGGAATTTTTTGAAGAACTTTTTAAGGTGTACAATACTGTAGTACATTATTTTGATCTATCTCGTAGAGTTCAGCCAGCGTTTGCGATGTAAGCGCAAAAAAAATTACGACATCACTTCAGAAACCTCTAAAATTATCAGTGTTTCTCTACTATATTGAGCATGTATTATACATATAAACCTTCCTCTTGGATCAGTCTATCTATTAAAAGAAATCTACATCAAAATTCGTTGTGTAATTTTAAGATCTAAGCATACATAGGGACAGATAGCGGTAAGCGACTTTATTTTATACGATGTAATGATAAAATAACAGATACAATGAAATAAATAAAAGACCTTTGAGAATAATTAAATAACATAAATAACAGTATCAAAATTTTATTAAGAATCCCATTCGAATTAAAACAATAAGAGAAATGAGTTTAAATAATATCTTATACAATAGAAAGAGACGAGAGAGAAAGCTTTCCGTCTCTTTCTCTTGAAAGGAGGGGAAGGTTGCCTGGAGGGAGCATGACGCTTATTCCTTACGTGATAATTTCTGCCAGTTCACTCTGTAAGCCGTGTAAACGAACTTCGTTTCAAAATAAAAGACTATGATATACGAGTACTTTATATTCTAAATGTTAAAACAACAAGCTGTTCATCCCATAAAGTATTGATAATATAATACATTTATCTAGAACTAAGTAGTTGGCGTGAATCCAGAAACACAAATATCTATCGGTTATTTTCTTCATAAATATTATCTTTTATTTTATAAGTCCCTACCTAATCTAGTTCAGGAAACAGTACAGTTCTGATAATACAAAGACGATAAGGTAGTTTGGACAAATATCACTAGCCCTCGCTTTATGGGGCAGCAAAAATGTTTCACGTAACTTTAGTTACAGGACTAGTGTAATTACTGATAATGTTAAAGTATGTGTGGCTGTAGGCTTCAACGACTTTTAAATAAAACCTCCTTAAATTAAATTTTCTTTGTATCATTTTGACATATTATACGTCAAAATATATGAACTTTATTCAACTAACCTTTATTTATTGTGTGACACGTAAACCTACCACCGGTTTATGTAGATATTTAAAAATTAAGACATAGATAGGAGTAAATAAGAATTATGTAGAAATTAGAAGTAATAATTAATAACATGATTTCTAACAATAAATTAAAAACAGGCCAAGTGTGAGTCGGACTCACGTACAAAGGGTTCCGGACCATTATCTATAAAAATGGCAAAAATATCATAATTGTTGTAAGGGAGCCCCACTTAAATAGTAATAATAAAAAATATATTAATTCTGTTTTTAGTATTTTTTACTAATAATACATAGTCTGTAAAAAAACCAAGTGTCTAACAGTCACGGTTCATGAGATACAGCTTGGTGATAGACGGACGGACGACATGACAGACAGCGTAGTCGTAGTAATAGAGTCCCGTTTTTTCATTTGCTTACGGAACCCTAAAAAGGCTTTTCTTCTTTAACTTCATACTTGTATCGTCTATCTATTACGAACTCTGTCTTTACAGATCCCCTAACAAGCAAAATGGATGAATCGTACATATGACCAACCCACTCAAACCAACTGAGCCGTGTATTAGGTTGAAGTCCAAACTCATCTTCTTAGAAGTAAAAGATTCAGTTTAAGCTCAACTATGAAACATTTAAAGATTCTAAGCATATGAAACAAAGTAAGTTTTTTTTTTAATTTCTAACTTGGCTGGTTTTTATAATCACGATCGAATCTAGGAGCGTTCCAATTCGGAAAAAAATACACCTCACACTGGCGAAATAAACTCAACTAGTTTTTATTTTATTTGATTTCTCAACATACAGCCAATATTTTCGTTGATTTTATTCGATTATTTGTCTATACAAAAACCTCAAGTCTTGAATATAAAAATAGTTGAATAACAATTAAAACGTCAGTGTGTAAAATCAGTTATGTATAGAGTGTTATGTTCCTTGTCCCATTACTCACTCGTCTAACCGGAACACAATAATACTAAGTACTGCTGTTTGGCGGTAGAATATCTGACGTGGATGGTATTACGATTCGGTGGTAGCTTTCCGTACAATTTAATAATATAACATGACGAAAGGGCTTATGTATGGTGGGTGGTACGAACCAAATAAAAACTGTGACAATCTAGAAGATAGGTTACAAGGATCTTGAAGAAAATGTGCTAAAGAAAACGAAACCGTAGAGACACCGCTATCTGTTGAATAAAATTTGCCTTCTTTGTAAGCACTAAATAGCAGTGAAGCTGCGTGGTTGAAAAAACTCGAAACCGTATTTGAATTTACATAATAGCATAATTACTTCACTGTGAATCGTTAAAGTTATTAATTTTAGTCTCTAAATATAGAGGTAACTTCTTTTGTTTCTTGTCCAATTACAAATGACACTTTTGAAGTCTTCCCATCAATGAAACCGAATGAAATGAATGAATGAATGAAATTTCTTTAAACATTTAGCATTATAAAAAAACAAATTACGCTTGTGCCTATTTATACTCGACGAGTTGTTTTTGCTCGCGGCTTCGCTTGCGTTTTAGGAGTTGGTCGACAGGTTTTTTTTTAGCCTTTTGCCGTCCACTGCTGAACGAAAGCCTGCCAAATAGAACGCCAGCCATCCCGCTTTGGGCAGCTCACATCCATGCCTTTTTTAAATCGTCCGTCTTGCCACAGGGCGTCCTACACTACATTTGCTTACGCAAACGTTAGTTCGTCAGGCGTTAGGTATAAAAACGTAGCTTTATAATTATACCAAATTTCATCAAGTTCGGTTCAGAGATTGGGCCGTTAAAGATCAACAGACAGATAGACACAATTACTCTAACATTTATGATATTCATATAGATAAAATTCAATTGAAATACTCGTATATATTATCGTTCCAGATCACTAACACACTTAAATAGTAGTTGTATTCATTACAATGTAATCTAGAAATCAAGTTCGACGAAGAATAATATCTGTGTCACATCTCCGACGTGACCCGATCTCATTAGCTTCGTCTGTTATTAAAAGATAATGTTAGCTTGTTAAATAACAATAGTTAATGCGATTGAATCACGTCTGTTATTTCTATATATTTATTTAAAAATCGAAGTCTAGATTTGTTTACTTTTAAGTATTTTTTTTTAATTTAATTTAATATGTGCTATTAGTTAGGAAAATGGATTCAATTGAGAAAAACTGTCAAGAAACTTAGTAGTACTACAATCTTTATAGTCTATTCCAATGGAAACAGGAATGAAGATAAACAAACCTCAGATTTTCGTATTTTATGTGATTTGCTAATAACTCTGCTATATTGTGCATTACTAGAGTCTATGATAAATATATAATTATTTATAAAACAACACTAATACACTTCACTACTTATTTCCACTTTAATTTTACTTCCAAAATTCCAATAAGTTTCACCGACGTTCAAAACGCCATTTTGTCGAAAATTCATAGTGAACATCATAGATTAATTAAGCCTTCGACCAATGATTTCGCGTCAATTTGCTGTCAAATGTTGTTTATTTGGCTCCTCTTATGGTTGGAATAAAGTATAACGAGATTACATCATAATACAGTCGTGTGGGTAGATGCCGTCCACTCGTAATTTATTCTAACGCCAGGTAGTAATGCGTAATATTGTTGTGTACCTGTTTGAAGGATGAGTGAGCCAGTGTAATTACTTATATAAAATCAGTGCCTAACGTTGGTGGTGCATTGGTTATGTGAGAAATTATTAAATATAACGAAGTCAATGTCTATGGACAGTGGGGACTACTAACTATCAGGTAAAACATTTGCCCGTCCGCCTAGTACTAAAAAATACGGAACTCATGATTATTTAATTCAGTATACATTATCTGACCTTGCTTGCTGATACTTTTTTATCATAAACAATAGTAAAATTATAGCTAGCATAAATAACGTTAGCGAAACGGAATAGTTTATGTAACTTGAAGGGCGATTGAAAGTTTTCGCTAAAAGATAACAAAACTATGTTGATTGTAATCTGTTTCTGTAGTAGGTCTGATCTGTTCGATATAAAATAATGGCATTATCTGTTCTTGAAACAAAAACGACGTAACCCTTTTTTACGATAAATTACTTGCACGGTTGCGTACGAAATTTGGAACAGTTGAAGTTTATTGAGGAGTTCAGCTATATATTATTAATATATATTTCGATATAATAATTTCATGACACTTTTTTTTATTGTTTGACAACATTATAACACCGCTTCGGAAAGACATACCTCAGATACGAACATACTTTTAAAAATTTCAGCGGATTTTTTTTTGTCACAAATGTGTCTGCTGTAATAAATTATTTTTGAATCGGCCTGGAGACGATCGTTTAATTCGTGTGAAATCGTTCATGTTATAAAAACCCTTAGCACACAAACGTTCTTTGACGGTTTTTTTTACGTAACTATAGACCAAATTTCAAAATTTTCTGTGATCTTGTTGTAAAAGCGTATACAATGACCCACCCATAAACGAAGGATAAATCTTAAGCTTAATAGTCACTTAGTCAGGACGTAGCATTATAAAATAGTATATATGTATACATTTTTGAATTTATGCGGTCATTTTTATTATTTTTTTGCAGATAAGTATTAGCATATATTTTAGTTTTAAAAATAGCCTTTATTTGATAAATCATTGACTTCAATGTTCCGTTCCGTAGTGGGTGTTAACGGCTGTTGCATTCATGAACATTTTTTAAATGTTAATCCTTATGTATAATTTAGTTTTAAGTATTGGTGCAATAAAGTATAAATAAATATTTTTATATTGCGCACAATGTGAATTATTTTTCCGGTTAGATTAAAATTTTACGATTACCGGTTTATTGCCCGCACTACACATGTATTAGCTCTACGGAGATCACGAAAAATTTATCCAATATATATATTTTTAATATATAGTTATAGGTACTTTGGTTAAAACAATGGAATGTATTTAATGGTATTCTACCGCAAAAGAGTGTCACGTTAATCTGGTTTGGATGTTGAATAAGCCAATTTTATTATAATATAAGGTATATTGTAATCTCTCAAATCAGATGTTCGACTTGTATTTAATTTGACAATCGAAAATTAAGTGTAATGTAATTGTATATATATAGTATCGTACACTTAGTTCAATTTCCATCAACGACCTCCGTGGTCGAGTAGTGTATACACCGGTTTTTCCCGGTGATTCCCGGCTGAGTAGATGTAGAAAGAGTTCATTAGTTTTCTATGTTGTCTTGGGTCTGGGTGTTTGTGGTACCGTCGTTACTTCTGATTTTCCATAACACAAGTGCTTTAGCTACTTACATTGGGATCAGAGTAATGTATGTGATGTTGTCCAATATTTATTTATAAAAAAATAAAAATAAAATTGCCCAAAGATTAACCTTATCATCATAATAATAACCTGACTCTGAATCAGTTATTAAATACAGTTATTGTTGTTTTTCTTAGTTGGATATGAAATAAGCAATAAAGTTTTATAAGCAGTCATTTAAAAAATTTTAAGATATTTGTATTTTTTTTGTAAAAACAAATAAAAAATCAGACACTAAAATTACAAACTTTACGTCGTTCTTCGAATATAAATATGACATTTCCATTGGATACGATATTGTGTTTGTTTGCAAACGACGAGGCCTTGAATTTGTAATATATTGAATACGTTACGAGTACACGAGAAAGACCCACAGCCACATATAAAATTATGTAAAAAATTCTAGAATAGAATCAGTTGTCGAACATTATCTACTTTTCTTAAAATATCTTGCAAAAATTATAAAAACCAATTATTTTAAATCAATAGAATAAAACCGGCCAAATGCAAGTCGGAGTCGCGCACGAAGGGTTCCGTACCATTGACTAGGTAAACAGCAGTAGGTTCACAAATTTCATATTGGGTACGGAACCCTAAAAAAGTGCATAACGTGACACACTAAACGCATATATAAGTAAATTTCCCTTAAAATATTTAATTATCAAATAAAACGAAATATTTTGTAAATATTTAATATCGGGTAAAAAACGGCAAAAAAAATCTTTAATGAGAGCCCCTCACGAGAGGTTCAATCTATTCCTCAAAAGGGGTCTTTGCATGATCTCTGCCTTTTACTCAATAGTGACTGACCCGACTATATATTTCCTTTATAATCTAAATTCCGGCTAATCTCTGGAACGGCTGAACTTATTTTGACGGGACATTCACTGGCAGGTAGCTGATGTAATAAGAAGTAACTAAGGCTACTTTTATTTTAAAATTATATATAAAATAATAATAAAGTCACGCTGCCATGTGCAAATACTATCCAGTACCGCGCGCAGTCCTCACGTATGCCGCCACTCGAAATTAAAAAATGCGCGAAGTCGCGGGCACAATTAGTCGTTAAAAATATAATCATTAAACAAAATGTTATATTTTAGTAATAAGTGCAAAAGTATAACTTTTTTTTTTACAAATTTGTACTAACAATATAACGTAGAAGTGTCTTAAATCATAAATGCCACAAACGAATCAAAGTGATATGTATGAAAATTTTCTAATATCCTGTGCAATATCACTGTGGGCCGAATGTCATACTTGTCGTGTCACTTAAATGAGACGTCAACAGTTTGAACAGCTAAAGATTATGTCAATCATTTTTTTTATTAGATAATGGTACCACAACGCATCATGCACTGTATTCGTTTATTTGGTACATTCGTGTAAGGAATGTAATACATACATATATAATTGTATTTAACTAACATCACTGTATTTTTAGATTTTCAAAAAGAGTAACTACTGAGTTTCTTGCCGGTTCTTCTCGGTAGAATCTACATTCCGAACGGGTGGTAGCTTTATTTAAAATAGTTTGTTAAATGACGATTCAAAAATGCTTGTAAAAGCCTACTTGAATAAAGTATATTTTGATTTTATTTGAATAAAGTTTTTAAATGTAATAAGCTTATTTTTTCATTCAGTAGTACAAAACTTTAAAGGAATATATTGTTAAATAAAATTTGTCACGTCAATTTTACTGTCGGTACTAATTTAATGTTAATTTAAAAATGGACATTTAGAGAAAGGAGTTAGTGTGCAAATATGACACGATACAAAAGTACATAATACGTTAATATCGAATTATTAGTTTTTATTTGAATACAATTAAAAGAAACGAATTTAGATCGAATATATCAATAAAATCTTCATATTACTTAAGCCATTTAAAAATGAATCATTTACTTATGTTTTTTAAGTATATATGTTAAGAAATGATAAATTAAAAATAATATTAATTTTTATATCAAAGTAGGCCGGACGAGGAAATGGGCCATCTGAGGGTTCAGTAGCGTCCACATATATTGGCGCTGTAAGAAATATTATCCACCCCTAGCATCCTCAACAACAAACATTAAGTCAACAATCTTGGGGGCTATGTTGTTATGCTGTGCCTACAGTTACACTGACTCACTCACCTTTCAAACCGGAACAAAACAATACTAAGTTCTTTGGTGGTAAAATATCTGATGAGTGGGGTACCTTCCCAGATAGGCTTGCATAGACCCCTAACACTAAGCTTTATATGTATAGAACGAAATTTGTTTGATTATTTTTGCTCAAAGCCCTTTCACTTAGTTAAAAAAACCTTCTTAATTTCATTTTAAAATAATTTTAAATGTCGTACTTCTGCGCAAAGCGCTTTTTTGCCATTAAATAAAAGGTTTTGAGTTTATTACACTACGCTGATCCAGTGTCGGGTAGTCGACAAATCTAGGTCAACGATCGACAAAGATCGAACAACGAATAACAATGTTTTTCTTCACCGCCCAGTGTGTGATGAACTATTAATTATTATACTTAAATACTAATAAAGTACAATGCAGGTGTACGTGTCTGGCTTCGAACCAAAGTCATTAGTTAAGATTCAAGTGTTCTATTGACTGAGCTATTCTCTTGTGATTTTATATTTATAATATAAAAATTTTACAAGGATTAAAAGTATTTTTAACATCCGCGCCATGAAACACACTATTTTGTGAAGTATGCTCAAAGTCTTCGCGATTATGGGGGACCAAATTGTTTATACGAATGCCACAATATTCTCGTAAATAAACGCCACCGAGTCACGTATTCGAAATTGTTTCTAGACCTCGAATCTCGGTGATAGTTTTGATCGCTATAAGGCGAAATAATTTTCCTCAAATTATGTTTTCCTTTGCAAACGATTATGTTTTCTTTCGGTATAAACATAATTGTATGTATATTCTATGCGTTTCTAAACTATTCATGCAACTGTAAATAAATCTTGGTGAATAGTTATGCATACTGTCGAGAAGATTATTGGGCCGAAAAAACAAGAATTTTCTTTCCTTCCTTCTATATAAATATTATATAGGTATATGATATGACTATCTTTTTTTTTATAAAAATAATATTAGTTATATTATAGGAATTAATAATATTCCTATTTACCCCTCCTTTTAAGCTAATCGCTTTTGTTAGTAAATGTTTATTAATAAATTATTTTACATGATTAATAGTCTATATAACCACGTAAAATAATTTATTTACAAATTGTCTAAAATAAAGTCGCTTTCTGTTTCTGTCTGTATCTCCGTTAACTTTTTCTACGCCAGTCAACGTATTTTGATGCAGTTTTCACCGATAAAAGGAGCAATATATCATTTATAACTATTTCAAAATAAATATTTCTCTTTAATATTTTCATGATTTGCGTATATTCTTTCTTAATTAATCGCATCCGCGTGAAGCAACGAAGCGGCATATATTTTAATAGTCTGAATTTGTGGTCCTCTTAAATTAAGCGTGCTTTCCGAGGACGGGAGTGTATCACTTCTAACAGACAACGGGCTGTTACACAATTTTTTTCGATAGAAAACCCAATCATATTATATCTGTCCACTAGACCAACGAGGCAATGAAAATTATTACAATTAAAATAATATTGTGATGTATTATACATTGATCAAGTCAACTATTTTTTTGATTGCGAAATAGTAGTCGCGAACTTGGAGCAATGATGATCTACTGATCAGCAGTAGACCTACTGCTCTACTTATTTAATCTGAAAGAAATGACAACCACTCATTATATTGAAAATAATGTTAATGAGCTCACAATATAATGTCACGTCATGTGTTCTATCTGGATTTTTTCGACAAAGGCTCCCTTCATTAGTGGACGTATAGTCTTTCCAAAAAAAAATATTCATCGATACCATTAATAAAATTGATATACAGTTAATAAACGAGAACGGTTCTAATAATTATCAAGCGGACGCGTAAAATTGCAAAAATATATTCTTCCATTAATAAGATAGACGAAACTGGAACATATTAAGCCAAGTATTGATGTTTGGACAGACGAACAACTGATGAGAGGATTGCGCTGAGACCGGTTTGCAAAACGGGCTTACTACTGAAATGAATGGCGTACGCAATTCGTTTGCTTCAGTACTCTTCCAATCAGGGTTTGAATTCGACAACACTCGCAGACGAATTAAACGCTTAAACAAATATATTGCACTGTATTCTTGAAAAAAATTCGAAATCTCAAGAGTAAAATGTTTATCTTTTTTTATGTAATTGGTAGGTGGACAGGAATATCGACCACCAAAAGGTGAGTGATCACCAGCGCCCATAGGCATTTGCGCTGTGAGAAATAATAACTATTCTTTGCTTCACACCAATGCGCCACCAATCTTGGGAGCTACGGCGTAATGTCCTTAGAGCCTGTAGGTAGCCTGGCTCACTTACACTTCAAACCTAACTATTAGTACACTATACACTAAGTATTAGTTCCGGTATTGCTGTTTGGCGGTAGAATATCTGATGAGTGGGTAGTACTTACCCAGACGGGTTCGGACAAAGTCCTACCACCAAGAAAGTTATCATTTAATTTTATTACCTTAAAGTATATAAAATTTACTTCGTAAATAAAATATCGGAGAATTCTGAAGACGCTCAATTTCTATTATAGTTTAGAAACGTTGATGCGCAATTTAGTTTTGTTGAAAGAAATTGTAGTTTCTGCTTTATAGAAAATGTTTACAAAGAAAAATACTTTAATGCATGTATTGAAAATATTGTAAAGATGAGCAATTATTTTATAGAAATGCAATTTTTCTGTTCGTGCTATCAAGGTTTATTCCTATTTGGTTGGCAATTTCTATTTGCAATTTTCGCAATTCTTTGGAAAGCCACCAAAAAATGAAGTTCTATGTCTCTAGGAAAGTCAGTGCAAGGCCTTTCTCTAAATTGTTATTTTTGTAAAAAAAAAATAAGATTGTCAATAAAGTAGAGCCCTAATCGAACGCAACGGTTTTTTATTCGGTTGGAATTACCTTTGGAAAATAAATGATGATTTTATTTGTTTGAAATCATTACACATGGATACTATTAAAACTTGCATCATTTATGGTAAGCGGTATTTTTTAGCGTTCTTGACTGCTGATCGAAAGAAAATACTCACAAGGCAAACTCTTTGATGGTATTTTTTGAATTATGCACAGATTTATACTAATTTCAATTGTACGTAACTAATTTAATATGTTAACAAATCTACGAAGTCGATTTTAGTCTACCGATTTTAAATTTTGCAAGTAGGTATATAACAAGTTTCCACTCGCGTATAGGAGCGGAGGTATGGTGCTTGTGTAAAGTATTTTTTTCGGGATAAAAAGTAATCTATTTACTAATCCAGACTGTGTAATATCTATTTCTGTGCCAAATTGAATCCAATTCCGTTCAGCCGTTCTGTTATGATTGAGTAAGTAATATTTATAATATTTGTAGGACACAATATATGTATAAAATAATGAGTATGGCTAACTATACAAAATTACACGATGGAGTCAGGAATTTGAAATTGGAACACTTTGACATTTTTTTATTAATTAATTATTATTAAAATCAAACAACCTTACTTATAAACTTTTTTAAGCGGATTTTTGTTTTCTGTCACTTTCTGTCACCCCCAATTTGAAATTCGAAAAAAAAGACACAATTATTTAACTAATCTAAAGAACATTTATTGGTATAGTACGACAAAGATCTTTTGGCGCTCGAATGACATTGACATGGGGGCGTAGTTGTAGACTTAGGGTTACCAGTTAATAAAAACTCCTTACTTATAGGGAACATAACAAGGTTTTTTATCGAGTTTTGGTTGATTGATATTATAGGAAATTGGAACTGACGTCTATTTTTTCACCAAAATGAGTATAAATATTAAAAAGAGTGTATCAACTTATTATTATCATCCTTAATATTAAATACCTATACTACAACATACATATGTATGTAAGTATTGATAAATGTAGCTTTAGTATATATACGGACGAACGAAATGTAGCTTTAGTATATAAATACGAACGGGAATTGAGGATACCCAATAAGATAATGATGACGATAAAATTTGACACTTGACAAGATGCCGACATTAACACTGATTTAAGCCCCGCGTCAAAATATGCTTGTCACGCTGTAAAGCTGTTAATTGATAGATAGGTTTCACGCAAGCGTCAATAACGCATGTTGACAACTCAAAATCAGCTAAACTTCGTGGAATCGTCGCTTAATAAAATAAAGCATATTAAATATAAATTATATGGGTCTTTGTTTGTAATAACCTCTGTGGTTTCAACATTTTATCAATTAGTATCCAAGTAAATTTAACCAGATACTTTTGGAACAATCCATGTAAAACAGCTCACGGGCAGAGCAAAAATAAGTTATCAACGAAAACATATTTTATGTATATCCTAAAGATCTGAGACACATTCTTTATAAGTAATACTTGAAATAACTTCGAAATTTATTAATATAATTCGATAGGTTTAAGTGACTTCGATTATTAATAAATTAATACTTCAGATTTAGTTTGAATGAAGTACTTACTTTAATTTAATACTATTATTAAGAATTATAACTAATACACTGCTTGTATAAACAACGAGACAACAAAACAAAACAACAGACAGAAGTTGTATTTTTCAGATTGTTACTTTTTTTTAACACAAGCAAAGCAATGGATTGATAGTAATGATTCAATTAATATAGAAATGATTTGAATACAACTAATATTTTTAATCAACTTATATAAAATTTTGTTTTGTTTTTTTTTTTGTAAGAGCCGAGATGGCCCAGTTGTTAGAACGCGTGCATCTTAACCGATGATTTCGGGTTCAAACCCAGGCAGGCACCACTGATTTTCATGTGCTTAATTTGTGTTTATAATTCATCTCGTGCTCGGCGGTGAAGGAAAACATCGTGAGGAAACCTGCATGTGTGTAATTTCAACGAAATTCTGCCACATGTGTATTCCACCAACCCGCATTGGAGCAGCGTGGTGGAATATGCTCCATACCTTCTCCTCAACGGGAGAGGAGGCCTTAGCCCAGCAGTGGGAAATTTACAGGCTGATTATGTTATGTTATGATTACGTTTTTTTTATGAATTTGGTAGGTGGTCCGTTAATTGGACCACCTTATGGTAAGTTACCATCGCCCACAGACATTGGTGCCGTAAGAAATTTTACCTATTCCTTACACATCCAATGCACTCCATGTAGTTTAGAAACTGAGTAGTTATGCCCCTTGCGCCGATAATTACTGGGTCACTCACCCTTCCAAACATAACAATACCAAATTTTACTGTTTGGCGGCAGAATATACGATGAGTGGATGGTATCAACCAAGATGGGCTTGCACAAAGCCCTGCCACCAAGAATTCCATGTATTTACATTAATTTCCATTCCATTCCAAGTATTCCAATTTGCTAAAAGTTCTGCTGTATCAACGAAACGATCATTTCTGTATGTTTATCTTATGTCCTTCTACTATTCCGATTTTTCCGCAAATTTCTTACATACAGAGCCGAGATGACTCAGTGGTTAGAACGCGTGCATCTTAACCGATGATTGCAGGTTAAAACCCAGGCAAGCACCACTGAATGTGTTCGGCGGTGAAGGAAAAATTGTGAGGAAATCTGCATGTGTCTAATTTCAACGAAATTCTACCACATGTGTATCCGCCAACCCGCATGGAGAAGCGTAGTGAAAAAAACCCAAAAACTTCTCCTCAAAGGGAGAGGAGGCCTTAGCCTAGCAGTGGGAAATTTACAGGCTGCTAATGTTGTTGTAATGTTGTATATTACGAGTATATCTTATGTCTATTAATAGTCGTAGCCAATCCTCGTCAATTACCTACCAATTTTATTAAAAGGTTAAATCTATAGAATTTTACGAGTATATACTCTAAAATGTAGTTGGTTAGCTATTAATTAATAGACTACGAACCTTTCAAAGCAATGACACAAAGCTATTCCTTTTGTAATAACGCAAAACCAAAAGGTGAAAGCAACATTTTCATTTCAGTTTTAAGAGTTCTCTTATAAAGGGTCAAAGCTTTTGAAATTTTAATTTAGAGATGTCCGCTATAAAAAGGTGAGAGTGTGCTTTGGGTTATTGTTGTATTTCATAATTTACCTTTTGAAGCCAATTCAGAAAAAAAAAAAACTCTTTTATAATTCTTCTGTTGTTAAACATTTGTGTTACTGGTTAAACGGTTTCTTGTATACTTTACAGGGTACAATTTCTATGATATTTTATTAGAACTAAAATAGGTAACAGTCTGTTACTGTTACACTGTTGGGCAGTGGGCTAAGGGTTCCTTGAGCAGAAGGTTTGGAGTTTATTCCAGCTTTTTACTTCTGTTGTATACGCATTTAGTAGACTATCATCTGACGTGAACTGAATTCCTCACGAAATTTTTCTTCACCATCGAAATTATGTCTTATAAACACAAATTAAGTTTATGATATGGATTTCGGAGGTTGGTCTGTATGTTTGGTATGTTTCAAGTTTAGAACTCCTACAAATTCTCGGCTCTCAAAAAAATAATTATGGCGCACAATATTCTATTACATTTCCTGTTTTTATAAAAGTATGACATTCATAGATACAGGCTAGGTTTGATAAACCTAATAATAAAATCTAATTTTAAATTTTTCTACAAATGTTCTAGGTATTAAACTATTGCAGTTTAGTTTGACGTAAAGCTAAATACCAAATATATATATAAATATATGTATTACCAATATTTTATTCTTTAAAAGCTTTTTTTTTGCCGTCTTTGAATAGATTATACACTCATGTTAGGAACTACTAGTCATTGTGAACCTTATTTTATAAAAATCTGATTTTAAATTCCTCCTCTTATCAAAACTTTAATAATAAATCATTTTACTTCTCTCTCCTTTAAATATATAGATTATCTTGAACTTTAAAGGCTTTGTGTTAGTCATGAAACTTAAGTCAAAAATATCACTAGTTTTAAATAAAACTAAAATTGCTGGCAGACGTCCAAAGAGAAGCAAGTCTTTATTGAAAGAAAATCCTATTCGTTATTTTTTTAAATATTTTAGTTATGGCCACTATGTATTATATTATTCGGGTTCAAAAGAAAATTATTGAGTATTTTATTGATTATTATTCTGCTTTCCACTAATAGGTACTTTAGATTGCTAAATTTTGGCTTTCAAAAGCACATGGGAATTAATAAATATCTTTGGCCTTGATGATCACGTGGTTGGCAAATAGGTGTACTCACAGCATTGACAGTCATACGACTGTACTTAAATTAATAAAAAATGGGGGTGTTGTCTAAATATGGCGTCTTAATCATGATGGTATTAATCTTTGTGAAAGCTTACCTTTAGCTTTCACACACTCGAAGCTACGAGCCAAAAGATGGGTTTAGTATTAGTGAGATACGAGCAAGATAATAGCGTGTTACAATTTCTGACTATAAGCTTCGGCGCAAGTGAGAAGAGAGGTAAGCATTAATCCCAAATAAACTTATGATAATATATTGATTATAATTTTTAATGTGTCAGCGTGGGTGAAAATTGACATAATGACAAGCAGATAATAAATTATATCTTAAGATGTGCACAACAATATAAAGTCATGTAAAATTGGGTCAACAATGTAAAATTGGGTCATTTGATGGTAAGTGATCACCACTGCCCAGAGACATTAGCGCCGTAAGAAATTTTAACCATTTCTTACATCGGCAATGCGTCACTAATATTGGGAACTAATATTTTATGGCCCGTATGCCTGTAGGTATACTGCCTCACTCACCCTTCAAACCAAAACGCAATCATACTTAGGACTAATGGTTGGCGGTGGAATCTATGATGTGTGTGTGTTACCTATTTAGACGGGCTGATACGAAAACCTGCCCCTAGTGCATTTTATAAATTGTATACGTATACATTGTATACGTTTTAAACCTTTTTTCTAATTCAGATATTTCAAGTAAATTCATTAAAATATATTAATAGATTCTTAATGAAATGTAAACATAAAACATAATCTGCTAAAGCAACCTTCTTACTAATAAACGCAACATCAATAAATATTATGAACAAGCTACTTTATGGTCTAACATTTACCAATAGAGATCATTTTCGCTTGTACAGTTTTATCAGCTGTAAGAAGGAAACATTAGGCTGCAGTAACAAATCATCTTAAGCAATGTACAAAGGGCTCCAGGCGATAGCAGAGGCACAAGTCAACCCGAATTTCGGTAAATTATTGCTTATAATAATTCAAGGTAAGTCAAATAAATTCAAACTACTTATCGTCTTCGCAGTTGCTTATACAATCTTGATTTTGACAGAGATTGTTTGCTCAGATTTACTTTCCGAATGTGTTATAAAGGATTATTGGTACAATAATCAATCACACGATTTAAATTATAATGTTTGTACGATAAATATTTGGACAACGTAGACCAGAGATAATTGTAGCCTCACAAATTTTCTAAGATTGAAATATTGACAATTTTATATATAATTTTTTTTTTAATAAATAAATAAATATTGGAGACCATCACATACATTACTCTGATCCCAATGTAAAGCTAAAGCACTTGTGTTGTGGATAATCAGAAGTAAATACGGTACCACAAACACCCAGACCCAAGACAACATAGAAAACTAATGAAGTTTTTCTACATCGACACGGCCGGGAATCGAACCTCGCCTTGGAGTGGGTACGCCGATGAAAGCCGGTGTACACACTACTCGACCACGGATGTCGTCAAACGTCCTAGATAGCAGAGATAACGAACTTTATTAAAAAAAAGTGCTAATAAAAAAAAAACAAATATTTATATCAAAATAACGTGAGGAAGAACATACTATCTTCTTTTGACATATCGTGATGGTACGTCCTAACCTTAAAGTTTTGAAATATTAATTACTTTCAAGTACATTTTACAATACAAGATTGAGTACAAAAGGGTTTGAGTACAAAACTGTTTATAACCTTAACATATATTTTTTTTGTCTTGCACAAGAACAATATATATTATTCTAATAAGTATATAATATAAATACTTTCTTTGATGTTATATCTTATTTATTATTTACTTACAGCTATATGAAAAAAAGTCTGCCACGATATCGATATTTATAATTTATCGATATAGTCCTGGCCCTAGTTTGTTTGTTTTAATGACGCAATAGGATAGCGTACGAATAAAGTGTCTTTGTGTAAGTTTTTAAATGTGTGCGTAATATTAAGGTTAGTATTTTAGTGTGTACATACATAGCGATGTGCTTGAAAATTGCATTCGTAGTGACGTAGTTGTTCTACACAAATATTTTATTTTGCTTAGAGCAAACATTCTTTTAATATTTTCTTGTAAGATCAGTATCACAAAGTACATTTTATCGAAAATATCTCAAACAATGAAATAATGATATTTTTAAAAATATGCTACTAAAATACTTTAGACTAATTTGTAATATAAAAAAAAACTATCAAAATCCGTTATACATATTTGAAGTGAAAAAAAAATGCTTATAAAAGATCAGTGAGTTTCTTTTAAATATAGTTTTTTTCTTTTGTTTTTAATCAAATAATGTTTTAATGTATATTTCTATAACAATACCCTGTCACATTTTTGCGTTTTTGTTATATATATTTTACGGCCTCCTTAACCAGCGTGTAAGCCTTTGCGAGTTTCGCAAGAGAAATTTTCGGGTAATTACCGTTTGTTCTAACTAATGTGCTTCTTTTATTATTCTTTTGTAATTATCATGCAGCTAAATTCGTACACACTCATTATCTTTTGTTTCAGATTTTTATGAACGAATCCGGCTTCGTGTGCGATGTTTATTTTTTTAATTTTAAGAACAAATTTTCAACAATAAGTACGTTTTTAAAAAATACTTTTAAATTTGGAATTCATTTCGCTTTATCAATACAAAGGCTTTTATTAAAACATGTGGTGAATTATTAATAAAAAAAAAAGATAAAAAATATTATCGATGTTGAGAAACAAAAAAGTTTTGAAGCCTCGTATGAATTATGAAACTAATAACAAATACCATTGTTATCCTACACGCTATTCCATATTTAAAAATGTTATATTATACCGAACGTGTTTTCATAATAGTTCAAGTACGCTTCGAATAAAGTTTAAAGTTAAAAAACTATTAATTTTATCTAGATGTTTTAACAGGCTATACACAAGAAGGGTCGGATGTAGCTGGTTGGGTATTGAAAATAGTTTGGTTTGAATTTTTCAACATCTTTAAGTATTGCAGGCGTGTTAGGTGGATACCGTGCTTTATTAATTATACCACCATACATTTGTAATTTGATGGTGCGTGAGTTAGTGTAAATATTAATGGCACAATCTTAGATCTCGTGGTTGAACGAGCGTTGAAGACGTAATAAGAGGATTTGATTGTCAGTTTCAGTGGGTAAAGGTAATTACTTAACATTTGATTGTTTGTTTTTTGGAAAAAATAAGAATGAAAACGCGTAAGAATGGTAGAGTTTCTTTATACCGTAGTAAAAATTCCCTAAAATAATATTATTATATCTTAAGTAGAAGACCTTTATGACTTTTTTTTTTTAATTTTCTCGTATTCTTTTGTTAAATATGACAATTGTGTACTTGACATTGCCGTGAGGCAATTACCTCAGTCGGTCTCCTTTTTTAGAAAAAAAAAAAAACATTTCCCGCCGTTTTTGTTGTCAAGTTATTGTTTGCCACAATAGGCGACATTGTGTTTGTTTGTCAGACGAGAAAAATCCCTTTGTCTTATTTTTATGCGACCTCGGTCCAAAGAGCAATTACGTCACTTTGAATATTTTAAGATTTGAACTGCATTCAGCCAAGATAGAGGCAATCGCCTGTAAAAAGTATTACAAAGTTGATTAAATGGTAATTTTTTTTTTTACAATGGTGCACTAACTAAACAAAAAGGATTATACATAAAACTTATAGCAGAAGGTGCAGTGTGTTTTGGAGAAATCTCAATATTATGAGAATGAGTGTAGAACATTATTATTATTTAAGTAGCTGCGCTTCAAAGCGTATTCACGCTTGTGACGTCAATAGTCACGAGTTCGTGTTATTTTTATTAAAATACTATATTAACTGTACGTCTCAATTTTCTACGGTTAAAATTCATACAATGTTTGCCTTTAGAGTAGAAATTTCCTAGAATCGTGAATATAACCTACCTCGTATAGTATAGTATACTAAACTGAAGTTAATCGGGCGTAAAGTCTCGTATATCTCTTGATGAGTGGTATTTCGCTTATATTTATTTATATAGTAAAGTAAAGTCTCTCATCTTCTCGAGAGAACATCTGGTAGAATTTCATCTGCCCCATGCAAGTTTCATAACGATGTTTTCCTTCACCGTGGAGCATAAAATGAATTATAAACACAAATTAAGCATATGAAAGCTCAGTGGTGCTTGAAATTTTAAATTCAAATTTGTTAAAGAAAAAAAAAACGAAAATTCATTTTATTTCATGTAGCATTTTAGCTCGTTTTAATTATAAGCTAGTTATAAAACATGTTTCGAATAATTAAATACTTTTCTAAATATTACATTGAAAACAAATTGTTATTCGATTAGGCTTATACCTGTGTGAGAGTTTAAGATAAATTTCTAGTTACAAGTTTTCTCCTTCGTAAAAAAAACTGATGAACGTTATGGGTGTGTTCGAATTTCGAACGTTATTTTTTTTGTTTTAAAATCTGTAATTTCTTTGTCGTACACTTATCTGCCAGAGATGAAAAAAATGATATAAATATTGAATTAACAAAACGTCGTATAAAATATAATCTTATAAATTTTCATAACAATTTTCACCATATCGAGTAAAATTAAAAATATATAAAAGCATCTTCTGCCTTATTCTTGGCATGAAGCGTGCTCTACTTGGCATGATTCTAGACGACCATGTCTCATTTTTAGATATGATCACTAAATCAAACTAAGAAATAAATGAGTTACAATACAAAATGTAATAAAGTTTGTGAATTTTTCAATTCTTTGTTTACAAATTGCCAAAAAAATTTTTAAACAATGGGGTGATTGGGCATTATGATGAAATATTACGAGAAATTTAATCTTAATAATCTATATACTATAAATCTTATAGATAAAGACTATTAAAAACTTTTATAGTTGTGCTAACAGGAATAATACAGAATGTTTTAGCTGGAAGAAGGCATATTACTCGATACAAGATTATATTGATGATAAAAAAGCGTGGAGTTAATGCTTGTTGACTTCCAGGCAGGAGACATAACATACATATATAATTGTATTTAACTAACATGACTGTATTTTTAGATATTGAAAAAGAGTAACTACTGAGTTTCTTACCGGTTCTTTTCGATAGAATCTACATTCCGAACCGGTGGTAGCTTTACTTTAAATAGTTTGTTAAGTGACGATTCAAAAGTGCTTTGTAAAAGCCTACTTTAATAAAGTATATTTAGATTTAGATTTTTGATTTTGTGTGATTTATGTATATTATCTTTCTTATGAAATAAGTGGACGAGCAAATGGGCCACCTGATGGTAAGTGGACACCGCCACCCATGGATATCTGCGACATACGAGAAGTTGCTGATGCGTTGCTGGCTTTAAAAGTATATGTTTATTAGATGTTTGAAAACTCCTATACTTTAGGGCTCTCGAAAAATCTCAGGTGGAAGATAATGTTTAGACATATAATAATGATAATAAAATTATGCAAACAGGTGCTTAAAAGAAATACATATAAGATATCGATGTAATTCTGTCCCAAAAACTCAGTTGTGAAGCCCAATGAACCGAAACATTATGAGCCAAAATAATTATTTATTACAAAACAAACTAAAACAACGTACTATATCAATGGATTCAATGAAACGACAGAAAAACTGGTTACACAAAATGTAACTACGAAGGTCTAATGTTTATATACGTAATACGATATTTTACTTAAAGTATTTAAGACAAACACTTTATCCTGTTGTTATGTTCACAACCATTTATAACAAACAATTTAGACGTATTTACACGACAAGTGGACCATCCCGAAGGGCGTTATTTGTTAATTTATTAATATACTTTATTGTACACCACAAACAAACATACAAAAATCTTAGGATAAAACACAAAAATATATATAAATAGGTCTAAGGTCTCTATTTAAGGAAAAGATTTTGGAGATTATTTCACCATGCTGCTCCAATGAGGGTTAGTGGATACACATGTGGCAGAACTTCATTGCAATTAGACAACTTCACCGGCGATCAAAAAAACACAATTTAAGCATTTGAATTCAGTGGTACTTGTCTGGGTTTAAGCCTGTACTCGTCGGTTAAGATGCATGCGTTCTAATCACTGGGCGAACTCGGCTCTTTATAAAGCATTTTTACAAAACAAAATAATAAATATTTTCCAATCCATCTTTAAAATTTGTATCTCTCAGTTTTTGGAATACCATTTAATTCTAAACTACGAAATTTATTTCAAGTTATCCAATCAGTCTTCAAATTCACTAATACAGCGACACAAAAAATCTTGTAATCATAGTTGGTTTTATTTAAAAAGTTAATATAAACTAATAAAGTCTTATATTTTTGAGCCGAAAGTTTGTTCCAACATGCTCCAATGTAACCACATTGGAGCATATTGGAACAAACTTCAAAAAGGTTGGTTATTCCAATCTTTTAGATTTTTATCCAATACATTAAGATTTCTTCGTAATGTTTTTTTTTATCAGCGATTGTTAAGATGAATTATAAACATAAGTATATGAAAGTTCAAGTGCCTACCTGGGTTTGAACCCGCAATCTTGTCATATCTCCATAGTTGGTTGAAATAATTATACTTGATTAAACACAATTTTAAATTGAAAAGACAGACACTACCTTATACCGTCGATTCAACTCTAGGAAATTAAAATAAATCACATAACCTATACGACTTATGCATGAACACATATGAAGTGGGGATTCGTCAAGAGCTGTCAAAATTGAACGTGAGGAGAAAGTAAAGCCATGTTACTAACGAATGTTAACTGAAGGAGGTGTTGACACTATGACATTTTTTTTTAAATTTAAGATCGACAGATTAGCAAAGACAGAATGGACATTTTTCTGTGGATTGAACATTGAGTAATATTTATGACAAATGGCGTACATTTGTCATAAATATTACTCAATTTATCTCTTGGTTTTTAAATATTATTATGTTTATATAATAATTAAGTTATTTATTGATTTTGCGTAACGCTGTAAACCAAGCTGTTATTACTCAGATATACTGAACTATCATTTTGTCGCACAATAGTAAACGTTAAATTGTCATTTTTTTTTTGGTCTGTGCAAATATAAGTAAAATAAAATAGTTTATTTTTTAAATTAAACAAATACCTTTACAGTGGAAATCTCTAAAATAAAACATATATGTCGAAAAAAAGCTAAGAAACGACGTGTGTTCATTATAGTAAGATGTCGAATTCAATTTCATCATTATCATCAATATCATTAAAAGCTCCCAGTTCTCCATGTCCTGTCATTGGTCCACCTGGCTGGGGCGTTTAGTTTCAACTCTAAGACTCGTCTGATTTAAATAAAATTTAGACATACTTAATTAATTTTTCTTTCTCTCGAAAGTAAAAAGGCCTTCGTTCCATATTAAAATGAGCAAGCAATGTTATTTAAATTTTTGAATAATTTAAAAATGTCTTTATTATTATATGACCGAGCTTCAATTAAAGGAAAAAAATAAACGCGCATTGTTTTATATTAATATATATAAATAAATTAAATATACACTTTTAACTTTCAGAATTCGAGCTGCTATTGAGTTTTTTTTATTTAAAAACCCAATAACTGTTTATCGGTTTGACTGGGGATTTGAACCCAAGATATCTGGATCAACAACCTTATATAAATAGCCACTAGATCAACGAGGCACTCAGTAACTGAAAACCTACGAAACCAATATACGTAATATATAATATTATGTTTTGTTAAAAGTACGTAGGCACATACTTAATATTTTTAATTTCAATAGGTATTAAAATATATCTGTAGAATTACTAAAAAAATAGAAAAAATAAATAAAATCGATTAATTTTTTATATGTTTTTTACAGGTACGATTCAGGATATGTTGATACCTACTATCACACGGTACGGCCCCTTAAAGCTGTTTAATTTAAAAGAGTAAGTATGTTAAAATAACGAATCATATAGGGCTGATAAAAATGGTAAAATAACAATAACAAGAAGGTTTATTATGCTTTCGAAATTTTGTTAAGATGAGACCCCTAAGACATAAGCTCTGCAACGTCAGCTGATGCTTATAAGGAACTCTTATCTTGTAGAAGATTGGAAAGTGTAACAGTAAAGACAGGCGGAAATATATACAAATTGCTATAGCGATCGGTTGAAAATGGATGTGCTGGAGCGCCATCTGGCGGTACATTATAACAACGTAGATTATGTAAAAACTTTCTCAATGACAATATGTACTTGTCAACTTTTATGGTGATAGGTCTATCGGTGATGGCATCTCGAAGGCAGATGCGTAAATTGGTTATCTGATGATATGTGGTCACCACTACCTATATAATAGTGCCGTAAGAAATATTAGCCATTCCTTACATCGCCAATGCGCCGCTAACCTTAGGAGCTGAGATGTTATATCGCTAGTGCCTGTAGTTACACTGGCACACTCATCCTGCGAACTGGAACACAATTATACTAAGTATTGCTGTTTGGCTGTAGAATATTTGATGGGTTGTTCCTACGCAGGTGAGCTTGTACAACGACCTTATTATACCACCAAGGTTAAGATATATTATAATAGAAGTTGATTTTGAATATAACTTTTGAAATACTGCCTATTGTTAACCAATTCGAAAAGATATCCATTCGCTCACGTAAATTATAAATTAATGTAAAATTTTTGGAAGGTTTAAATCTTAATACGAATTAATCATTCGTATTCCATTCCGTATTGTTAGCAAGAAATATAGGACTAATACTGAAATGTATTTGTTAGATAACATATATGTAAATAGCAGAGCACAGTCGTATGCAGTTTTTACGTCAAATATTTCACTCCGTACAAGTTGAACAGAACTTGTTATCGCTTATTTGATAATGTCAACAGCTTGGAAATATTTTTCTATGACATAAAGTGAATTTATTATATTCATATTCATATTTAACGTACGTTTTTTACGGACAATATGAACCGAGATTCAAATGAATAGAACACGTTAATTTTAATCGAATATAGTTGGTTCAAATCTGGGCAAAGATCGAGGAAATCATTGTGAGAAAACCTGTGTGTTGGATGATATTCTGCTACAAGTTTGTCCACCAAATCACGCTTGACTGGCATTGTGGATTTCGCTTCAAATCTTTTCCTCAAAGGTGACGAGACTTTCACCCAGACCTTGAGTGAAGTGCAGACAAAGTTTTAAAATCAGATTTATATAAAACTAGCAGCCTGTTACTGTGCCACTCATGGGCTTAAAGCTTCGTTCCCTTTTGAGGAAAAGGCTTGGAGCTCATGCCATCACGCTTCTCCAATGCAGGTTCCTCACAATGGTTCACTTTCGAGTAATTAAGCACATGAAAATTCAGTGGTGCTCTGCTTCTGGTCTGGGTTTACCCGTGAGTATTAAAACTCATTGCGTGCGTCTTCTGTTAAGATTCACGCGTTTGCGTCACTGGGCCATCTCGGCTGATATTTGTAACTTTTTTTTCTTCGATACGTTTAGTCGTTAATATTTATCACAGTTTTCATAGGGAGGTGAGGTTTATCGAAAAAAAACTGAAAAACATAATTATATATTTTAAATTTCAACGCATGTACATTTAAATATTGTACATTTTTCGTTCTTTAGGTTTACCGACAAATTTTAACATTTCTATATCGATGACAGTTTCAAACTTATATACTACTAAAACTAAATGATTAGCTAATAACAATAGGTAAACACCGATCCACTACATATTTCTTTATATAAAAAGTATATAATATAATAAATAAATGCTTTGTAATATTTTTGTACAAAATACGTCGTTTTCGTCGTTTCTCAACGTTAAATATTTCACTTTGTACAAGTGGAGTAAGGAATTATTATCGCGTTTTTGATAACGTCACCAGCTCGCTGGAAAATATTGCCGCTATGCGTAGTTCCCATTTTCGTGCTTAGTAAATTCACGGACTGATGGTTTATATTTATTTACGTGTACATAAACGGTAGTAATATATCTTATCATAACGTCACATTCGTCTCTCTAGCTTTTCCTATATATTCTACTTTCGTATTCATTAGCATCATTCAGTTGCTAAAATTTAATCAGAAAAACGATGGTTATCACTATGCCACAGAATTAAAATTGACATTTCACGACAGCAGAACTAAATATTATTTATTTTAGTAAACGAATCCGATTGTTCTTCTGACAGTAGGTACATATACTCACAGCCCTGTATCACAGTTTCATAAGGTCCCAAATACATGGCATAAATATTATGATCACTTCAACATGCAATTTCAACTTCAAATTCTATAAATAAAACAAATAATATCATTTTGTAATTTAAAATTATACTTTGTTTTTGTATAAAGTAATCAGTGATTATTCTTTTCATTACTGTATACAAAATCATGTTACTAGTTCCTTTTTTTTCTTTACGTAGCCTTAAGTTCTAATATTTACTTCTATCTATAGAAGTGACGATTACCAATCAATAACGCAACACATTTGAAAATACTACGCTGTCAATTACTTTAATTTAATTACACGGTCCAACTTTGTTTTACGTAAACTAATTTCCGTGTAACATAAAAAAAAAAACACTTTTTTTATTTTTAATAGGTAGGTAACAGTTACGACTGGAAATAGTTCACATATCAATAATAAATGAAAACGACCTCCCATAGACATAGACGCTGTAAGAAATATTAACCACTCGCCTGTGTCCCTTATGCCTGCATTCCATTGATTTTGTAACAGCGCCAATATCAAAAACCGACTATATACCATCAGATGAGCCTTTGCCAGTCTACGTGTGAAAATAAAAAAAAAAAAAGTAGAAATTTATCATTTATTTACCAGTTTAAAAGAAATAAAATAACGAGTTATAAATCACTGTCAAAATTCTCTTAGCACGCCAGTGATATTATCAAATACACGATAGTATTTCTCACTTCAGCCGTACGACATGAAATGTTTGAAACGTACTTCTCTAAGGAATAACACATTTCTGAGCTGCAACATTGTACGTATAATGGCGTTGGCGACAAAATACTAAAATTTTGTGATATCTTTTCACGTTATATGTATGACCCATTTCAGTGCAAGTTGTTCAAAGTGTAAACAAAAGATTGTCGAAATAATTTCTTTGGAGTAAAACATATATTTTAGTTTTTATATTTAATATTGAAATGTCGATAGGTAAATATATCAACTGTTGTGAACGCCCACAACTTTTAGCACTAGGAAACATTAATCATTTCCTAATATTTTCAAAGTGCTGGTGGATCCTCGTGCCTGTGTGTTGCCTCATATTTAAAGGCTGATAAGTCAGCGGTATCCAAACTTTCTACAAGTCTTACCACCAAGTGTATTAAATATATAAAAATAAAGTTTGCACATTAATTTAATTTTGAAAACTACTACTAACTTAATCTAGTTAGAGATTACTTTAAGTAGAGTTAAGTATTGAATTGACTTTCATTCTAGAACAGTGTTAAATTCTGTGAATAATATAAAATAAGGTTTTTATTAGTAAAATTTGCATTGTACAAACGATAGCGTGATTCAGAATTGCTCGCAATATAACTAAACAATTCATAAATGTTTGTCATTTTTCACTTAAAAAAAAATTAAAATATTTGTACTCATTCAGTAATTTGTATATATCAATAACGTAGCCGTTATTAAAAACGTAAATATTCTTTATTTAAAATATGATATCATTAATAAAATTTTATTCATTTTTTTGGCTCACAAAATAAATTTGGAAGGGAAATTTCAAACGTTGGAGTGACTGAATTGATTTCTATTAAAAACTTGAGACTTAGGCTGTCTGTTCACGCATCGATATATTATGTATATTATAAAGAGTCAGTTAGGACATATTTAAGGAACGCTAATACGAATTTCTAACCATTAACGGCTGAAATTAAATCTAATCTAGATTTAAGGTATCACAATAAAATATTCATATATGTAAAACAAAATAATAATAACAAATTTAAAAAAATGTTTAAACGGCTTTTATTTCAAGGTGTCATTGGATGTGAATTATCATAGTGCATGATCACTTTACTTTATATAAATAACACATAGATCAAATTTAACGACGAAGTGTAACTATTTCATATGTAATGTTTGTTTTAAACTGTGTTCGTTCATGTGTATTATACACATAGTCTGACAGTATTTAAAAAGATAAATTCAGTCAGTATATGTAAATATATGTGTGTAAACTAAACTCGGTCTTTATTTTTATTTATTCGAGAAACTTCATACACTGGCAACTTTAACGTTGCTTCTCATATTTCTTGCTCTTAGATTTATTGCGAGCCGGTTTCACTGAACACACTGGTTAATGTCCTATGTCTATTTAACCGATTTTATAAAAGGAACATGGTTTTAATTCAACCGTTTTTTTTTATTGTATGCAATGCCGTGACTGAGTGAACTCTGAATAGATTTTGTTTTTGATTTTTATAAAATTTTTAGAAATTATTGAATCGCGGAAATATAGTCCTCGAGCCCACCTCGATGGTGAAAAAATTGACAGTTCGTAATTTGTTTTCTCTAAGTCTCTGCTTCATTTAAGTAACAGACTAGACGGTCTAAGTATGTTAAATAAATAAATTATAATGAGTGAATGAATGAATGAATACTTGAATTAAGAATGGAGTCAGCTCCAAAATAGTTTGGTATTGTAAATATTTAAACAACAATATAAATATAAGTTGAATTTTTCAATAAAGCGTAGAAAAATTCTAAAGTTAAAAATAATATCGATTTAAATATAATCTTATTAGATCATAACGTTTTTGTTTAATCTGATCAGATAGTTGTTTTTACCTTTTAATTGATAAAAAGAAAACATCATTTCAGGAAATTCCTTCGTTTCGATATTTATAACAAGTGTCAAATCTCATTGAAATTGTATCGCAGTACACAAAAATTGTTTCAGCAATTTAGAACGGCTTCAGTGAGCTTAATATATATATGTGCGTATCTCATCAAAGGTCACAAACGTATTCCTGAAATTATAGATATTATACGATTTGCTTGTATTTATCAATAGTACTAAAGTATATCTACTTTGTTCAATTCGGACGCACTAATTGGAAATTCCGCGTGTTCTTTGCAAATTAAGTCAAGTACAAAACACTGTTTAACACTAATAACTACTATGTTTTCATATCAAACAAATGTTATTACATTGTATATATAGTTGTAATTTTAGTTGTGCAAACACAAGTTGCTTTTTCTATTTTAAAATCGATGAAAAGATTATCCGTTATAACCTTTCCTGCTCTCCTTGTAAATAACTGTCGTCTTCGTAATTCTGTACTAAATAAATAAAGCGCTACGCTGAATACTTAAATATAATCACATCACTGAACTTATCATCAAGAATAATGATAAAACTTCTGTTGAAGCTTTTATTCTTATAACGATACAGCTGTATATGTCTCACTTCTGGGCTAGGGTACCTTGAAGGAGAAAGTTTGGAGCTTATTCCCCATCATCAAGATCCATCAATCCATCATTAACAAAAATGAATTTTCATGTCCTTAACATGACAATTCAGAGATGCTAGCCTGGGTTTGAACCTGTAAGCATCGATTAAGACGCGACGCTCTGACCACCGGGCCACCTCAAGTCCCTCTAATGATGTTACAATTGAGTTTGGGTAAAATTATTGGTGCTAATTGATTCGCGTGACGTCTGAATCACGAAGGGAGTTATTTCCCTCCACATCTGTTATATGTCTATATGATGGCAGAAAAATTAATTAAGTGAGCGTCTACAGCGGAAAGCTCCAATTTCTTTTGTTTCATTATTCATTTTCCCCGAGTATATCAGACGTTATCATAATTATCAACATATTGTTATAATTAAGATAAGCGGGCCAGTAACTTGGCTAGAGCCGAGATGGCCCAGTGGTTAGAACGCGTGCAACTTAACCGATGATTTCGGGTTCAAACCCAGGCAGGCACCACTGAATTTTCATGTGCTTAATTTGTGTTTATAATTCATCTCGTGCTCGGAGGTGAATGAAAACATCGTGAGGAAACCTGCATGTGTCTAATTTCAACGAAATTCTGCCACATGTGTATTCCACCAACCCGCATTGGAGCAGCGTGGTGGAATATGCTCCAAACCTTCTCCTCAAAGGGAGAGGAGGCCTTAGCCCAGCAGTGGGAAATTTACAGGCTGCTAATGTAAAATGTAAATGTAAAACTTGGCTAGTAATAAAACTGCGTCATTGTTTTATTTGCTGCCAGGCACTTGGAGATCATGGGGTTCTAATCCTGAGTCAAGTCAGTTAAAAATTATTGGATTTTTCAGACAGGATATTCTCGCTATCTCAGGGATAGGAAGTTGACTCTTGTGTGTCAGAAATCTTATAAAGCTGACACGACGGCGTCGAACTCGAGTTGTGTCGGTTTCTATCGGACTACGGGTACGCCAATATGCTTTCGAATACGTACACTACACTAAGTATAAGAATATAATTTTGTTAAAATTGTCATCATGAAGTGCAGTAATTTTTAAAACTCCTTCAGACGCACTAAATTCTAAAGATCGGACTTTTCTTGTCGGAAGTTTCTTGCCGGTTCTTCTCGGAAGAATCTACTTTCCGATTCGGTGGTAGCTTTACTTAAAATAGTTTGTTAAATGACGATTCAAAAGTGCTTGTAAAAGCCTACTTGAATAAAGTATATTTTGTTTTTGATTTTTATTTTGAAACAAAGCTCTTTTTAAAATGAGAATTAAAGTAAAGTTACTGTTTCGACTGTATATTAAAATATTAATTTATTTCTGACATAAAAGAATGAAGTCTGTGAACAGATGGGCTTGATATAAAAATAAAATCGATCTAAAATTAACTTGAAGGCACCACGACTTTTATATAAAAATAATACAGTCGTACTTATGCCGAATATTTCTTAACATAAATTATTTTCATGGACATTTTTTTTCCAATCAGTGACTACAACCAGCAGGTTGATTTTTTCATTTATTCTATTAATTATGAATTCTATGTCCATACCAAAAAAAAAAAACAAACTAATTCATCTTATTGAAATAACGGTCGTTCAAATGGGTCAATTGGATTAATTATTGAGTACGAGAACTATAGTGGCGCTAACTAGTGATAACCTTGGAAAAAATTATCTAGTTAAGCTATCACTTATTCTACTACAAAACAGTAATACTTGTGGCGGTTCAATTTTTAAGAGTGACCCGGTGTTATATCCTCAAGGGATAAAACATCGTAGTTCCCAATTTTAGTGGCGTATTTGCTATATAAGGAATAGTTAATAAATCTTAAAGTGCCAATGTATATCAGTAGTGTTGACCATAATTATATAGTATAAAACAAAGTCGCTAACGGCTGTCTGTCCCTATGTATGCTTAGATCTTTAAATTACACAAAGGATTTTGATGCGTTTTTTTTAAATAGATAGATTGATTTAAGAGAAGTTTATATGTATTATACATGCACAGTACAGTAGAAACTCTGATAATATTAGTTTCTGGAGTGATGTTGTAAATAAACACATTTTTTGCGCTTACATTGCAAACGCTGACTGAACCCTACGAAATCGATCAAAATAATGTACTACAATATTGTGCACCTTAAAAATTACTTCAAAAAAATCTGCAATGATATATTTCTATCTCTTAGGGATAACCCACAACAGCCATTTTGTATCCTTTACTTTTTACGAGAAATAATGGCTCATTTTCGAAGCGATTTTAAGCAATACAGCATTAATCCTTATCCAATTAAGTACCTTAAATACATTGTGCATTTAATATATATCTATACAGCTCTTTACAGCATGTAATTTACATGAATATTTTTGAAAATATTACAGGTTTAAAACGTAGAGACAATGCGTTTTGTGTTTAGTATCAGCATTGTACCCGTTCGAAGCCGGGGCGGGTCGCTATTATAAGGTAAGGTGATCAATGCCTGTCTGCTTCCCTTACAAATAAACTTAAATAAGTCATGAATATATATTTTGATTCCGGCTATGCATTCGCAAATTTAACAATATATTTTATGCATCGTATAATTATGGTAATAATGATGGAAACATAATTAAGTACGATATTGGTAAACGTGTATAAACATTTGCTTAATATCATTGATTAGTGATCAATTTGTCATTAATTAAGGCCCTGATTTTATAATGGGTGCGATACATAAATCAGATGTCGTAATATGCAATCTAATCATATATTTCACCTCAATTAAAATGGAATTCGAAAATGTTTAATGTAATTTTTAACGAGCATTGTATTTCACAACTATTAAAAAGAATCCACTTCTGAAGGAGTTGTTTTTACTTTACTCATTATAGTGAGCTCTCAAATCTGACCCATACGTCGTTAGAAATAGAATTAAATATATTATTATTAAGTTATATGGGGGTTATCTAAAGTGCAAAAACAGGGAAGGATTTTTATGGAGTCAGATAACTTACTCTTCTTTCGCGACAGTCAACTCCTAAACTTAATAACAAGAAAAAGACAATACAATAGCAATAAATCACTGATCAGCAAATGCAGCCAAGGATAAGGAAAAACCAATGTCCAGTAGAGAACAGCGATTGCTTGAATGATGAAATTGAAATCTAAAATAAAAATTATAAATCTAAAATATTCTATCACTTATAACAAATTAGGCTGTAAGCTCTCCCAACATTAATTTTAGATAATAATATTCTCATTGTAAATATTAAATTTATCAAAATTGTATTTTCGAAATTAACATTCGTCTAAATCAATTCATTCAATGTGAGCTCATTGAATCTACTTATCAGTGTATGAAATAAATTCAGAAATACGCGCCTAAATTAATAAGACTTAGTATCACATATCAAGTCAGTGAATATTTCAATGATTATAATATAATTTAAGTCAAACGTGCGAAGTTACTTCCAACATTTCAAACAATAATCCCTGCTTACAAACGTTATCTCGACCCTTGTTAAGCAATAATCTTACTTGTGTAATTCCGTATCTTTAGCACGCAACGTCTTGTGATATTGTTTCCATTGTAATACGACGTTTTTGATACGTCAAACTTGAAAAAAATATTTCGTCGGATATGTAATCGTCGAAAATCTTTAGTCATGATATTAATTTTTACTAAGCTTTGTGTGTGAAACCTCATCAATTCTACCTTTTAACGATTTGCTTGGCTATATTTCGATTCATAAATACAATGGATAAAATTTATAACATATATATATATATATATATAGATTGATTTAAGAGAAGTTTATATGAAGTATACATGCACAGTACAATAGAAACACTGATCATTTTAGAGGTTTCTGGAGTGATGTCGTAAATAAACACATTTTTTGCGCGTACATTGCAAACGCTGGCTGAACCCTACGAAATCGATCAAAATAATGTACTACGATATTGTACACCTTAAAAATTACTTCAAAAAATCTGCAATGATATAGTTCTATCTCTTAGGGATATTTATATTTATATATTATTTCTTCCCGTGGTAGGTGGTGCATTAAAGAAGTTATACCTTATCATATAAAATGTACTATTTACGTTAATAAAACCAACTGAAATGAACCATAAATCGTCTTAAAACAATGGAAACAGGTTTTGGTTTGGCTACAAAATGTCTTCTCTTTGAATAATTGAACAACTTTCAACACACCGATTTCTTACGTGTTAGTTGTGATTTAAACGCGTAAGCAATCTCTATTTACGTAGGAGATAAATGTTTGTTTATCAAAACATTTTATCAAATTTCTGATATTTTTTGCTTCGCCATTGTCTTACCTTTTATTAAATGATATATTAACCAAAAAAAAATTTGTCATCATCATATCAAACGAGTTAAAAGATTATAAATGGCGTTGTGACTCTAACACGTGCATTTTAACCGCATATTGCGAGTTCAAATATCCATTGAGTTGTAAATTTATAGTTTATTACGTTTTCAACAGTGAAGGACATCCTGTAGGAACTTGCGTGTGTCGCATAAAATTAAAGTATCATATTCGATAAACTTCTAGTCTCAGTGGGGCTTTTATTTTTTATCGAAATGTTGGTTAAATGACCACATTGGATAAAGTGGTCATAATTTACCATAAGCATTAAGATCAAAAACATATATCCTACAATCTAACGTTGCTTATAGGAAATTGACAATCGTAGATACCATAAATAACTACCAGAACTGTCATTGAAGAAGTGATTCTGTAGAAAATCCGTTGTTCAATTCTTCAATGCCTCACTTAAGTGTTGAACATATTTCACTCGTGGTCATTAAATAGGCCGAGAGATGGTTCTGATACACAAACATCAAAAACAAACATCGGACAAATGACGCGAGTCTTAAAGGGGGGATATTTCAAGAAAATAGCCCCTTGTTTTGACAAGTTTAGTTTCGCGAGTGTTCGTGGGCGGAAAAAATAACGCTTTTAGTTTTATTTACGTATTTTCGGACATTTTGTACCCTTGACGACACATATATCTTTATGGCCACTGTCAAGACAAACATGATTTATATGGCAATAGTCCAAAAGAAAAGAGATTTATACGCAGTGTTAATTTGTGTCGTGAAAATGTGTCATACAATAAAATAACCTAACCTAACCTTTTAAAACTGGAACATCCAGTATCGTTGTTATTGAACATGGTGTCTCGTCGAAAGGTACCACCCACACATCACATATTCTACTGCAGAATTGGTGTGTTCCAGTGTGAGTGAGCCAGTGTAAATAAGTGTAACTACATGCACAAGGAATATAACATCTTAGTTTCAAAGTGACTTGAGAGGAGCATTGTCAATGTAAGGGACGGTTTATATTTCTTACATTGCTAATGTAATGGCCCATATACCAATTTACTTACAATAAAGAATAAATAAAAAAATACTTTCACTTAAGTTTTAAGAAACTACTAATATATTTTAGTTTTTTTAACTTTGGTTCTAGGTTCAAATTCGCTCGCGTTTTATAGGTTTATCAGGTAGGCTTTAGATGTAAAAATTCTTGTCCTTCCTTTAAGTTCAAGTTTGCTCCATAACAAATTACATCAAATTCGGTTCAATGGCTTTGCCATGAAAAGCAACAGACAGACAGAGTTATTTTCGCATTTATAATATTAGATTAGGATTATTTGCAAACCCATTCTAACATTTTAAAAGTACCCTTATCATTTTGATAATAAAACATTTTCTTTGTCTTCGAAACGCGCACACTTGTTTGCTTTGCAAGGAAGTTTCGAAGAGTATTAACACGTTGACACTAGCCTTAAAGAAACAGTGTTTTCATAATTTCTACTTTTACATTATGTTTGATTTATAAACTTATTACAAAATGAGGAGTACAGATCAATAAACAACTTTGAGAGTACGTTGATTCGTACGTTATTCTTTATGAATTCGTGCAAAAATTGTATCTCGAATGTTGGCAAAGTTGATCGATCGATTGGAAGTAAAATTTAAGTCGATTTTCTTAAATGATAACTCAAATTATAGAATATTCATTCTGAGATGAAAGATACAGATAAACAAAACATTTAAATTTCAACCTGTAGGTATATATGTGTGCGTGTGCGTGTAAAGTTAATCGTTAATTTTGTATTTTAGATACATTGCAATATATCGTTTTAAAAGTCCTTTTGGAGTAACGAAAAATGTCAATATTTGTCATTTGTTTTATTGCAATTACGTGCAATAATAATGATAGCAGAATTCTGTTAGTGATTTTTATCTGTAAAAGGTACATAGATTAAGTATATAATATGATAAGTGAATGTAAATAAAGATAATATCTTCAAAGCATTCAATATATTATATTGATCAACCACTGTTTGTTGTGCATTCTATACTAGATGGAAATCGCATGAAATATGTAAATCTATGGATTGTTTGCCTTTTCTCCTATTGGAATAGGCTTTACAATACTATACTAATAAAGTTTAACTTTTGTTTGTTTTTCAAGAGACAACAACAACATACAACATTAACAGCCTGTTAATTTCCCACTGCTGGGCTAAGGCCTCCTCTCCCTTTAAGGAGAAGGTTTTGGAGCATATTCCACCACGCTGCTCCAATGCGGGTTGGTGGATACACATTTTTCATAATTTTGTTGAAATACGACACATGCAGGTTTCCTCACGATTATCCAGCTGATCCCATATTAAACAAGACTGAATCTAAAACAATGAATTTATACATTAAATATTTTGAATCGTCATTTTACAAGATCAAATTACTTTAACAAAGCTGGATTTTCGAACCTCCAGCTCAGAATATATAATGTGCTGAGAAGATTTGGAAAGAAGCTCAATAATTAGTCTTATCATCAATTATAGTACATGTCAATAAAACACAGGTAAATCATTGTTTATTCTTCAAGAAAATTAACAAAAATATCTGCTTTATATTTATTAAGTCTATCAAATTTCTATTTTAAACAATGTTTAAGATCACATATATCCTGTTACTCGAATGAGATTTAAAAAAACAATCACATCCACCCAGTAAATTTAAGAAATCTCTGTCTGGAAAATCTGTCTCCCGATTCCTACAGCTGTAAAATAATATATGTCAGGAAAACCGAATCAGAAAATCGGAATTGGACCCGTCTACCGAAAAATATAAAGCCAATTACTAAGCAAGAGTGACTCTGTCTCCTCATGTTCTATTTCAGCCGTAAAAATCTGAATTTGTGTTAATATTTAATCTCCCGTAAGGCTCCTTAAAATTTGCTTTTATGTTACAATGCGTTAAAGGGATTTATTTTTGCAATCCTGTTTTCATAGACGACGACGATTTCTCTCCTTTATTTTGTATTCAAAATCGAAATCTTCCTTCAATATACAACATAAGCCCAAGTTTGAAAAATGAACGGTTTTATAAAACTCAGCGAGATAATATATTTACCTTTCAAAAATTTATATTAAGATTCTTTTTTTATCTGAACAGACTACAGACTAGAGATGTGCGTGATAAAATATCGGTAAAAAGTTGTTTAGTATTTTAATACAAATATAATCTGACGTAATTTTTTAAGATCATAATAGCTGAACATATTGAGGTTTAATAATTTATTTTTTTATTTTTCGTATATGGCAATCTTCATAATATTACCACGTATGTATTTATATTGAATATTTAAGTTGTTTAAGTGTTGCAAGCAGTATTATTACAAACTTTCACTAAACTTGCATAACATATATACATGTAATAAAATTTGAAAATTGAACAGTAAATAAATAATAATTCCCCAATTCGCATTTGATAGGAGTACCTTTTTTCCGCCCTCTGAAATTAATTCTTAGTTAAATCGTAACAATTTAGTAAATTAAAATGAAGAATGCTCTTTAATTTTCTGTACATCTACGGCTCTTCAAAATGAGACCATAACCATTTTTTTATGTGCAGCCATCGTCCCATAATCACTGGGACAAAAATCGGCTTACGCTATTAATATATAAGATATGTAACCAATATTTTATTATATGTGATCTAAGGAATGGTTAATATTTCTTACGGAACCAATGTATATGTTCGTTGGTTGGTGGTGACGACTTATCTATAGACTAATTTGCGAGTCTGCCTACCTATTTTTAATAAACAAAACGACTTATAAAATATGTAGACTATATTGTCTACGTCAATTAAAATCTGATCAAATACATTATTTTAATTGACGTATTGCTAATAAAAATGGAACACGAATAATTTACAAGAAAGTATAATACATAGAGCCTCTAAGTACAAAATGGCACTGTAACGCATACCATTTCTTGGCACTCCTCCCCGAATTCACCCTCTTGGCCCATTTTCCTACACTTTATCGCGACTGAAAAATTTCGGTGGAGGCAATTTACACTCACTAACGATATTTTAATTAATTTCGTTTGAATGTTAAAAATATACTCAAATACATTACCGTCTGTTTTGTTAAAATATATTCGGTATTTTCTTAATAAGTCATTTCATACATTTGCTTCGTAATTTCGCTTTGTCACATTCCGAAAAACATTTGTATTACAAGAATAGTTACGTATATGTGTGACTGTTTGTCTATCACTTTATTGCCAAGTAATATATACTAATGTTATAAATGCAAAAGTAGCTCTGTTTGTCTTTGTGTTACGCTGTGGCGACTAAAGTCATTGAACCGATTTCGATGAAATTTGTTATAAATTAACTTGGAAAAATTAGATTTTTTTCTATGTACAATTATTTATATATAACAATTTCAACAATTAGTATCAAGGTTTCTGTAAGAATATAGTTGAATACCGAATCACCATTAGAAGTTTTTTAACATTTTTAACAAAATCGAGTTTCGATTTCCAACCGAATAGCTCTGTTGATTAATGTGATTTTAATGGATTTTTCGTGTAGAAGTCGATTAATTTTTGGATTGGGATATATCCTTGTATCATATACTATGTATAATATATATATTAATTGACACAAATTAGTCAGGTAACAATTAGTAAAATAAAGTAACACCTGTAATGTCCCACTGCTAAGTTAAGGCCTCGTTGTTTCGGAGAAGGATTCGACCATATTCCATCACGCTACACCAATGCGGATTGGTGATTAGAATTGTTTGGTGGTATCTGTATTATAATCACTAATGATTTTTTTGGTCTTGTTTGGTTACTAATTATCAGTACAGAACCATCCGGAATATATACTCTAACATAACCTTCTGGCTTGTTGTTAAATATTATACATCTATACTAACATAAATGCAAAAATAACTCTGCTGTTACCTCTTCACAATAACATGCGTGAACCGATTTAGATGAAAGTCAGTATGGAAATATTTTGAGTCCCAGGAAAGGATATGGGTATTTTTTTTTAATTCACTCCTCGAGGGGTAAAATGGGAGGAACGGTTTATATGCTATAGGAAAAGTTCGCGTGTAAAGTTACAGGTTCATTTAGTATTAAATAAAGTAAATGAGATTTAAACATAGATAATTTTGCAACTTTTTACTAATATGATATATTCCTAACAGTTTTCTCATAATATTGTGAAATTAACCATTTGAAAATTCATTAGCTCTCGCCTAGGTTTTAAATCGTCGATTAAGATTAGCTTGTTCTAAAAATTAGGCTATGTCATCGATCGAACGTCAAAATTTCAATTGATATTTTAACAAAAATATCATTCATTTGAAAATGAACTCGAAAAGACTGTTTGACGCATACGTGAGGAATATTGTCAAAGCATTCAATAAATATTAAATTTCCAGGATTATATAGATACTGTATAATATTTTCGTGTTACCTGAATTTGTGATTGCAATCTTTTATTCATGACGGCAAATTGACTGCGTATAATTTGTCATTTTTCTCGTATTTTGTAACGGACTATACTATACTATTTACATATATACGTGAGAATGAATTATTGTTATTTTAATACTTTTTTTTCAGTATAAGCCGTCCGTAGACCCAGTTAACCACATATTAAAAATTAATCAAAATTGGTCGAGTTGTTTTGGAGAGGTTACATACATACATACATATATATATATATATATAGGAACATAAAAACATACATACAAATAAATTCATGAGATTGCATAGTAAATGTATACATATACATGGAATAATAAAGGATATTTAAAGGAATGACATTATATTAAGCTTACTCTTTTTCATACGTTTTCGGTGAAATCGTTCGTGTATTCAAGGATATGTTCGTGTATTGCCGAAGAAAATGACGTGCCACTTTTTGAGGAAAAATCTCGGCGCCAGCTTTTTTCCATACAAAATTCTATAGATTTTAGGTTGACCCGCGCCGAATGTCATACTCGTTGCGGAGCATATATAGGGGTATGATGCTTGACAGCTCGGTTCAAACTGGACGCGTGGAGTGATGCGCTCGCCGCATCGGCCGCGTGCAATAATGCATATCAAATTACATAATTAGAAATGATACTAGGCGGTGCAGCTGTGCGGGTTATACTGCGAGGCTGCTAGCTATGGTTGATTATTCTGAAATATGGGAGTTGCGCAGATCCGTGTGTCGGTGTAGTGCCTACTCATATATCAATGGTGGATGCATGGCAAAATATAATTATAATGAGAATGTGCCTCGTGCACTTTACCTATAAATAATACAAATTATTATTGCAAATGACGGTATGGCAGGCCGTCATATGAATGAGTGTTCTCGATGAGACATCATATTTATTATACAAAAGCCATATAAAGAAAGTCGGGGTTTACCTCGTATAAAGTATAATAATGAAATTAATGTGATATAGAAACAATTTGATGGTAGCCGACTTGCGAGAATATTTAATTAAAAATACGTATGTACTGGGCGATACATACTGAAGGTAGAGGGTTACCTCGATGACTATTAATTATGAAATTTAAATCAAGTATATTAACAAATAGCAATAAGGCTATAAATAATGATTGAACTTCTTTCAATAATAATTAATTTGTTTAAAATAGCTAAACATATTGCTTGTCAACTTTGTCTTCCATGTTGCAGATTCTTGTGAACCGTAAGCGAAGCAAGTTGTAGCGATATTATATTGTAAAACTGTGACGATCGACGGATGCAAGTCCGTATAGCGGTCGAAATCAACACTCTTCGTGTAAAACTGTGTCGATCGGTGGATTCTTGATGATTCGACGCGTGGTCTGAGACTGTGTGGATTGACCGAGAGTCACTGCATTAGTGTCCCTTGTGGCGATGTCGTCTTGAATTTGCTTAGGTGATGCAGTTGCGAGGTTTGAGGTTACTGTATAACGTCTTTGGCGATATGGTAGTGTCCCTCACTCTGTCTTACCGGGTTGCTAGAGTAGTGTATGTACTATGTGGTACTGAGCTATGGCTGGTTGACGTTACGATGTCGTTATTGATGTCTCTCATCAATCGGTAGTACCAGAATCACGACCGAATGTTGCAGGGCGTTGCGGAGGCTGAAATAATGCTGAAGTGATACGTTCATGCAGTGAAGGACCCAAATAATGGATTTCATCCAGGCTGGCAACTATGTATGGCGCACTAATCGCTTTATACGAGAAGTGTCGTTTGTAGCAAAATGTTCGTCCTTTTAGGGACGCCTTCTTAGCTCAGTGTTAAAGATATTATAAGAGACATTGTAGTAGGGCACCTAGTTTATATGGTTGGAATCTACAGTTGATGGCGGGCGCGAGTAGCAGCGACATCCTTCAGCTACTCGTAAGAGGTGTTAAAGGAAATGGGACCGGTATCTCATACATTCGATTATTATTATTAAAATAATTAAACAAAATATTTATATTAAAAAAGCATTTAAAAGATAAACCTGGTTTTATTTGACTCCTCTATAGTCCATTGAACTTATAATCTCTAACGCTCTAAAAGAACACGGTTATTACACAAAATCAAAGTTATATGGATCCTAACTAACTAGACGAAATCACGAGCCAAACCGGTATTTAAAATATTTAAATATTAGACATATAAACGTAAAATTATATTTTAACTAAGATAGGAAGGGAATAGTCACAATTTGCTTTGAATTTCACACCAAAATTATATATATTTTTAGTATAATACATTCCGTTATATTACCTATCTCTATTTATAATGGGAGATTCAAGATGGCGTAGTTACACGACGTAAATCTGACCAAAAGAAAGGCTCATAACTGGTTTAGTTTCATGTGCTTAATTTTTAATTATAATTCATCCCGTGAAGGAAAAATTCGGTAGGAAACGCACTTGTGCCGAATAGAATCTTCCACATATATGTATATCTATCAACCCACATTAGAGTGTCATGGTCGCTGCGTGACCCGCAAAGTTTCAAACCTTCTTAAAGGAGACCCTTTGCCCAGTTGTGGGAAATTTACGGGCTGTTAGCTATGTTTGGTTTTATACTTTAATATAACAGTCATAAAATCATGTAATTATAAACATATTAGATACAATATAATAATGAAAAATCTTCTACATATATAAAAGCGAAATACCACGAAATCTCAGAAACTATAACACCTAGAAACTCGAAATTTGTCAGGTAGATTCCTTATAGGGCGTAGACATTTACGGATACGGATTTTACGAAACTCCACCTCTAAGGGGGTAAAACGGGGTTTAGAAGTTTGTGTTTCATAAATTTAGCGTGTGTAAAATCTATCCTCAGCAATGATTGTTTTTTTTTACTATAAAGAATCGAATTGTCACATCACAATTAAATCTCGAATATTTAAATTTAAGTTTAACATAATTTAAGCTTGTAAAATGCTCGTTACTATGACGTAATTTTATTACGACGAACTTATAAAATGCTTACTTGAATTAAGTATATTGTTATGGTTTTAGACTATGAAGCCGTAATATATGGATAGTATGTATAGCATCAACAATGTTTCTGGAGCAAATCAAACATTTAAAATGGTAGTTTTTTTTTTTTTTAATCTTTAATGGAATAGGCGTATGTCTTCCATCTCACCTGATGGAAAGTGTAGATGAAGACGAAGGTGGTGCACGCCCATCCAAAAGTAACCAGTTCACTCTACTCTTAAAGGCTACAGAGTTCAACTCATCAGGAAAAATAGACCCAGGCAAGTCGTTCCAAATTTTGATGACTCTCACCAAAAACGAGCTGTCAAACCGTTTAGTTCGAATTTTGGGTATGTCAACAACGTATGGATAAAACTTTTGCCTGCGCCTAGTAGTCCGATAACACACACTTTCGAAAGTGGGTGTTAAATCGAAGCTACTCTTTTTCGTGGAGAAAAGACACGCCTGTGTTTTGGAAGGGTTGAACTGGACAAAATTGGCGTCACCCCAATCGGACACCCACTGCAATGTCACATTCACTCGTTCAATCTTGTACTCTCTCAAGGACCGTATTTCCTCTGGAATAGCTCGCGAGTTGGACACGTACCTCTCAATTACGGTGCTGTCATCGGCGTAGCTAATAATACCTGTAATTAATATCTGTAATTGACTGGATCTGCACGGCTTCTTTTTTTGGGAATAGGATGAACATTAGTAAGCTTATATCTCGGAACTTTATCAGTTTCTAGAGAGAGTTGGTATAGACGAGTCAGAACAGGAGACAACTCGGGTGCACAACACTTCAGTACCACTGCTGGAATACCATCAGGATCACTGGCCTTATTAACATCCAGGTTCAGCAAACATTTAAGTACCTCTTTTTGGTGGATTTTAATGGCGCTTATTTTAGGGCCAAACGGAGGTAACTGAGGTGGACACTTACCGTTGCTTTTCCAGACGAGAATACTTTGCGAAGAGATTGGCAAATAAATTTGCCTTCTCCTTAGCGCTGTGGGCCAGGGATCCGTCAGGTTTGTGCAGAGGAGGCAGCGAAGAGCGACAGAAGTTTTTCTCAACCGACTTGGCGAGGTTCCAGAAAGCTTTTCTTATCGCTTTTTAACAGGATTTAGTAGCTGCGTTGTATGTTTTCTTTTTTGCCTGGATATCCAAGGCTTTGTTTTTACGAGCGTCAGCCCAGGACAAATAGGCTTCATGCTTACGCTTTTCAGTTAAGAGGCGTGGATGAGCTGAGAGAGGCCACAAGATATTGCAAATTTGTAGATCTCTCTTCCAGCGTGGTCAGTGTCACTATACGGGTACAGCCACTCCGTATGGTGTGCATTAAAGTCCACAAGAAACACCAACTGCGCAGATGGAAAGCGTCGATGGACCGAATCTGCAGCTTCACTTAGATGGTTAAAAAGCCTAGTCGTCTCCTGGTCCCCGCTTTGCGAACGGTAGACACTGGCGTAAACTATTTGATCAAGGCCAGTATTCACAGGAACCCATAAAACAGAAAAGGTCAGGAACCTCCAAGTTACGAAGACGCTGATAGCAGATCACGTCCCTGATGTGCGTATACACCTGCATGGGCACGGAATTGGGTCCCTGGATAGTGCAGGTATGTTAGATCGGACGGGTTACAGATCTGCGTCTCCGTTAGAAAGAGTAAGTGAGGTCTCTCAGTCTCGAGATGGTGACGGACATAATTGAGATTTCAGTGCAATCCTCGGATATTAGAGAAATGCACTTTAAGTTTATCTCAAATTGTTATGCTACAAATGTTATTTTATTGATTTTTATTACTTAAAAGAAATTGCCATTATTAAAAGACCTTTAGATATATAGTCCATATTTATATTGTAAAAATCTGCGCTCGTACAAGCGTTTATTTTCTATTTCGTTCTCGTTTCGTCGTTGTATTTAATGTTTCGTTTTTGTCAATTTAAAATGTTTCTAATATTTGCAATTTAAAAATTACTATCATAGTTTAGCAAACATATTCAAGTGTCTTGCCTTTGAATCAACATTTTACAATTAATTCAAAGCAAATAAAATTAATATATAGGTATATTTTGAGATTAAAATATACTCGTATATATTAATTATATTTGTTGTAGTTGGAGCGCACAGAACGAAAGTGAATACAAAGTGAGAAACGGATGCAAATTCTCGGTAGTACAAAACGACAAGTCTTTTAATTGTTTATTAGTATACACAATATAATATTCCATTGATTCCACGTGCGTTTTGCTTTATAATCTATCAATTAAATTACTAAAAAACTATAAAAAATACATTTGTCTGTCGATTTCTCATTGAAATGTATAATAATTTTCTCAATACAATACAAACGACTTTTAAATGGTAAGATAATTTATAACTTGTATCTATTTTTGATTCATTATTATATTATCTCCCTAAGTGTTATTACTACAATAGGATTTGATTTTATGAAAAATACTTCAACCAGGTACGCTCATATGTGCGTTGTTACGATCAAATTTATTAGATAAATTTGTTTATCAAACATCAATCCATCAATCAATAACGATAATGATTACATTTTTTCACATTTTCCTCGACAATATTTTGACGACACAATACGCCTGACATACTACATTTTTTTCTTATTTTTGCTCATTACGAGATGAAACGCAAAAAAAGGATAGTACTAACGCCCGTGAGTTCTATTTCTTCGGCCTGTTTAAAATAATTTTTAATTGCATGCAAATGTAACAATACAATATTTTTTTTTTTATTAAAAAACTCGCTCACTAATTTAAGTACCTATTCGAAATTTAAATTTTTAATAAAATAAACATTTTGTCTATTTCGAGTGAATTGACAATTAATAGGCAGTTTTGATAGGAACTATTCACCTTGTAGTTTTCGCATCATCCTGTGCACGCCATTCGTAAAAATTCACTCTCAAAATAAGTATAACTTCAAAAAATATTAATTGCAATTTTACATACCACATAATTTGTTGACGTATCTCCTGTTTCTAAAATTAATACTGAATGCTCATTGGTCGACTATTGCGTCGCCGGTAGCAATCGACCACTGGATATTCTGATAAAGGTCAAATTAATTAATCTGACTTTGACCGGTGTTGCAGAAACTGTAGTATATTGTATGATATAAAGACAATGACACAGACATATACGATAGACTAAGTTCACAAACAAACTAGATCAATCATAAAATCTCTCAAATATTTTGATACGTTTGTTTGACAAAGGCGTCAAAATAAAGCTACAAGGTAACAGATATTTTGACCAAACAATTTTTAAAGAGTGCTAAAAAAATAGATGGTTCAGTGGTGAGGTTCCAGACTAAGAAAAAACTGTTAAATTTTCTGATTGTAATTCACCAATCATTTCGGGCTTATTGTTAAAGGTATACATCGTAAACAAGTTTGCATGTGTGGGATTAAAATCTGTGTATCCACAAACAAACATTGAAAAAATGATATCCAAACCTTTTACTCAAAAAGAGAGGAACCCTTAGCGTAGCAGTGAAATATTTACAATTTTTTTTTTTATTTTAACAATTATTGTTAATAATATCATTCTGACCATATCAAAGATAATTAAAAAATGTTAAAATAGTTATAATTTATTCAAGTAGGTTCATTTAAGTACTTAAATGTATCAGTATGTTATTGACATCTGATTTTCGGTCATGTCACATCACAATGGACAGTGCTGCCACTGTGAAACGTGAAGTTCGCAAGAGTCAACTTCAGGGATACGTTAGCTGAATCTGATTACTTCGGAAAAGTGCTGTGAACAGTGAACTCTTATTTATATTACCATAGTTTGCTATAATAAATAATAGCTATAAGTGCAACTTGTTTTATATTCTGTTTAGTCTAATAAGTACATAAGTTATCACGGAATGTAGATTATATCGAGAAGAACCAGCATGACACTCAGTAGTTACTGGTTTTCATTTCAATGTAATCACTGTGTCCACATATTAATGTTATGATTTACAGTTAAATAACTTCATGAAGGAAAATCAACCTCTTTTTAATGAATACGAACCTTAAATTTATTTATTGATAAATGTAAAGCGATTTGTATCTGTGAATGAATTTAATTGATTTGCGATGCAGAAAGTTAATAAGTGAAGTGCTTTTATTAACATTTAATGGACTGGAACTGTTATTGAAAAAACTGTGTATTGCAACAATTCATAAGATTTCTAAAGATAATTTAGGTCTTTATTTTAAAAAGCTTTAAATACATTTCATAGAAAGAAAACTTTTTCGTTATAATAACTGAATAGTTATTGTCGAATGACTGAATAATTTGCTTTCTTCAGTCTGGGTAGGTACCACCCACCTCGTCGTATATTCTACCGCCAAGCGGCAATACTTAGTATTATTGCGTTTAAGTATGTAGGATGTTAGAGCTAATTTAACTTCAGGCATAGGTTGGCGTAACATCTTAGTTCCCAATGTAGCACATTATCAATAGCAATTGGAGGTTGGTGACCAATAACCCTCATTTGGTCAAAATCAAATCGGCCAACGTTTTGACAAAATAATACTACACATTTTAGAGCTATTCACTAGCATCACTTCACTTCACTTCAGACAATAAATAAGTTTCTTATAGCGAATGCGGTAAACGAGCAGAGGGCTTATAAAGCTGATTAAATAATAGTATTCATATTAGTATTTTGCTGTGAAACATCTAATGGTACCTCGGAGTTAATTAATTCATATGCCCCGATGGAAATCAGCTTGATGCTATCTTCTACGCCATCACCTGTCTGTCTACTCTTCTACTTGTTCATGACACGTAATCTACATCAGATTTATATACATAAATAATTGCATTATATTATTTTAATAATAGGATAAATAAATTTATTTATTATTAAATATTGCTTAAAATACAAATACTGCCGTCCAGCGTCCGCATAATTTCAGTACCTGCTGAAGTTTAGTTTCTAATTTCTCATGCATGGTAATGAATTTGTTCTCCATAAATATCGTTGCATATATAATATAATACGAGGTACATCTAATTCCAACTTAATATATTAGTAACCTATATCTAAATCAAGTGAAAATCAATTGCTTATTAGACTTCCTACAAAGGGTCTTAATTACGTTCTCCGTAGCTGAGATTTTACCTTTGGTAGAATTGACAGCGTGTTTAGTTGAAGCATGAATACTGGGACAATTATACTAACAATTGAATTGATAAAATTAGTCGAGCGTTTTGGAATGCATTGGAATAGAATTGGGTATTTTTACAGTTATAGATTAGTAGAATATCGCTCAGTTTTAAATTTTAACCTGTCTCGTTATGACGATCGTCATTGATGTCTCTGAACTATAATATTATAAATTCGAAAGGTACGAACAAAGATTTTACTTATTTAGCGCACACATTTTCGCACTAAAATAAATCCAGTGTAGTCGGCCAGTCTTCTTTGAACATGGCTACTGTAAAGGAATCGGTCAGGAGGATTTAAGCAATGAAATACATAAATTAGACGTCAACTATAAAATAGAAACATGAGAATATTTCTTAGCATCTAATCAAAAGCGATTAAACGATACAAAATTTATCAAGGGGAAATAGTCTACTAATAATGCGAAGGAATTCCCATATAACAAGGAAAGCCGGAAGTTTGCTGATTTAAGACGCTTAGAATAGCTTTATTCTACGGATTTCTTGCGAGGTTCGTTATTATGTTGTGCTAAGTTTCCTTTGTACGTTTCGATGGATTTGAAGATTTTGAAACTTCATTAATAAGTGTGCAACTAATTTGCTTTACCAGGCATTAGCGGGTTTTTTTTAATTTGCCTATAAAATATATATATGTACTCGGTGGTATGGCTTTGTGCAAGCCCGTCTGGTACTACTACAACTACCCACTCATCAGATATACTACCGCAAAACTCAGTATTGTTGTGATCGGTTTGAACCGTGAGTGAGCCAGTGTAACTACAGGTACACGGGACATAACATCTTAATTGTAATATATGAGGAATGGTTATTATTTCTTACAGTGCCAATTTATGTGGACGGCGGTAACTATTAACACACGCCCTATAACATAAAAAATCATATTGACTACGATGATATTATGATTATATAATGACGACCTCCGTTGTCGAGTTGTGTGTACACCGGTTTTCATGGGTACGACGATGTAGAAAAAGTTCATTAGTTTTATACGTTGTCTTGGGTCTTTTTGTATGTGGTACCGTCGTCACTTCTGATTTTCCATAACACAAGTGCTTTAGCTACTTACATTGGGATCAGAGTAATGTATGTGATGTTTTCCAATATTTTTCACATAGGACATATAAATGTAATTGTATATTAACTATGTATTTACTTTGAGAATGAATAGTTATTTCAAAGGGCAAAACAGAAAAGCTTAACATTTATTTTGCTGAGAAGTAATTATGCATAACATATAAAAGTTACCTGAGAACCGCAACAAAATTAGTAGTTCACAATAAATTAACAAACAAACGGACAGAAGATAAACCTGACTTTGATTTATATATCTTACAGATTCATTAGAGTATTACGGACTGACCTTACCTTACTCGATTAACATAGTAAGCACCCTTTAAAATGCCACTTAGGCAAATCTGCCTCTCCCTCCACTGGAAAAAGGTGAGGGCTAAGAGTTTACTACCCCATATTTCAAACATCCATAATAGTACAAGATGCCTGATGAACACTAATTAATCACGTCAAAATTATTTTATGATTGTCCATAATTAAACTCAGAAAATTTATAATATTTTTAAATACGGATTGTTTTTGGTAGACCAGTAAATACATCAGCTTAGATTAAACAAATAAAATCGCTCGTGTTGATTTCACGCTTCAATTTCATGCCACGTTGAAGAAACAGGAAAAAAATACAGAGAAATTACATTATCATACGCAAATCGGTTTCATGGCATGTTGTCAGACGCATTCCGGGATAATATATCACGTGCCTACATCGTACCTGAGTTTTTATTGGGCTGACGTTCCATTAGACCATAGATAGGTTTCGACGGATAAGCAGATTATCATGTATTGATTCTCCTAAATTTCGTAATGTTGTGATTATTTTCTTCTGAGTTTTGGATTATGTGACGTTTTGTGGAAATGTATTTGATGAAGACTCATTTTATGTATGTTAATTTCGAATATGTTGCAAAAAAATCCCTGAACATAATAAATTATAATTAATGTTACTATTGTTATTTTTTATCATCATTAGATCGGAACTGTTCAAAGGTACCAATATTGTAAGGACAAACTAGGTTACGTGAGATTCCTACCCACTAAAAGAACTGCGATGTTTGTTGCGGCTTCAAATTCTGTCTCATCAGTGTCTTGCTTTATAGGAGTTTTTCTAAAATTATAAAAGTAAGTCAACCAACACCAAAACTCTTTGGAATTAAATGCTTCTGTTGGTTATTTTGTTTTCAGACATCATGCATATAAGTGTGTCTAAGCTTATCTACCTCTAAAAGTTTTTACTGCGCTATATACTTAGTCGATATGCACATAGCCTTGTTGATGAGACTAATGGTTAGAAGATATGCATCTAAGTAATAATAATAGGTGCAAACCCAGGCTAGCGCCACTGAATTTCTATATCCTTTAACTGTACTATAAAGATATCATTTCATGCTCCACGCACCTACCCACGTAGTAGTAGCGTAGGGGTATAAGCTTCAAAATTTTATTCTAAGAGAGTATGGAGGTGTTAGTCCAGTAATGGGATATTTAAAGGCTATATGTAGCTGTTAATGGTGGAGAAAAAAGTTAGATTCACGAAACAAGAAAATTGCCAAGTTATTAACATAAATAATACTCCTGGTGTCTGTGAGACCGCGATTAAGTAGTTAAGGGTTAACACCGAAATTTCTCTTGGCTCTTACGTTACCTCTATTATACTCTGCCGGAAAGCATACAACCAACACCCCCTTGTTCTAAATTTAGTTTAATTGTTCGAACAACGTTCAGTTGAATGTTGCTTTGACAGTTGCCAAAGCATTTGACAATACTCGTATATTAAAGTTATATCAACATAGTTTGTTTTGTGTATTTATTATAAGGAAATTGATTTATGAAAAAATACACTTAATGTATAAAATATATGAAATTAATCAAATCATTTCAAGTAGTCTCTTGCGAATACTTTTGAAACGTCTATAATTAAATTTAATTTATATTCATTTTTAGCATATTCATTATATAATACACCAATAATCTACAATTATACTAAATACATTTGATTAATTATAAGAATAGTTATATATTATAATAATAATCAATTGGTTCGCGTAACAACGGTATTCTATGTTGTATATAAAAGCGTATGTATAAAATATGTATGTATATAAAAGCGAAATACCACTTGCTGATCAATCACGAAATCTCAGAAACTATAATACTTACAAACATGAAATTTGACAGGTAGGTTCCTTATAGGGTATAGAAATTTGCTAAGAACTGATTTTACGAAACTCCACCGCTACGGGTACCCTAATTGGGATAAATGGGGGTTGAAAAATGGTGTTTCATAATTATTTTTTTAATATGATCACTTGGTCTCTGTCCGAATCAATTTCACCTCAAACCATAGCTGTGACAGCAGAATCCCTTTCCCTGTATTTTCATCTACGTAGTATAGTTAAAAGGTCAAGCTACAGTAAGTATGCAGTTTTCCAAACAAACGTTAAAAGTAAAACTTAAACATTAAAAATTAAAAAGCATTCTAAGTCGTCTGCTAATATTTGATGCGTACTAAAATATCTATCACAAGTCGTGTAGCATGAAGAGACTACACGGCTTAACCACAATGACGATTAATTCGCTTACGAAGAATTGATTATAATGGATACATCTATTTCTTCCTTAATTCAAATGTGTACAACGTACATACATCGTATTTATCTCGTTTTTAAACATTGCTCGTAATAATAATGTATGTTAAAAATATGTATTCATCTGTTTTTGTATGTGCCTTAAGAATAAATTAAGTTGATAATTTATTCTGGTTATAATATTAATATGACATGTTTATGTTGTCTGCAAAAAAAAAAACAAAATTAAACAAGGAAAATTCCAAGAAGAATTATTTTAGTAATACAGCGTTATGCTTTCTTTCCGATACAAAATATATATATATATATATATATATATATATATATATAAAATATATATAGATGATAATATAATTTAATTTTGGAGACTTATGTTATATGACACTTATAGCACAATAATATATTTTAGTGTACATGCGTGAGCGCAAAAACAGGTGCACTCTAATCCATCACTCTCCTTGTCGGTTGGGAAAAACAGGAGCACTCTAATCTTACTCTCCTTGTCCGATGGGACGGCAAAGCTTACACGACCGGAAACCGCTTTAAGACGAGCTTCTCAAGGCACGGGATTGTAAACACTTCAACCAACTTCCAGTCTCCGGGCTGTTAGTAAAAAGGACCTCAGGATCTGCGACCTCATATCTAGTCATTAGACCAACGAGGCAGTTAGATAAAACATACAGATGAACGTAACACATTTATTTAATCGATTAAATTATTTATTCTTAAGTTCGTCGCTGTTTTTTTATACGAGACAACATATGGAATAAAATTACACTGTTTTTCTACAGCATTGTGAGTGTCATTTTTCAAGACTCAAGGGACGGAAATGTTTGTTTTTGATTAAACCAATGTTCTTTCCGTTCACTGCTTTGTTCGTACCTGGAAAATTATTAAAATGAGAAACAATTGGTAATACTTAAATAAAATATTTATGTTAGTATCATTAACAGCCTGTAAATTTCCCACTGCTGGGCTAAGGCCTCCTCCCCCTTTGAGGAGCAGGTTTGGAACATATTCCACCACGGTGCTCCAATGCAGGTTCGTGGAATACACATGTGGCAGAATTTCGTTGAAATTAGACACATTCAGGTTTCCTCACGATGTTTTCTTCACCGCCGAGCGCGAGATGAATTATAAACACAAATTAAGCACATGAAATTTCAGTGGTGCTTGCCTGGGTTTGAACCCGCAATCATCGGTTAAGATGCACGCGTTCTAACCGCTGGGCCATCTCGGCTCTTATATGTCTGTATAGTTTTTTTATATATGTATATTTGTAATAACTTCCTGTCCTGGCTTAAATACGACGCAAACGTAAAACTTACTCAAAGTAACTCCTAACCTAACCCCTCTCACTTGCCCGTTTAAAGATAAAATTTCTTTGTGGATGCTTACGTAATGATCTATATTTAAAATTTCAGCTTTCTAGACTGAGCAGTGTTGGCAGTGTTTTGATAAAATTAGTCAAAACAAACGATTTCATATGACATGGTATTTCAATTAGTTACTTTCCAATCTTAATCATTTACCAGATTATATATACCTAGATTGCGGTGTTTGTTTTTCGTTAAAGATGTTAATGAAATAAAATTTAATTAATATCGAGATAATAACCAAATGGTTTCGTTGAAAAACATTCTGTTGACGAAGAATCGAGTGACGTTAATTAAACTTATTTGTACCAATTTTATTGAATCAATTCAATCAAGACCCCGTTATTTTAGCAGGCAGTAAACGTGAAAGTTTCGTAATTATTTCCAATCGAATTATTGTGTAAATCATTTGATATTGGGCTCGTCATTCTGAGCTAAAGTCCTGGGTTCAAATGCTCGGTGCTCTGAAAAGATTTTCTCTCAATAGCTCGGTGCTAAGAAGTTGCCAGTAGTCATTACTGTGCTTGTGTCTGGAAAAGTCTGATGTCTCCCCGGTTATACGTAAAAAGTCTTTAAGTCAGTCACTACGGTAAATTCGATGGATATTTTTATTAATAATTTAGATTTAAAAAAAAATATATTATTAACTTTAAAAAATCTGTATTTAGGTGCAAAAAAAAATCTTACTCTTCCCAAATGTTTTAATAAATAAAAAAATAGTATTCATAACTTCGGTGTAACATAAAATGAATTTTATTTAAGATGAAAATGTAATAGAAAGAATATCCATCAAGGTTTTCATCAATTGTTAGTGACGAGTTTGTTGCGAAATACAAGCAAAACTACTTCATTAATGAACAGCTTTTACCTGATACTTTTAGCGGTTAACTAGTTTTGTAGCATGGATGTTAGGAAATAATCAAATTTATACGTTAGTAATGTTCTCTATTCTCAAGAGATAATAGCCAACTGCGCAGGATATATGGAACAAAAGTGTGTACGTAAACTCAAGTGCACGAATCTTACTCTCATAATTGAAATGGACCGGAAAGAGTTGAAGTGCAGGACCAATCTTAACGGCCATCCGAGGCACAGTATTGTATACACTGCCAAATTCAGACTCTACATTGCTACTGAAAATAGTTTTTATTGGCCCGACCTAGGCTATTTAGACAGTCAGTTTGTATTCTACAGGGTTGTCAAGTCGCTTGAATGATAAAACAGAAAACTTAAAATTTAATATGGTCAAGGAAATTTTGTATATTGAAAGGTATTTAAAAATGTCAATTGTCAGTAAAAATCCCACATTTGGACAAAAGTCGCTTCTATTGAAGGTTAGAAGATTTTGATGACTTCAAATGTGCCTAATATCCTTGCGATGTTTTCGTACTGATACTCGAAGAGGGGCGAGCCGCGGCGCGGGCGCACGATGCGAGAACAAACGCATCGTGAATCGTCACGACTGCCTTCTATTACACCGTACACTAAATTTGTAATCATTTAAATATTAAATATTTAAAAATTGTATTATATATATGTGTGTGTGGGATATATAAACTAAAAACAAATATTATTATTAAATATAAAAGTAAATATTGTAATAAGATAATGAGCGTTTAACTGTATCATAAAATTAAAGTTTTTTTTTTTTAAATTAACATGGTTATTTTTATTACTAACAGTATTTAAAACGGGATATTTACCATGTTTTATATTTTTATTTGGTGGAGCTCGATGTCTCGTGAAGAAGACATTCGTAGATAATGTCGAAATATCGAGCTCCACCAAATAAAAATATAAAACATGGTAAATATCCCGTTTTAAATACTGTTAGTAATAAAAATTAAAGTTACCAAAATATTTAACTTATAATATTTTATAATCCGAATCAAACATTTTCATGCACAGAAATACTTTAATGAATAATTGAATTCAAATTGAAGAAAAATATATGTATTAAATCTGTAACGTTCAAATCGATTTGGATTGACTAAAGTCAACTTCTGGCTATTATTACAACCAACCCGCCATTCAGTATTGAAACTTTGAGTCTACGTGATACATCGTGAATATTAATAATCCTTACGTGTATTTGAATCTGCTATATACTAGAATGTTTGTGTTTCTTCCTTGTGTGTTATTGGATCAAAACGAGATATCTAAGTACTCTACTTATCTTAAGTGAGATGTATATTGTATAATTATAATCCAATCACTTTTTTGCTGTCGAAGAAACACCACAGACCTTGTATCTTTGATAACATTTTAGTAAGTCCTAAAAGTGTTGTGCCTGTTTTTGTATTCCAGTACAAAAGCTAAAGCTTTTAATAGTGTACATTCAAACAATATTATATAAAGTTGAAAATTAATTATCCTACGATACTTCGAAATCCTAAATTTCACGATTAAAATAATATTTAATAACAAACAAAGCTTAAAATTGTAATTAATTTCTCAGACAAAAGATCAAACTAAAGGAACCTAACAAAGACTTTAAGTTTAAGTAACAATAAAAAACGAATATTTTGCATTTATTTAAACTATTTTTATAAGATGAGACGAAAAGAACGTTTACTCATTTCAAGTCCCCCACTACAATTAGTTAAATTTATCTTAGAACTTTTAGTTTTACACTTTTTAAATCTAATTTAATTTTTATTCGGCGTGTAATTAAAAACACCATAAAACAATTGAAAAATAAACAAGAGGTTTGCAATTAATTAAAGATCGTCTTACTGCAAACAAATTTAATCTTATTTAATGTGTAATTTGAATCCTATGACACATTTAATACATATCAATAATGTCAGGTCTGGTACGGATCTGTAAGTACGGATTATTTATTAGTGATTTGGTACATATAGTGTATTGAGAAATCTCAATATAGTAAAACGCTAATCTATCAATATTGTTGGTGTTAGGGCCAGGTGCAAGCCCGTTTGGGTAGGTACCACACACTCATCAGATATTAGCACAAGGGACATAACATATTGGTTCCCAAGGTTGGTGGCACATGGGCGAAGTAAGGGATGGTTAATATTTCTTACAGCGCCATTGTCTATGGGCGTTGGTGACCAGTTACCATCAGGTGGCCCAAACACTCGTCCACCAAACTATTTCATAAAAAAGAAATTGAATTCTATGACACATTCAAAACAAGCTATCAATAGTGTCTGGTCTGGTACGGATCTGTAAGTGCCGATAATTTATCAGTGTAAACATTCCAGATTTGGTACATATAGTGTATTGACAAATCTCAATATAGTAAGATGCTCATCTATCTAGTTTAGTTTAGTCAAACGCTTGTTCTTCGCACAATCTTTGACTAAGATCTACTCCACTATCCATAGACAGTCTCACCTTAACTATACGTTTTTTGTTTAAAATGGGAGTCATATATCCAATAGTACCTGTTTGACTTATCTGGAAATCTTTGAGGTCACCTCGAAAATTCAATGCCTTTTTAGAATACGTAAATAGTATGACAAAAACAAAGGGAGTGACTACAGAATAAATTTAAACTTCAATATAATCCTGAGAAAATTGCTAATTACGTTTCAAATTCGTTACTTGCAAAACTCGATCAAAACTTCTAGGTCGCGTCGGATTATTTTAAAACAGATTGTTCTAGGAATAGCTAAATATATCATACCTGGAAGAAAATTAATAGCTACGAAATTCATTGAAATTAAAAGAATCGATTATTATAAAACGGAATAATCATTAAACCATCTTTTATTATAACATTAACATATTTTTTACATTAACAGCCTGTAAATTTCCCACTGCTGGGCTAAGGCCTCCTCTCCCTTTGAGGAGAAGGTATGGAGCATATTCCACCACGCTGCTCCAATGCGGGTTGGTGGAATTCACATGTGGCAGAATTTCGTTGAAATTAGACACATGCAGGTTTCCTCACGGTGTTTTCCTTCACCGCCGAGCACGAGATGAATAATAAACACAAATTAAGCACATGAAAATTCAGTGGTGATTGCCTGGGTTGGAACCCGAAATCATCGGTTAAGATGCACGCGTTCTAACCACTGTGCCATCTTTTATTATAACACGACAAGACAATAGAAGATTTAATTCCAGTACACATCCACACATAGTATATACGCACACACACACTCACGAATTGGCGCTCACACATTCAAAGGTATAAAGTAAGATATAAATATTTTACGAAACAATTAGAATTTATGTTAAGACAAATTATTATTGGTTACTTTTAGACTCGTTAGAGGAGCATACAGAAACACGAGACTAAGACTAGCCTTTGCAACTAGATTGTAAAGCTTCAGAGAGAGAGAGTTTGTAAGCATATATAATAAATCTACCGAGCTTATTAAATTTGAATACGGCACTCGATGAGAAACAAAAAAAAACATTTTGGCAATTATATTCTCTCAAATACTCAAATTTACATGATTATAATATTAAATAAGTGGAATATGCTCCAAACCTTCTCCTCAAAGGGAGAGGAGGCCTTAGCCCAGCAGTGGGAAATTTACAGGCTGCTAATGTAATGTAATCTATGATATTAAGAGAATTACCAATTGAAATTTGCCAATTATAATATCAATCCATGATATTGGCAATATATTATATATTAACCTTTAAGTACCGACGTGCATTTATTGTAACGTTAGTACCGCTGTGAGGCCTGAGAGGCCGCGTATATAATACTAGTTTTTTTAAAGAAAAGTAGGAGTTGAATGTTTGTCCTTGCATTATGATGAAAAATGAAGAGCTTTAAGAAAAATTAAGTATAGAATGAAAATCAACTTAATTAAATATTTGAGTATAACACTATAATAATATTTGGCTTAAATTTTGGGAAAAAATCAGATAATAATTCGATATAAAAAATTAAAACACAAAAAATACTCCTTGCAGAATAACAAAAAATAGTATTTCTCACTTACGACGAATATAGCTCTTAGATAAAAAATAATGTAGGAAAATAAACTTTCTGAAAAAAAAATTATCCACAGTTCATCTACTCGCTAAATTCTAAGCACAGTCAGGGAACACTTGTTTCGCGCACTACAAACAAACGTGTTTATTGCACGAATAGAATGTATCAGTCGAATTTTGTTCGATTCCAGGTTGCCATGGAAGATAAGTCTTTTGTGTTTTGACTTCCTCAGCTTCATCTTCACACTTTTCTAACTTATCAGAACCAAGTACTCTTGCCCAGTTGGGCATAGCGGGAACTTAGAATGAGTTCACTCTAAGTTCACGCTCTAATACCAACTGTCGAGATATATTTTGTATAAATGATCCTCTATCAGGGTGTCGTCCCACGTGTACATCATGTAAAAGATGAGAATCGACGCTACTAATACCTAAAATCTAGTAAAAAATTGTCATGGGCGCCATCTTGATCGGCTACTGCAAGTATACACAGAGCATTTCTTATCTATTTCGTCTACACCGCCTTTTGTAGAATTATGAAAATATATAATTTCTGGCTCCCCTGAGTGTGTTTGTTCTTTTATTATGATACATTGATGAAGCTAAAATGACAGCTATTCCTTTTTTGGCAACATGAGACAATATCGTTGTATCCTTCGTAAAACCAAATAAAGTTGATTTTTCTGGTCTCGTTTTAGGAAGCAAAAATTCTGGGGATATTTCTCTTTTATTTCTTTTTAATCTGTCGCACAACTGTTTCATTTACTGTCGGAAGTCCTTGGTATATCCTTCGTTCTCAAAATAACAGTTAAAACTTACGAAAGTAACGACGTGAGGCCTGTGAGGCCGCGTCGGAATTTCAAAGCGTAATTACTCACCAAATACATCCGCGACGACAACATTGCCGTTTCCGACATCAATGTGGGCACTAACCATGCAGCTACTGAAAAGCTGGGATCGGTATTGTGAAGAGAAAGGACTAAACTAGCAAGTCGAGTGCCTATCGGGGCCTCTGAGACCGCACGTCGGTATTTAAAGGTTAAAAAAAAAAAAACAATAAACTTTTCTCTTTAACTATGATTTATTATGAAGGTCAGCTAGAACAGTTTAATTAAATACACAAAAGATAGAATATTAGCAATTTAAGGGGCTTATCGAATGTTCACATTCTTGATATATAGAGGCAATTAGGTGATTTATGTACATTTGTATATACGATGAAATAAAATAGATTCTTATTATTTGTGTTTGTACTTTGTAGATAATATCTATGTATAATTGTATGTTATATAACAATATGTTCTATTACATGAAATTCCACAAATATTTGTGTATGTGACAATCGTTTTCATTTAAGTTCAGTCTAAAAAGCTTATTCATTTTATAATTTTTATTATTCAATACACGAACCGCAGAATTGTATAAGAGCACGTCAAACACAAACTGATGCGGATCAGACTAAAAGTTGGTTCTGCACCTCGTCGGTAATCCATTGTTTGGAAACCCGAAACTTTTGACAGATAACAGAGTGAAGTTTTAACAGCAAAAACAGCGGCCTGAGTTGAATTTGCAAAATGTTGGTGATAAGTCTTTAGGTGTTTTTTTTTTCCTGTTCTTATTTATATTAACTTGGTGGTTACATCGCAGATTACGAGGACCTGAGTTCAACTCCTAGATCAGCCGATAATGTTATAGGGTTTTTCTAACGAAAAATTCTCTGTCTGGAAGTTGGAAGTCTCTAGTCCTAAACTCTTTCCGAACTTGTCAGATTCTCCGTCTCATCGGATTATGAGATTGAGGATATAGAGCACCTGTGTTTGCCTACACAATTATGTACTATAATATGTCCTGCACAGTTGGCTGCATAATCCGCCGTGGCCGAAATCGATTTAGACATCGACGACATCATCATGATTTTGTACAACATCTGGGTAGGTACCATCTACTTAATACTTATTCCATCACCAAACTGAACTCAGGATTGCCCTGTTTCATATTGAAAAATGAGTTAGCCAATTTGAGTATACTCTCAAGGGATATGATATCTTAGTTTAGAATATTGGCACAATGACGGTGATTAATGCTGCTTTTTGAAATTGTATAACAAAATCTACGGATTTTGGTGATCATCAACTCGTAGGAGATGCATTTGTCAATCTGCCCAACTACTTTATTAAAAAAACGTGACGACTGTAATTAAAATATAAAATGAATTATTTTACACTGTGGAAATTTAAAACGTACAATAATGATGGGTAGTATTCGTTGCCGTCGTCGCAAATTATTTGATTTACGTTCTTAATTAATACTTGTTATGATTAACTAAACACACTTTTTTTAAAACACAAGAATTTCTCTTACATTAATTATAATTACAAAATTATTTCTTAAATTCTCACATCGGTAATTTGAAGGTTCCCAGAGCGACGATATATTTTACTACCTTAAGAACGTTCACACCATCTAATTTAAACTTAGAATTGGATTTGCATCTTAAATTATGTCATTAAGTTCTGTGAATATATTTCAAAACATTCTCGTGAATTTAGATTGAAATATACCTACATGCTTGTAATATTTTGATTGCAATTTATTCTTCTATAATAAAGGGTCAAAGTTTGTACGTTTGGATTTAGGAGATAAACGCCCAAAATGATCATCCAATTTAAAATAATATTTCACCTTCGGAACCGATATTTACCCATTAAAATGAAAGTTTCTTTCGTGGAATTTCATTTGATGAAAAAACGTAAATTTATTCAATTTTCGAGATAATGATTTCAAATTAATTAGAGCTTGGCCTCTTTAATCTTATGGTTGTTATTATTAATCAAGTAACCTTTTATGATAATTCCTGGTTGCTGGCAATGTGTCATGCAATGGAACATTAATGTGCTAAATTTTTTTTACTATTTTTTAAGATTCGAGAAGGAGACTCAAGGAGTACATATTATATAAGGAATGTTTGTTTCGATTTCAGAGCGAAAAGCTAATACTTAAATAATTATTATTATATGTACAATATATCGCATAAAAGTAATTTATAATAATAATTTTATATTTGCAAAAGCAGTAATATAATATTAATGTCAACTAATATGTAATAAATTATTCCATCACAAATATCTAAACTACGCTCAATCTGAATTTTAGATATAAGTTTCTTGTAACAATTATAGTATACCCTTAACATTAAGTATTAATTATTAACAAAAAATTAAATTAAAAATTAATATTGAAAATATTATAAGCTTATAAATAAAGGGGTAATACAAAAATATTGTCAGTTAAGACTAGTGACTGACGTGCATCACCCGAACGAAGACTAACTACAAAAAACGGAGAACTTCGACAATTTTATAATGCATTAAATTAAGACATTTGATTTTTACTCCGTGGTTTGTGCCTGTCTGGGTGGGTGCCACCTTAGCGTTTAACAACAGCAATACTTAGTATTGTTGTGTACCGGATTGAAAGGTGAGTGAGCTAGTGTAACTACAGGCACAGGGGACATAACATCTTAGTTCTCAAGGTCGGTGGCGCTTAGGTGATGGAAGGAATGTTTAATATTTCTTTCAGCGCTTATGTTGACTACGCTTTGGCGGTTTTAGAAGTACTTAGAAGTACTCTCTTATATCTGATGTAATATTATATTGGGGTTAATTGATAATAAAATTCCTTATTTAATGTTAAAAATCAATAAACTGCCAATCATCAGACTTAAGAAGACCGATGAAACTCTGCACCATTGTACATATTTACAAAAGAAAACATTCTCTATCAACAATTTTACAGTAATTAATTATAATTACTAAGTGCTGGAGGCGATCGCTTCATTCCCAATAGGTTATGAGTTGTGTAAAAAAAATATAACTTGCCTTTCCCTTGACTTTAAAAAAAAAAGTTGTATTATATCATATAACGAATTTCAAAATAGATAATACGATTATATATTATCATTAATCGCCCATGATAATTTCCGAATGAAATCTAAAATGAAAATATATTCCAAAATTTTTTCAAACAAAAGGAAGCGTCGTGAAAAATTTCATTAGAATATAATGAAAACGGCCCTGACACAAAACCCCGAAGGAGCCGTTTTAGCACAATTACGATTTATTGACATTTTTTTGTCTTTTGGAACGTACTCTGAATAGCTTATTATTAATATTTTTCTTAATATTCTAAATATGCTTTCATTGGTAGAAAGCTACGTTATTTCTAAGTACTATAAGGTATAAAATACAATTATATTATATCATTATTTTGAGAAAATGCACCGGTAATGAAATTGTCGCTATTTTAAAATAAGCAGACTGGCAAATGAGCCAGCTGATGTAATCGTATCACCCGATGGCAAGCGGCTACCACCTCTCATTGACAATGGAATTGTAAGAAATACGTGTATAATTAATTCCCTTGATTGGATTTAGGCTCTGGTTTCGTCACAGGACTGATTGAACACTAATTGTTAATAACAGCATTGTAAATCTGTATATTTGAAAACATAAAACATTTGTCGTTTCTTCTCACTGGATGCTACTTTCCGAAACGGTAGTAGTATTTAAATATTAACGGTTCAAAAACGCTTCATTATGAAATTTATTTGAATAAAATACATTTGATTACCACCAACATTGGGAATATAAATACAGAGTATTGCTCTTTGCCGGTAATATATGTGATGAGTGAATAATACCTACCCAGACAGGCATGTACAAGCGCCATCAAATATTCGTTACATATTGTTGCGTTCACTTCAAAATATATTTTTATAACTTGCATAAATTATTAAACAGGCTGTTAGTACTATCATTTATGTCCATTATATATATTGCTTATTAGGTAGAACTTCTATATATAAAGTGAAGTTTGTAACCAAGCCTTGAAAAGTAGTGGTTCTCCGATGTCCATAACACTACATAAATCTTTGCAAAATTAAGACATAAGGCTTATTATTAATATTGTCAATGAAAAGTAGCGTCTAGACTAAGTGAATATGTTTAGAGGCCTTTAAGAGGCCTTTAGCCTTGAAAGGCGACTTATCTTAAGCCGATGACACATTGCTATATTACTATTTCATTCGGTTATAGTTATTTTTGTGCTTTTAACTGATTTCAAAAAAAGAATATGCTAATCATTAAAATATAAATACATTTTACTTTTTCATAAAATAATAAGTTTAAGAACTATGTATGGACGTGTTATGCGGGGAATGAGGACCATGTCGTGAAGGTCTTGAGCATAGACGTGGATGGATAAAGAGGAAGGGGGCGACCAAAGAAACAATGGATGGATTGTGTGAAGGACGTTATGTCTGGAAAGAATGTTACTTCTGAAATGACGTCAGACAGAGAAGTATGAAAGAACAAGACATGCTGCGCCGACCCAAAATAAAATTGGGATAAGAGCAGGAGGATGATGAATAAGTTTAAGAACTAAAACCTGACTACAAAAAAACGCGCTTTGAAAAATACAAAAAAGTATTCTTGTCCGAGGTTCTTATCTACAAACTATTATATTTATCGGTCGTATACTCATATTATTTAATTCATTATAGTACTATAAAAACTACCGTGTAAATAAGCTGAAAATCTGAAGCTATATAATCTGTATTTTAGACGCTATAGGCATCGGTACGATCTTTACGTTCTGGACCCTCATATTAACACTAAGAGAATAAGTCTAGAAATTATATGGTTATAAATTTGAAATCTCATAATAGAATGATGTATGATCATTATATTTGAGCCAAGATGGCCCAGTGCCTATAAAATATCAACCCTAACCAAAGATTGGGGCGTCAAATCCGGACTTGCACCAATTAGGTTTCATGTGCTTTGTTTGTTTTTAACAATTTATTTTGGGATGATTTTCTTAATGGAAATGGTCATTTCTAATTTGAGCAATATGAATATTAGTATTTTGGCTTATGTAAATGAGTTAAAGAAATTTATTAAAGCATTTTTGAAGAGGATGAAACTTAGGATAGTAGGGCGTCATTTTTAATAGTTATTAATATTGAAATCGGGGTGTAGTCTTTTATTTATAATTTTTGAAAATTCATCACCAGAAAGGTTTTCATCTTGGAGATGAATTTTGTAAGCATGTTCGCTTTTTTAATGTTTGAATTATGTAAGGTAGGCCAAGATGGCCCATAGGTTATCCGACGATTACGGATTCAAACCCAGGCTAGTGTAGCCACAAAATTTTCATGTGCTTAATTTGTATTTACAATTCATCTCTTTCTTGGCGGTTAAGAAAAACATCGGGAGGAAAACTGCATGTATCTAATTTAAAAGAAAAAAAAACTGGCTCATGTGTATTCATCAACCCGCATTGGACGTCGTGAAATAAGCTCCAAATCTATTCCTCAAAAAGGCCTTAGCCTTAGGCCTTAGCCCAGAAGTGGGAGATTTACAGGCTGTAACTTTTATTATGTAAAATCACTATTTAGACATCTCCAGCTCCCATGAAATAACTGTTCTCACACCGATTTTAAATTCAGGAATATAGTGAAATCGGAAATAAGTTACAAAGTGAACCATGACTGACATACATTGATGATATAGGCACTGCAAACAAAAAACTTTATTTAAGAAACTTCTTTGGGTTCCTTAGTTGTGTTCGTATCGTAGTCGTGTTAGTGTTTAGTTATGTTGTGTGTTGTATGATATATGCAATATGATATCAGTACGGGTACACGGCTTGTAGTATACAATGGTATGCTTAGAGCCATTAAATTTGTAACAATACATATTCCCTACTCGTAGATATTTAAATAATTAAAAATAGAAATTAAACACTCATTTTCACGATGTTAAAAAATGCTAGCGCGCTTTTGCATATCTGTAGTGTGTGCAATATTTCTGTGTGTGAGTGTAACTGTACATGAGTATTATTCCGAAAAATAATCAGAGGAACAATCTAATTACATATTATATAGAATGAAACGTACATTTACAATTGAACGGCAAACATTCAAAGATAATGGATTTCGGAGAACTATCCAGTGTTAAGAGACACAGGAAATTGTTTTCCGAAAGTAACATCGAATTCTTGAGTTGCTTACGCAATAACACTGATAGGATACTACGAGGTTTTGGACCTTTTTTATATGTATATCTTTATATATAATTATATATGTTCATTCTGTGTTTATATTAAAAAGTATCTATAATAATATTATAGAACCCCAATGAAAGACATAGGCTACATTTTTATACCTAACACCTGACCAGCAACGCCAACCAGCCCAGGGGTTAGAACATGTGAAACCTGACCGAAGATTGCCGATTCAAACCCGGGCTAGCATGACTGTATTTTTATATCCTTCATCTATGATTAAATAATCACCTGCATGTTCCGTATAAAACTTTTAATTTTATTTAAAATATATATTTTTATAACAACGTTGAAGTTTCACCGTGTGAGATAAATATTAATTAATTTAGTATGAATTTACTATGTATGTATATAAAAGCCTGTAAACTTCCCACTGCTGGGCTAAAACCTCCTCTCCTTTTGAGGAGAAGGTTTGAAGCATATTCCACCACGCTGCTCCAATGCGGGTTCGTGGAATACACATGTGGCAGAATTTCGTTGAAATTAGACACATGCAGGTTTCCTCACGATGTTTTCCTTCACCGCCGAGCACGAGTTAAATTATAAACACAAATTAAACACATGAAAATTCGGTGTTGCTTGCCTGGGTTTGAACCCGCAATCATCGGTTAAGATGCACGCGTTCTAACGACTGGGCCATCTCGGCCCTATTAACTATCTAACATTAAATGAGTAGTTTTAGATCTACGAACTCTAATATTCCGCGTATTTTTAGTATCATATAATCTTATATGATACTAATATTGAATATTATATTATAAATATTCTTAATAGTAGTCAAAAAGAAATAACAATAAACCAATTTTAAAGTAAAATGCTACTGACATGTTGGGTCGTTTCAAATTCGTCGCGTCATCATCTCCATACAATCCAAGAATCTTATAGAACCACAGAGGTACATACATGAAATATAAAAATATGTTTAAGAGTTAATTACGCTTGCGACAGAGGCTTTTAAGAACAACCGAAATTATTTTTAAATTAACTTTAATTATATTTAAACATACTACAAATAAATCCTAAGAACGGTGATTCCAATACAAGGAATATGGAATAATATTTCTTAAAAAAATATTATTAAAAACAACTTTGCAAAATGGTTATATCATTGCTGCATTGACAATTTAATACATCAGATATAATTCAATAGAAATACAACGTCGGCGATCTCCGTTTGATATTTATACATAATTAGTTTGTACATATATGTTTTTTATTTTAATTTATCTACATTTATTTTTATGTATTTCAATAAATGTAGATGGAATTATAATATTTAATAAATCTTTATAAATATACTCAAAACATCGTATTTCAAATAGCATGTCAAAATAAACATTACGTTATAAGGTGAAATATCTAATGATACAGAGTTAATTTTAAATTTAGAATATGCCATTTTGATATTGATTCATTATTGAATGATGATGTGGAGTGTCTGATGAAACATACAAAACGGTTTTCTGTGGAAAGCTTAACATAAAATAAAAATAATTGAAGTATATTATATTCAATATTGCGGTTGGACTGCTGGTAATTATTGAAAAGTTCCGTTGTCTGTCCAAAACTCATCAACAGATATTTATGGAATAATATTAATTTAAATGGAACTCTTTCGAACAAAAACTTTTTGGGAAATATATGATTGAGTTCTACCCAGACTTACTTAAACAGATTTGTGACTTATGTAAAGAAGCAAAAACTTTCTTTTAAGCCCGTCTAGGTAAGTCATCATCAGATATTCTACCGTCAAACAGCAGTATTAAGTATTGTATGTGTTTCAGTTTGAAGGGCGAGTGAGCCAGTACAGGCAAGGGGGGCATAACATCTTAGCTTCCAAGGTTGGTGGCGCATTGGCATGCATGCACGCATGGCATCGCATGGATGTATATGGTGGTTAATATTTCTTACAGTGTTAATGTGTATAAGCAGTGGCGACCACTTACCATCAGGTGGCCCATTTGTCCGTCCGCCTACCTATAACATAAAAAAAGAAGCTAAAAAATAATAAAATTATACCATTTGTTAAGTTATTATTTTTATTTTCATTAATAAACAATATCTAGGAATAACTTTTTATATATACAATACTTTGTCTTGACCCTCAAAGAGTTCCTTCGTCTGGAGTCAATACAAGAATAGAAGCTTAAGAATCAGGTCACGCTAAAAATAAACATGCATTGTCTTAGGAATTGAACCAACGTGTTAAGTTTCGACTTCGCAGGATAAGAGCGGTTCGAATTCAGCTTGCCAGATTTGACCTTGAATTAAATAAAAGCTTGTTATAATAATAATACTATTGCTTCTTAATGTTTGTAAAGTGGTAATATTAAGTGTTCACAATGTACATTGTATAAACAACATAATTAAAGTTATAAATACGATAGTACAACATGACTGACAGTACGTCCATGAAAAAATTGTTATAAATTATATCAAAGTCAAAACTCTTTGCTCAATAAAGAAAAAAAAGTGTTACATTTTCTTATTGATAGTCAAAAATCTACCATCGGTTCGGAAATAAAAACCTCGGACCTGAGAAGAACCGGCGCAAGAAACGGTTATTTTTTTTAGCATGTCAAGTTTTATAATAATTTTTTTTAAAATATGAATATTAATATATATTACATTTTTTACATTAACAGCCTGTAAATTTCCCACTGCTGGGCTAAGGCCTCCTCTTCCTTTGGAGAGAAGGTTTGGAGCATATTCCACTACGCCGCTCCTCCAATGCGGGTTGGTGGAATACACATGTGGCAGAATTTCGTTGAAATTAGACACATGCAGGTTTCCTCACCACTGAGCACGACATGAATTATAAACACAAATTAAGCACATGGAAATTCAGTGGTGCTTGCCTGGGTTAGAACCCGCAATCATCGATTCGCGTTCTAACCACTAGACCATCTTGGCTCTGTAATATATATAACTATTAAGAATCAAATGTGTTTTGAAAATGAAGCACTCTCTCAACTAATTAATAAAGATGTAGCGATAAGCTTATCCTTTGTATCCTTATAATAGGTAACAACAAGACTAATTATAACGCGCAAATGTTATTTTATAATGATGGTTTTATCTTGCAGAACCGATATCGAGCACCGCAGAGTTTCTCAAAAGAAATTAGCCAAAGAGGAATTATATTGTAGTGTGGGTACGTAAACACAGATATATCTTTTTATTCATTTTTTATAATTCCATTAAATCACGTGATTGGATTTTTCGTGCTTCTCGAGGCGATGAACACTTTCTATTATCCGCTTTTACTGACTATACCTTGAACGTGTTATCAAAAACATATTATATTAAACTGATGTAAGAAATAACAATCATGCCTCACATCAGACCAATGCGCCTCTCAAACTCGGCAGCTAAGGTGTAATGTCCCTTGTAGCTACAGTTATACTGACTCAGTCACCTTTCAAATCGGAACTCAATAATACTCAGTATTGTGTAGAGGTGGTGTATCTTATGTGTGGGTGATCCCACCGAGCAATGCAAACCCACTACTAACACAAGTGATAGGCTTAAAAGGAGGAGTAAATAGAAATATCAGTAAATTCTTAATTAATTTAGGACATTGCTACATTGCTATTCTTTATAATAATAATAATAACAATAATACCGCCTAAAGTAGAACCATACTACCAGTACACACCCAAAGCCCATAATATAAAACAAACAATAGCAGATAAAATACATAAATACTCTGAACTTAAAGAAGAGATACTTAGAATATGGAATTTGGACAAAGTGTATATCGTTCCACTGGTACTCTCCAGTACGGGAGTAATCCCAAATTATCTACACCATAGTATTAAATTACTACAACTCCCAGAAAATGCATATATCACCATGCAAAAAGCTGCCATCCTAAATACATGTCGTATTGTACGTCGTTTTCTTCAGGATGAACCTACATAAAACATATTGACTACATAAATAAAATCATTTACTTGGCCATGCCCGTAAATGGGTTACAAAAATAACAGCTCTCAGCTGAGAAAAACACATATACTAATAATAATGAATTCAACTTTTTCAAATATTCATAACAAAATAAATGAAAAAGGTATGAAATGATAAATACAATATAATAATATACGGTGCAATATCTTTAATACATTCATAATCGGATCTTGACATCTCTAGCCTTCCAACTTTCTAACTCCGTGAGAAAATAGATTCTACATTGCACTCGAAAATCTACGCCTGGAAACATTGTGATGGAAAGCATTTGAATTGGATTCAATAGTGCCACTATTTTATACTGACAATGAAATAAATGCGTGGTTGTATTTTGTTGAATATTTTACACGTGAATTTAAGTCGTATTTATTATAATCAACATGGAAAACAGAAAGTCGAGATTAGAGAAATTCGCTAATACATTCGTGTCTTATGTCAAATTACTTTTTTGTCCCATTTGCTGTCGAAAAACTTGTCCCTTGGAGTAGTGTTGCAAAAAGCTTCATCAAAAGTATAACAGCTCGCCTTATTGCCTCCACTGGTGACAGGAGGGCTGGTTCGTTTTTAGCCCAGAGGATCGGAATTGCAATTCAACGGAGAAATCCTGCTAGCATTCTTGCGACCATTCTACGCGGCCATGATTTTTACAGTAACTATTTTTAATTCATATTTATATATAATTAAGCACTTAATGTTATCAATTCAAATTCAAAATGTTAATAAATTTATAAAAAATTGTTGAAGAGAATTTATGTATATTTTTTATTCACAACGATAATATGAATTTATTGTTTAATCTGTAACTTTACACAATACAACGAAATGGTTTCCTAAAATGAAAGCGTTAAAACAGCTAAAGTAAATGGCAGCGTATTGGCAACATAAGGCATATCCAATATCACGTATTATGCCAAACAATACGAGGAATCGTGACACTTACGAGTACTATTGGGTAGCTGTGCTTCTGCAGCTATATTAATAAACTATACGTATCAACTTAATTATTAGAGTGTTATCTGATTAACAACTAACAAACTATTTAATTTTATTAAATACATATATTTTAAATTTGGAATTTAAAATATCTTGAGATAGTCTTAATAAGCTACACAATAAACAATCTTGAAATAATACAAGAATGAAGTAATTCTATATCGTTCTCATTAATTATAGACTTGTCAGCCACAGCATCCTCAGGGAAGTGATCACTAAGGAGAAAAAAACAACGAAAAATAAAGATATTTCCGCGATATTTTAAAATTGGAACATGTTATGTTCTAAGAGCGTGCACTCGAGCGGCTTAGCAGATTATACTCGTACGCTCTAAAATTCAGAACGTTATTTCTAAAAACATACTTTACAAAACAATGTATACTTTCAAAGTGTTATGAATTAATTCTGCGTTAGGAATCGCTGGCTTAAACGATTCATGTCTATCTAGAACGTTTGTTCTAGATGTTTCTTAAAGCTATTTATCTAAGACCTAAGTCTTATTGCCTCAAATGATGACCAGAAGGCTGGTTCTTTTTTCGTCAAGAGAATACGGTTTGCGATGCATCAGTGAATTGCTGCGAGTATTCTTGCCACCATTCCACGGGGTCATGATTTGTCTAGTAGATGTTATTAATTTTGATTTGTCTGTGCTAATTAAAATCCTCAATATGAATTAATATTACAACTCACGTCAATTACATTACATTAATAATACAATTACAAACAACGTCAACAATATCTTTCGTTATCAAGGAAGTCAAATTATTGGATATGTGTTTTACTGGTTCACCTGCCTTCTAATCCAATGCTGGTGTTGAACATGTCGCTCGCTTATTCCAATATCGTCAGTAAACGAAATTTAAGAAAATTTATATTTTAACACCATCTAGTTGCTGAGAGCGGAATTTACATTTGGCTTCGATTCTTGTGTCTTAATTCGCAGCCGTTGATCAAGAAAGCAGTAGTTGTGGATCGACACTAAACGAACTTCTCTCCTCCGTCTATTCCTACGACAGTAAACGGATAAGTACATGTCGTTGTTTATAAAATACGATTATTATTTATACAGCCGGTTTCCAGATAGCTTCTCGGTTACCTAAAACTAACGATTACATAAAAGTACAAAAAATATTTGTACCCCCCCCTTCATTGAGAATAATAGTCGTTACAAATTAAAAAAATGTTTTTTCGAGTAAAGTTAATATTAATTTTTTTTTATCAAAAACAGTTTTCATAAAATCTTTAAATAGCTCCCCCGTAAAATTTGCTCTTTTATGATAGTGATATTAGATTAAACGTGCGATGTATTCCAGTATTAAAAATTGATAATGATCTTATCTAGAATTACGCTGAAGCATAAAAAAAAATCATACATAATATATTTCTTCTTTTTTGAAGTTAGTTCCTTAAAATCTCTATTTCGAGTGATATGGGATCCAATGTAGCCTTTCAGACCTACACGAAGAATTAATACTAAGCGCTCGAATAACCCTAAATCCTTGGCCACCGGTGAAATATATTGAAAACGATAAAACATCATCAATATCAATAGAACATGTGACCAGAGTAACCTTTAAACGGCCTCGTTTGCTAAAAAAATCACATCATTCCGTCTTCGGTACACCCAATTCATTTTAAATAGACAGTGAAAAATTACTTAGCATATGATTGATGGTATGCTGAGCCGTTTAAAAAACGATTCGAATGCTTAATTTCTTTGTCGTTGGACGTCGAGGGTGATGGATAGTGTTTCAAGAAAACAAAGTTCAGTATCAGCTTTCGAGTGTTTGTCATCGATGCAACATTGAGGGCGAAAATTTTAAGCAGTATTTATCAATTTTATAAAGTGCTGTGTCAATTTTTTGAAATTTTATCGGTGCGTTTTATATTTTGTTAGCACGATAGACAATACAATGTTTTACGCCCAAAGACATTGGCATTCTGTAATTTCTGATATTTTGATTATGCCCTTCTATTTCATTTGGTGGTAAGGCTTTGTGGTACCTCCGTCTGGTAGGTAACATCCACTCAACAGATATTCTACCCTCAAACAGCAACACTGTGTTGTTCTGTTCCGGCTTGAAGGTCGGGTGTTAGTAAGCCAGTGTCCTAAGTAGTTATGTCTGTTGTGCCTACAGGTCAGAAATCCTGGCTAATAATATTCTGGAATCTATTTTTACTCTAAATTTTACACTACTGCACCCCTCTTCGAGTCTCTTCTTTTGTTTTAAGAGATTATTTGTTGGCCTTACAATAGTGATCCACAGTTGGGGGTCGAAATATACACGTCACATAATTTAATCTAAATTGTGTAATTTTATAAGAATCCAGTCACGATTTGATTTATTTATTTGTTTATATACTGTATTTCACAACAAAATTTACACAAGACGGCTTGATGGTACTGCAGTGAACCAGCTCACCTCAAGATGTATTCTAAAGGTTAATTGGTGTGCAAAATTAAAGAGAATAAAACATAAAAGTTAAGCTATGGTACTGATACATTAATACTTGCGTTCATCATATTTACAGATACATAGCATAGCATAGCTTAGCACGTGAAAAGAGCTCTTGCTTTTTTGCAATCTTGACAAGTTCTTGCAAGTGCAAACTGAACTGCATGTAATCCTCATTTACATGTCATTGAAGCCGCCTTATTATTAATTACTTTCCTAATAATAATACCTAACATTTTTTTTTCCATTTGAATTTGAATTCCAACAATTGAGACTTACAAATTAAATTTTCATTCAAAATGTATTTATTCAGAGTATACTATTATAAAAGTTAATTTATAAAATAAACTCGACCCAATTTTAATTCATTTAATTCGCGATGAAGTAATTTCTAACCTGACCACAGACCGTGAGACGGGTTCAAACCATGTTCATAATTAATAAACTCACGCCTGTATAAGTACGTCGAATTGAGTGCGAGAAAAAACCACAGAATAACATCAAAGTGTACAGTGAACGTACTCGTATATGAGTGACGTCAAATTAAAAATAGATGATCCGGGTTCATTTTGAACTCTAATTACATTTACATAATAATATGTACATTTTTATTGGTTTAAATATAATTAAAAGAATATAGACTTAGACGTTTATCATAAAAACGGAAATATATTGAGATACTCTGTAAGAATAAACTCGAAACTCACAGTAGAACAAGAGCGTGAAATGTCAAAATCTGATATGCGAGATCTACTACAATAATTATAAAATTTATAGGATACACTTATGACGTATCTCCGTATGTCATCTGTCAACATTTCATGAGTGAGATGCGAAGTGCATTTATACAAAATGGCACTTCTGGATTTATATTTATACATTTCTCATTATAGCTAAATTAATTATTATTATTATTTTAATACTTTAGGCATTATGTAGTATTACGCTAAGTGGGCATTGAATAAAAAGAGTAATCAATTATAACAAGCCGTTTAAAATATATTTTAAAAGATTAATTGAAGCTGATTGATTAATCAGAATGTATATTTTACCAAAAAGGTCCGGTTAAAACATTTTTTTGTTATGCGGCCTTTTTTAATAATTATTAATAATGATATGCTATAATTTTACATTAACAAAAAGTTCATTGTTAGACATTATTTCAGGTGAGAGTCTAAAAATGGTAGCACAATTTGGTTGTCAAGTCCTTGTCCTAGGTAGGATGGAATTGGCTGTTCCAGTAACTTGTTTTTATAAGTTCAAATTTACATTTCAAACAATGTTAGTTACTTTATCTATAAAAGTAATCAATATTAGTCGGTCATTGGTGAACATTAGTGCCATTTTTTGCTAACAAAAATATAAGATACATTGTTTTAAAAAATCCTCTGTTTTATTATAAAGTTTTATCTTAGTTATTATTGCAATAAAATTGGCATATATAAACTATAAATATTTCATTTTAAGTATGTATTGTATTGTATAATTATGTGTACTTGTGTCTAACGCACACTATAATGTGTGTGTCTTTACTACTTTAATGTATTTTTTCTTTCTGAACTCCTTATCCATATAAAACATTAACTTTGCCAAATTTATTAATTGAAGCAAAACCACATAACCGTACTGTACTCATAATTTCTACAAATAAGGATATTTTTATAGAAAAGATGAATATGTTTCTTAAATACATTTTAATTTAATCCGCTTTTTAGAAAACCAAACCACTGTACCAGAAGGAAGTGAGATTATAACCACATACAAAGCAATAGCAGAGCGTGGGAAGATTCATGTTGTGGCGAGTTTGTTCGTCGACAAATTGTGCCCACAAAATACGTTGATAAAAGCCGGATTTGGAGCTGTGTACTAGATGCTAGTCCGTCGAACAGTCGTATTGGGGCAGAAATCTAATCGTTATAAGATTGTCATACAAACAAAATAAATGACAAACTAAAAAAATACATTCGACAAACATCTCGTGTTAATTCTAAGTGCTCGGATTTGCTTCAATTACTTCCTTTGTGTGTCAATTTCTTTCGCCACATGTGATTTTCTTTTTATTGTTTATTCGTTTTATTTTTTTGTTTCGCTGTGTAAGCTCTTATAACTTATTTACTCTTAATACGATATAAATCTATAACAGAAAAAAATATCAAATTTTGAATTTCTGCAGTGACATGTTTGTGAGAATTGATATTTTTGGTTGAGATCTAGAATTTTTAGTATCTATTTTATTTATTTACTTAAAATAGGTAGCGGCTTGGTCACATACGAATATTGCCGTTGTAAGAAATATTATCAATCCTTATATCACCAATGTGCCATCAACCTTGGGAACCAAGGAGTTATCCCTCCAGGAGTCCAATCCCTTGTACCTGTAAATACACTCGCTCAAACATTCTACGATCCGGAACACAATTATACTTACTATTGCCGTTTTGATGATAGCATAAGTGATGAGTGATTGGTGCCATATAATGCTGTTTTGCGATAGTTAAAATGAGTTATTGGTTCCATATAAGACGGGCTTGCAAAAAATCCTACCAGCAAGACAATTGTATAATTCATATTTGGATTTTTAACCTATTCATCTGTTCTTTTATTATTTCTATGGTACACACACTGGTTGCTTGAGAATACCAAATACGCAATTTAAATGGCGGTAACAATATCGATCAAAACCTCATTATAAAATATATATTTCAAATTATTACAATGGAGCATTGTTCTTTTAGGTCTCTTCGCTATCAATTCAGAAGAAATATTGAAAGAAAGGTAACAACTAAAAATTGCTGATTCGCACCTCGAAAGCATCCCTAACCTTACATGTGCTTAATCATTTACATATGTTTATAGTTCATCAAGTGCTTAGTAGTGAGGGAAAAATCATGAAACCTGAATGAAAATCTTCCAATATACATTCAACAGCTCGCATTAAGGTATTGTGGATAAGCTAAAGTTTAGGTCTATGGGATATTTATACTGTTATATTTTTACTTTTCAAATAATAAATGTGTTGTTCATTGATATTGTTTAACTATTCTGACTGCTGTTTGGACGGGGACTGTTAAGCAAATTGGTAATCATCGATTTAAAAATAAAGCTGCTGCAGGTATGGCAAAAATTGTACTAAATATTTCTTTAAAATATCATTTAAATTTGAATAAAATTCATAATATGATTTTATGGTTAATTCATTATTGTTATTAAAAGGATGACGTTAAATATATATCCTTTCAGGAAAAGTTATATATTCGACTCTGTGAAACAATAAATTAAAGTCCTTGAAACTCCTCAAAGCCTTATTTGATTACAAAAATATTAAATTAAATCAAACCTTTAAATATTCTAATTAAAATCGTGAAAGCGTTTTAAAATATCAATTTCGTCTTGGTCTTGTACCTCCCTTGTTTTGTCTTCAGATTCGAGGGTTACCTAATAAAAATATTTAATAAAAAGTCTACAATACATTTTGAAAATTATCAGTAGTTATAGACATTAGACATACACTAAAAAATACGAGAAAGCGATGAATATCTCTAAGAATTGTGTTGAAAATGGATGTGACATAAATAGCAGATTTACTTTATAAAGAAAATAATATGGATTGACTGACGCCTTGAGTTTTTTAAAAGATCGATACTATGCCAGAAACTGGGAGCATACACACATAAAAATTAGTTATTATTATTTAACAAAATATATTATGTATTTAATAATAGTGTATTTTTGTTTCAATCCACATGGATCACACAGAAAAGTAAGTACTACTTATTATTTTTTCGCTATTTTTATTATTTTTTCGCTGGAAATACGCCTTTACTCGTTTCCCCTACATGACCCCCTACGGGTATGTGGGGCTCGCCGGCGCTAGTGAATACCCACAAAAAAATAGCGGTACCCACTGCGTCTTTTTGGAAAGTTATAGTCAATAAAAAATCAGAACATATAAATAAATTCATATAGGTTTTTTCCTCATTTTCGCCCACTGGGTGAAGATAGTATATTGAAACTATCAAATCTCTGTAGTGGCTGGACTCAGATGGTCATGATAAGTTGACACTCATTCAAAGTATTGATCAGACTGTCGTATTGAATGAGTAATCAATACGTACACTAATCGAGAAGTTATTTAAAAATCAAAAAATGTTTTACGGACATTATTTCTAAAATATATGTAATAGCTGATATGCCTAAATCTATTAAATATTCAATGTGTCGTAACATTTCGCCGAAATAATGGAATCGATTCGTACGAACCCAAATGGGAATTCATGCATAACTTCCGCACCTGCACTACGCTCCGTCACACCCTAAAGGGCCAGCGCTATAATGCTATATAGCTATAAGCTTCACTGGTTTTTCATCCTAACTTTGCAAGGAATATTAAGACTTTATTTTTTTTTTATTTTTCTAACTTTGCCAAGTATAAGCCAAGATGGCTCATTGGTCAGAGCACGTGAATCTTAATGATGAGATATAAATGTTTCTCGCTGTTCTCCTTTACCGAGCACAAAGTGATTTATTAACACCAACTAAGCGTATGAAAACTCAGTCAAATGCTTTACCAAACCGAAGTATCACCCTTTGTATTGAGAATTGATATAGTTAGTCACGATATTGCTCTATGTAGTATCGATCGAGTTAACTCTTCCATAACCAGTTTTATTAATATAAGGTGCGAAGTTAGGTATTTGTGCAAGTCCTTCTGGGTAGGTACCATCCACTGATCAGATAATCTGCCTGTCAGTAATACGATGTATTGTTGTGTTCTGGTTTGAAGAGAGACCGAGCTAGAGTGAGTTTAAAAAAAATGATGAGGAACAAGGAACATAACTACTTAGTCCCTAGTAAATAATTTAGCTATGAAAGAAATAGTTAATATTTCTTAAAGCACTAATATCTATGGCTGGTACCACACACCATCAGGTAGCACATATGCCAGGTATATTATACTAAAAGAAATTAGTGTAATGGACATTAAACCGAACCCCGATTCTTTATTTTCAATTTCTTTACAGATTTTGATACAACTTCAATATCTTTATTTAAATTCGTGAATATTAAAGACTGTTGAATAAATATTATGTCTATGTGACATAATTATTAATTTTAATAAGAAGGAAAGAGATAGCTATAAGTTGTCAGCACCATGCTTACGTTGTTCGTTAATTGACCACAATATTAACCGACGAGTAATAGTGTTTTGCAGGGTGGATTTCTAATGAAAAGGTTGTATCAACCAATTGAGTGATTATAGCTCTAATTGACGTAACGATTAAGTTTAGATTTGAAAGATATAAGCATAGTATCTTTATAGCACAGAGTATTTTTCACCAGAAATGTTACATCAGATCACAATAATGTCCCAAAAATGGTAAACGAAGAAAGAAAGATTTGAGTTCGTTTTTCCATACTGGAAGTTCCATTTTGGTAGAATATATATTTTTCTCGTTGCTAAAGAGAGATGGGCTATAAACAAATTAAATTAATGAAAGCAGAGTGGTTATACGTGTATATGACGTTGCGTTGTTAACTTCATTGGTAGATTGAGTATTAATCATAGTTTGTCCATTTTTAATGGCGTATGTGTTGTTTATGATCAAGTATTTGTATCCAGTCAGATAAAATCATTGTTATTTGCGTAAAATTATACATTTGTAATTGAATAATTATATTAAGAGTCTGAGCTGAAGAGATGTCTTCATTTCTGATATTCCGCCATAGTCACGCCCACCATGAAGAATAATAGCCAAGAATATTTTAAAGGCCCTTCTGATCGAATCCGACTCATACATACATATATGTGTGTGTAATCGAAGCAGATTGAACCTAGGATCTTTATTTAAGATTGATGATTCTATCCACTAGACTATCTCGGTTTTACATTGCTTTAACTTCTAATAAAACATCAAATGACTATTTAATCCTTGTTCAAACTAGACATCGTTTCAAAAGGAATTCTAAGAAACAGAGTTTATCTAAATAGAGACTTAGAGGATTTCGAAACGATATTCTGATTTAACTCTCGATTACTTCTAAAAGAAAACCGTTTGATAATTTCAAAAATTAAATATTTGTCAAAATAGAATGAGCTTAAGAAATTATACTTAATGTCCTTTAGAGCAGAAGTGCACGTGTCATATTATAATTGTTTACGAATATTAGTTATTTATAACATGCAAGACGTTTATACGAAAACTGAGATATGTTTATGTGACATATTTTCTATATTGTCGTTGATGTTATGTATATGCTTTTATTTGAAACGATTATATTAAAGATAATTAATGTTTTGCCTTTAGTTCTCAATTGTAATATTCTTCAAGTACATTTAAATAAGTATAATTTGATGAATATGATTTTTATCAATAACATTGAGGTAAGCCACATATTTGAGCCAAACTAAACTCAACACGAATATAAGCAAAATAAGTTCATAAAAAAAAATTGAACACACATTTATAAATATACACACACAAACAGAGAACTTTATCTTTTTTTAAATTGTTTAAAAATTAAATGAGTTTTGAGGGATTGAGTATTTTTGACAACTAGCTTCAACAATACGATATCATTTCCACAAACAGTTAAAATAATTCTCGTATAAAATATTCCGCGTCGTAAATAAATCGCACATGAACCTCGAAACCTATTTGGATGGTTTCCAAATATGAATAAATAAAACTTGGTACACCGTACACGATAATAGCCTATGTTGCTTGGAGCTATGATCCAAGATCCTTTGTCATCCTTTACGATGACAACTAGAGCCACTTATTTTCCTTATTTCAGAGCACAACAAAATAAATATAGTGCTTTCTAAACTTTGAATGCAAATCTAGATTTGTCGCTAAATTAAAACGCAAACAAGACATCTCGAAAATAGGTATGAAATATATAAGCTTTGATAACTTTAAGATATATTTAATGCAAAATATATTTTAAAAAGGAACAATGTATCCTAAGATTGTGCGATCATATAAACATTTTTTTTTGGTATTAAATAAAACTATACATAAGTATAGGTTGGTATATTTATACAAAAAGACTATTGTGTTTATTTATATCACGAAGGCAATAAGTAATCAAACTCACTCATGGACATTCTGTCGCTTTAATCTATTCCTTACACTAATCGTACAATATATACCCTTATAGTTACCGGTCTCTACATTTGCACTCACACTCACACATCGCACACACACACTTGCAAAAATTGGCTGGCAGATGTAAAACGATGTTAAATATATGCGCTGAATAAAGTAAAATAACTATTAAAATATTTCAATTTTTCTTAAATTATTTATTGTTATATTAAAATAATAATAAACGACTTATACTTTACTCGCATCGGTGTGTGCGTTGAAGAGAGAGCAACTGGACCGGCTGGACTAAAAAGTACGAGCAAATCAAAGTTGTTTAATTTTATTTAAGTGGCATTGCAACGGTGGTAGGGCTCTGTGCATGCCCGTCTGAGTAAGCATAACTCATCAGTTATTCTACCGCTCAAAATCAATACTTCGTATTGTCGTGTACCAGTTTGAAGAGTGAGTGAGCCAGTGTAACTACAGGCACCAGAGATATTATAACATTATATCTCCCAAGGTTGGTGGCACATGGTTATGTAAATAATGGTTAATATTTCTTACAGCGCCAATGTCTATAAGGGGTCGTGACCACTTATCATCGGAGTCCTTTGTTGGGCCACCCATTTTAATTTATAAAAAAGCAAGTTCCTTTATTACAATATATGTAGAAAACACAATACAATCATATTATACGAGCAATTATCATTTACCAAACTTCATTAAGTTCAATCAATCATTTTGTTTGAATGAGTTCGAGATGGAATAAATATTCAGTATTATTTAATAACATTGTACAAAATAATCTCAGAAGTTACTTAAATATAACTTTCGTAACGAAAAGCGATATTTCCATTAACTTCGGATATTAATACGGAAAGAAAAGGCATTAAGTAAAGTGTGTTAACAAGGGTACTTAAAACTCACTGCAGTTAAAAGTGACGTTAATATTACAAGTATATTTAATTTTAAATGATGATTTATGTCACAAGACGATTCGACTTTATAGATAAATGTGTTAAGCCTTTAAGGTCTAGTGACTCGGTTGTACAGCCGCAATTCATAAAGTTCTAAGTTCCAATCTGGACTGGGCTTATTAATTGAAATAGTATTAAAAAGTCAGTCAATTGACAAGAGATTTTCAGTAACAGCACGGAGAAAGGAAATTGGCAGGATTACAATTCTGTTTCATGGATAGCTTGTCAAGCTGTTGCTTCTACGCCTTTGGTCGTATCGGATAACCGTCCACATAACCTTATTGAGGGGGGAGGGAAGTCATTCTTGGCTAAATGCCAGATTATCCACTAAAAACCAATGATATCCTCTACACGATTGTGAAACGTCACGGGGTCGGTTGCACATACTACAGTCCTGGTGGTTGGCATACCTCTGTAAACCTTCTCCTCTTTAAGAGCTTATCAGGGAAATAAAAACGCTCTCAATCGTGACTGAGCTCATTTATATTGCTAATATGACCATACTTGAGCCGAGATGGCCCAGTGGTTAGAACGCGTGCATCTTAACCGATGATTTCGGGTTCAAACCCAGGCAGGCACCACTGAATCTACATGTGCTTAATTTGTTTATAATTCATCTCGTGCTCGGCGGTGAAGGAAAACATCGTAAGGAAACCTGCATGTGTCTAATTTCAACGAAATTCTGCCACATGTGTATTCCACCAACCCGCATTGGAGCAGCGTGGTGGAATATGCTCCATACCTTCTCCTCAACGGGAGAGGAGGCCTTAGCCCAGCAGTGGGAAATTAACAGGCTGATTATGTTATGTTATGTTATGACCATACTTGTAAAAACAATATTTTATTTGAATACATAATATACATCTGAAAGGTGATTAGTTTATGAGCTAAGCTATTTAGATCAAACAGGCTGATGATAGCTTAGAACATCGTCTATTTGCATTTATCTTTTATTGGTATAGCATTATGCAGCTCTTCTAGCTTACCACCTACTAAATTTTAATTTATTTCTAACAGTATCTAAAACAGGATATTTACCATGTTTTAAATCTCCCGTTAATATCCCGTTTTAGATACTGTTAGTAATAAAAATAACCATGTTAATTTAAATCTTATATTTAATTTATTTGTCTGAGCATTTTGCATCATATTATAGAAAGTTAGGTAAATTTGAAGTTACCACTGTTTGGAATGAAGAATATACCGAAGGTCGAAAGAAATGACACACGAGTATCCAATATTATATTAAAGCAGACATTGTTATAATTTAAAAAAAAACTTAAGCTTAAGGGGAAGATCTATACGACCATGGTCAAACCTGCTGTCCTGTATGGATCAGAGTGTTGGGCTACAAAAGGGATGACTGAAAGACGATTGCATTTGGCGGAGATGAGAATGTTGAGAATGTGTTGTGTTACGCGAATGGATAGAGTAAGGAATGAGTACGTAAGAGGAAGTTTGAAAGTGGCACCGGTTACCGAGAAGCTTTGTGAAAACCGGCACTCATGGTATGGCCATGTTATGCGGAGGAATGAGGACTATGTTGTGATAAAGGTCTTGAGCATAGATATGGATGTATATAGGGAGGAATGAGGACTATGCTGTGATAAAGGTCTTGAGCATATGGATGGATATAGAGGTACGACCAAAGAAACATTGGATGGATTATGTGGAAGACGATATGGCTGGAAAGAATGTTACTTGTGAGATGACGTCAGACAGAGAAGTATGGAAGAAGAAGACATGCTGCGCCGACCTCGAATAAAAGGTTATTATATAGAGGTAGGTGTATAGAATAAGATATTAAGTAATGCCAAACCGCAATACTTAGACTTATTGTTTTCCGGTTTTAAGGATGAGTCAGTCAAGTCAGTGTATTTACAGGTACAAGGGACATTTTAGCTCCCAAGTTTGGTGATGCATTGATGTGCAATGATTAATATTTCCTTCAGCGCTAATGTCTAAGGGCGGTGGTGACCACTTACTATCAGGTGGCCCATTTGCCCATCCGCCATTTTGATACGGCACTTTTATTATATTGTCATATATTACTCTAGCAATGCTGGTACTCTATACATGACATGCTGTTACTTTATTTGGGTAATTGTCTGTATGAACTTGAGATAAAACAAAAGAAAAATACATTGTTCTCCTACTCTACTTTTAGATAGTCGTGTTTTGTTACAAAATAAAACTGACTTGAAATCAAATAATAATTCCAGTATAATTGAAGTCGATAATTTATCATTTGTTATCAACATTAAATTATTTTATTTTATATTACATAACCAAATATTTTTATTCTTGAAAGCCAATGATTATTGAAGCACGTTTGGTATTAAGCGAGACGAGATTTTAGATAAGATTTTCTTATAGGTACGGCGCTGACACACAAAGACACAATTGATCGTTTGGTGGTAGGACTTTATGCAAGCCCATCTGGGTTGGGTGCCACCCACTCATCGGATATTCTGCCGCCAAATTGCAGTACTCCGTATTGTTGTGTTCCGGGTAAGTTGAGCCAGTGTAAGTAAAGGATGAGTCAGTCAAGTCAGTGTATCTACAGGTACAAGGGACATCTTAGTTCCCAAGTTTGGTGGCGCTTTGGCAATGTTAAGGAATGGTTAATATTTCTTACAGCGCCATTGTCTATGAGCGATGGTGACCAATTACCATCAGGTGGTCCTTATGCTCGTCCGCACACGTATGTCATAAAAAAATACATTGTATTGATTTCAGAAGATTTTTTTAATTACCCGGCTTTGTTTGCTGCAAAGGATTGGTACGTAATAAGGGCACGAAAGGTAGACGACGAACTTGTATATCTTATTGATATAATCAATATTTTAAAATAAAATTCATAACAAATGTACTTAATATTTTATTTTAAGTAGTAACTACTAATTACTACTTATTATTCTTATAAAACAAGAGCTATGCTCCCTGCATTATTATTATAAATTACATACAAATTTTCAGCAACAGATCTTTGGTTTCTTGTACGTTACATTCTTGTCTTAAAACACCATCTTCTGTTAATTTAAAGGCTTTATTTTATTTTTTTGACATTTAAAAGACAACTATTAAGCCCATATATATACCTGCGTTTTTACTCGCGTTTTATGGGTTGGTCTTTATATTTATAGCAAGTATTTCATCAAATTCGGTTCAGTGGCTTGACTGTGAAAGAGTGACAGACAGACATCCTTTCGCATTTATAATATAAATATATATTACAGTTTTAGATAGACAAACTCAAACAACTTATATTAATTAAAATTTATTCACCAAAAAATGCAACCCGTTTCGGAAAATGTTTCAGTATATTTATATATAAATATATATGTATAATTATATATAAAAGTTGCTATTATGTAAACTACGCTTTCAATTTTACTCGTTTTAAATAAACACTATTGACGTAACAAACGTAACTTTCAGATAAATATAGTGTATACATAGATTATATTTCAATTATTTTTTAAAATTTTTAATAGATTATTTTTAAGATACTCAAAATGTATATCCCACTTTGAGTATCTTAAAATCTAATCTATTAACAGCTATATATAATCAATATCTATAATATATTTACAACGAAAGTGTCACAAGTATTCAAAATTGACCTTGATATAACATCCATAAATTTCCATTTATAAAATACAAAAAGAAACATCAAATTCACTTGTTGTTAGTCTAATAACTCCGCAAACAACTAAACATCGTTGATCAAAACTCACAGGATAATTAGAAAACAAAGTTCATCATTAAACTCCATCAAATTCAGGAGTTAGTTAATTGGACAAACGAACTTATCACTTGTAAAGGTACACAGAAAATTACAAGTTTACGAAATAATTGTTGATTCCGAGAGGAAATTGCTTTCATTTTAGGTAAATCGGGCGCCCCCTTTAATTTGCTGTGTCGTTGATTAAAACAATTGAAAGAATTGCTAATCATATTTGCTTTCTTGGTTTCATACATTCTGTTGATATAGTTAAGTAATAATTTAGTAACTACCCCCTATATTCCCGTGGATACACATAGTATGGTATTACTTTCGAAACATTTGGCCCTTTGAGTAGTAGTGCAAAAAACTACATTAAAAGTATAACATCTCGCCTTATTGCTTCCACCGGTGACGGGAAGTTGGTTCGTTTTTTGCCCAGAGGATCGGAACTGCGATTCAACAGAGAAATGCTGCTAGCATTCTTGCCACCACTCCACGCGGTCAATATTTAAACAGTAACTATTTTTAATTCATACTTATATATATTTAAAGACTTAATGTTAAAGGCTTAATTGAATAATGATAGTTCATTCGTTTATATATATTTCCTTCAAGTCCAAACAGAAGAATAATAAATGCAAATTAGGCGTATGATAAATCGGAATCTTCTCCGGTCTCTATAGTTAAGATTTTTACATTCTAACCATTGGTATATAAAACAAAGAGCGCTCGGAACATTTTAGTGAAGCAACAAAAGCGAAAACAAAATCTTTCAGACAGAAGGCTTAGTCTGAGAGAATTGTTAGATTGTGTATAAAGTGAGGGTATATTTTTTTTAACGAATAATGTTCCGAGGAATTGTTTGGATTACTCCCGGCTGCTGAATTTAAAACATCAGACATCGCGTCATAATTCCAAGTTTCTACCCGCACTACCTAGATGTCCTAAAATTCACAAAAGCGCGAATTTTTAAGCATTTTCTGCCTCTCACAACCACTCTGTGGAACCAGCTTTCACCGGCGGTTTTTCCGAACCGATACAACTTGGGAATCTTCAAGAAAAAAACCTTACACATTTCTTGAAGGCAGGCAACGCACCTGCAAGTCCCCTGGTGCTGCAGATGTTTATGGGCGGTCTCTTTTCATCGGGTGAGCGTCCTGCTCGTTTTCCAACTATAGCACAAAAATATCTTTATTTCATATTTCATCCAAATCACTCACAATTGTTTTTGTCTGATTGGTTTACATATAAATTGTTCACGTTATTAACATAAGTAGGACTATATTTACAGTAAAATTACACAATATTTATAAATGCACGTTACTTACAAATGCTTTTAATTTTAAATAATTATAACAACTATATTGAAATGCTCGCAAAACCGTATACAATATAACATTTAAAACGTAATATTTGATTTTAAATTTTCATTTTGTATAAATAGTTTGTGCATCGCAAAATTAAACTCTATGATATATTAATAAAGTTGCATTTTGTAAAACTCATCAATTACTTTAATTGCTACATCAATACCAGTCTGTTCGTGTTTGTCTCGACGATGAATAAATAAAATGTTATTGTTTTACAACATAAAATCACCCGCAATTTTTCATTTCCATAACTTTGACAGAATATGTCATTTTATGCATCATTTTAATTAAAACAAATGTCATATTTAAGACTGATGATTTCATATTAAATTTAAGCTTTCGTGGTTTATATTGTATTCTACCAATTAAGAAGCTCAAAGCTAGTTTTCAAAAGTGTTAATAAATATTTAAATATATATAAAATCATTGCGGATAATAAAAGAGCTTGGAGTGAATATTCCTTGACAAACTGCTATTATTTTTAATTAGTAATATCTACCAAAACTGAAAGCTAATTATTAAATTATATTTTTTTAACATATTTTTGTAATAAAAATAAGATTTTGACATTAAATGAATACAATATATGTATATATATATACATATATACATACATACGTAATGTTAGTCTTAACCTCTCCTACCCTCACAACTTATTTCCGATTGACTTCAGCATCAGCAGTCACTCTCAAAAGAGTCTAGCTAGCCTAGGACATAATATAATAGTGCACAAGTTTGTGCTCAAACACAAAAAAAACTATACAGGGAATAATCCCTCACTACCAGCACGCTACGGCAGCCTAATTTAAAAGAGTTCAGGCTCAGGACTAACGACTTTGTACATTCTAAGGCCTGGGAGTGTGAGTTTAATATTTTTCTTTATCTTTACATATTGCAATCGAGTTTTTTACAGTAAATAGAAAACTCACTATTCACTATAAACACAATAATACACAGCGGTCGTTTGAGGTATGTACGAACTACGTATTGGTTAGACTTCCATTAAGTCAAGAACACATTTTACATTATCGTAAGATGTATGTATTCTACGTCTTGCATTGAAGAAATGTATCTATTCAGATTAAACAGATGTGCGAGGGCTTTGAACACAAGAAGGCGAATTTGCATATCCTTTGCTTACATGATCATTGCAAATTCGCATCTATATCGAATGTGATAAAACTGTAATGGTACTATGTCTGTAAATGAAAAGTTCTTTGAAAAGATCAATTGATTTTATTGATCACTCGAATTCGCTTGCTCTTATCCAATTTATGGTAACAGTGAGTGTTGTATGAGGGAAAAAGATTAGGAGACTTTTACAATACAATGCCCTATCTAACTGCTGTTATTGAAGGATTATTCCTCATATGACAAATAGATTACCAATTTCAGTCAATTGTGATCCAATGTTGTACATAGATTACCATCAATGTGCGCCGAAGCTTCCAGTTCTCCGCTTTCTACATTCAGTCAGTCTAGCTGGGCTACGTAACGAGTTTGCCGGCCCGCGGTCTGCTTTCTAGGACTCGTTTGCTGCAACAGCCAATAGTAAGCTATATCGGTAACTACAGCTCCGAATCGAATTATTTCATCCTTCAAAGGAACTGCAAACGTACTTCACTACATATTACGCTGAACGACGTCGACTTTGTCTTTAACTATATATGTTGCCTGTACCTTTTGTTATGATAGATCTAAATTTTGCTCAATATTTTAATATTACTTTAAAAAGATAGACGGGAAAGTCAATTGTGCTGAAGATGAGTGTGAATTGTGAATTAGGTCTTTAATAAAATATATAACTAAGGTTTATTTTCCACGAAACATTTGAGGGCTATGTATATTCATTCACGCCAATCACTAACTGACCGATCAAACTGCATTTTATTGAAATAAATCAAATTCTGAACAATATATGAGTCCCGCAGTGCGCTTGCTCCTTCATTTTCAATTTATCACAGGCTCTAAGCAACAATAAAAACTATATTTTACTTGCGGACGAAATGAATTTCACGGATTTTTATTATTCGGTGATTAAATATTGCAGATCTATTGAATATCGAATATTGTATTGAAAAAGTAGACTAGTTTTAAAAGTATCTCTGTAATTAAAAAGTTATTCTGTAATTAAAAAGTTACTCTGTAATTAAAAAGTAACTCTGTAATTAAAAAGTAACTCTGTAATTAAAAAGTAACTCTGTAACTAAAAAGTTACTCGGTAATTAAAAAGTTACTCTGTAATTAAAAAGTTACTCTGTAATTAAAAAGTTACTCTGTAATTAAAAAGTTACTCTGTAATAAAAAAAAGTGTCATAGAGTTAGTAAAATAAAATGAAATCCAAAATTTTAATAAATTTAAAGTATATTTTTGCACTGATCACGTACGCGTATTATTAGAATATTTCAAAGACAATAGAATACATTTAAATGACTTAGAAACTAATAGTCGGATTGCGATGATTGTTACAACAGGATCCGAGGAAGCGTTCAAAATGCTTCTGTTGCCAAATTAAAAAAATTTGTTAAGGAACGCTTGTGTGTGAAATGTTACTATACAATTAGTGAGTTTATGATTGACAGCACATCTTGGGAATATTCAATATATGTATTTAATAAGATTGACAAAAAAAAAACAGACCCGCAGATATTCTTTCGCCGGTTCTTCTCGGGTCAGGGTGTTTCCTTTTCCGAACCGGTGGTAGTGTTTAATTTGACTATCAATAAGTAAGTGTAATGCTTCTATATTGAATAAAGGAATTTGAGTCTGAGTTTGAGTTTGAGTTTGTAATACTATTTATGTACGCCAAGTAAACAGCGGAAACAGTTAATATGACGTTACTAGTACTTCAAAAATCAATGTTTACGTATGTGTTTTAATTCAAGATGTTATTTATACTCAAAGCTAGTGTTTTAGTTAGGTGCTTGACGTTTAAAAACTAATGAAATGCGTATTTGATAAGAAGAATTAATTATCTGGGGACATTGCCCTTGACAGGTCTGACACAGCCATAACATCATTTTCTTGATGCAATTCAGGGCAATTTGGAACCCCTGTTACTTTGCTGTGGACTAAGCTTGGAACTTGAATTTTCTGTGACTGAGAGAACTTACTGTTTACATAAATGATATAAACTTTAAACGAATTGTTTATAAAGTAACGCCAGTCAAACTTTTTATACTTTTGTCACTCATTCAATCACGGTCATTAAAATTGTTTAGTCTACATAAATAAAAATAAAGAAATAAAAAAATAACATTTCATAGTTATTTACGGTCTGTAATCTCTCTCTCACAATCTTTTCACAAATAAGTTGCGAATAACTTTAGAATAGAATAAAAATAACAAAAGGCTCATTAACGACACAAAAAACATTACAAATATGAATATTTAAAAACTCATTCCATTCAGTACAAAGTAATATATGTATGATGTTATACATAAATATTGAAAGGAAGAAACGCTAAAGCACAAATATGGTACTTATGAGTAATGAAATTTTAAATTAAAAATAATATTTTAAAGTATAAACTTTAAACCTCTTTTCCCAAAAGCACCACTTTGGTACTTCAGCTCTTCTTCCTCTCCAATGACGACACGTGCATATATAAAATGATTATTTATATTTTCCTGTACTATTCATCCGATGTTGGTTGAACTTTGTCATCTACACTTGCTTGTGTTTCTGGAATAGTACCATGATCGTAATTTTTTTTTTTACAATAACAACCTGTAAATTTCCCACTGCTGGGCTAAAGCCTCCTCATACTTTGAGGAGAAGGTTTGGCAGAATTTCGTTGAAATTAGACACATGCAGGTTTCCTCATGATGTTTTCCTTCACCGACGAGTACGAGATGAATTATACACACAAATTAAGCATATGAAAAATCAGTGGTGCTTGCCTGGGTTTGAACCCGAAATCATCGGTTAAGATATACGCGTTCTAACCACTGGGCCATCTCGGCTCTTATCGGATCGTAATATAAAACAAAACAAATAATTTCGAAGTGGCAGCACATACTGAAATGAGCTAATCTTATATATAACATTGGATGTTGCTATATTTGAGATGAAATATACTTTGATCTAGACCGATTGACGAATTACCAAAATAAAAATTATTCATGAAGAAGATTTACATACAATCCATTTTTGTAGCACGCCGAAAAGAACCGGCAAGAAACTCAGTAGTCATTATTTTTCAACATCTCAATATACAGTCATTTTAGTTAAATACAATTATATATGTATGTTTTGTATCCTGCCTGGAAGTCAACAAGCATTAACTACACGCTTTTTATCATCTATATAATCTTGTATCGAATAATATGTCTTCTTTACCAATGTATTTTTGTATTTTTTACCAATGTGTTTTTGTAGATTGAGATCCATCGGAAAGTTAAAATTCGGATAAAACACTGTGAAGGTTGTTACTATTTAAATAATTTGTAGACTTAAAACTCCTATAACGTTCTTCATTAATATTCATTTTCTTATTTTTCTTTGAGTTGGAGTTATCTTCGAAGACCAAGGTGAAGGTTATGTCATGAAGACTGCGTTCATTATGACGTCATAGATTCTGAAAAAAACGCAGCATCTAATATAATTTTAGCATCACTAAAAGAAATGTGATTTTGCATATTTTTATATGATCTGTCATATTTTTGTGAGAATATGTGTTAATGAACTCTGTGCAATGATAAACTCGTAAATGATGTTTTTAATAACAAACAAATATTGAATTCATTAACTTATTGAGAATTTAACATATTCAAAAATCAATAGCCGAATTTAAACGAGCACAACATTCTTGATAATATTAGCCACGATAAAGTAACGATACAATCGTAAGAAAAGCATTCAATGAACTAGATTTCCATATGAATACATGAGTGAAAAACTCATACTAGAGTATTTCGTGTGCTACCGAAAAAAGTCCAGATAAACACGAACCAAACCAGTTAGTATACTTAATTACTTACGAGTATTGCCAGGGAATAGACCTAGCCATGTACCGACGCACGCTCAGTGAATATTATCAGAGAGTAGTTCTGTCTTATTAATTTCCGTGCAGTGCAGTCCTCTGAAATTGGTAGGCAACACTAATAAAAATATATCAAACGTATTTATGGTAACTAAATATATAAACAGATAAACTTGCAAGAAAATATTAATTAAATCGAAATGGAATCCTTTGACAAGAACGCAATAGAAGAATCTAATTAAAATAGGCAACTTGTTGGTCTATTCCACTTTTGTGATGAAATAAATGCATAAAATTTAAAGCAAGGCTTAACATAACTTAAGCACATAGCGTTCAAACAGTATTAACAAAAAGATGGAACCAACAGATTTATTTAAACGATTATGTTAAAAAGCCGATACTAAAATACTGACTAACCATAGAATAAGCCAATGGGTTTAACAAGATGAAATTTTGCAATGGAATATCGTGGGACATAAGTGAATACTAAGAGAATTTTTTAAAGTGTTATCGCCTGGGAGTCAAATGGGGGATGACAGATTTTATGCAAAATCGTCACTTGTAAAGTAAAAAATAAGGAAGTCAGCATTTAGGCTTATGTTCATGAATTAAAGAGTGATAAGACTTTTTGTAAATTTATGACCTAAGAGGGTAAAATTTATGATAGAAGTTTGTATGGAAGTTCATCATTTTTGAAGTGTAGTTATATGGAAATCGGTGTTTAGGCGTTTCTGAAAATTCATCACCCAAGAGAGTGAAATTGTGGACGAAAGTTAGAAAGTTCGTCGTAAGTAATAGGAATCGAAATTGAAGCTATCTAAGAGTCAAATCAGGCGTTAAGATACGAAAATGTGTCCCTTAGGAAGGTAAAATTTTGGAAGAATGTTTGTATAGAAATTTTTCACTTTTTTAAGTTAGAATTATGGAATTTATTATATGCCCATATGTTTATAAGAAAATACCAACATTGTAGAATTTTTTAATGGGATATCCCATCAAGTAAACGGCTAGTGATTAATAATATACTTTTTGTCAAAATATATACCAAAGCATTTTTAGTGACAACAAAAACTTACTATGGAGTTATTTAATACCTTCTAAAGTAAAGAAAAATTTAAATCAAGTTAACAACTTGCAAACGTCCTACTGCTGGGCTACCGTCACTCATTTTGAAAAGTTTTGGAGTTGCTAGCTACGGGTTGATGGAGTGACTAAATTAAGTTTCTATAAGAAAGTCATATTGTATATATTATATACACAATCTAATGAATATATAAAATCTAATATGGACTTTATCACTAGGACATTAAAGGTCAGTCTGTAAAGACTACAACAAGAAGTTACGTTTTCATAAAATCTTTATTTTATTAAATACAATGGGTTGGATACAAAGAACTGTATTTGGACTTTTCTAATATTGTGGTAATGTAGATGGTTCGTGTTTTAGTCTAGAGTAATACGTGTCTAGAATTCATTAGATGTGTACATCCCTTTGTGGCCATGTCGCATCAGTAGTATTCGTTATAAAGCTATGTCTTCACAATTGAAAATTAGGAACATTTGTAGTTCAAGCGTTCGTGTGTTTTTACCTTAATTTGTATAGGTACAAATGTGGATTCGCTTTTAATGTTGTTTTTGCTTTTGGTGTTTTCTTAAATGTTCGGCGAGCTACCTACTGGCTTTTCTTTGTAAATCAGATCTTTTATGTATATATCTTCAGTTCAGTGAAAGCACTGTGGGTTTGGGTGAAACACATTTCTATCCATTATTGTGTTTATTTTTCATCACTGGTGATGAGAGAAATCACGTTTCAGGTGAAATTATTACCCTGAGACGTTGTGGTTATAAGGTTCATGTTTTTTTCATAACGGGAGAAAATGCTTAAGCCCTGTAGCGGGATATTAAAATATTATTACTGTTATTGATCAGCGATGACGTAGTATCTAGAGTCAGTTCAATCAATTTAAAATTTAATAATTGTGACGTAATACATACTATAAATTGAGAGCCAACTTAAATTCATTCAGAAAATTTAATAAATAACCAATTTAATTATTTATAAGCAATTAAAATTGATTAAGACGAAGATATCCTTCGTCGAAGAATTCATTGAAAACTGAGCCTTTGAAGCAGTTTATGTAAAGATATCACAAAGAATGACGTCAAGACATGAATTTGTATTACAAAAAGGGCTCCGTTATTTGAGAACTTCATTATTCGTTTGAATTTTATTTACGTTATTAAATATTATTATTAAATATTAAACATTAGCCGATATTTGCTCTACCTTATTTGTAAATAAATAAATATTGGACAACATCACATACTCTGATCTCAATGTAAGTAGCTAAAGCACTTGTGTCATGGAAAATCAGAAGTAACGACGGTACCACAAACGTCCAGACCCAAGACAACATAGAAAACTATCGAACTTTTTCTACATCGACTCGGCCGGGGATCGAACCCTCGGAGTGACATACCCATGAAACCCGGTGTACACACTAGTCGACCACGGAGGTCGTCAAAGTAATATAAGTAGTTCTTAGAACTTATTTTGTCACGATTGTGATTTGGTGGATTTATATAAAGATATATGGATAGGATTTACGCAATTGATTATAATTATAATCTTAAAAAGTTTTATTAATGTTAATTATTCATTATATGAGTATTATCTACAACGAAATAGACAAAAATCTGAGCACTCTTGATCACTAAAAGAATCACTATAAATATATAAATTATATAAAATTTTAAGCCCTAATTTTATGCAAAAACTTGTTAAGCGGTGCTCATCGAAATTAAAACTCCACTTAACCTTTTAAATCAAGATATTATTTATTCAAGTAAGCTCGTAATACACTTTTATCAACCTTTAGGATTGAATCGATGAAAAAATACCATCGGTTCGGAATGTAAATACTACCGAGAAGAACTAACAAGGAACTCAGTAGTTACTCTTTTAATTGAATGACATAGTTATACAGTTTTTTTTTCGGTATGAATAACAATGAATACTACCTCTATATCTATATATATATATCTGGGTGTTTCCAAGGGCTCCCACTGGATTCTCCTATTTGCAGCAACACTAGGACTCAAACGTAATTATGCAACTACGAATAAGGACTAGTATTTTTTATATTCCTAGTAATAAGCTGTCATGTGTACTTAACTACTGTTATTTGTACCCTAGGAAATGAAAAAAAAAAAGTCATAATCGAACTCAACTAAACAAAAAATATATTAGAAACGCAACAATTAAAATCTATCATACATAAAAATGTTGAAATTAATAAATAATTCAGATATTGATATTTTATTCGAAAAAATGTATTCTTTTAAAAATAAAGTAAATAAGATTAATTTATTTATCAATTTATAAAATATTATGTACTGACATATATAAATATTTAGCCTGTAATTAATTAACCAATGTAGCCATTAATGCCTTATAATTTGTTTAATTTTGTTTCGTTTAATTATGTTTAACTTTATTCATAATTTTCCGTTAGTATACGTTTATTGATCTCATTAATAGTATAATGTTAACTATTTGATTTTATGTATGTTAGTCTTTTTTCAATTTTAATAATTGTGTAATTAGTATCAGTGGAAACTTAGCTGATGTATGTGATATTGTATATTTTTATGCCATAAGTGTCATCTCATTGTTTGTTTCCCTAATATAAAAAAATTTAAAAAACGGTTTATTTATTATATATTTATATATTTGGACCTAGAACTGGCTAGTGGATTCCAGCCTCATACGAGAGATGCATATCACAACTGACTTCAATATTTATATCATAAATTTGATTTACATATTTTGTGATTGAGACAGACAATATATTATGTTTTTTAATTTTAAAATAATTTTATTGTCAGATGTGTTATTATCAGAGTAAAAATTCAACTGAATAGTTTTATAAGCAGAAATTACAGTAACTCTTTAGAGTTTATATTTGAAATTTAATTAATTTGTTTAAATACTTTAGTATTAAAACAAATTTTACTGTAGTTATAAGTATCCTACTATTAAGTCTTATTAATAATAATATAAAAGCTGTCTAAAACCAAGAAATTTGATTTGAAAAAGAGTTTGACGGTTGTTTGATATAGTACTCGTTTTTATTTACTATTCGTGCTTAAATCAAAATCAAAACATACTTTATTCAAGTAGGTTTATACAAGCATATATATATTAAGTGTAGCTACCACTGGCTGTTTATAATATAATATCTTTTGATATCGCTATCCAATTAATTGATTATTGCAGATATACATAGTGTAGCGTATTTAGGTTTATGCGTACATTGAAATGTCAATATTTGTCTATGGAATGATTTGACGTTTGACGTACTTCCTTTCTCTCTTCCCTTCTCGTGTGAGCCGCGGTAACGTGTGTTGTGTGAGTGCGCCGCGCCTTTGAAATTAGCTTGTGTAACGGACTTATCCTTCTCCTGTAATATCATCCATCCCTTTGCTGTGTTCTTCGAGTGTATGAAGACCAAGGGAGCGCTCCCAAGAAGAACGTGTCTTCATAAGTCAGAGCCCAGTTTTGAGGTAACAACTTCCCTTTATTCCTTAACTACAGTCCACTTTTCTCTCGCGCGTACACATAGTATTATTGTAATTATATTATGACGCCGTAATTATTTCGTCTTTATTCGATGATTTCCATAACGCTCTACTGTCTTCCTGATTTGGTCGTATTCATCAAACGAACATCAACTATCACCAGTTCCACTAACGAAAGAGGCGCCATGTCTCTATTCGAGATTTTTACGTATATTCTTAAAATGAACCTAATACTCTAAAAGCAATATTTATCCAGGGCTAAAGGAGTCTAGCAGTTATTATGACAAATGTTTGTCATATAGTAATACTAGACTGAATAAATGCTTACTTATTTTTAGGCCTTCAATTACGCTCTTTTTCCAAACTATTCTTTATATTATTTTTCTTATAGTGTTATATTTGTTTTCCACTAAATAAATAAATATACTAAAAATACTAAAATTCGGTTGGTTCGAAAGTAATTAGCTTATTTAACTTTTTTATATGTATTTTGCTCGAATCTTCGCAGGCTAAGGCGCCTTGTTCAAATTAATTGTTGAATTCAATTTATTTATATTTCGATTTCCCAATGGAAAACACGTAAATCTTAACTGAATATTGTGAAATTAATTAAGAAATTGAATTGATTATATTATTAATATATTAAAGGAAACCAGAACATTTCATAATAATGATTGATATTATGAATAAGTTGCGCCTAATTATTATCGTTTCCGGTGTCATTTTCTGGTGGAAATAATCATCACCATCATACTGATGTCGTCCACTGATAGACATAGGTCAAGGTCAAAGTAGGACAAAGGTCTTTACTGGCACACTAAGTTCAAACTGAAATTCTTTCTATCCGTTGCCAGCCACTCCACGTAGCTTGAGAGCGTCCTACGCTACGCTTGCCAAGGTGTGATCACCATTCCAGAACTCATCTATTCCAACGTTTTGAGTGCTGCGACATTTGTGGCAAGGCCAATCAACTGACTAATCCTTTGAGCTATTTTTATAACTTTAATAATAATCATTGAGATAATATTCGTTATTATATTGTAGAAGATGGAAGAAGAGTGGGGAAAACATATAAAAAGCAGCGCCAGCACCCGGCGCGATCTCTTTGCTGTTCGGCTGTTATCGGGTCAACATCTCGGCAACGTCATTCTGTCCGTTGGGTTTTTCGTTAGATTGTTCCGTAATTGTTGTAATAGTTTCAGAGGTCTTACATTTTTAGTTTTCATTTAATTTAATTTTGGTTTGTTAAATTTAATTGTTTTCAAAGTAGATTCGTTTTGTAAATTGTTTTCTTGAGGGTAGTAATAAATTTGTATTTAAAAAAATAACTTCTGGTCTTATTTCTAAGAATATATTATTGTTTTATACACTACATCTATATTTATTTGTAAATATTCTGATGCTGCAACACTGATGTTGTTATGAAAAAATATGTTAATTTAGATTTCGCCATAAAATTTATCAAATTATTTTAGGTTTTGTTACATTATTTAACATGAACGTTATTAAGCAACTTTCCTATCTCTGAAAGTAGATTCTAAGTCCATACTGATAGTACAACTAAAAATTTTAATTAATTAAAAATTAAAAGTTTAAAAAAAAAATTAACAGTATGCGAGCGCCGTATCTTATTTTGAATAAAATTAACGACTGAGTTTCTTTCATTCCACATTCCTGTGGTAGCTTTATATACAAAAATTAATTTTGTAATATAAATTAAAAGAACTTATAAGAGCCGAGATGGCCCAGTGGTTAGAACGCGTGCATCTTAACCGATGATTTCGGGTTCAAACCCAGGCAGGCACCACTGAATTTACATGTGCTTAATTTGTTTATAATTCATCTCGTGCTCGGCGGTGAAGGAAAACATCGTGAGGAAACCTGCATGTGTCTAATTTCAACGAAATTCTGCCACATGTGTATTCCACCAACCCGCATTGGAGCAGCGTGGTGGAATATGCTCCATACCTTCTCCTCAACGGGAGAGGAGGCCTTAGCCCAGCAGTGGGAAATTTACAGGCTGATTATGTTATAAGAGCCTTTTTAAATATGAAAATATTTCATTTTTGACTTATTACAATAAATCTATAAAATGTTCAAGCAACAGGAATATTGTTTGAAAATCTATACTAAAAGTTGACAGTTTTGCTTCCAAGATCTGATAATTTAAAGGTCACTTGTCATGCTCTGTACAAAACGTGATCCAGCATAAGTAACGCTCGGCTCTATGAGAAATTATTAAGTACCATCGGAATATTTAAAGGCAGTAGAAAGGAGGTATTCAATAAAAGATAAAATATTATACGCTGTTTTTTTTCTGTGACTTATCAAACTTATATATAATCAACAAACACAATTTCAAATTAATAAGTTAATTATCATGACGAAAGATTCATTAGATACAACTCTTCTCTTAATAAGTATAAATAATTAATGTTTACATAATGGTAGATACCATATTTTTATTTTGTAGCTGCAGTTGATAGAAAGTTTGGTCCAGATTGATCACAGGTAAATTTATGCCTGTTTTTAAGTCTGATCTTAATATTTTAAATATAATGTTGACTGTATTTTTAAATGTTGAAAAAGAGTAACTACTGAGTTTCTTGCTGGTTCTTCTCGGTATAATCCACATTCCGAACCGGTGGTAGCTTCACTTAATATAGTTTGTAAAATGACGTTTCTAAATTGCTTATAAAAGCCTACTTGAATAAAGTATATTTTGATTTTGATAATATTTAAAAAAAAATATGATGTGTCGTAGGACAACCGATTAAAAAGAATTTTCTTTTACTATATATTGAAAAACACAATTAAATTAAAAACGTCTGAAAATAATTCAGTAAAATTGTTATTAAAGATCCCGCGTGAGTTAAAAAATACCGAAACGTTAAAATTATTTTATATAAAACCGCATATAATTGAAAGAGAGAAAAAGAAGTGGAGGGAAAGTCACCTGACATAACACATTTACGTCTATTTCTGACAGTAAACCAAGTGATAGAACTTTGTGCAAAAAAAAAAAAGAATTGTTCGAACGAAAAATGTAACAATTTACAGACAGTGTTGGAAATTAAAATGGTGCTAAAAATCGAACTATTAAAATAAAATAAATCATAATGTGTTTACATTGATATAAGATTAAAACCTTGTAAAAATCAAAGTTATAAGGGATTTTGTTATTTGACCCACTTCTCTGACCTTCATCGAAGAGCTTAAGGAAGTTACTATACTAAGACTATTACGATTCCCTTGAGATTGAAATATATGTACTCGCGGAAGCGATAGCGTGTTTTCTTAATACTCATTACTTTTCCTACGAATACTTTGACAATGAAAATATATATCAAAATTATAAACTTCATATTCTCGAATGCTTTTTTTGTTTTTATTTTTTATATTTTTGTAATTGTCAGCCGCGTCGCAAAAAAAAAACTAAAAATCATTGTTATTGCCATATACACAACTAATACACTCAGCATTAGGTTTAGCTCTTTATATAATATAATGTCTTTGTTGAAGACACTAATAAAGTAAATCTATTTGTGTTTAAAAAAATATTATTTTTATTTCCTTTTTATTTATTGTGATTATTTGTAAGATTTTCTTATAATTTCGAGGTATTACTTGTAATGTTGCCAAATTAAATTAAACTTTCTTTCTATGTATCGAAAGCCCTGATAACATGAATTTGGGGGTCGAAAAAACTTACCGTAATATTGAAAATCCCTCTGGTACATTTGTCCAAGGTATTTTCAATTTTACAATAACAATGCTTCTACAGAGTAACTACTGAGTTTATTGCCGATTATTCTTTCCGAATTTACTTTCCGAACCAGTAGCTTTACAAACTGGAATCGTCACGTTCCAAACTAGATTTATAAGCCACAATCAAAATATCAGGAATCAAATTTAAATGCACTCATAATATTAAAAGTAAAAGACATAACGATATAACATAAAACACAGAACGTATATGACTCTCTGATTGTACCCTTCTCGAAGTTTCCTCAAAACAAGTATCAAATAAACTAACAGTAATAATGCCCGTCTGGTGTAGGAATTGTATTACCAAACTATGTTTCGAATTAAACGATGATTCCGTCACTGGAATTACAGTCATAAGAAACATGAAGGACCCTAGATTAGCGGCGCGCTAACAGCACGTAGCTAAGCATGTACATGACACTATATGCAAAGGTAAGGTAACTAATAACCATTTACCATTCCCCCACCTACCCTTCTGGACTGTTAAAATCAATGTTTGTTGAGTTTATCGCTACAGCTTCGCTTATTCATGTAAACTCTCCTTACGCAAGTTCGAAACGCGTTCAAGGATATTCCTCCTTTCCCATAAAATATGTATGACCATATATCTTTGTTAGGTGTTCTTTCCTCTATTGGGCTTACTTGATTTATCTCGCCTATGTATTATATCAAGCAGAGGTTTAAATATTATTTTATCGATAAGATTAACCTCTACGTAAATTGTGTCTTGAATTTCAAATGAAAGGTTATGTGTGGTGTGGTTTTATATTTATATTTTAAGTTATATAATAAACTAGATACACGTCCTTGCTTCGTGCTGGTTCAAAATATACGTGTATATTAAGTTTTTTATTGAAAAACAAACATGGAAAGGAAAAAGAAAAGTTTTTTTCCGACTAGGAAAGTTGAAATTCTCAGCTTTTCTCTACTATTATATGCATATATTATACATAATATATATATATATATAGTTTATATTATAAACTTTCATCTTCCTTGGAACAGTTATTCGTTTTTATAATAAAATACCGCAGATATTTTTAACTTTGGCGATTCATAAGTTCAAATCTTTTGTAAAAAATATTTGAATAAAAAGCATATTATTCAATACAAGATTACATAGATGATAAAAAAGCGTGGAACTAATTCTTGTTGACTTCCAGGCAGGATATATTATATACGTATTTAACTAATATAATTTTGTAATTTAAATGTTGGAAATGAGTAACTACTGAGTTTCTTGCCGGTTCTTCTCGGTAGAATCCACATTCCGGACCGGTGGAAGATTCAAATAATATAGTCTTGTAAAAAGACGATTCAAAAGTGCTTGTAAAAGCCTACTTGAATAAAGTATACTTTGATTTTAATTTTACTAAAAGGTAAATTTTATTCGTTTTCATTTACAGTTTTAATCAACAATTACAGTGCCTCATAACTTCGAACTCACTCTTTGTACCAGTATTGTTTTATTCATCCATATTAAAAAACAAAACAGTTGTATTCGAGAAATGTGTGAAGCAATTACAAATTTAATTTATTTTCTTTTACACTTTTATTTCATACATACGTTACCTCTCGTTTTATTTATTTATAAAAGAAAATTCGAATTTCAAATAAGTCGCGACGTCGTTCCAAAAGTCCAGCAACAAAACTATACGTCAATGTAATTTTTTTTTATTTCATTTCCATTTGATCGAGCATCGAAAATTACACCCACAGTTGCAAATCAAAACTCGTTAATTTCAAACCACTGAATCATTTATGTCTTACTTTTTTGTCTATAGCCATAAAACTTCATAATTAGTAAGTTTACAGTTAAAAAAGAATCGTCTACAACTTTTCCGCTATTAAAAGGCTTCTGGATCATTCCAAGTTGTTAACGTACAAGTTTTAATGTCTTCCACGAAAATTCCCTTTTGTTGCGGTCACGGCTGGTCGGTCCCGGGAAAAACAAGTATACACATAATAAAAATGTTTGGGAATATCCTACGCAAGTTTGAGAAGTGTTTGAGAAGAGACGTTTCTTAAAACGGGGGATTAAGTGGGCACTTTAGAAATACGATTACGGAGTTTTTAAATCCGTATCAACTATTGTTAAGCTATTTACTATTGAGCACCCATACTAGATTGAGTTTGATAGAATGTAGATTTATTTAATATCTTGTAATAAAAAAGGATGCTTTTATTATAATATTATGGTAGGAATTTGTGTAAGCCTGGGCATATATCATAAGGTACTCTACTGATAAATATTTAGTCTTGTTGTGTTCCGGTTTGAAGGAGTTTTACAACATTTTAGTTCCTAAGATTGATAGTGAATTGGCGAACTAAGAAATGGTCACTATTTCTTACAGCGCCATTCTTAGGCATAGACATCCATAGGTTATCCATCAAACTTTCTATACCATAAACAATCTTTGTTTTATAATTATATATATTGTCTTTACTTATGTATATAATTCTTATGGCATTTAACTTCTAAGCGGTTAGATCGATTAGAAATTTTATTTTATATGTTTTTATTTGTGTCTCTGGATCGTATAGAACGGACCATATATTGCTGTGATAAGATACCAGGATTATGAATTCAGCATAAATATTAAAGATATAAAATTTTCTTTGGCCCCTATAAATTAATCTTAATAAATATTCATTATTTTCAATTAGACAAAAATGTATTAAACTATGCAAAATTTATAATCATCTTACATTCATACATTTCAGTGATAACAACATTCATTATTTACATTTGCATATCCAACACGTAATCTTAATTTTACCGAAAGGCTTAAGTTTTATCATGCCGATGTAAATTGAGACAGAATTAGAATTTCGAAATTAATTAATTTTACATTTGATTATATTAGTTTGTTTAATTAAAAAGATTTAAAAAAATTAAATTTCAAATCAAAATGCATATTGAATGAATCAATATATAATTTAATTATAAGCAAGCGCCATTGAATTTGTATGTGCTTAATTAGTGCTTACAATTCTTCTCGTTCTCGATGGTGAAGGAAAACATCGTGAGGAAACCTGCATGTACATGTAGGCACTTCTAATTTCAATGAAATTATGCCACATGTGTATCCAACCCGCATCGAAACAGCGTGGAGGAATAAGCTCTCAAACCTTTTCCTTAAAGGAGAGGAGGTCTTAGCCCAGCAGTGGGACATTTACTGGCTTTTATTTTCAACACATATTGTACCGCCAAACCGCAATACTTTGTATTATTGTATTTCCGTTTAATAGATGAGTGAGCCAATGAAAAGACAGGCACAAGGGACATAACATCTTAGTTCCCAAAGTTAGTTTCGCATTAAAATACTTCTTACAACGCCAATGTCTGATGATGACCACGTACCATAGGCTGGCCCATTCGACCATTGAGGTGAAACACTTACCTAATAGGTATATATAAAAAAAGCTTAGAAATGGTAAAAAAAAATCGTTCCAAAAATACTAAAGTGCTTTACGAGAATGTGAATCTTGTTTGTCTGCGTAAGTTTTCCGGTCTTTCAATTATCAAAATAAATATTAAAGATGCTAATCAATTTTGAATTAATTACAATCTTTTGTAGGGTTAGTGTCACTTGCACAAAAAAAAATTTGCAAGATTTTGACAAAATAATATGAGCGGAAATTGTTTCAAATTCAAATACAAAGCTAGACTCACGCGCAGGGTTAAGTTAGTTAATATGACTCTTGTTAACATCAATATTTATATTGCTCGTTCTCTATTAACCATGACGGGTTCTTTGTAAAATGCAATTCGCGTTGATACATTGGCTCCCACTCGTGTCGAGGATATAACGTGAAGCGGAGAAGCCGAGACGGGAAATGCTAGCAGTCAAATGTGAATCGAAATTGCATTTGAACTTAAAAACATGGCTGACATTTTATTTCCACTATATGCGGTCAAAATTTAAATTCGGAATGTATAAATTCTCCATTTATTTGGAATATTAAATTTTGTAAATGATTTAAAATAAGAACTATAATATATCGCCGTAAGACAGTAACAATATTTTGTTTCAATCGAGAGATTTAGGTTATTTTAAAAAAACCCATATTTACAATGATCAACGAAGCTTAAATCTTGATTTGCGTTTCGGTACAAGACAAGCATTTGCCAAATTACATATTCTAAATTATTTTCTCTGTAACAACATCGAACAAGCCGAGAACGTTGAAATTTAAATCATATTCCGTCTTAGAATTATGACTCGGCGCTTAATTGGCAGTTTAGCGAGCAACTTTATCAGGTAGTTTTCATATTACCCTTTCATCATAGAAATACGCTCTCACGCGCCAAAAGAAATGTAACTTCAAAAATAAAGGAAAAAAAAATAGTTTTTTGCGTATTTCATACACGTCAGAAGTTGATGTTAATCTAATACACGTCCCCGACAACAAACTGTAGAGCATTAAAAATAACTGCGTAACGGAGCGAGTCAAAAACAGTCGTGGCGTTAAATCAGACTTTTGCTAACATTTCTTTGTTGACCCAAAAATCAAACGAAACACAGTTCGCACTATATTATGAAGCTATACATGTAACTGAGATTATTATTCAATAAAAAAAAAAAATGTTATTAAAAAGACTTTGTCAATAAAAACAATTACAAAAAAAATTTTTTTTTTAACACTATTATACAAAATCGTGTGTAATAGAACAAATACAATGAAAAAGACAATAAAAGATTTTCCTTACGTGACAATTTCTTCCAGTTCACTCACTACAGTAAACCGCGTAAAAGAACTCCGTTCCGAAAAGTCAACCGGTAAACCGCACAACGGTATAGAAATTACATAATAAATAGATATTTAACTCAATAATATTTGTTTTATAATGTTAATTATAAAATAAATCCAATTTAACAATATGACAATACCTCTTAAGAATTTTTGATGCGATGCTCACTTCAGCATTTTGCATCGCTATAGTGTATTTTAATTAAAATTTCCTCAACGATGTCTTAAAAGGCAACGAGAATTGGCGCTGGCAAACTTCTCATTAAAATTGTATTATTGAGAAACGAATAAAACAAATCGATTACAATTTTATTTTTGTCTCGATTTTATTCATCAATGAAAATAATTTCTTAGAATCACATAACAGTATTATTAATAACATAAGTGCTTTCATCGAGATATCTAATTCAATTAAAACGTCAATTGTTCGATTTATTAATTACATACAAAAAAAGTCAATTGAAACAATTCAAAATTAGTAGTAATCTAACATTATAAATGGACATTGACTGGACATTATAAATGTCCAGATGCTCAGCAAAGTGTTCTCCTCTTGATAAGATGGAGTTTGAATTTAAATTCGTACACGCTGATCTAATACTGACTGCACATATTTTCCAGACACGTCAGCGCGTCAGATAATAAATCATAGATAAAATAAATATTATATAATGTTTATTCCGATTCGTATTCTAGTATTTCATATGATACAACGTTGTACAGTTATTGTTAAGTGAAGTGTCTAGAATAGTTTCATCAACGTATAATTCGTGTGGCACAAGTCGTGTCGAATAATTGTTAATTAAAAGTTTAAGAGGTATTGCATTACCTATCCGATAACAGTCAGTACTTAAGCGAATTAGTTGTCAAAGCAAATTTGCACAAAAAAGTGTTAAAAAAAGTTATCGAACAGCTTGTTAATGTCCCACTACAGGGCTAAGACATCATCTCCCTGAAGTACATAATAAAGAAAAATATCTGAAGTTAAAATTAAATAATTTTAATATCTTTCGTTTCAGACAATGCATCGAATCAACACGCTACTGAACATTTCGTATAACGAATGGATTCGTCAAGGCTAGTACGGCGATGACGTGGCCAGTCGAAATGCGAGCAGCTCGTCTCTTGGGCTACCGGCTCAAGATTGGTCTGGTGGTTATCATCATCATGGTTCTTGGGTTCTTCAATGAGAGTCAAGGTAAGTCATCAGTCTTATGTCTTGCCTTAGTTAAATTAAAAATGGTTTATGATTTGTGAAGAAATGTCATGAGAGACAGGTTTGCTAGTAAACGTAGGTAATTTAATAAACAATCACTCCCTCCTAGGACTTATTTAAAATAAATATAATAAAATTTGACTCTTTATGTCACTTTACGTTGGCTATTGATTGTCAATTTTGTTTTTCCCTAGAATTATTAAAGTGGTAAATTTTAGCAGCTTAGTAAGAATAATGAAATAAAATAGTGCCTAAAAAAGCATTATTATTGTGACAAATTTGAGTCCCAATGGAAGCGTCAGTTTCGATTTTAGATTCAGTCGAAAAAACATAGCCAACGCTTTAGCCAAAGAGTGGCCGAAAGCTTAATATATTATAAATACGTGTCTAAATTAAACGAATTTATCAGAATTATTATAAATCAATTTCCCCAATTGAAATCATTAATTTCTGCCATCAAATATGTTTTGTAATTATGGGATTTTAGCAATTAGTTTACAACGAAATCTCTCTTCACCCAAACTCTAAGTAACCTCTTCTTCTACCCACATTTTTTCCTCCACCTTCAGCAAAGTTTTATGGAGATATATTTCGATATAATATGACGATTTTTTTTTTTATAACAGGATTGAGGCTGAAATAATGTTAGTTTGATATTACCGAAAATTCCGAAAAATGTTTGAGCTTTCGGCAGCGATTTATTAAGACCAGAACAGGTATGCACTTCGATTCTGAAAATCGATTGCTCGACCAAGATCTATTTTTGGATTGAACTTTGTGTATCCCACTAGACAATCAAACCTATATGCAAGCACATCTACCTGGAAATAAACTCACAGCTATTTAACCAAATAGAAATATTATTGGCCACCTGATGATAACTGATCAGCACCGCACATAGATATTGACGCTGTGAGTAATAGTAACCATGCCTTAGATCGCAACAAAATGTCTTGATATCTAAGATGTTATGCCTTTAGTTACACTGGCTCACTCAACCTCCTTCAAACGGAACTCAACGATGCCATGTATTGCTGCTTGGCGGCAGAATATTTGGTGAGTGGATGATACTTACGCAGACGGGCTTGCATAAAGCTCTACCACCAAATAAAAATTTGAGGTAAAATAATTGATTGCTGTATTCCAGCTTAAGGAATAAGTGAGCCGGTATAAAAATAAACAATAAGCTTAGCTTATTTTATGGAACGTATTCCATTTGCATTAAATAAGAAGAATATTTTTTCATCGTCAATATCCACGAGATACGATTTTTAAATATATCAATCCCAAAGATTCATTCCCTTAGTTATTAAATATTTTACTGCCGAGGAAATATTAAAACTGTTAAACGTTATGTTAACGAGTACTAATAAACTTGGTATCATTTCAAATAAGCTATACAGCGTGATTCATCGAGAAGTGGAATATTAATTTACTTTTTTTTTCTGTTCTCTAAAATGATCTGTTTGAAATTAAACGTCAGCCGTTCTTGTGTCAGTGATTTATTATGACAGTAATGTAGTTAATTATTTTTTACTTTGTGTTTGGTCATCTCTAACTGAATAGTACTAATAAATTGCCAAAATTGCTATTCTTTTTAATCACGCAAATTTTGGCCACCGTGCCAAGTCTCAAGTGAGACCAGCCAACTACGCAGGACGAATATTAAAATCCAATGGAATGACAAATCGGACTCGACTAGAAAGAGTTCAGGCGTAGGACCAATGGCCTTACGTCCTTTCCAAAGCATGGGAGTATCCACTCTCACAATTACCATACTCCGGACTGTTATTAAAGAAGTTTTCGATGGAATGACTGAATAATTTTTTATCGGCCTGATCTGGGGCTTGAACCCAGGACCTCAAGATCTGCCATTGATCTAGCGACATTTACATTAAAAACTTACATTTAAAAAAGTTGTATATGTTCAATAAACTTCAACTTAGTTTACTATTATTCAATCGTTATATTTTATTTTAGCCATAAACATGTTCAAGTTAAAAAGACTTTCTATTTTATATATTTACAATTAATTTCATCGTCTGTAGTTATAAAAAAAGTTAATACGGTCCAACTCATAACCCGCGAAAACAAAAAAAAAAAAACAAATTATATTACAGATTTTGATTTTACAAGCACGTTAGTATTCGGTTACCTAGATTTGATCCAGCCATATTCGATTCGGGTTAGCAATACTAACCACCAGACACCGCAGTTTAATTTAACACAGTGAAACCTTTATAAATTCTGCTTCCAACTCTGCTCGGACATCTGCATTTAATTAACTTTTAGGCACCTCATTCAAGTATTTATCTCTAATTCTGAACACTGTTTGTAATCAAAAACAGGTCAAAGCATTATTCCAATTACCGGATTCCGCATAAGCCTAATTAGTGGTCTTTGCGTTAGGACATTAATCGACCATTACTTACTTTTTACGACCACATTCACTTAACTGCAATTGCTAACTGCAGAGTACTCGTTGAATATTAGTTAGTGGATATACAAATTGCCTGCTGCCATCGCATAATGCGGCGTTCGGCTTGTAAGTAAATTCAAACTCGATTCCGAAATTAGACGGAAGCGTTGTGCGTGTTTTTCGAAAGTCGATTTTGAACATTTTCGATTTCGAACTTTAATTGGAAATGTTCTCGTAGTTTATGATCTATTTTTTTAGTTTTAAACTATTTTCAAATGGTTGAATTTATCGGTGTTATTTTTGAACGGATATGTGTTTTCACAAATCGATTGCAATAAATTACTTTGGGTCTTTTAATCGCGGTAAACAAACGGTATGACGTGAGATTTGACGCGAGACACCCGTTTGGGACGAAGTTGCTTTCACTATACGTAAATTTTGTATTAAATACATTAGATATGTTTATTTTTTTTTATATAAAAGGTAGGCGGACCGACAAATGGGCCACCTGAGGCTAAGTGGTCACCACCGCCCATTGACATTGGCACTGTTAGAAATATTAACCATCCCTTACTTCGCCAATGCGCCACCAACTTTGGGAACTAAGATGTTATGTCCCTTGTGCCTGTAGTTACACTGGCTCACTCATCCTTCAAACCGGAACTCAACGATGCCATGTATTGCTGCTCGGCGGCAGAATATTTGGTGAGTGGGTGGTACCTACCCAGACGGGTTTGCACCAAGTCAATATGTATGTATTAAATAATTATTAAAAATTTCATGTAAGCCACGTAAAAGGACATAATTCCAAAAAAAATATTTATCTTATCACGAAATACTGTTTCCATTTTTATTTATTGTTTATATTTAATTATAAATTATTTCAAAGTTCTAATTCGGTTTTTAAATATTAAACATCATCAAGGAATAAAATAAAACATATTTATTTAAATTTTGTATTCTACTATTTGTTTGGAATGTTTATAATAATAAAAAAAGATCATCATCTTGTCAATAAAACTTTACTATATTTTACACTCGTGTTTATAAGATGTCTTTGTGTGCGTGAGACGACCAAGAGTGAAGACGGCAAACAAATAAAAATATACTAATTGATCTAACGTGTTTGTAAGTGAATAGATCTATAGAACAGTATTTGTTATTTGATTGGTGGAATAGTCTAACTGAGTTTAGAGAAGAAAGAATACAGTAGAATTTACTTTCCGAATCGGCGGTCGATTTGCATTTAAATAAATCTCCTAAAATAAACTCATCTCTAGTTTCTGATATGCTGACGAAATTCAATTTACATGAATCTCAATTGTAATTGGTCCATGTCAGTCGATGACGTAATAAGCGACCAATAAGCGTTTATTATTTAGTCGGATCATTGATTAGCTTTAGAAACTGTTCGAAATTTCACCATAATCGTTGTTGAAAATTTCAAAAAGATATAATTATAGGAAAAAATCTATATTTTAATTGATATGACTAAACTCGGCACTAGCTACCAAGCAGGTCGAAGCAGCGTGGCGCATAAACTCCATGTCTTGTCAAAAAAAGATCATCATAGCTCAGCGGAGGAAATTACAGGAATGGTCCATAAAATATAAATATAGATATTATATAAGTAATATTATATCTTATAATGAACTATCTTGATTATAAATACATCAAAATGACGTCCACGTCCACGTGGACTTCTATTTAATTAGTTTAGACAAAGTTCTATAACATACTTATTCATATAAGCTATCATTTCGTCTTTTTATACAACTAAATATAAAATGGAATATTTATCTTTGCATCTGACGCGAATGAAATCCCACTTCAGTGTTTTATTTAAGCAAAGCAAAGAATGATGGTAAAGCTAATATGAAATCCTCGTTTCGCGATGTTAACCACTTTATGTTGAACTAGTTATAACTCACGTGTTTGCTTTCGTGAAATTCTGTTATAAAAGCAGTATTATCGTAACGGTTAATAAAAAGGTCTTATGTAAGGTTACTCATAGAAGAGCATCAAAATGTTTTTTTTTTGTATGTGCTTAATTTTGCCCATAATAATTTTCGAGTCTCAAATTCTGTCGTACATGTACCTCAACTGTATTGGGGAAGCTTGGTGGCAGTTGCAAATGTTGTCCTCAAAAACAAAGGTGACTTTAGACCTTTTTTAATGTTACTGTAACACTGATATTAAGTGACCTTGAGATTTCCATCTTACCTAATACCTTAAAATTGAAATAAAGAATACACAGACACGACTTTTTTCAAAATTTTAAATCAAATCTTTATGTTTACTTACTTTGTATATCTTTTATCAATCGCTACAATTTATGCAAAGAACACGTTTGATCTGTTGATCCATTTCTGCGTGTAACGAGACCATACAAAAACAATTTCGCCTCCATAATGTTAGCTGCAATTTACGCATTATTTCGCACTGCAGGAAGTGTGTTTTGTTTGTTATTGCCTCTTATTGATTTATCAATAATTACGTACTATTCCAATAATGGATTCGACACATATTGGTCACTTTTTGAAATTACAATGACCATCAGTAGCTTCGTATAAACTCTAAATTCGGATTTGTTTTAAAAATAATAATAATGGATTACTGATTTATTTGCGTGGAATTTTGTTTATTTGACATTTATGGGTGATGCTTAGGTCCCTTGGGACTCTTAAGCCTCGTTTACGCTGTGCGAGCTTCTGACAGGCGACATCTGCTTGAATTGCTAGTGATGTCAAAAAATATACGAACCGACCCATATCCTCTCGCAACTGGCCAGCTACCTTCGTAAGCGTCCGAATAATTCGAATGATGTGTGAACCGCTGTCATATGAAGTCGAGATGTGCAGGCGAGTGAATGCAAAAAAATGTTGAAGTTACTCGCAAGATCAAATAACTCGTATGATACGTTCACGTAGTGCCAATTACTCGAAATTTTTTAACCAAGCATTAAATTATCGTATATATAACCATAGTTACTTATCTAAATAACATTAAATCGAATTAGTAGTTCTTTAGGTTCGATAAGTTTTTTTGGTGAATTCTATACTTTTATAATAAGAAAAATATAAGCAACAGTTTATCGTTAAACCCCATATCAGCATTAAATTACTTTGTATCTCATTTTAATATACATACATATTTATACTTAGTGGTATGGCTTTGCGTATTTAACCTATCCAGACCACTGATAAGATATTGAAACAGTAAAACTACATTATTGTTGTGTTCCGAATTGCAGGGTGAGTGAGCCAGTATTATTATAAGCACAAGAGACAAAACAACATTATCGATGTAAGGAATGTTTAATATTTCTAACAATTAGCGATGGTGACCACTTACCATTATCCACCATATACCACTGTCCACCAATATAAAAAAAAAAATGTTCAACAAAGAATAGCGTTGATACGGTCCTCTGATGCGTATTTATTTTCAATATTATAATTATTGATACTGTTTATTTATAGTAGCTATATAAGGTGGTTTTCACTTGGACCGTAATACGAGAATGTTTAACCTAAATCTAAAATAAAAGCATCAAAACCTAGTTACAAATTCAATAATAACTAAATGTACTAAAATCAAAAGGTATAATATTATAACCAATTTAAATATTTATATTAATTAATACAAGACTAGACGAGTCGAGACTTTTATTATTGTTTTATTTATAATTAAATTACCATATTTTATAAAAGCAAGAAATGTTTATTATCTGCCAAACGATTACGGCACCAAAACTATTTCGCTTAGCCAACCCTCCATTAGTAAATATGTTCTATACAATGTTTGTTCCCAATTGTTTGATCAACAAATGCGATTATTTGGGCCAAATAGATTTATCACATAACGTAGTATGTTATTACCAATGGGTTGGTTCTGCAAATATTAGGGATTTGCAATATGTGTTTGCAACACGTTTAATCAATGTTTGTACAAATGTTTGAACAAATATGGTTTTTCACTTTGTAGTCGTGTTTTATTATCGGACGATGTGTTGCGTTGACATTTAAATTGGAATTTTGACGTTAAATATCGCGACAATATTTACGATTTCGCAATAATTTCGATGAAATAATTTTGACTTAATACACGTGTTAATTAATTACATGTGTGATTGATGAATTGAAAACGAAATACAGGCCAATTTTTTCACCTTGTTAAAAAACAAAAACAGTTTTTCCAGTAGATCTAACATCAGTATATAATAACGATCCTTCTATTGCTAAATCGTACCGAACTATGCTTCCAATTAATCGTGAGATTTCTACCTCTTTCCTCTCTTCTGGAACTTGTTTTCAACGCTTGTCACTTTGCTTATTTAGTTAACTTTACTTAAATCTTACATTATCTTCGCGTTTATTTTATTCATTTTTTATTTTGATTTACCTTACTGTTGATTTCTTAATCCTTGAAGCTACATATTCTCTATTTTTCCTGGTTAAGTTCATATTTTTATAACCGTACAATTTTTTGACAGGTTCGCTTAGAGTCCCTCTGGGTGGTATTCTGTCTCCTCTTTTCTTCTTTATGTTTATTAATACCCTCACACAGTTTTTCTGACCATAAAGGAACATTTTATAATACTACTTTTTATAATAGTATATGAATATTATATAATATTTAAAGCTATTCATATTTACCTATAATTGTTTGAATACGAATTAAAAGAATTAGTAGAATTCAAAGACATATTATTTTTGTATGATAATATTACCCTTTGTGTGTAATTACACCAGCTCAAGTGAGATTTATATTTTATCGCTTTTGATGTACATTCAAAGGGGATCACGCACGGCGAAATCATCCTGTATAATTATTTTTGTTTACATACTTTTACCGAGTTTTGTGGTTTTATATTTCATTATTTATTTGTAATAATTTAAAGCCACCAACATCAAAAAAGTTTTTGTTTACACTTTTCAATGCTCTTTCTATTGATAAATCACTATTGTAATATTATTTCATTTAGTGAGTAGGTCAGTATGTTTAATCGGTTACCATCATTATCATAGTTCTCTGTTCATAAATATATTTACACAAGATATATTAACATTAAGCTTAACCATATGCATCACTATTTAAAATAGGTTCTGTGTAAACCGTGATCGCGTGGGTTGGTGGCAAGAATGCTAGCAGCATTCACACAGGTCCTACGGGCAAAAAATGATCCAGCCCCCCTGTCACCAGTAGAGGCAATAAGGCGAGGTGTTACTTATTATTGATTAATAATTTTCTCTCTTCGTTCTATGGTCATCTTTAACTAAACAGCTTATAAACCTTTTCTTAGACTGCCAATACATTGATAACTTGAGACCATATAATATTTCGTTTCTCTTCCAGTCTCCTGTTTAATACTATTTAAATAAAATATCACAGTTCCTTTTTTGTATAAAAACAATTAAATTTCGGGATAGAATTTATAATTGTCTGTGAATTATTCTCATTAGTTTTCTATGCAACCGTGCAATGTTGAAGGACGTTGCTAGTATGCAACACGTTATTGTAGGTTACGTATATTTTGACGACCTCCGTGGTCGAGTAGTGTGTACACCGGTTTTCATGAGTACGCCACTCCGAGGTCTCGGGTTCGATTCCCGGCCGAGTCGATGTAGAAAAAGTTCATTAGTTTTCTATGTTGTCTTGGGTCTGGCTGTATGTGGTACCGTCGTTACTTCTGATTTTCCATAACACAAGTGCTTTAGCTACTTACATTGGGATCAGAGTAATGTATGTGATGTTGTCCAATATTTATTATATTATTAATCAATGTTTCATAGTAAAAATATTAGTTGTGGTAGTCGAAGGACTTATTTTATTTTATGAATAAATATATCGCGCGTTTCGCCGCAGAAAATCCGACGCTAATTACTTAATTGGTAACATATGACGTATATGTTGGGGATTAAATCAGTCAGCAGAGTTAAGTAATTACTTTTAGCAACCATTAATAGTAACCCTTAAAGATTAACTACACAGTTTCACTTTGACGTATATGTTTACATGTCTCTAATTCATAACCAGTAAATTTTTCATCTAGTGTCATGGTTTTTTTTAAATATAGAATATATTTTCGTAATTTTGATATTTGTATTAATATCACATCGAAAACTGAGTGAATATTTAAGCAAAGGGCGAGTGAGCCAGTGCAACTACAGGCAATATAATTCGCACAAAGAACGTCTTAGTTTCCGAGGTTGTTGGCGTATTGATTTATGGGATGGTTAGTATTGTATGCCAGTGAAAATCAGGTACCCTATTATCATTATGTGGTCTATTTACTAGTCTGTCTATTTTAAATAAAAATAATAACTAACAATTAAGTTTTGTTAATGTTTCTTAAAAATAATAGAATTTGATAATAAAGAGAAATGTGTGGTGGCTTACCATCAATTTTATTAGAGAATATATATCCATAAAAAATCGCTTGCGTGATGTCAATTGATGTCTTTGTGTATATATACACTGATTTATTTTTAAGACTTCACACAAACCACAGTTCTTAGATTATAAAACAAAATGCAGGACGAACGTATGGTACATCAAGCAACAAAAGTGAATATAGAATCAAAAGCCAATACGAAGCCCCGGTAGTAGGTAGATACGATTAACTATTAATTATAGATTTAGTAACAGATTGTTAATTACTACCGATAGACGTAGAACAGCATTCGCTTTTGTTTTTGTATTCGCCTTCGTTGCTTCACTATGATGCTCTGTGCGTTCTATTTCGATTTTATTTTATGTTACATTACATTATTACATTAGCCTGTAAATTTCCCACTGCTGGGCTAAGGCCTCCTCTCCCTTTGAGGAGAAGGTTTGGAGCATATTCCATCACGCTGCTCCAATGCGGATTGGTGGAATACACATGTGTCAGACACATGCATTTTTCTTCACGATGTTTTTCTTCACCGCCGAGCACGAGATGAATTATAAACACAAATTAAGCACATGAAATTCAGTGGCGCTTGCCTGGGTTTGAACCCGAAATCATCGGTTAAGATGCACACGTTCTAACCTCACTATAATTATTTTTTTTAGTAAATCATAAAGCGTTACAATGAACGTAGGTACGTTAATAGTCCAAAGAGTATGAATTAAACTTTCGACTTTAAAGTATCTTGTGAGCTGTTAGTCTGTTAACGATATTGAGTTTTATATTTACAATTTATTATTATTTCTAAGAATTAAATTGAATTAGCGCAAATCCTTATGATTAACTTTCAATAGATACAGCGATGTTATCTGTACTGGTATACGAGTATATGTATATTTATGTCGAGGTCACCACCGTCCATAGACTCCATTGGGAACTTTGGGAACTAAGATGTTATGTCCATTGTACCTGTAGTTACACTGGCTCACTCACCCTTTCAACCAGAACGCTACAATACCTAATATTGCTGTTTGGCGCTGGAATATTTTATGAGTAACCCAGACGGGCTTGCAAGAAGTCCACCAAGTAAATTTATATGTTAACAGAACCAGCATTTCATTAATACTTGTCCTTTTTTGGTCAATATGAAATATCGTATAAACCATAGAATAGAAGGTCATGGAAGTGGTACAGGTACTGTTTTTTTTTTAAATAATATTGTACTTTTGGTTTGCGACGGGTAACATTTGAAGGTCGAATATGAATGTATCGTTTATATGTATGTATGTAAGTATTATAACGGTTTAAGAACTTACAGAAGTTTTTATTCGACGAAGATAAATCGGGACAATGTTCGTTATGTGTTAAAATTAAAACACTCAATCAAAAGAATGACTGCTCTTTAAGTTATTTTAACAAAAAATACAGACGTCAAGGGCATATGACCAATTTTGTTTTACAACTTAAATTTGACGTACCAGTTCCATGCAAAATATAAATTAAGCACGAGCAAAACCGCGGGTCACATCTGATATAAAACCCTATATATCTTTGTATTTGACAAAATAGTATATAAAAGTTCATATCATTTCTAAGCACATCGTTCTGAGCGTCATCGTAACAAAAGGTAACAATTTCGGAAATCGCGCAAGAAACAAAGGACATTTTAGTGTGCACAGATGTTATTAATGTTTTTCATTAGAGCGTACCTGCATACATAGAAACTGGATGTGACAGGAATTAATGTACGTTTATATAAATTATCGTACGTGAATATGATTTATTGTTTTTTGTTTTGTTATTCTTGATTCGTTATATGTAATTAGTCTCAGACATTAATATTATTAATGAGAAAATTTTAATGGATGGTTGTTTGTTATTCAGCCACGACGGCTGAATGGATCTGAATGAGATCTGGTTCAGAGATAGATTATAGTCTAGATTAGCATACTTTTCTGCCCGGAAAAATATACGTAACACCTAACGACTTTAAGTACACATACCCTATAAACTAAAACAAAGTATACTGTAGCCTAAAATTGATTTAAATAAAACTTGTCTATGAATATCGAGACGCAAAATTTGCTTAGAATATTTTTGACGAATTCAGAGATTACTCCGAAGTTTCAATACTAATATATTCAAAGGTGATTATCAAAGTTCATAAGAGTATGGTTAATTGTTATAGTTAAAATTAGTTTCATGATTTAAATTAAATTATAATTTTTCGTATTTGTATTTGTTCTAAGGTTTCATGCTAAGCTAATTAAAAAGTATTCATATCAGTTAATCAGCAGTATAAGTATAATAATTGGTTCATATTCCCTAAAGAAGACTCTTCAATAAGTCTATGGAAGGTTTTTTTATGATATCGATAGGCGGACGAGCAATTGGTCACCTGATGGTAAGTGGTTACTACCCATAGACAATGGCGTTGTAAGAAATATTAACCATTTCTTACATCACCAATGCGCCACCAACCTCGGAAACTAAGATGTTATGTCTTGTGCCTGTAGTTACACTGGCTCACTCACCCTTCAAACCGGAACACAACAATATTAAGTACTGCTGTTTGGCGGTAGAATATCTGATGAGTGGGTGGTACCTATCCAAACGGGCTTACACAAAGCCCTACCACCAAGTTAAAGGTAATCAAATAGCTTATTTATTCATTTGTCTAAATAAAAATAGTTATAAAATAAAACTTTAAAGTAGACAGCGGTTGCGTTTGTACAGTTATCGCAGTATCACGCCTCAATGCCTCGACCGATCGTTGTTTGCACGTCGATGGTAAAACACAGAAACGGTTCGGATTTTTTATTTTTACTAAAGCGAAAAATTAGTTAGAAAAATATTGCAATCCTAACAAAATATTCGACTATTATTTCTAAATTATGTCTTCGTTTGATTTGCAGTTGGACTTTTTAGTGCAAAAACTTTTATTAAAATAAAATCTCGTCTTCCTCCACTTGTGATAAGAGATCTGGCCCATATTTTGCCTGGAGGATCGAAATAGCGATTCAATGGAGAAATACTGCTAGCATTTTTGCTGCCATTCAGCGCAGTCAAGATTTGTATCATAAATGTTTTTAATTTTTATACAAGTGAGGATATAATATAAATAATTATTGTATAAATACCAACAGCCTACACGGTTCAAGCCTCCAACGAAAACTAATATATTAATTCCAACTAATTTTATCTATTGAAAACAGTTTTGATTTTTTACAAAATTGTAAGACAATCGTTATCAGTTCGAATCGATCGATAAAATCGAACATATGTTTATATATGTATGGCGATATGATACGATAGTCGTAAGAAAAAATATATTTAAACAATAACATTAAACAATAACATTTTATCATTTCAGTTGCAAAATCTATATCCAAGATTAGTGGCAATGTTAAATTTAACGATGACAGACTCGTTAAATGAAGATTTAGATATGCCTTCTTGATTAATATTTGATCTCGTGACTGATGTATAAAAATTATTTTTAAAACGATATTTTGTAAAACATCACTGTTGACACACAATTTATGTAGAAATAGTTACAAGTAGTTTATAAACACGAGAAGTTGATAAACTTACCAAGTCTCCGCAAAGTCAAATCAAATCCCCCCTCCCCGGCAAAGTGTGCGCTTCTATAAAAAAATTCCGCAAATTTTTAACTTTTAAAATTTAAATATCATGTTTAAAAATATTTATAAGTGTCGTATTTTTCGAAAAAAGATTCAAAATGTGGTTAATAAGAGTTAGTATGCGTTGGACTTTAATTTAGAATAAATAATCATGTATATACAACAGGAATGGTAAATAAAAGTAACTACTGCGTAACATATTGGCGTTATAATCCACATTCCAAACTTATAATAATTTTCATCCAATCCAGAATCCAGAGTTTTAATACAAGCCTACTTTAATATAGTATATTTTGACTTTGTAGTTGCACATAGTGAGAATTGTGAATTCCAATTTCAAACCAACAAACTCTCGATATGTCGACTGTGTGTCGATAGAAAATGTTTTCATATATTCAATTCCCTTATACTTAATTCTTATACAAACTCATACAAAATTTTCCTATTACCGTTAATCGTAATCGTTTAACGCTATTCCATTTTAAGACGTACCTTTAAGCTCTAAGCGCTTGCCTCTTCCATTTGCATACTAATTCTGTACCGTAACAATGTTTCCCAAAAGGAGTACAATGTAAAGTCGACAATAACAGCGCTAATTTCAAAACTTTCAGCGCTGAGATTTAATTTTCCTGCAAAATTTTGAAGATTTTACCTGCGTTATGATTTCAAGCAGTATATAAAAATATCTTTATTGAAATGGGTTACCTACAATTTTTTTTAGAACATTTTATATTTTTTGAATATTATATCGTATAACTATTCTACCCTCTTTTCCCCAATCTTTAAATAATACTTATACTTTAACTTCGCTTGTATTCAAAAGATTTAGGATTTAGGAATTTCGAAACCTATGAACCAGGTTTTGTTTTGATTTGATTTCATTGTAAACTGCAAGGCACTCATCTCTAGAGTAGGCGCCAAAATGATGAAATCTATTTAAATGAAATTTTTATTGTCAAATAGTTAGAATTCCTATTAGTTCAGTTAGAATTGGAGTTTGTCGAAAACAATTTGCTTTAATTTTGTTTATGTTTTTTATTTTATTTTTCTTAAGCAGCCGTAGTACTGCTCTCTAACAGGCCAGTAACTTTTTCCGCTCTCTAAAAGTTATTCTTTGTTAAATCGTAACAATTTAGTTAATTGCAATCAACAGTCCTTTTATATTTTCTGTACATCTACGGCTGGAGCTCTTCAAAATGAGACCATAACCGTTTTTTTATGTGTAGCTATCATCCCATAATCACTGGGACAAAAATCGGCTTACGCTATTAATATAAAAGAAAAAAATTATTGACGCCACAAATAAATAAAATTTGAATTGAAATTACTGTTTTAAATATTTTTTTGAGAGGCGTTCTAATATATTTTAATAAAAGTATAAAAATAAGACATGAAAATGTATTGTCTTAATGCGTTTAAATAAAATAATATCCGCAACATTTCATGTAAATCTTTCCTATTTTTTACAATAAAAGTTGTATTACATAATATCAAGGCTTATTTTAAAACTGACCTACAATATTTAGGAACCTTCATGATACAGTAGCTTGTAAAACATTCATCAATTTTGTATGACCTTTCATAAGCTTCATATCTCACATCCTGACTTAATGTTGAAATATTAACAGAGCCACTATGTTGATCAGTGTATCATATATATTTTTTAAATTATTATATCATTAAATATCGCATATTACTTACTATCTTTTGACATCTGTTACATGACTAATAACAGTAATGATTTGGAAGTCTTGAAAAACATATCTTGTGATCATCGTCTATTACGTTGACATAAATCCATCTCATATAAATATAAGTACGAAATAATAATATCTTTCTTAAATCTGTAAAGTATAAAGTTCCACGACATAACGTTAATCCGCTGCAACAAACAAAACTTACCTCTTTAAGTATGACTAACGAGTTCTAGTTAAGTCTGAAAGTCGACTCAGTGTCCACGCGTACTTTTACCAGCAGTTCTAAGAATATTTTTCTTTATAAAACAATGTAATTACAACTTAATACATATTCAGAAATAATTCTATAATTAAGATTGAAGTATTCTGTATGAATACGAATATAATTCTCGTCTTTTAACGTATTACTCGTTTATATAATTCCACGTTTGAATTATTTATGTTTTTTTTATTATCACTGCCTATGGAACAGTTTTGAAAACTGCAAACTCGTTGTGAGCCTTAGTTATTGAAATAGTTTTTAATGAAATAAAAATAAATATAATAGCAACGAAGTATATAGTTTAAACGCCACAAACGCTCAAGGAAGTAGGAGAGTCGAAGTGGGGCTTGACGGTATAAGACAGTCACACAGTTTGCCATCATACTATACGTGTGTGTTTGAAGTCTATGTGAATTTGAAAAATATATATACAATAGTTATATTTTTGGGTTCCTTCGATTGTTTATACTAAGTTCGTATCGGATATTACCAGATTTTGGCAGTATAATCTGGTACAAACCTAGTGCAATTGAATGGATGCCATAAAAAATAATAAATATTTATTTACCTTTTTGTGACCATATTAGCACCCTCATATCTCGAATTCCTTTGAGGTACAAATGATTCTAAATACGATGCAATCAAGTACAAACTCTAAAAATATAATTATAGTATCCCTAGTTTTCAACTACATCTCGAGTCGAGGTCGAGTAGGTTTTACCCTAAAACGCGTGAATAGAGGTTTCACATCCAGAACGAAAAGGAGTAGACTTGTTAGGAGTAGGTATTTTATTATCAATTTAAGCAATCTTATAACTGACGTCATTTGATATGACACCACACTCATACTCGAGAATATTACCAGATTAGCTTGTAAGTGCAACACTTAGGTACCATTCGAAAAGCATTTTGTTAGTCTTGAAATGGTTTAAATTTCCTCGGTTTCTATGCAAATCTAGATTGTAACAAAGTTTGAAGCAGCTGCTAGTTCTCTATCGACTGACAAACTAGCAACGAACAGTTTTAACTCTGAGTTTATTATGGTAAGCGTCGTTGAAGAGTTATTTTTCAGCTTAAAGACTCTAAATTAAAATTTTACTGGTTGTGAATTAGTATAGGATCGTCTTAGATATATTTTACCAGAGCGAAACTTTTTTTTCATAATTATAACTTTAAGGAACGAATTTCATTTACGCGGTTCACAGTAAAGACCTCTTTTAGTCTTCTCTCCTTTCTAATATACGGTTTTATATAAAAACCTTTGGAGTAATTAAAAAAAAAAAAAACATTGTTTTAATTTAATTTATTGTATCTGTCATTTAATACTTAGTATAAAGCGAAAACAACTTTGCTACAACCAAATGTCCAATGACACTTAATTTTTTAATATGTGCTCCATTAACTGCACATATATTGCTTAAATATGAATGTGATGGGATTTGAGGAATCGTCATTTCACTAACTCTTATTATAACCGCAAAACAATACCATGTTCTAAAATTTAGCTTTTTCTAAAATAAGAAAAGAATTAAACCAATTATTTCATATATAGTAGGAAAAATAAATCTTGATCTTTGGATATAAATTTTACTGTAGAAGAAAATTTAGAGAACTATAATTATCATGTTGAACATGTAATAGTTGTGGAAAATACCTCCACAATAAAGAAAAAATGTTAACGATGACGTCAATAGTTAGGACCGGCCCATCAAAGTTAACAAACTACTTTACAAAGTTTGAGAGCCTTTTAAGAAGATTAATTATTTCACGAGCGCTAGTATCGATTAAAAAAGTTGGCCTAATTACTTAGAAGACTAAGTTTATATCTTATTTCTTTTAAATAAAAAAAAGAAGTTGTTTATAAGAAAACTTGATGGTACGGCTTTGAACAAGCTTGCCTGGGTAGATACCACCTACTCATCACATATTCTTCCGCCAAACTATACTTATAGCTAAACTTCGTATACTACACTAAATGTGTTGCGTTTCGACTGGAAGTGCAAGTTAGTCAGTGTAACTACTATCACAAGACACATAACATCTAAGTTCCCAAGGTCGGTGGTACATTGGTGATATGAGGAATGTTTAATATTTCTTAAAGTATCAATGTGAGCAGTGGTGACCACTTACCATCTTCATGTGGCTTTCGATTTAATTTAGGGAGTAAGATTTATATATACATATGCGTTCTCATAATTTTTATAAATAGTAGAATAAAAAGTTCATTTATTTTGCTGTATGCGATAAACCAAAATAATTGACTGTGTAAGAAATCTGAAGAATTGGAAGACAAAGGATAATTGGGGCAGCGAAGGTATCATTATCAATTTTAATAACAATAATAATTGATCGATACTTCCTCGGGGAATTCATGAATCTGTATGATCCTTTATATCCTTGATATTCCAGGGAGATTTTCGAAGTCCACTTTAGTTTTATCAACGTTTCAAGAATTTCTAACACTTATTTTTATTAAAGAGTTTAGAGATAGACTTTCAGTTTTGGAAAATAATGACGTCTTAACCATAAACCTTGGAATTAAATAGTTTCCTCAGAGCGGGGCTTGGGTTGCACAAATCTGCGACCCTACATTATGACCAGTTGGTAGTAATACATTTGGCGAAAACTATTTTCAAGTGAACAGAGTTCAAGGCTGATCTAGCAGCTGAGACTGTATCGACATAACAAAGGCTGCACGTATTCTTTTTTGGAGTTTTAACGATTATTATAAGAGATAAAAGTCGTCGAAGAGTGGCACTTTTATCATATCCTTATTTTAATCAGGTGATTATGACGTCGAACTGCTTAAAATACATTCCGACATTTGGCACAGTTATGGACATCACCATTTCATAAAAGACTCTCGTGAAAGCTGATGGATGAAAAATGATATTAGGTCCATCTGTCAATAAATTTTTGTTTTATTCGTTTAGAAGCACTTTTGAAGTTAATTATATAATAACTAGACCTTTTAATATGTTGCAATGTTGCGCTACTGATTTAACGTTTTGCATTGATACGTTTTACGAAATAATAAAAAAGCGTTTCAATGCGTTTATTTTAATTAATAATATATTTAATGTTTGAGGGTCATATTTTAAAAAAAACAACATTTAGATGGAATTAGGTCTTGATACAACTTTGCAATATATAATTTTTGGTAGATGTATAAATTTTATCTCACGAAAAATGTATGGATAAAATCAATTACTAATTCAATAATTTTAAATAATAATTGTATAAATATATACAAAGTCTATATTTATTATGACCTTAAATTACGCTTAAACAACATGAATTTTATTCAGAGCATGTAGTCGCGATAGTTCAACTTAGTTCAGTTTAAATGAATGAAAAAAGATGCCGATGCCTCTAAATCCAAGCATGAAGAAGTTTCCTTGGAAAAACCTTCTCACTCTTTATTTGAGAATACTTACCAAGAAATGGATTATAGTAATCGTGAATAGGATAAATATGATAACATATTACACCACTAAAAACAGCGGACAGATTATAGCTCAGTAAATGGGAAATACTTTAAGTTTATGCGTAAACTTTAAATACAGTACATATATTATTACAATAAAACGTGCTGTCGAATAACTAAGATAAATTGTCGATTTGTTAAATTTTATTTTAAACAAATGAAGACAAGGTTATGTTCAATACTAACTTATAACCTATCGATCCTAACAAGTAAATTATACCACTGTGAACACACTCGTATATATGTGAATAACATTAATTTTATTTGCAATGAATAAGTATTAATATTATTTTATTTTAATAATAAATATTAAAATAACAGTTCACGTTTAATAACAAACACAAATGTTATATCTCTTTGACCGCAAACTCAACAATTTCCGTAACAAAACACAGAGAGCAAATTCAAATATACAACTAAAATACTAGTACGTTAAATTTTGTACGTTATACTCGCGTGGTTTGTAATTGAAAATTGATTCGAACCCCATTGCATTCTGATTCGTAATTTAAATTTTAGTTTTTAATAATGATAAATTTTCAAAAAGTACGTTAACGCTACAATTATATTTAAACTGTTTTTTCGGTTAATATAATAAGTTAAATAGTTATATTTGCAAAATAACGAAATGTTATAATTTTCGTTTCTAGTTTCTTATGTAAATTTGTCCTTCGATTCAATCTTCTTTAAGTATTGTCGTACATAATATACGAAAACGAACATCTCTTTTTTATGAAGAGGCTATTGTGGTATGTAAAAGCGAGATGTCTATATTATTCGTCGTTCTGTTGTTACGTACAGCCTTTATCCTGATCAAAGTTTCAAAGGCGTCCTCTTTAAACTGGACGTTTCCCACGTCAACTATTTTACGATCCATCCACAACTTAAGAAGCCACCAGATCCTATTTTAGTTTTACTATCTATTAGGTTGGATCTCTTCAATACAATTGTTGCTCCGTTTTGTTCCTTTTAAATGTGATTCGGGTGAAATTTTCCTGAATATCTCAAGAAACCATGTCCTTCTACGGAATAATTCTACCTTAAGTTTTGTACAAATTCATATTCCGAAATTACTTTATGCTCTATGTTTGAAATTTGATAATTAATTAAGCTGCTTTGTATGTCTAGCTTCATACTCTACGCTCGGGGCTTAAAAGACAGGGCGTGACCCCGGGGCTGTGGATGCGTAGGATGGCCCTGAGGAGGATTGCAGCCGGGATGGCTTGGTGCCATCAAGCAGTGTAGGGGGGCGGGGGGCTGGGTACGTCATCATAGAGAATACTAATAATATACTGCGTAATTTCGTCACCTTGTATGAAAAATATAAACATAACGCAAGACGTCAATTTACATAATCTCATTAGCTTCTGTCCAAAAATGATGATGAGTACTTTTGCAGATAGAATTAAATTTTAATTAATTCAATTAAATCTTATAATTAATTCAATTAAATCTTATAATTAATTAAAAATTATACATTCGGTTTAATACCTCGCCTTATTGCCTCCACTGGTGACAGGAGGGCTGGTTCGTTTTTAGCCCAGAGGATCGGAATTGCGATTCAACGGGGAAATGCTGCTAGCATTCCACGCGGTCAAGATTTATACAGTAACTATTTTTAATTCATATTTGTATATATATTTAAGCACTTAATGTTATCTAGTTTTTTTTTTATCAGTATTTGTTAAAATAAATTTATTCATTTATTCTCTAGTATATTTATATTTTAATTGATAAACAAAATTTAAGTGTTAATAGTCCAAAATGTCAATTCATCTAGTGATGTCAAATTTGTAATTGATTTGACAGAATTGGATATCAAATTAAAGTTATCAGTTGGAATATTATTAGTACATTAAACACCAACAGAATAATAAGGCATACAATTCTTTATTCAAAAAATTAAAGTTTCCATGAATGATAGCCAAATTAAATAGTTAGGTTCCTCGGAGCAAATCTCTCATTGCTACATGACTCTTTATTTTAAACAGATAGTATCATTAATATATTCGATAAGATGTCAATTAAAATAGCGACTAAATTGACATGTAAGTAGTTACTGAGATTCCGAACGGAGAACAAACTTACCATCTTAATATCGTTAGGAAACTATTTCGCTATGTATTGCTCAATAGTTGAACATACATACATGCTGATATCTATAGATGTTACTTAAAATATACCGACGTTTTCAAAGTTTTCAAAGTTAGGAGTATCGTTAAACATGTTCTAATATTCTAATATATTGATACATGCGATTACTGCTTCAAACTATGTGTAGGTAGTTCATGTAATTTGTTTGTACTTTAATATATGCGTAAAACTTGCTTGTGTGTTAAATGTAGGTAATAGGGTATTGGCAGACCTACATGTTATTTTTAAATATATCAATATTATTAATATTTATTAAACATAACACACATGATCATCCTTCCTCCTGCCCTTATCCCAATTTTACTTGGGGTCGGCGCAGCATGTCTTCTTCTTCCATACTTCTCTGTCAGACGCCATCTCACAAGTAACATTCTTTCTAACCATATCGTCTTTCACACAATCCATCATAACATAACACACATCATAAAAGTATTAATTCAATTAAATGGACATTTAAAAACACGTTAATTGATTTAAATACACTTAAATTACAAATTACACGATTTTAAATGTAACACGATGGTAAAAAAATATATCAGTGTCTGTGGTCAGATTTAAAATTATTTGACGGCGACTCCAATGCAGAGCGGATAACCAATTGGCCGATTTTAATCCAAGACATTCAAATTGACTGACAATGTTTTATTTCGCCAAACACTTGAGGAATAGTAAACACAAATTAAGTACATGCAAGCAATTAGTGGTGCTTACCTGGGCTTAATCACTGTGCCACCTCGACTTATGTTTTGGTCAAACTCAAACATTTTTTCTTGTTCTCCATAAAGTTTTGCTTATGCTTTTGGTACTATGTATTGAAGTATTGTAAGTATCCCAATTATTATATAATATTTATTTCTTTTGCATATTTTTTAAAAGAATATTATCTACGTTCAAACAAACTAAAATCTCCTAGAGGTAAGTTCCCAAGCTATGTTGTATTTTTTAAATTCCATACAGATACTTCAATAGTATGCTCGAAAGAGCGAACCTAATTCGAAGCTTGCAAACTAAATAATTTCGTACTAATATTAGTAAATAATAATGAGCGACCATGCATGATATTCGCTCTAACGTACAAACTTGATTGTATATAAAAATATATGTAAAATTTTTAAACCAGACAGTAATTTGTAGTACAATATTTGCACGACTCATGACATGACGCGAAGCATCAAAGAGTACATTATTTTCACTTACGATATTAATCGAATATAACTGTAAAGTATAAAAAAACAATTCATTGTAAAATCTTTGAGTTCTTTAATTTCCGGGACACTTAAATTTTTTCTAGTTCAATCACTGACTTTTGAGCCTCAGAAAGATTAATTTCCGTCTCTAATGCGTTTCAAAGCTTTTTCATACTCATTACTACACACATTGAATGAGCCCACAATTTCCTGAAAGTGATCTCGCTGAACTACACTATGGGCTTGACACCGACTTCAAACAGTTTTGTAGTACATATGAAACCTTTTAATAAAAAACTCACTTGGGCTATTTTTAGTGTATTTTCTGGTATTTTTCAAGAATTTTTATTTTTCTCTTTTAAATGTTGCTAAGATTAGAGAAAAATATCGCATTTATTGATAATTTAAGCTAAATTTAGAATTAACATAACAATTCAAGTTAGCCAATTACAAAAATACACTTCAATTTTATATATTATATATTCTTGTTTATATATTGCTTTTTACTAAATGCATATTTATGTATGCACGGTACGTATAGCAAACAAATTTAAATTTTTGTCTGTCCGACTGTTTGTTCGGGCGAGTCCCTGGAACGGCAGGACCGATTTTGGCGGTACTTTCACTGGCAGATAGCTGATGTAAAAAGAATAACTTAGGCTACAACAATAACTTTTTTGTTAAATTCAATAACGTCGTGGGCACAGCTAGTGTTAAAATAAAAATATCAATAACTTATAGTCGGTAAATATGTCTTCGAAATTATTTAGAGCAGCGTGGTTGCTCTACCTTCTTCTCTAAAGGAGTGGCCTAAGCCCAGCTGCTAAAAATGGCAGGTTTACATAATATAACATACGCTTGGAAATGATCAGAAAATTCTTGACTTTCTTTTGTTTCGTTTCTTTAGTTTATTGAGTTGACTTGACTGAATCTAAAACAAAATTGATAATATGAATTTAAACTAAACGTTACAACTAAATACATGATAAATATTTAATAAATTCACGAAGCATAATTTCATGCCTTCACTACCTAGAAAAAAACCACGCGAAGTTTATTAAATTTTCGTAGGTCTTGTTCAAATATTAAAAATTTTCATCTTGCGTGTAGTATATTATATTTTATTCTTCACCCGAAAATCTAATTTCGTCATATGTTACGGGGAAGGAAAAAATATTTTACGTATCTGTATTTAACATTTCAGTTTTTATTCATACGTATTAAAATTGTAAAATTATATTTTATTTAAATCTGTCATTAAATTTACGTATTTTAATAAGTAGACGTATGAAGATCTTTTATTTAATTGAATTCGTACTGAAATTTACCACACAATTTATAAATGAAATTTGAATTAAAGTTAATACATTTTTTAAATACTATCTTGTAGAACAAATATCAGTGTGGTTGTAGGCCTCGATACAAGCCCGGCTGGGTAAGTATCACCGGTCTAACATAGTACATACCACTCATTTATATTTTTTTAAACAGCAATATTTAGTCTTGGTGTGTTCCCTTCTAAAGGGACTTGACTCAGTCAATGTAACTACAGGGTCATAGAGCCTGAATTGCTGAAGTTCGTAGTGTATTGGCGATGTAAGAAATAGATAATATATTTACAACGCCATTGGTTGTAAGCTCTGGTGACCATTCGATGTAGTTAGCCCTTTGCTTATCCACCTGAAATGAACAGCAATTGAATTACCCATTGCTGTCCAAAGAACCCTTGATTGGGATTGTATCTTGAACTTATTCAACCACGCTACACGTGTAGCAGAATTTGATACATTGCGGTTTTCTTGTAATACTTAGCACGACCCGAAATATATACATAAATGAAGTATGAAGACTCGCTGGCTACCTGAGCATCTAAAGTTCTCATCACTGGCCCACTTCGGCTCCTTTTGTAAATTACTAAATTTAAATTCATGAGAGTATACCGTCTCTTTATTCAAACTTAATAACACGTGTATATTAAAAACACTTGCTTTAAAACTGTGATACAGTGATAGGGCTCTCGGTCCCGGTAACTTACATAACATTCTCGCACGCCAAAGTTTATTGCTAAACTTTAGGTGCTTGTTTCATATTCAAAGTGAATATCATAGCTCTTCCACTTGAAAGGTTAATCGTGAACGTGTCATGATTTAGTTTGTTGAAAAAGTTTTAGTTGAGGCTTTATTTTATCCAACTGAGATATAAATATATTGAAGGTATGATAAGTTAATATTTCTTAACAGAAAGAGAGAACGTGATTAACGATTTAAATAAATAATAATAATAAATATTGGACAACATCACATACATAACTCTGATCCCAATGTAAGTAGCTAAAGCACTTGTGTTATGGAAAATCAGAAGTAACGACGGTACCACAAACACCCAGACCCAAGACAACATAGATAATTAATGAACTTTTTCTACTATATTTTGATATTATCCGCTCTCCAATTTTTAAGTGTTTTAAAACATTATTAAATATTATAACGAATAATATTAAAATAGTACAACTTTGACTTTTTTAGGTTCAAAGTTAAGCAGCAGTGGTTATCTATATATTTATGTTATTAAACATTTATTTAAATGAATAAATTACAATAATAATAATTATTAGCTCTGTGCATATTCGACGACAACTACTCATCGCCTAGCCGCTATTTTTATCACAAATGAATAAAAATCAAAATGTCACAATAAATATTTTAACCCATAACCTTCATTTTAGAAGGTTTAATTATAGAAAACTTTTGCTAGTTAACATATACATTGTTAGTATTTTAGATTATACATTTTGAAAAATATGCTATCAACTACACAAAATTGTTATTACTTGTTAACATCTGAAACGATTTGACGGATATTTGTGGAAAGATTATCAATCATTCCAAGCCCTGGAATGTCACGGGAGCCCACTAAATTTTTCACGGAATGGGTCTCCAAGTTGAATATGCTGAGATTAGAATTGTCAGGGCCTTGTCACACGCAATGTCGTGAATGAAAAGGGCTTATTCTCAACCTACTTCAGAAGATAAGGGATGCAATGTAGCAGATTAAATTATGCTATATATATATCAGCCTTATTGAAAAACTTTCGCCTCGGTTTGGCAACAACTTGGAGTTTAAATCTGTACTTTTGAAAAATTGATTTGATGTTTTGGTAGCGTAAAAATAGATTAAACAAATTTCCTGTTTATCAAGTTAGAAACTTGCGTAAAATATCACTACTTGAATTTTTTAAGGATTCCGTAACCTTAAAGGAAAATGAAACCGTTGTGAGATCACTTCAGTGTCCATCTGCCTATCTGTCTGTTTGTCTTTTACGAGCCCTTTTTCTAGAACGAGTAAAGGTGTAAAGTTTAAGCTGAGAAAAAATCAAGCCTCTAAGTCAATGCAATCAAAAGCTATGGCTGTTTATGTCACACCTCCTAAACATTCGCAAAGGGAATTATATAAAGTGCCTATATGGCACTTTCCGTCGATCCAGAATGATGATATTTGGCAGATAGCAATATATTTAGCACAAGTAGAGTATTAGAGTTGATTCTGAATGAACGAACAAGTTGGTCTAGTTTACTTATCCCCAAAGAATGGATTTGGTGGCCCCAAAACATAACTCTCCCGTGTCATAGTACACTCGTAGCAGGTCAGCATCCCAAACAGAGTTCCCGGAAACATTTCGAATATTTAAAAAGTCCTACATAAATAAAAAGAAAATAAGTAAGCTTATAAGGATAATCCTGAGTCCTTTGGAATTCTTTCCGGTCGTATGAGATTGTCTTCGGATCGGATTATAAGATTACAGGAACAGAGAGTGCACTGGAGTAGTTTGTCTGACAATAGTCTGCTTCTTAGGGTTAGTAGCTGAGGACAAATATTGGTCTCGACAGAATGATTCTAGAATAAAGTAATCCCATCAAAAACATAAATGTAAAAATGAGAGCCAAGTCCAATATTATGATATATACCATGGTTGTTGACTTCAACGACAAAAGAAGTGAGATCTAAATGGGTGCCAAGTTCAATGGTCCTTCCTGAAATGTATTTATAACTACATAAAAATTTTTTTTCTTATAACTTAGGATAATATATTGTTATCTAAGGTCTGTCTTGGCTAGTTCCATAGACCCAATAAAATGATAAAAATTTAACATTTTTTCCTTTGTATTGACCTAATTATCTACTTGCATGCCAAATTTGAACTTTCTAGGTCACCTGGAAGTAGGTTATAGTTTTGATTTATAGGTCAGTCAGTGATAAAAATGACGATTTTTAGACGTTAATATCTAAATAACAGTTTGAGATGCGTTTATGAAATTTGGAACACATATGTATCTCGCGAGTTTCAATATATGAGCCAACGAAATTTGACACGTTTATGTCAAATAGTTTTTGAGTTATGAGGAGGTCAAAAGTGGCTCCAAATGGTTCGTGTAATATTACACGCGGTGCTGCTCGCCAGTTCTATTACTTGAACTTGGCTGACACGCTACCACGTGTCGAGAAACATAGATGCATTACCAAATATCAACAAAAATTACATACATTAACAAAAACTTTCTCGACATATTATATTTATATATAGACAGTTTAAGGTAGATGGACTGTAAGATCTATATATCTATGTATGTTTTATTTTACATCACATTGAATTTGATATAGGGATGATTGATCGATGGTCGATTCAAAATGCGACGAGACTATCGATACAAAGGGATAGCTTGATTGTTGTGAATTATATGGCGAGCGCCGACAAAACTATAACAAACATATATTATATTTAAAATAGTTTCTATAACACTAAAATAATACATTTTAATTTACATGAAAAGAAAAAGACGCCACCGAGATGCAATTATGTATTTACAACATGATATTTTGTATCAAACAGAAAACATATCTAATTTATATATAAGCACTTTTCAATGGCCTGATAAGTACGTCAATTTAAATGTACATATATAATCCATAATTAAAAAAAAAATACGAATTCCATGGATCTTATGTTAGTATATCGAAAACTACATTATAACATAAAGATTTTAGTACCAAGAAGAAATAACTATCATGAACCAAAACAACAGGATTTAAAGAAGATTTCGTAAATATTATAAAAGATATTTCCTTTACCTTACAATGTCCGACTTACGAACGTAATGTATCGTTATTAATGTAACTGGCTTAGAAGCCGCATGAACCCACTTGACCTGTCTCTAAACCGCCTAGTTTTAAAACGAAAGTGTTATTCCTTTGACTAAAGTGGAAATTCTTAGACGGTTTCAACGCTTATGCGAACGGATTATGTGCCTGGTTTTGCGTATAACCCAACCCAGCTTATATTCGGATGAGGGGATTTGTGTTCAAAATACTTTTTCAATATTAATGAAAAATTTCAGCCACTATGTATGGTCTTTTTTTTACCCTGTGAAAACCTTCAGAAAGGTATATGTATGTGTCTCAGGGGGAACTGGATTATGTGGCATTGTTACCCATTAAAACCACTGCAATGGCCGTTTTTGGTATGGATGCTGTGAGATCGTATTAGTATAAGACCCGTGGATCGACGAAGTTCTCCTTAAGGTGATCTTGGGCCCCCGCACTCGTCTCTAGTGCGGTCTCACTGGAGGAGGTTACGGCTGTCCACAATTCTCTACGAAGCATCGCGAACACGATTGCCCGCAGGGAGAGCTCTCAGTCCTACCAGACCAGGAGCTGTCCCCCTGCGTTCAGCACCAATGACATAAAAAAAATACCCTATATTTATTTTGTTTTATGTTATAAATATTCTTCATGCATGAAACATCCAATTATAATTACAAAGATGTTTTTTTCTGCGCAGTTGTTTATATAAAACTTGACATGCAACGAAGTGTAATCCATCACCGAGTTTCTAAAGCATTCCATCTATTTAATATTTGTTTTAAAATAAATCTTAGTAGATTCAAGAATCCGAAGGAAATTTCTAACAAAGCGTAACAGCAGAATGAAGACTAGATAGCCACCAACAAAAGAAATAAAACGCTAAAAGCAAATGAACCGTAACTGAAAAACAAGAAAAGCATTTCAAATTACCATTCCTTTACCTTGAATATCTTCTAACAGAGAAGAAAAACAAAATAGTTTGTATAAATGAATCACTTATCGAATAGCGAACACTTTGAATGTTTTGTTTGATATTGAATATGCTTTTATATATATGACTTTCGTTATATTTTATTTTATAACAATTTTATTTGACGACCTTCATGGTCGAGTTGTGTGTACACCGGTTTTCATGGATACGCCACTCCGAGGTCCCGGGTTCGATTCCCGGCCGCGTCGATGTAGAAAAAGTTCATTATTTTTCTATGTTATCTTGGGTCTGGGTGTTTGTGGTACCGTCGTTACTTCTGTTTCATACTTTATTTTCCATAACACAAGCGCTTTGGCTGCTTACATTGGGATCAGATATTGGTATGTGATGTTGTCCAATATATCTTTGATGTTTTTATAAGTTAAATTCAACTTCAGTTACTTCAATTCAAGTTTCATTCGCATTTTAATTCCGATCGTAAATTTTATAAGATTACACATTAGCTGTATCTCCTGTGATTGGTACGTCTATGACCTTATTTATTTTAATATTCTAAAACAAACCGAACGTAAGACGTTATTTAAAACAACAGATTTTTGCAAGATAGATCTCTCTCTCAAGAATCGGCGTTCTGTTCTCATCGTCATTGTATTAGAAACGTTAATTTAATCATGGATATAACATACGAAATATATATCGCGAACTACAAATTTATAATACAGTTAATTTTATTTTCATTCTTATAGAACAAGTACTGTACACAAACCACGGGTCCACTAAAAGTTACTAAGTCTTACCGTCGAGAAATTGTAAAAAGCAGCACTGTATGTCGACTTGTATGTTTGCTTACTTAAGCACTATCTATTTCCTGTTAAAATTGGTCAATCTCATCTATGATCATATCATTGTATATTTTTTTTAAATATGAACTTTTTATATGATTTTTTGTAGCGACGTGTCCATGAATTTAGAAAGTATTAACTTTAATCCCTAGCTTCATCTAGATACTGTCATACCCAATTTCAGCTGGTTATATATTTGAGGAGGGTCTATCCATATTTGCGTCATATATTACATTCAACGATACATATATCAATATATATCCACTATTCCAAAATTAGAGATATAAAATCAATATAGGTTTACAAACTGAATGCAAATAGAACGATATAAAATTACGCAGTTAACATTAAAAACACGTGTTTATGTGAACACAACTGAATATTCTAATGTTGATTTTGGTATCGAATAAGTGATATTTAATAATTATTTGTTCATATATCTGCTTTATTGTCCTACAAAATTAAATCGCATTTAAAAAATCGTTCTGCTTTCTCTAATAACTAACTTCAAGGCATACGTGAAATGTTGTTTTGTAAAGCATACGTTAAAATGTAATAATAAAATCTATATATGTATATAAAAGCTAAATACCACGCACTGCTTAATCGCGAAATTTCAGAAATTATAACGCCTACAAACTCGAAATTTGGCAGGTAGGTTCCTTATAGGGTGTAGACATCCGCTGAGAGCGTATTTTAAGAAACTTCACCCCTAAGGGGATAAAATGGGGAAGAATTTTTTTTTTATTTCGCGCGGGTAAATGAAACAAGGCAAGCATAACAATGTTACTTCTAAATAAGCTCGCCTTGTTTATAACGTGCTTTAAATGTTGCAAATGTTTACTTATGGACCACTTAATGGTTAGTAATGAACAACGCATTGGCATGGCATTGGTTTTTCGGACAAGCATATGGGCCACCTGTGGTAAGTGGTTACCACCGCCCATAGACAATGGCGCTATAAGAAATATTAACCATTCCTTACATCGCCAATGCGCCACCAACCTTGGGAACCAAGATGTTATGTTCAAACCGGAATACAACAATACTGAGTACTGTTGTTTGATGGTAGAATATCTGATGAGTGAGTGGTACCTACCCAGACGGGCTTGCACAACGCCCTACCACCAAGGAATGATGATGAGTATTTGGTGCTCGAACCTTGCTAGAAACTTGCACAAAACTCTACCTCCCTACTAATACGTAAGATACAAAATTGATTAACAAGACAAAAAAAAAATAACAATACTAAATTTCGAGAACATTCCAATAACTTTCAGTCTTTAGTCTGAACTCAGGATATCAGGATCCGCAAATTTTATAAGCTCACAGCAACTAGACCAAACGATGTAGTTTTCTAATATTTTATTTTTGAAGCCTCCATTACCTCAACCGCAATTTAGTTTTAACGTAACATCGTAATGCAGGTTTAAAATTTCATAATACTTGTTTCAAATTCGACCTACAATGTTATACGTTTAATACGCTTGTATTACACGAAATAGACTCACTAAAAGCCAAAATTAAGGCTTATCTCAAAACCTGGATATTGTTCCCATAATTAAACTTTTGTATATTTTTACTTTATCATCACTAAATTTTGATAAATGAAGACTGTTTATTATATTATATAGCGTTAAGATTAATCTGCTTATATATAAACGAAATACCATTGACTGACTCATCATGAGATCTCCGAGACTGCGGGCAAGTTGATTAGAAATTAAGCATATTTGCTCCGTAGAATAACTAAGATAGGATTTGTGGAAATTTCAACTTTAAGGGTAAGGGGAGGGGGGGCTAAAATTTTACCAGCATTTTACCTCAGTCATTTTATTCATTTTATCTAAGTCAACAAATTATATTGTATTCATAAGTAGTATTTTCTTAAGTTATTAGCACTTTTAAAATGTTTATTAACTTGAAATAGAATTTTAAAGAGTTGAGATATTTTTTTTTATATTTTTATAATGGTATATGTTATTTTGAAAGGGTATATGGGAATGTTAGTAATTGATTGAATTCTGGTATTAATATAAAATATATTTAAAAGATTTACTTGTACCGGAAGTGCCGAGTGAATAAAATACGTGGTATTTTACTTTCATCGAGTACAAACCCAGAAAAATACCATTGAGTTCACGCATTATTTTCATTTTATTTATTTATTCTTTGCAGTACCAACACTGTAACTAAATTTAATATTTGATTTGAAACAAAAGTTGCACGAGGTTCAACAGGCGGCCGTCAATTTTGAGTATTAATCTGCAGTCTAGGCAGTGGTTTATATAATAGCAGTTCCGTGATCCCTAAGAGAAGCGGGTACTGCTGGTTTTTGGTGGGTATTACGTTGTTCTGGGGCGCACCAGGCATTCTCGGCTCCAGCGAATCCCACATACAGTGGGTTTCATTTTGAGGAAAATGCGTAAGAGCATCTTTAGAGCGAGATATTTTTTTTGTTTTGACATTGTAATGCCGGATAAATTATTTCATTACGAGTATTAACCCGTTCTTCAGTTCTTTAGATTTGAGCATAAGTGAGTGCACTTATGCTCAAATCTAAGGTATTACAATACAGACGAATACTTCCGGCTAGAGACCGCCTTAAGGGATAATATATGGTAACAAAATGTACAAAAAAGTTTATACTTCTCCAAGGAGTTGGCACCGACTTCAAATAGTTTAACATATAAAACCTTTTACTAAAAACTCTAAGTTATTTTTCCCTTTTTCTTGCAAATTCTATTATTCTTGAAGTCTGTTTATGTTTCCTAGAGTCAAATTGTAATATGTTGTTTCGCATAAGTAATAATTACTATAACAACCAGTAAATATCCTACTGCTAGACTAAGGAATCTTCTCCTTTCGGGGGAGAAGATTTAGTGCTAATACCACCACACTGCTTCAATGCTGGTTGGTGGCTACATACGTAGGTTTCCTACAAAGTACATGGGAATAGGGTGGTATGCGTTTGAACCCGCAATCATCGATGAAGGCGTAATCGTTTTAACCACTGGGCCATCCCGGCTCTTAGCAACTAATAACAATAAAATGTTTACAAATTAATATATGAATAAAGTAAGTATAATTTACGTAATAGATATTTCTAAAACATACGTGTATCTTTCATTTATTTGTTCAGAATTTATCTTTCCTTTTGTAGTCAAGTCTGCTTTCAAACAACCTAATTATCCTTAAAGAATGAGACGAAGAATTTGATTCAAAAGGAAAACAAATAATTTTAAAATTATTTGAGATAATTAATCGTACTGTGTTACTTTTGATAATTTTGTTTGTAACTCGTAATATTATTTCAAATAAAATAAACAAACAATTACACTTGGAGAGCAACAAAGTTTGTAAGATAATAGCTACAGAACTTGTTAAAGTACGTATATTTAAATCTGATACTTAAAAATTTCGCGTTTCTGAATCGCGCTGGCAAGATGTTCTTTAGATTGGTATAGATGATGATGTTCCTTAACCGACTTCAGCCAAGGCCATTCATGTAAATCATGGGAGGTTAGCCATATATGAAGGATATGTTATTGTGCAATAATATGTGAGCAGACACGCGAATTCTCCGTTACGTCACTTTCATAATTTGATGGCAGTACAAATCTGACACAACCCAAAAAGCTCAGAAAGAGATTAAACTGCTTTAAATGCTGTCCAAACTACGGACTACCTCAAAATTTTCAGTAGAAAAATCAAAAACTCTAAGACTCTATAAAACAATAGACGTAACAATATTTATAAGCATAAATGTGATCATATTTAATTATTTTAAATTTAATTTACCAACATAATTATTTTTACATAGTTAAATGTGATTATTGAGGTATTTTACGGTCAAATAGTGTAATAAAAACTATTGTGTTGTAATAAGGTCCCCTCAGCAAAGAAAATGACTTGACCGAAATATAATTAATTTCTTAAAATACTAAGGAATAAATTAGTTATCAACCAGTGAAAATATTTTTTGGAATTGTATCATTAGTTCCGGAGTTCACACACAAACAAACAATTTTTACCTATTTATAATATTAGTATCGATTAATTCGCAAAAACAAGTGTTTTATTTATGTATTCAAATTCATGTCATAAAAGCCTGAAAGGATTTTCTAGGAAAATTCTAATGATCGATTTTTCAATCGAGATTTATTTGGAAGTAGTCTATAAGGCTAAATAAAATAATAAATCTGGCCAGAATTTAACGCTAGCCAATAAAATACTTATAGATAAATAAGCGTTTTATGAAATATATTAAGAGATTTAATTTTTTTTATAATTGATTGCATTATAATCCAAGAAAAAAATCACCGAAAATTCAATTTCGTGTAATAAGTGTAATTACAGACTCAAATACGAAATATTTCTCTATATTTATAATATATATTATTAAATTCATTCAGTCTGCCGCTAAGTAGCTATATTTAGTATCGTTGTGTTCCGGTTTGAATGGTGAGTGAGCCAGTGCAATTACAGGCACAGGGGACATAAAATCTTAGCTCCCAAGGTTGGTGGCGCATTTTTGATATAAAGAATAGTTATTATTTCTTCTTTAGGCGGTGGTAACTATTTCCCATCAAGTGTACAGTTTGCCTGGCCGCCTAAATAATAACAAAAAAAACTGTGAAATAAATTATGTAACTTACCTTTTTTGAAATCAAGATTTCTACACTTTTAAACATAATAATTTACCAAAATGTATTATATGAAAATGCTTAAAACGCCTTGTTAATACTCTCCAGAAATATAAATATAGATACAAAATAACATTACGACAATAAATTGTAACAAAAATAACAATATAGTACTAAAAAGTATAATTCATGAGACGATACTCATTATATTTGAGTTCGCCATTTAAAAACACCTCTGGAATCGTAAAAACTGGGTGAATGAGATGTGAACCACGCGATTTAAGGCAAGCAATTTAGTTAAATGACGGTACCTACATTAAAAGGGCCGATGTCACAAAGTTGGATGTGGTAAACAAAGTTAGTTTTGTTCATTTAATAATGAGAGCGACGTACACAAAACATGGAGTAACTTTGAACCAGATAAGTTTGAATTATTTACGTAAATCGTGAACACCGACGCGTAATGTCTCGTATTTATTAATAGGACCTCGTGAATTATGTCTTCGGTAATTTAAATGTAAATGTCATAACATGACATTTTTATTGCATCAGTAAATGTTTCAACCAAAATGTTCTGCTTAGTAACATTATCACTATAATCTCCTGTGATATACATACATACTTCGTAGAGCATGTATATCATTGGAGATTCTATACGTAGAATAATTTATACTGATCGAAAATATAGGTTTTGGGTTTTCTTGAACTATATTAATATATAATTTACAATTTTTTTTGAAGAATTCTGTCGTAAAAAGTTCCTCAGACGACATGGAATTTGCAAAAAAACATATGTCTATCCTTTGATGTTAGTTGCAAGACCTAAATGAACATTTTGCAACCGTGTCAAGAAAGAAGTGACGTAATGAGTCATATTCTGCAAATTCAAAGGACTTAAGTGCAGCTAGTCTCCAAAAACCAAGATTTCAACAGCAAAAAAGAATCATCAGGAAATCTGCATGGGTTTGAAATGTTTTAAGCAATACCGAATTCACATTTTTTCATACTTTCTAAAGAAACGAACCGTCATTGCTTGAACAATTTATTTCTGTGAGCAACTAATTTTGTATGCTCTACGGTAAAATACATTCAAATGTATTCAAGCCTAATTTAAGCACGTTGGAGCTCTGAGTGTATCCTAGTTGCGTCATCATTACTGTTATTGTGAGTATATAGTATACTATTAAGAAAAAACTACACATTTAGTAAACTACCTAGCTAATAGAAGCTATCTACGAAACAATTATTTAATATTTTTTTCAAGTATTTAGTATATATACAATAATTGACATGCTAGTAAATAATTTTATATCAAATGCTTAGTATAAACTTCCCGTTAATATTCTAAGGTTAGACCAGAGCTTCTTTTTATGTCAAAAGAATTGGTTAGCTTAGTTGTTATCCGCCCAACAGGACTTAAAAAAAATTATATCTAAATTATCATAGTCAAATATGTAAGTATCTATGAGTGTGTGTAACGCACAATGCTTACGCGCAAACGGTTTAAACTAATAGACTTTTTTTTTAATAATGATTTCTTTGTCCATGGCCTTTTACTTTTTTTATTTTTAATTCACCTTTTATTTTTTGTATTTGTATGTGTAATTCTATATATTAATTTGTCATGTATCTAAATAAAATAGGATAGTGATTTACTTATAGTCAACTATTTTTGATACACTATGTAGTCTTTTTTTTTTTTATTTGTCCTTGTCGGCCGCAACTAGATGATTGTTGCAGTCGTACTGAGTGCTTGACCTGTTGCTCTTTTGCAGATATCAAATTTCATTCTGCAACGCTTTCAATTTTAAGTGACTATTTTTCCCTTTAAAGTTTATCTTGCTTAATATATTATGTAATTAATATAGTGATTACTACGTGTTTTTTTTTTAGCATTAGCAGCCTGTAAATTTCCCACTGCTGGGCTAAAGGCCTCCTCTCCCTTTGAGGAGAAGGTTTGGAGCATATTCCACCACGCTGCTCCAATGCGGGTTGGCGGAATACACATGTGGCAGAATTTCGTTGAAATTAGACACATGCAGGTTTCCTCACGATGTTTTCCTTCACCGCCGAGCACGAGATGAATTATAAACACAAATTAAGCACATGAAAATTCAGTGGTGCCTGCCTGGGTTTGAACCCGAAATCATCGGTTAAGATGCACGCGTTCTAACCACTGGGCCATCTCGGCTTACTACGTGTACAGCTACAAATAATCTTTTCTATACTTGTGTAGAGTACATTTTTTATTACCTATATTTCTAGCATACCATTGCGTATTAGTGTCCGAGTCGGATACTACTATGAATACAGCATTGAAAAGATTAAATTAAAATGATATCTTAGAACTTCATCTAAGAAATTCTTGGTTTTATTTTCGAATTTTTTTAAATATCTTCACTCACAATAGATGGATAATTATTCTTATTATTCGAACTCAACTTTAAGAACCCGTAATTCAATATCAAAAATAATCCACATCTGCATTTAAACCCTAATTTGCCAGCTCCAAAATTTCTGCCATCAATTCAACGTAAAAAAGGTTCTCGTACCCCTTAATATTAAGGTTATTCTGCCAAAACCCCCATTAGAGCTCAGATGCTTTTGGCAGTCCGGAATAATTTCTTAATCAACTCACCTTTGTTTAAGCTAATTGTGTCATTTGCCATTCTATTTGGGCCCAGTTACAAACAGAATTTCAAAAACATTGCCTTGTAAAAGGTTTGTAAACACGTACGGAAATTTATTTTCAGATTTACCCACATTGGAACTTTGTTGTTATTTATGTATTACCGGAGCTACGTCGAATTAATCATTGTTCAAATTATGAATGATCGGGTGCTTTAAAAAGGGAATATATTTAAACAAAAGTCTCATTGACATTTTCTATGACGTGGGTATCTTTAACGTGTTGTGTAACACAATTGAATGCATATGAATACATCGTTGTGACGTTATGCTCAGCGATCCGTTAACAAAGTTAACTGATGCCTATGAACTTTTAATATATTAGAAAGTACAGTACCGGTACGTATAGTTAAATTGGAGGAGCAGCTTTAGATATAGAATGCTTAGTAATACATGTTATTTGATAATTTTTATATTTAATTTCCTCTCAAAAATTGAATACATTTAAGATTGGAAAAAAATCTCTCTATTAAGTGTGATAATATATATATATATATATATATATAATAGAATAGGAGCAATGCATCAAATTAACTGAGGAATTACTAATATTCCTATTTACCCCTCCTTTTAAGCTTATCACTTGTGTTAGGAGTGGGGACGACAATAGCCCAAGGGGTTATGATCGATCCTGTGACTTTATACATCGCTAGGCGGCCCGTAAACCATTGCGCTATTGACGCTATTAAATACGTATAAACTATAACTATACAACAACTTCTAATAAGTTCTAATAAGTTTTGTGTGTGGTTTTTTTTGTGTGTCTGTATTCAGTTTTACGGTTTTTATTGATAAATATGAGAATTCGAAAAGATTACTTAACATCATAGACATACATGACACAGTCGTACATGACAACACATGGCTACGAAACGACCTGAAATTGAAATCTTGTCACTGACTAAATAATGATAATGTATACCATAGTTTTCCAGGAACTTGTCAAGCATTCCTCGGTAAATAACTTACTTGTGAATACGGATTAATTAACAATCTTAATAAAGCTGTAAAGTTCATTTGAACATTCTCATTTCACATATAGTCCTGGAACAGGTTTTGAAAAAATATTGTGATAAGTAATCCGTTTGATCTAGTTTTGTAACATCACGGACCTAGATCAATAACGTCTAATTGACGACGAATAAATGAAAAACACAGATGACTAAAAAAAGGCTAGAAGTGGTTCCTCAGAGGTGTGCTCTACTAAACAACAAAAAATATTACTGATTACAATTTAATTACAATACTTGATTAACGAAGGATCAAAGTAACCTTATAAACCTTACAAGCCTTAACACTCTGATATATATTTTTGTATCTTCCTTAATAGATGTTTGACAGAAGACAGCGTTATTTAAATATTCCTTAATAATCCCTGAAACAAGGCCCCTTTTTATGATATAGTTAGGGAAATTGGGTCATCTGATGGTAAGTGGTCACCACCGCCCATAGACGTTAGCGCATTCCTTTCATCGTTAATGTGTCACTAGCCTTACGGACTAAGATATTATGGCCCTTGTGTCTGTAGTTACAGTGTCTAATACTAAGTGTTGCTCTAATACGTGGATGGTCCTACCAAGACAGGAAGCCCTAGCACTAAGCAACCTAAAACCCTTAAGCCATAAGTATATCAAGAGTAAGATATTTGATATCAACGTAAAATCAATTATCTAAAATAAATACATTTTCTCTGATAAAATTGTCTCTAGTATTTTCTGAGACATATTATATTGTAGTTTAGTTATTCTTTTTTTATTTAACGTTCCGTTCGTTTCGTTACGATAACATCCGGTTTGGTATATTTCGCTTCCGATACAATATCATCTCATATGAATACTATATTTATTTACTATATAAAACATATCTATTATATACAAGATATGTTTTATTTCATAACTAGAAATGTGATACTGAGTATTTTCAAAATTGAAAATGACAATAGGTTTATTCTATACATCTAGAAGCTATATAAATATATTTTTCTCAAATCTTTATCGGAAAAAAATGGGTAGTTATTTTTACAAATTCTCTTGAAAGAATCTTCAACAGAAAAAAATTTACAACCGAATATAAATATGTATAATTAATGTATTCGTAAATGAAATCACGATTAATAAGAAAATATTATGTGAATACTTTTTACAACAACATGTAAACTCAAAAGCTTTGTATACATATATTTGTTTATATAAAATATATACACATTTTCTAATAATTTTAGTAGTTTTTTAGATTTGTTCTCGTCCCTTAAAAAATAGTACAGCGTCTTATTCGTTACAGGTACCGCACATTACGGCGAAGACAGCGTCGGCTCGTTTCCTTACTTCGAGTACAATGTCCCCAGAAATGTGACAACAGTGGTTGGACAGACTGCCTTCCTGCATTGCAGGGTTGAACAGCTTGGTGACAAGGCGGTGAGTTTCTAATGACATTATTTTCCGATATTTTTGTTCAGTCAGCCAGTATGGACTGCCGCGTCCGATTCGTTCAAGCCCCAAGTCGGGTTAGAGAAGATATTTTGCCTTTCTGACCAGAAATTCGCGGTGTTTTAATAATAAGATCGACTATAGAAAATGGCGTAGATATGATGTATTTTAACTTCACGAACTTATAATGTAATTACGTACGTGTGTGTGTACGAATTTATATAATTTCGACAATAATAACATTGTCTATATAATTAAAAAAGGCGACTAATGTGAACGAAATCTATTTATTATTAAAATAGTATTGATTAAACTACTTTTGTCCGGTGAAATATACCAAAATAATACAGTAGACTGGAAGCTAAATTTAATATTTATACATTATGTTAGACTAATAATTTCCTTCCAAAAATAACTTACACTATCTAGCATAAAATATATGATATGATTATAAATAAGAGTTATTAATATAATTAATTCTTAAATGCATATTGAAAATATAAATATTTTATTTACGTAAGAATAATTTATAACATTTATGACTTAAATGAGTATGTAACCCAATCCTGCGTATCTCTTATTTTCAATCAGTAGAATTATTTTTGAATATCTCTATTTACAATTATTCTATCATTATAAATTCAAAAGTACCTCTGTCTGTTACTTCTTCAAGCTTAAACAGCTGAATCGCTTCAGATGTAATTTGTTATGTAAATAGTTTCAGTCCCGGGGACATACTTAATTTACCCCTCGAGGGGATAAAATGGGGATGATGGTTTATGTAAGTAAAGTTTTAAAAATTTCAGACGAGTAAAACCGCGGGCTCAGCTTGTAATTAATATTTAATCACTCTGTCACGGCCCGTCAGTTTCAAAGGGTGCCATTGAAAATCAACGTTGGGTCTAACCTAACATAAAAGCTGAATGATACGCCTTATCAGGATACATCACAGTTGTTGTTTTTGGAACGAAGTTCTTGTACGCTGCTTTCAGTTGAGTAAACTGTCAAAAATCGTCACGCAATGAAAAACCGTTATGCCCCCTCCAGGCGACCTTTCCCCCTTCTCTTTATATTTAAATACTGTTTATTTCAGTTTATTATGTATAAATGTTGTTTAAATGCACACGGGATTTTTAATAACGATTTTATTTCTTGTTATTTAATTATTCTTAAGCATTGTTAATTTTTTTCACACAACCGGGGTTGTTTTTTCACGCGATAAAAAAAAAAGAAATGTCTTTACTGATTTTTCGGTTATTATAAAATTTATAAAGTAATATAAAATTTTAATAAATAGTTGCTCTATTTTTTGTTTTCTTAAAATTAAGGCTTTTTTGCTTTTTTTTTTCCTTGGTACAATTATGTTAACTTTATATCTGCAATGTTTGTTTGTCCTGAATAAATATGTTCTTATTCTTATTCATAAGAATATTATTATGGTATCACTTTTTTTCTACAGTATCACTCTAACAACAGACGACGTTTTATAAACGTATCTGTCAAATATCGATTAGATAAATTTGCCTGTTTTTTTTTTTATTATTTCATCTTTATTAATGAAATATATTGTTAATGGAAAAAGAAACAATCATTTTTCACATCAATAATTTTATTTATATTTATTTTAATTGTAAGAATTTATAGAGTGTGAATAAATAAATCGAGTGATTTTCGTTCAACGGTTTCCTTCGTCTGAGTTTTATTGAAACCAGTGGTGGGATTTACTTTGACTATCAATGAGATAATAAAATATATTGAAGATACAAATTGGGAATTGAATTTAATATATCTCTCAGCTTATATACATTACATTTTTACATTAACAGCCTGTAAATTTCCCACTACTGGGCTAAGGCCTCTTCTCCGTTTGAGTTTTTTGGAGCATATTCCAACACGATGCTCCAATGCGGTTTGGTGGAATACACATGTGGCAGAATTTCGTTGAAATTAGACACATGCAGGTTTCCTCACGATGTTTTCCTTCACCGCCGAGTACGAGATGAATTATAAACACAAATTTAAGCACATGAAAATTCAGTGGTGCTTGCCTGGGTTTGAACCCGAAATCATCGGTTAAGATGCACGCGTTCTAACCACTGGGCCATCTCGACTCTCATATACATACATTATATAATTATGGAAACGTAGAATACATAAATGTTTTTATTGAAACTTTCTTTCATATATAATATGAGAGTTAAAAAATCCAAAAACGAAAATGACGAGGGTAAATTTCTCGTCCTAAACAAACATTATATCAAACTATACTCAGGCGATAAAAAATATAAGTTCGCTTAAAGTTGCCCGTTGCTAAATATGATCTGGAATACGAAATATGGTTCTTTGTTCTACAAAGGGTTTGTATTTACATTGTTTATAAGCGCATAGAAATTGATTTCGACGAATATTCAACGGTTCTCTTTTGTCTCTGTACCATTTCGATATAATAACTAGTCGTTTTATTGCTTGGTAAATAAGAATAGTTTTCTTCGATGTTACATATTTTTTTTTATGATATCGGTAGGCGGACAAGCAAGTGGGTCACCTTATGATACGTGGGTACTGTCCATGGATAATGGCAGTGTAAGAAATATTAACCATTCCTTACATCACCAATGCGCCACCAACCTTGGGAATGTTATGTCCCTTGTGCCTGTAGTTATACTGGCTCACTCACCCTTCAAACCGGAACACAATGATATTGAATATTGGTGTTTGGTAGAATATCTGATGAGTGGGTGGTACCTACCCAGATACCACTTGCGCAATGCCCTATCACCAAGTGTTAGGGTTGATATTTTCAAATGTCTATAAAAAATTTATAAACACAATTATATTTCGAAATATATAAATATCAACTCAAACTAGCAAAAGGTATTTTAAAATATCGAAATATTTTTTAGTTTTTGATAACAAGTAATTCTTATTACTTGTACCTAATAAAAAACTATTGAACTAAATTGAAGATGATTTTGAATTTGGTCATTTGATTGGTCCAATATTTGACCCAACGGTTTAAGTAAATTGCCATAACAAAGGGTGTTAACGATGCCAATACTATTGCTATTCACATAGGCTTTAATAATATAAATGTGATATTGAAGCAATAACTTATTTTAATTATTATGAACCCGTTTTAATAAAATTTTATTAAAACGGGAATCGATCTGTAATTTAAATTATTGTGAAGCATTATTATCTCAAGAATTAGATTGTGATATTGTCTAAAAAGTTTTTATATAATAAAAATAAATCTAAAATATATAAAAGACGCACGCAAACATGATTTCAGAAAAAAAAACTTCCTGTATAGTGATTATAAATTTCAAGAATTTCGTTATGTAACTATGAAGAAAAACAATGACGTCATTATTCAAGACTGTGAAAGAGGCTTAAGAGCATTAAACTAATTACACTTTAAAACACATAACATTAGTATAATAAACGCCTCAATTCATTCACTACCCAGCATGTAAGTAGGTAGGAGTTCACGCTCTACTTACTAACATTGAAAGCAGGGTCATTAGCCGGAAGATTATACCTCAGACAGAAAATTTATTACACGAAAATATGACGCAATATTAATGGTCAAACATGGTTGAAAAATACTTACGTTACAGGCGATTATTGAAGCATATTTTATTCCTTGAAAAGATAATATTAATTCAACTAAGTTGAATCACGTAAGTTTTTCATATGAATCAGTCTTTGGTTCCTTTGGAGTACCGATAGGTGAATGGTGATTATATTATGATATCTATGCTCTGTGATTACAATTTCCTTTACATAATACACAACTCTCTGACCGGAAGTCTTAGACAATTCCAGGAGCCATTTATTTGTCTAGGTTAAGGCACATCTACAGTAATATATAATATTACTAATGCGAATGTAACTCTGTCTGTTACCTCGTTACGCTTAAACCGCTCGATTGATTTAGATGAAATTAAAATCTTATAAATTCGGGTAAAGCCGTAGGTTCAGATAGTACGTTATATATCTACTCAATATTTTTTTAAAATAACTGACAGAGATACAACGGTCATCTGAAATTGATCTAAAAGGATGAAATTTTTGATTAGGAATTCCTGCTGGAACGTAAGTGCGCAATAATAAAGATTTTTTTCAAATTAATCTCCTAGGTGAATTTAATAGGGGGTGAAAGATTTCTATGGAATTTTGTAATTTCTGATGATAGAAAGATAGAAATCCGCATTTAGGCTTACGTTTATGAGTAACAGTGTTTCACGAAAATCATCATCAAAAAGGGTGAAATTCAGGATGAGTTACATAGATTTTATGCCCCGATCGGTGTAAAATGTTATGTGCAACGTAGGTTTCCAATAATCACTAATATTGAAAAAAAATTGGTGTATTTCTAAATGTTTCCGTTAACGGGACATTCAATCGGATACACGATTAATATACGATAAAATATAATGTATATTTTATTATATATTTGTTACAGGTCTCGTGGATAAGGAAAAGGGATCTTCATATTTTGACAGCTGGAATTTTAACTTATACATCGGATCAAAGATTTCAAGTAAGTAAATGAACTGTTATTAATTATCGGTACGGCTACTCAACTCTCCGTCTACGAAGCATGATTACGCAGACAACATTGTCTCACTTGCCGATCAGCTACGAATAAAGGATAATAATTCCTCAATGAAATTCACCGACAGATCTCTTATATACCACGTTTTAAAGGGTGATTTTTTCCTTTACCTTTTAAAATATATCTAATTTGTTTTGACGTCCTTTGTTTTCATTACCAATGTACCACCAACCTTGGAGACTAAGATGTCATGCTTTTGTCAGTACACTCACCCTAAAGATTATTTAAATGTCCATCGTATTTTAATTATTGCTTAAATATTAATATAATAATTATGTCTATTCTCATTTTGTTTTCCTATTTCTATTATACTACTTTGCTATATATATTTTGTTTTTATTTAGATTTTAAATCTTAATGTAATAGTTACTAGGATATCTAATTGAATAAAAGCCTGTGTCTCACAAGGAGACTTATTTTTGTAGCTGCTAAATCTCTTAAGAATTTTATTTATGTACATTATAATTTCATTAAGTATATTAAACCTTCTATTTTAAATCAGTTCTGCCTAGCGGTTTTATCCGTTTTAAATTTGTATCACATTATACTTGGAGTGAATCATTACGTCAACTTTAAGACTCTATAACTGTTGATACTTAGAATTAAATACTCCAAATAATAATCTTATCATAAAATATAAACAACAAATATTTAATGATATTTCCTGTTGTTTTTTAAAATTATTCCGGAAAACCATCGAATATATATTCAATACAGACAGATCAATTTTATATATATCTAGAGATTAAGAAGTTTTAAATTGTTTCTAGGTTATCAGACCAGACAAATCAGAGAACTGGACGCTGCAAATCAAATTTCCACAAGAGCGAGACGCTGGTATCTACGAATGTCAAGTTAACACGGAGCCGAAGATGTCTTTGGCGTTTCAACTAAATGTTGTCGGTTAGTAATTAAGTTAGTAAACAGTCACAGTTAATCAACCGAAACGAACCAGTAATAAGAACGTGACAGTTTTAAATGATAAATATATATAAATTTGTGGCGAAGGAAAACACTGTGAGGAAATCCTAGATGTGTCTTTTTCACATGAGAAACCAACTCGAATTGGCTCAGCGTGGTGGAATAAGCTCCAAGTCTTCTCTACAAAAAGGAGAGGCTTAGTATAGCAGTGACATATATACAGGCTGTTGCTTTAATCAGTGTTTCGGTGATCTAGATCAGATGAGAAAATTAATTATGTATATTTGAATCATCGCTTTGATCTCAATAGCTTGTCGCACGACTCGGTCCGTGTATTTTCCCATAACTTTCATATTTTATATGCAATATTATATATATATATACATATACATCCTTTTTTAGTTATAAGACTACTTTTAAATGAAATTTCATCATTATCAGTTCAGCGGTGTGGTCATGATGAGGTGATATGTCTGATCCAACGAGTCTTAGGAGATCAAAAAAATCAAACCGACTATCATACAATTTACATTTCGTCATAGCTTATAGTTTAGAGATAAAAGATTTTGATTATTAATTATTATATCGTATGAAAAATAGCCGTATATAAGAATTTAGTTCGAGAGAAGTGTTCGTTATTTGATTTTATTTTAGAAGGAAAGAAAGTTTACGAAAAAAATAATTTTCTCAATATTTCATAGCAATATAATAGCTAAACTTAACTCTTCAGGGATATCCCTTGAAGAGTTAAGTTTAGCTTAAGAAATGTCTCAATTATTGAAACAATTGAATCTTAAAAAACAATTGCGCGACGCAATTCTTGTAATTTATTTATAATTTTATTTTACAATTTTGATTGACGTCAAATTTGATTTAGCCCTAAAGTAACGATTGAGAAATATATTTGTAAAAATATTAATATCGAAAAAAGAGAATAATATTTCTTAAGATTTCATCCGAACATGTCGTTTCGACTCTCTCATGTCCAAAACAATTATACGACGGAGAAATATATTTTCCTTATTGAAGTTACGAACGTAAAGATTCTTATCATTTAACAAGGCATCTGTATCCTGACTAATATTATAAATGCGAATGGGAGTTCGTTTTTTTATGACTTTTTATTGAAAAAATAGGCGAACAGTACCAGTTAAGTACTTAAGTGGTCACTACCGCCCTTGCGACAATACATCCCCAATGCGACTGCGACGAATGCCACTGACCTTGGGTACTAAGTTATTTTGTCTGTAGTTACATTGGTACACTCACCCAACAATACATAACAATACATAGTATTACTGTTTGGCGGTATAATGTATAATGCATGGGTAATACCTACCCAGACGATCTTCCATAAAGCCCTATCACCAGGTAAATATCAGATCTTAATCATGCCATTTCACATACACGTTGTCTACAGAAAAGTAAATAGAACATCCATCTCCACACTCGGCAACCCCTTCCTCTGCTCCTCTCCCTGCCTCTTACACGCGATTGAAGCTACGAGCGGAAATTTCATTGTTTTTTAAATGCTATATACCAGTGACTAGGATACGTGAATCCTAATCGAAGATAATGGGGGACCCAATCGAGCATCGATTGTTTATCGGCTTAATTTGTGTTTATGATTCATACCGCGGCTCGATGGTGATGGAAAATTTCATGTGGAAAACTCTGTGTATCAGATGAATAAAAAGATTTTGAAATAGGAATAAATTTTAAAACTTAATTACCATCCCGCATCGAAGTTACGTATTAGAGTAAGCTCCAGACTTTTTCCTTTAAGAAGTTGGGGAGGTCTTAGCCCAGCAGTGGGAAATTTACAGTTTGGAAATTATAAATATATTCTTCGAAAGAAAGAACAAAAAGGATAAAAAATCAATTTTGAAAAATGTTAAATTAAAATAAACTCATTAGTTTTTGAGCACGCCCTATATACGCACATACCTCCGTCATGATGACGTCATCTTCATAAACTATGCTTAGTACATTTTAAACAAAATTAATATCAGTCATTTTGTACAACTATCTTTTATATGTCAGAGATATTTGCCAAGTTTCTCATATTTACAATCTATATATACATACATATATAAGCTAATGAAAAAAAAACATTGCTTGTAAGGGAAATAATGGCTGACTGTTGTATGTATGTATGTTACAATAAAAGGATGGCCGACGAGAGACATACTGTACATTAAATCAAAAAAATGTCTTTCTAGTCTAAAAACGTTAGAACGTATCCACAAAAGTTTTTACGTTCGTCATAAATATCAATTTATTTAACATTTTAGTATACGGACCGGAATAAAAAAAGGATAAAAAAAAAAGGTCAAACTGAATTTAGTTTATATAAATAATAAAGATATTTCTTCAAACAAACTCAAGAAGGAAAAGATAATAAACAAGACAAAATATAAGAGGCAGTACAATCACGCAACAAAAATAAATTTGATTTAAACCCACATCTTACAAACGAGATGATTACTATGTATACTAATATTATTATTGACAAAAGTCCTGTCTGTTTGTACGCTCATATTTCGTTGTGTATCTACGCTTTCACGGCCAAAGCACTGATGAAATTTTGGTATGAAACAAGCTTGAGTCCATTGAATTGGAAGGATTTCTTTTTATATCTAAAACCTGACGACTAATCTACGCAAAAGATGTCACACGATAACAGTGTTTATTTATATATATACACAAATATTCTAGTTAGTATTTACACAAAATGTTTAAGGTAAGAATAAGTAGGTATCTTAAACAGCATCTTTACCATCTTAACATATTAGTTGGAGAATTTGTACAATAATTTCTTTGATGTAAAACAATTTAACTATGCTCACTATTATTTTACTAAATTTTATTAAATGTACATATTTCAAACATAACTGTGATGTACATACGTGATACACTTTGTAAGATTCATTTATCATCATATAAATTAGCATTATTTTTTAATATTTCTACTAAGAGCGTGACCGTGCAAAATACCTAATACTTGACTTTGAAAAATTTTTTAGCTTATTAATGAATGCGGTCTAGCGTCTTCCCTGCACTTAGCTCGAATTGACCTCAACTCGGCTAATATTAACTTACGTTACATTATTTTTTTAAATATAAACTATAATTCTGCAAAATGTCTTACTTAATTTTTTCTTTTCTTGTGCATACCCGTTTGGGTAGGTACCACCAAATCATCAGATATTCTACCGCCAAAAAACAGTACTCAGTATTGTTGTGTTCCGGTTTGAAGGGTGAGTGAGCCAGTGTAACTACAGGCACAAGGGACATAACACCTTAGTTACCAAGGTTGGTGGCGCATTGGACTGATGTAAGGAATGGTTATTATTTGTTTATGTTCGCCCGTACAAAGGCTCCTTCTTATTTTCTTTAAAAACAATGAATCAGGCTTTTATAAACAATCTGATGTCCTAAAGTATGCTCCATATCAAGTGCATTTAGATACGGGTCACGTAGAAATGGTAAAATATATTCTTGGACATATATTTTGGCATTCATCAAAATGCAACTGTATTTTATAAAAATATTGTTTAAATTTGCCATAATATCTTAAGTGAACTTTGTTAATAACTTACTTTCGACTCCTCTCAATGGTGACGAGATACATCAAATATTTACTAATGTAACGTATTTAGGTTTATGCGTACATTGAAATGTCAATATTTGTCTATGGAATGATTTGACGTATGACGTACTTCCTTTCTCTCTTCCCTTCTCGTGTGAGCCGCGGTAACGTGTGTTGTGTGAGTGCGCCGCGCCTTTGAAATTAGCTCGTGTAACGGACTTATCCTTCTCCTGTAATATCACCCATCCCTTTGGTGTGTTCTTCGAGTGTATGAAGACCAAGGGAGCGCTCCCAAGAAGAACGTGTCTTCATAAGTCAGAGCCCAGTTTTGAGGTAACAACTTCCCTTTTTTCCTTAACTACAGTCTACTTTTCTCTCGCACGTACAACGAATATAAATACTAGTACTAATAAATAGCAAAGGTGGATTCACATGAGCTACTAATATCGATTTGATAACCGTTAACTTTAGTAATCATATTAATAATACTTATATTAATTTTAAGACCATAAAAAATGGATAAAAAGGGACAATCTTAATATAAACGTGTTCTTTAGAAATAAATCCAGCTATAACCGGTTTAAACCGGTTTCCGTGAAGTATTGAATCCGCTTAACCGATTACTATTTATTCGCAATGTTAAACTGTCCTTTTTCTATTTCAGTGATTATATTTACTTTTAACCCGGAACTTTGATGAAGACCGGCTTTAATGAAGGCTTAGTGGTCAAAGAGTTGTTAGTTTTACGAAGGATTGGATTAATACCTCTGTGAATATCATATTAGTTATCTCTAGAACTCTCCCGCATAACCAAAGGATATGATGTAATATCGTGAATTTATTCTCGTTACTACTCGATGGTAGGTCTTTGTACAAGCTCGTCTGGGTAGGTACCACCCACACATCAGATATTCTACCGCCAAACTCAGTATTTATGTGTTCCGGTTTGAAGGGTGAGCCAGTGTAACTACAGGCACAAGGGACATAACACCTTAGTTCCCATGGTTGCTGGCGCGTTGGCGATGTAAGGAATCTTTAATATTTCTTAGAGCGCCAATGTCTATGAGCGGTGGTGACCACTTACCATCAGGTGGCCCATATGCTCGTCCGCCAACCTATACCATAAAAAAGTACTAAGCTTCTCGATTTTGTTTGAATTGATGAAAAAATTGAATATGTTATTTATGTTGTTTATGTATATGTCGTAAGATTTTTGGAATTTTTAACCAATTTGTATTGTATTACAAATACATTTCAACGATAGGAGAGTAAAAGATGACAAATTCCAAAAATACACCAACCGTATCTTATGTCAATACAGTGACATCAAAGAGATATCGAGCTATATTCTAAGAACAAACATGGAACTCAACTAAGAACATCGATCCTGAAATGATAGAAAGTGATCTCCGACATTGACTATATTAATTAAAACATTTAATGTGTATCTTACTTAAACGTAATACGCATCAAAATAGCGTATCACATTAAGTCAACATGTTACGAAACTGCTACTAAAGATAAACCAATAAAAATGTAATAGCAAATTAAATGTTCAGAGAGGTCTTTAACTTTTCATACTTAAGACATCAGAATTAAATTTCTTAGATTTACACTAAATTATTTGAACCAATGAATTTCATAGCTATATAGCCTGAGTCATTAATCAAATTCAGTCTGCTCAAAGCTGAGATAACTAACATGGTCCAGTAATTACTTAGGGCATCTTAACCTCTAGACGACGGACCTAGTTTCGGTCTAGGACACTCAGAGCCCAGACGATATGACTACATCTTCATTCGTGTAAATTACTTAATAATTGTTAAGTCTTTGAGCTTTGGGAACCTGTTTCAAGGACAATTAAAAAACGTGTTGATTTACGCCAGGTTCCTCAATTTAAAGAATCGTTATTGCACGAGTGGTCAATCGTTAATGATTTTTGTAGTCGAGCAAATAAACTATTAAATAAATAATTACTCGAGTGTGATGATCGTAAAAGAACTTATTTTTATCAAAAAAAATAATATTGAAAAATGTAAAATTAATTCTAGGCAAGGCGTATTAAATCAACTAAAACATTGAACTTATCAATCAACTCAATGCATATTTTTGTGCAGCAAAACTGTACCATGAAAAATGAAACGAGAAACACCGTCTAAAGTTCAAGTATATTTCAATGACATATATTAACAGCCTTGAAATCACCTCCAAGCCCATTTCACAATATTATCTCCGTTTCATCGTACAACTTTTTGATAATAAAAACGTATCAAATCGAAATATTCTTAATTGGACTTCTCTACTGAGAAGAGCCAAACTTTTCCAACATTTTAATCACAGAGCTTATATAATTAAATCTATCAACAAGTACTAAATCTATGCTTTTTTATCATTAATATGCCAAGTTAAAAATAAATGTAGAATCTTATTATTGAAACGAATACTGTGTTCCAGGAAGGACGTATTGACTTTGCGACATCGGAAACTCGGTGTTGTAAATTTACCTTTCATCCTAGTGTCTACAAAATTATTGACACTGTTTCTTGTCTTTTCAAAATTATCTATATTACTGGTAATATATTAAGTATGATATTGTTGTGAACATGTATCATACATGTATAGGCTCACAGTACGACCCGTGCACCGGCCGAGCGATGACAAGAGAAAGTCTCTAGTTGGCATATTCCTTCTTTTATATTATTGTCTGTGAATCAACTTTCGGCCGCTGCACGTGTTGTAAATAACAACTGCCTAATGAAGGTAAGCGCCGCCAGACACATTTTTATTTTCAATTATTTAAATAAGGCATCTGCCTAATGATATGTATGACATTTGAACATCTACCCAATTCAAAATACTAGCTACCTCATTTCGCAGTTCCGATTTAATATCCACGATCTGGAACGAATTACAACGAATTACAACGAATTTTCTATCCATTAAAACTTCCATTCTAAATCTTAAGCCTCATTGTGTTCAAAGTTGTCGCAGACTCGACAATTGCAGTCTCCGCCGACATTACTTGCAATTTGCCTGTTTCCTGACTACTTCATGTCCGGACTCTCGCCTTTTTAATGATATGGAAAATTTTATCGTTCCTTAAACTTCATTTGGACTTTTTACGTCATTAAGAATGAATGGACTGTGTATGAAGTTGGATTGATAAAATATTCTTCTGTTTATGTATCTCCTCTAGCTATATTTGCGATATAGGTCACGTGGTCGATCTAGGACAACGCGATACATTTGATCATTTCCTTGGTATAAAGTATACAAGTACAAACATACAAGTGTACAAACTAAGACACACAGACAACAGCTGTGGCTGTGGGTTAGGATACACGTGACGTGGCTAAATTTCATCCGAAAAATGCAGTTTTCATCACGTTTTCTTCATTACCGAGCATAAGATGAATTTATAAAGCTTTCAAGGAACTCAGGAAATCGCTATAATCAGTTAGATGCACGTATTGAAGCTACAAGACGGCGTTTTAAAACCATGCACTAATAATGACAATTATGTGACATAAATATATATTTATATACATAAGAATTATTAACATTAGGATCTTGAAGATATATATGGAATGGTGGCAAGAATGCATTTCCCCGTTGAAGCGCAATTGCGATCCTCTGGACAAAAAACGAACCAGAAGTTGACTAGCTAAAAGTTATCGTTTTAGCCTAAGTCACTTCTTATTACATCAGCTATCTGCCAGTGAAAGTCCCGTCAAAATCGGTCCAGCCGTTCCAGAGATTAGCCGGAATGAGCTGACAAACAGACAAAAATTGAACAATATATTATTTTGTTATATGTACCGTGTATGCATTTAGTAAAAAGCGGTTATTTTAATATTACAATAAGACAGTCGAATTTTATTATATGTACTGATATATATTAATATTATTAATTTATTTGGATTTGCAGGAGCTAGTCGTTTTTTTTTGTATAAATATTTTAACAACATCACATACATTACTCTGATCCCAATGTAAGTAGCTAAAGCACTTGTGTTATGGAAATCAGAAGTAACGATGGTACCACAAACACCCAGACCCAAGACAACATAGAAAACTAATGAACTTTTTCTACATCGACTCGGCCGGGGATCGAACCCGGGACCTCGGAGTGGCGTACCCATGAAAACCGGTGTACACACTACTCGGCCACGGAGGTCGTCATAAGTCGTTTTCTTAATCTTACCCTTAAACATGTTCTACATACAATTTGTGGAAAAATAAACAATTATTAGTAACATTTTCAATTTCGCTCACTAATTACCTTTTGTTCTGAATATCGTCACTTGAAATATATTAATAAACACCTCATCCACAATAGCCCTGTCAGATAACACACAATACCGACAACAATGACACGGTTATACGTATTATAAAAATATTTATCATTGCCTTGGTTATACGCGTAGCGACTCATTTTTATAACGATGTCAACCAGTGTTATACCCTAAGGACATACTTTGTAAAATTATAAAATATGCTTGTAGTTATAATAATAATCATTGTTATTCACGCGCATGCTAAAAGTGGTTTCTTATGAAGTATCATATTTTATTGGTCAGCCCGGAACACGTGATCTTTTCTTTTGTTATCAATTAGGCTGGTGGGCAGGAAAATAGGTCACCTGACGGTAAGTGGTCACCACCGCTTATAGACATTGGCACCGTTAGAAATTTTAATCATTCCACCAATGCGCCATCAACCTTGGTAACGAAATCATTATGTCCTTTGTGTCTGTAGTTAGACTCGCTCACTCACCCTTTAAACTAGAAAACAACAGTACAAAGTATTGCTGCTTGGTGGTAGAATATATGGTAAGTGGTTGGTATTTGCTTTGCTATGCTATGCTTTCGCCGGCGATATTTCCGAACCGATTCGACTTGGGAACCTTCAAGAAAAGAGCGTACTCTTTCCTGAAAGGCCGGCAATGCACCTGCAAGCCCCCCGGTGTACAGATGTCCATGGGCGGTGGTAGTCACTTTCCATTAGGTGAGATTCCTGCTCGTTTGCCACCCATAAAAAAAAATGTAACCAGACATGCACAAAGTTCTACCACTTATAAACCTAACCTAACCTAACAAGTCATAATAATAATAATAATAGCGTACTAAACATTGAAAATGGGAGTAAAATAAATATATATTTTACTTACGATTAAATAACATAACAATATTTTAACGTAATCGTAAAACGTTCTTAAAGGTGAATCTACTTGAAAATTAAACGCTTCCAAGGAAAATATTGTAATATAACGCGTATGAGCACACCCTGCAATAAGGTTATTAAAAGGTTCGCGCGATTCATGTTTTTTGTATATTAAAATCTACCAAAAAAAACAAAACTTTATCTTATATATTAAGTCGTTACATATGAAATTGGCGTTTTGTACGGGAGGAATATAAAGTCAATTTTTTTTTTGTAAAATATATTTAATTAATCAAAGTATGCACCGTTGTTATCTATGCACTTTTGCCTTCTCATAGGTTGTTCAGTGATCCCTTTACAAAAATACCATGGGGGCGAGAATCAAGAAACTCTTTGAAGGCGGTTTGGACTGCCGCATCAGAGTTGTTTTTTTTTTCTTTGTAACAAGTTGTCCAAATTCCGGAAAAAATGGTAATCTATTGGAGCAAGGTCGTAATCGCAAATTGTAGCTCATCTAGTGTAGTTTGTTGTGCAGTGTGTGGTCTTGCGTTGTCGTGAAGTAGCAGTGGCCTAGAGCGATTGATCAATCTCGGTTGTTTAGCAGTTCTTCCTTCCTGGTTTGCAGTTGCTGACAAACGATGTCAGCCGTAATCGTTTGGCCAGATTTTAGAAAGCTGTAGTGAACGACACCAGCGCCAGTCCAAAGACTTATAATTCCAAATACTTATAAGTAACTTTTTCTGAGTAAATTTTCGTTTAGCGCAGGATTTGGCTGGTCTTCAGGGTTCAGCCATTGCGACGAACGCTTCCGATTATCGTACAGTATCCATTTTTCATCACAAGTAATGATTCGATTTAAAACCCGTTCAAAAATCGGCTATAGTCTTATTCTTAAGACCATTATAATGGTAAGGACTAACAATTTTTTTATTGAATTACTGAACTGTATGTACGTACCTACATGACTACATATGCTAATACAAATACTCAATCGTGTTGAAGTAATATGGTATTTGAACACAACATATAAACATTTCGTACCAGTTATTAAATTTATGCTTTATGTAATATTAATATAATGTATTCTGTCAAATGCACGATCATTTTTATATATTGCAAGCTAGTAAGCAAATAGGTCACCTGCTGGTGTCACCTTTGTTCATAGATATTAACATCGCAAGAGGTTTATGTTTACGGATTTTAAAGCGATTTAATCGCTGTGTTATGCTTTATTTTATCATTTACTTTCCATTGTTTAAGTACAGGATGTAACTAAAAGGAGCAGAAGGTCGCAGAGATTCGTCAAGGTTTGGAGAACGCTCATATCTCGACTGACGATTGCAGGTTAAAACACTAACTAGCACTGAATCTTCATGTATTTAACTTGAGGACTTGAAATACTAAAAAACGTCTTAAAAAAAAACCTAAACCTCAGACCATTAGCAGCAAATTGAAAGACTATATACTTTACTTTAAATATTATTAAAATGGGTAGCCAGTAATTTTGAATTACATATATCATTTTATATATTCAATTCAGTTTTGATCACAAAAAAACATACAGTCAATATAAACTAACTAGAAGAAGAGAAAACCAATTCCGCTCCTATCCAACTTAGATTGGCCAATGACACTTTCTTTTGCCTATCAACTTAAAGGTATTACAAAAAGTCTTCCGAAAACATTCTCGAAAGCAGTGAAAAGATTAAATCTCCGAAAGAAAATGTTCAAGGTCGTTGAATATACTTGGATTTAATCTGAAATTTGTTTTAGGGTATTATTTACTTTTTATCTCGCTTGCGTTCTTTGCTAGATTAAGAAACGCGTTTAATAAGAATCTTGCCTTTTTATTAAAACTGTTAATAACTCGAAATTGCTATAACAAGAGCTTATGACGTAATAAAGTGCTTTCCTTTAGGTTATTAATCTCGTGGGAGTGATTAATTAGAAATATTTATCGAAAATAATAAATCTTTTTAGTCTCGATTCGGGAGAACGATTAATCAGTAGGAATACAAGGCACTGCTAAAAATAATTACTAACTTTATTAAAACTAACTAACTGCTTCGACTTCACACGGGTACAAATAACATTAAAATATTTTTCAATAAATAAAACGTCAAATCAAATAAAACATCACCTATATGTTTCTTAAGAAAATAAATTAATAAAAACTTGATGGTAGTCTTTCTGTATAGGTACCACCTATTTATTATACATTCTACGAGCAAATAGCAATACTTAGTATGGTTGTGTTTGAAGGGTGAGTGAGCCAGAGAAAAGTTTAATAAACATGAATTTCCGAATTTGATGAATAAAGGTACTTAGGTCAAAAATATATAGCCGGTCAAGCCGTTTTTAAATAATCAATTATTATACAACGAAGTTAAAATTGACCTAAATTGGCTGTTTTTTTATAAATTCTACTAATTGTTAACCAAACACGAAGTAAATTAAGGTGTACATTTGATTGTACAATCGAATAGTACAGGTTTTACAATCATTGCGGTTTTTTTTACATGTAACTATCAATGTAAGTTTTTAAAGCGTAAAATATGTACATCTGTATAACACGAAGATAGTCTACAATTATATTTATATATTAATATTATATTAAAATTGCGACAAACCTTTTTTGTATTAGTATTTAAAATATAATAATGTTTGGATGAATCGTTCCATTTTCAAATATGCAAATTAGTTTGTTTTTTTTTTCAATAAAATAATCCAAAACTAGTGTGACGTCGTTTTCAGTGTAATCCGAACCACTTTAACTCTTTCTTGGATGAATGGAGGAGAAGAGGTTGATACGGATTTTGTTTCGTCAAAAGAGTTTAGAATAATTTCAATTAAATAACAATTCAACTAGTTGTTATCCGCGGCTTAAATTGCGTTTTAGTTTTGTCGTCAGGTATTAGGCAGAAAAATTAACCAACGTCATTCCTTAGAGTTCTAAGAATTCTAAGAGCTTGCATCATATCAAATTTCATCTTATTCGGTCAGAAGTTTGGCCGTGAAAGAGCAACAGACAGACCGCCAGCACAGACTTTATTTTGTTTTATATTCGGTGTGAATCCTATTTAAATATATATAGACATTACCTTAAACACATGACCGAAGTGAAATAATTTTCCTATAACAGGACCCTTATAATCCCTAAATATCTATGCGAGTCACATTAACAATTTAACTTGGCGAATAAACCAATATATTTGGATCCCCTGGCATAAATATGTTATATAATTGTATATGTAATTTTAATAAAGATTTCTTTGTGGCAGAAGCGAAAGCAAAAGTCCTTGGTCCAGCGGACTTGTACGTGAAGACAGGAAGTTTGCTGTCATTGACCTGCATCCTGAGTCAAGGTCCTCATGATCTGGGGACGATATTTTGGTATAAGGGTATGTAGTTCATGTCTTACTGATAGTTATAAGATATATAAACGAGCAACTGGGCCACGATATGGTAAGTTAACCAGCTGCCAATTAAAAATCCTTAGTTGGTACAATTCTTGTACCTAAAATTGCAGCAGTCCATACTAAGAACAATACAATTTCCGAAACGATGTTTAAAGTTTTGACAAAACAAGACTTGAATTAATAGCCCGAGGATAACACGTTAAAGATCCATTAGCATTACGTATATAAACGTCTTGGTACAATGGGTATATAAAGCTTCTTATTACAATTAAAATAACCCTTTTATTATTTTACCATAACATATGAATTAACATTTTAAATTAATTAAAAAGAACATAATTTGGAACGGAAAATTAATGAGATTGTTCCACAAATTATTACAAGTCTTATTTTTTGGATTTTCTGATTAAATAAATTGGAAAAAATAATAATATAAGCAATATTATTTAAAAAATGAAAGTAATTTATTAATTTCAGTACAATTACAGGTTCTGGTTAACTAGTGTTGCCTATTAACGTTCAATTAAAATGACGAGAAACTGAAACTATTACTTGAATACCATAACTTCTGAAGGTATATTTGTAATTAATTTTCTGTCCCGAAAATGTAGTTTTAATAGTATACTAATGCTAAACGCTTCGACCCAATTTCATGTTTAAAAATCCTATTTCATGGCACCCCCTATGATTCTCGCTTTGATTGCACCAAGTACGATTTCCAACTACTTTCATTTTATAACAGAAGCGATTCTTTTAGACCATTAATTGGACGGAAACTCGTATCTTCTGGCAAATTGCCTATTTGTTGCCGTACTAGCGTTTCTGGTGGCTTCGTTCTTTATTCTTGCTCTATTACGTTTTAACCAGACGGAACAATCTTTCAATTGTCTGCCATATTTCCGTTCCGATAAACTTCTATTATTTGTTTGTATTTCTACAGCATTCATGGTTGCTTTCATTCACGGTGTTTTTTATTTATAATATTTTTTTATTTATGAAAGAATTTTTTGTCCTCAATGTTTCTTCTATGCCTAATATCTAAGCACCAAAATTTTTACAGGATCAAAATTAATAGAATATAAGGAAGTAGATGCGAATGAAATTGTGGAAGAGCCAAGAATCAGGCTTAGAACAGAATGGACGGAGCAGCTCACGTCTCGTCTGACGATCGACAAACTTTTGCCGACTGACAGCGGGAACTACAGCTGCGTGCCAACAATGGCTGAAGCTGCTTCTGTGAATGTTCACGTTATAAACGGTAATTAATTTACTTATTCTGTTGATAATTGTAATGGATATTTCTTGCGAACTTTACTTTCAATTAAAACATTCGTTTCTCGTGTTATTCAATTCGAACTCTCAAAATCTCATCTAAACGACGATGATTTATCGAATTGATTTGAAATTTTGTTAATTTGATTTCGAATTCGGCTTCATATCTTCTGACTGAAACTGAATATTTTATTAGAACGCGTTTGTAAAGCCATTAAAACACGCTTTGATACAACGTTTAAATGTTTCCTGGTACATTATCCTGTTCACATTTGAGTAACTTCAGTCGTCGTTTATAAATAAAACTACTTTAGGCGTTCCTTCTGTAACGTAAATGCTTTTTGTAGATAAATAAGTATGGAAAACTTGCCTCCGTAGAAAGTCGGTGTCGCGAGTTTCGAAATAGACTTAAGTTCTTCCGATGGATGTTTAGTAAGTTTGATAGCAGAGATATTATAAGATATGGATTTTAGTATAATACGCGGTGAGGAAATGTCGAGAAAAACTTTGATATTAAAGTGTGATATGGGATTTGTTCAGTTTAATAGCGGTTATTTTTTTGTTTTGGAGATAAAATATATCAATTTGTGATATTATGTTTAGCGTTTGAAATATAATCATTATGAATGTTCGTCAAAATGAATACCAAAATGAATTAAGTGTATAATTGATTTACTACTGATTTCACATTTTAGAAAAAAAAATCGATATGTTCTTCCGTATATGATCGATCACTATGATTTTTTTATTTGATAAATAATAAAAAAATATTGGTTAAAATTATAGAATAATGACATAAACATTATTTATATAACTCGATCTCTATCGTTATTTCAATAAATATTTAAGGTACCATAGGGACCAAAAGAAAAAGATGATGAAATAAGAGTATGAAATTATATAATTTATAACTTGACGCTACTGATCTTCATGTATATTACTAAAAATCTTGTACACCTTTAATTTAATACTTCATATTTACTTGGTTGAAAAATAGGGATTCACTTAATATATTTTTTCTCTCAACTTTGTTTGTTTGTCTAATTATTTAAAATAAATTAATTCAAAGAAAGGTATTCAGAATAATTTAAAAAAAATGCATGCAAGTACTTACTCTTAAACAGAAAACATATTATTGACATAGTTACAATAACGACTAAGTTACAATTGTAGTCGCTTTGTAGTTAGTGAACGTAGCTTCAGAGTTGCCAGCAGCAAGTTTAAGTAATTTATTACTTGTAAAATTACGGCATTAATGCGACAACAGAAGCGTTATTGAATTTTAATTAAAACCTACTTGAATACAGACACTGATTGACCTAGATGTCAATTAGAATTAAATATGATATTAGTACCAACATAAAATATGGATTCGACAAGTGACGCTGTAATTTAACAGCGTCACTTAAAATGATAAGATACAAATCAAATCAAATCAAGAAGAGTTGTTAAAATAACACTAACATATTTGAGTTATAAAAGTTACAAATAAATACTTCTAATATATCTATAAATCAACTGGAAATTTAGTGAACTTTAATGACCCACTGTTTTAATGATATTATCATGGCGTAAACGATATATTCTGTTATCTTAAAATAACAAATGATGATTAGGTCATTACGAATGAGTTGAGATTCATGAATATAATGGAATGTTACATAATTGCAGACGATTAAACACTCTCGCTGAGATATAAAATACAGTGTCGTTGTATAAAGCTCTCACTAACCGACACGAATGGGTCAAAATTATCCTGTAATGAGGTTAAATTACACGACTCGCCATAGACTGTTTGTACATCATTATTGTATTTATACATATTAACAATTAATGTGTCGTGTCAGACAGTAATAAGGATTGATATTTTAACATAAATCAGGAATGAACATTATAAGTAAGTACTGTAAGCTTTCGAAGAATTTTGATGGTAGTATTCATTCTTTACTAATATTATAAAGAGGAAAATTTTGTTTGTTGGGGATAATCTTCGAAATTAGTGATCAAATTTTTAACTTGTCCACTGGTAGATAGCTAAATTAGTCCTGATCTTAGGATATAAATAATATTTATATCATATAATCTTTATTAGTAAATAGCATCCGTGGGAAGCCGGGTGGATAAAAAGAATATAAACAATCCTATATATTAAAAGCGTATTTGTCCCAGTGATTATGGGACGATAGCTGCACGTTGAAGACCGGCTATGGTCATATTTTGAAGAGCTCCGGCCGTAGATGTGCAGAAAATTTAAAAAGTACTAGCCGTGTAGAGAGCGGCGTTATGGCTGGAACAGGCGTCATCGGTTTACAATTAAATTAAGTTTAGAAATTCCTAAAAATATGTCGAATATACGCGAAGCTTCGCGTGCGACCCACTAGTGTTACATAAAAGACAGATTTTAATACAAACTGCACAGACAATATTATAGTACCAGTATTGCACTACAATTCAGTTACGCTTTCAATTTTCTTCACTCACATTAGTCGGACGAGATAATCCTACACCGTGAAAAGTTCAACAGAGGACCAAAGTCACCAAAATTATTTTACTATCCTGATCCGGGGTTCTCAGCCTGGACGTAGGAATCTGCAGTTTTATAAGCCATTAGGCCGACGAGGCGGTTTCTTTTCAATACTTCGTGTTATAAAATCGTAGGTATAGCTAAGTCTTTATGAGCCTTTTTTAATGCTGTGAACAATGTAAAATATATTCGAATCAGTTTTAAGACTCATTGCTAAATAATTCCTTTAATAAATCTATGTTATAAAAAATCTTTTAGTCTATAAATAAACAATATCTTAAAAAATATATCACTAGCCAATGATGTTGACTGTTTACGATTAACAAATTAAAATAAAAACCCTAAAATTGGTTATGTAGTTTGTAATATAAAAGACCTCTCTTTTGAGTCGGTTAATAACTAATGTAACATTTTGTTTTTATCAGGTGAGCACCCAGCAGCAATGCAACACGGAAACGCGAACACTGCGTCACCGTGTGCCCTATCCGTTAACTTAGTAATTTCATTATATTGCACCCTCGCGACGATTTACACCAGCACCGTTGACGGCTTCAGATGAAAATTACACAAAACTTAACAGATTCGATGCGAGCAAGTGTAAATTAAATAGATATAATATTGTAAAGACTTTTACATTTTGTATAGAAATCGAGTATTTTAATTGGACCGTACTAAAATTTACTTTCAAATCATGCAAGATTATTGAATGCAATGAGACGACAAATTATTTAAAAGATCTTTGAATAATATTTACGATTATGATTATATTTTTTTTTTTTTCGTTAAATAATTTATTGAAAGTGTACAAATTAGTACGGCCCACTTAAAATAAAATGAAGAGAGTTAAAAAGATTGTCATTATTATCTGAAGTAAATAATTAGTTTATATAATTTATATAAAGCAATTCGATAATATTTTTAGAATGAAAACTATCACCACTTAGATGACTTAGATTTTTCATTACTTGCGACTTTTATCAGACTGAGTAGAAGAAAATAAGTTAGAATTGAAAAAATAACGCAACCTCTTTTACAATAAAATCAATGTTTATTTTAATTAAATAAAAGCTAACCTAACTTATGAAGATGTTTAGCGATTGAATAGTTCCACTATGCTTTGTCTTCTTCTTTCGAACGTCAAATTTGGGGTTATAAAAAGAGACAAATGTATAAATTTTCATGTCCAACGTCTATCAGTAAGACTTACTAAAGAAGGTGGTATAGATACGCGATGATCTGTCTTCTTCTTTCGAATGTAAATTTACACATTACAAAAAGAGAGGTGCTGGAAGCTTAACACGTCAATCAACAAACTTTTGTTTAGTTTTTAATTTTGAAAGCGTTTTATTTTATTTAATTCTTCTCGATAACTTATCCATTGAAGCATAATCTTTTGAAACTTTTTCTACCATACAGCTCACTATGGGTTAGTGGATAGTTCAATGAGGACGGGATGAATTTTATAAAAAAATAACGCAACGCCTAATAAGTCTTTAAGAAAACTATCGCAAGCTATAACATCGCCAGGAACTTCAAAGCGTTTTTTAAACATTTTCAATGCAAAGAATTTTTTACTGCGAATTAATTACTTTAAAGGCTATTTATATTTTATATATATATTTTTTTTGTATATTTTTGAGCACTCTGCGATTATATTGTAATAAGGCAATAAATAAATTAATTAATATTTTAAATTTAAAAACACACGTTATAAAATATTTGTTATAATATATTAAAAATTATTTCATAATGTTTTTTTTCTTATGCATAATAATTTTGGCAAATTGAAAACACGCTGTCATTGTTAAATACGGGACTCGTTAAAGTAAAATGAGTCCAAACTCGAGAAGTTTCTACGTAGTTATTGTAGAGTTCCGCTATCGACCAGTCTACATAATAAAATCACCTAGTACGTGCGAAATTAATTCATTGTCTAAAGATTCAGATTAATACATACGTATTAATATATCTATGATTTAATTGATTGAAATTATATTAATACAAACATTGGTGCTTGTTAAATATAATCAATTATATTATGAAGGTTTTTAACGAACGATTACAGCAAACTAAAAAAAAGAACGCACTTATAAAGAACCTTTTAAAAAAAGATATAATCAAGCGTTGACATTAAATAATTTAATTCTAAATTTAAAAATTTATATTTTCTGTAAATACAAGTCTGTTAATATTTAAAATTAATTAAACACTAAATTCACTGTTCGAAATAGCACCGATCTCTTATTAATTGTAGATTATTTGCTAGATAATTATAATTAGAATTATTAATTTATTGATATTGTTTAATAATAATAATAATAATATATTGTAAGAATGTAAATAATTGTAAATAATAATATTTAAAAGTATGATTATTTCCATATGGCAATATTGTTTTTAACTTTACAATAAATGAAATGACTGATCCTATTACGTATTTTTCGATTTTTGATATCGAATATCATAAGAATTATTTTCACTTCTATCAAAATATGTATTTAGTTAAAACATACTTTATATAATTTAATAACGACGAGGGTTAGAGTCTACCCCGAAATTTTTATTTAGTTAGTTATAAAAATAAATATGCAAATATAACATTAAAAAAAAAAATTTTTTTTAATTTTCCAGCAATACAAAAAAATGGAACACGAATAAAAAGAAAAAAATATATATTATTCGTAATCTTTACATAAAGATAAAAAAATTAAAACTTGTTGGAATATTTTCTAATTACGAATCAAGAACTCAAATAGATACTGTACTGAGATATAAATCTGAAGAGTTTGTTTATTGAAAGCGGCGAATATTTTACGCGCAAAATGTTGCGAAGGGCTATAGACTAAACGACCAGGGAGCAGTAACGTCTGATAATATAGATATAATCATTATAACGTCTAGTTTTTATGACAAGAATAGATATCGAAATATACGTAATGGGATTTCCAGAAAATTCTATGGAACGTTTTTTAATCACAGAAATTATTAGAAAAGACAGAAAATGTGTAATAAAATTAGGTTTAAGGTAAACTTTGACAAATAAATATCGTAAAGTATAAGTTTTGTTTTATTATTACCCTTTGTAGATTCTTTTCTTTTATATAGGTAGACGGACGAGCAAATGGGCCAGCTGATGGTATATGATGACCACTGTCCATAACGTATGGCGCTGTGAATACATTTTTAAACATTCCTTTTATCACCCTTGTGGCATCAACCTTGGGAGCTTAGATGTTATGTCCCTTGTCTACAGCCACAAGAGACATAACATTTTAGTAATTACACTGGCTTACTCACCATTTAAACCCGAACACAACAATACTGAGTACTTCTCGTTGGCGGTAGAATAGCTGATGAGTGGGTGATACCTACCCAGGGCTTGCACTGAGTAAAATTTGAATTTTATTCAAGAGGTTTACATCAACATAATTATGAAGGGATTATTTTAACTGTCGAGCTATATTGTAAGAAATAATTCAAAACTCACCGCAGAATTTGAGCGTGAAATATCTGAATTTGATATGCGACATTGTATAATAATTAATATTTCCTCGTATATAATAATATATAATATTCTAATCAAAATAATGTAAGTCGGTTGTCAACGTCTCACGACCGAGATACGGCTTGAATTCGTACAGAAACCCCCTGCTGAGCTAAATGAACAACTGAATCAGATATTGCTATTTTTAGATAAGATTCAATACCTGCAGAATTACCACTGTGTTTTCACGTGTTTCATTAGTATTTATAATTCAGCTCATATTTGGCGAAATGAAGAAGATCTTTTGAGAACCTCCACGTGTCAATAGACTTTCATTTGTATTCTTATTTTGGGCTACGGTCTCCTATTCATTGCTGTACGTGACGTCCGATTTCATCATGAACTTCTAAATCAACCTCTCAACGCCAACATTTTCAGCGACGTCTCGACCATGACAAGTCGATAAACAGAGTCGTTGTTTTGTATTGAGAATACTTGTATTTAAATCATCCTTATGTTATTTTCAGTCTAAAGTTCTTTTTTATGACAATATTGAAATACAAGGAATACAATATTTTTGTATTAAACATTTATTGGAGACCACAGGCTTAGCGCAATCAGATCAGATAATATAATAAGAATAAAGAATCTTTTAAATAAAATAAAATATAACTGAAATTAATAATTATTACAAAGTGCATATGTGTGTGTCAGGCGAGTATAATGGAGGTATATGTGTGTGGATGTGTGTATGTGTGTATATGAATGATTATAATATCAGATAATTCTTCATAAACAATTCATACAGAGGCATTGAGACACATGCCAGATTGGCATTGAAATATATAAAAATAAAATCATATCAATGTCAAATTATATCTTATTCACAATAATGAATAACATACATTTAGCGTACAGAAGTGAAATAGATTAAAAAAAGACAAGAATATTAATAAAGTTAGTTTAAACAATTTACTAACAAACCGAATAGTTCTAACTTCGAATTTATCTTAACATAAATAAATCACGAAATCATACATATTGAAGTAAATTACTTACTCAGTTGAGCTTACAAATCCAAATAAAACACAAATAACACTTTTAACAAATTACAAGTCGCTCCAATATTGACCTTACTGTCCGCGCCCAAAAAGCAAAAGTAATGACGGCTTGATACGGTTTCGCGCGCTTTTGTTTTTTTTTATTCATTCCAGCCAGTTTTATAGTTAAAGGAATCTCCTAAATATACATATATTAATACCACCACCACTACCACTTGTTGGAAGGGCTTTGTGCTCGCCTGGGTATGCACAAAGCACTAATAACAAACACACACAGCAATACAAAAATTTACATAGTTACATTGGTAAGACTTTTTTTTTTCAATAAAAAATAGAAATACTTGTAATATGTTCGGAACGTATGAAATTTTCCTTAATTGGCGAAAACTAGTTAAATAACAGTAGAATAAAATTACCATCGAATTTTTTTTTGTACGTTTCTAGTATTCGATAAAAAATATAAATAACAAAACTTAAATCACACAAATCATGATCGCTTAGAATGGTAGCAAGAATGCTAGCAACATTTCCATGTTGAATCGCAATTCGGATTCTCTGGGCGGAAAATGAACCAGCCCTCCTGTCACCGGTGGAGGCAAATGAGACGGGAAGATGATCTTCTAAAACTTTTCCATTTATTTTTAAGTATTTCAACTATACTAGACGTTGGCTATTTATAGTTGATCGTTTCAAATCGATAGGATTTATTTTATAAAAGCATATCAGTTTTAAAATTAAATTTTAACAAGATTTAGAATTTACATTTTTTTTTCTAATTTAAACAAAACAAACAAAAGAAGAGATCCGAGATGACCCAGTGGTTAGAACACGTGCATCTGAACCGATGATTGCGGGTTCAAACCTAGTCAATCACCGCTACATTTTAATGTGCTTAATTTGTGTTTAAAATTTAATTTATGCTTGGCGGTGAAGGAACACATCGTGAGGAAACGCGCATGTGACTAATTTCAACGAAATTCTGCCACTTTTGTATCCACCAACCCGAATTGGAACCGCGTGGTGAAATGAGCTCCAAACCTTTTCCTCAAAGTGAATGGTGGCCTTAGCCCAGCAGTGTGAAATTTGCAGACCGTTACTGTACTGTACTGTTTTTACAGTACAGTAACAAACAAAACATTATTAAAATCAGTTCATGTATTACGCAGTTTTAAGATAACAATATAAGTCGGCTAAAAATAAAATCAAGCCTTCAAATTTCTCACAGCTGGGCTAATGCTTCAAGAATATATTATAAGATTATTCCTCCCCATTACACCATTGCAATATTGATGTATGTTAAACACAAATTAAACATATGAAAACTGGTGCAAAGCATATTGAAAGTAGTTTAAAATTTATTATTATAAATATAACATTCAAAGGCACACACTAAAATAGAGTACCATCATAGATCGGTTATCAGCATCTCTCGTGTGAGACAGGTAGACAGTAACTACTCTTATGACTAGTTCTTAAAAAATGTCATTGTCACAATGAGAAAATACATCAAAGAAAATAAGTATCTTCTATCATCAATCCGAAAATGTTGTCACTTTAAGTACATGTAAAGGTTAAATAATTTCTATACTTTAACCTTGTCAAAATAATATATTCTGTTAAGTAACGAAACACATAAGGTTTCAATGTCTAAACAAAATTGGTGAGTCGAACTTGTATTAATATAAATATATCAGAGCAGTAACAGTGTAAATACAATATTTATACGTAAATAACAACGAAATATCGTCATAAAACTCTACCGTAAAACCAGAGAATGTTATTTTTTATACGATTATCTTATTTGAATGAGAATATTTTATGTATCGTATTCTTCTGTTTTGTCATTTGAGAATAAATACTTGATAACGTTTATTTTCGATGGCCTTGGTTTATTTATTATTTTAATTCAAACGTGCTTATATTTTTTTTATGTGAAATATCTATCACTTTGGGAGTAAGTCTGTCTCATATACTTTGGCGATAAGCTCATCTTATCATCATGGGTAAATCCTTTAATTTTTCAGGCTAAATAACTCTTCAAAACAATACATTAAAAAAAGAGCGCGCGATCGCCTGTCACAGAGGTTTAGGTTAACTTTCTGTTCGTCTGCTTCGGGTACACTCTTTCCGAGTCATAGTTGATTTGTAGTTTTAAATTTGTTTTGGTTTTTAATGATTATTCATTTAAATTAATTAATATTATTTGATATTATAAATTCAGATACATAGTCTATTATTTTTAAAATAACTATTTAATATATCTATTTTCATTCCGATGGGTAAGATTAGATTATGAACAAAACGTATGGATTCGAGGCAGATAACATGTTCCATTCTGATAATATGAATACGAGATATAACAATATATGACGCTCACTTGTCTCAAAGCGTCTCATTCCTGCTATGTCACAGTTATGTATCAAATTTAATACATGAACTATAACACTATATGTATGAATTACCATCTCAAATCTCACTTAGCATTGATTTCGAATGCATTTACCATATTCAAGCGTCTGATAGAAACTTAGTATAAGATACTAGCGACGTTCTGTGGCTTCCAAGGAAATTTAATTTATTATCTAGTATTGAATGTTTTTTGAAGGACCTCTATGTAAGTATTTAAGTAATAGTTGGCAAACAAGTTTATCTTATGGAAAGTGATGCCACCGCCCATGGACAGATGCATTACCGGCCTTTAAGGAATGAATAATCTCCGTTCTTAAAGATACCCAAGTCATATAGGCTCGGAAAAACCGAGAGTTTTTATCCCACAGAGGTTGTGCAGACGCAGAGACTGCCTTAAAATTGCGCTTTCGGATTTCCTTAAATCAATTTGTGTTTGATTGAACAGATATTGTTGTATTTGTTTGTGCGTTGAAATAATAAGTACAAGATCTTCAAAAAAATCTGATAATATACGACCAATAGAATTATTATAATCGTGTACAAATGTGAATTCAAGCAAAAGTGCAATTTCTAGTGGAACATGTAAAATGTTTTTGTTATCGTTACTTTTTTGCATTTATGGCAATGGATCATTACCCAAATGCATTTAATAAATATATATTTTTTAAACAAAATTAGTAATGCCTCATTTTATGGGATTATTAATCTTCCTATATAAGACAATTACGATCACGTTGTCTAAAACAAGGAAGACAGGCAAGCTAAGTATATTATAGTGTACAAAGGTACACTTTCTAATTTCTCACACTCATAATCTGATTCAACTACAAGAAAGTGTTCAGGCGCAGTAGTACACGAGTGAAGCCGTTCGCTTTACGAGGATTGTACTGACTTGTAATTTTTGAGGCTCAATTTTTACAGAGCAAGCTCACTTCATACTAGAAGAAAAATGAACGATATTATCTTTCTTTACAAGCTAATTCATGGGCTTACTGACTCGTCCGATATCCTGCAATGCATAAAATTTTCCATCCCTCGTTCAAACAGTCGCCTGCCCAACTCTAGGACCTTTTGTCTTCCTACCTCTCGAACAAATGTTCTTAGCCACTCGCCTTTATACCGTATGTGTTCCTCTTATAATAGTATTAGTTATTATTACGATATTTTTGCCGATCGTTCTATAGCCTCATTAAAAATTGTTTTAAAAATAATATTTCAATAGATTAAATAGCTCAAATTAAATTAAAAAAAATGTATGCTTGGTATCCGCTGCTCTCATGGACTAGACGCTAATTGGTACTTAATATTAAACACATGCCGTATCTACATCATGAAAAATGTAATCATGTGTATTTTTGTGATTGTCATTTTGTTTTGTAGACCTTTAAAGATAAAAATAAAAAAAATAAAAATAGCTTACCTTGAAGTATTACAATTTCTAGAACTCATACCCCTCAACGATGCGTCATGGTTTCCAGTTATACATAATACGAACTTGAAGTTCTGCTTCCAACGATTCAAGCACCTTAGCGAGAAGCGTTTTGCCTTACAATGCTCAAAGCAGCTAAGCACAAATTGTTTTGACTTTCAACGCCTTTGATATTACGCCACGTGATCAAATGTAAATAATGAATTAATAATTGCTTGACGAATGAAGATATTTACGGTAACAAACTCTTAATAAAATATAGTCTATTTTTTGTCGACATGTTTACTAAGATTGTTATGTGGAGTACATAAATAAAAATTACCCGCTGGTTATAATCTTGAAAAAATTATGGTAATTGATCATTATTACCGTTTTATATTGCGTCAGATATTTGTGGCAAGCAGCCTGCTTATTTAGGTAAATTTACGTATGTTCAGATTGATTGCTGTTGTTTGTTTGAACATCCGTCAATAGTTTTCAAGCTATCGACGGCTTATCAGCAAATTTTATAGGAAATTTAAAACTTTTTGCTACCCTTATATTTCGTTCAATTTTTGTCTACAAAAAATAAATTTCTAGTAGAGCACTTTAGCTTTACATATATCAAATATTTTCTTTGAGTCAAAGTCCTTACGGCCCTTTTTGTATGTGTAATCAATGGTTTTTCATGTGATAATTTTTTAGCATTAGCAGCCTGTAAATTTCCCACTGTTGCTCCAATGCGGGTTGGCGGAATACACATGTGACAGGATTTCGTTGAAATTAGACACATGCAGGTTTCCTTCACCGCCGAGCACGAGATGAATTATAAACACAAATTAAGCACATGAAAATTCGATGGTGCCTGCCTGGGTTTGAACACGAAATCATCGGATAATATGCACGCGTTCTAACCACTGGGCCATCTCGGCTCATGTGATAGTATCGGGCCAAAAATGTGCCACCTAGTAGTGTAGTGCAGTAGTATGTGGTGTGGTCACAGCCGCCCAGGGACGCGCTGGAACAAATATTAGCCATTCCCTGCAATACGTCACCTATCTTGGGGACTAAAATGTTATCTCCCTTGTACCCATAGTTACACCACCTCACTCGCCCTCCAACACTGCAAGACCATACGTATTGCTGTTTGACGGTAGAATATCTTATGAATGGTTGGTACCTAGCCAAGCGAGTACTTGTACAAAGATCTCTCACAAATTAATCATGATTCAAAAATCTAAAACTCAAGAAATGAATATTATTTTACATAAAATGAAAAAATATATACTTTTTTGGATCATTGGAAATAGAATAGGCATTGATAGATTTTGATTTTATATTCTTAATAGGTTTCAAGATCTTTTCTCAAAACATCAAGAGTAGTTAATCTATGTATCCATAATTCCAACTCATTCTCGTAAAATATTTTGCATTTGTATAAAAATAATTTGCTCTAAATCTTGATGATTCCATTATTTTTCTTTTACTAACTCCGAAGCTTCTCTTCTTCTCCAACTTAACTTCTCCAACGTAGACCTTCTCTCACACTTTCCTATGACAAAGTAAAAGTTTCATATCAATCAGATTCGTTTTGTTTATTTTACTAAATTCAACGAGAAATTTTTGATACTAGCGATGAGTAAAATAATACTAGAGAAACGTAAGTGTATTATACCGTTAATGCTAGGATTACACTAAGGCTTAATGCTGTTAATCATCGCGCTATTGAACACGATACATCGGTGTAGCCATGAAATAACGCTCTATTTTTGTTTTGGCTTTCATAATCTCGTTAGGTTTAGGTTCGGGCGAGAGATCATGTTGCAGTATTTCGAGGCGAATTCGTTTTTTAAAATGATTTAATGTTTTATATTTGTTTAGATTGAAATAGCTATGTACTTGACTGTACATTTAGTTTTTTCAGTACTTATGTTGTCCTATGCCTGCTTGATTATCATACTAACTAATTACAAAATTAGGTTAGATACAAACCTTAGTAGGGTCCCAGCTGAATGATAGGAGATTAAAACATATAACATACTGTTAATGTCTCATCGGACACTGGATTCGTTCCCTCTTAAGACATATAACCCACACATGCAGATTTCCTAACGGTACTTTATTTTTTAACGCCGAGCACAAGGCAAATTAAGATCAGATAAATTTAATGATGCTTAGTTGATTTAAATTCGAAGATATATTAATCATTTCTATTATAAATTCACCACCAACCTTGGGAACAAATATGTTATGTCCCTTGTATCTGTAATTACACTGGCTCAGTCACCCTTTAAACTGGAACACTAAGTATTGCTGCTTTACGGTAGACGATATTAGATGATACCTACTCAGACGGGCTTGCACTAAACCCTACCACTAAGAAAATATTTAGCCCTATTTATGTTTATAATAATTATAAACTTAAAAACTTAAAGTCATACTATTTCCACAAAAACCATAACATTCATAATTGGATTTTCATCTGATATAACATGCATGAGATGGTTGCAATAACAGAGATTGGCCGATGTAGCGCGTCGTGTTATAGTGTAATTTATTTTAATTCGTACGTGGTTCACTCCCGAATAAAGACTTTTTTGTGGACAGGTTTATTCAATATCGAAAAAAAGCGATTTCGGCACATCGTTTTGTTTTCTATTTATTTCAGTTACCTTTATCAGATTATTTCGTATTTTTAACCATGTTACAGACTGGTAACTGTTATAACGTTTCGTATATAAAATGTTACCATCTAACATTTTCAGCCTCTGAATTCTTAAGTGGGTGGTTCACAATTTTTTAATTGAATATCATCTGATCGCATTATGACAGTGGCAGCCGATGACACTGTCTTCTTCTCTTTCTTTCAGAGGTATTCCTTACTTTGAAAGAATGAGAAGAACAGAAAGATATACTGCGGAGAATTTTAGAAAAGAAAAAGTCAATATAATTATAAATTAAGTAACGCAATTCCTTATACAGAATGATCGCAAAAAAAATTAAATATATTGTCTTTATTAACGAAACAATACTTAAATATCGAAATAGATTTTCTGCATATCATATTAATTCATAGTATTTCATTTTTAGGTTATATTTTATCAGTATTAGTCAAACACATCCTTCTGTTCTGTAGTCGATATTTTGCTTGATGAGCTTCAACTCACCTTATATTGTTATGTTATACATTAGTAATCAAATAAAATATTTAAACACATGTCACGAAATGGAATTTTATTGATTTGTGCTCACTTCTAATTTTATGGTATATCTTATTGGTTTTATTAATTATTATTTATTATATAAAAGTTAAAAAATATACAATTTTTATTATCTAATCATTGATTATTTATTAATACTATAGTGCATGGTGAGACTACCTGTAAATAGTAGATTTACCAAGATAATTTTGAATTGCATTTTTTTTTTATTATGATGTGATATTCAAATGTAAAGTAAATTATTGTCAGTTTTAATCCCATTTAGATGATTTATATGATATATGCATTAAAACAAATCGTATAGAATTTAGATTTGAAATGTAAAAAAAATCATATAATATATCAGATATCAGTTTCTGTTTCTGTACAATGGACCAAACGTTTTAACTTTAACTTTGATTGGTGATACTTGAATAAAGATGAGTCATGTTAAAATTACTTCCTAACACTTAGAATTCAAATAACACAGCTTAACGATACTTATTCGTACATAATAACAAATGAAATTTCCGCAAACGAATATTTGAGTTACCCTTCAAAGTCGGCGCTCATTCAATATGATGAAAATAATTTAGAAGTCCAATCTCACAATGGAACAGGTACAATGGGGCCTTTAAAAAGGTAAAATTACTCGAACAAATTGTGGAGATATACAAGATGTTTTGTCAATATTAAAAAAAAAAAATTAATGAATTCTCATTTCAAATGAAATAAAAAAATTTTCTGACCTTTTGTTTTTGTATGTTACAAGTTTCTTTGGTCCATTAATGTATTGATGCTATGTACGGTTCTGTTTTTAGCGTTAATTTTCTGGTAAAAATGAAACTTTATGATCCTAATTTAACCTGCCATAATTATTTTGAAATTTGACACACAAGTCTTGTCAGCTGATGTCTGACATATATAATACATAAACTATACTCAAAAATAAAAATTGTATATACATCAAGCTGTATACTGTAATAATAGAACAACAACTATAATATTAATAGGACGAATCTTGTTAATAATATAAAGGCGCTTCACGATTGTTGATAACAATCAGTACTCTTCAGTAATCTTTAATTCATCAGATTGCTATTGCGATTGCTACTTGATGTATTTTGTATGTGTGTGTTTGAACTGCCAATTCTTAATTTGATCTCCATTAAAAGAAAACATACAAGTGAACTTCTGTGTGTTCATATGTATATGAGCAATATAAAAAAATCAAAAATGTAATACTGATATTAAACCCACGTTTTGTTTTGTATTCATTAGCTTGGATTAATTATAAGATTTACTCTACGAATATGCTAATTTATTCCAAAATATGTATGCAGAACAAAATTTTCCAAAAGGATTTGCTCAGCAGCAAATTTATTTCAATTACAGTGCGCTATAGGTCCCTGTGGAAACCGAGTCTACCATTTCGGATACATAGGCCTCAGTCCCAAAAGCGCCGGTCAAGCTTATCGAGATGGAACTCTCAATGACATAGTCTATCGTACCTCTATCACCGCTTCAGATCCTGCTAATTATTATCCAAACAGCTCTTGCAGAGAGGCTGGAGCAGTACATATTAGAGCACGTGGATTTTTGATTATGGATGGACGTATGAGATGGAACATACGTAGGATCACTGGTGGCAACTTATATGCAGAGCACGGCCCGTAAATATGACAAGTTACTGAATCTGCTCAAGTACTCAAGTATGGCAAATACTTTTATATTGGTATTGTTATGTTATATTGGAACTGGATTTGGAACCGGGGGAGGTCCACGATTATCAGATAACAAAATAATATTAATAAGTACATAACTGATAGTATTATCTAGTGACCCAGGAACTACGTTTACTTTGCTCAAAGACTGAGCCTAGCAATTCAGAGAAGCTTTAGCGCTAGATTCCTGCAATATTTGGAAATATGATCCCGTGGCATTGAACCCGGGATGGCGTTTCATAAAATATCTATAAGATATCTGTTAAATTTATTTACTCTTTGTTATAACTTTTATCACAGTATAATAATATTATGTCACAAAATATTTTATGTATATTCGGTAAAGTATATTCAACAACTTAAAGAGAGAAAAAAGGAACAAGGCAAATTTTAATAATTTTATAATTGGTGTTGAAGAGTAAATATGGTGTCATTGTATTACGGGGGAGCAAATACGCCACCTGATTGTAAATGGTCACCACCTCACTGCATTTAATGAAATATTAACCATTTCTTATACTGTAATCGCGCCAACACCCTTGCCACCCATGTCAAGGTCTAAGATGTCTTGGCCATTGTATCCGTAGATGCACTGGATGGCTAAATATTGCTTTGGTGATGAGTGGGTGGTACCAACCCAGACAGGCTTGCGACTGCCCAAGGTAACGGGTAAGGTGACCTTACCACCAAACATTTTTATTTTTATTTTGAGGATACAGTAGTCCATTTAGGAGTAGAATATAGCTGATATATTTTGTAAGGAGGGAAAGAATCCACCACCTAACGCTTTTCCGAAGACTACTGGCGTCAGGTAAGAATGATTATAATACTGATTTTTTTTTATGCACATTATAAATTGTGATGTCAAGCAAATGTGATTGGAGATGATTTATATTTTTATACACGACTTCTCTCTTTTATACAGAATCCTCGAAACCTGACTCCAACTCTAAACGGACCGTTTTTTATAATACGTTAACGGGAACGTATGAATACGTGATTTTGTTACAGTTATTTGTATAATCGTTGTTTCTGTGTGTTTCATATTTTAAAAGTAATTAATTTTTTGTTGAAAATGCTCGCCCAAAACATATTAAACGTGTTTTTTCTTGTTTTGTTTGTGTTGTTCTGCGTATAGAAATGTAATGTTAAATTCTTAATATACTTACGTATATTTAAATACACGAAAGGGCTATTTGCTGCTCCCAGAAAAAGCACTATCGCAAATTGGTCTAAACAAAAACACAAAAAGATAAATATTACTATAATACTTTTTTCTCTCTCTTTTTATCACGTTGGTAGGCGAATTGGCAAATAGATTACCTGATGGTATGTGGTTACCACAGTCCGTAGCCATCGGTGATGTAAGACATAACTATCATTACTTATAATACTACCATATTGTGGGGGATATCAACCCTGACGGGCGTACGCAAGCCTTGCAACCAAGTATACTCGATTAACCTTTAAGTATTGAGATAGATTTTACGAATAACTACTATATTGTTATTTATATATATTTAGTCAAACGATAAAATTTTAAAATTAAAAAGTTGTTTTTCTTAACATTGGACATTAACATCCAAACAAAATCACCATTAATTTATATTGTAAGTTTGTTAAGGAAAACTTCGCGAAAAAACCTCTATCGGATGTTAATTTGCCTCTTGTATATCCATCAATTCGCATTGAAGTAGAAGGGGAGGAAGCTTTAGTCCAGATATGAGATATCCAAAAATTGCTACCGTTTGTTTTTACAAAACTGTTTTCGTTCTGGTCTGTTCAACTGAAGCGTAAAACTTTAACATGCTCAATTTCAAATCAATATAAGTTACCGAATTCAATCCTGCCAAGATAAACACATAAATACGTCTCTCGCCCACATAAGAGATACTAAACTTGAAGGTATTTAGAAGCTTAGCCCACCCCGAGTACGAGAAATGGCAATTTCCAGGAATTGTGATTAGCGCTCGTTTTAGCAGACCGCTCGTTACCAGTTAAAGTATATTTTACTTTAGAATTTAGATATGCTATCCAGAGATGCTGCAGGTATCTACCACCAATTTTATTATATACCATCGTATCATTAGCATGTCATTGTTGTTAAAAGAAAATTTAAAATGTTATTGAAAAGATTATAATGTGTTTTTTATTGATGGTAAATGACTGATATTTACTGTACGTCTTCACCACTGCCCATCGACATTAGCACTATAAGAGATATCAGCCATCCCTTACATTGCCAATGCAGAACCAACCTTGGGAACTAAGGTATTATGCCCGTTATGCTTGTAATTACTGGTTCATTCACCCTTCAAACTAGAACACAACAATACCAATCAACAAATCGAGTTTAGCGATACAATATATGATAAGTGGGTGGTGCCTATCCAGACAGGCTTGGACAGATGCTACCACCCAGTAAAAGCGATTGAAATAATTTCTCACACACACATTAGCAGCCTGTAAATTTCCCACTGCTGGGCTAAGGCCTCTTCTCCCTTTGAGGAGAAAGTTTGGAGCACATTCCACCACGCTACTCCAATGCGGTGGTTGGTGGAATACACATGTGGCAGAATTTCGTTGAAATTATACACATGCAGGTTTTCTCACGATGTTTTCCTTCACCGCCGAGCACGAGATGAATTATAATTCAATACAAATTTAGCACATGAAAATTCAGTGGTGCCTGCCTGGGTGTGAACCCGAAATCATCGGTCAAGATGCACGCGTTCTAACCACTGCGCCATCTCGGCTAAGAGAAATAACTTCTATTTTAGATAAAATGTTTCATTTTCATTTAATAATATAGAAACAGCAGAGTGACCGGGTCGGACAATGGAATTGATCTCTGAAATTTGTTCATGGCCTGAGGTTGTTGAATACGCATACACAATAAAAGGTTAATCGCTGAGGTATTATTACAAGTACAGAGATTAAAAGGTATTTTTTATTTTAAATGTACTGTCTGAAACATTATAAATTGTAATATATCTTGGAATTTTTGATCTCGTTGATCTTACTAAGGTTATTAGCTTACTGATAAAGAGGTCCTAGTTCATAAATTCTTAGAAGTTTTAGTACGAAGAAATTCTTGGTAAACACGTAAAAACGTTGGTTCTGTGCCTGAACTCTCTTTGGTCATTTAGGATTATCCGTCCCATTAAGCTTTGAAAGTATGGGGCTAGAAAAGGCTCGTACATTTCCTTAAACACTTGTGTACTACACTTTTTCCTATGTAACCGTATGGTCTTAATTAATTTGAGCGCTAGAAATGAAATCTGTCAAGGGGAAATCATCTTGGAATACTAATAGATACCTACTATAGAACTGCAGACCCAGGCTCATTTCTAATACATTAAACATTGTATGCCTCTGTTTTCATACCTCTTTAACTGCGACCAAAAAAATGTTATATATTTTTTATGAAGTAGTTAGGCGGACTGGTAAATGGCCCACTTGAAGACAAGTGGTTATTACCACCCATAGACATTAGAGACGTAAGTAATTTTAACCATTCCTTACATACCCATTGCGCCACCAACCTTGGGAGCTAAGGTGTTGTTAAGCCTTATGCCTGTAGTTATATTGACTGACTCAACTCAACAAAATATTGCTTCTTGGCGGTAGAATATACGATGCATGGTCATGAACTACTCAGACATGGCTTTGCTTTGAAATGACGTAAATACCTTGTAAATTAATTCGCTCACTTTGACACTTACGTCATATAAACATCTTAATTTTTACAAGCGTTTAAATCCACTGATTTTTAAAACTACGAGTTATATTTTAAATGAGATTTTTGCAATGAGGTTGTATATTTATTAGGAAGGCATATAAAGCCTTGGTCAACGAGTCGAGATTGCACAGTGGACTAATAATATAAAGGCATTTCCAAAGATTGATGTCAGACCATAAAAGTTTGTCGTATTCTGCAAATAAATGTCCAAAAATCCACAACAGCGCGATTTTTAAGACATTTTCTGCCTCGCACAACCACTCTGTGGAACCAGTTTTCCACTCTGTGGAACCAGACTTGGGAACCTTCAAGAAAACAGCGTACTCCTTCCTGAATGGCCGGTAACGCACCTGCAAGCCCCCCGGTGTTGCAGATGTCCATGGGCGGTGGTAGTCATTTTCCATCAGGTGAGCCACCTGCTCGTTTGCCACCTCTAACAAAAAAAAATCATTAAAGCAAATGAATTAATATTTATCTTGCAATAACGAATGTATAAAAATTCATTGTCAATGAAGTTCTAATGAGATATAAAAAATATAGAAGAACAAAAGCCTTTATTAAACTTTAAGGCCTTGATCTGAGGTTTTTTATATCAAGGGAATTAGTTCCTTCTAATTAACATATCCATTTATTATAATTCTGTATCAGATGCATTGCAAATTTATATAACGCTACAGCTACCAATCAATACCCATTAAAGTCAAAAATATCTTACTAGAATATACCTATACAGGTATATATATAAAATATAAATAATGGGTAAACAGATATAGTTTACTACAACCAGACACCATGACAAACTACACAGACAAATAGATGCTACATAGTAAAGATTTTGGAGCAATCAGTAAATACTTGAATTGAATCTTCCTTTAAAATTGAAGAAAAAGGTACTGGATTCCTGCATACTGTCATGTCTAATCAACATTTGTATATTTAATAATCGCACAAAAAACTCACTATTACAAGTATTTCAAGTCAATGGAATATACTAAATTTAGAACTAAAAGACAAAATAAGAAATTCAGATAAAATGCATTTAAAAGTGTGTTATTAATAAAAGATAAATAAATGCCTAGTTATATAAATATAAATTATTAGCTATTGAGAATAATTTAATTATTAATTTAAATGATGTGCAATAAATTGTTAAATGTTAGTTAATGTACACTATTTTAAAAAGCATGTTATTAATATGAAAATATATAATTAAATGAACAGATACCTAATTAGAAATGTTTGTAGTTCAATTATTTATTTAAATTCAGTGTAATGAATTTTTAAATGTCAATTACTTTACACTACTTAAAAAAGAATGTCAATAATATAACAAAATATTATAATTCTTTATATAGGTACAACTATATATCTAACTGTAATATTTATATTTTGTTTATTTGAACGGCAATGTAATAAATAAAGACTATAATAATAATGTGTATATCTATATACAAAAACTGTATTGTACAAATAATAAAACAACAATATGTATATGTCGGATTTTCATTAGGAATAGATTTTTTAAAAATATCATGACCGTCGGCTCCTTGAGAGCCATCGGTCATGCTATTTTCATTCATTTTAAATTACCGAATAGAAAAGGAATAATTTCTTAAGACTAATGAAATGAAATCACAAAAATAATGATTGACTTATAATTTGTTGTAATTTATTAACCTTAAAATCTAAAACTTATTAAATAACAATCTTTTTACAATTTAACAATGAACAATAAACTATAACTTATTAAAATAATTAAAACAAGAACACAATATAACAGGGGAGATGTTACCGCTCGAGTGCCCAACGCAAAAGTGCCCGAGCGTTGGGCGTTCGATCTTAAATAAATGAGTGCACGTGTCACGCATCCCTACTCTCGAAGCTTGTAAGGTGGAAAAGTCAATTCGTTATTGCAATCATTTATTTTTACAATGTTTTTAAGTAGCTTAATAATTTAAATTACAATGTAATAAATCATTTCAAAATATGAAATGATTTTACAAAGGTCTAAAACAGTTGAGAAAGCATATTGAATAAAATGCAAACCCAGTTACCTACTTCCTTCGTCAAAATGTCATCCATTTAAGTTCATAAATACTAAGTAGTTGGTGTTAGTTCAAATTAAAACTATTTAAATCTAAACAAAATTTAACTTTAAATCATTTAATTGTTATTTGAGTTGATAATAATAATAGGGTTCAGTAAATTAGCTCATTATAATAAACGGGTAGTTTCGGATAAAAATATTACAATACAATAAGATAATTAAGACTTACGAACTAATGTGTTACGCTTTGGTATATCCGCGGCGATATATATAATTTTATAATGTTTCATTTGAAATCCCAAACATTTTTTCCTCCCTCATTGAAATTTGGACCGTTTTGTGTAGAAATTTTAAAATCCGCAGAGCAGATTAGTAGGGCTAAAACTTATTATGCTTTAAAAAATTTGATGTTCCAGTGCCAGATGCTGTTCCTCTATTTTCACATTTTTTTCAGCCATGCCAGCTGTCAGCATTAGTGGTATCCCTAAAATAAATAAAATAGTATTAAAAATAATATTAACCATATTATAAAAAAAAGCAAAAATATAACATACATATGTGGGACTTCCACATATTATACTGAATGTCTGAAAATTGATTTGAATGAAGCAATTTAGGATAAAGTGATCACTCAAAGTTGTAATTGTAGATTATGTAGTACAATTTTTTAGTAGTACCACCTTCAGGATGCATTCTAAATAGGTTGAAAATAAAAGAATACAGTAAATCTACTAATAAGCCGAGATAATAATCTAATGAGACGAGATGGCCCAGTGGATAGAACGCATCTTAACCGATGATTTCGGGTTCAAACCCAGGCAGGCACTACTGAATTTACATGTGCTTAATTTGTTTATAATTCATCTCGTGCACGGCGGTGAAGGAAAACATCGTGAGGAAACCTGCATGTGTCTAATTTCAACGAAATTCTGCCACATGTGTATTCCACCAACCCGCATTGGAGCAGCGTGGTGGAATATGCTCCATACCTTCTCCACAACGGGAGAGGAGGCCTTAGCCCAGCAGTGGGAAATTTACAGGCTGATTATGATTATGTAAATCTACATAGGCATATATTTAATGACCAGCGTAGCAGCCATATAACGTAAAAATTATATAATTCTACTGTATCGGTTTCATTCGCACCATTGAATTTCGAACATAGAAAATAAATATAGGAAAAATAGGTACCTACTTCATCATCAGGGTTTCATAATAAAAGCATAAGGAAATAATTAAAAGTAGTAAAGAATTTTCGATTCAATTAAATTCTTGGTTTAATGATAAAATTTAATTATATTGCTTGACATATTAAACATTTTTGTTTACATTGACAATTTTTTTTACAAAATTTCATGCAAAGGTAGTCTATGTTCAGACAGATATAAATAAAATGTGTCTGATTTTGCGTTACAAATTATTTTAAGCTATAAAATAAATTATTTATAACATATTTTGCATGAATTATGACGTCATTGATTTTTTAAAACCTCAGTTTTTTAGAAATTTCTAATCGAATTTTTTTTTTTTAAAATCCGGCAATAAAAGTAGCTGCACTGTCATCTCGCTTCACAGTTTTCGCTTCACACGATATGACATATAGTTACGGAATACCAAATATTTTTCAATTCAAGGTCATATCGAAATGAGTTCAGAAATGAAAACTGTTTATAATCATAACGTGGTTTTTGCAGAATCGCACTACAGATCGCTTGTATCTTAACCGATGATTGCGGGTTTGAATTTTCATTTGCTTAATTTGTGTTCATCTCGTCGTGAGAAAATACTGCATGTGTCTATTTCAACGAAATTCTGCTACATCTGTATCCATCGACCCGCGTTAGAGCAGCGTGGTGGAATATGCTCCAAAACTTCTCCTGAAAAGGAGAGGCCTTAGCCCAGCAGAGGCGAAATTTACAGGCTGTTACTGTGTGTGATTATGATTTATTTTACAAGTTGTATGTACTAGTATTTTCTTGACTCAATTTACGGATTATATTCCTTAATTTAAAGATGACAGGTTATTCCAAAGCCTCTTTCACCGGAATTAGTTCAAAGATAATTGACATTTGTTCTACAAAATTAAATTTTATTCCCTTTTTCTATTTTCTTTTTAGGGAAAAGTGTCGCTAATCCGCATCAAAGGCCTTTTATCGCTCCGCCTTTGTACTTTTTTAAGGAAAATACTCCTTCACCAAACCCTGCCCATTCCAATCCATTGGCTCCGTGTTCGAATATCGTCCATCTTTTGTCATTAAGTTACATTCACTAATCGTGATGTTATAAAATTTCGTATCAGTTTGTGATTTTATATTATGTTTTTATTTATGTATGTGTGATGGTGTCTTCGTAAGTTTTTCACGACTACTATTTTAAATCATAGGTAATCTTTAAAAAACAGCATTAAAATTTAATCGAATAAAAAAAATATCCACAAAAAAGAATCGAATAAAATGCAAATGATAGTGGAATAGTGAAGATATTATAATAATTAATCTGTTATTAAGTAAAATTAAGAGGACAATATACGCGGTAGAATTTGTGCAAGCCTGTCTGGGTTTTTATTCATCTCATTCTTATCTGTGAAGAAAAATATCAAGAAGAAATCTGTAGAGAGTCTTCAGTAGAAGTGTGGTGAAATAAACTTCACCACACTGATAAAATGCGACAATGTCCAACTGTGGGACACTTACAAACTGTTAATAACTTGAGTTCTGTATAGTTTTAGTATATGTCGAGTATTTTTTTTCTTTTTTTGAATGAAGTGGGGGGGGTTTGTGGGATTCGTTGATGCCCAAGACGCATAGTGCACCGTAAATTAAATAACCGTTAGATGATAAAAAAGCGTGGAGTTAACGCTTGTTGACTTCCAGGCAGGATATATAACATACATATATAGTTGTATTTATCTAACACGACTGTATTTTTAGATGTTGAAAAAGAGTAACTACTGAGTTTCTTGCCGGTTCTTGTCGGTAGAATCTACATTCCGAACCGGTGGTAGCTTTCCTTAATACTTTTTGTTAAATGATGATTCAAAAGTGCTTGTAAAAGCCTACTTGAATAAAGTATATTTTGATTTTTGTAATACCTACAAAAAGAAACAGCGGTACACTTTCCGTGTTTATGCCGGGCGTACCAGAATCGTTTTCGCATGCTACCGTGACGATATGTCATGTAAGTTAATTTATAAAAATAGTTTAACTAAAAAAAGTGAGAAAATTGCTCAAAAATTTTTCTTTTTTGCTTAATAACTTTTTCTCTGTTTATTTTAGCACAAAATTAGATCAGAACGAATTTATAGAACATGTCTTTCTGAAAATTTTGCTCCATAATTTTTTCATTTTGGTCAAATTTAAAAGCTGTTACGGCGCTCCAAAGTCGACCAGGTTCATCAATGCTCATGATAACTTAGCCAAAACGTCATGTTTACCTTACTTTTATGATCTCTAGTTTTCTCAAAAAATCATCTGAAGGTGGATAATTATTCGTTTCATAGTGCCGTGAACGTATATCTTCCAACATAATAGCAGAAGCATCTCTCTCTTATCTCGATTTTGAATTGATTTGATTTCTCAAACAACTGCTTTATTTGCGGCGAAGTAATTCAAGATCAGAGTCTCATGGGGATCCACGAAAATTTATCTGCTTTTGATAGTAAAGAGCAAAAATGTAAGCATAGTTTTTATAAGGGCCTACCTACATTGTTTTAAGTACCTAACTAAGCAGATAATATTTTAATAATGCAAGCGACTGTTACTTGTCCAAACTTGCGTATTCGATATTACGTACAATTTCGTGTACAGACTTGCAAAGCGCCCGACAATGCTTAATACTTGTTCAGACATGAACTTGATCATCACTATAAATACTTGATGCCAAAGGTACCTACCTTTTTTTTTGTCATCATTTTGAGAGAATCACTAAAAAATTCATAGATTTTAATCGCTAAAATACTCGTAGGGTTACTAAGGATAGAATTAAAAGCACTAATATTAAACAAATTTACATTTAGTTAATATTTTAGTGTTTCTCTCAAATTGTGGTTACAGATACATGCCAATAGGTGGTCCACGAGAAAAATAAGTTTGGGAACTACTGGTTTAAAACATTATATTTTCAAATTTTATGCAGTTAACTTTACCCTTTATAAAATTAGTGCCGATTCAAAATGTTGTTGGTGTTTTACAACAGTTACTGAGATAACAGAGAAATTTACCCAAACTGTTCAGTGATGCTCAAACTTTTTACTCGGACCGCATTTTTAAACATTTGCATGAAAAAAGTGTAATAAGCCACCTAGAAAGCCTGCTTTCGACGAATAAACTTCCAGCCGAATTCGTATTTTCTTCATCTACATTTTATTAACTCGGAACAATCTTTCGCTAAACTTTGAGAAGGAGCGAATGAATGTTTTTATTAAAAAGTTTCTAATACTCAGATTATTTTCAGTATAACTTTGAAATTAAGAAAAAGGTATGCGAATATTGTTTTTATTTTTGGTTTCAATTTCGACTAATTTTTTCAACGTTTTAATAAGATTAGGTTTTGTAGTATAAAAACCAGCTAATCTTTACGGAAACTTGCAGAGTCGAATTTACGGTTACGCTCAAGATATTTATCAAAAACTGAAAGTGTTTATAGTCCATCTCATGATCGGGTAGTGAATTAAAATATCTTGAGAAATTCAGCAACTACTATAAGCTTGACTTTGTGCAAACTCATCCCGTAGATACCATCCAGTCATTACATATCCTACCGTTAAACAATACGTAGTATTCTTTTTATCTTTAAAACACAAAAATACCTAATATTTTTGTGTTCCGTTTTGAAGGTTGAGCGAGCCCGTGTGAACCTACATATATAGGCACAAGTATCATGCCATCTTAGTTCCCAAGGTTAGGGATGGTTAATATTTCTTACATATAGCCCCTTGAGCGATAGTGACTAATCATTACCGAGTACCTCATTTGCCACTAGTTTATCTGCTTACTTATATAAATTTAAAAAAAAAAAAAATTAAAAATATAATATACAAATTAAACAACCAAAGAAATGATCGACAGCTGTCGATGTTCACGTATTAATATACTCGTACCTAGATCTGGAACTCACACAAATAGCTGACATATACGTACATTAATACGATATAGTACTGACTAAGTTAATAACATCATTAAGCCACAATCAGCACCAGCTTCCGAGACAGGTGTCCGTTGAATGTAATGTCAATTAATCATCGCATAAATAGGTTATAATCCCTTATAACTTACGTAATAACATTCTAATATTGTGTTAATAATGACCAATTGCTACTGGAAGAGACTTATATCAATTGATATAAAACCTTTTTTTTATATAAAGATATCGTAGTATAAATATCGGTCGATTAGGCTATTTGACTAGTTTTTAAAATCCATTTTATATTATTTAGTAGAGGTTAAGGAACTAGGTAAAAGTTGTTTTTTTTAATTCTAATACATGTTTGCTGAAAAATATCAAATTAAAAATTATATATTTAAATAGCGCGCGAAAACGCTACTTTGACAACATGGTGCTGCAATGGGGTCTGTGACGTCACTTGCCCGTATTGCAATCTGCAGCACATATAATCCACATACAGTAGGCAAACGAGATTAACAAGCAAGTGACGTCATCATAAACCCGACCGATCAGGTGCGTTTTGTGTCACGTGACAAACGTTTAAAAAAATGCATTTTTGAATAAATTAATTAATATTTTTAACTTTCGTTAATAAATAACAATTTTTAAACTCATAATATATACTGTATTTTTCGCATTGTCAAATACTATTATGTATATATTAATGTATTTTAGTTTCAAGGATGAACAGCATCGTTTATTTAAAACGTAAGAAATTTTGGATTTCATTTCGGATCTAATGATTGCCGGATATGGTGTCTTAATTTAATAGAAATTAATGAATAATTTGGTAATGATAATAAAAAAAAATGTTGAGTACACCTCAAATAAAAATCTAACTACCCAATGCTACGGAAATAGAGATGGTACCATCAAGTTTACGTTATAGTGAACCCAATACAAACCTCAAAACCAGCTTAAAAACAAAAAAGTTATATCATATAGCATTTACAGGCTTTATTGTGAACTTACTCCCTTTTTGAACTCGGTCAAAATATATATTCATTTTACAATGTTATAAAAGAATATTTATTCCTATATGGGTTTCGTATACTTTAAGTAAGTGCGGGTTGCTTATAAATAAAACTGAGGCCGTCACAGGACGCCAGGCAGATACGAAACATAAAGATCGATGATCTTTGATATTCTTTATAATTAAAAGAAAACCAATAAATAAATATGAAGTAAAATAAAATAAATATATTTACGTTATTAAAAAAATATATTAAAGCAACAGCCTTTTAATGTTCCACTGCTGTGATAATGCCTCTTCTCCCTTCAAGGACAAGGTTTTGGAACGAATACTACCACGCTACTCCAATGGGATTTGGTAGCTGCACATGTGGCAGAATTTAATTGAAATTAGACACATGCAGGCTTCCTGACGATGTGTTCCTTCACCGCCGAGCATGAGTTAAATTATAAATACAAATGAAAATTCAGTGGTGCTTGCCTGGGTTTGAACCTGCAATCATCGATTTAGATGCACGCGTTCTAATCACTGGGTCATCTCGGTTCTTGCATCAATACACACTAGAGAGTAAGAAGTGGCGGCAGAGATAAAAGGAAAAAAGAGCATCGCATCGTTTGCCGTCACGGCATACAAGTCGGTCTATCCCCAAAGCGCGCCAATCGATGTTCGAAATAAAAAAAAAAACATCAATCGAAAATGAAACATTAATGATTATATTAAGTTACAAATAAATTCATCTAGTAATTTCATGTCAATGGCACAATACAGCCCTAAATCTAACGTCACTAATGAGATGGTTAACCAAACGCTAATGGATGTAGCTCCGGTCTGAATTGTCATGATATATGATGCTGAATAACTAACAATTTTATAGATCACTACTCTTGCGAAATATAATTGTATTAAGCGTGTATTACATGAAATTTCAATATGCATTACCGGTGGTTGTTGTCCTCCAGAGTGAGGCGGAAAGATGATAGGAATAGGTTTACGCATTTACACTAGAGTTACAGTTTATTCACTAATTTGTTTATGCACTATTCAATTCAGACAATAAAATAATGTGCCTATAATTGAGCACGTTAGCTCATTTAGCTGGCAGGTGTTGTCCGTGTTCTCCAAGACTAAGGACTCCATTCACTTGGAGAACAAGAAAGTGAGCGGTCGCCATTTTTGTGGATCGGGTGCACCAAGGATCGGAGGGATGCTATCGGATGCACTCGACTTATGAATACAAAAGGAAAGAAATGCTTTACAAACTGCACTTTGCCGGAATTTAACTTCAAATTACTTAGTATCGTGTTCCGGTATAAAGGTGAGTGATTCATCTAGACACGCGGTAGCGTGTCAGCCAAGTTCAAGTAACAAAACTGGCGAGAAGCACCGTGTGTAATATTACACGAACCATTTCAAGACAGACAGACTTTAGGCTACAATATATTATCCTACGTTATAAGAAGAAATGATATTTTATGTATTTATAAATAAATTTCAGGAAGGACCATTGAACTTGGCACCCATTTAGATCTCACTTCTTTTGTCGTTGAAGTCAACAACCAAGGCATATATCATAATATTGGACTTGGCTCTCATTTTTACATTTATGTTTTTGATGGGATATTTCTTACAGCACAAATGTCTATAGGCGTTGGTGAGTACTTACCATCAAATGGTCCATTGGGCAGTCCGGCTTCCTTTTAATAAAAAAAACCGACGTTGTTCCAGAATCCTTTGCAAATATAAATTTCATTCACCATTCATTTGTTCAATTGAAAACAATACGATCCAAAATATATATGTATATATTTATTCTTGTAGTTAATTTTAATACCGTGATTTGTAGACAACGTAAATTCTCATTATCATGACGTTAAATATGTGTAGTATTAACTTTCATCACCTCTTTAGCGCGGATTAAATGTTTGAAATATGGAGATCAATTTTAACATAGTAAATAAAGGCAGACAGGAAATTAAAACTATCAGAGATATATGATAGGTAACTCTATTAACAAACGGGATCGAATGATTTGTTTTGACGTTGATGCATATTCCATTTTTAAACCAATTAAAAAAAAAATTAACTAGCGATATTCGATTTTAGAAATAAATGAAAATGTGACGTTGTTTGTTTACGTCATCGTATCTAAGCCGTTAAACCGATTTTAATGACTAGTGAGTCCCCAGCAAAACTTCGCGTTTATTCAAAAGATTTTTTAGGAATTACGAAACCTATGACAGGTTTTGTTTTGATTTAATTTCATTGTAAACTGCAATTTAATCATCTACATTTGGCGCCAAAATGATGAAACTTCTATTAAATGAAATTTTTAATATCAAACAATATACACAAGTTCAGTTAGAATTGGAGTATGTCGAAAACAATTTAATTTAGTTTTGTTTACGTTTTTCATTTTTTATTCTTATACAGCTTTATTACCGCTCTCTAACCGGCCAGTAACATTTTTTCTGCTCTCTAAAATTAATTCTTTGTTAAATCGTAACAATTTAGTAAAATGCAATCAAGAAACCTCTTTAATTTTCTGCACATCTACGGCTGAAGAACTTGAAAATGAGACTATAACCGATTTTTATGTGCAGCTATCATTCCATAATTACTGGGACAAAAATCGGTTTACGCTATTAATATATAAGAATTTTTGATACATATAAAGTATCGGAGAATGCGGATTTACGGGGAAAGTAGACGCGGGGCCAGATACCTTCAAACTATTTTTTTGTAAGAAATTATAATTCGTATCCTTATTATTGCAGTAAAAGTTTGAATTGAAATATATATTACATTTTCAAAAGGAAACTCAGATTACAAAACAAAATGCCGTCAAAGGTGATGTCAAACCCATTATTAATATTATTATTTATTATTGAATTATTGACGTATTCATAAAAATACGCATCTTTTTGTATTCAAGTAAGCTCAAAAGCACTCTTGAATCGTCATGATTGTTACATTCTGTGAGAAATCACAAAACCCATTTCAGCAGCAGAAGTTAGATGGAATGCGAGAAACATTATATTAATTTCTGGTATAAATTTATAGGGGAAAGTCACTTAAGTAGATAAAGTGGCGAAAAGAGTAACTACTTAGTTTCTTGTCGGTTCTTCTCGGAAGAATCTACTCTCCGAACCGATGGTAAGTTTACGTTTAATTCTACACTGTAACATGACGATTCGAAATACTTTTATAAGCCTACTGTCACGGGCTGAAAGAAATTAAAAAAAAAACTATTTTCGTTACCAAGTCCACTTTAATACAACAAAAAAGTTATGTTATAAAATATGTTATAATTCAAATTATTTCATAATAAACAAAAATCATGGGATTGGGTCATTGACGGTGACAAATAAAAATTCGGCAAGATTCATCAGATATTGCACGTTGTACAACCCGCACAGTCGTACATAAGCTTAGTTCAGGAACCAGTAAAACACTTCACTTTATACACTGATACTTTATTCTTCACGTATACATTATTATTTTTGAACTGAATACACAAACATTTCTCGAACATTAGTATTTACAACAAAACCAAAAGTTAGCGCGATTTACTTTTGGTACAGTGACATCTATTGTTTAAATAATGGAACATATTAGAAATGACTTTTAACTAAATACTTTTTGCATAACTCTGACGTTGTATTTAAAAACTTACACCTAATGACACAAATCGAACTATAGCGATTTTTTCTTATTGTCGAAGACGTTATAGTAATTTACACTTTTCTTTTTTTTTTTTTTGCACGTTAAGTACCACGAAAACCTCACGGGTTTATCTGGGTACAGAGAGCGATTTTATTTCTTAAATTATTTTATGGAAAAAATATTTTTTAAAGCGTGATTAGTTTTCGTGACACTTATATACAACTCCTGCAATTCCCTAGGCAGTTCATTAATAAGGACAGGCACCAGGCAGTCATCAGTTCTCTTTCCGTACAAATTATTATTAGTTCCAGGTAAGTTATATTTATGCTTAGTATACAGTTGTCGCAAACGTGTAGGTCTAAATTTTTCGCTTAATAGGTTTGAATTTTTAATTTCAGTAAGAATCGAAAATTTGAATTTATGTTTTAAGTCATTTATGTCACAGTCATGACCTGACAATGCTGAAATAGGTGATCGTAGCTGTCCCTGTCTTAAGCAATCTTAATTGAAGTTTGTATATATTTTCTAAGTTAGACTTACAAGATCTTCCATAGCTACTAATACCGTAACCGATGACCGAGTCAGCCAAGGCCACATACATAAGTCGTAATATACTGTAAGGTAATTTGTATTTTAATATACTGAGTCTGCTTAATACCGATCTTAGCTTTGAACAAATATTTAATGCATGCGGACCCCAGGTGAATCCGTCATTGATTACTAAGCCTATATACGTATGAGTTTTTACTTGTTCAATTTCCACACACGAACAATTCAAACCACATGGAGAGTGCAAACAAAAGTGGTTATGAGCCACGATAGTAGGTCTGATATCTGTCTTGTTGTGCGACGGGTGGATGTGCATAAACTTGGTCTTTTGTGCATTAATTATCAGACCGACATCGTGAGCCCATTTACAAAGTTGATCAAAATTATATTGCAGTCTGTCCTGCGCTTGTTTGACGTTTTTTTCGGGTACTACTAAACATGTGTCATCCGCGAACTGGTATACAGAGCCCTCATCTATGATATTAACCATGTCGTTTACGTACAAGAGATACTCCGTAGGACCGATAATAGAATCTTGTGCTGTGCCACATATGGTTGATATTAAATTGCTATAATGGTTTCCTAGGCTTACTATGGTTTTTCTATTTAGATGATAGTTTTTTAACAATTCTAATAAGGGACCCTGTATACCTCGCGAGAGTTTATCAAATAGTATATTAAAATTTAATACATCAAAGGCTTTACTAAAGTCAATTAGGAAGACGAGCACGTGTAGTCTTTTGTTCAAGTAGGTGTTAACATCGTGAGTAAATTTCCTCTGTAATTCAGTGGTACTTATATTTTTCTGAAACCCATATTGTTTATTGTTGATTACTGAGTATTGAGCTAAATATTTATTTATTTTGTCCCCTAAATATCTTTCAATGATTTTGTCTATACATGATAGTATGGTGATTGGGCGATAGTTATTATAATCATCACGCTTACCCTTTTTGTGTATCGGCCGGATAACACCAATTTTCAGTATATCCGGATAGATCGATGTGGCTACACACTGATTTATGAGGTGAGTGATAACGGGTGTTAAATGCAAAGAGATGTATTTAATATCGTTTGCTTTAATAGCGTCGTAAGCTGAACTTTTTTTGTCATTCATATGCATAATTATACGTTGAAAATCCTCCTCACGCGCTCGCCCTAATCTAATTGAAGTGTCCGGTATGTTCTCGTATGAAGTAGACCTTAACATTTTTGTATTGCACTGATTACATAAGCTTTTCACATTTTTGTCAAATTCTTTCGCAAAGTTTTTTGATAGACTAAGTGGATTCTGTTTGAAGTGTTTTACGATAATAATCATCTATACATTTTACAATTTTTCCGATAAGACTATTAACGATTTTCCAAATTTCACGTTGATTTTTAAAGTTTTTACATATATCATTTTTTATCTGACTATTTTTCAGGAATCGAGTATATTTGTTTGTTTTGTTTCGATAAGAATTATATAACAATCTCTTTATAGTATTTAATTCGTCCTCACGCCATATATTATAAAGTTCATCTCGTTTTTTACACATACATTTTAATTTTTTTATTTGACCACTTACAAACTTTTCTCCTACTATTCTATACAATGCTTACTCATTTCATAGGCATAATTGAATTGCTTGTACATAAAATTATAAATGTCGTTAGGATCACTAAATCTTAGCGCCTCGTTCAAGTCAACACTGCATAACCGGTTTTTAAGCTCGTTATTATTTATCCTCGTAAACAGCTGAGCCAAACGTGACTCATCACGTCCGCGCCGCGCGCCTTGTATCGCACAAACAGTCATGCAGTCATCAGCTAGAACAATTTTAACGACGCCGGTATAAATATCACATTTTTTTACATTTCTAATAAAAATATGATCAACACAGAACTTGTTTATTGTATTCATGCGTTTTTCGATTCGTGTATATTGATTAATACCAGAATAAAATCCCAGTTCGGATAGGGAGTTAAGATACCGGTCAATTACAGGGTTGTTTTTTTTAAGTCTAAGTTTATATCGCCAATAATTAAAAAAAAAAATTCCAGTTATTTTTTGACACAAGGGATACAATTTCATTTATAAATCCTTCTTTATTATAATCCGGCGGTCTACCGCACGGCGGTCTAACGCGGTAGACCGCACAGATGCCTAATTTGTAATGATCATCTACAATTATTTCCCCTGTTATACATTCAAAATATATATGAGACTCAGTATTTCTATCAAAATATTACTTCTTAGTTCACAGTCTGGGAGTTTGTACATACCAACACAGTCTTCTTTTATGTTAACCTCGGTTAAAGTTAACAAATGAATAGTTTTTAGCGAATTAGTTACTATGTATTCGATTTCCGCAAAGTTTTTGCGAATAGATCGTATGTTCACATGTAATAATAACAAAGTTTGATCGTCATAATTTGGTATTTGTTTCGTAAAATCGTGTAAGTTTACACAAGACCATTCATTTAAGCTACAGTTTGTGTTAGCCATTTTTTTACGAAATAATTACATAGACATATATAACATACAAATATTAGAGAAATTTAAAAATAAGAAAAAGTTTACAGTTCTAATTTGTCTTTCCTAGTTTTTGAGTGAGTGTATCCAATTGAGTGAAGAGATATTATTTTCTCATTTTCGGATTTTGTCGCGAGGACAGTACCATTTTTACACCATACATATTCGAAGCCGTGACGTACCTTTAGTTCTTCTTTGGCCTTTCAGAGAAGGTAAACAGTGGCCGGTGTTAAGGATTCCCGTACATACACAGTCTGCTCACCCTTCATTCCTAGGTCACGAGCTGAGAACTTTACCTTTTTCCCCGCTTCCAGCCAAGTATTACGCACACCATTCTTCAAGATGACGACAATGGGACTGGATAGCGAGACAACCCTTTTCGATCCGCTACGCTGTCGGACTGGCGTCTTCTTCCTGTAAGCTTTCACCGCGTCAGAGATGTCGGCGCCAATTGTGGTGGCCACGTTCTTTATTATTTCCGTTGTGTCTTCCCTCTCCGATTCACTGACTTCACAAACTTCCAGCTGTGTTGACAGGTGAGCTTGCTCAATTTAGTTGCACTTCACTTCCAAGACATCATATTTTAAACACATATTTTTGAGGGTATTCTTCAAATCATCGCACTGGTTTTCAACGGTTTTAATTCTAGTTTCGTAGAATTTCATGCGCTCCTCGTAATCGTCTTTTTTGTCCGAGTAGTATTTTAATGAACGTTGCAATTCAGATTGTACAATGCCTGTTATTTCTTTTCTTATTTCCCGCAATATTTTCTGCGTCATGTTGTTATCTGGGATAATGAACTCGTGGTCAGTGTTATCGTCGCCTTCATCCTCGATATCAGACATGATACATGACAAGCGCCTGGATTTTACTCCTTCTGAGCATGCCCTACACTTTCAGTTGATGGATTCAGTGGAATTTAGGGTTATTAGTTGGTCAGGAGTTAGACCGGCACATGACGCATGTAGCCACTTGTTACATTTTCCGCACTGCAATCCTGGTAGTTTTTTTGTAATAATTTTCGAGCATTTAATACACTTAACCATTTTTATTTTTTTATTTATTGTTATTGTTATTTATTTTTTAATTTTTTTTAACTTTATTGTTGATTATACGAGCACGTATTAAACACAATTTTATGTAGTAACCTGAACATCTCAAAAATGGAAACTTAAGTCGATAGAGTAGATAACCCTCCGGTAAATATATTTTGTATTTAATGAATTATAAATAATTTTATTGTTTGACATTGACAAATCGGTAGGTGACCGGCGCCTGCACAACGATAAAATGAACGACGTAGACAACGCAGTGCTGCCATCTCAAAAAATGAACAGATAATAAATTGCAATACAATGACAATTCAATAATCGAAGTTTTGTTCATAAAACCTGGTACAGCACAACTAAAAGCCATTAAACTAAGAATTGAATTGAATCGTTAATAAACCGATAAATTAACAAAAAGATAAATACAATATTTTAATTAAAATTAAAACATTGGAAAAAAATAATTTATAGGTTTGCTACTATACTAAGGAATATTTTGATTTAGATTTTATCAGATGGTGAATGTCTGATTTCAAATAACCGATACTAATATTATCAAGCTAAAGAATTTATTCGTTTGAACGTAATAATCTGAGGATGTACTACTTGAATTTGGAAAGATTTTTGCGTAAGATGAACCTTAATAAATGTATTTTTAATGCGGTCGATATATTACAACAATAACCTGGTGGGTTTATAGCGAATGATTCGTGTCCAGACTGACAAGTTAGCCATGCGGTTCATTTAGTCGTTTATGGAACAGATGGGGAGTTAGTTATACTTATATTTCTATTTACTTTAGAAACGATATTATCCTGAGTATACAGGACTGAAATTGTGATTTTCACGTATCAAGGCTTTATACCATTGAGCGATTGATATATAGGAAGAACTAAAGTAACAACCTGGAAATGTCTGAGCACTCTTCCTTTGATGAGTAGGTTTGAAACTCAGGCTGTATGGGATTGAACTATTGATAGCTATAAATGAAAAACTAAAGGAACACCTGTAAATGTCTTAGCACTCTTTGCTTCTTTTGAGAAGAAGTTTTGGAGGTTATTCTTTTACTCTACTTAAATGTTGTTTGATGGATTATTGTCCCAATATAGGTTCCCATAGTGATTTTCTTCAACTCCGATATGAATTTTAATATAAATTCATATTAAGCACGTGAAAATGTGATATTTGCTCGAATACTTCCTAATCGAAGGTTAAGATTTTCGTGTTCGAAACACTCGACCTCGTCTCCTATATATTTTATACTATTTTAATAACATCATCTTATACCAAGTCATGATAATAATTCTTTGTTTACGTATCAATCAAAAAAATATAACGAATTCCGTAAATTTTCGATAAACGCGAGGCGAAATTTTCTCTCATAATACACGAAGCTTACATAAAACCACGACCCATTGTAATTTCCAACTTGGTGATAATGACCAATAAACAATAATTTCGTATGAACGTAAACATTAATTTACACAATGTGAAATATTAAGCATCGACAACACTTTGTTGGAAATAATAGAATTTTATAATGATAATGATCATTTTCTTTTATGTGAATAACATCAAAATAAAAATCGAAATATTCTTTATTCGAGTACGTTCAATAAAGCACTTTTTAATCGTACGTGTTGAATTAAACGTAATGCTACCATCTATTCGGAGAGTAGATTAAATATATAGTATATCGTTTTTTTTTTTTTTTTTCGTTGGAAAATGCACGTACGCATTTCCCCCAAGTGAAGTGAGGGGGGGGGGGTAAGCGAGGCTCGCCAGAATATAGGAACCACCCACCCCGAGAACCCCCTCTAGGTGTTGGAGGCCCGCATAGGCGGGCCGACCGTCAGGGCGTCACGGTAGCATGCGCAAGCGATCCCGTGGCGCCCGCCGAAAGACGGAGAGGGTACCGCTGGTTTTTTAGTGGGTAAACCCGGCGTACCTGGGCGCACTCGGTGTCCAGGGCTCCGGGGAGTCCCACGCCCCCCCACTCATCATAAATCCCATCCGTAATAACATGACTAATTATAAAAAAACTTTATAAGCATTTTATAGCTTATATAGTACAGAAGAATTTTAAAATGTCAGTCGTAAACTTCAAATGATACTTAGTATAATGTATTTCATGTAACTTCTGCAATCAAAACTTTTAGAATTTATTAATCTCAAATGAATGTTGTTTAGAAACTATGAAGACGGGCCATTAAAAGTATGTTAAAAGAAACGAAAACGATACTTACCGACTTCTATCCAAACACAAATGTCAAAGGAAGTTATTTATAATTATATTTATTTATTCAGATATAAATACATACACATTAAGCTTATATATACTGAAAAAAAAAAATATTTTTTGACATACTACAGCTCCGATATTGCTATCAAATCGTTTCATTACTCAAAATTTTTTAAGTTGTCTATAACATCGTTCCAATTTCGTTGTAGAAAATCTCTTATCTGATCACATTTGTCAGGAGTTTTTAAACTTCTTCAATAGCGAACCAGAAAAAGGTTATAAAGTTTTAAAGGGCTTCATTATTAATTTCCCAAGTACTATTCCGAAATAGATGTTACATTTTAAAATTCAATGATGAAAATAGGTCCGTTGTGAAATGTCCATGAATAAAACAGCGTCAATTTATCATTCCTGGGACGCGTTAACGCCTTATTATGTAGATTGAGTGCAAGTGGCTATTTCCATACTTTCCTCTCTCCCCGAGCGAAATAAAACTTATGGTAACACCTTGCCTGTTGCTAGTTACCCAGTAAATATATAGTACTTTACCGCGCTATATACATAAAACACTAGATTTTATCGTCGCTGTATATGCACTGAAGTACGATGACTATTTGTAGCAGAGAATGAAAATAACAATTATATTTACAGCTTTATTAATACATCCTGCACATTATATATATATTATTTTTTTCAGTTTATTTTATGATTGAATTTATATCGAATTTTATTTCTTGGATTAGAAATTTAATTTTTACGAGATGAGTTGTTATTATTGGTATTATTAATTTTAATTTGCAATTATAAAATGTATATATTCAGATATTTTTATATCTTCTTATAGCTGCGAATCCGCTGGATAGCAAGGTTTGTTCTACCTCAGGAAACGCGCCTTAAATGTATAAATTCTGGTGTAAAATAGTCTTTATCTTATGTGCAATAAAGAATTCATTTCATTTACATCATTTGTTGAATCCTATGGGACTCTTCAGAACATATTCTGAAGATTCAAATATTCAAAAATTAATAACAGGTAAGAAATATATATTTTACATTATTTTTATTCTGGATTTTTACACTGAGATAACTTAGCGGAACACAGCCTCCATAATAACACTTGGCAAAGGATAATATTTTAAGTAGGAAACTAGTATTTTTTTGCGAACTGTTGAACAATTCTGTGACAATTAATGAGCTGATTCTTACTGCGGTCTGTGATTGCCAGCTTTATTTCAATTAAATTAAAAATTACGTTTGACAAATGGTACTTGTTGTTGTTACTTCGCTCGCAGCGTTAGGACTGATACCTCGTACTAGCCCTTCTCTAGTATCCGCTGATGCCACTTAGTTATCATTCATGATAAGTCGCTTCACTCGAAGTCATCTTCAACGATCGTTCCTTCATATTCACTTGATCCCTGTAAGTTTCCAAAATCTTAAATTAAGATCTAACTCTACAGATTTGAATGAGTCCTAACAAGATCTTCTGAGGAATTTTCCAGAAGTTTCCAAGTTAAAAAAACCCGTTCTTAGCTGTGAATAGTGCGAATATGAATCTTGAACTTTATATTCGATTTTCAAAAATATATCAACGAGAGAATAATATAATGGTGTTGATGTTAAAACACTCACGATTCTAACAACGAATCGTTTACTCTTGAAATTTGCGGAAATGTTATTTGCTGAAAACAATTAGGGTTTCTGTGGATATTGAATGCTATTCTATTGGATTCTAAAGGTGATATCCTCCTGCCGATTTTGGTCATTGTAATCATTCGATTGATCGAAAAAATTATTAATAAATTCGAAAAAAAAGAATGGGAAGGGTAATATAAACTACAGGCATAATATCTTAACTCCCAAGGTTGTTGGCACATTGGCAATAGTGATCATTTACTTTTAGGTGTCCTAATTGTCCGTCCGCCAAGCTTATAAAAAAATGTAAATATTTTATAATATAATATTAAAATTAAAACTACAAGTTCAGAAAGAAGATTTGCCAAAAAGACAGTAATTATTCTTTTTCAACAGTTACGTTTATAAAATATCGTATTTTAATAAATTAAATGTAATCGTAGGTATGTAATCTTGATTATAATAATGAGTAACAAATATAAAAAATATTAATCAGAAAAAATAAAAATATATGCGAAATGTTTTATGGAAATAAATACCTTCTCTCAAGAAGAATTTATTAACTTTACGTTATGAGTTTACCTTTAGTTCTCGTAGTTTAATGGAAAAACATTTTATTATTGAAGATGCTGAATATTTTAACCACTTTTTATTTGCTTGGGCACTATCTTCAAGAAAATCTCAATTTATTATGTTGACGCGGCTCGCCTAGTGTATTTTAGTTATTTCCACACAATAAGATCCCCAGCTGACATTACGACGATTTATACCATGGACCCAAAAGATTAATTAAGATGTAAATTTAAAGAAATTAAAATAATGACTCACGTCACATTTCATTGTCTATACATAGTAAAATTGGTGTCTGTTTGTAATGTTAAAATAACCGCTTTTTACTAAATGAATATATATATAACACGGTACATATACCAAAATAACATTATTTACAATTTTTGTCTGTTTGTTTGTCCCGGCTAATCAATTGAACGGCTGGATCGATTTTGATAGGATTTTCACTGCTAAATAGCTGATGTAATAAGAACTAATATAAGTAAGTTTTATTTTAAAATGACATATAAAATAATAATAAAGTCACGCTGCCCTCCCGCCGCCGTCACGTCGGATTCCTCGAACCAACATAGGAATATCACAAATACTGCCTAATACAGAATTAATAAATTATAGTAAAATTTGCGAACAATAACTTTTTTGTTAAACTCAAACGCCCACGAAGTCGCGGGCACAGCTAGTGCAATATAAATAGATAAAATAGTGATGTTCATATTGTTAACACTACAAACAGACACAACATTGTTACTATGATTACCCGATTGCACAGGGTTAATTAAACTCTTTTGTGCGACGCTTTTACAACAGGATCCCAGAAAATGTTCCGAATAATTCGGTTGTAAAATTTAAACGAATCGTTGAAGAACGTTTGTAGGTTGAAATATATTACAAAACTAATATTTTTTTAGACAATTGATGTTTGGAATGTAAGTAAAAGGTAGTTCTTCTAAGGAAACATTTAATTATAAAATATGACTTAAAAAAACTCGCTGATCATCTTTTGGTTCTTCGCTGGTCCAAGGTGCTTATTTGCGAACCGGTGGTAGATTTTTGACTATCAATAAGAAAGTTTAACACTTATTGAATAAAAAAATTGACTAATTCTTTTTATAATATGGCTAAGCGGACGCGCACCTGCCGGGAAGTTGTCACTATCGCTCATAGACATTTACAAAGTTAGAAATATCAACCATTCTTCAGATAGCCAGTGCGCCACCAACCTTCGGATCTAAGATGTTATGTCCCTTGCCCTGTAATTACACTAGATCACTCACCATTCAAACCGGAATATAATACGAAATATAGCTGATTTTCAGTTGTCTTTTTTATTATAATAAATTTTATAAAACGATCCTAATATAAACGTAGGTTTTGAAGTACATTTAGAATGTGATTCACCATGTTATTTACTACATATATTTGGTTATGAAAAAAATTGTATGACCTAACCGAACATTATAATATTATTAAAAACTCAGCACTTGCTTGACACGCGATAATTGGCTTAGAAATTATTCTATCTATTGGACCATTTCACTTCAACGCACATATCGGTAGCTTAACATTCAATTTAATCCTGTAACAACGATATACACGTGATATACACTTTAATAACGATTCTTGTTATAAATATATATAATAGATAGGTAGGCAGACTGACAAATGGACCTCCTGATGGTTGCTGCCGCTCAGACATTGTCATTTAAGAAACATTAATTATCTAGTCGGTTTACGTGGACGATGTCCAACTTCGGGAACTAAGATATTACTGGAGAGGAAAACAATATTTTATGAATTGTTTCTGTTTGGCGGTAAAATAAATCAAATAATAGTTTTTTTTTTCTCAGGAAATACGTTAAAATACTGATATAGTATAGACGAACAATTTCCGGATATCAGTTAATAATAAATTTACATTCGAAATGTTAGATGAGTAAAGCTTTCTGGAATGGTTGAAAAACCCATTTTATCGCAATCTGGATAAAAATAAGGGATAATGTATTCTGGGCTATGCGTGTCCCGTTAGCGGACAAACGGATATTTTATACGGACACACTACACAGGCATTTGTCAATGATGTGGGCGGAAAAGTAGGTAATCATTGTTTAAAAAAAAAAATACTTAGGAGTCGTTTTGATACGTGAGTTTTATTTCAGAAAATTATTAATTATTATTGAGATTTGACAGTAAATTATATACGCATATTTCTTTCTGATGAAATACTATAGAAAAAATAAAGCAATAAACTATTATATTCTTATACGAGTAAATACAGTAACTCACACACACTCGCAAACATTTTTTACAACTCGTGTTACTCTATCAATCCCGAACGTCTAAATAGACATGAACGAAATTTGGCACAAAGATAGATTATATTATGCAAAAATAAATAGATTACTTTTTAACCTGGAAAAATGTACCTAACATCCGTCCCAATCCCCACATGCGGACGAAACTGGCATAAATATAAATTCTAAATAGATTCAAATAAAGCACACTTTCAATAGATTCAGCTTCTTTCTCTCTGAACAGGTAATACATTGTGTCCTTAAATTTAGTACCTACTTGGAAATAGTTAGCGATGGTCCCAAAGATTTTAAGCCCAAATTTACGATCAACGTGTTCAATACACACAGATGTCAGATGCGATATCTAATTCTCATTTATGACTTTGAAAAGCAAAAAAAAAGTGTCTCAAGATGCAAACTGTCTTTGTCGACAGAATTTATATTTGAGTTTAATATAACTATTTATTTAGTTATCAGAAACGGTTTTACTAAAAAAAAATACACGTGGCAAGTAAACTAAACAGAACTTTATTTTTACACTGATAATCAAAATAATAATAATCAAAGGTTTGTCACAATAATAGATTTCGAACTTAAATTAATAAGATGTTATTATATTATGACCGCTCCGCATAAAGTCTCGATCAATAATACCCTGCCGATGCTCTCGCACCGCGTTAAATTATATATATATAGGTATAATCTCTTGGTTGTTTTTTTCGTCAGTCTTCCAACAATGTTATATATTTATATCATTTTAATACAAATATTAAATCAGAGTAAAATAGAGAAAACACCGTACCATCATTAAAAAAAAAACTCACGTGTTCTTCACTCCATCGTGGGAGTAGAGAGTGGAGGCGGAAGGGGCACGTTGGCATGAGAGAGTGTCATACCGTTTGCTAACACGGCATACGAGTCGGTTTTACCCCCAAAGAGCGCTATTAAATGTTTCTAATCAAATATACTTAAAACTATACACACACACAAGCGAAAATAACAATATAAAAAGGAAAACATTAAATCAAGATCATTGCTATATAACATTCCCATTTACCATTATAAAACGTAGGTTGTCAATATAACGGCTTGTCCGATTGACCTCGAGGCGATTTTTCGCACTATTACACCTGTCCGCACCAACGCTGGCTCGTTTTACCCACTTAACCCGATATACGCTTTACTGGATGTGGAAATACTTCTAGTTTAATAATAATTAAAATTTTGATATGTAATAAAAGTAGTAACGTTTTCTTTGTTTATAGTTATGTATTGTATATATTTAGGTTCAGAAACGAAAATAAAGAAAAAAAATAAAAATATATATAATTAAGTAAGTAAGCCACCAACCCGCATTGGAGCAGCCTGTTGGAATATGCTTCTCCTCAAAGGGAGAGGAGACCTTAGCCCAACAGCGGGAAATTTACAGACTGGACATGTATGTATGTAAGTAAGTACCCTACGTAATTACAATTATTTATTCTCATTTGAAACAAATAACTTATTAATTTAAATTATCACTTCATTACGCGGCTTTGCTCGCGTAGAATATGAATAATTGAATATATTTACAAATTAACTTAAAATATTACGTTAATGTAAGTCTTCCTTGTTGACATTTGTGTGTATTTCATAGCTTCTAACTTCAAAAATGACGGACTTCCAGACTAACCTGTAAACGGAATGTTAACCCAATTTCCCCCCTTAGGCGTACAATATCCAGAAACGCTTAAATGAGAATCAAGTCATTTTTAATCGGTATCCTAAAAAGAAAATTTCATGCTTCTAACTTCAAAATGACAGACTTCCAGACTAACCTGTATAAGAAATGTCAACCTCTATTTCTCTCCTTAGGCGTAAAATATCTAGAAACGTTTAAATACGTATTAACACATTTTTAATCAGTGGTATAAAAATAAAATTTCTTACTTCTAACTTCAAAAAACGACGGACTTCCAGACTAATCTATATAAGAAATGTCAACCCCTATTAAACCTCTTAGAGGTAGAATATCTAGAAACACTTAAATACGAATTTCCTCATTTTAATCAGTATCCCAAAAATAAAGTTTCATGTTTTTAACTTCAAAAATGATTGACTCCCATAAAAACTTTTAAGCCTTATTTCACATCCTCAGTGGTAGATTATCTAGAAACGCTTAAATACGTATCTACTCATTTTTGATCAGTATCTCAAAAATAAAGTTTCATGTTTCTATCTTAAAAAACTACGGACTTCCATACAAACGTTCAACACCTATTTCATCCCTTTAGGGGTAGAATTTCCAAAATTCGCTCCTTAGTGGGTGTCATGATGTGTTAGTTTATAAGTTTACAGCCTAAAATATAAGTTTTATGCTTCTAGTTCTAAAAATGACAATACTTTCAACAACTTATAACCTTTCATCCCCCTTTTCAACCCTTTACAGCATTTTTTCCAAATAAAAAGTAGAATGTGTCTCTAGACTATATGTGTACCAAATTTCATTTAAATCGGTCCAGTAGTTTTGGCATGAAAGCGAGACAGACAGACAGAGTTACTTTCGCATTTATAATTTTAATAATAATTAATAATAATAGTATGGAAGTATGGATTTGCAAACATATTTTCTGAGGTGTGTTTTCTGAATCATTTGAACGAAATGCAGTGACACGATTTTATTCAACTTTAACCTGCAAACGTAATTACGAATTAAAAGAAACCAACTAAAAATAAATGAAACCTAAAAGTAACTATTCAATTGAAACTAACCTACCTAATAAAGTGCGAGTCGGACTCGTGGACCGAGGGTTCCATATGCATATTTATAGGCACGTAAATAGCTCATAGATCTACCAAAACGGAACGATGCTTGAAGATATTTCCCTTTTTTCAAGTTTTTTAAATTTTCCAGTGTAAGCAGAGCCCTTCTCCTAAGCAAAATGTACGCAGTGTAGTATCAATTTATATTGGTTAATTTTATAAACAAATAAAAATTGAAAAAAGCCATGATATTCAGTTTTTTTTTAGTTTGTTGTGCTATAATAACTATCTTCATGCCAAATTTCAACTTTCTAGGACTACGGACATCCCGAAAAATACAATTCCCGTTTATTCCCTATCCTTTGGGAATTCCAAAATATCCTAAAAATAGTTTTTAGTTTAGTTAGATTTAGTTATAACCTACTTGCATGCTAAATTTGAAACCCCTAATAATTATAGTTACAAAGATAGAGCTACTTTGGTTCGAAAATATAAATCCCATTTATTCCCTATCCCTTGGGAATTTAAAAAAATCCCTTCTTAGTGCACCTCTAGGATACTCAAGGTATACTTGTGCCAAATTTCAAGTCTCTAGGTCCAGTGGTTTAGGCTGTGCGTTGTCTGTCAGTCACTCAGTCACTCAATCACACAGTAACGGAAGAGTTTTATATATATAGATTTCTAGGATACTGTACATTTTGAAAAATTAGCAATTTATATTTCCATATAAAAATACCCAAAGTATTAAGTGAAAAAAAAACCTTTCTATACACAGTTTGATTATAGTTGAGAAATCGAATGATTGAATTTCCATAAATATAATAAAAATTCCGACAGACATGTCTATTGAAATTTTTTCTGCGTTGTTCTCAAGGGGATCGCGTAAGAACCTTGTCGATATGGGTCACAATCTATTTGTGCTGATTGAGTTAATACTGGTCCTTGCAGTTACAATAGGGTGGGCTGAATAAAGCTTAGGCTTCGAAACCAAATACTAATACTATAAGAGTTTCAAAACAATTGACTTATAATATGATTATATTGATTTCTTACATTAGTAAGGAAGGCAGAAACAGTCACACGGCTAATTCCTTCATTTTTGTGAAGAAGGTCATTTCATCTTAAGTCTTCGATAAATGTTAAAGTGCGTATTGAATTGTGTTGTTTTTGATTATCTTTACCTCTCTTGTGGTTGGAATAGGCTTTACAAGACTTGAATTGTGGAGACCAAGTATGATTACTGTGGTACGTCTTAACATTGGACTAGATGTTTTTCGTTCTGAGGTTATAAATATATATAAATTATTCTACTAATACTATTATACAGATGATAAAAAAATTTATTTAACTAACATGACTGTATTTTTAAATGTTGAAATGTTGAGTAACTACTAAGTTTCTTGCCGGCTCTTCTTGGTAGAAGCGACATTCCGAACCGGTGGTAGCTTCACTTAATATAGTTTGTTAAATGACTATATTAAGTGAAGAGAATGAGGTGCTTGTAATAGCCTACTTGAATATACTTTATATTTTCAATTTTGATTTTGAATAAAATTTACCTTACTAATATTATTATAAGTGCGAAAATTTGGATGGATGTTTTTTACTCAATCACGCCAGAGCTGATGAAAAGATCTGGATGAAATCTGGCCTAGGGATTATAGTCTGGAATAGACCTTTGGTTACATTTTAATCTGAAAAAATGTACGGTTCCTGTACGATATCAATTTTTTGTTTTTCTGAGCAAGGTATCGATATGAGTTTTTGTATGGCGGTAGTTCAAGAATTACGGAATGCTATCAGATAAGCTATTAGATAAAATACAAGGTTCCTGTGCTAAGCTCAAGAGGAATGTTCGTTTATTATAGAATATTTTGTTGATTTTTATTTACTAGGATATTTATTTCTGGATATTACCCCATACATACAAACAAATACATTTTACTTCATTAAAATAAGAAAGAAAACAGCGACAAAAACTGGTCTTAACTGCGAAAAGTCAGAAGTTCGTGCCGCGGTATCGAAATTTTGCATTATAAAAAATTACTAATCTTTAAAATGATATGGTGGCAGATTTAGGAGGTTTTTGTTACGAACTGAATGCTATGCGGGCTATGAAAACGTATCAGACTACAACAAATTTACGGGGAATCGTCGTAGATATATAAAGGCAAGGTAAAGGCAAGTTATTATTTTTTTTAATTCCGTCGATCCTTCCCTCCTATTTTTATTTGAAGCCCAGTGAGGCGGGTGCGTAGGGTTGATTTATTTTATCGTTTTTATAAGCTATATTAACCGACGCAATTTAAAATCCTAACGATCAATTCTCAGGATGACGTCACAAATAAACATTACAAATATAAAGCAACTCTTTCTATTACCATCCTATTACGTATTCAGCGATGATAGCGTCGTAAAAATTGGTATTACTTCACACTCAACCCACGTTTAATATTCCTCTCAGGATGTTTTAACATTGAGAGCAATTATCGACTTTGTCACGCGTGAACTTCTTGATATATAAACTGTTTGAAACTTCATAACTTGTGATATACGTTCACGAGATCATCGATAAAAGTTGCAAATTGATCAGTTATGGCAACATTGAATTTCCTATTTTAGATCTTAATACTGTTTATATAAGGTTGAAAATTAAACTGTGGTCGAATGTAATGTATGACACATACAGGTTTTCCTTCAAAGTTGATGCATGAAATAAATTATAAATACAGATATAATTTTATTTTAAAATAGTTTGACTGAAATATGGACCAATTGTAAGAAGAGCATTATAGATAAGTGACATTTATATCATAAGGAGTATTAATCACTAGTATATGTATCCTTGGGACCTAAGCAGATATGATTCCCGCGCCATAAATTGCTATTCAATTAGATGATATCACTCGACTGTATGCAGATTTCTAAAACTGGAACTAACTATACCAATTGAGCTATTCACTACTCAAGATATTTATTAATTTACCTCTCGCGTCATAAGTTTTGATAATATGTAATTTCTATTCAGTTTTATTTTGACCTTTATTGATATTTCTCTATACTATGTTACAAAATTATTGTCTAAATTTTATTACTTAAAATAGTATATATAATATTTTATAGCTCCTTCGCTGGTGTAGCTGGATTATAAGACTACAAGTGCAGAGGTAGGGATTGAAGATCCAGGTCGAGGCAATCATATTTGGGTTCTTCTGTCAAGCATTCCTAGTATTTGTCCAACACGTCTGAAGACTTTACTCATGCCTGATTGATACTACGATTATTATCATAAACATTACTCTGTGAATGTACATTTTTTACAATAATTACAATACAAATAATTTATGCGGCTGCTTAACTGTATAAAATGGTCAAAACATAATAACTTAAACGGAAAAATAGAACAACACTAAATATAACACGAATTTTTTGGACATCATTCATTTTATAACATAAACGATTTAAGGAAGAAATGGTCGGGAGTACTATGTTTGAATTTAACACGTACAAAGACGAGACGTGCAGTTAATAATTGATAAAGTTGGAAAAATTATAGGTGACTACGTATGTATAATATTACATAGATTCCTTCTTTGACTACGGAACCTTAAATTCAAAGTTGAAATTTTCAACGTAAAACTAGATAAAGGCAGCTTAGTGCTGCTTAAATTCACTCCTACAGCACGGATGACCGGGTTAGGGTTGCTTGATATCTAAATTAACAAAATACCACGTACAAGAGATCATTTTCAGGTCCTAAAAGTATATTAAATGGAAATTTAATCTAAAATGTCGAGCTCGAACCTTAATTCAAAATATATTGCTGAAAATAAAAAGTCACAGCCTGTAAATGATGGGCTCATTTCAATCATGCCAGGGCGATGAAGGTTATTTCTCCACGCTGCCCCAAATTTAGCTGTTCGATATTTCGTTACAATTATTTATTAACATTATTTAAGACCATGACAATTCAGTCTGTAGAATACATTATCTGTCTTAATCTCAAATTATTTGTCTAGGCTCAATGTGCCTTCGGCGTGGGTGGCCGTAGTCTCCTTCTGTGAGACCGTCATGGTCCAGAAGGAGATTGCGGAGCGGGCTCGGGAGAGGGCTGATCCCGCCCGGCGGAGACGACCCATGGGTTTTCCCCCCCGGCCTCCAAGCCCCATTGCCCGGAGCGGAATAAATAGGACATTCCCTCCGGCCGTACGTGAGATGGGGTCTCATGCATCCGTTTCATACGGCCGAGAGGAGGACGGCAGTCCGGTTATGGCCCCGGACTGCCGGTGTACGCACCGGCAAGGGGTGCGGGGAGGGCGAGACCATTCTTTGCCCTCCTGAGTCGTGCTCCGCCAGCCACGAGCGGATCAACGCACGGCAGGGGCATCAGACGTGCTGCGAAAGCGATCCCGCAGCCTCTCCGTTTCCGTGCTCATGGCGGCCATCGCAGGGGTTTTTAGTGAGTACGAATCTCACATAACCCGACATCCCCCCCAGGAGTCGGGTATCTATGAAGATCTACCGTGCGTCAACAAAAAAAAAGGCTCAATGTGACTTAATCTAGTATCTTTAATATTCTGGAAACAAGCGACATTATTAATAAATTCAAATTCAAAAATATAATAAAATAAAATAAAACAAATTAATCGAAGAAAGAAAGAGAGACTATAATATTATGATAAAATAATTAAAACACTATAATTTATATAAATAACAAAATCAATCACAGCTGCGATCCACAAAAATATTCATAGCATAAAATTTACAAAATGTCAGAAGACGTGATGACAAAATTTCTTACAATCAATCTTAAAGTCACTATCATCAGAATCAATTCTGAATGGCAAAACCGTTAGTATTATTACTCCATCTTTAGGACTCATAAAATTTTATTATTACGCCAGTTAGCCTTAACGAGGGGAGGAGAGATAAAGATAATATATAGATCAGGAAATTCTAAAAAATACGCCAATGAGGAGAATATTTCGTAACCAGGACGATATTATCCTAAGAATTAACGAATGATTAGGACTTTTTTACATTTTATTTAATTCGTTTGGATTAATTATGGCGACGTAAACTATTTTTTTTTATTAGTTTGATATACATATGTCTGGCAAAAATCCGCTTGGTAAGTCACAACCAGCCATTGTCACCATGCCTCTTTGGCACTGTAAGAAATATAAATCTCTCCATTCTTGACGCATTGATATGCGTCATCAACCTTCGGAACTTAGATTTTATGCCCTTTGTATGTCCCAATTATATAATACTACAAGTATTATTATCAGGAGCCACAGTGTCCTGATCATATAGAGGCCTTACATACTTTTCAAAATCAATTAGTTTCCTTCTGTGGCTTCGTTAACATTTGAGGTTGTCTCTGCCCCTAACAATGTATGTGCAAAATTTCATGATAATCTGTTGAGTAGTCAAACTATCGAAGTATAAGAAATAAAGTTATTTTCCAAATTATAATATTATCCTTGGCTAATACTTGGATTTACAATTCACTTGAGCGTTGGAAAATGCGGTAAATTATTGGAACGCTATGATTAAGGGTCTCCACAGTCATATTAACACAACACAGTGTAATTAAAGAGGTTAAAGGACAAAGTTGATGTCCCAGTAGATGGCCCAGATGTTAGAACAGGTAATGAACCGATAATTACGGTTTTAAATCTAGGCTAGCATAGTATGAGTAAATATTAGATATATATCCGCAAATCCGCATGGAAGTCAGAAGGTATAAGCCCAGCAGTGGTGTTTCACGGGTTATTTTATTTTATTTTATTTTCATTACGACAACCAACAGTAGATATAATATCACATCCAAAATAAAAAATAAAAAATTACATTTCAAAATTATCAAGGCAAAATTTCTACTACTTGCAGGTAGTCTCATCATGCATTATCATATTACACAATGTAATTATTGAAAATATGAATTAAACATAAGCATAATAATTAAAAATAAGAAATATAATACATTTTTTAAACTATTATATAATAAATAATAATTAATGAGATAAACCATATGATTAGAATTAGAATTAGATTATGTATAACTTTAAAAAAAAATAACCATAAAATATGTTTTCGATCTTTTTACATATAAAGCTGTATATGATATGAAGGATATTAATCTTATATTATAACAATAATATGCAGTACTGGATAGTAAAATTGAACTGAAAATAACAAGTTCCCATGAGCATACGTTGCCGTTTTTGGTATAGTTCAAATTGTAAACTTAAAGTACATTTGTATTAATTTATAAAAATAAAATTACCGACCTTTCGTTCACATGCGTTGCAAAAAAGAGAAAAAATATTGTAAATCAGGTGAAATAGTTTCGGAGATTCGGAGATCGGAGAAACTTACGAGTTTTACCTCTTTATGATATAAGTAAAAAATATTTCAAAAGAAACATTTATAATAAACACAAATGGAACACTTTTATCTGATTTCTCAAAACATTTAAAAGGCTTATTGAAAAAAAAAAAATTACTCCCAATTTTTGGTTCTATACTAACATAGTTAGCAATAAGTAGATAGACACTATATAGCCTCACGTACTTTTATTTAAAACTATTGGAGAGGAATATATAATTTCTCAAATTTTTTGTAAATTAAATTTGCACAAAGTATTGATAAATTACAATATCTAGACCTTCCTGGTGCATCTATTGACAAAGATGAAATCACGTTCCATATAATAGTTCCAGAAATAGATAGGAATATACATACTGATATTAATAATAAATAAATAAATTTTGGACAACATCACATACATTACTCTGATCCCAATATAAGTAGCTAAAGCACTTGTGTTATGGAAAATCAGAAGTAACGATGGTACCACGAACACCCAGACCCAAGACAACATAGAAAACGAATGAACTTTTTCTATATCGACTCGACCGGGAATCGAACCCGGAACCTCGGAGTGGCGTACCCATGAAAAGCGGTGTACACATTACTTGACCACGGAGGTCGTCTTATATATTATAGCTGATATATAAGTTAACAAATAAAAATAATTCTCTCGCCAGTTGAAAAGCAAATAATGTTAAAAATTATGGTCATAATATTTCAGAACAAATACGAAAAAAAGAAATTTGGCCCAAAGTTATTCTCCTTTGCCTTGGACCATTATTAAAACGCAAAACATCCGATGGAAAGATATCTTAATGCAAACGTGACGACATTCAACTACTCATACGGATACGTGATTTATATTGCAACTGTAAAGTTCTTCAAGCCAATTGTTTTCAAGAGTAGAATTTCATATTGCATTGTAATATTTTAATAGTAATGTATTTTAGTAATAATCAAATCAAATTTCTTTATTAATTATTGAAACGTTATACTTACTTATTGATTGTCAAATTAAACACTACCACCGGTTAAATGTGAGCCGAGATGGCCCAGTGGTTAGAACGCGTGCATCTTAACCTATGATTACGGGTTCAACCCAGGCAAGCACCACTGAATTTTCATGTGCTTAATTTGTGTTTATAATTCACCTCGTGCTCGGCGGTGAAGGAAAACATCGTGAGGAAAACTGCATGCGTCTAATTTCAACGAAATTCTGCCACATGTGTATCCACCAACCCGCATTGGAGCAGCGTGGAGGAATATGATCCAAACCTTCTCCTCAAAGAGATAGGAGGCCTTAGCCCAGCAGTGGGAAATTTACAGGCTGTTAATGTAACCGGTTAAACAAGAAAATATAAAGAAAATACCCTGAAATTACCTGAAAAGAAGGTCTTTTTTTATTGTCAATTGTATTATTTACAAATATTCAATATGAAAAGAAATAGCCAGGAGGCGGTCGTTTTATTTCCAAGGTGTGCTATAACCTTTCGCACACAAGCGTTCTTTAACATTTTTTTTAAATTTGGCTACAGATGCATTTTGAACGCTCTCTAAGATTCTGTTGTAGAACCGTATACATGCCCCACAAAAGAGTTACTGAGTCTGTCTCTATGCTGTCGAGTAACAGGATTATCAAGTTTGTGTTTGTTCCTTATACAATGCTATAAGTATCACATTTTCTCATAAAATAATTTTTCCGTACATACATAACATTACAGAACATATTTTGAGAAGCAACAGACAATATCTAGATTTGTTTAAATTGATACCTAAATGATTTAGTTTTGACGTTATAGATTGGGAGAATAGCCTTTTTTGTAGCACAAATATAGTATGAATTGTGGCTGCGTTACCCTAAAGCATAATACCGTAAGACGTTTTACTGTGAAAGTAACTGAAATATTCTAAACGAGCCGTATCAGCATCGGTAAATAATCTAATTTTTTCACCGCAGATGCCGCAGAACTCTGTCTACTCACCAATCCGATAGTATGTGAGACCATGATAAAACTGTAGATTTTGAGTTAAAACTCCAGCAGATACGATTGAATTTTCATGTGCTTAATCTGTTTTGTTTATAATTCATCTCCTGCTCGGCGGTGAAGGAAAACATCATAAGGTAACTTGCATGTGGTGAATGAGAATATGTCACGTGTATCCACCAACACAGATAAGCGTAGCGTCGTCAAATATTCTCAAAGCAAAAAAAAAAACAAGAATAGGAGGCCTTATTTTGGCAGTAAGATATTAACAGGTTGTTATTTTACTTTAATAATGAGTTTATTTAATATGAAATTAATTTAGACCGTCGTTGTCGTGGCATGTACAATCATAAACAAGAAAAATATATCGACTTAATTTTTTTATATATTCATAATAAGCTAACTACATATCATAGCATAAAAACAATTTCGTAACATTTTTATTTATCAAAAATCTGTTTTGGACTTCAGCGTTCATTTTCATCCCGAACGGAAAAAACAGATATAAATGAAATTCCGAGGGAAACTTAAATGTTTCTGGAGATGTCGAGTTTGTTGACCCAGATAAACTTAATAAAGATAATTAGCAGGTCATGTGTGAAATCGAGGATAAAAATGATGGTTGCGTTTATACGATACTTGCAGTAAGTATCTAATGTGTTTAACTCAAATATTATATAATTTGCATTAAATATAGGCACGTTATCCTTGGATTATTTATAATTTATATTGTTGGTGAGTTTGGTTGAAAACCGATCTCAAGCAAGCGGTTCTTACTGGAAGCGCATATATTATATGGGCCTAAAACAACATATTGATAGCACAAGCAATTTAATTGGCATAAATCTGCTTACTTTAATTTACATATTATTATTAAAACATATATTAATATTAAACAATAATATTGATAAATTTTCATAAACTTATATTTTGTTAGTGTACCGTGACGTAACTACAAAACTATATTAGATAGTAGATTGATAGAGCAGTTTATATTATATATATTTGCCAGTCCATATATATATATGGATTGGCAAATGAATCATGAAGGTAAGTGGGAACCACTGCCAATGGACATTAGTAGTGTAGAAATATTAATAGTTTTTAATATTATCGATTGCCATCAACCTTAAGAACTACGATGGTGTGTCCCTGCCTGTAGTTATACTGGCTCATCTTTCAAACCGGTACACAACATTACGTACCCTGTGTTCCTATTTGGAGCTAGAATATATGACACGCAAATGTTTTAAAATAATCTAAGTATTTAATAAATAAATGCGAAATGATCTAATTAATTATTTTTAATTATTTATTTTCACACCGTTCTCATATAATCACACACAAATTAAATAAGTTTAAAACACACAACGTCTCAAAAATAAAAGCACTAGACTGTGTACAAAACGTTAAATTCATTTGAATTTTGTGTCGTATCATGAGTTAATTTTTTGGGGAAAGTCAAGATTTATGCATACAGTATATCTCAAAAGTTTGTTTGTTTTTTGTTTGGACGCTCTTATCTCTGGAACTTCATTGGATTTGAAAATAATGTTTTTGCACTTTATAGCCCAATTCTTAAGGAGAACAAAAGATTGTAACAACACTTCAACCAATAGGGAGCAAGAATATTAAATTAAAAATAACTTAAATTAAATTATTGTTATTACAGAATTGATTAAAACATACAATACATAGTGTAAGCCTTGTTTGTAATTGTCTAATTATTTATTTATTTCTTACTTAATCTGACACACGCGTTCTAACCACTGGGCCATCTCGGCTCTCATATTGTTATATATAGTATTAACCGCACTGCATATTCTCTAAAATGTATGATGTAGGTATACAGGTTGTAATTCATATTTTTTTTATCAATAAATTATTTGTATTTGTATACATGTATCAGACTTTCATCTGACAAACGCAGTTTTCAGCATGTTCCCTGCTGAGTACGAGATGAATTTAAGCACAAAGTAAGCGAATGAAAATGATGTAGTACTTATCAGGTTTGAACCTGCTGCCATCGGTTAAAATGTACGGGTTCTTTTCGGTCTAGTTGTCTATAAGGATGTAGATCCCCAGGTTGAAACCTCAGTTCAGGTCGATAAAAGATTTTTGGGTTTTTCTATCGAAAATTTTTCAGTAACAGCCTGGAGTTCCAAAGTTGGAAGTGTGTACCCTCCCGTACCTTGGTAAAAACGTAAAGCCTTGGTCATTTAAAGGTTGGTTTGTGCCTAATTTTTTTCAATCGTGTCAGATTTGCCGTTTCGTGTGCCATTTGCATGCACATTGATGCAGTATAGCATGTCCTGCTTGACTTATCTCCCTTGACATGAATGGCCGCCGTCAGGACGATATTATTCATTATTACGTGTTGTCACTACTGCATTCGCGGCATTATATTTCAAATTAGTCATAATTAAACGTTATCTAAATTAATCATGATTGGTCAAAAATAATTATCGATGTGTGTATGTTCAATTCATCGTATGTCTGTGTGCAGGATGTTGAAATTTCTCAAGTGTAAACGGATTGGACATCTGCTTGTGACAAGTGTATGTACGTACTAGCAAGAATTGAATATGTGTGGGATGGTTATGACATCTTAAGCCAATAAAGTAAATGGGAATCATTTCTTGGTACAAAATTTCTTCACTCGGAAAGAAATGTTTGTGGTTTATGGGAGACAATGTTCCATTAAGAGAACTACGGAATTACTGTTAAAAGCATTTGTTACTTTGTCATAGCAAAACTAGTCCTAAAATTTAATTTGTAGCTCCCATCGTCAAGTAAGAATAATGTGCGGAGGCGTTATTTAGTTGTTCTCATCAATTTTGCACTAAAAGTTTAAAAACGTAAATTCAGCTTTAAAATCTTCTGCATAAAGTTGATTTTTAAATGCTCGTACTTTACAAATGTTATTATGCATTATATTAAGGGAGCAAAGATGGTCCTCATTTTCGCATCCATATGTTTCTCCTAGTCATCGTTAGTTGAACGTGTTCAAAATGTCTTATGTGACGTAACTACTTTTATCATTGTAATAAATGTAATAGCTCTTAAGACACTTGTATTAAGTAATAAAATAAAATACAAGTAATGTGTGTTTTCTTTAAATTACGATAACAATTAGAATAGCAAAAAAACAACAACAAAAATACGGTTATCTTCTTAAGAGGAAGCATTTGTTCAGTAGTTAGACATTAACAGCCAGTTATTATGAAAAATATTGTTTCGATAAAATTCCGACCAAGTCTGAGTCGCACTCAAACACTCAGTATTCCGTAGCACTTACTAGTGACGTAAACGGTAGCTAATATTGACAGCTATATAGCAGCCAGAGATTCAAGATTCTTATTAGGTTTCCATACTTTGGACGCGGATCACCAAAAATCGTTCTTATTCACATTTAAATTATGAACTCCAAGGAATTTGAGATTAAACAAATATATAATTTCACGACATTATTTGAAACGGCTATTGAATCTATGTTGCAAGACATAAAACTTGTAGAGACGTAAAAGATTGTTTACCCGTTTATCACAGGAAAGGTCCAATACACGATCCAAGCTGATCAAACAACGTATAGGTCGTAAAATAGACGAACGACTCAATATAGGGAGATATCGCTCGGCTCGATCGATTTGTATCGAACGCATTCGATGCATATAAATTGACGATACAATGATGACTTAGAGCCGACTTAGGCAGCAATAGAATAAGATTCAAGTCTTTATAAGAGTGTCAGCTGATTTTTGTTGATCTATGTTTCATTGTTGTTTTATTATTTATTTATTTACACAGCTATCTCTAATAAACTACGCTGTATACGTCAACAGCACAAAGGTTTAAGAGCCATCAAGTGATGTAAAAAGTTGCAGATTTGGTAATAGCCCAAGATGTCAGTGAGGTTATCTGTCTATGAGGTCGTCCGTGGAGACGAATAACCTAGATAAGTGCTAGAAGTAGTCCTAGCACAAGCTTAATTAAAGAGGTAAATAGAAACTTTAGTATTAAGGCTGAATTATAATTAAAAGGTAGACTTAAATAATATAAGACCAAAAATATATTATAAAAACATGTCACACGAGTAATTAAAAGCAAAGAAATTTAAATTGGACCACTCTGCATCTTTTAACGAATTTTCCACGGGGAATGTTCCGAGGTTCCGGGGAATTGTTTGGATGAATACCGGCTGCTGAATTTCACCTTCGGACATCTCGTCAATATTCTAAGTTTCACCCGCACCACCTAGATGTCCTAAAATCCACAACAGCGCGATTTTTAAGACATTTTCTGCCTCGCACAACCGCTCTGTGGAACCAACTTCGCCGGCGGTTTTTCCGAACCGATACGACTTGGGACCCTTCAAGAAAAGAGCGTACTCCTTAAAGGCCGGCAACGCATCTGCAAGCCCCCCGGTGTTGCAGATGTCCATGGGCGGTGGTAGTCACTTTCCATCAAGTGAGCCTTATGCTCGTTTGCCACCTATCACATAAGAAAAGTATATATTATCGATAAATTTATTTTGTAGAACTATTTTAAAATTTCCATATTCAAAGTGTGTTTAAGAGCATATTATATTGCCGGGAGACCCTTGCCCGAACAGCGTAGTGTTCTTATTTACCAGTCATACCTTATAAAAAATATAAACGAGAAAACATAATCGAATTATGATTCCATTTTCGAATTTAGAATGTCAACGCGATTTTATTTTTTACACGACCAATAAAAAACCTCTGAAACTGTTATATTTTATTCAAAATGACAAAAAGATAAATGAAAAAAGTAAAAGCTGAATCTTTTAAAAAGTGAGGCAAGAGTTGCTTACCCGCTTTCAGAGAGTATGAATACGCTAATCTCGAAAGCTCTGAAATCTGAATTCATTTTGATCATTCTTACTATCTTGTAGATTTAAAGGTTTAAGTATTTCAGCATTTTATTCATCCAAGTAGTATTTACGGTACATTCATAATCGTTTCATTCACTTTTTGCTAGTTTTTATTCTCTAAAGATGTTTCCAGCCTCGTTTTATGTATTCCAGTATCCTTTATCAACTAAACGGGTCAGTGGACTATTAAAATATTTACGGCTTACGGTTACGAGTAAATTTTTGTATTTATTTAATGCAAAATGTTATTCAGTCGTGTAGGTACGTAATTAGAAATGCAATACCAGAAAATTAAAATGCTCTGGACGAGTAATTCTGTAAATCTGCTTTATAAAATGACACTAAATCACAAAAAAAAAAAATTATGCAGAATATGTATAAAATTGTTTTATTTTTTATACATATTAAATGTCCGTGTTCGGCTGTTTAACTATCGTTTAATAGTACACCCATAGATTAGATTTTTCATTTATTTAGGTAGGTAGGAAAAACACATGATATTAAGTGGTCACTATTGCACATCGTAATCGACTGTGGGATATATTTACCATCTCTTAGGTACATCGTCAAAGCCGAGATGGCCCAGTGGTTAGAACGCGTCCATCTTACCCGATGATTTCGGGTTCAAACCCAGGCAAGCACCACTGAATTTTCATGTGCATAATTTGTGTTTATAATTCATCTCGTGCTCGGCGGTGAAGGTAAACATCGTGAGGAAACCTGCATGTGTCTAATTTCAACGAAATTCTGCCACATGTGTATTCCACCAGCCCGCATTGGAGCAGCGTGGTGAAATATGTACCAAAAAAACCTTCTCCACAAAAGGAGAGGAGGCCTTTGCAGTGGGAAATTTACAGGCTGTTAATGTAATGTAATGTAGGTACATCGTCAATACTCCACCAAACTTAGAAACTAAGAAGTACTGTATAGTGTGTGTGTGTGTGTGCGTGTGTGTGTGTGTGTACCGACACTGGCTCGGCATCACCAAGTATGGCATACTTTTGAGCTAAAATATCTTCTGCTCATGTTGGTAGTTTAAGCAAACTAGATGTATGATAATTACCAATCTTAGAAGATGCAAGATAAAAAAGTGTTTCTAATTTTCTAGCAAATTTAGTGCCTAGCTAACCATTCCAATTGCGTCAACCGCTTTCGTGATTAACTTCGTTTAATGAAATACTTTTTCTAAATAAAATAAATAACATAACTAGACCAGAATTTCAGATAGCGGTTTTCTATAAAAAGTACTCGGTAGAAGGGCTTTGTGCTAGGCCGTCGGGTAGGTATCACCCCTTAAACATTTTATGTGCCAAATAGTTATTGTGTTCCAATTTGTAATAGTTGTGAGCCAGTTTAACTACAGGCACAATTTATGTTACAGTCATCTTAGTTGGCAAATTGGACATACCAGGTTGGTAAATATATCAGAGCCAATGTCGGGCTATATTAATTTATATAAAAAGTAGAAACTGACTTCAATATACACTTCCAATATTATATTTACAATATCGAAATTATGGTCGAACGACCTTGTAAATTTACTGAAACCAACGCAAAAATCTGTTCAGTATACGAAAGTAATGTGTATTGGCAAAATATTACTCTTCAACGTAGACGTTTTTTTAAACTTGTACCAGAAGACTCAACAGTTTCGGGGAAGGTTTAATAATATTATATTATTGTATACATACATATAAAATAAAATCACTCGATACATATATAACTTACTTTAACAGCAAATCCGTCCTTCGTCCTCAGTTTTTCTCTCCAGTTTTTAAATCCCGCGCTTCTCCGTGCCAGGCAGTACCAGCTCGCCTCACCACGCCACTAGACGGAAGTGGCGGGAGTGCCACAACACGGTGTCGTGTCAAAACCGAATCAATAATCATACTTCATACATGTTATTTCAATATACTAAATATTATTACTTCAATTAAAATTATATAAGTATATTTAAAAAATCATGACACAAAATATAGTAGCTGCGATTCGCAATTTTAAATTTAAACTATTGACGTGACAAGCGGGTTTCATGATCACTATCAAATATTAAAGTAGTTCGCAAGCTACAATTAATTTTCAAGCAAGTTTAACTTCCAATACAAATTTATAATAAGACTATAACACGTACATTTAGTAAGTTTTAATAAGGAATTATATTATATGTCTTGATGTCATATTGTAAGTCCTACAAAAATTAATTTACAACCTCTTTCGTAGCGACGAGTAATGTAATGTAAGACATAAATTTACTTCTCATGATGACATACTAAAATAAACTTCATGTTTCTGAGTTTAAAGTTCACTTCTAGTTTTCGTGTATGTTAAAGTATTACTAAAGTTACATTTTAGCGGTGGTTAAAAAGGGAGAAAGTCTCATTACCTTATTTAAACATTCGTCGTTTAAATTTTTATCACGTTCTAAAAAAAAAGTTAATACGTCTATTAGTAATTATAGTTTGTTAATAAATTGATTGTTTTTGAACTAATTCAATCGACTTTTATTTTTGGAGCCTTTTATTACGCAGTGGAAAACTTTAAAAGATACCCAGCGTGTACTTACGAGGGTCTTCTCCATCACCGGTCAAAGAGGACCTGTCAACGTTTTTGTAAGTGCATATATATTGACTACGAAACTTTTTAACATGCGAATAAGAAATAGTTTATCACTTGTACTGGAAATGTAATAATCACGAAGGTAATTATTGTTAAACTGTATGTGTGTACTGTGTATATATGCCGTTGTTTTACGTTAGAATATATAATGGATGTGTGGTTTCAACGCACACAAGTTTTTGCAATTGTATCGAAAGCTGTACGAAACATGAGCTGAAACAATATCGGCAATCGACTTCTTCCAATTTCAAGATATTTCATTCCAAAATAGATTTCGAAATTCTTAGTCTAGAGTTGATTTATAAGGCACAGTTGCAGTACAAGTTGCCAGAAGTTTTGATCTTAATTATAAAATCTGTCACAAGGATGAAAATTTCCAGTCACAAAGTTTTTTACAAGAGAAAATTCTTAAATTAAAAATTGGACCCGAGCTTGATACAAAAACTGCAAGCGGCATTAATAACGAAGAATACAAATAATTGGAGATATACTTAGAACGACTGCTAATCGCCAATTTGATAACCATGGCAATAAATATAGCAAATGAAACGGAACTAAATAATGATTTGAGAGAAACAAAAGGAAGAGATGTATAAGTCCAAGAGTATATCAGTAATATGACAGGTTGCTGTGACAATTTGATCTTTATCTCGATGAAATATTAAAATATTTTTTAATTACTGCGGCTTTTATATATATTTTCATATCAAATTGTTGACGAACTCTCTTGAGAATAATATATTGTAATTGTTGAATCTCTATAGATCCTTTTATAATAAAAATATCTCGAGGAAACCAGAATGTACTGGATAAAATGTTGCCACATGTGTATTGTATCAGCATAGTGAAATAAGCTCGAAAACCTTTTCCTTGAGAGAAAAATTAGAGCAAAACTTGAAGGGTTTCCATTTTGAAATTGCCTTTATGACTTATTGCCAAATCTGAACTGTACATACAGTTGCACTTTTCATTCCTCACTCTCATATTTCAGTGAAATAACAACTTCGTTGGTTTAGTGCCAGATATATGTCCAAGGATCCCATGGTTCTAGGTTCAAAACACAAGTCGCGCCGAAAAAAGTCATTAAGGGCTTCTGTCGAAAATTTTGCAGAAATATTCCGGAGTCTGGTTAGTTGTTGGTCAGTTAGAAGTGTGTACTCTCTCAAGAGTGTCTCAGAAAATGTACAAAGCCTTTGGTCCTGCGCCTGAGCTCATTCCGGTCGGGTCGGATTTGTCGTTCCATCGGATAATAACGGGAGTGAGTCGGTTGAGACTGCCCAAACGAGTATATTTATGATGTTTTATTAACGTTATATTAATTATAATATATTAAAAATATCCTGCGTATTTGGCTAGTCTCCCCTAAGATTGGCCGCCGTGATTAAAAACTTCGATTGTTCCAACGTCTTTACGTGGTTTCTGAGGCATGATTTTAAACCCGGATTTTTACTAAAAATATCTTGAAAAAAAAAACTCAAAATCATCTGTTTTTCTCAACAAAGCCACTAAAGATTATACAAAGACTAAGCCGAGACTTAATTTTGTATAGAGTATTTTGATAAACTTGTGATTTAAGTTAAAACAACAAAACGTCTAAAACTGCAGAAACGAGACGACAAACTTCAAAAAGCCGTCCTTAAAATTTCGCTCTTGTTTCGAGTCTCTTGCGACCAAAGTTTTAGATGACGCATATTCTTGCGTGTTTTAATTATTCAATGTCTTAGAACATAAATTAAATGGAAGTTGTATGCATTGTCGTATAAAATTATTTAATATAGGAACTGGCTTTGAAGAATACTGTTCTTTGTTCGGCGATTTCAAATTTTATTACGATAAATATTTCTACAACGGTTAGACATTTGTATTCGTATATTTTTGTGTTTTCATTTTGGTTTTTTTTCTTATTATTTTCAATTAAATTAATTATAAAATTATTTAAGTGCAATATTTTTAAAGAGGTTCCGTAATATATGAATCGATGTAAAATTACAATTTCGTACTCTGTAGCAGAGACGTGAAAACCGCGACCCTTGTTATGATCTGTTCGATAAAGATAGGGACGTATCTGTTTTTATATCCATTTTGAAGTTACTTTGTCTAATTACGTTGTATAGACTCTTGACCTTTCCTTTTTTTTTAGAAGTTAGTAGCGGCATCACAGGTATAATGAATACATTTTACAGGGTAAAAATGCTTTATTTTCATATAAGTTGGCAGAGTACCAAATGAGCCATCAAATATTAAGCGAATACTAACACCCATAAATATTAGCATTGTAAGAAATATCAAACTCACCTACATCATATTTGTCCTACCAACCTTGGGAACTAGAATTTTATATTTCTTGTACCTTTACTTATACTGGCCCATTCATCTTTCTACCCGGAACACAAATAGTAAGTATTGATTTTTTTTTATGGTATCGGTAGGTGGACCGGCAAATGGGCCACCTGATAGTACGTGGTCACCACCGCCCATAGACAATGGCGCTATAAGAAATATTAACCATTCCTTACATCACTAATGCGTCACCAACCTTGGGAACTAAGATGTTATGTCCCTTGTACCTGTAGTTACACTGGCTCACTCACCCTTCAAACCGGAACACAACAATACTGAGTACTGCTGTTTGGCGGTAGAATATCTGACGAGTGGGTGGTACCTACTCAGACGGGCTTTTTGCAGTAAGATTAGAAACGAGTTGGCTTGCACAACACCCAACCAACAGTTAGATATATTATATACAAGATCTGATGCCATATCCACAACATATTTTACTCTCAGTTCAAAACAATTTCATCCGTTACGTGCTACCAGACACCACATGCTCTTGGTAAATGTAGACTACATATTTTATCTCAGTAAATTGTCTTTAAACATGTACTGAAATGTTAAGTAAATTACGTTTCAATTTCGTTAGACAGCAAACAAAAAAAATATTTGAATTATATTCATTATTGTGGAAAAATTACTTGTAATTTTTTAATCAGTTGGTCTTCATTTAAAATCCCGTTTCAGTAAATATATGTATAAGAGTATATTTTAATTATTAAATTTCTTCTTTTTTATAAAGATTATGTACAAATTACATAGTACATCATTTCTTTCTTAATTTTAGGTGAAGTTTTCTGACTGTTATTTGTATTATTATCACTTCACAGGAGGCAGCCTTTATCTGTAATAAACTTGTCAAACTATGAAATACACAATTTTATTTTTATTTATCAATAAAATAATATGAGATAACAAGAAAAATCTCCTCAAGGATTTCATACTCTTCAAAGGTATGAACAAATTTAATTTTCTACGTGATAAATTTATCTTTACAATTCATTCATGCTCGATTGTAAAAGAAAATATTGCGAGGAAACCTGCAAGCGGTTCAGAAATCAAAATCAGATACTTGTATTACCACCAATCCGTACTTTAGCTGCGTGGGGAAATAAACTCCAAGCGTTCTGCTCGAGAGAAGAAAGACTTAGCCCTGGAGTGAGACATTTAAAAGCTGTTAATTTACTTTATTTTGTAACACTGATCCTTTAGCAATACCAGATTATTTTGTGGATCTAGGAACGTACATAGAACAGACAGATGCGAGAGGTGCCTACAATAAATTCATCAAATACTCTGAAATAATTAATGATTGTGTTTTCCGCATTGGAGCAGCGTGGTGGAATATGCTCCAAACCTTCTCCTCCAAGGGAGAGTAGGCCTTAGCCCAGCAGTGGGAAATTTACAGGCTGTTAATGTTAATGTAATGTATGTATCACATTGGTGTTAGTGACGTAGTTATTTATTATTAACGTTAAGATAGCTTGGCTTTGCGGTAAACCGGATTTGAGGTTACAGTACTAATACATAAGAAATAATATGTTAAGCAATCAATTATATGTTTGTACATTGGTAGCGTTTATATTTGGAATTAACATGCAATATTATACTTATTGTATAGTTTACTACGATGAGTTTGCAATGATCAAATTTAAAAATGGCTCATAAATTCAAAGGAACGAATCAAATAGTGGTGTCTCGTTTAATATCTCAGCTTCTGTCCATTCTCATCCACCATTCATCGTTACAACCACAATATCCGTCACCATGTAAGAAGGATACTTATGAGCACCTATGTTTGTTGAGCACAAACAATACTACTCGTACTGGGTACAGTTGTATTTGCAAGCCAGAATATAAATTGCTGCCTGACGGAAAGAAGAAGCTGTTGAAATTCGTTACAATATAATATATAAAAATATCCAAATAAAGATCAACTTTTTTTTTATTTCTTGAAATATCATCTCACTAATAACAATTAATATTTGGTTTTGAAAGTATCGCAAATCAAAGATCTGTCAACAGATGGTTCGGGAAGAGCTGGACAATTACCTCCCGTTGTTGGAATCCAAGGTAGTTTTGTGTTAATTATTATCTTTCAGTGTGGCTGTTGTATTGATATTTTTTAACAACATATTCTATTTACTAAGGTGGTTTACTAGACTACGATCGTCAAGGTCATTTGCTTTACTGGCTTCAGTCTGGTGATAGAGAAGATGATGAGAACTGTACGATGTATACTATGCCGTATGGAGATGGTAATAAAGTTGAATTCCTTGGCCAAGATACTGGTATCGTGGGATTTCCTTCTGCTATTGCTTTCAATTGACTGGGACGTAATTTATTCTTGGCAAATAAAGCTCAAAGTCATATTGAGTTGGTTTGAGTCGATAGCAAAGTAAAATATATGACCGTGGAATTTTCAAATAATGGTATTATAATATCGATGGCAAAACCAAAGGGATTGTGTTTGGATCCAACAGATGGGTAGATAAAAATATGAACTCTTGTCACATCAATATTCCAAATTTCGCTACTCATATAATAATATTATGTAATATATTAAAACCTTTTTCCTCTACCACTCCACCTTCACCGCTCCAACTTCTATTTTTGCAATTCTGCATTTAAAAAAATCTGCTTAATTATTAGTACATACTCGTATACATACATATTGGTGATTATTCACAGATATTAGAATTATTCTGTAGTAAATTGTCCACTACTAAGAGTACATAGATTTACGAACATAAGAATTGATAACATTAAGTGCTTAAATATATACAAATATGAATTAAAAATAGTTACTGTATAAATCTTGACTGCGTGGAATGGTAGCAGCATTTCCCCGTTGAATCGCAATTCCGATCCTCTGGTCTAAAAACGAACCAGGCCTCCTGTCACTAATAGAAGCAATAAGGCGAGGAGTTATACTTTTGATGAAGCTTTTTGCACCACTACTCCAAGGGCCAAGTGCTTCGACAGCAAATGGGACAAAAAGTAATTTGACATAAGACACGAATTTTTAGATCTTTCTTTCGTTTCGGCTTTTTCAGTAAATTAAATAAAATAATCAAAATAAAATTAGAGCGTGAAGATAATAGGTCAAAAGACTTTGCGGGAGTATTTATTAGCTTTACATTAAGTTCAATCCTGTGGAAGGCGATTTAAAGAATATTATAATTTAAATTTTTATATATAAAAATTTTGTATATCGAAAATTAAACAGCCTGGGTATTGTTGATTCCTAAAGTCACTGTCCTTTATAAATTTGTAACTATTATTGTAACCTTTGGCATACAAGCATTTTTACCTAACATGCAAAATGAAAAAAAAAAAAAATATCCCGCTGAGTTTCTTTCGCCGGTTCTTCTCAGGTCCGAGGTGCTAAATTCCGAACCGGTGGTAGATTTTTGACAATCAATAAGCAAGTGTAAACACTTCTATATTGAATAAAGATTTTTGATTTGATTTGATTTGATTTGATTTAACTGCGAACCATGGGAACTAAGATATTTCATCCTTTTAGCTCTTAATGAAGCTCAAAGAGCCATCAAATATGAAGACGAACTTAAAAAAGTTTAACCACCTATAAATCCAGTAATCGTTTTTATGAATAGTTGAAATACAGAATAAAAAATATAACGAAGTATTCGAAACTGTACTCCTATACTGTCAAGTACAAAGAAGGCGTAAGAAGGAACGGAAAACTCATCGAAGAATACGAGCGTGAAATGTCAAAATCTGATATGCAATAATTCCAAAATTTATACGATACACATATCAAAGTGGCATATCATCGTCAGACGAATGTCAATATTTCACGAGTGATATACTAGGTGAATACTTAGAGAATCACTGAACTAATAAATATGAGTATACATATATAGACAACATATCCAAAAATTTGCCTTCTCGATTCATTTGCATTTCCAAATGTATATAACAAGCGTTCTTAAATATTTTGTTTAATTTGACAACAGTAGCATTTTGTACGTATTCTAGGATTCTATTATAAAACTGTATACATTGCCCCACAAAAGAGTTACTGACTCTATGCTATCGAGTAACAGGAATAAAAAGTTTGTGTTTGTTCCTTGCACCAATGTTATCACATTTTCTGATTTTTTTTATTTTTGCGTACATACATAACATTACAGAATATAAAATATTGAGAAGCAACACTTAATGGTTCAACAATAGTAACATTCATCGTCAGAACTTAGTTGCCTTAAATGTAGAGCAAATTCTACACAAATATTTGGTCAAATAATCAGATATCACTACGCGGACACACGAATTTCGTCAAAGCAATACGACGAAAGCAATTACTTGGCATAGTTGTATATATTATGCAAAATTGGTTGGATTATTTGGTCTTTATGTAACATACAGGGATCTTAAATTTACCCTTGTTAGTTAAATTAGAAGTTCATTGCAATAGTTCGCATATACATTATAACTAAAATAGATCGTTTGGTTGACAGCGTATTAACAATATGAAATACTAACTACCCTCCGCAACATCGTAGAGATATATTTAATACACATGTATTATAAATATATTAAACGATATTATTAGTACCTTAATTGCACATTGGAAGTGGATTTAGTAGTTTTAATTTTTCAGCTTTTATTCAAAAAGTGTCCAGATCAATTCTTCGATTTTTATTTCAGCGTCAATTTTGTATGCTTCGGGTAAATTATTTCCGAGTCATAGAAGAAATGCCGTTTCAGACTGTTTTTGTTATTAGTTATTATTAATTTAAAGTAATTATTGTATTGTTGGTTTTTATTTGTTATTTTAAATTCAGATAGTTATTAGTTTATTCTTTTTAAAAAGGTATTTTCACTTCTGGTCGGTAAGATTATATTCAAAACAAAGGTAAGAAAATAAAGCTTAATTAGATATATTTTTTTATTGTAAAGTCAACTATTATAAAGGAATTTCTTAGAGGTACCACGTGTCATGTGTATTATAATATATTTAATGAGTATACAGTTTCATATACCATCTAAATATAAAACCGATATTATTAATATAAAACAAAACTAAGTCCGTATATTTATTTCAATTCATTTTCATATATTTCTAAGCAGCTTTCATAAACATAACGGTAAAAATATTGTTATTACGGATTACTTATTTTTCAACGTGTTATGTTATGAACGAAGGGGCCGATGATATGAAACTTGGGAACTAAGATGTTAATATGTCCCTTGTGCCTGAAGTTACACTAAATCACTCATCCTTTAAACCGAATACTACGCATTGTTGTTTGGCGCTGTGTGTGGCTTTTCTTGTAAGCAGCCCTACGATGAATTTGGAATAAAAAAGTTTTAATAATAATATAGTATAATGCAATGCACAATAACCAAAAAAATGCATAATGCATACAAATTTCAAAAAGTATTATTTTTTTCTAAATTTGATGTTCCAGGTCTATTCGAGCTTGAACAAACTGTTTTGTTAGCCGTATTGAAATGTTATAGATTCATATGTGATAACTTTTATATATTACGTCCATTTCTGTTTCATAGTTTTATATTTAAATTGTTCATGCCATTCGATGATTACGTATTTGAATATCTATTATGTTGTCGACCAGTTAAAAAACAATTTTAATACAACTCTATTTTTTATTTCGACGAGAAATCTACTACATACATATTTGTGAATTTACTTGATTAATTTAGATGTACAACTATTCAATCTTTGGTATATTTATAAAATAACAATATTGTATACGTACAATAATAAATGGTATCCTAAATTTCGTGATTTATTTCAAGTTCACCCATAATTGCTTACACTAAATATTTGATCATTAGCAAATATGACTTAGAGGTTAGCTCCGCATACACTTTATAAATAAAAAAAAAACTGTTTAAACAATACACAAGCCTCTAACTTGGAGGAAACAGCAAAAAATCACAATACAACCCAAAACAGAATGAACAGAATGAAGACTTATATGGTATAAGTCAAGATTGTCAACGTATTAATGACTTTACCAATACTTGAAATGACAATGACGATTATTAAAATTAAACTAAACCAAATAAACTATTTTACTACAGAAAGTCTGCAAAATCAGAAAATGGACTTGAAGTTGACTCACGCGACAAACTTTTACTCTATTTCACAGTTACAAAGCTGAATTTAGCAGAATCACGTACGCCTCGGATTCTTGCTCGGATCTTTGAATCAAACTCGAGATCGGGTAAAATATATATTTGAGATATGCATAAACTTTAAAGTGAATATTGTGCTCGTGATTAACTATAATGCACTATCAAAATTTTATTATTCAACTTTAAAGTATGCAAATTTTATTTTTATAGCGTTCATACATCCGCGTCTTTGCACGATTTGGGGGGGACAATATATAACATAACATAATCAGCCTGTAAATTTCCCACTGCTGGGCTAAGGCCTCCTCTCCCGTTTGAGGAGAAGGTATGGAGCATATTCCACCACGCTGCTCCAATGCGGGTTGGTGGAATACACATGTGGCAGAATTTCGTTGAAATTAGACACATGCAGGTTTCCTCACGATGTTTTCCTTCACCGCCGAGCACGAGATGAATTATAAACACAAATTAAGCACATGAAAATTCAGTGGTGCCTGCCTGAGTTTGAACCAGAAATCATCGGTTAAGATGCACGCGTTCTAACCACTGGGCCATCTCGGCTCTCAGGGGACAATATAGTTGTCAGATATCCTGTGTCCTTTTCTGTACGATCGATAGATTAGTTGAGGTATGAAAGCGTTACAATCAAACAAACTCACTTTTTATGATATTAGTTATAATTATCTTAATAGTACATGGTAGAGAATTTTTAAGAATGAAGCCTGGCTTTTATTCCAACTACAAAATTTACTATCTAGTTAAGAGAGAAATGGCAGAATTATAAGCTTGGTGGTGGACCTTGTAAATTCCATCTCTCATAATTCTACCGCTAGATAGCAATATTTTCGTATTCCAGTTTGAGATGAATACGTCAGTATAGCTACAGGGACAAGGTTTACATTTTAGTTTCAAATCAAATCAAATCAATTTTATTCAAGTAAACTTCACAACGAAGCGTTTTGAATCGTCGATATTAAACTACCACCTTTTCGGAAAGCAGCCTCCAGCGAGAAGAAACGGCAAGAAATTCGCATAGGTTCTCTTTTCAAATAAACAGATTTAGAATGCTGTTTTTTTTACACTAATTAGTGTCCTGTGATGGAACCCGAGGCTAAATCCAGGCGTTTCTTTCTAAAAACTACTCATTTAATGAATAATAAGACTTATTTATTAATTTAGTCTTAATAAACTTTTTAAATTTCGTAAATGGTAAATTGGTTACGTTTCCCGGTATCTTATTATATATGCGTATACTTTTAGTAGTTCTCGAAGTATATGGCGCATGGTTACATAAGGAATGGTGAATATTTCTAACAATTATTTCCTATTATCTTCATTTAGTAAGCTATCTGTTATCAACTATACTTCATAAAATACAATCGACATTTCATTTAAAATTGGGTCATGAAGTCATTTATTAAATTGGTGTTTCTTGTGTTGTTACTTTATTTGATATCATAACAAAGAGTTTTTAATCTTAAAATCTTAAAGTACGCCAAACATTCCAGATCTCTCTCAGATATTAAGAGGCTCACAATATAAACTGATACCAACAGATCCTAAAGTCCACTCAATAGTAAAGTACAATCTACTGCTCCCAGACTGACCAGAGAACATTTTAAAGAAGAAGCGCACGTAACAAGTATGGGCTGTGGGTTTTTTTTTATTACGTATCTTTACAGTGTCCCTACTTTTGTTTAATATGATTGGAATATTATTGTGGGTTCAGATATTTTTTAAAAAAATAAGTATCTGTGTAAGTTTCAAGTAATAAGTTAAAATTATTAAGCAATTTATTGTTTGGAGATTGTTTATGTGACTGTTATTCGTTATTCGGGGAACTCCACTGTCTTTGTATTTTCCGGTTCCAACAAGTGCTTCCGCTATGGTCTAGTTTTTGATATGTATTTTTAGAGGTCTGAAGTTTTCAAGCAGCTCATAATACTGACTACATAAGAGCTATAATGTAACCAAACTATTACAATACTTTGTTTATCGAGCGCCATGAAAAGCAACTGAAAGCGACATAAAATATAATCAAGCTATTGGCTAATTGAAAAGGAAATCCTATCAAATATTTCGACAGACAGAAATTTAATCACGAGGTGTCATTTTAATCGTATCTTATAATAAACGTTGATAAATACATTAATATTATTTTGACGACCTCCATGGTCGAGTCGTGTGTACACCGGATTTCATGGGTAAGCCACTCCGAGGCCCCGGGTTCGATTCCCGGCCGAGTCGCTATAGAAAAAGTTTATTAGCTTTCTATGTTGTCTTGGGTCTGAGTGTTTGTGGTACCGTCGTTACATCTGATTTTCCATAACACAAGTGCTTTAGCTACTTACATTGGGATCAGAGTAATGTGTGTGATGTTGTCCAATATTTATTTATTATTATTATTTATATTTATTATCCTCGATGTGTGTACGAACTCTTACGAAACTTTATCCTCTATTGATTTTGAGACAAAGCTAAGATGTTTCGAGTTACAACTATTTCTAACAAAATCTAACAGTAAGCACGTACTTGAATTGGAAAGTGTTTTATAGGTATCTAAGTACAACAAGAATAATCTACTGGGACACACTATATGTGCTTGTATTACGACCAAGTTTAATTTTAAAATCATTGTAGATTTGTATAACAATTATTTTTATTTGTGTTATAATTCTAATTAGAAAATTAAAATTAACATACTATAAATCTTATACTGCTGGGCATCGTTGGGCGTGGTTAACATATCATGCCCAACTAATCATACTCCATATGCCCAAATTTACATAAGCATGACATTTATATATAGTATTTAATCCAACGCGGCTTCTTGAATACTCATTAGGCATTTCATCGGACACCATGCAATGCATGCAAAACAACAAATACTTTCTGTGATAGTAAACGCAGATTAAATACATAAGAATTCAATAATTAATCTCTTCCATTTTCAAATGAGTAAGAAAAACAAATATAAGTATCTTTTTCGTACAGCATCCTCCTCCAATTCCCAGGATAAATCATTAAAGTTTCTCGTACGACATTTCAGTGGAAATAAAAATAGTGGTAATATTCGAACAACACCTTTCTAGTGCATCGATCCGTTCGCCCTAGGAAATCCCCTAAGGTAACACACGTATACTTGCCCTCACAGTGATATAAATCAGTGATTCTTATTGCTCTTACAATACTGACTATTTTACTGTATAAAACCACCAAGCCCATAGTTCATTATCTCCTATGACGTATATCTTTAACTACGGGTCTTATACGTTATATGTTTTATCGATTTTGAACTAGATGTTTGGACTTTTCATTCATACTCGTGTAGGTAGTATGTTTTCTGTGCAATTGCCTTTTTTAGAATGGTCAGCTTGGTCTAAATCGGTCAAGAGAAGATCATATTTGAGCACGTAAAGAGTTGAACTTCAAGGTCAAATCATTTCATAACCAAAACTATGTTCAATTTATATTTTTAATACAGATTTTGTAATGTGATAGTTCATGGTGAGACTACCTGTGAATAGCAGAAAATTTGCCAAGATAATTTTAAAATGTAATTTTTTTTTAAATGTATATAATATTGGTTGTTCGTGTGAAAAAGTTAAAATTAGCGTGCAACGTAGAAACGTAACTTAAATAGATAATAAAAACCGTTTTGTTTTTCATGTGATATTATGTCTTCTGTCGGTTGTCCTACTTGACAGTAGATCTCACTTATTGAAAAACCACCAGCGGCTTCGTCCGCATGTAAAGGGAGGGGATCTTTAAAGGCATGTATTAGGTACCCAATATCCTTTTCGGAAACCCCAACAAACGTATGCAGAATTTCATGATGATCAATTGATTAGCCATCATACTCTCATTTGCACGTATAATATTAGTTAGGATTTCCCATTATAACAATTATTTGAAATTTTTATAACAATTATAATGTATATAATTGATCAGCAATTTTCTCTAACAACTGATATCGTACCTTACTCGATAAATATTAAAAACTGACACATTATACATTAACATTAACAGCCTGTAAATTTCCCACTGCTGGGCTAAGGCCTCGTCTCCCTTTGAGGAGAAGGTTTGGAGCATATTCCACCACGCTGCTCCAATGCAGGTTGGTGGAATACACATATGGCAGAATTTCGTTGAAATTAGACACATGCAGGTTTCCTCACGATGTTTTCCTTCACCGCTGAGCACGAGATGAATTATAAACACAAATAAAGCACATGAAAATTCAGTGGTGTCTGCCTGGGTTTGAACCCGAAATCATAGGATAATTTGACCATCAATAAGAAAGTGTAATGCTTCTATGTTGAATAAAGGAATTTGAGTTTGAGTTTGATGCACGCGTTCCAACCACTGGGCCATCTCGGCTCTTCTAAAAACTGACGCCGAAACGCTAATCTTGGTGTATACTTTCAATGTTATATTTACGGCTACTAATTTCGCATGGTATCCTATTTTCATTTCATTCATTTCATTTTACGATCGTTTTGCAGTGAGTTTAGAATTTACAGAATAGCAGTGCAAATAATCTTACAATTAAGTTTATGCCTTATGATGAAGATACTTGTAAATTCAAAATATTCTTTGATTTGAATTTATTTGAATTATTACCCGGATAATTTAAAAAGCAATTGGTGTAAAGAATAACTGGTACAAAATATCGACAGTCTGTATAGCTTTAGTAAATGAGTTGGTTGAATTATAAGTACATGGGACATCATATCTTAAATCCTATAGTTAGTTATGTTAGCGGTAGGAATGTCTATGGGCCTGTAGTCGTGGTAACTACTTCAGGTCAGCTTGTATACTTGCGCGTGTGATATAATTTAGGTATGTTTTACAAAATTAATACCTAATTTATTTTTCATAAATAAATAAATAAATATATATATAGCATCACTTTAAAAGACAGAGTTACATGAAATATTAATAGAATCATAACATTCTCGAAATATATTCTACTTAAGACACAGCTGAAAAAATAATAGGTCCAACACTGTTTATAGTTCTCTATAAAGATTTTACGATGTACTGCAAGTATTTTGTTACTTTTATTTTTCACTTTATATCTAAGAAACTTAGAGTACTAGTCCGTATATGCCCCACAGCTGGTCGACAATGCGTCTTCTCTTAGGAAAAGAAATTGCAGTTGGACTTTGTGCTTAGTGTTATCAACCCAGGCCATATCTCATTGCAATTTCTTCCGCCAAACAGCAATACTTAGTTCTGTTACGTTCCAATTTGAAGGGTGAGTGAGCCAGCGTAACTACTGACATTAGGGAAAAGCTGTCTTACTTCCCAAGGTTGATAGTGCATCAACTATGAAAGTTATGGTTCATATTTCTTTCATTTGATAGTTTATATAGATGGTGATGACCACATACTATTGGGTGGCTCATTTACTAGATTTTACTAAAATACACAGACAAATGGCTACATGATGGAGTCGAGGTCATTACACCTAATTACATAATACCTATATGAAAGTGCTTATACTCGATATGAAATTAAAAAAATTGAAACAAATTTATTCATTTAGCATTAGCATTAGCAGCCTGTAAATTTCCCACTGCTGGGCTAAAGGCCTCCTCTCCCTTTAAGGAGAAGGTTTGGAGCATATTCCACCACGCTGCTCCAATGCGGGTTGGCGGATGTGTCAGAATTTCGTTGAAATTAGACACATGCAGGTTTCCTCACGATGTTTTCCTTCACCGCCGAGCACGAGATGAATTATAAACACAAATTAAGCACATGAAAATTCAGTGATGCCTGCCTGGGTTTGAAACCGAAATCATCTGTTAAGATGCACGCGTTCTAACCACTCGGCCATCTTCAAATTTATTCACTTTCGGTTAACATCGAGAGAGAGTCTCCACATTTTTACAGCGCCATTTTAGTACGTACGTCTAATACTGATATACTATGTAATGACACAAGGAGCATCAATCAGATGTTCATACAGAATTAGTTAAAATGTTAAGAAAACCGGTTTTAACATAAGGAGTGCAAAACAATTTGACCTTTGGCTGCCCCGTTTCAGTCTCTCCCAGGATATATTATGCAAATACCGAACGAGATTACTTCACTTTCGACGTTTGACTACCAACTTTAAGCACTACAAGGATTGACTAAAATACATCGTTTATTTATAAGGCTGACATCATATTATTATATTATTTATATATCATTTATAATATTATTTTTGAGACATGAAGATAGTGGGCGCGTAGTAGGTATCTGTGCATTGAGGGATACAAACTGTAGAATGATTGGTAATGAAACGAGAGAGTTCTATGCGTCTGTGTCGGACTGGAGTTAGGCAAAAAATGTGTACAATACTCAACCGACCGATGACGTCACGATTCTATCGAAGCACATCACTGAACATTGCTGGGTTCTACACTTTCGATTCTATATTAGTCTAGACGCGACATATGTATATATATTTAACGTGAAACATATTATTGGTGTGCATTGAGAGAAAGACCGACTCGAATGCCTTGATGGCTAAAGGCACTACGCGCTATTATGCCGTAATACCCCATCTTCTCCGGCGCTGTCTACTTCCTATGCCTGCTCATCTTATAATATACTGATAAGTTTCGTTGCTATAATTCTTTAATTGACTCTACTGACTTGACACTGACACAAATATGTAAAAGTAAGCGTAAAAAATGTGTTTATTTACGACATAACATTAGAAACCTCTTAAATTATCAGTGTTTCTCTAATATGTTGTGCATGTATTATACGTATAAACCTTCCTCTTGTATCGATCTATCTATTAAAAAAAACCGCATCAAAATCCTTTGTGTAATTTTAAAGATCTAACCATACACAGGGACAGACAGCGGAAAGTATTTTGTCCGGATAAGTTCATTTTTTAATTTTATATTGCTTTTAAGTCATTACCATCCAAAGGATTCCCTATACTTGGTTACTATGTTGAGGAAATTATTTATTTTAAAATTCATCGGCTAGAATTTTCTAATATAATGATAAGATATATATTAGTGTTTTAATAAAATGTTAATTAATTAAGTAATACTCTGCCCAAAGATTGCCTGGAAGAGATTTTGTGTCTGTGTGAATAATTTGTTATATGTAAAATTAAGCATGAAAATAGGTAGCCTTTACGACCAAGCACATTAAAATTAAATATATATATATATGTGACTGTAATATGTGTGTAATACGATCATACTTATTTACAAAAGAACAAAATTTACCCCCATAAAGACACCGTCTGTCTTATGAGCGAATAGAGCGCACGTTATTGGGGCATAATGAGGACAATAACTTCGTAGGACCAGTCATAAACGAGGGTTAACAGGATCCGAGTAAGACGTTTTAACACTTCGAATCGAGAACTGAAAAATGCGTATATTATATATAAATACGAATAAAATATTTAAAAAAAAAAGTTTTTTAAAATAAGCTTCGTAAAGATGAGAGGTTACATTTTTGAGCGCGCTTATACGAGAATTAAAACAAAAAAGTATTTAGTGTTAGATAGCTCATTTATTGATAAAGATATTTTTAATATATTGATCAAATGAACCACCTGATGATAAACAATCTCCACCACCCACAGACAATGGCGCTGTAAGAAGTATTAACCATTCCTTACATTGCCAATGCTCCACCAATCTTGGGAGTTAAGATGTTATTTTCCTTGCCTACTTACGCTGTCTCACGCATCCTTTAAATCAACATATAACACTTCTATACAAAAATACTAAGTATTTCTGTTTAGCAGCAGTTTGTTGAGTTGGTGGTAGCTGCCCAGACAGGCTCGCACAAAACCCACGAAGTATACTAAAAGTTATGAACTATATATCATAGTACAAAAAACAGGGACGTTTCATGATTAAAAAACGCTCGGACTAAATATTAGATTAACATATTTTGCAACTCCAAAACGATAAACTTACGAGTATCTACGGGCCTGGAAAAAGCTATTGTTATTAACAAATTTGTTACCAGTTGACGCCTGCGACTTTGTCCACGGTAGTTCTTGGTCAAGCATAACAATATTGAAATTAATGATTTATTTTCAGTGGTGTAACCATGAAGAAGTAACAAACTATTACATTCTTAACATTAGCATAGTTACATAAATCGAGATAAATGGAAATCTTAGTTTGACAAGTAAATTTACGTGTAAATACTAACCGACCTAGAAAAGCAGCAGTTCTTATTTGGGTTCAATCGTTTGAATTATTTTAAGAGTATTAATACTCTATTAGTTTCTTTACTGTATGATATTGTATCGTGAAAGGCAGTGTTGTTTATAAAAAATTTGTATCCTACTTGAAAATTAAAAGATTGCCTAAGTTTGATATATCGCTAGTGCGAATTTGTTCGAATACTCAAGTGTTACTCTCTCGTTTCAAGGATCACTCGAGTTCGAAGAATTTCCTCTTAAGGTATCGAGTTCAAATAAATTGATAGCAAATTCCAATTACTACCCATTGTGTTTATTTTTAATTTTTTATGATATTTTTTTGACAATGTAATATATTTATGATAAGGCTTAGTATAGGAAAGGTAAAATGATGATGTTTAATTTCGGCTTCGGCGACCAATTTCCAGGAAGACCAGTCAACTACGCGAACATATGATAGTGTTCTTATGGTCGCTCTAATGATCCGATGCGATGGCAAATCTAGTATGGTTATAGTTCAGAAGCAGAAACACGACGGCTTTACGTGCTTTCCAAGGCGGGAGGTGTACAAACTTGTACCTACCAGACTCCGAGCTGACAATATTTCAACAGAAAAACCTAAAAACTTTTGACCGGCCTGACCTGGGGTTTGATCCCACGGTTTCAGTATACACACTTCCACCTAACTCGGGGCTGCTAATGACAATCTTTCCATAGAAAAACCGTATTTTTTTTCCTATCTGACCTAGGTTTCTGACAGCCTTATATCTAGACACTAGACTAACGCGGCAGTCCAGGCAGTATGCATAGCATTAGTATTGTGGCTCAATTATTATTATGACATATTCAGTGTTTGTATGTCCCATACATATATTCAAAATAATTTTTAAAATGTTTAATTAAATCGGATATTAGTGAATTTTAATGTCATTTTATTCGATATTACTTAAATTAGCTAGAATTTTTTAATTGTACCTCCTTACCGCTGCGTTAATGTCATGTCCATTATGCAAAGGTTGTCTAGAAGTCCAGTCTCATAGCCTTTTGTTCATAGCATTAATCATATTTTATAGCTATACTAGCTGTTACCCGCGGCTTTGCTTTCGTAGAATATGAATATATTTACTAATTAACTTAAAATATTACGTTAATGTAAGACTTCTTTGTATACTACTTTGGTGTGTATTTCAGCCCTTAGGGTAAAATACCCAAAAACCCTTAAATGCGAATCAACTCAATTTTAATCGGTTGGCCAAAAAAAAATTTCGAGCTTCTAACTTTAAAATGAAGGACTTCCAGACTAACCTGTATACGAAATGTCAATCCCTACTTTTTCCCTTTAGACCTAAAATATCAAGAAACGCTTAAGTACGCATCTACTCATTTTTAATCAGTATCCCAAAAATAAAGTTTCATGTTTTTAACTTCAAAAATGACTGACTCCCATACAAACTTTCAACCCTTATTTCACCCCCCTTATGGTAGATTATCTAGAAACGCTTAAATACGTATCTACTTATTTTTGCTCAGTATTCCAAAAATAAAGCTTCATGTTTCTGTCTTAAAAAATGACGAACTTCAATTCAAAATTTCAACGCTTATTTCACCCCCGTAAGGGTAGAATATGCAGAAATATTTAAATAAGTATCTACTCCTTTTTAATCAGTATCCTAAAAATAAAGTTTCATGTTTCTAACTTAAAAAATTACGGACTTCCATACAAACGTTCCACCCCTATTTCACCCATTTAGGAGTAAAATTTCCAAAATTCGCTCCTTAGTGGGTGTCATGATATGTTAGTTTATAAGTTAACACACTAAAATATAAGTTTTATGCTTCTAGTTCTAAAAATGACAATACTTTCAACAGCTCACAACCTTTCATCCCCCTTTTCAACCCTTTGCAGCACTTCTTCCAAATAAAAAGTAGCCTATGTCCTTTCTCAGGCTCTAGACTATTTGTGTACCAAATTTCATTTAAATCGTGGACCGATAGTTTTGGCGTGAAAGCGAGACAGACAGACAGACAGAAACAGTTACTTTCGCATTTATAATATTAAGTATGGATTATGATTTTTTATCATTGTGGTGTAAAATAATATTCTATTCTATTGTGACGTAATTAAAACGATCATTCGTAGAGCCTACTCATTATTTGCGTGCTCTTATCGCAGTTATTCGGTTTTCGCCTCAGATCATATTACAAAAGGCAGATGTAATAAAAGTGAATAAACGCGGCAGTGAGATACAATGCATCTTTTTTTTTATAACATCTCTAATTCATAACTAAAATACAGCACTTTTGACACAGTAACAAAACGGGGAAATCATATTTTTTTTAAATTTTATATTCGCTTTTGTTGTTCACTGTAATGTTCCGTAACCTTAAATCTGAGGGTTTGGCGGTATGTTTGCACATGTCTTGCTAACGGTTTTCTGATGCTCTCCTGTCACTTCTCTTTGGAAATGTTTTCAATCGTGGACTGGTTACCTGGCGTTATGCAATACGACACTAAGTTCCGATGGTACGAGTATTTACAGTTGCACTGGATACGAAAAATATTCATCCACTGTATTACACCTACAAATTAAGATGGTTGTTCTTTACTACTCTGCCATAGTTAAACAAACATAACACGCTATTTATTATTAGCAAGGAGTTTTTATATTCGTTTATTAAATTATATATAAAAAGAATTGCACTAGTATTAAAACAGTATACAGCACGTAATTCAGAGATCCATTATTTCTTCGTAAAGAGATCTTCAAATACACCCATTCTAAATCAAGAAAAATATAGTTGAAGATAAATTAAAACAATTCCATTTCTTTTTAAACTTTGAACAATTGCCATCGCTGAGAAAAATCAGCGTCACAAAGCGTTATAAATGCCCTCGCAAACATCCAACAGCTTTTTAATTAACATTTTGTTTTTAAGGCATTTGAGCTTAAATGCCGCGGAAATTGTGAGCAACAATGAACTTGATATAAAATTGATTAGATTTAGAAATTACTTTTTTTTCTTCTTTCTGTTCATGTTAACGTGTATTGCTTATGACTGCCTCTTTGGTCTAGTGGCTAGATATAAGGCCACAGATTTCGAGGTTCTAGGTTCAAACCTCAGGTCGGGCCGATAAAAAGCTATTGAATTATTCCGTCGGAAAATTCTCAGTAACAACCCGGGGTCTGGTGGTTGGAAGTGAGTACCTACAAGTGTGTGTCCCGCGCCTTGGAAGGCACGTAAAATCGTTAGTATTTTAGTTACGGTCGTGGCGAATTCGTACCATTGCCGTACCAACTATGGTAATGAAGGAACAGGAAGTCAGAATTGGTCAGTATTAGTCATAGAATTAATATGTCCCACGAAGTAAGGTTCCCTTGAGATTGCGCGCCGTGACCGAAATCGGCCATCATATTTATTTTAATTGTCGCTGAAGATAATTAAGTTGATACTTCTCATTGAAGGGTTGGAGTTTATTTCAGCACGCTGCTTAAATGCGAGTTTGTGGTTACATATATCGTCCTCGCGACGTTTTTAACACCAACGAACATGAGCTGAGTTGTCAACACGACTAAAGAACATAAAAGGTCACTGATGTCTGGTTATGAATCCACAATCTTCGCTTTAATTTCTCGTATCGTAACCACTAGCATATGTTGACTCAATATTATTATATAGTTCTACATAATTTATATATACTTTTACATAATTGTGCTCATCCTCTATTAATATTATTAATAATATTTTCTAAGAAAAAACATTTCCTAAGTTTACAAAGAATAAATAAATAACCCAAGTTATACTTTCGATATTTTCAATTTAACAAATGTTCTCAAGTTTCAAATATGAAGTATTTTTAAAAATTTGTAGAATCAATCATCAGAAATAGCCTTTCAGTGAGGAAAAGCGTTTTAGTAGCCACAGCGGAGTTCACATCAAAATTGCTTTCCTAACTGTTCAACTGTGTCAATGAAAAGGCGCTGGGAATTTATTCCGTAGCCAAGACTCGGTGCGGTGTATACAATCTTTACTGGCTGTTTATATAAACGGCAACAATCTTAATCTTTTCATGTAATAAAATAAACAGGATCGTGTCTGTGCATAAAATATTTCGATAACGTCGGTATATTTTTTATCGTGTACATTGTGATGCTTAATCTAAGCAGTCATTATAGATCAAGTTTTTTTTTTTTTTTATTACAATAAAAGGTAGGTGGACTGGTGAGCCTTCTGATGGTAAATGAACACCATCGCGCATGGACACAGTAAGAAATATTAATCATTCTTTACATCGTCACTACATAATAAAACTTGGGAACTAAGATTTTAAGTCCATTGTGACTGTAAACTTATCGTAGTATGTAGTATCTACATTCCAAACCGTAACTATACGTTTAATACAATTGCTTGTAAAAACCTACTTAAATAAAGTATATTTTGATTTAAATTTATGAATGTTGAAACATTACACTATTTTTTTGAGCAATGGGAAAAACCAGCATTACATAGTGGCCATCTCTTCTCGATACATCTCTCTATCGCTTGCGGATGATACCTTGGTACTCCTGTACTGTGCCTCCTAGCCAAAAAGGTTCCCGGAATACGAATAACTCCCATTCCTACTACCAGCGATGCTTTAGTTTAACTTAACAAAATTGAATGCTCTACAAACAAGTGATATGAATACACTATAGAATTTTTATCTAGGGTCTAAACCATCATAATTCACATTAGGCGTATTAAATATGTCATTGCTTGCCAATATTCTGCCACCCAGGAGACTAACGTAGTCACATCCTGCAGCTATAATTAATTATCGAAGTTAACAATCCCAAATTAACTAGATGTGTCTCTTAGAATCAAATTAATTGTAATAGATAACCATTTGTTCTTGACGCCAAGATGTGATGGCCCAGTGATGACGACCTCCGTGGTCGAGTAGTGTGTACACCGGTTTTCATGGGTACACCACTCTGAGGTCCCGGGTTCGATTCCCGGCCGAGTCGATGTAGAAAAAGTTCATTAGTTTTCTATGTTGTCTTGGGTCTGGGTGTTTGTGGTACCGTCGTTACTTCTGATTTTCCATAACACAAGTGCTTTAGCTACTTACATTGGGATCAGAGTAATGTATGTGACGTTGTCCAATATTTATTATTATATTTATTAGTGATACCTGATGAACGTTAACCGAATTTTGTGAATTCACACTCGGACAAAAACCAATGAAATTTCATGTGCTTAATTTTTATGCGTCTCGTAGTTGATGGTGAAATAAAATTTGTCACATGAATATTGGAGAGGCATGGTGGAATAATCACTAAGCCTACTTAAAGCAAAAGGACACGTTAGCTTAGGTGTAATATATTAATAGAATTACTATTATATATTAACATTTAATCCTACGTTTCAGATAAATAAAATATTTATAAAACAAGTCAAATAGAACTTAGAATTAAAAGTGTGCTTATCCCTTGAAAATATTTCGTCCAGCACACCCGAGGAATAATAATATAGACTAATAATAATTATCGCTTTAATTTTTAATGAAAATTACCAATATACAAAAGTGAAACACAAACAGTCCTTTATCGACAAATAAAGTGTACAGCGGAAGTAAGTTTGAGAGACATTAAAAGTCAGGGACAGAGAACATATTATATTATTAAATTTATTAAGAGCGTATTAAAACAACCAAATGCAAGCCATTGTTGGTAAAAAATCACTGTGTCGTGGCCACAAAGCGTGATAAACGACTACGCGAACATTTGCAAGCCATTCGGACATTTTTTTATTTTCGAGTTGGTTTAAAATCTACAGAAAATGTAAGCAAAATGAAGTTGGCTTTTGTTTGATGATGACAATTTATTAAATATTATTTAACTGATAAATTGAATAAGAATTAAGAAATCCGCAGACTTAATTAAACAAAATGTGATTAATTTTTCAGAGAAAACTTTCCTTATATAAACAGATTTATATTCAATCCAATTACTGATAGTTAGTAGAAATTTATGTATAACTACCTCCAAATGAAATAACAATTGAATAGATATTATTTTCTTTGTTTAAATAAAGTTCAACCTCCATCCTCCAGGGACTCAAACATATGCATATAAATAAAAATTCGGTACACGACATACACACGTATATACGAATTATTTCCATTTAAAGTATTTTTAAAATGTTTTGGAGAATCAATCAAAAGAAATAACCTTTCAGTCGGCAAAGCCAAGCCAGTAACGGCGGCCGCAGTGCAGTCGACACTAAAATTGCTTTCCAAGTGTCCAACTGTGCGTCAGGAAAAGTTCACTAGAGAAAATTTATTCCGTCATGGACTCTTAAGTAACGTTCTGTTGATTAATTAACTAAATGCTAGTACCGATTGTGATATAATTATCAAGTTAATTTCACCGATAATCATAATTGATTTAAAAGAACATAAAAGTTAAGTGTGTCTTTTAAAAATTAATCATTTTTAAACGGCAATAATTTGTGTTTTAGGTAAAGGCGAATTAGTGTGATAATAATTTCAACCACAAGGGTCTCGTACCCTCTTATTACTGTGGTTGCGGGCGTGTTGGCGTAATAATAAAAAAATATTGTTTCTTACTTATGTTGGTCAACATAGTCCGATTTCTCGAATTTTTGTCGACCCTTTTCGCGAATGTAGATAACCCTTAAGTAATGAATAAGGAATTATGCGTTTTATTTGATGTTATTACACAAAATTTGTAAAGACGGGTAAATTTGCCACCACTCATAGATACACTGTAAGAAATAAAAACCATTCCTTACATCACACCAATACACCAGCAACCTTGGGAGCTAAGATGTTTTGTCACTTGTGCCTGTTGTTGGCTCACTCGCCCTTCGAACAGGTACACAACAATACTGAGTATTGTTGTTTGGCAGTGGTACCTACCCAGACGGGCTTGAAGCGGTTCTACCAGGTTATATTATTGATTTATATCTTACGATTTTGTTAGATTTGAAAATAAAGTATGCAATTTCGAAATAGCTATTCAAATACATACCTAATACGTTATTCATCACATCCAGAAGTCACGATTGTACAGCAATTTCAAACATCACTGTGTTTCGATTTATTTATCAATTATCCAGTTATACGAACTAACTAACAAAAGAAAAACGCCTGTTTCTTTGGCGATATTTAATAAAAAATATGGTTAGTCATAATGTCTCATCATCGTCATCGAACTTCATATAAAGGGTTGCCAAGTAATTTATACATATAATAAAAATAGATTATTTTATCGTCAACTCTAGAAGCGAGACCATTACGACATATTTCAAAATTCTAGGTCAACAGCAAGCACTCTTTTATCGTGGAAGCTGTCACAAAGATAACTAAAAAAAATTGCACCATTTCTCATTAAAGGTATGAAGAAAATGTAAAGTAGTGCAATAATATAAGTAAATTTATATGAATTACTTAATTTTGAAATGAGAAATATATATATATTTAGGTATTTAAATATTTTTTAGATGATTTACTTAAAGAACAGTTAATATAAGAAAATGCATCTCCAATTAAGTCCATGATATGAAAATTTGTTCTATCTCTTTCAGGCGTACAGATCAACATATCTTTCATCTCTGCTATATTGTATTTTAAGTTAGTTACCACTCTTGGTTTCAAGTGGGTATAAAAAGGGTAGAAGCTTTAAAATTGAAAAACAAACAAAAGAAGAAAAAATTGCGTTATTTCCGACTAGGAAAGTTGAAATTCTCGGCATTGCTCTACTAATATGCATATAATTTATAATTATATAAATATTTCTCTTGAATCCTTCTGTTTATTGATAAAACCGCATAAAATTCCGTTGCGCAGTTTAAAAGATCTGATCTTACAGACAGAGGGAAGCGACTTAATTTGTAATATGTAGAGATAAGCTGAAATTTAGAACAAAGGATTATTTTATAACGTAAGCATCCGCAAATACAAAGTTTTTGTAAATTTTAACTTTATGGAGGGTAACAGTAGCTTCGATGACTTTTACCTGAAAGTGAGGATGGACAGCTAGTATATTATACCTGAATACGAGTAACTTAGTACGTGAGTCCTCAAAGCAACTTGAATTGATTGTAATCGACTTATACCACGATCACTTGATATATTCGTGATGCTCGTGGGACTACAAAGTTTCACGACAGAGTTCTAGTCTCAAATTGTCCTGATGCAGTATAATAAATAAACATACTTAGTGCTGTGATGAGTCTTAAACGAATATATTAGGTTCAAATCCCTTAAATCGACGAGAGATATGTTAATACTCTCTTTAAATAATTTTGAGTTTCATTAAAAATTATATTGTGATTTTTTTTTTTATAATAAACAATTTACAATCTTCAACTTTAGCTAATGCTGATAAATAACTTTCTATTTAAATATAGCTCTAAAATACATATTGAAAACATATGAATGTTATACCTTTTAAAGTATCTGTTTGTGTTGTTGAGAAATGCTAGTTTTTTTATACCAAATACAATAGAACCAGTATCGGGCTAAGCGATACGCTTATTCAGCCCCCTTATCACCCTTCACTAATGTATCTTACTGTTGTCGCTCACCCTTCGTTTTTCTTCTACCTCTTCAAAACACACACACAAACACTTTTCACACACATATGTAGATATTTATATATATCACATAACAAGAGTTAGATATAATCATTATGTCTACTCTTGAAACGTTCTCTTATTAAAGCCATTGCAATCCGTCGTCAATGTGTATAAAAATGTTTAAGGAAAATCTATGTGTCGTTAGTAACTGTCGATCACTTGTCGTGACGAGAACATAAGTATACCTGCGTTAATCCGATAAAGATAGTCAAGAACAGCCTGTAAATGTCCCTTTGATAAGCGAGGCCTTTTGGAGCGAAGGTTTAGAGCGTATTCCATCATGCTGTTTCAATTCGTTACGCAAACTGTTTTACCGGACTATTATTTACCTTTGCCATAAAGCACAAGACACAAGTTAAGCACATGAGACCTCATTAGTTGCTTGTCCGTGTTTGAACCCACAATCTTCGGTAAACGTTAACCGGTTATTTTATCAGTGACGCTTCTCATTTTAATAAATGACGATTCAAAAGTGCTTGTAAGAGCCTACTTGAATGAAGTATATTTTGATTTTCATTTTGAAAATGTGACAGTAAAATTATAATTATGTGTAATATATATTTTATTAAATTGTTAAAATGGAAATATTATAAAACTAATGAAAAGGAATTGAAAAGTTTTCAAATCTATAAATCAATTAATTATAAATAGATTTTCATTTATTCAAATACTCATAATAGTTCTTACATACAATTGAAGCTAACGAACACCTAAATACCGATAAAGCTGTTAAATAATAAAAGCGTTACGTAAAATATCGTCTGCTATAAAATTTATTGTATAGGGTATTAAATGAGCGGAATTGATGTGAGGATTTCGTTAACCAATCACCTATATTTCAATGGTGTAATATTTTTATAAATTTATCTTTTTTTAGGTTTGATTAAAAGGTAATACCACTGCCCATTGGGATTGTTATAAATATTACCATTACATCGTAAAAGCCCCTCCAGACTTGGGAACTAAAATGTTACGTATCTTGTGATCGTTACACTGGCTCACTCATCCTTCAAACTGGAACACAATAATTTCATAGTGCTTGGTGGAAGAATATGTAATGAATGGGTGCCTACAAGACGGTTGTGCACAAACCCTTGTACCAAGTTTGGTACCTTAGGTGTGATATAACTTTCAGGGCAATTTCGTTGTAAAATTTTCAACCTATGAATTATTTTATTTATTTTAAAGCCAAGACTCACAAACGAGTGAAACAAAACTATTACATTTAAATTAGTATAAGTAATATTAAGTTAAGAACGCACGGCATAATAAAGTATATCGCGTGATTTTTATTTTCAAAGTTTATATTAATCTGGCTGCTCAGCGCGGTTTCATTTGTTCTAAACGTTACTGCTCCATCCCGGTTGATTATTATAGAATAATGTTATACAATCCCTAGAGAATCTCATTCGAAAAAACAAACAAATATTTCAGCTTTAAATATTAGTATAATCATTACTAAAATATAAACAAACAAACACTATTACTATAGTAATCGCCTTTTAACGCCTTTACGTGCTTTCTCGAGCACTAGAATATACTCCGACTATATTGTATTGCTTATTATCTTATGTCGACTTATATTTAGTTTTGTTATAGTTCACTATCAGTCAATTGGGCTAGTTGGGCGAATAAGAAGTATAGTCCCAACTCAACAATAATTCTTATTGGCCCAACTTGGAGTTTGAAAACAGAACCTCGGAAAATGATGAATCACATGGTAATATTATACAATGTATATACAATGTAATCAATGTATATTACACATATATATACATCGATTAACTTGTATTGATCAAATATATAAAAGGAAAAATCTAAACCTATTTTACGGTTACAAAGCGTTTGATTGCTATGCATTCAACACACAAATTGCCTTTCCGACTATCGGACAGTGTGTCAGAAGTGTTCAGTGACAAGGAAAATTTATTCCGTCATGAACACTTGAGCCGTGACAATGTGAATCCTGAATGAAGTTAATGGTTGGTGTACGGCTCATTATTTGCCGTCCCGGACTTTCACTTTTACTCATTCAATGTCATTACTTCCTGGACAGTTGAAAATATTGTACATTTTTTTTTTTTTTAAAGAAAATGACCAAGTTAATCTTTCGTGTGTATTTATATGTCGTCGTATAAAACAATCTGCTATGATTTGTGTGTTATTCCAACCTCAATATCGCGTTGGAAGTATCTATTTACCACATCATACAAAGTTGATTTTTTTTAAATATCCATCGGTTTTGGATAAGAGTATTACGCCGCCATGCCCTTACTCCGCGACCATAACTTCTGCTCTCTAGTAGTACGAGATACGGAATAAGAATCTACCCTTATCTGTTATTTGAAAATATCAAAGATTATTTGTTAGATAATATGAACCGTGATACGCAAATGGGTTGCCTTGCTAAATCTAGAGCCGAGCCGTTAAAAAATATTAGCATCAATTAAACTTTTTAATCAACTGCGCTGATGAAAATCGAGCATAAGTCAAGAAAATATTACACAAGAAATTGTATGGAAAAAGAGTTTGGTTACTTAAAATACCTTTAACACAACTATGACAAGTAAAAAGGTAAACAAGTTTGAAAAATACACTCAGATTAGCCACTAAAGGTTACTTTACGAAAATTATTTAATATATTTTGATTTTATCACCATTAACCAGAATCATAATCAAAATAAACTTTACTTTTGAATCGTCATTTAACAGATTTTCGGCAAGAAACTCAGCAGTAACTCTAATATTTGCAATACAAAGCTATGTTAGTCAAATATAATTAAATTTCAATAAGTCTTACGCTTCACGCTTTTCTATCGTCTATATAATCTTATGTTGAATAATATGCCTTATTGATTAATGTTTTTTTTTTGCGATTAGAATTAATGAATCGGCGAAGTTATAAACATGAGCGGCCATTTATTATAGAAACGAATACTTCGCCAGGAAGGATTTATTGACTTTACGGATTTCGAAACTTTGTCGTTAGAAGGTTATCCTTACTTCTTGTGTTCATGCATTATAATGTACTTCCTCGTCAAAGACTATTCACGATGGCTCAGATTTTAATTATTTAATTTTAAGATTTTTTTTTTTATTTGAACTTATAAAATTATTTCAATTATCAATTGTGATTCCATACCATAGACGTGCCAAGCATCCCGTGACGGCTCCGTTTTATTTTATTGTATTGTTTTATATTATGTAAACTATTCATCATCATATAATAAAATTGGACTGTCTGTTTGTAATATTAAAATAACCGCTTTTTACTAAATGCAATTTGGTATATGTACCGTGTATATACTTTTATATACACGGTACATATACCAGAATAACATTTTTTACAATTTTTGTCAGCCTGTCTCTCTGTCTGCTTATACATAGATAGCTGCTGTAATAAGGAGTAACTTAGGCTACTTTTATTTAATAATTATATATAAAATAATAATAAATTCACATTGCAATGTTTGGACATTGACACACACCAAATAGAATGCTGTCCAAAACCGCGCGCAGCCCTCGCGCACACCACCACTCCGCCGTCACGTCAGGTGTCTCCAACCAACGAATTAATAACACAAAGGCTGCCTCATACAGAATTAATAAGTTATAGTAAAATATATGATTTGAACAATATTTTGTTAAAGTCAAACGCGCACGAAGTCGCGGGCAAAGCTAGTCTATACTAATAGTATAAAAGCGAAAGTATCTCTGTCTGTTGCCTCTTCAGGCTTGAGCCACTGAACCGACTTAATAGCATGGATATACTTTAAGTCCCGGAGAAGGACATAGGTTACTTTTTTAATTCGCCCCTCGAGGGAGTAAAATGTGAGGTGACGTTTTGTGTACTATAGGTAAAGTTTCATAAATTTCGAGCGGGTAAAGCCGCAAGCAGATAGTTATATATATTTATGTAAATTCAAATGTTATAAGTTATTAAAGCATTTACAGCTAAATTACTTTAAAATAAACATACAATTCAAATAATCGTTGCACAAAGTACTCAAAACAAACGTTGACACCTTCAAACAAAACTGTTTTAAGCACTGTGATAAAGCGCTGTAGGTACAATGATGCCGTGAAAGCACTTAAACAATCTTGAGACAAGTTGTGAGTTGGATAAAACTATGAAGGCACGAACATGTCTAGACAGCTGATAGACACAACCATCCCACATCGATATGCAAAAATCACCACTATTTATTCGCAGCTTAGACCCAAATTAGTAAACACTAAATTACAACGCTCGTGATAAACAAAAAGCGTTCTTATTTTTATTGTAATATGGCTATTATTACGGATCAATAGAAACGAGTATTTTATATAATTTGTTTCGGATATTTTTATCCTGTCAAAACAAAAGAAATGAAACCTGTCAATATCGTATTCGAGAAATTTCAACTTCATAAAAAAACATGAATCTTTTTCAAATTTCGTTCATTTCAATTTCAGCTGATTAAAATGAAACATCACCGAACCCGCACCTCAGAATATATCCTTATATTAATAATAATAATATACATTTGTATTTTTGCACAAACGTACAGACAAAAATACACTCAAAGTTTTTTTTTGTTTTAGTTTAACTTTCAAATTAAAAGAAAGAAGCATCGCACACGTTTTAGAAGTGAAACTTCTTAATTATGTAAAGAAAACCATTGCGTATACAAACACGTTTCTTTCATTCGTCATTTTTGTCTTATTATGACAGTTGTCAGATATAATTAATATTTAAAATATTATTTACAATACAATCTTTGGATATGTAAATACAGTCTTTAAATATTGTTTTTACAAGCTTTTATTTAACTTGCAATGTAATTATGGTTTTTTTATGGCATGGTTGGCGGACATGCATATGGGCCACTTGATGGTAAGTGGTCACCACCGCCCATAGACAATGGCGCTGTAAGAAATATTAGCCATTACTTACATCGCCAATGCCCCACCAACCTTGGGAACTAAGATCTTATGTTCCTTGTGCCTGTAGTAACACTGGCATAACCCTTCAAATCCGAACATATAAATAGTGAGTTTGGCGGTAGACAATCTGATGAGTGGGTGGTACCTACCCAGACGGGCTTGTAAGCCCTACCACCAAGTAGGGTTGTAAGGGTGATATCTTGCAAATCAATTTAGAAGCAGATATCTTGTGTAGATAGATAGTGCGAGATTTACTTGTGTACATATACAAGTAAATTAAATAATTGGATGTAAATAATTTTCTAAATAAATACATATTTAAATCTCGCGACAAGTTTTTTATCATATAAATGTGTCAAATGTTTTAAATATGAAATTACGGTATATAAGTTAAGTAAAAGTTTTAATGCAAAAATGTACTTTTTTTTCTTTTAGAGCACTTAAATAAAAGCTTGTTTTTAAAAAGGTTATTTTACTTTTAATTTTTTTAATTGTCATGCGAGTAAATATTTTGTTAGCTTAATGTTATTCGTTGAATATTATAAATACGTATTTATTGTAAAATATAAATAAATAAATGTTTTAATTCACAGGAATAAACACAATTGAGTCATTGTTTTATCAACTCGAGAGAAATTAAGCCTATGTTAGTGAGTAATCCTAGCCTCCAACACGGTGTTATTATCATTGGATTTCATTATTAATTATATCACATTATTATTAAATATAATTATTATAACCGAAACTATTTAATTTACATTACTTTATACAAAATAATTAATTGTTGAATAATTTGTTAAATTTAAATTAATATTATTTTATGTGTGCTATTAAAATATATTTGTTGAAGAATTATTCAAGATTGAATTTATTTATCATTCTGGTCTACTGAAATTATACATATTATTGAAGTGATAACTTCTTATAAGGGTAAACCGCTTCGTTACGTAACACGTTACGGCGCTAGTCTGTCTGAAATTTCTCTTACGCACGTTCAATTAAGATTGGTTCTAGTTGCTCTATCTGGTCAATTCTATCTGGCGTCCCGAGATGGACACGTGTTATATGTTTTATATCTGTATCTATATCTCTTTTTTTCGTCTTTGGATCATATCTTTCATCTCTCTTATGTAACAGAGTATGCCTTAACGTGAAGAATCCTGAAAATATACACACAATTGTCGTCCACCTATCGATTATTATCGAATCTCCGGTAAGAAGACTCACTTTAAAATAAAAATCGTCGTTTTGCATCCATTATTGTATACTAAGTTTGAATATTCATTATTTGACAAATTTGACGCAGATAAAATCACTGTTAGCACAGTTAGGAGATAATCAATACATGGACAATTTATATTAGACATTCTTTCGCTTAACAGCAGTGGGTGGTGGTGACCACATACCATCAATTTGGCCATTTACACGACCGCCAACCTATATCATTCAAAAAAAGTTGGCACTCCTAACATAAAATTTCAAACAAAGATATATTATTATATATATATATCATACGTAATGTATATTATGATGTAATTTATCAAAAAAAATCAAATATGAAGTCTTTTTATTTATTGAAAAGACATTTACTACCGTCGCGTCAAAGCTTTGAATGAGCTAAATTGGTTTGGCAATAAAATACAGTTCAAACGTAAATAGAACAAGATCAGCTCCCGATATTGATTGTACAGCCATCCGAAACCCAAGATATTAAATACTTTCACTCGATTTTAGTCGTTACAGCCATGAAAATAAAGATCGATATACATTTACAATGTGCAGCCTAATCGTACCAATTGCAAATGTCAACGCCTCTCAGTTAATCCAATATTCGTATTGACGACTTCCTTTCACACATTTACAACGTATAATTTTATTACTGTCCCTAAAACATGTCATTTGCCGCCGAAAATGTTTTAAGGTCATTCGATACAGAAACGTAAAGTAACTTAAACGTGTGAAGTAAATTCATTGCAATGATATTCGTCTGAACACTCTCGTACTATTTTAGTAGTTTGTATCTTCTCTCACTCTCTGAGTATTATTTCGTTTTCTATTGACAGTCGATATACAGGAAGCATCAATTGAATAGATGAAATCTACATTCCGAACAGAATATAGTAGTTTACCATTTAATTCAATTCTGTAACAAGATTATTTTAAAGTTCTTCTGTGAGCCTACTCGATACAATTATTTGATGTTTATTTTATTTGAATTAAGTCAATCATTAAAGAAAATAGTCATGATATAAATAAATAAATATATTAACTAAATACATTACATATGAATTAAAATACACACATTTCGTACACTAAAATAATTATATATATATAAATAACTGGTAAATGCAAATTTACAAATAGTAATTGTTTTTTTTTTTTTTTGTGATTTCGGTAAGCGGACTGGCAAATGGGCCACCTGATGGTAAGTGGTCACCACCGCCCATGGAAACAATGGGAACCTTGAGAACCAAGGTGTTACGTCCCTTGTGCCTTTAGTTACACTGGCTCACTCACCCTTCAAACCGGAACACAACTATTGTTGTGAAACTCATTATTATGAGTACTGCTGTTTGGCGGTAGAATATCTGATGAGTGGCTGGTACCTACCCAGACGAGCTTACAAAGCCCTACCATCAATTACACTAATTAATAAACAATAAAACTCATGACTTAAGAATATGCAATGTCAATTAATAAAAAAATAAATCATATAATTGTATAAGGATCTATAATATTTAGATAGATAGATAGATAGATAGATAGATAGATAGACATGATATAATAAAAACATGCCGTCTCTAAGATTTTATTGTGACATTGTACGTGGGATGCTATCATTATTAGCTCTCTGAATCGCAAGGCTTAGTCTCTGAGCTAAATAAGAGCCAGCTCTCTGGTTACAAGAAGTATGGACCAGTTACTTAGAAAGTTCTTGTATTTCTTACTAAATGTAAGACCTAATTTCATAAACCGACCCCGCAAATGCATGCTGGTGTACTTCGTTGCCATCTATGCTTGATAAACTCTTGTTTATCAAGAAGTTCTCAATAAAGTATCAATTGTAACGCTATATGCTAAACCGAGCCGAGCAAAGCCATGCCGAGCCCAGCCGAGCCAATCCAAGCCAAGCCTTGGAATTGAATAGCCCACCCATTCTTATCCGAACGTTACTCATTAGTTATGCAAAAGAGATTCGCCCATGGCAACCGATATAAGAGATAAAAAGAAAAGACGGCATCGACATAGCAACAAGGCGATAAAATATAACACAGTTGAAAAAATATAAAAGATATATAATAAAAAAATATATATAACATAGTTGTTGTTATTGCCTTTCGTTTCAAAAGAAACGAATAATTAGTAAATATAGAAAAACGACGTTAATATTATAGCGTCAAATTAGTTGCGAAGCAGTGCTTCTGCTCAAAATAGTTTCATTAATCGAAGAAAATCTTAATAATCCTGAATATCTTAATCATTTTAAATTTAAGCTTTATAATGATCAATATGTTTCGGAAACTATTTCGAATGAATAACAATATTTAATACTTATTATAAATTATGTTGAATAAAATTTCAGATTTTTTTATTCAGGTATTTTTCAGGTGTTTCCTACCTGAAAATTGATTATCCAGTTGAAATATTTAAATCGTACAAGGCAATAGGTTCTATAAGAACTTGTAAAAATATTGCATTTATGTACATAAATAATGTAGTTCCTTTTACCAAATAATTGGTTACATTCTCAGTAACAACAAAAGCGAACATTACGGTGAAGAAATAAAACGAATAAAACTTCCCGGTATTTAATAAACTGAAAACCCTCAAAAAAATCAAATTCCTTTATTAAATATAGAAGCATTACACTTACTTATTGATGGTCAAATTAAACACTACCACCGGTTCGGAAAAGGGAACACCCTAACCTGAGAAGAACCGGCGAAAGAAACTCAGCGGGTCGTTTTAATAAAAAAAGTTATATAAAAATTAAATGATAAGCCGTATTTGTTTAGTTTTATTTATTTCGCCCGAGCGAAGCCGGGTTTTCATCTAGCATGTCAATAATTTAAAGTAAATTAAGCATTTCTGCTGAAGGTAAATACAATAGAGGTCAATATCAAATGTAACATAATCACACACCGTCTACTTCAAGTCCCTCTTGGTACATACTCTTGCAAATATTGGACATGAGCTGGAATCCAACCAACAGCTCATTATTTATAGCTCATTATTTATTAATACGAAATGAATTATTATATTACTTGCGATTATACCTATGAATAGAAGTACAAGTTTCCGTCTTCCCCCACCAAAGACCGTTAATTTTGCCAGCCACCTAGGGAACTTGAATGCCTATCTACATGTTTATGTAAATTTGGGTTATTGACTTCTATTTCATTAATATTCAAATCGACATGAATGATTCATGTTATGAAAATTGATGTGTGTTAGCCATTAAAGTCATGGCGCTTCTAAATTACTTTCGCAAAATTCGACTGGAAATGCCCATTAGGCTAATGACACTAGACGTGTATGTGTGCGTGTATACCTGTTTATCTCTTTTAGTCACGACTTTTTATATCACGTATTTAAAGCGTAAAATATTTTTGTTTTATTACATCTAGTAATTCACTAGATACCAGGTGACAGAAAAACCGCTCACTATTTTAATATGAAACGTTTTAACAATTTATAAGATTATGTCCATTTAATCGATTTTGAACTCGGTGCCTAGTCTCATCAGAGTGTACAGAAGACTTTGCGTGAGATATTAGAATAGTGTGTGTAGCAAGCAAAAATAAAGATACACGTCCATTTACTTTTCCTCATAGTTTGGAAGGTCAACCTGAATTGACCACGACTGGAGTAGTTAAGAAACGGGACAAGGCTTTAAGTTCTTCCCAACTGCATACTACTACTGAAAATCTCTATACATAAACTCAATAAATTGTTTATGGCTGACTGTAATTTGAAGTCATATAGCCGATAGTCTAATGCAGCAGTTAATTCAATTAGCAAATAAGTATTCGATTGTGAAATCCTTTCATTTTCAACTTGTGTTTAGATCAATGGTTTTCACCTTACATCATGTTCCTCAGAGTACCAGTGTCTATTAGGTCCTATCCAAATGTTATCGTGTCTTGTCGTAGTCTTATACAAAGGTAAGTTATTTGTTTGCTGGAATGATAATAATTTATTATAATAACAAATATTACTATAAATTACGATCGGGTCAAAAAATCTGTGACGTACAATGATATTTGATGCATATGAGATAGTCGACTCATTTTACACAAATAGAGACCCGTTCCGGCTTCGCACGGGTGCAATGCTGATACTAAATATAAAGAATGTCTTACAACGTTCACAGTTTTTCAGACATTTTTAAAGACTTTTTTAAGTTGTACAATACTGTAGTACATTATTTTGATCAATCTCGTAGGGTTCAGTCAGCGTTTGCAATGTAAGCGCAAAAAAATGTGTTTATTTATGACATCACTTTAGAAACCTCTAAAATTATCAATGTTACTCTACTACATTGTGCATGTATTATACATATAAACCTTCCTCTTGTATCAATATATCTATTAAAAAAACCACATCAAAATCCGTTGTGGAATTTTAAAGATCTAAACATACACAGGGACAGACAGCAGAACACTTTTTAATCGGTCAGTGTAATTAAAAAAACTTAAACATACTATTCGTAAGAATAGACAAATAATACTTTATTAACTGTTTACTCTACTACGGTAAAATAATGCTCTTATTCAAGAACATCGTTATAACAAGAAAACAAAATCAGCTACACCTTTTCGCATTTTCCTTTATTGATAAGGAACCCTAATATTTCTTACGTGACGCGAAAAATTGTTACAAAACAAAACATATTCAGCTTGACTTAACGTTAAATAGCTTTAACGACCGACGTTCTGCTTTCGCGTGTTTATCTTTAGTTATCGCATAAGACTAATATAAATGAAATTAGGTTTTATTTCGTAGACTATAAAGTAAATAATTGAATGAATAAACTAAACATTGTAGCGTACGTTGCGCTTAAAAAACCGCGTTCATTTGTCACAGGCAGATGCAGTAGTATCTATTGTGGGGCCACCATATAAGCGTTATAAATATTATATACACATTGTCTTAAAACCTGGTTGTTAGAAAGAAGAAATTATTATTTCTTATTTGTTTAATAAGACTTTAATCCTTTAGAGCTGGCGTTTGACTACTAAAATTTATGATGTCAACAGTCGGTTGGAACAATTAAAGTTATTGGGGTTTTCAGATGAGATCAGAAATTGTTAGTAGCATTCCAAAGTTAGGTTAGCGGAGTTATATTTGCTTGCCCTGGGAAGCCAGTCGTCCGTTTATTGCCATTCTATTGGACTATGCAAGTGAGAGAATAGAAACTGCCCTGTATTTGCAAATACGGTTATGCGAATTTTCTAGTGAATATTATTAAATGCAATATGCTAAATATGGGTGGTTATTTAAAAGAAAAGTAATTACATTTTGGATGATGTATTTAACTTGAACTCGTCTTAGATTCTTGTCCTCGTGAACCTTGAGGTATCCACTGGTGCATTGGCCATATGAGGGATGGTTAATTTTTCTTAAAGTTAGTTAACTACTTAACACCTCGTGGCCAGGGTTCAATTTCACACAAGTATTTTCGTAATTCTATAATACTTACAATAACTTGCGAGTGATACTTTATCCAAAATGTAATTAAAAATTAACTACTGACTAATTCCATTCGAACCCTAATAATAATTTCACTTCTAATTGCAATATTAAATCAGAATACATTTATGCCAGTATTTTTCTGACACGGTATTTGGAAAAAAATCACGCTTGTCTTGTGCCCCGAACACAATGGCAGGTGATTGAACAACCTCTTTTGACGCGGTTCCAGGAAAAATTAGGTGTTTTTTTTTTATAAAGAGTCAGGATGGGAATTATGGAGTCCCACCTTGATATATTACCAACAAACGACTTCTAATATTATCTGACACATGTCAACTACACTATGATGCGGTTCGCTTCAGTGATCTTTTTTGCCATGAACTTTATTATACAGTTTTGGCCTTACCTATAAATGTTGTGTAGAGAAAGATGATGACAGAATCACCCACTAAGCAATATTTATATATAACAACAAATAGTTTCAATTATAATAATAATACTTAAGCAATATATTAAGGATTCACGAAACCCCCACCCCTCCAAAATGCATAAACAAATATAAACTATTTAGTTTTTTTTTTTAGAAGAATTTATTCTGACATTAGTCATCTCACGCAGACAAGACGCCTTGTGAGCTCAAATGTCACACATGAATGCACGACGATAATTTAGAGTGGATACGCGTACCTACGTGAGTGAATATATTTATATTAATAATAATAATAATAAATATTGGACAACATCACATACGTTACTCTGATCCCAATCTAAGTAGCTAAAGCACTTGTGTTATGGAAAATCAGAAGTAACGACGGTACCACATACACCCAGACCCAAGACAACATATAAACAAGAACTTTTTCGACATCGACTCGACCGGGAATCGAGCCCGGGACCTCGGAGCGGCGCACCCACGAAAACCGGTGTACACACTACTCGACCACGGAGGTCGTCGTAGGTAATATTATATTTATAAATCTCAGATTCAAGTTCTTTATTCAACATCGAACAATTACACTTGCATTTTAACTGTTGAATATCTACCACCAGTCCGGAAAGAAACATCTCACACTGGTAATAACTGGCGAATGAAGTTCAACGCAGTTTAATTCACCAATGCTTTACCGACCTTGGGAACTAAGATGTTAAGTGCTTTATGCCCTGTAGTTACAGAATAGCTGAATATTCCCACAAAACTATTAATAATCCTGAGTAGTTGGAGCTCAGTGACACCACTAACTTCCAAATTACGATATTACAATTGAATTATTTTGGCAGAAAAATCTAACAAGTCGTTTACTGCATGATTCGGTGTTATGTCTGCAACCTCATGATATGCAGCCAAACACGCTAGCCAGAAAACCATCGAGACAGTTAAAGCCGCAATCATTATAACTCTGGAAATAATCCCCTCCATAATGTTCCATAATTGGTTTTATAAAAAAAAAAATGCTTATTATGTTAAAATGATCGCGACCCTATCGACCTAATTTCCTGCTTTATTAGACCAGGTGCCTTGTTAAAGTAATTAGCAATGCAAGGTGAAAAAATTAATTCCCGATATAAAAATTGTATTACATAATTGACGCCATCTTTCAAACAAATAAATTTTTGCCCTACAATTAAAAAGTGAATTTCCAATCCCTGACATTTTCTTAAAATTGCATATTTAGATACAAATTTCGTTTATAAGGAAGAATACATGCACACATTTAAAGATATCGATAATATTGGGCTAAGTAAAAATCTTCTTAGAAAAAAGCGTCTTGGATCCGAAGCTCTAATCCAAGCTGAACACGGTCATCGTAGTGATTTTAGAGAGGAAGAACCCCACATACCCCGGTTCTCGAATGGAACCACGCACTTATCGGAAGGTTTCCACTAATTCAAAAAAGTAATGTGTAATCTGTTTATCCAGGAGGCCCATATTATGCATTGCTTAACGTTGAAATAAGTCGTGAAAGTGTTTTGAAATAAAAAAGGGTTATATTCACTGTCCAGAAAAAAATTTAAGCAACAGTAGTAGTTTTGGAAAACATTAAAAAAAAAGGAATATAATCCTCGGACATTAGCATAAAGATAAGCAGGCATTACGCAGGTTTTCTTGAAACTGATTAATAGCACTAGAACATTAAGGCCTAAATATTAATTAATGATCTATACTTAAGCAAAAATGACCCTAACACCAATCCTCATAAAGAAATTCTTACAAAATACCGCTTACAGGATCTAGTCTTGAAGACTTTTATCAAAATCGTATTGATTCATTCGGCGACTCTTTTTTTAAAAAAACCCTAGATCGATCGATAGATAGAAAAAAATATAATAGAATATTGTTTATACTCCATTGACTATAAATAAATATATTTGCGCAATCTAATTTGTCATTTAAGTTAGGCGCCCATAAATCTACAAATCGAATTAGGGAATCGGAGATCGATTTCAAACATTAACCCTCACAGGAGATATTATATAAATATATGAAAGTGTACCCGAAACGCTGGCTCTCTTTATTCTGTCATTTAATCCAATTAAACAAAAATCCAAAACAATTAGAGAGATCAGGCGCAGAACTAACAGTTTTACGTGCTAACTGAGCAGAATCTAACACTGACAATTCCGAGCTGTTACTAAATAAAATGAGTTTTATTATAGGACACCCGGTTGGAACGAAGTTGCTTTTTTTATATAATCTGTATTAATTAACAGACAAAACGATTTAAATTTAGAAACTAATCATATGTTCGAGACTAATCATATGTTATTAAAAGTTATTGAAAATCACAAGTGAAAAAAAATATATAAAAAAAGTTCAAAAAGTTAATAGAATCATAAATACGAAAGTTACTCTGTCTGTTACGTCTACACGCTTAAACTGCTGAACCGATTTAGATGACATGTCGTATGGAGATGGAATGAGGAGAGCTCCATTTTTGAATTCACCCCTTGAAGTGTTAAATGGGGGGTGACGGTTTGTGTGCTATAAGTAAAATACGGGTTCGGCTATTGTTCTATAAAACAGTAGATAGAAAAAGAAAGACAGGAAAAGATCGCCTGGGGGGAACATAACGTTTTTTTACGCGCCGATTTCTTCCAGTTTGCTCTAATTTCTTCTGCGTAAAATCGTTCCAAAAACTATAACAATATAATTATACAAAACTATCAACAATTTGGTAATTATGCATTTATATAAGAACAAGCCTTTTGTGACACTTGTGTCGTTATCGGTCATTACGTGTCGAAATGTTTACGTTTAATTGAAAAGAGAATTAATTATGTCGATCGAAGCTCTTTGTCCTTACCGTGTTGAAGGCGATCCTTTGATGTCTCGCTCTATCCTACATCGCACTAATTTCTATCTCACTTGCACCGCGATTAAAAATCTTCGGTATGATGAAAAAATTAAAAAAAATCGAACACTTAAATTTAGAACTAAGGTGATGGTGGTTTATCAATGAAGATACTTAACAAATTCTTTATAATTATCGAGATATACAAGCAATAGTACATGTCCAGTTTTAATTGGACTCTTTTATCTTATTCCAGCGTATATTTGCTATAGGTCTAGTCTTTGGACGATATTTTTTTTACTTAAATCTCTACAGACGTATTCCTTGCCTTTATTATCTTGCTGATAATTATATGTTGATTGTAATGGTTAACTTAAACATTATTTTTCACATCACTACGTCTATCTATTTTGCATGCGTTACGTTACAAGATATTTAATAAAGCGGAGCATCAATTAATTTGAATTTTTCTTATGTAAACGATTAAAAAAAAGAAAGTTATCAGCCCACCTGGGTAGGTAACACCCGCCCATCAGGTACTTTGCCGCCTAACAACAATATTTAGTATTGTTGTGTTCTGATTTCGAGAGTGAGTTTGAGTATAACTACAGACATAACATCTTATTCCCAAGGTTTGTGATGCTTGGGCAATTTAGGGAATGATTAATATTTTTTCCAGCCCCAATGTATATCGGTGGTGGTGACCACTTAACATGAGGTGGCCCATTTTCCCGTCCACATATTACATAAAAAAAATGTATGTCTTCCATTTTTTAAATCTTATCGACTGATTTATTGTACTTTACACTGGGGTAATATTATATTACAGATAAATTAATTACTATTTGTACTTCGCTCGCATTTTAGGAGTTCGTCGTCGAGTGCTTGGCATAAAAAGTTCAAACTTTCTTCATACGAAATTTCATTAAATACAATTCAGTGATTTGGTCGTTAAAGAGCAACAGACAGACAGAGCTACTTACGCATTTATAATATTAGTATAGATTTTGATCAATTTTTTTATTGATTTTATTGTTCTAGAGTGGAGACCGCGTCTCGGCAAACGTAGTGTAGGACGTCCTCAGGCACGGTGGAGTGACGATTTGCGCAAGACGGCTGGCAGGAGCTGGATGCGAGTTGCCGAAGAAAAACCACAGTGGCGTGCATTTGGAGAGGCCTATGTCCAGCAGTGGACAAATATGGGCTGATGATGATGATAATGATGTGTGTCTTATTCTTACTTTATTTTTCTTAATAACTAGACCAAGCCTCTACAAGAACTTTTGTATCTTCATTCGAAACGATAAAATGAAATCTAAATTTAATCTAACGGAAGTTAACATGAAACTCAGCCCTTACTCAATGAATGTTTTAATGCAATGTATATGATTATATCACCTGAATTATAGACATTTTCTGAAATAAATTAACTACAAATTAATGCAGGACAGATACCATTACAATTAAACTTTTGAACGAATCACTATTATGGCAAAGTAATAAGTATCTTGTCTTTAATTGAAATCAAAATATACTTTAACGAAATATAATATTATTTGTTGATTGGACTTTGTGCAAGCCCATTTGGGTAACCACCCACTCATTAGACATTCTGCCATCAAGCAATAATACTTGGTATTATTGTGTTCCGGTCTGAAGTGTGAGTGAGCCAGTGTAACTACAGGCACAAGGAACATGACATCTTAGTTTTTAGGTACGTAGCGCATCGCAATTAAGGAATGGTTAACATTTCTAAAAACACAAATATCATTAAATATTCTATTCAAGTAGGCTCTAACCAACGCGTAATATTACAAGATTAAATTTAATGTACAGTTCACCCTTTTGATATGTAGATTCAACTGTGTAGAACCCGCAAGATTATTAACAGTAGTTACGACTATACTGGTCTACGTGACTGAGTAACTATGACCTCGTTATAATTATACACAGAGTGTATTTGATTCCCTGTTCTCGCTCGATTTAGCATTGTCTGTTTCTGAACGTCAGGTAAGTTTTCCAAAAGTTTGGATTTACAATCTTGGACGAGCTTAATTACTAGACACGGACAAAGATTCCTGAACATTTCGACATTTTCCGAATATCCAGAAACCCTACGTAGAACAAAGTTAATTAATTCATTTTAGTTACTGGAAGAGTCTTATTTGTTATTAAGACGAGCTCTGCTGACAACTTCGTTCGAGATTACTTAGTAATTCTGTATAACGATTTCGTTTTTCTTAAGATCGACTAATACGATCATACATTAAATTATGATTTAAATTAAACCGCTTGTCAATGTATTACTGCAGTGCTTAGGCTTATTGATTAGAGGATTATTAGGGTATTTTTAAATTAAGAATTTGGCGATTAAATCGACCTGATCATTAGTTCTTTTCACCTCATGTTCCTACTTCACAATGATCTCTAACACTGTAAGAAATAAAACAACTATTTTTGTAACCATTACTTCAAGTATGTATATATTATACATATCATTGCACTATTTATAAGTAAGTCAATTGAAAAATTTGCTATATTTAAATACATACAAGTCCAAGAGAACCAAAGACAGATCTTAGTCCAGCAGGAGATATTGACATGACGATTAATTGTTTTTTTTTATGTATAATTCTCGGTAGGTATCTATCACTCCAAACGCAATCAATACCCTAAAAGCCAAGGGTTCCAATATGTTGTTAAGCCTTGCTGCCCGCAATTACGCCCGCATTTACCTTCGAACTGAAACACGACAATGCAAAGTATTAATGTTTGTTAGTAGCTTAACTGATATATAAATGTCGAACCAAATTACGCTGCCAATCTCTGCCACCGGTTGATTAGATAATATACAACATATCTCCCTTAATAAATATTGTTTGTACGTAATAATATCAATTGAATCTAAAAAAACATTACTTTATATTCAGTCACTGGCCTGTATATATTGATTTTCTGTCTCAATTAAAATGAATACCAACCGCTTGGATCTGAGTAAGACAGTATTAGATTTCACAATTAAATTTTGAAGACTTGTAATATATATATATATTATTACATTCAAAACCTTCTAAATTAAATTTTGTGTTTTTATTATATATGTAAGATATTGAGATTATAATTTTTAATGAAAAATTGTTTTTGTAAATTTTAGCATAAGCGGAGAAAGCGTAAGGGTTAGGTTAGGTTATTAACTTAATACATATTAAGTTTAAGTTGCACGCTTTGTCATAGCATAAGCACAGGCTTATGCTATGACAAAGCGTGCATGTATTCGATGAAATTCTAACTCATATGTATCTCGCACCTGTATTTATTTATGATATAGGTAGGCGGACGCCTGCTGGTAAGAGGAGCGCCCGTAGACATTGGCGTTGTAAGAAATGTTAAAGAATTCTTACATCGCCAATATGCCGCCAGCTCTGGAAACTAATATGCTATGGGCCCTTTGTCTGAGGTTACAATGGCTCACTTATCATTTAAACCGGAATACAACTATACTAACTTTATTGATGTTCAGTGGTAAACTATGAGATGACTGTTTTGGTACCTAACACAAACAGCTCTACCTCCCTACCTCCAAGTAAGAGATGAAAATATTTAACAAGACACGAAAAAAACGTCCAAGAAAATCCCATGTATTTGACCAGTGGGTGATACCTACCCAGCCGGACTTACACAAAGCCCTACCATCAAGTTAGCTCCAAACTTCTACTCAAACGAAATAGAGACATCAATTGATCGTATTTGAGGTTGTTATTAAATATATATATATAATATATCGATTTGCTTGCATTATTTTAACAGGCAACAACTATATAAATAAGGATAGGACGGCGGATATAAAGCATTACATAATAATATCTTATACTTCACATCTATGCTATACAATTTACGATTTTAGCTTTAATTATATTTAAAACAAATTAAAAAAGATAGTACGAAAAAATCCTATTATATATTTTGTTTGTTATCTGGTTCGTATCTGGTAACTAACATGCCTTAAACAAAACTCCAAGAAACTCTTTAATCTTACAGAATAAGTTCGTTAAGGTTGTTTACCAATTCCATGCAAGTGTAACTTTGTTTAAGAAGTTTTGGGAGTGATGTTTTGAATTATTCACTTCGTTATTCAAATATAAAATAGTTACAAAATCTATTCATGTAATACAATTGTGTATATATATTTATTCACGTTAAAATACATTGAGGACATAAATATATAAACATAACATAATCAGCCTGTAAATTTCCCACCGCTGGGCTAAGGCCTCCTCTCCCGTTGAGGAGAAGGTATGGAGCATATTCCACCACGCTGCTCCAATGCGGGTTGGTGGAATACACATGTGGCAGAATTTCGTTGAAATTAGACACATGCAGGTTTCCTCACGATGTTTTCCTTCACCGCCGAGCACGAGATGAATTATAAACACAAATTAAGCACATGAAAACTCAGTGGTGCCTGCCTGGGTTTGAACCCGAAATCATCGGTTAAGATGCACGCGTTCTAACCACTGGGCCATCTCGGCTCACTCATATAAATAAATATATACAAAACATAAATCAAAATTAGCAATAGCTAAATGCTGCACATAGAATGATAAAGGTAGCTTTAGCTCACTACATTTCCTCATTCAGCAGCGATTCCAAGCCTTAGAAAATGGCAAAATGTTCATTTGGAATTTAAAGCGAATAATTGCATCATTTTTCGCTCCTTCTCTGAGCGTTCTTTCATGTCACCCACAGGGTAAATATGTCACTCGTATAGGATTCCATGCAAGGTATCTTCTAAATTGTCAGGAAACTAGTATCAGTTTATTAGGTTTTTTGGCATATCGTAAAAAAAAAAACAGAAATGATAACGTTGATACAGTTTGATGTTTACAGTATGTATATATATAGTTTATAGTATCAGAACCAAAAATCCTCTTTAAACTGAGTCAAGACGAGAAACCATGTACGCCAAAAAATTACAAGTCTTTTCTATGCAGACAGAAAAGTTTCCCAAGAGGATATCGCCATATACCCTTAAAGTCTTGGAGCATGTATTCGATGACTTTATTCTATTTATTTTTTTTGTAAAATTTAGATAAAATTTTATTATTAGATAAATTATAGAATTATTTGGAGATTTAGTTTAAAGTTTTATCATTTAGTTTAAATAATTCCCAAATAAAGTGCTTCAAGATAGAATAATGTATTTGATTGACTCAATTTATCAATTCACATCCGCCATTTTGAATTTCGATAACGCGATATAACTAGACAAAATATAATACGAATTAACGGACATAACCCCTCTACAGATCACTTTTTAAAAGCAACTTAAGAACTTTCGTGGTCACCATTAAACAAACGAGGTTAAAAGGTTCATACATTAACAATCATCATCACACTTTGGCGGTTCTTTCCTCGATGTCTGAAAACGTTGAAGCTAAACGATGAAACCCGTGTTAAACTTCGCTTATTAAACTTCGACCCAAATGCAAGCTTAGGGATATTCTAAGATAAGCAAAGTAAATTATTAGTATCTTCAATCTTGTATCCTAAAATAATATTTATTGAGTAGCTCGGTAAACGTTCCTTACTTGTATTTATAGAATTGCATCTTTAATATAATGCTACCTTTTAATGAAAGTTAACAAGTTTAAGTAGCATATTTACTTATTCTACGGATATGAAATTGTAAATTAGGGATTATAATTAATTATTAACAGAATAAACACGACATTTTATGTAAACATTGAATTATTATAACCCGTTCTAAGTTTGAAAATGACATGACTTAGAAGAATTGAAGGGTTGGTTCCAGAACAGCGAACTCCTTTACAGTTAACACCACAGACATAAAATTTAAATACGAATAAATAAATTAATAGTAAAAAATAATAATGAACAAGCATATAATATTTGAAGTAAACATATGTTTAAAAATACTTATATCAAAATTTAAATAAATAAATTCATGACTATGTATAATTGTAACAAGATTACGTACGTATTTCATATGAATTTATATTTTATAATTATATTTCAATCAGGTTTGAAGCTTCAATAATTATATTAAATGAATTATTTGTAAATAAATTGCTTTTATATACAATATTAATTTATCATATGTACTTTAAATACATTAAATAATAAAGCATGTCGGTTTTTATAGTCTATCCAAAACGTGTGGTATCGGTCTTTAAAAAAATACTTTCTTCGAATGATTAAAATTTAAGATGAATATAATTATGTAGGTATTCAAATAGTTTATCGTATATTACTTAATATCATTGTTTAATTTATAGGTGTTTAGTCAGTTGATTTTTAATGGAATTGTAAAATAAATTTGATTTATTTGGGTAGGAAATCATGTGAAAATTCATACAATTATTTTTTGCTTTTTAGTATCTGGGTGTTTTGAAGTTTTTTTTTGTAATTTTCATCCTATCGTCTATGTATATTCTATATCGTAATACTTTGTTACTTGTTCTAACTTTAATTACTACAAATTATAGTAATCCGTATTACAATTATAATCTACAAAGGTTTGAACAAAAATAGGTGCACCCGCTTTTAATGAAATAAGATAGGCAGTAATTCAACACGACTGGGGACTACCAGGCGGAGGATTGAAGTGCTTTCGAAATATCGGAACTTTGAAATCGTTAACTTCGTATTAAATTTATCTTGACAAAAATATCTATCGCTTTTGTTGAGCCCTAGGACTTGATCAAGAAACCTAATGCAATATATCCTTGACACAAGATTAACAACCATTTATGAATCCAAATGCAAATGGATTTAAATATTTAAAATCGAACACAACTCATTAACTAACGGTGACAAGAGCGAACCTTTCAACATCGAAAATATTTAAATCACACATTCAAGGTAAAGTCGCAGTCAGATCGAACGTTTTGCTTGAAAAATAATAATATACGATAATAGAAAGCCCTACACGGAAATGTATTACCTACTGAGGCCGTGAGAGATACCACAGAACTTCAAATATAGCTGACTGAGACTGTTTTTGTATGACCCTTATAATGGAACGTCGTGCCGTATCAGCCCTCTTGAAACCTTATGTGCAGCGATAATGATTTTGGTTGGAACAGAATTTCAATCAAAATTTTGTTTCGAAAAACAGACAAAGTTCTAAATAAATTATAAGACGTTTATTCATAAGTAAGTTAAAAGTGAATAGTAATTTCTAGAATACTAGTCGAATTCAATGGTTTTTGAGACGCTGACAAATGAAAATATATTTTTATTTAATTAATTTAAAATATTTTTTAATTAAACATATTATATGCAGTGAAATATATATATGTGATCTTAATTGTCTCTCCAAAAATACTGTTTTGTTCGATACGGGTAACATCGATAGTAAAAAAATATCGAATATAATATTAGTTGAGAGCGGGCAAAATATCCAAACGAAGGTCATCTTTGGTGCTATCAGGGTTAACGCTTAAACGCATGGTATAAAAATCTAAATGGTTTAAACCGACTTTAAATTTGGCAACACTTCTCTTTGTAGCATCGCCAAAAACTCACACACATTCAGCACAGTATTCCCCTCCTAATATAACCTGGTTCCTTCCTGTGAAGAGGCATCTTGCGGGTCAGCATAGCGAGGGCGACTAGTGCAGTTCATTCTCTCTGACATGGATTTCCAAACTTACCATCAGGTGGAGAGGAGTCATATTATACATACCTGGATTATATATTATATATATATATAAATACATTGCCCTACAATAACCTATACATACATACTTTACAAGTATGTATAATTAACACGAGAACGCAATCACATCAAGCTAATCTGATAATCGAATGTATTTGTACTAAATGTAATAATTATTTCAAATATTATAAAACATTATTTCAATATTAATTTGTGTAATTACAAAATTCGATATAAATTAAATGATACAGTCTAGTTATTGTAAATTAAATTAATTATCACTAGAAATTTTCATTTAATGTTATTGTTTTTTAATTTAAGGTATATTGTTCACTGCAAAATTAAACTTATAATAAGTCTAATAAATGTAAGCTTTAATTGGCAGTCACTGGCCCCTAAGTTATGGGCTGTCCTAGTTTAAGGGTAAGGGCTCCTCGTCATATTATGTAACATAGAGTAAACCAATAAACATTATTTAAAAAAATAATAATTGCTTAATAATTTTCGAGCTTCATTATTAAATAAAAAAAAATCTGTTCTATAAGTAACAGCGAGATAAGATACCGAAAAGGAGAAGGCTAAGTAGGATAAGTATATATTTTAATATTTGACCGCTATGTATTTATAATAAATTATAAGTGTGAACACTAACAATTATTCTAAAGATATTTATTCATCACACACGAAAACACTAAAAATAAAACCAAAAAAATGAAATTAAAAAAAAGAAGTCACAACATCTACAACAATTATAACAAAAAAAAAAAAAACTTGAGACAGTCATATGACGACGTCATATTAAATGATTTTTAAAATTAATTGTTTTAATGTGTTCTTATTAAGATTTTAAATGATCATTAGAGCAATCTACGAAGTTAAAACAATACCAAGCCGTTCAATACTGCGTTGCTTCTAGCAAAGAAATAAATTAAACCAGAATTTCATACCACACTAATATTATATAAAATTATACGAACCGAGCATTCATTGAAATAAATAGTTGACTATAACAATTCCAGATAAAGTAAGTCGCATTAACGGAGGAATAGAGAGATGTGCAGGTGTGTGAAATCACTAGAGGGTACGTTACTAGACGTGAGTTCCTGTGGGAGTTTGCGTCTACTATATCTAAGTATTAAGTAACAGCCTCTATATCCCAATGCTGGGCAAATTTCATCTCCTTAAGAAATTATATGGATCGGTTTCCAGTACGCTACACTTTGGTTGATATGTACCAATAATTCCTCACGATGTTTTCCTTGAGTACGAGTTGTAAATAATAATTAATTACTATGTATCAGTTACTGTCATTTTCTTGTTCGTGTAATTTATTCTACATCGCTTCATCATTCAATCAGGTCTCCTGGCTTAAGCGTTGCTATATCGGTTAGTATTTGAACCTAGAATTAATTATTTATTTTAAATTACGCTACAAGTGCGAAACTGAATAGTAAGTTCCGATATTAATTAAGTTTTATTAAAGGCATACCCACCATAAGAGAACATAAATCAATGTATTTAAACTAACGATAAAATGTAAGGTTTAATGTTTAAATTTATTAATTTTTAGTGTCGAATGCGGTAAAGTTATTCGAACATTATAAAGGTTGTCCGTAATATGGCGTCATATATTGTCATGTATCATATTGTTTTCAGATAATGTATTTCTCACGGCCCTAATGTCTAGGGGCGGTAGTAACCACTTATCATTAGGTAGTCCATTTGTGCATCCAACTACCTATACTATAAAAACACTTTAAGATAAAATCGTTCGATTACTGTTTAAAAATGGTAACAATCTCGTATAACATTTTTGACGACTTTGAGAAAAATAATATACTGGTCCAACATAAAATTCGACCAATTTAAAATTTTAGTAGAAACGCTCCTTAATGTTCGCTAAAGTTTCAAATGTTACTTTTGTTTTAAGTGGAAAATGCAACGTTTAAAAACAGGACAAAATGAAATTAAAACGTGATGTAAAGAACCATTAATTTTTTAACGCATCTCTTAAAACATTTCAAATTTGGTATTCCAGTTTTAAATATACGTTTTTAACATAACGTTTTAGTAACTCGTGTTTTAACGAAGAGATACAGCAGAATAAAATTAATTTTGAATTATTTTTTATGAAATCCATTTCATAAATAAAATAGGCGCATGGGATAAAAATTACTTTTAGGAAAAAAGACAAAATACTGCACAAAAAATACTGGGAATTCAAATAAATGAATGAAAATGTAGGTATGGTGAATTAATTTAAATATTTTAGGTCCCATATCCCAACGCGTAAGGAATCCATCAAGTTACGTGGAAAACAATGAGAAATATTCTACTAAACTATTTTTGAATTTAGGTGGGTTTTCCTTTGTACAAGCGAGCAAAATCGTCCTAGGCACCGGCAAGTCACACCTAACTCTCCCCCCCCCCCACTTAATGTGGGGAAAACGCGTATCGTGATTTTCCTGCGAAGAAAAAAAAGGTAATGGTAGGAGTAACTTAATACGAATTTTAACCGTACGAAGTCTGGGCCGGCAATTATTATAACAATTTATTTAAATGGAGTAAGCTAAACATAATTTATGAAAATAACTAAAAAACATCATTTAAAATATCCTTCAACTTAATCGCTGCAGATGTACCATATTGATTATAGATCTATGAAGGTGCTGAATTGTCTGTATGACCGCTAAAATGACTGCCCAAATCCAGGACTGTAGGTTCAACTACGCAGAGAAGTAAGATGATAAATTCTGATAAAGAAGATAAGTCTGGATATGGAGTCCTTGCAAGCCCGCCTGAGTAGGCACTACCCACTTATCAGTTATTCTTCCGCCAAACAACAATATTATCCGAATATTGTTGTTTAGCGGAAGGAATGTGTTCCGGCTTGAAGGATGAGTGAGCCCGAGTTACACACAATGGGGCATAATATCTTAGCTGCAAAGGTTAGAAGCGCATTGCAAAGTCTTTGGGTGGGGATGACCATTTATAGTCAAGCAAAAAAATATGAAAACTCCGCGCCTACTTACACACATTTTAATTTTACTTTTCCCGAAAGGTCATACAAGTATTACATAATATAAGAGAAATCAAAAAAAAAATTCAAAGAATAAATTCAATGTTAATATTCGTAATAATAGTATACGTGGATTGTCGTGTACATTTTTGTTTCTCATACAATAAGTATTCGACTATGTCTATGAAATTCAACCCTTGGTAGAAATGTAATAATTGAGGTCACCAGATCTCGCACGTGACTAGACTGAAACATATAACCTGTCCTTTATTAAAAATCTTTATTGATAGAATATCTACACAACTGCCTCGGCGGTGCTGTGGTTAGCTCATACGACTGGAGTTTACTTAGATTTTTTGTTCGAAGCCAAGACAAAGGTAAAGGAAAAAAGTCTTGTCGTAATACAATAGGTATTACGAGAATTAAGAAATATCACATACTTTTACACTGTACAATATTTGATGAAACAAAATGCGTACTTCATTTGTTTTTATGTTTTTCATGCTAAGTATTATGACTGTCATTGAAATTAAAATAATAATTCGAATTTAAAAATAAAAAACATTCTAATATACAATTATAGAAAATAATGTTGTCCTTCGATATTAGTTTTGTCAATGAGTCATTTTGAATTGGATTAAAATTACACAGCCAAGTAAAACCTTATAAATATGCAGCACCTAGACCTTTGCCTTTCAAATTCTTCTCATTAACTCGAGATAGCCTTATCTCCAGTAAATGATAATAATTTGAAACTTACCCAAGTAAAATGCTCGTAAAATATTAAGTAAGAAATTTTAATATAGTTTAATTACTCTTTGTAATTTCATAAATAGAACGTAAAACAATATTATAGTAGTTGCTGACTGCGGATTCATTCACTCTTTAAGGATTGGTTGTCAGGTGTTTCAGGTGTGTACAGCTTAAGCTTAATACCAAATTTCATCAAATTAGGTTCAGTGTCCGAATTGGACCGAGAGCATCAAACAGACAGACAGTCTTACACATTTATAATATCAGCATAGAATATCTTTAACATTATAGATAACGTGGTCCAATATTGGGAAGTGGTCACCAGCGCCCAACATTGGCACTATGAGTAATATTACCTTTCCATCACCAATGCGCCAACAATCTTGAGAACTGAGATGTTATTTCCTTTTCGGTTATACTGACTCACTCACTCTTCAAACCAAAACGTAACAACACTCAATATTGTTATTTGGCGTGGTACCTACACACAAGGTCTTTCAATAAGCCATTACCGCGCTATGATTTACATAATATAATTAAAAATGTTATTCATAATTAAAATATTCTATTTTGTGATCACATTCCATAGTCAGGGACCATACTATTTCCTTGTCAAATGTTTTATCTTTTATTCGTTAACATTTTCGTTACAATATATTATAGTGATTTCGTGAGAAGGGACGGAAATGTGTAACAGGAAGCCGGGGAAGCGCTCACGGTATTAGAGTTGGCCGTCAAATGGGCCAACTCATTTTCCATGTCTTCATGGAAAATGAGTTGGCTGAGAGAATCATTTTCATGTTGCTTATTATCAAGGTCAGGTATCATTTCGTTTTAATGTTGTCTCCAATATACCTATGCAATAATGATATGAATAGTCTTTATGTGGATTTCTTAACAATATTTATCTTAATGCCCGAGCAATTTTTTATTTTTACGTTTTTTTTAGAATGGTATTTAGTAATAAATGTTCTTTCAAATATATCGCATTATCAAACAATATTTCATAAATATTCCCGGAATAATTAGAAAAAAATCCATTTAAATTAAAACAAGGCACAAATGGAAGCTACGTTTAAAAGCACTAAAAGCTTCTGTCGCTTATAACTTTCAATTCCTTTCATAACGATTTAATGCATGTTTAAAACCGCACTCTTAGTTGCTAGTTCCATATTCAAATTACAGAGTGAATGAATTAAAAGTTCGTTCATTCACCTTCCAACTAATTTCTTTCCAAAGAGTTGCATTACGAAGTTAAAGTTGTATGGAATCAGTAAACAGACTAATGTCTTAGTGAATTAAGAGTTTAATGGCGCCTTTTTGAAAGGGTAATGCATTGTATACATATATAAGAAATATATAATATGATATTTGCTCAAAAACATTATAAGTGTATATATTACACGCTTAATATATTTAAAGCGGTTGGTGGAAGTGAGTCCTAGAGTTAAAAACACTGATTAGCTAACGCTGGCAATTTCGATTCAGGTTTAACGATGGCCTGAAGAAAATGGAGACCTCAACTGGATGCGGAAAGCAGAAAATAGGGAGCTTTCTCTTGGCGGAGCGGTGGTGGATGTCATTTTCAGTGGTACGCTTGACAATCCGTCTTCCTTGTGCAGTCATGTAAAGGGGCGTCCATAACGGTCTTACTTGATCCATCTCATGGGCCACTCTGCACTCAGGTATGTTATACGATAAGCTAGTACACATTATAACATTTAAAAAACCCTTTGGTTGGTGCAATATGATTAGAATTAACCAGTCTTATTTTATTATAAAACCATTGAATTTAATTAAATGAAAACATTCTTTATTTTTCTACTCATCAGTAGAGATTGTCTCTGACTTATCAATAATTTTCATAAAAATATTCTTGGAGGAAAAAATGGACATAAAACACACACTGCTATGAGTTAAAATATATTATTATACAATTTTCTTAAAAGCAATTGAATTTAGAAGAACTTAGAAAAAACCAAGAGTAAGTATATGCTGAAATGTTTAATTTATTTAGAAAAAATAAACTAAACATTTTTATCTTTCATATAATAATAATTTTTCTCAGTCTGTAATTATCTCACTGCTAGACTTAGAACTTATTGTAATGCGCTGATCTAATACGAGATGGTTACTTTACTATGTTATGCTTCACCAAGTACGACATATATTATACAACAAATTAAACACATAAAAAATCATTGAACATAAACTAGGTTTGACCCCGGCACCATCAATTAAAATCGAGAATTTTTAAATGAATTAAGTTAATCATTTATGGTGCTAGATAAACTAGTAAGAGCCTTAAAATAAATACATTTAAAAAAACGAATATTTCTTTTATTTGTAAATTTCATGGACTCTTAATCATATTAATATCATATAAGAATATCAACTGAGCTTAGTAACCGTAACAATTTAAGTCTGACTTAGGTAAGGACGAAGCCATGCAGCGCAGGTGTGTCCAATTGCCAGGGGAAATAGCCAGTGGACGCAAGATGAAAGCCGATAAGATATCTACATCTATAGCCGTCTACATCCGACTCTGAGGATTATGCTACTATAATAGACATTTCCATCTCATTCATTCATTCACCATTAAATTTGTTACAATATTCTATTAATGTATTAATTTGTATGCTAATTGGAATGATTTCGAAAAACAATAATCTCGTAAATATTCTACTGGTATTATGAAAATGGAAATGAATTAATATAATTTACATTACAAAGTTAATGTACCTATAACACAAAAAAAGTCTTTTAAAAAAACGAAATGTGTAAATTTTTTTTTAGTTTTATGAGATAATATTTTAATAAATTTTACACAAATACGTGTCTTTTACTTTTTCATAATGACGTCAGATATTTGATATTGAACTATTTACATATAAAATAATATTTGACGTTAAAACATTGTATATTATATTATGTAGTCAGTGTACTGTTCTACATAGTTTTCAAAGGATTACCCGATCTGTATATAGACGACTTTATTTGCAAATAGTTACTTTAACCGGTTTGTTTCACTTAGGTGTGTAAACTTATGTTGTTTGATTATTCTCTATGACGAGTAAGACTTTGAGCCCTTCAGACATTGATACTCTACCGAACTTTAGTGCTTTTTACGGATGTGTGTGTGATTTATTTGATAAGAGAATTAAACGTGTAGCACATGACATCATAGTTCTCACGGTTGCCAGTACATTGTTAGTATATAGTAAACTCATAATATGTACATGAGTTCATAAGGAGATATTGTTTTATTAAGTCGACATCAAGGGTTCTGACTGCCTAGTTGGTCTAGTGGCTTGGTTAATAAAGCCACAGATTCCAATCCGACCGATTTCGGCTAACCTCGAATTTGAACCCAGAACAGTTTAAATTCCAAGTCGGCCGATAAAAAAAATTCGAATCGTAAATTAATGTTTTTTTTTTGTCGAGAAATTCTCAGTAACATCCCTAATTTTGGAAATTGAAAGTGTATACACTCCCGTGCCTCGGAAAGCACGTAAAGTCGATGGTCCTTAAATCTGACACGACCAGAGAGGATTCAAGCGCACTGAACTCCTTCTGGTCTGATTTGTCGGTCCATCGGATTATGAATAACGGAATCTGTAGTGCACCTGTGTTTGCGCACATACTAGTGCACTATATTATGTCTTGGCTTGTCTCCCTTGAGATTGGACGCTGAGTCCGAAATCAATCAGGGCGAGATCAGTATCATCAACGGAACGAAACAACACCAACACTCGAAAAATGGAAAGTCATTAAAAAAAAGCCAGACCAAACATGTTTAGACCTTGCAAAAATAATCAGACGCCAATTCAAACATAGAGTTTTAGTTAAGATATACTTTTTTTAAGTTTGTAATTAAGACGTATTTATTCGTCGTTATAATATACGTTTGCATAGTTGTCAGTCAACAAAATTCGATTCGAACTTAACATCTGATTCAAAAATTTTGCTATACCTTAAATTATATTGATTTAACATTTAGGTATAATTTGTATTTCGAATTGACAATATTAATCATTTCAAATGTAATAAGGATTTAATGTGTGTTCATTTTAATAAGGATTGTTTTCTCTACAAAATAAAATACATTTGTAATATTAAAACTTGCAAAATTCTTTGTTTCAATTCAAATTAATCAGTAAAACAATATTTAAGTCATCATACAAAGTCCAATATAAAATAGTTGGGTTATAATAAGAAACCTTTCTTAAACCATCACCCACTCCACTCACGTTGCCTCCACTGGTGATGTGACTGGTTCATTTTTCGTCTAGAGAATCGGAAATACATTAAACGCTTAATGTAAATAATTCTTATGTAAGAAATTACAATAAGAAACGAAACAGAATTAGTGAATTTATTATGTTAAGAAACGTCCATATTTAGTATCTATATCCATACCCTCTTACTTTGTCTTTTATAAATAAATGAATCCTCTACGGTAGATTTGCATTTTATTAATCTCTCAATTGCCCGAGACTTTCGTAAACAATATAAAAAATCGACGGTCGTTGGAAATTAGATCGTGTTTCAGATTCGCGAGAGAAAATTGTATGTTCAAGCATTAGACATCATCTTGAAAAACATCTTTTTGGAAAAAAATAGTAAGGAGGTATTTTTGCAATATATTATACTAGTTTTTTTTAAGGGTTGGATGACATGTGTTAAGAAAACTAGCCTATGTACTTCCTTGGAGTTCAAGTTTGCTTTACACCTAACATCCAAATAACAGTATACTGTATTATTGTGTTCCGGTTAGAAGGGTGAGTGAGCCAGTGTAATCACAGGCACAAGGGACATAACATCTTAGTTCCCAAGGTTGGTGGCGCATATGTAATGTAAGGAATGGTTAATATTTCTTACAGCGCCTTTGTCTATGGGCGGTGGTGACTTACCATCAGGTGGCCCATAAGCTCGTCCGCCAACCAACGCCATAAAAAAAAATCTAATTTCGTCAGATTCGATTCATTGGTTTGGCAGTGATAGAGCGACAGACAGACCGATAGACAGACAGACAGAGCTACTTTCACATTTATAATATTAGTATAGATAAATAATGATGTATTATTAGACCTTAAAAACATTTTTGTATTTCATAAATTTACAAGCTTCCCTTATTTTCTATATATTTTAATGAGGTATCTGGTTTAGATGCTGGATTTACTCGCGTGTCCTATTTTAGATGCAGCCTGGATGGCCTCGTGCTGCCGTACCCACTTGCGAGGAGTGTGGGGGGCGACACCAACTTCACGTCCTGAGAAACACACGGAGGGTGCCGCGGTTGCGTTACATCGACATGATCTCGCAGCCTCACTGATCCGTGTCAAAGATAACCATCGCAGTGGTTTTAGAGGGTGGGAATCTCACATAATCCAGTACCCCCCTAGAAGCCCGGATAAAAAAACGTTGTCTACCCAAGCTCCTACATAATTAATAATAGCAATTGATTTAAAGGCCAAGGAGTTATTGAGTTTTGGTCACGAAAAGATATCATTTCACCATCATCAACCTTTGAAAATCCATGCAAAAAATATTAAAAGCTGTAGCTCCCAATAGAATTAAGGAAGATGCAAAAAAACAGCAGATCCGATAACATCTTCCTTTTTTTAAGTCGGTTAAAAAGACTAAGACGTTCTTAACCTAATGAACGGTACGCCAGCAAAGGAGCGATAGTGCACGTACAAGACAGGTAGAAAATTTTCCCCTTGTTAGTTCTTAAAAGTAAATTTTATGGATACGTTCTTTTTATTTCAACAATAAATTGCGTCAAATATATATTTATTTATGTCATTGGACTGACAAAAGTCCCATCACTCGTAGACGTTGGTCATGTAAGTACTATTAATAATTCCGCATATTATCACCAATCACCAAAGAATTATGCACGTAGTTACACTGGCCCGCTCATTTTTCAAACTGGAATACGACAATGCTAAGTCTTGCTGTGTGGAGGGAAAATAAATGACGAGTGGGTAGTACCTAGCCCGTCTGGCCTGCACAAACATTAATTATATTATTTAAATGATAAATGACACTTAAAAAATATTATACCAAAACTCAGAGTACTGAATGTATGCATCTTCGATGATACAATAAATATTTTCAGAAGATTTCTGAACACATACCTTAATTAGTACCCATGAGTAGAACATATAGAACGGCCTTAATTTTAACAATGTTACACATTCCTTTTAGTACATTATAAACTACGGCACAACTATAGCCAGTGAACAAGTCACCTTTTACTCGTCAGCTCGTATATAAACGAGCTTAATATAATAATTTAGCAACCTTTAGCAGCTTTTTCAGCGCTTGCAACGTTTGCAACGCTTTTCCAGAAATACTCATTCCGGTTACTTTTATATAAATTACGTTGACGTTTAGTTTTATTTTATAAAAAATATATCATTATTATATTTATAAAAATAACATAAAAATATAGTATATAGAGCTCAACAATTACCTTTCTATTATATTAATAGAAAAAAAGAGGGGCAAACGGGGCTTGGAGCGGTCATAACGCTTTCTGCCAGTTCACTCTACTGTACGCTGCGTTAAAAACTTCGTTCCAATAAAAAACGCGCAATAGAAAAGACGGAAGAATATAGCAGTTCAAAAATATTTATACTATCATCTTAAGCTCGTTAAGCCGTTGTAATCTCATCTGATTATCGTGATCGTCTGAATTTAAGAGTGAGGATATAGAGAGTTCTCCTAACGGTTATTCATTGTGTATTGTTCATAGTTGTTGTATAATAAATTCATTAATATAAAGTTATTTGAAGTGTTAAATAATTACTATAGTTAATAAGTTATTGCAGGTTCTTCCGCTCTTACAATCCAACCAGTGAATCTGGTACCGCGTAAGGCTTTGGGCAAGCGCATCTGGGTGGGTACCATCATAATCACATAACTACAATACAGCAATAGTTAAAACAGCAGCATGTTTGGTTGGAAAAGTGGGTGAACCAGTCTAATTAGAGGCACAAGAGATGATACATCTTAGTTGCCAATGGTGCTGGTGTTGGCGACATTAGGACTGGTTAATATTTCTTACGGTGTCAATTTTTTCGGCCTGTGGATCACTTACCATCAATTGGACCATTTTCTCGTCCACCTACTAACAAAATAATAAACAAACTAGTAAACATATATATTTTTTAACAATAATAGTAATTGAAATTTCAGTTACGTAATAATTTTTCCTCTAAAATAGTTTGTTTTCATGTCTTGAGACATCTATATATCTAACCATTTATTCTATGGATCTCAAGTTCTCTCTCAAAATTCACAAATATAACACGGGCTACCAATTTTGGACAAGATATATTTTTTGTTTTCTTCTTATTTTTGTTATAAATCGAAAATATTTGTGAATATAATTTATCTTGAATTTATCATTTATCTAAGCTCCGTACATGCAAGGTCTAAGGCGTGTTGAAGTTTAATTAGTTTAGTTCTCAACGGCGCCCATTGTTCTACTCAACGATTGAGGGACTAATTCAAAACATACTAAGCGCATGAAATGGCAATCACATCCACTTAGGCATTTTGAGTTCGTGTAAATGTTAATTCATTTCTTGTATTTTTATTAGAAGTTATACTAAGCTATTTCATCTGCATTTAATTCGGTCTATACAATTATATGGCGAGTAAACATAGCCGAGGAGTTAAAAGGCATTCAAAACCTCACCGTTGATTGCTGGTTCAAGCCCAGGCAAGCACCAAAGAACTTAAATATGCTTAATTTTTATTTATATTTCATTTTATGTTCGGTGAAGGAAAACGTTGAAACCTGCATGTGTTTAATTTCAATGGAATTCTTCCACATGTGTATACTCGTATTGGAGTAGGGTGGTGGATTTAGCTCGAAACTTTCTCCTTAGTGGGAGAGGAGGACTCAGCATAGCAGTGGGACACTAACAGGCTGTTGCTTAATACAATTATACACACATATTTCATAAAGCATTGCATTCTGAAGTTTAAGTGTGAGTGTAAATTCTTTGAGTGTTAATTTTTAAAATTTTCACATTTACGTAGATAAGTTTAAAAATACGCACACATGAACACAAATACAAACGATTAAAGCAATTTATATGTATATTGCTAACATTTACTTGAGAGTCGGCCCATCTGGGTAGGTATAACCCACTGATCATATATTCTAGTACCACACAGCAATACCTAGTAATGTTGTGTTCTGATTTGCAAATGTAACTAAAGGTATGAAGGAAATAACATCCGAGTTCTAAAGGATGTTGGCGCATTGGTGATATGAGGAATGATTAATATTTCATAAGGTACCAATATCTTTTACTTGATGGTAGGGCTTTGTGCAAGCCCGTCTGGTTAGGTACCACCCACTCCTCAGATATTCCACCGCCAAATAGCAGTATTCGGTATTGTTTTGTTCCGGTTTGAAGGGTGAGTGAGCCAGTGTAACTACAGGCACAAGGGACGTAACATCTTAGTTCCCAAGGTTGGTGGCGTATTGGTGATGTAAGGAATGATTAATACTTGTAATAATGGTTAATCTTACAACGCCATTGTCTGGGCGGTGGTGACCACTTACCACCAGTTGGCCCATTTGCTCGTCCGCCTACCGATATCTTAAAAAAAAATCTTTGAACATCTGTGACCTTTGCCATAAGGTAGTCCATTTTCCAGTCCACCTACCTACAGATTTAAAAATAATAACGATAACTGCCTTTGTTACGTAGTTACGATCGCGGTTTCTTGGTATCTAAAGAACATAATCCACTTAAGTGTCACCACAATCTTCCATGATGTCTGGATATTCCGTTTCTTTAAAAGTATTTTCCTCTCTAACTCGGAGTGACAGGGCTTTGTCCGGTTCAACCCGCCGCTATATAATTTGTACGGAAAAATGTTCCTTTGTTTTCACCCTGTATTCATTTCGACTATGTGTTTCAGATGAGATGGATTTTAAAAGAATTACTTTTGGGAAGCGATGGATAGTTCATGTAATTTATTTGATATTTTAACGAAATTCAAAATACGTAAATCTTAGCTGAAAATTACGGGTACTAAACCGAGTAAGCACTACTGAGATTTGATGTGCTTAATTTGTGTTTATAATTCATTACGTGCTGAAAGTTGAAGGAAAACATCATCAGAAGGAATTTTGACCAAGTGTCCACTGATGTGATTTTTGTGAGCAGTGTGGTAAAATATACTCTGAACCTTTTTTTCAAGAAGAAATAAGGTATTTTCCTATCAATGAAACGCTTATACTGTATAGTGTACTGGATTGTGTTCAGTTAGCCCATTGATTTTTAGCGAAGATATTCCGATACAGTATGTTTTTTTTTTAACACAGTAGCTACCATTTAGGAAAGTGTATTTGTTGAAAACACTTCAAAAATTAGGTATATCAAATGATGATCAAACAAAATTGTTTTAATTGGCCTTAATGTTTTCGTATTATAATGCATAAAAGAAGAAAAATATTTCTTTATTTTAAAGCTCATCCATTTAACATCATACTGATTGTATCGAATGAGTATCCGAAGTATTCCATGAACTAAGAAATAAGAAAACAAACTGTTCGACGTCCATTAAAACAATTTCAAAGACGTGATCATTTTGAAAGCCAATTTCAAATTTAGTATTTTTTCTCGGGAAACAAGCATTACTGATTGTTTAATATTTTTTTTATTTATCGTCATGCAGATGTCAGAAAACATGAAAACATCGTGAGGAATTCTGTATGTGACAACTTTAGCCACATGTCTAACCTCCAAGTCGCGTTGGAACAGCGCAGCGAAATTTAAACAGACTTAATGATCCAAATTATGTCAGAAAACTTCAATTAAACACAACAACAAGTTAATTCTCCTCAAAGAACGCCGATGAGAAGTAAAATAATTTATTTCGCAAAGTTATTTCCAAAACGACTTTTAGGTACTTTTATCTTAGTCCGTTAAAAGCGAGAAGTACTTAAGCCCTATATTTATTTATAGTCAAGTTCTTTTCTTATCTCTAAGTATATGAAAGTTTATGTTCAACAACTTGAAACAAGTTGAACACAGCGCTGGTGTAAAACTAACCTATAAAATGTCATTTTATGAGTATTCAAGTATCATAAAAAGAAGGTTTACATACCAAGATCACCTCCCGTACCGGTACGGATTATAAAATTTCTATTTTCACAGGCACATGGAAATTTCAAACGTTTGAAGTGAACGGTTTTTGAACGAGACTTTAAATTTTAAAACCAATTTATTAAGAGCAAATTATGGTTCATTGTTCAAGGGAATTGATAGATACATTATTTCTCATAAAGTCATTAAGTCGTTTGAGGAGTTAAATTTAAATTAATTAATGCCATACTTACTATGGTGATGATGATGGGACGCCGTGATAATGAGAGAAGAATATCAATAACAAATTATAACTGTTAAAAAGAGTTGGAAATTAAAAATATATATTAATATGATATGATATTATATAATATTTATATAGTATGATATTAATATGATGACATAATAATATATTACATTATTAATATATCATTATATCGAACCTGCTAGTGCAACTCGTCCCGGCTCCGTCCGGGCTCAAATTATATATATAATAAAAGTGGAGTGTCTGTTTGTAATATTAAAATAACCGCTTTTTATTAAATGCATATGTATGTACATATAACAAAATCACATTTGTTTTCAATTTGTGTCTGTCTGTCTGTCTGTTTGTTCCGGTTAATCTCTGGAACGGATGGACCGATTTTAACAGGACTTTCACTGGCAGATATCTAATGTAGTAAGGAGTAACTTCAGCTACAAAAATAACTTTCTTGTTAAATTCAAACGCGCACGAAGTCGCGGGTACAGCTACTTATTAATAAAATCGTATGATATTAATATAATTTAAACCCTATAGCTTTATACCAGTGAAATAAAAGTTTGAATTGGATCATTCATTCCGGAGATTACGACCTCCATACAAACATACAATTTTGTCTCATTATAATATCAGTTTTGATATATAAAAAGCTTAAGTTTTTTTTTTTAAAACCAGTATAAGGTTTTTGAACAGTTTTATTAATGAGATCTAACAAAATAAGATGAACTAAATACTAGACGCTCATTGGTTGCCTATTGCATTATCAGCTGTGATCCACCAATGACGACACAGATTAAAGTCAAATTAATCTGCGTTTCAGATATTATTATTTTAATAAATATTAAACATTTTAACATCGGTATTCATGTAGATATATTAGGTAGCTATTTAGTTTATCCATGAACAAATAATATTTCAAATATAGTCGAATCATATGATCATTATAGGATTATTATTTACCTAAACGGAGGGAAATTGGTAGTAGAGTATTGTACATAAACATAATAATCAGCCTGTAAATTTCCCACTGCTGGGCTAAGGCCTCCTCTCCCGTTGAGGAGAAGGTTTGGAGCATATTCCACCACGCTGCTCCAATGCGGGTTGGTGGAATACACATGTGGCAGAATGTCGTTGAAATTAGACACATGCTAGTTTCCTCACGATGTTTTCCTTCACCGCCGAGCACGAGATGAATTATAAACACAAATTAAGCAATTGAAAATTCAGTGGTGCCTGCCTGGGTTTGGAACCCGAAATCATCGGTTAAGATGCACGCTTTCTAACCACTGGGCCATCTCGGCTTATATTAGTATTGTGCAGTTGAGCAAATCCGTCAGGGGTACCATGAATTCATCTGATTTACTTCCACCAAACATCATAAACACCATCGTATTGCCAAGTCCCGATTGATTTTATACATGAGTGAGCGAATATAATTACAGGTACAGGGGACGTGTAGCGAATTTACACAAATATCTTACACTGCCTTTATATAGATACCGTTAAATATAACGAAGGGTTTCCAGAGCTTCAATAAGAACAAAATTCATGGTTATCGTAATAAATTTTGTCATAGTAATGACAGTTAAGTGATTTTGTTTCACATTAACTAACTCATCACTGATATTCAATGCCAGTCAGATATGATATATTTAGGAGTTCGAAGCAGAAATTATTAAAAAAAAAAAAAAATTCTTACACTTTATTAAATAATTACAAAATTAAACAAAAATACAAACTCATGTACCCGTGTAATTACGTAACCTTTATACCAAAATAAAACACCAATTTGTTATACAAACAAAAATATTTTAGCTACCATTCTGTACCGAGCCAACGAGCAGAATGCCTCTTAGTACGCCCGTACACCGCCTTATAAAGACCTTTTTTTCTATATAGTAGAAATTAGTTTCCTAAATATATCTTATAACCAAATGTAGGCGCGCTTTTTTGGTATAAATAATGATTTATAAAAACGATAGATTATTATAATGTAATGTGTTGTTTGAAATCATTTTATTTATATTACTTTTTGGTACGAAGTTCTTTTACGCGGCTTTACGAGTGAACTGGCAGAAATCGTCAGGTAAAGAAAAACCGTTATGCGTTATCCAGGCGTATTTTCATAATCTTTCCCTTTCTCTTTATCTCTTTCTATTCTTTACGACTTGTAATAATAATACTCTGATTTTACAATTAAAAAAAAAAAAGAATTCCAGCTAATTAATTAAGAAATTAATAATGTCGTTGTGTTAGGATTGGGTACGACAATAATCCAATTGATCAGGATCGATCGAGATTTACATCGGTAGGCGCCCCGTAAACATTGCGCTATTGACTTCAAACATCACTTATTTTTATTATTATAAATCAGAAGAATGTTTTAATAGCAATTTTGTCTCTTGACTCAAATTATTCTTAACATTGTTTGTCATCTGTAAACATTTATTTCACTATCTGTATGTTTGTATGTATGTATTAATAGATACATAAAATATAACGAAAACGACTTCATTTCAACCGCTTGTCCCACGCGACATCTTTTTTATTTTTAAATCTCGAACGGCCTACAACAAGCTAAATATAGCTTATAAAATAAAAGAACGAGTATATTCAAAAATAGAACAACAAATAACGAAATAAAGAAGAAAATGTTAGAGAGAACCCTCCAATGTAACAATTTGTATGTAATTTCTACTACTATATATAAACATAAATCGAATCGTTGCGTAGGGCTTGTTGTGATGCTAATATATCATTGTAGGATATTCAACATCTAATCTATTTAATGGATATTTTACGTCCAACCTTGGCCGAAACCGTCCCGGCCAACATATCCATGCTGAACTTTTACATAATAGTGACACTCCACTGAAATTAAAAAGAAACTATTTATACCCGCGCTAATTTATTAGTTGATGTAAATAATAAGGTATTAGATCCTATCTAGTTGCTATCGTAATTAACTCGTGACTAATTTCAGCAACGGTAGCCAATCTTAAGCGTTACTGAATAACTACACGCTCTCTCTCAGTACTCCAAGAGACTGCAAATCAGACGATCTGAAAAAGTTTAAGCACAAGACGGGTTTACTTGCTTTCTAAGGCACGAGGTTAAGTTGACACTGGCTAACGATTATTATTATTTTTTTAAATCAAAAATTTTTAATTCCTCTAACTTATGGCTTACACCCAGGACCTCGAGATTAACGGACCCCTAACTAGCCACTAGACCATAAAGGCAGTCGAAATGGTTATACTGCCAGGTATTTTAATATTACGTAGCGATATGAGTTTATAGCATAATAGATATTTAAGTTATTTTTATGATACGTCAACGTCTACGTCAGGTACGTTATATTTTTATCACTGATCTCCTTCGAAATTTAAATCACTCTCCAATGAAAAAAGAATGAAAAACATTTATTTTATTCTATGGAACTCTTCTTATGTGGTTTGAGGATTGGTTGATTTTATGTTTGTAGATATTGTTTACTATGAATCAAATTATTTACTCTTTAAATTAGAAAATGAAAATTATTTGTACTGTATAGTATGATACAATTTTGATACTTGCATTGTAAAGAATAAATAAAATATATCCATTGATAGCACATAATTAAGTGGACTGTCACCTCAATGTCTATCTAATATCATTACCATAAACCCAATTACAATATCTTACACGCTAGGGCTTCTAAAACATTCCTTATGACATAATTCTAATCGGTATTTTTAGGTCTTTACATCACTCCTCTAGTCCACTTTACATCAGTAATTACTGTTTAACCCAGCCTAAGTTGCCACCCACTCATAACAGCTTGTAGCGTCAAACTGAAATACTTGTTTGTTGTATTACAGTTTGTACTGTGAGTGAGATCGTGTAACTACAGGATCACGGGCCATCTGGCGTGGTTTCCGCTTTTGGACTTTCTGGAGTAAATAGACGTGAGAGTATTTCTAGTAGACCCGTGTCCTCCATCAAAATAGTGAAAGCGCGCCCCCTCCGAGTGCGTTCGAGCGGCAGGAACACTAGATAGTGCTAATGTCATGACAATGAGTCACTTTCCAACTTACGCAAATAATGACCAATCACAGTTGTTTTGGAGATTACCTGTGTAAGATCGGACGCGAAACGATGACGTTATGTCACCACTCTGACTAGCAGCTCCTAGTTCACGAGGTTGGCCTAGACCTCTCTGTGCGAAAAGTCGTGTCAGTGACGCTCCTCAGGTAATCGGCGTGGAGGGTAGCCTCCTTCTGTAAGACCGTCATGGTTCAGAAGGAGACGATGGAGCGGGAATGAGAAACGGGCGAAACTGCTTGACCGAGACGACTGCTTAGTCGGTAGAGAATCCTACATAACTCGTGTTAATATTTCTTATCATCCCAGTATCTATGGACGGTTGTAACCATCACGAATAAAATATATATATCTGCAAACATGGTTGTTTTCATTGCACTTAAAAATAACGAATTTCAAAACTGAACACTAATAGTAACTATAAAATACCTATTTTACGTTCTTGAATAACATAATATGTGAAAATAATAAAAATAAAGATGGCAAAAACATTTCGGCCATAAGTGGGTCGGCTAATGAAGGAGATTACCTCAAGACATTAATGACTAAGCGATTAACGCGGAAACTGCAACATCATGAGTAAACTCAACGTGATAAAGTCTTGGTTTTATTTCATGTCCATGAGTTGCGGACAAGTTTAAATGTACCGTTTTGTATATTATGTTACCTTATTTGTTATATAAAAAATATATAACAATAAGCGAAGATTTTTTTATTACATATATAGTAACTATGTATAGTACGAATGTTATTTATGTTTATTTCTTAACAAAAGCAAATTCAGCTAATGCAAAAATAGATAGAATTCATACTGAATTATTTCTATATTTTTTTGGTCAAACGCGCTAATCTGCGGAAATAACAGTTAGTTATAAAAAATATATTTAGTTGCACATTTATTTATGAAAATTAATATGACAGTCCACAGCGGCAAAGCAAGAATTTTTGATGAGAGTGAAACTATGAGATCAGCTAGATTATAATGAATCCTACGAATTTTCGTCGAGAGGGATAGAGCACCGAATCAAATATCTAAACTAAAACTCCAACGCTTTACCAGATCGCAGTGTCGATCAATCTGAAGGCTATTAAGATGTTTCTAAGAGAAGAGTATTTTGATAAATAAATAGATTTAGTCGATGGTATTCAATATGGAAAAAAACGCAAAAATATTATCGTAAAAAAAAATGTTGAAAATCGATAAAAAAATCTTACCGGAAGAAAAACGCTATCACGTTAACATTAATAAATGATCATTTAATTCTTATCTCGAAAAAGAAATAAAAAAAGTTTGTATACCACGAATATGCACTGCAATGAGATATTACCCCGTAAAATTAAAAGTTAGCCTTAAAATAAACCATTGGCGTTGTTATGTATACCATTTATTTTATCGCCGATACAGCATCCACATTAAAACAAAGACATTACGTCCCTTGATCCTGTAGTTACAATTTCTTACTCATACTGCAAGCCGTTTTACAACTGTATTAAGTATTGTTGTTTGGCGGTTTAATATATGACGAGTGAATACCCAGATCAGCTTGCATAAAATCTTAAAACAAAGTAAATGGCACCCGTCTACTATACTCATTTAATAACTTAAAAAAATGTATATTTAAAGCATCCATGAACTAGATGAAGAAGAACTGTAGAATACTACATTTAGTACCTAAGCGTTGTTAAATGTTCATTGAAATTCATACAGCATACAATTTGATTTGAGTTGTTTTATAATCATCTTAAAATAAATTATTTTATCATACATTTGAATTTCATTTAAGAGAACATTTGTTAAGCATTATCGATTTGATATAAAATAAAAAAAATGTAATTAAAGAAAAAATCATGAACAGACATTTTCGCACGATAATTCCTGAGCCAATACTAGTTAATAAATTACTAACAGTATTTAAAACGGGATATTTGTGTGGAGCTCGATATTTCGACATTATCTACGAATGTCTTGTTCGCGAGACTGACGTTTGCGGGTAGATGTTGACGGCATTAGAAGTGTCCATATCGGACTACCTCCTTTCTCGTACGTTGGCTGCGTAAACACTTGTTACCACTACCACTGTCACTTTCACCCCTACTATTTGTTTTATTAACACTAATAGTATTATTACTATTAGTGTATATATAATACTATATTATATAATACTAGTATTATTTAAAACGACAAATGTCAATCAATGAAATAATAAATAAAAAAAGTTTTTTTTTTTAAAAAAGCTACGTATACATTACGTGTATTTACTTATTTATTTTATTTATATATTTCGTAAATACAGTGTATATTTAAAAAAAAACAACGATACCGAACACGACGGAATTATTTCGAGTAGAAGAGTTTCATAACCATTACGAATTACCTTCTAAGTAATTTGACATGCACGATGTGAACACATATTGACACGTGACGTTAAATAAAGCTTGTTAAAAAAAATTTACATAACACAAGACACATTAATGTTTCCACGAAGAATCAGTAAACATTCGTTGAATATATGCCTGCAATAGAAGTTAGCAAAATCCTTGAGGGAGAGAATTAATACAAGAAACAAAATAGAAAACATTTCACGCGCGTTCATATAATTCATAAATACCATATGAAAGGCAGAATTCCTAAGTCCAATTTAACGCTTGGTTTCGCAGCAGAGGGTCTCAAGTACAAAACAGACGCAACTTGGTTCATTAGGATTATGAAATTGCTTTGCTCATTAAAGTAAAATTTGTTACGAACAAATTCAATTTTCGTAGCATTAGCTAATGTTGCGCTTTTAATTCTGTATTGGATTTTGATCGACCTGCAGAATTCTCGTTGAGTTTTAACTGTTCATGTTTATCTAAGGATCTAGTTTCACCAGATTTAAATTTTGACAAAGCACATACATTTTATATTAATTATATTTTGAGAAACACAATCATGTTTGATTAAATATTTAATTATATGTAACTGTATATTCGGCTAGTTTGAATAAAATAGTTTAAAAAACTAAAAAACACGGTTATAGCACGCACTAAAAATTACAAAAGCAAACCCTTTCATTTAATAACCATATCATGGGTGTGCATTTCAAATAGCCAATCCGCCATTTTGGATGTCCGCCATGTTGGATTTAAGTCACGTGACTATTTTTTTCGTATTCCTGACAGCAAACCCTTTCATTTGATATCTATACCATGGGGGTGGATTTTAAACAGGCAGTCCGCCATCTTGGGGAGGCCATCGTGTATTGTCATCAGAACTCAGAGCGCGTGCAAAATTTCATCCTAATCGAAGACCGGGAAGTTGGTCAAATTAAGATTCCAAGATTTTCTTACATTTATATTTACAAGTGAAGCTAATATAAGCGTGTTAATTAATAATGACCAATTCCATTTACTCCCATACCAAATACTAATAATTACTTTATTTTCAAACTTCTGACTAATAGTATAAAGTCGAATAATTGTGTTTGGATAATCGATGCTCAAACAAACGATCAAACGGTTGAACGAATGGTCAATCAAGTCAATCAATCAATCCATCCTGTTCAATCAAGTTCCTAATGTCACTAGTAAGCATTTCTGATATTAGTAGTAAAATATTGACACGAATACCGGACCTGAAGGGATCAGATGTTATATTAGATATTGATAGTGAGTATTAATTCTATGTTCCAAATGTTTTATGATAAGATCTTTTAAAACTGTGTTAAGATTATCACAACACAAAATTATATGTAGTGTCAGAATAATAATGACAAATTACAATTGTCAATTAAATACTTCTTACTATAGAATTACTACAAAGGTCAAATACATTCGACTAATGTTAAAATAGTAGTATGCTTACATCTGCCTTGTACACCCCTACCTCCTTCTACATATGTTTCTTTCCTCTACCTTAAGGTTGTCTGGAGGAGATCGCTGTTTTAAAGATAAGGTCGCCTCTTGTGCATCTTTCTTTTTTGATGTACAATAAAGAGTATTTTGATTTGATTTGATTTGAGAGTAACTTCTCAAAAACAGTAAAAAAAACACAGGCAAAAAATCGTACTGAACTGTATAGAGTTGACCTGTTAGAGCTTTAATTACTGTTAATATTAAAACAAGAACTGTTCTCACTCCTAATTCAAGTTATCGAGGCGACAAAGTAACCAGCAAAAGCATGGTCCTCAGCAATACCAGGGGAATTGGTCGCGCAGTATTTACCAATACACAACTTACTGTTCTGTTTCGTCCCTTGTGCCACAATACACCGATAATATTCGAATTCAACGAAATAATTTAATTTGCACGTTGCCAAAGTTACCCGTTATTACGTCACTAATTAGTGTTTTAATCAATTCAATTGATCTTTGGTCACTTTGAACGATCTGCTACTAATAATAATTTACAAGTTCAAGTCCTTACCGTTTGTAAAATATTTTAATTCTTGGTGATTTACTATAAATACTGGAATCAATATAGTTTATTAATGAGTTCTTCGCTAGCTGCTAAAAATAGATATTACCGTACTTCACGTTTGAAGGAATTATGAATATGACAATAGTAAAAAATCTCTGAATGATTTTAGTAGATTCTAACAGATTTTATTTGAAAATTTCATTCTTATTCTTCAACGATAACAAGACGATTATGAAAATTCCAGATGCAGATATACATACAAATGATTCATCTCATCAGTCGCAGTACCGATTGTATCTGGTTTTTTTTTTCTCGTAATAGTTCGAGGTCACTGACCTTCACCTGACGATATATTCCTATACGATTTCGTGATCGATAACAGTGATCATTATCAATGGTAACTAAAAAAACTACACATTTTATACTGCACATGGACAATAAAATACGACCAAGAATATAACTCATAATTAGTCTGTGAATTCACACACCCAGGCTACACTTATTTTACGCATCTGCACAAGTATAACTTTGCCACTAAGCCAAAGGCTCAGGCAGTTAGTCCAATTAAAGGTAGCATAAAAGACAATGTAATCCAAAAACGTCGTGAAACTCCAGTATATTTAAATATTCCTCGAATGTAGAAACGAGTATAATTACTGGTTACTGACGTTGATACGTTCATTTCACCCGTAACTCGAAAGAATTTACGAGATGTTTTAATCTTAAAAGCTACGTTTAAACAGAATTAGGGCGAATAGTCTTGTAATTGTAGCGATTATGTGATTATTTTTTTAATTTCACTGTTTTGTTTAGTAAACTGATTTGAGACCAATTTTTTTTTTTTAACTTTTTTAAAGCCGATTTATTATACGTAATATAAAATAATAGTAATATTTATAATAAATATAATTTATTCTTTGAGATTACTATTATAACACTCAAGAAAAATACACATTTTAAATTTGGTAATAAAATCAAAATTGTCAAATAATATACGATTTGACTCAATTAAAGTTTCGGATTAGCGACTAACTTCATCGCGCATCATAAAAATTCCCTCTGATCATTCCATCATGTCGCGCCAAAAAAAAAAACCTTCACATCTCGCCTACCAATGAGAAAGTCACAGTTTCGTTCCTAAATACTAGTCGACTATTATCATTCCAATTACCACTAAACTTCACGTTGATTAGAGAGAAAATAAAAATATTAGTAATTCGACGAAAAACCGTTGCATTCCAAGAGTTCTTAAAAATAAATAAATATTAGGTCCTTACATATGGAATTAGCGTTTTGTCGTACTGGCCATTTTGTTTTGAAGTATCTCCTCTTTGGTTAAGAATTCCAAATTCACAACAATTAAATATGTAAGGACCTAATATTAAATTTATTTAAATGAATCGAAATTCTTTTTTTTTGGCCTTTTGCCGTTCACTTCTGGCTGGAAGTCTCCTATATATAACGCCAATTAAATTCTAATTTAATTTATAAATACCTAACCTTATATTTGTGAAGTTAGATTGTACAATACATATAAAATGAATTACCTTTAATGAAAGGTGTATCGCCTCTTTAGTCTCCCATCTGGACATGGAATATAATCTATACCGCATCTTAATACTAAAATCCTTATCATCACGAGCTAAGTACCCGATCCTCACATTTACGAGTTAATAAACTTTGAGATTTCAAAAGATATTCGATTCTATTATTAAATCGGAGGATTTACCGATTATTACAATAAAATCTAATTAATAAAAAATCATTGTAGAAATAATACATATTATCATTCGAATATAACGCGCTTATCAAAATATTTACATTAGCAGCCTGAAACTGTCGACCTTGATTTTATTTTAGATAGAATATTAGAGTATTTTCTCGACGCTCGTTTGACTTGCAATCCGAACCTGGTAGTATCTTTAATAGTATCTTTATATTTTATTTATCTTCACAATTGAGTAAGGAGGTAAATTATGAGTACCTACAAACATTTACAGCCTTAAGGTTCTGCCAAAGTATTGAACAATATTATATGTATGGGTATCTTAAGAACTAAGGGCTTTTTTGGCAAGAATCCAATCGATATAAGTGCCTCAACTACACGTCAATACAATATGATACTAGACAGGAGATCTGGTTGATTTCACGTCTACAGAATCTGGGAATAACTAACAATAATAATTCACTTTATTACCCACAAAGAATTAATGCTTTATTGTGATTCTGATTTTTACTAAACAACTAAACTATTTTTTAACATTTAATTTCAGTTCCCTTTTTAGCTTAATGCCTTTCTTTCAATGCTCTTTTTTTTTCAAATATATATGTATACGCCTCGAGATAAGTGATAACTTAAACTATCCGAAAATGCGCTGTGAGTTAGAGTGAGAGAGATGGAGCCTGCCTACCGCTGCAGTATGCGTGAGAGAAAGGAAAGCCAGACAGACTGGCGCCGTAACGCGTTACGTAACGAAGCGATTTACCCACCCATAAGAAGTTATCATTTCAAAAATAATGTACAATTATGGTCATTACTTATGAGCACCGTTACTTGAGGAGCTTTGCTTATCGAAGCGAAGCTCCGTCCAGATTCAGTAAGCTCTTCACGATCGATTGCTTAACTGCAATTTTAGTATATAGCAGAGAATAGAACAGATAAGAGAGAACATGCTTATATATAAAGACAAAAAAAGGAGAAAAAAACGACTTTTATAAATATTGATAGACGAACGTAGGTTCTTACTTAACTTCACAGTAACTTCCTTAGGAAGCTACGGAGAGATAAAGCGTCAGTGGACGAGAAGGCTGATAGCGGATTACCTTTGTCTTTAGTTCTTCTCAAGCAAATGGATTACAATTTCATTAAATTAAATCAGCTTACAAAAAAAACAATTGCAACTAGCTAATGATGTGATTAAAATTATTTATATGTCTAAATAGACTGTCAATGGTACAAATCGGAAAAAATATTAGTCAACTGTTGGCCACTGTTGTTGGTGAGTATCGATAAAGTTGGCCTATTTATTTTGTATTGTGATATCTAGATCATAAATAGTCTGAGATCCCGTCAATATAATCCTTACAGACTGATAGCTAACAACTCTAGTAGCCGTACGCAAAAAGTAGTAAAATCAAAAAGTCCGTAACACCTTCTACGAGTATACTGTAAATTAATGATAAATCTATACAAATGTAGCTCAACACATCAACAAGATGAATTTTGGTATGTAGATAGTTTTAGTCCCGGGAAAGGACATAGGACTTTATTTTATTCACCCGTCGAGAGGTTAAAATGTGGGGTGACGGTTTGCGTATTAATAAGTTTTATAAATTTCACATGGGTTAAGACAATAAGCAGGTTCATCTAGAAAAATATATGTATAATTACGTTTTATATGTATTTGTTTTATTAATTTGAATAGAAAATTAACACATCATAATTCCACGCTCGTTGATTAACTGAATTTGAATAATTATTATCCTTGTCTAATATTAACATTTATTCTTTACTAGCGACCTGCCGCGTCTTCGCACGGGTGCAATGCTTATCAAAAATTATCAGTGTTCCTGTACTATATTGTGCATGTATTACATATTTGAACATTTTCCTTGAATCAATCTATCTGTTATAAAAAACCGCATCAAAATCCGTTGCGTAATTTTGAAGATCTAAGCATACACAGGGACAGACAGCAGTAAGCGACTTTGTTTTATATTATTTAATGAAGTTGTAAACATAAGATTTTATGCTACTTACTTTATCATTCAGCATTTTGTTATTTTTAAGTTAAAATAGTATAAATGGCATAAATTTAAATAAAGTGCAAAAATAAAAATATTTTGTAAAACAACTCTTGAATTCTGATACAATTTTCGGAGATAAACGAGTATAAAGGAACGCGATAGATAAAATTCGTAGTTGACAGTTGACTGGACATTCGTATGCTGGACGGCGGGTTGTATTTATTTCATATCTGTACTCGCACACATATTATATATATTTTCATATTTATTTATAAACATACTTAGCTGTATTTAAACTTTTAATTGATTTTGGCCACTGCGGCATTCTGAAAAGGTGCCATAACCAGTGCACAAGAGTGCGCGCAGAATTAAATTGATTCTCTATTCTCTTACAATTGTATTTTAGACGGGATGGCAATCTGACAGGACTGAAAATAGTCCAAGCGCAGAACCAATGGCTGTATGTGCTTTCTGAGGCACGGTAGTCTAAACACTTTGCCGGGTCAAAGGACCACTGGACTCAAGTCTATTCCAGTTGAAATAAATAAAAAAAAAATAATGAGGTTTTATATCATATGAATAATAAAAAAATATTTATCTAAGAAGAACATTAAAAAAAAACACTTTCATATATAATAATTAATTTCAAAATTATTGTACTCACAATATGCTCCGACTATTCTCCACCCTATTACAAATGACGTACGTGACTCCTTCAAGAAAATCCATAGTAAGCGGTAACTTGAACAAATTGTCACCGGCTTAAAGGTAATTCTGTGTTTTATCCTCTTTTTATTTTATATGTCAAATTTGATTTAGGAAGCCAAAGTTCTTTGCACATTTACAGAGAAATAAATATTCATATACATTTTTACGTTTTCAGACGTCTTATAAAATCAGAGACACGGGCAACTTGGACGTTGTTTGGAATACTATTAGAAAACCGTATAATTGCTCTACAAAAGAATTACCGATTCTGTGCAGTCGAGTGACAGTAGTAATATATTTGTATTTGTTTCTTGGTTTCTTATTAAAAGTCAGAATTTCTCAGAAATTTGTTAAAATAACGAACGAACGTAGTTCTAGCGTGTTAGAGTCTGTTGAGGGAAGAAAAAGTTGAAAAGTTGAGAACTGAGACTGTAACTGTGTCCACACTTGCTTCTCTTGCAAGTTGTTCAGTTGAATCTACATTTGGACTTATTTTAATTTTAATTAGATGTTTGAAAATGCATAACGTGTTTAAGGCAATTTTCTGGCTTTTAAGGACGGTAACTCACTCGCAACGCAGTGTTGCAGAGCAGGCGGTGGTCACGTTCCATCAGATGAGCCTTCCTCTCGTTTACCACGTATGCCACAAAAATTATAAATTATTTTCAGTGGCAAACCATTTCGTACGAAGAAAAAAAATCACGAAAAATTCTGCTAGCGTATAAAAAACAAATATATTAACAATATTTTTTTGTCAATCTTTATTAGTTTTCCCATTTCCCAATCCAACGAAGCGTACAATTTCTGGCGTTGAGTTTGTTTAGGCAGTTTTTTATTATGTTAGTTATACAGTACATATGTATATACACACACATATATATGGACGAATCGAAAAGCTACTCCTATTTTAAAATCGGTCAAATATGGTAAGAAATGCAAATTTTAAACACTATTTGGAATCTGTCAACGATAACAATGTCTCAATTGTAGGAATGTGTACATTAATTAGTCTAAGTTCTTATAATTAATTTATGAATTGGTATTATTAAATGCTAAAATACAATACTAGCGCGACCCGCCCCGGCTTCGCATGAATGCAAATTATTAACAACGAAAATTATATGACCGAAATTTTATTTTGTACCTAATACCTATACCTATACCTAATACCTATAGCACTCAAGAATAATGTAACTTTCTACCAATGAAATACATTTTAGAATTGGATCATTATTTCCGGAGAGAAACTCTTTATAATATTAGTATAGAAAAGTCAAGATTGCTGATAACATGGCGGAATAGATGCGGAAAAAAGTTTCTATATTATATTTACCTTTTTATCCGTGAAAAAAGGAAACTGGATGAATGTAATCGTCTCGGTGACAGTCGACAAACAAGTCACTTCACGTTTATTTGTATGTTGACCCAGCGAATAGGATGACCACGCATTACAAAAACAAAATTTTATACGCTAACCTTTTAAATAAAAAAAAGCATTGAATTGTTATTAATCGTTCATATAATACTAATTCAAACATTGGAGGACGATTTCAACATATCATTTTTAAAATAATTATCGTATGATTTTATTATTGATGTTTGCCGTAACAGTAAACGGTAAGAATACCGTCTTATCCTCCGCCATCAGTTTCTACACCGTAACGTATTATAAAATTAATAAAGACAGTATATTTATTTTATCATAAATGTATATTTTATTTATTTTACTACACATTTCTATAATGTTAATCTTTAATCATAAATTATTTTAATAACCATGAATCGTTCCAACTAATTTTTGAAGTTATACTTCGTTTTTTTTTTATGGGCACGTACATGAATACTGCACGATGTAGTTGTTAGCTAAAGTACAATTCAACTGTTAAGTCGATTTGAAAAAGAAATTTAAATTGTGAATGTTTAAATTCAATAAGGATATATAGGGTATTATTCGATAAAAGCATATTTATCAGATAAATATGGGCGGAACTAACTAGCTTCGAAGGGCAGAATAGATGTAATCTAAATATGTAATCTATTTACTGGGATTTGTACATAAAACTAATTATTATTCCACTTGCCGTTTATTCTCAGAAGCCATAGTATAAGCTTATGACAACTTAATGTTTATTAATAATATCTGCAGTTTAATCATAGCCAAATAAATAAAATCGACTTTTATATATTTTGACCGGTACATAAGAGGTCATAGATTAGTCATCAATGTCCAGTGTTATTTAAACAAGCCGCGCTGCCATCGCCTTTATAATCCTCTTGGGACTTTTCATTTTGACCTTTAAAAAAAGTATTCCATAGGTACATAAATTTTGGCTAAATTTATTTGAACTATCTATTTGAATATACAAGATATAGAAAAATTATATTTATAAAATTTATTTTTTTTAGTATTTCATTATACAATATCCGATGTGTATTTCGTTATATTATTTACCTTTGTTATATTATGTATACAGGTAACAATAATTCATAATTAAATTACATGAATACTAGATAAAACTGAAACTGTGGTATCCCTAACCACAGCAGACAGGCTGGCGGCTTCCGTCACTAAATCAGCGATTCTGTAACTTCCCGATGTAACTAAGAATGTTTCAAACAGCTACGTTACAAATAATATCATTTTAAATTAGATTAAAGTTCATTGGACTAATAAATAATAGATTAAAATTAAGAAGCTTAAAGCTCTTTTAGGTTAAGTGCTTGTTAGATCTTGTAAAGGTAAGTTGAATGTTGTATTCATCCCTTTTATACGTTCTAGTTGTTGATCAATTGAAGGTTTCAGAAATAAAAAGGTCTAAGCGACCAAAAAAAACCATTTTGCAACAATTTAGAGCTCAAAATATGTCATACGGAAATAAACTCTAAGAATGTTACTTGTTTCCTTTTATTATTGAGCACTTTTATTAAGATCGGTCATAAATGTTTAAAAAAATTATTTATATTATATTTTTGAAATATTTCATATAAATTTACAGAATTTCATATAAGTAATAATAAAGAACTTTATTCGCCAAAATAAATAACAATAAACAGACAGAAAGATAAATTGGATCTCAATAATTTGGTAAAAAGGTCATAGATTCAGCTCAAGCTGGTTTTTGGTGACCTCCTTGTACATTTGATATACAGACATGGATATAGTTTTCATTAAATATTATACTGATAGAGTACTTATTAACCAACAATACGCACTATAATTTAAGGTACACAATGAGAAAGGAAAAATAATAGCACATTCTTTCTGACGGAAGGGATTATATTTTATTGCAATATTACTTATAAAATTGTTTAATATCATATTATTTAATTTAAATATACATAATGATGACAATTTTATGATATTAAAGATAAGTCATTTTCATTTTTACTTTTAAAACTTACCGATTTTAATATGAAAGGTAACATTTTGATACCATAGACTGCTTTCTCAGTAAATATTTTTACTTTTACAATTTTATTTATTTATTAATATAAAAAACAACTATTACTTACAACGCTTATGATGGAAAATGATGGAAACTATGATGTATGTCTGTAATCGCACTGGTTTAATCAAATTTCAATAGTGGACTAGTCAGTGGTAGATTAATCAAAGTGTGAGCTATCTATGTGTGTATACTAAAATGATAGAGCTTGCACAAATCCCTCTCACATATAAATATGATAGGTTATATTTTTATTTAAAATAAAAGTCAACCACAAAATTGACCAAATACTCGAAATATTAACTTTGTCATATGAAAATGTACGAATCTTTCAAATAACATTGAAGTAGTTTGTATTTATAGAATAGGTAGCTGAATATAAGTTTCAAAAACTAAATAAAAGTAATCTTCTGAAATGTAATCGAAATCAGCGCTTGATTCGCAAATAAAGCCTAAAGAAACAGATATGCTTAAAGCGCTTTGTGCTGTTGATATGACAGAATTTTTACCTTTTTAATTGAAGAGTTATCGTCAGCAATCATTTTGTTATACCTTAGGCAATCCTAGGTATAATAAAGTTATTATAAACCTTATCAGCAGGATGTTGGAAATGTAATTATTATGCACTAAAAACTTATTGGAACGCAGTTCTCTTGCGCGGCTTAGAGTAGAGTTAACTGGCAGAAATCGTAAATCGTAAGGCAAATGCGTTATGCCCTTCTCCTTCTCTTGTTATATATTCTCTCTATTATTTAAATTCTTTTTTGTTTTAATTTACATGATGATGTTGAGCACTATTGTCATAGTAATTTAGTTATGCTCAAACGTCGTTGATTTATTTTTACCGTCTGTTAGTTAACAGCGACGTTATTAAAAAAACAGAATTTTAAATCGACAATAATATTTGAGAAATTTGACGTTTGGATATTTCATTTTCTTATTCTTATAAATCGACTTATAAATCGATTTTCTGCCACTAAAATGCCTCTGGGTGAACTTTGCTATCATTAAGGAAAATTTTAATACAATTGCCATAATTTTATTCTAAATCCTTTAGTAATTCTTCTTAAAAACATGCTGTAATGCGTTTGACAGATCTCATTATAGCTTACGAGTTTTTTCTATCATAATTTATCTTGTGGTTTGTGATATTAAAAACTTTTTAAATTGGTTAGTTTGCTAAGGGGATACGAATTCGTTAAAGTAATAAAGGTTATTGAGTCTAGGTGGATTAAATTCTACATTACACACGGAAATGGATTATAGTTTTTCGAACTAAAATCTTCTTTAGCCGCTTTGACGTCTGTTCGCGTCACCGACATGCTTAATAGCAGTATATCTGCTTTTTTTCAATAATCTATCGATGGTCAGCATTTCTTATCGAAACCAGCCGTCTATTATCGGGAGGTCGGATAGCTTACTATATATAAGGACGCTCATGAGTATCGTACTTACCAGCATTTCAATAAAAGTTCGGATCGGATAAACGAAATTATCTCTAGTACCGGCATTCGCTTATCTGTCACAATTCGCCGATATTTAAAATAAAGTCGCTGGAGTTTCTATTAATTATGAAATATTGTAGCAGTGATGACAGTATGGAAATATTTTTGATTATGATGTAGACAGTGACTGTGATACCGATATCGTACGGTCACCGAAAGAAAATAAGCCACGTGTGAATTTTATGAGGAAATTAAATAATTACGGATTTGCATATAGATCTAGACTGAACGAAAATGCCGATTTTTTTTTATAATTGAATACAACACTACTTGAGAGTAACAACTAAAAAGTAATGTTACTTTTGTCATACTAATTTCCTTACATTTATGCAATTATGTAATGACAGAATTCTATGCTGTGTCAACTTTTTTCTGAAATCACGGTCAATCCCCTTCATCAGATACTTTCGGCACTCCGATTCTATGCATTGTTTTATGCTGTTGTGTCCGTTTCAGATTTTATTAGAGTCACAATAGACGCAAGCTTAAGGTTTTACAAACAAAACAAACTACCGATAACCAAAGTTGCAACTGTCATAGCGTTGCGTTTCATTATTGACTTCGTTAAAAAGCATGCATCAAACGAAATAAATATTATATATTGAGACCTCGTTTATAATTTATTCTTCTATTTAAAATAAAAATATTTATGAAAGATAAATTAGTTTTGAGTATGACATTGTATCGTGTTTATATTAAAACAAAGCGTTCGAAGAAGATTAGATAGGTGAAAGAGTAAAGTAACCTATTGTTGGTTAAAGATAAATATCACTTATCCTTGATTGAGACACCCAAATTGAAGATAGATAAATTTCTATTATTAATAATCGGGGATAGCGATCTATCCGTAATCTTAGATGGGTTTATTGAAAACGGCCGTTAGTATGGCTATTTGACGGTAGAATATCTGATACTAAGGCCTAGCCAGGCGGGCTTGTACAAAGCCCTACCACCAAATCTGGAATATGACATAGGATACTTTTAAAATTGATACGATAGTTTTACTTCCCAACGATATGCTGTTGAATAAAATTTAAAAAATTCAACCTTAGACGTTCGTACATCAAAATTGCATTTTAATAGTTTTAAGCATAAGCAGAGTACGTGAGTTCCTTTCAGAAAAAGTTTTAAAAGCCACTTTAACGCTTTAATTTTTTGGAGCTGCGAGACTGAAGCTAATTTAGCTGTTTCTCAAATGAGTAGGTTTTTTCGTAGTTTTATCAAAGCAACGAAAAAATCTTTTTATAAGATGTTTTACATTTTAACGTTTAAGCTTACATCAATGCAAATTTTGTACGAGGCTTTATGAAACAATTTAATTTGTTACTGTAAAAGGAATAAGAATATTGTTAGCGTTCATCTATGGACAGTGACCTGGTAATCCCATTGAAGCTTTATCGGACGCCTTTTGATTTTAGTACTCTCATAGTGGGTACTATTATAAGGAACTGTTATTTTTCAATTTGTAAGAATCATATCGATGGCATCTGTAAATTATTTTAATCACATATTACTTTTGTCACCTATTAATGGAATATTAATGGAAATAAATGTAAAAAACATTAAGAAAAAACTCGATGTATATTTTGCAAATATAAAATAATTAATACAATACATGGAACACCTGTATACGCTATGCTAAACGATGTTGTTCTGAGCAGGTTAATGAATAGTCACAGCGTCAATTCGCTTATCGCTGTTTTATGGAAAAAATAAACAACTAATTGTAATATTACTGCTTATATTTGCTATGTACCTGCTTTTTGTTTCTTTTATATTTTATTTTGTAATTATTGTATAGTTTTAAGTCTATAAGTGTTGACAACGAATACCGATGTACGGATAAATCCAATAGGGTTTTTGTTACATCGTTTTTAATACAATACAATATAAATAAAATGTATATTCACTTAAAATAAATAAATAAATAAAAAAATTATAATATCAATTGTAATGTAGCCGAGATGGCGTAGTGGTTACAACGCGTGCATCTTAACCGATGATTTCGGGTTCAAGCCCAGGCAAGCACCACTGAATTTTCATGTGCTTAATTTTTGTTTATAATTCATCTCATGGTCGGCGGTGAAGGAAAACATCGTAAGGAAAGCTGCAAGTTTTTTTATGTTATAGGGGGCAAACGAGCAGGAGGCTAACTTGATGGAAAGTGATTACCACCGCCCATGGACATCTGCAACACCGGGGCGCTTGCAGGTGCGTTGCCGGCCTTTAACGAATGAGTACGCTCTTTTCTTGAAGGTTCCCAAGTCGTATCGGTTTACCTAATTTCCACGAAATTCTGCCACATGTGTATTCCACCGACCCTCATTGGAGCAGCGCGGTAGAATATGCTCCAAACCTTCTCCTCAAAGGGAGAGGAGGCCTTAGCCCCAGCAGTGGGAAATTTACGGGCTGTTAACGTAAAACTTATTAATTTATACTAATCCTTTCCTGTCTTCATAAAATTAAGTTTAATTCGTAATTATTTGTAATGTTATTATTTAATTAGACGTTTAATTGATATTTCACGTCCGCTTAAAATGAGTTATTAATTTTTAATACGTATGTTTATTATAGATTCATTCAAATAGGTATAGCTTTGAATGTTTTGTACACAATAACCCTAGAATGTTTAGACAGCAATGACTACATTGATTTTATACTAATGTAAATACGATACTAGAAGTAAAATAGTTCCAAAATCTCGCTATTTTATGAGAACTTATTCGTGAAACGTTGCGAACCGACTTATGGTAATACGATATCTCACAGCTCGAAGGTTTCAATGTATAGATTCTTTATAGTCGTTATAACATATCCCTTATTGATATTTAACGATCGTTTTTTTGCGGTGATTTCCGGGTTTATTCTTTCAGAACAGCTTCACAGATGCTTGATTGTCAAATAAACTAATTTATTTTAATTTGATGACCTACGTGGTCGAGTAGTGTGTATACCGGCTTTCTTGAGTACACTACTCCGAGGTCACGGGTTCGATTCCCGGCCGAGCCGATGTAGAAAAAGTTCATTAGTTTTCTATGTTGTCTTGGGTCTGAGTGTATGTGGTACCGTCGTTACTTCTGATTTTCCATAACACAAGTGCTTTAGCTACTTACATTTGGATCAGAGTAATGTATGTGATGTTGTCCGACATTTATCTTATTTTAATTTTTAATAATTACGTAAAAACATTGTGAATTTATTAAAAGGATTTCAAAATGTTAACTTGATTTCTGACATAACTACTGACAGCTGGATTTTTTGCGGGCACTTCTCGATAAAATCTACATTCCGAATCGTTTTTATCGCCATACGTTTAATATAATTCTGCAAAATTACGATTCGGAAAATTCTTGTAAAAGCCTCAGACAAAGTATATTTTGATATTGATTGTTCGATTGAATTCAGCAAAACTGTTCACGCTATCAAAATATACTCTAAAATAATCTGGAAGAGAAAAGTGGTATTAACAAAGTAAAGCCTACGATAGAAATTGAGGGTCCAGAGCTCAATCGACTTTAAAATCCGATATAACATCACGGCCTTTGTGAGATATTTCTGGCCTATATTTTGGCAAATATTCGATATATTCCTCCCGACATTCTAATTTTGAAATTCGTTAACAATTTAAAAAATTGCCAAAAAAATACGCTGTTCTCCTTTTACTGAGAACGATCTGAGAATAATCTCTGGTTTATGTTTTTACTTTTACTGTCTATAAATAAGGCAACGGCTTCGCCCGCATGTGAGGCAAAAGGGTTTTTATTATTTTGTGTATTTTTTAAATTTCTGGCAAAGCATATAAAAAAAAAAAAAATTACTTGATGGTAAAGTCTTGTCTAAGCCCGTCTGAATAGGTACCACCCACTCACATATTATGGTATCATCATATATATGATGGCGACCACATAAACCATAACATAAAAAAGAAAAAGAAATTGTCGTTATTGTCATTAAACAAATAAAATCACTTTCATATACCCGATATTAATTAGAATAAAGAAATTTGTATGAGGGTAACAAACCCTCACAATAAATATTATAAAACGTGAAGTTCACACACGGTTCTTTGAGTTTCAGGCCATTCTTTATGTACACTTATAATACTTTAGTCGTCTACCTTAGTGTGCATCACGTTAGACAGAACAGTAGTTTAAGCATTACTTCCCGTCTGAGTAGTTCTTAAGTAAAACGTTTTTGAGTTGTCTGCGTTGCATACTGTGATGAAGCTAGCTTTACTCGTAGCTTGAAGTATTTAGCATACGTATATCTATTATGAATGGTTTTACTGATGTACCGAACCAGCTTCGCACGTTGATAAGGGCTTATAAAACATAAACAACATAACAATTCATAAACTTAATTTGATGGATAATATTTTTATTTATTTTTTATGATATTGGTAGGCGGCCAAGCTAATAGGCCACCCGATGTTAAGTGGTCACCACCGCCATGCGATGGTGATGCAATGCGCCACCAACCTTGGGAACTAAGATGTTATGTCCCTTGTGCCTGTAGTTACACTGGCTCACTCACCCTTCATACCGGAACACAACAATTCTAGGTACTGCTGTTTAGCGGTAGAATATCTGATGAATAGGGGGTAGCTACCCAGACGGGCTAGCACAAAGCCCTACCACCAAGTGAATAATGAATGTGAATTATGCAAAGGAAAAGATGGCCCAGTGAATGTAAAGCGTGCATCTTAACCGATGATTGCGTGTTCAAATCATGCGCTCAATGTGCTTTAATGCATCTCATTCTCGGCGTTGAAGGTAAACATCGTGAGGCATCTGCATATGCCCAATTTCAATGAAATTTTAACACATGCTCAGTGAATTGTATAATTGATTATATTCTGTCTTTTGACAATGAATAAATACTTAATAACAATCATAAAACTTAAAAAAAATAATTTATTTAAGTCTTATAAAATAACGAAAAGAGGTCAAATACGAAATTTATGTTGACTAGACGAGAAGTACCGACATGAGTGAGGGCTACCCACTGCCTGCTACAGCCAACCTTTCGGTTTTATCAATATAAATATACTTTATTCAAGTAGGTTTTTTACAAGCACTTTTGAATCGTCATTTAACAAACTATTTAAAGTATAGCTACCACCGGTTAGGAATGTAGAAGAACCGGCAAGAAACTCAGTTGTTACTCTTTTTCAATATCTAAAAATACAGTAATGTTAGTTAAATATAATTATATATGTATGTTATGTCTCCTGCCTGGAAGTCAACAAGCATTAACTCCACGCTTTTTTATCATCAATATACTCTTGTATCGAATAATACGCCTTCTTTACCAATATATTTTTTACAATTGACTTGAATCTATGAAACAGCAAAGTTAAAAATGTCTGCGGAATTTTATTATAGAAGCGGATACCTTGCCCCAAGAATGATTTATTGACTTTGCGGAGTCGGAAACTTGGCGTTCTAAGGTTATCCTTACTTCTTGTGCACATACACGTGCGCAGGATAGTTCGATAGTACGTTCGATAGAGAGAGCCACAATATCTTTTCGAGATTTTCAAACTATATCATTCCGTACTAATATTAATGAGCCACCACGAATGGCATTCTCTCTTACGAATGTATCATGAGAACACGTCTATCCTCCGAAGTTATATACATACATATATTTCCAATTTCATTTTTATTGGTTAATGGAAACCGTTATAAAATTCAATTACAAAATTCAACCGCATATTAACAAGTGAAATTAAATAGACGCTTATAACAGAAATAACTCCCGACAAAGTTATCTTGATCCGTGTAATATTAATGAAAATAAAAGATAATCTATCCAAACATACATATTTGAATAATTTAATACTCGTAGGTGTTTAAAATTAACAGCGCACCTAAATGTTAATTTCGCTAAACCCGTACAGGGTTGTGAATTAAGCACTAATTACTTTACCCTTATCTTTGTTAAGCGTTTTTTATAGTTATGGTTGTGTTGAATTAATTTTAAGTTAAGATATATATGTTAAGTTGTTTTGATTTATTTGGATGTATTTGTTGAATACGTGTATTTATTTTTGGTTGTCGATGAACGAACAAATCAGTTTGTTGATTATATGATTTCAATACAGTGTTTTTTTCATACCGTGTAGAAAAAAAGATCTAAATATTCGTGTCTTATTTCAAATTACTTTTTTGTCCCATTTGCTGTCGAAACACTTGTCCCTTGGAGTAGCGGTGCAAAAAGCTTCATCAAATGTTTAATACCTCGCCTTATTGCCTCCACTGGTGACAGGAGGGCTGGTTCGTTTTTAGCCCAGAGGATTGGAATTGCGATTCAATGGTGAAAAACTGCTAGCATTCTTGCCACCATTCCACACGGTCAAGATTTATACAGTAACTATTTTTAATTCATATTTGTATATATTTAAGCACTTAATGTTATCAATTCTTATGTTAATAAATTTATTTGCAGAAATGATACCAACATTATATCATGAGTACCAAAATACACATTAAAATAGTATAACGATAAAAAATATATATATTAATTGTGTAATCTAATGTCAAGTTACTCCAAAAAAGTATTCTATATGTATGCTTGTACGAAAGGATCAGAAGGCTACGAATGACAGACTATGGATGTTTGTCGGATGTTTCAATAAAAATCTAAAGCATCAATTTAAGACTGCTAAACGTAAGTAAACCGAATAGTTTTTCAATTATAGGATTTGATTCTTGTATCGTTTTAAAGTTGGTTGTTTCTTTTGATTTCTGTGGGGCGTGTATTAACTTCCGACAAAAGTTAATCAATTAATTATTAAATCAACCAAGCTGACTGTTCTGACTTGCTAGAAGACTCGTGTATTTGTTTATTAAAACTTTAGAAAAACACGTTATACAATAACGTTCAAGAGGCACATAAATATTGCACGGTATTGTTAAGTGCAAAGAGCTAAGATTGTGCTCACTGCGGGAGTAATGAGAACATTTCCCATTCGATCCTCGCGTAGCGAGCTCTTGTCCAGATAGTGGCCATTAAAACTGTAATCCCTAACACCTAACGTATTATTATTTTTTAATTTATCGTTATAACCAGGATCTTTATTAAAATCTGAAAGCAATGAACTGCGTTATTGAAAATCGAATATAAACTTTGATCGTGATGACGTGAACCTAAACATGAACGTGCCATTATTTCTAAAACCTTCTTAGTTTCTAATTTTTAAAATAAAACTGAAAGCAATGAATCTTCCTATTTAATGGCAAATATTATATACTTCGATCAATCGAACATGGCGTGACCGTTGACATTATCGGTTTTCAAAAGTATATGAGATTTACATGGTCGGTGTCCTAACTGTCTGCTTCTGAGAAATATAGTATTTTACTGAGATTATTTTGACAGTAAGTCAAGCCAAGCATATTTTATTTGTTAGTGGATAGCGAATGGATAGAGTAAGGAATGAGTACATAAGAGGAAGTTTGAATCTGGCACCGGTAACCGAGAAGCTATCTGGAAACCTGCTGTCTTGGTATGGGCATGTTATGCGGAGGAATGAGAACCATGTTGTGAGAAAGGTTTTGAGAATGGATGTGGATGGATATAGAGGTAGAGGACGACCAAAAAAAACGATGGATGGTTTGTGTGAAAGACGATATGGTTAGAAATAATGTTACTTGTGAGATGACGTCCGACGGAGAAGTATGGAAGGAGAAGACATGGTGCGCCGGCCCCAACTAAAATTGGGATAAGGGCAGGAGGATGATGATGATGATGAGTGGTTAGCTCATAAATCAATAACCAACAGTTTTTTCTAATACAGTAATTATATATAAAATACCTAAAGCAAAACTTCATGTAAGCAGTAATGGAAAATTCTCTAAACTTCAAAAGAGTTGTTGCAATACATTAATAATGACCGTGACATTTAATTTACGTCGTAAATAACATATTTGTAGACTCGCGTGTTTCGTGGCGCTCCTTTTAAGGATGCAAGAACAAAAAACAGTAATACACAATCTACGTTACGCACGTGACTAGGGCTACGATTGCGTTTAATGACGTTTTAATGGCCCTTGTAGAACATCTAGACCTGAATAACGGACACGATGTTATTCCTACAAGTAAGTGATCATGTTTTATTAAATTTAAGCCAAAGACTTGGAATCTTGGATCTTTACTTGGATGACGTAGACGAAAAAAATTATAACATTGGTGATGAATATGACCGATTTCGGTCATTTTCATTCTCATGATAATGCAGCCAACTACGCAGGACATGTGGGCCCTCTATATCCTAATTCTCATAATAAAATGGAACGGCAAAACCAAAACAACCGGAAGTGTTCAGGCAGTTCAGGGCTGCTTTACGTCCTATCCAAGATACGGAGTGTACATTTCCAACTATCAGACGTCGTGATTTACTGAAAAATTTCAACATAAAAACTCAATCACTTTTTTAACGTCCCAAACTTATCTTCGACTGAATATAGCATTGGACGTCAATTAATATTATATATTATAACGTTAGTAATATACTAATTAAGTGCACCAGATAGCACTAGCAGTACATATTTTTTTTTTTTAATAAACAAACAAATATGAATACGTTTTTAAAACTATTGTACAAGCTTTGAGGTTTTCTATTCTTCATATTCCGTTACGTTTACGTTACGTCTGACTATTTACTGTAAACACATTGACAGTGTTAATAAATATTATAATATATATATAAGTGCGTGCAAACATATACGAGTACATAATATGTCGCCGATGGGATGGCAATTTCGACATGACCAGAAAGACTTCAGGCCAAGCCATAGGCTTTTTTTCATACGATTTTGACATTCCGGCTTGTTACAGTTTAAAGCTTTTAATTGGATCCAGAGTTTGAACCCAGGGTCCTGATTAAACCGAACGCTATAAAATTTACATACAAAGCGACAAAGGTTTTTGTAAAGATTACTGATAAAAAAAAACTCTATTTTTTAAAGATTTTATTTAACTTTTCCGGTAAGTATGCGAGGATCAAACATTGCAATTGAATTCTAAACGAGTTCCATCGAACCAATCGAGCTGAAATTTTGTACACATATTTGTTTCTTCTATCAATACAATCAAGTATATTAAATGTTATGTTGTTATATGTAAATATAAGAAGTGTTATAAGTTTTTGGGAGACATTATATTTAGTAGAATCAAATTAATTTCTCAGCATTATTTTTGCTGAATTATCATTATCACCACAAACGACAACATTTAAAATCGATTTCAACTATAATTAGCTTTGTTTTATTAATGGAAAATGGATACGTATTAAGTTTTGACTATGTTTAATCATAAACCTCGATATACGTGAATTTCAGCTAACGTGATTTTTTTTCGGAACGTATCCCTCGCATGAAGCGGAGTATTACTGTACTTAATAGTATAAATTTTAAATAAACAACATTGTTATGTAGTTTTCAAATTTCGAACGAAATAAATTGACCATAGATAGCCAATAAATTGCACGATGCACTGTAATTTAAAACAAAAGTTACTCTATTAAAATAACTGTAATATAAACTAGACAAACTCCCCTCCTCTGGTCACATTTAACTACTCCTAAAGGGATATAATTTTCAATTTAAAAATTTCCATACGCCAGAATAGCGCTAGGAAAAATGTTAAAAGAATATTTTGTATACTTTTCCTGGACGCGAGTGTATTTAATACGTATGTTTGGTTTTTATTACGACTTTTAAATTAGATTTATTAGGATTATGACTTTTACACTGAGGTTATGTATGTAAGTGTATTTTATTTTCGTTTATAGTATTTATGTACATTTGTCCGTTTTAGGAATTTCGTTCATGTTTTGCTAGTTTGAAGATACCTGATATTTTAATTAATGATTCACTGACGATATACGGAACGGTTAATATTCTTTAATACTTAGATCGTGGTGCTATGACCTACTATGAATTCTACTACCAAACAGCAATACGCTTTATTGTGGTATTCCGGTTTGAAGAGCATGAAAGTCAGTGTTACTACCGGCACAAGACATAACATTTTTCCAAAGGTTGGCGGAACATTGGTGATGTACGGAATACTAATGTCTATGGGCAGTGATTTACCATCAGATGGACTATTTGCCTGCGTCACAAGTATTTTATTTGTCAACCTGGAGATTCTAGCTTAAACAAAATTTCGACAATATCAGTCAGTGACTAAATTAATGATCCTCCTTCTAATTAATTAAAAAACGTAATACAGGCACAAAATACATCTAAATTCTAAGTATCTTGTCACGCTTTACACATCATACGACGTGTCTAGGGCTTATTTTGAAAGTCACGATTCATCATGGAGTACTTTTCATTTGCCTCCTGAAATGTAATCCGAGGTCCGATTCTCGATTCGTCGCTGTCTTGTACCGCCATAAGTAACTTTATACTGTTGTAAGTCTTCATCTTTAGATTCGCTGATAGAAATCCTTCAGAAAAAAAAAATCCTTTTAAAGATTTTCAATGATTGTTACATAAATAATAATTTAAATAGCGTTTATTAAAAAACAAATATAATAATAAATAAAATTTAAATCTAGATAGGTACATTCTCGATACAAACACTTTTTCGTGTATTAAATAAGTGTAAATATTCCATTGAAACGGACAACAAACGTTGAATTTGGCAAACGTTCAAGACTTAGTCGTGTAAGAGGCGAGTGTCGCAGATGTGAATAACAACTGAATGTAATCATTCTCATTGGACGACAAGTTCCTTGTAAGCTTAATAGGCCGTATATACCTACAATTCACCATTATATCCTAAGAGTATAATGGTAGGGATTATATTCCAATAGTTAAATCGTTCAAGGACAGATGATTTTTCACTGGCCTTCCATTACATTAATTCATATTTATATATTGTATACATTGGCACTGTAAGAACTATCAACCATACCTTACATGCGCCAACAACCTTGGGAACTAAAAGGTTATGTCCCTTATACGTGTAATTACCCTAGCTAAGTCAAGTTCAAAGCCTACCGAAATATATTAAACGAATTATTGCTGTTTGGCGATAGATATGACGAGTAGGCTTGTAATAAGCCCCACCACCGAGAGGTATATGGCTAAACTAATTTTCTAGCAAACTTTCTGAAAAAGGAGACCATTTTGCCAAGGCTTATTTTTTTTTTATGTTTTAGTTTTTTTTGTTGTTGTCTTGTTATAGTCAGTAGTTAATGTTTAATTTTCATTTTTTATTATTATTATTTATGTTTGCAATGTATGTTTGTCCTGAATAAAGGTTTTCTGATTCTGCTTCTGATTCAATATATTTTTTATTATCAGTATTACTTCTCGGTCTTATTAGTTAAAGATAAAATCCAACAGCTGTGGATAACAACGGTTGATCCTAATCCCTCATTGGTTCTGGTACCTTGTGAGCTTAACGGATTGCTTAAAATTCTACAAAATTCCGTAGCGACTTTGGTAACAATATTGATGTATCTAAATATATCTCGGAAAATGTAATGAAAGCTAAAGAAATTTCAACTTGAATAATCATTCATTCGAATATATATAACATAAAAAAACATAATCAGCCTGTAAATTTCCCACTGCTGGGCTAAGGCCTCCTTTCCCATTGAGGAGAAGGTATGAGTATATTCCACCACGCTGCTCCAATGCGGGTTGGTGGAATACACATGTGGCAGAATTTCGTTGAAATTAGATACATGCAGGTTTCCTCACGATGTTTTCCTTCACCGCCGAGTACGAGATGAATTATAAACAAATTAAGCACATGTAAATTCAGTGGTGCCTGCCTGGGTTTGAACCCGAAATCATCGGTTAAGATGCACGCGTTCTAACCACTGGGCCATCTCGTATATATATATACGATAAGCTATTGTGATACATTTTATACGAAAAAAACTTTTACATTATCCTTAAATATTAAGGAATTGGTTCAGAGGACATAGTTCGTAGATTTTAAACGAGGATTGCACATTGAAGCACAGAAGTCCACCAGTTTTTTGGTTATTATCTTCATAGTTCAAATCGTTTTGGCGACGAAAGAAAATTGTCGTTAGAAAATATATATCTATATTTATTTATTAACGATCTCCAACAAAAGGTACACAGTTAAGAGTAAATTATATCATGCAGTCATGTTTTAAAGTGTATGAGCTTCTTCAACTATAGAAGACCACATCTAGCAAATAAAATATTCACTACACTAAAACTACTAGAAAGATGCACAAGAGGCGCCTTTATCACTAAAACAGCGACCGCTTCCAGATAACTTAAGAAAGAAGAGAAACAGATTAAAAAAAGATAGTAGGTAAAGTTCTTTGCCTTAAATAATGTACACTAATAGAACAATTATAATATACCGTATTCGATGATATTTGGTATGAAGCAAACTTGAACTCCAACTTGCCTAACACATGACAACCAACCCCCAAAACGCGAGCGAAGCCGCGGGCGACAACTAATATATAACACAGATAATAGGGTTTTAAAAGTCAATTCGGACGGTAACTCCTAGCTTCCGTGTCCGCAAAATCAATTCAACCTTCTTGGACAAGATGTTCGCTCAAATACTTTTGAACTTGGCCACTTAAATTATGATAAATTTAATGTTAAATTTTGATTAATACCTCATATTACTGTGTGTGCTCGCAAAAGCCTACTTGAATAAAGTGCGCATTGATTTGATTTGTTTTGATAATAGACTGACACCTAACCACTGATTCAATATAAATTAGGCCATAGTCCACTGAGTAATATAACCGCAGTTGCCGAGTGTATTAGTTAGCCGAAGCCACATCAATAGCAATAATGAGAATCAAAGACCTCCGTGGTCGAGTAGTGTTCGATTCCCGGTTGAGTCGATGTAGAAAAAGTTCATTAGTTTTCTATGTTGTCTTGGATCTGGGTGTTTGAGGTACCGTCGTTACTTCTTATTTTCCATAACACAAGTGCTTTAGCTACTTACATTGGGACCAGAGTAATGTATGTGATTTTGTTCAATATATTTAAAGACCAAAATTTAACCTGTCATAGGTATCAAGCCCTGATGTAGTATATAGTCTATTCCAATATAAGAAGGAATGAAGATAAACAGACCCTAGATTTTCATATTTCACGCAATTTTCTAATATATTGTGTACTAGTAAAAGTTCTTGATTAACATATATTTATTTATAATACAACACTATTTCAGTTAACTATATATTTGCATTTTAATTTCATTCCCAAAATTCTGATAACGGTCGTGTCGACGTTCTAAGTGATTTGTTTTTCGAAAATCCATAATGAATATTATCATAGATTATGTAAGTCGTACCAATGATATCGCATCATTTCGATGTTAAATTTGCCTCTTGTCCTATCAGCAGTTCAACCCGCCTAACAAGACATATAGTGTCGATACGATAGCTGATGATTTAAACATAATAAAGTAATCAATACAACTACGTCAACAATACAATGAAATACTATTATGGAATAGAAATTTTTAAACAATTTTCCAATACAAACATTCCTAACGTGTAGTCAGTTTATTAACCTAACGTGAGAATATTTTTATTTAGTGGTCAAGCTTTATGCATGTCCATCTGGATAGGTACCACTTACTCGTCGCATAATATTTGAAAAGTGAGCCAGTGTGACTACAAGGGACATATAAGCTCAGGTTGATGGCGCATTGCTTATGTAAGAAATGATAAAAATTTCATACGTTGCCATAGTCTATGGGCCGAGGTGACCTCTTACTAATAGGCGACTCATGTGCCCGCCCTCAACCACTAAACAGATTTTGATAAGGTTTTCACTAGCAGAAAAAGCTATAAAGGAAGGTTTGTGTATATTATTTGTAACTAAAGTGTACAAAATGGCTTTACTATAACAGTTTTTATCATACAAACTGTTTTCCTGCTCTAACAAGTTGGTAAAATGTTTATGAGAAGAGAAGACGGAACGATTTGATCTATATTTATGTTAATATTTCTCATTTTGTTATGACATACTTATATATTATATAAATATACATTGTAAAATCAAATAATAATAAATATTTAGTTGCTGCCCGTGTGAAGCTGGGTGTGAGTCGCTAGTGAACAAAGTAGTCGAGCGTTTAGTCAAGTTATACTATTTCGCGAAAATTAAAAATGACTTTGACATTTCATTCAACTCTAAAGTCGAGAAGTTATCTGGATTTTGGCAGCTTTTCAAATTTCAATGTTAAGATAAAGTCTACTTGCATACATAGAGGAAATGTCAATGCTTTTCAGTTTTCTGGACTTTTACTCGATAAGCTCTTGAGTGGGATAGTTTTAAGCCCGTGTTTAATAAAATTCTACTTTTCGGTTCGTTAAATTTTCATTAATATTACATTATGCCATATGTTCTAATTGTTACTTTAAAATATAATCTGATCTCTCTTGTATGTGAAAACGAATATCAGACAAAATAATTGATTTATTGGGACTTACTTATAAATTACTTATAAATAGTATCGTTATTGGATAATAAATATAATAAAATTTAATTCAAAAATATTCATAAATTATATTTATTTTGCAATAACATATCTAAACAGATATAATAAAAAAAACAAAAGCGAACTACATATAAAAGACGAGGACAGAAAAGAAAGCTAGTTGTTAGGTATTAAAAAAAAAAAAGAAAATCGCCAATCAATTTTAAATGAGTTATAAATCTGCATTAACTAATATGTCCTCTTTCTTTAATAAGTTTAGAGAAGAGAAGATAAAATATCACCTGCATAAATTATATACGTACATACATGGATTAATACAAAACTATGCTTTGTATTAATTACATTCATAGCATTTAATATCCATAAAACTAAAGTGATATAAATCTGGATTATTATCCATTTCTTGCTTATTAGCAAGAATTAAAAACAATAGAGGATATAGCATTATCCCTTGAGGAACACCTTGAAGCTTAAAATAGCCCTTCCAGTCGGAGCAGACAACAGGCTTCGCAGTGATTTTAATGAGGAAAAATCCTACAAAGTATTTACTACAGGTAACCGGGTATTATTTTTAATTATAGTGTTGCAAATAGAAGAGGACGATTCCAGCTTAAGTGAAAAGAGGATGGTGCTTATCTCAGTACACAGATGATGATCAATTAAAAAAGATTTATATGATAAATATATATCGTAGGTTCACATACAGATCAAACGTTGTTTCCGACGTTCGATTTGGTACGAGTATTAATTATTTACGACGTATATTGTTCATTTAATTAATTCTAGGAATCAAACGTTCAGAAAAAATCAAATTTCTAATAGAAAATCACTTAGCCCATTGTATCAAGTGCATAGACAGCTTCAAATTATTCTTTAACAGAACAAAGGCCTTTAGTGATGAGACATTTACTTCATTCACTCGCATCTTTAAATCTAATTCAACAGCTATAAAATGAAATGATATCAAAACATTGTATACATTTTACACATATCGTAGCAATATATCTATGATAAATTATACAAGTTGGAAATATATTTGTTATTATTTAGCTCCAGTTCAGACAGATACGAACCTGTAAACAAAAGATTTAACTCAATAAGGCTGAATCGATATATTTGAAATATTACTTTATTTAAATCAGGCGATAAATAATTATTTGTTGAGTCAGATCGAAAACTTAATAATATGAATTATTGCTGATATTTTATCAACGTTGTCCTTTTCGTTTTCTTGAACTGCTTGGGTATACGTTCGACAAATTTGTCTTTATACAGTGTCAGTGATGTAAGGTATGAGTAGGAATCCATAAATTAATAAGTACCAAACCCTCTTTTCATCAAGACAGGTCTTTTAGCAGTGGCACATTTCGGTTACTATAATTACTAATGAAAATGATATCCTCTTCCTTTTAATTCCTTTCGCTTTTCTGCAATCTGTGGGAAAGTGTGTAACAGGAAGGTAACCTATTTTACGAGAGCATATAATGTTAATTTTGCTTGTTGCCAAGGTCAGATGTCTCATGTTACATCATATGAGATTAATGTAACACGCGCTCGTTTTTTTTAAAGGATTTCTTTGAAATCTCTTACAAATAACTTCAAACAAATATTCTCTTCAACGTGACGATCTTCGTATAGAAATACCAGTAAATAATACAAAATAGATAAGATCTTAGGACTGATCCTATGGCATGGTACGAGTTTATTTGGGCTTCTTACCAACTGGAACTTTTATTATGACCGTCTTCAGTACGGAATGGAGATAGATTGGATTCACCACATTTTCTACCGTCAAGCATTAATTTTAAAAGGTAACTTAAAGCACGAAGAACATAACAGCTCAGGACCCAAGTTGGTGGCGCTTTTGTTTTGTAAGAAAATGTTCTACGGCATCAATGTATATGAGTATTGGTAGCACTTGCCATCAGATAGCCCATTTGCCCGTCTGCCTAAATGCCATAATTATACTATTACCAAGTATAACTACCCTTCTAGACTGAATTAAAAAGGTCAGTCACCACAAACTTCATGAATAAGGCCCTAAACATAATAGCTCATGCATGGCAATTATCTTATCTTTAAGATGTTTAAATTATCTCGCAAAGTTAATCACTTGTGTATTACAACGTTTTGAATTTGAATAACTTTTCAAAGATTTCGTAAACTTCTAAAATCTTCATTCAGCATTGTCTTTGATCGTCAGTGTTCATAACTAAACAAACAATGAATTCTTGAAAATATTAACTACAACATTAAATTGTTTCACTGGAAATTCTCGGTTATCTAGTGGATTGCTAACCGATGAAACCCGAGATAATGAGTTAAAATTTTTTGTCGGGCCAGTACGAGTTGTTGAGAAGGAGAACAGTCGCTACAGTCTCACGCTGACGTACACTTAAGCGAGGAGTGAGATTCGCCCACTGAAAAGATCTACCGAGCCATGATCTGAACACAGCATGGGAAAGACAATGATTTATATAGTCACGACCGCGCAGCCACTCCAATCCGTACTGAAGACGGTCATAATAAAAGTTCCAGTTGTTAAGACGTCAATTAAAAAATATTCTAATTCAATAAACTGATTGACTTTTTTCTAAAATAGTAGATGGATAGCTAATAGCTGTCAAATACATCATACATCACTTAAATAAAGAAATATTGTCCAGCATAACCTCAATAAATAGCTACATACTTTCAAGAGTTCAAGTTACAGTGGTTATATTACGATCCTTACCATAACACTTTACGGTATGGTGCGATTATAACAATCAACAAAATACTAAAGGTTAATCTAATATAAATTTAATAAACGAGCGTTCGTATACGACGTGATCTCATAAACGTCACAAAACTAAAATGTATAAAACATTCACAGAACTATAAGGATAATAGGAAGGGATTATCATATTAATTGAATTAATTTAACATGATTAGTATGAAACAACAAACAATATGAATTTAGGTTAATCAAGCGCTATAGTTTGCCTAATTTCATTGAAATGTTTAGAATAGTGAACCGTTAATAAATATTTTAGTCAGTTCATTAGTGGTAATATAATTACTAACCTATTTATTTGATACTTATATCCGTAGCAATAATTTCAACCTTAGTGCCAACTAGTGTAGAACAATTTAGAAAGATAATCAGAATTTTTTTTTTAATAAACTCGGTAATTTTTATATTTGCAATGCGAGTTTGACAATATAAGGGGTAAGACATTAATATTAACCACATTTGCCACTAACCACTAAAAATTGGTACAGTGTTGTTATGTACCTTGTGCCTGAAGATACACTGGTCACTTTCCCTTAAACCTAAATTAAAAATAGAACACAATAATACTGAGCATTGTTGTTTGATGGTATAATGTGTGATGAACAGAGATGGCTTTCCAAAGGGGCTTGCATAAACCCTCAAGCGTAATATATAGCTGAGCCTTTTCAAATGTGATATTCTTTACCATAAGATTCTCGGTGGGCGTAACACCATATTATCTTAGTTCCCAAGGTCGGTGGCGCATAGGCGAAGTAAGGAATGGTTACTATTTCTCACAGCACCAATATCTATGGGCCGTGGTGACCACTTACCGTAAGCTGGCCCATTTGCCCGTCCACCTACTTATATCATAAAAATAATTATTTAAGTTTATACATAATTTTGAATTAGAAGCACAGAAGAAGCGGTATGTTTATATTTATATAAGACATATTAATAATATGTATGTTCAAAACATTAACTAAACAAGCAAAAGCGAAACAAAAATAAGTCAACCCTTAAATGTATCGTCTCAATTTCGCTGAACTCCGCATCTGACAGTGAAAGTACAAATGTTTGAACTCACTAATGGGCCTCCGGTAGAGTGACCACATGTTGGGGAATTTCCGAGGAAGTCCGGGACTTTTTAGTCGCTTACAACTAATCGCCTACCTAGTATTTTAATACCCAGTATTATTTGAAACTTACTCGATGATCAATTGCTTAGATTATAAGGCTGCAGACCCCAATATCCTGAGTCAAAGTAATATATATTTTTTGGTTTTTTATGTAAAAATGATAAGTGCTTACAATCCCCTGCCTCTTGAAGCACGTTAAGACGTTGATTCTGATTATCGTTAATTCGGAGGATGAAAGTATATCATGTCTTATATAATTTTGAGAAGAATTTTAAAATAAAAAAAAATATTAGGACCAACATTGTTATATTTATTGTTTAAAATTAATATCATAAAATGAAAATTCATTCTATAACACTGAAACCTTAAGACCGTATGTATAATATTCGAGTGGTTAAATCGCAAATAATTTGCTTAGGACTTCGAGACCTTCGAACTAATTTTACATTTCTATTAATGAAATTTCAATTGTCATAATTTTATAAAGCTGTTTAATTTCTATATTTGAACATACTTATGTTAGGGCAAATTGTATTATATATATATGTTTATTATAATGCTACGTTATTTTATGCCACGAGGCTAAAAATCAGTAGAGGTATTCAGAAGAAATTCGAAACTCACCGCAGGACACAAGTGTGAAATATCTAAATATGATACGCGACATTTACTCTAATAATTACGCACTTATCAAAATGGCGTATCACCGCAAGTCGGTTATCAACAATTGACGATGTGAAATCTTACAGAATCACAATGTATCGCATATATATAAAAAAGTTAGCCAACCCACTAAGCAATATCATTAAGTGTTTAAAATATTAATAAACAAATAATCTGCTTTCTTAGTATAGCGTACTTGTGAACAAATTTTGGCTACAAACTACTCTCTCGTATATACTTGCCAGATGGCTTATCTATCCACAAATTTGTGGGAGATATAATTTGTTAATTCACGTAAAACAAAAATAAATCATTATTTTAATATGTAAATCAACGGAGAGAGTAAAAATAAAAAACAATAAATGTACAATAGATTACATGGCTCTGAACTGGAAGTATTATATTATTTTCTATATATCTTATAGATTTAAAGTCAAAGCCATAGGTTAAGGGATCAACTGATTTTCAAAAAAAAAAATCGAGCTTATTCCACCACGCCGCTGCAAAGCGGGTTAGTTGAAATAAAATACACGAAGGTTTTACATTCACACAAATATAATAACAAAAAATAATACTTACTTTCATTTTTATAAATGTAAATACATCTCATTAAATCTCTTGTTTATTATTGAAATAAATATTTTGTCCGAGTCCGTGGCCTTTAATCAACATTATTCTTCAAGGTCCCCCTGTCGTTTAAAAGTCAAATAGTAATTTTCTTCGCTGTTAGTTATAGGGCGGACAATCTAGGGATGTGTGACTTTGTTGTTTTGTAAATCATAACAATTTGCAATATGATAAAGTATGTCTATCTATTTATAACATATCCATAAAAATCGAATTGTTTGGTCACATTAGGTCGAACTTGTCAGGCGCGGTTAACGGGTTAATCGAACTCTGTCTATCTGTATAACTAAAACTGGGTATTCACATATAAGACTATACATTACAAGTCACTGTATATCTCTTTCATAAATAAATGATTAGACATTTTTAAGTGATAAAGAATATTTCATTATATTAATATTTCATATATATAGATCGATTTCAAGACTTTGTGCTAAGTATTAAAAAAAAAAACAATAGTTAAATTTAATTAATGTTTATGCTCACTATCATACTGTATGTAAATTATGAACGAAGAAAAGTTTGTATAAAATTGGCATTTAAATATTTACAATATTTTATTTAATAAACATAGAATAATTATAAAACCTTTATTATTTGGTTTTTATATATTTAACTTTATAGGTCCAAAACAATTGTATGATACAAAAGACAGAATTAACGTCATCTAGGTATTCTGGCAGTCAAACTGATATTTACGTTGACAGAATTTTTTTAAATTTCAATTTAAAAAAAGGAAATCCATTATAACTACAAAATCATTTAATAGAATACTGAATAACTATAAACATTTAACGAGGCTTAATTTCCAAAGAAACTGGTTTAATTCATTTTACACTTGTGTTCTGGGGTCAGTTTCGAGTTTCATTTGAATACCTCTACTGATCCTGAGCCTCGTAGCATAAAATGACGTAAAATTTTACACGACTTTTAAATAATTGAAACGTTGACAGATGACTTACAGTGATACACGTACCAAAAATGATAGATTGAATAGTAATGACTATAATCCTTATAAAATTTATAACATATTACATTCTGAAATTTCAAACGCGGTGAGTTTCGATTCGTCCGTATATTGTATTAACTTTTATATGTATATAAATATGTAGATATTTACATTGTTTGTACGTCGTCTGGCGAACAATTGACGCGGTGTCGTAACATTGAGTTAGGTTAGACGAAACGTAACTATGCTTCGATGAATCTTTATGAAATAATTATGTGAAACTCCTTGTACATACACACCAGTAAACCTGCTTAATAAATGTCAATGGTTTGCTTTGGAAAGTTTGTTATTCTTAGTTCCACGGTGATGCCTAGATGGCATCACCGTAGTACAAGGTTTATGTTAATTTGTGAATTGCGCTATACTTTTTTTGGGCTGTAAGTATAAGATATTTAAAAATATTTCATTTTGGTTGAATCGTTTTACGAGGAAATAGACACTTAATTTGAAATTAGTGTTTTATTTCTTTCATAAGCAGCCTTCCGGATTTATTCATTCCTTATTCGAGAAAGCTTGTAAAATATAAAAATAGATTAAAAAATAGATAGAAAAAATAGAAGATTTAATTTATTTATTTTGATGAACTTCAAAAAGTATTAAACTATCTTCTTATATAATAAGTTTGTTTTTTTTTATTACATTACAATATTACAGTGATAAAAAACACGGAGTTAGTATTTGTTGATGTATATGATATATATAAAATTAATTGTATCTGGTTGATATATACAGTGCAACCTTATTATAACGTACCTCAATATAACGACTTCCTCGATTTAACAAATTCTTCGTAATCCCCTTGAATTGTCCATAAGAGTCAATATAAAATATACCTTTACAATGCGAACATTTTTTGCGAACAACCTTTTTATAACGAATTTTCAACTATCAAGAAAAAGTATTCACACCTCTAATTAACAAATTTTATCAACCCAAAACCTTTTAACAAGATAAGTACGTAATGTTGAGGTGAATAAAACTATTCTTTTAACTCGTTATAACGAATTTTAGACCAACCTAACCTCAACATTACAAACCTCAGTTCAACGAATTACTTGTAATAACGAATATTTTCTTGTTCCCCTCCGATTTGTTAAATCGAGGTTGCCCTGTACATCGTAATTAAAATAGTGGAAAAATGTAACTACTGAGTTTCTTGACGGATCATCTCGGTAGAATCTGCATTCTGAACAGATGGTAGCTATAAATTTAAATCAATAGTGTAACACGGCGACTCAAAAGTATTTTTATGAGCTTACTTGTATACAGAATATTTAAATTCTAACGACGACGAATAGAGTTTCAGCGCAAGATCAAAAGTTTTCCGATGCACGAGGGTGTTAATACAGCCAACTTTAAGCTACTGCTAAAAAAAATTTTTAACAAAAAAAATTACCCACTTAAACGTTAATAAGTTTTTGATAAAAAAAATTTTAATGGTCCGACATGGAATTTGGACTCAAGACCTTAGGTTATGCAGCCTCATAGACTTTTTTTTTGGTTACCTGGCAAACGAGCAGTAGTCTCACCTGATGGAAAGTGTCTACCATCGCCCATGGACATCTACACTACAGGGAGGCATACAGGTGCTTTGTCGGCCTCTAAGAAATGTGTAGGCTCTTTTCTTGAAGGGTCCCAAATCAGTTTAAAAAAGCTGAAGAAATCGGGGTCGTCAGTTGGTTGTACAAGCATATATAAAAACATACCTTAAAAATCTTACCACTAAACAAACGAAATTCCTATAATACTTATCGTTGGTTTAAAATCGTTTCTCGTGTAATCCCACCCTAACAAGTAACCCGGTAACAGTAATCAAGACTTATGTATCCAGAGTCACGATCCATAAATTCTCTCCGTCCGATTTCTTTTCTCGATAATTATTGCGAGCAATGATTCAACGCGCTGATGCGGGAAATCTCCTAAGTCCACTTACCTTTGGCTATTCGTAATAAATGGCTTAACTAAGCTCTTCCATCAATAGTGAGGTAGGAAATAATATGTTTAACTTTAGCTGCAATATTCTGGATAGCTTTGTTTTTCTACAAATGTTAACAACATTACATACATACATTAACAGCCTGTAAATTTCTTACTGCTGGGCTAAGGCCTCCCTTTGAGGAGAAGGTCTTGGAGCATATTCCACCACGCTGCTCCAATGCGGGTTGGTGGAATACACATGTGGCAGAATTTCGTTGAAATTAGACACATGCAGGTTTTCTCACGATGTTTTCCTTCACTACCGAGCACGAGATGAATTATAAACACAAATTAAGCACATGAAAATTCAGTGGCGCTTGCCTGGGCCTTGAAACCGAAATCATCGGTTAAGATGCACGCGTTCTAACCACTTTCACGACCTCCGTGGTCGAGTAGTGTGTACACCGGTTTTCATGGGTACGCCACTCCGAGGTTCCGGGTTCCATTCCCGGCCGAGTCGATGTAGAAAAAGTTCATTAGTTTTCTATGTTGTCTTGGTTCTGGGTGTATGTGGTACCGTCGTTACTTCTGATTTTCCATAACACAAGTGCTTTAGCTACTTCCATTGGGATAAGAGTTATGTATGTGATGTTGTCCAATATATATTTATTTATTTACTGGGCCATCTCGGCTATAATCATCGTGCCATGTTAACAATATTAGTTACAATTCCTAGATATATTCATGAAAAGTTTCAGTTAATTTTACAAATATTGGTCGTTTTACAGGATGATTATGTAATTTATTATTAAATAACATCGTCATCAGTATCAATAATGTTGCCAAGTCATCTTTATATGTTAATAACACCTAACATATTATATTGCACAATTATTTGTGCAAACACGTGCTAGTGTTCCCATACATTTGCCAAAAATTGTGAAAACTATAATAAAAACAAAAAAATACTATCAAAGCTAATATACGCTTTATTCTGACGTCACACATAAAAAAATTATACAATCATTAATAAATATATTTTTTTTATCTGCGAATAAACTCTTGGGAATGGACATATTCCATTAATGTGAAGTGGTCTTAGTAAAGCGCGATCGCGTCCTACAAAACTTGCTTTTAATTTAATTAAAAAAATAGATTTCTTTTTTTTATGAAACAGACAATAAATAACTAGGATTCCTGAGTATTTAAATAAGATTTTTTTAGGAAATCAGTACACGATTGAAAAAACATTGTGCGATAGAAAACTTCATTTCATTTACAGAATTTGACCGCTTCAGAACTATTTCTTTATTGTTTTAAAACAGTAATAATTAATTGAAAAATAAATCATCGTGCTCATTATTTATTACAACAAATATTGTAGGAATCAATTTTAATTGCAAAAATTACAAAAAAAAAAAAAACAAAATAAAACTTTAAAATATGCGGTCAAATTGAGTAATTCCAAAAGACCCATATGCCGCTCAATTGGAGACGACGCCTTGTCAACGACGTCGCCTTAAATACTAGGCAGAAGCTGACCATGTCATTTTTATTATATACATAATATGTAAGGTATATAACAACGTTACATACCAATATGACAAACAGAAGAACAGCTTATTCTGAAAAAATTTACTGTTTATAATATCTCACGCGAGGATAACTGAATATCAACTTAAGTTGACGCGCTATTTTGATGCTTGTTTGATTCAAATGTTATTATTATGAGAATTATTTACATTAAGTCCTTAACTATGTACAAATAAGAATAAAAATAATTACTGTATGAATCTTGACCGCTTGGAATGGTGGCAAGAATGCTAGCAGCATTTTCCAGTTGAATCGAAATTCCGAGCCACCCTGTCACCAGAAAAGCCAAAGGAGGTGATATACTTTTAATGAAGCTGATTGCACTACATATTCAAGGTCCAAGTATTTAAACAGTAAATGAGGCAAAATCATAATTTGGAATAAGACACGAATACGGATCGTTTGTAATTATTATTGTCAAATTGGATTTAATTTGTTTTTGTTTATCATCTGGAATGAGTTACGAGTTTGATACTCTTCTCAATCAGCAGTTATTTCAAACTAGTCAATGAATTCAACCTAAGTTTGAAATTGTATTAAAAAAAAAACCGTATATATATTTACTTAAACGCCTATAAAACATAATAAATTGTTTCGTTTCAATTTTATGTTACGTTAAACCATTAAAACAGCTACATATGTTCTTCGGTCGGGTTCTTTTAACTTCGGCGTATCTTGAATAATTCCTTAGGTAGGCTATTAGGACGGACCGCAATTGTTTTTATATTCGTTCCGAAATTGTTACAATCTGGTTTTTTTAAATAATTTAGTAGGGAGAGCATTTTGCGTCACTTTCTAAAACAAAGAGGGTATTCGAGATATTTATTAAAATATAGAACAATTGTATATTGTTGAAAACTTTATATAGGTTATATTATATATTATTTTATATTATAAATTAATTTCCATCTGAGGTTTCGTCTGCGTGTCCTTGTGGTGGTCTTTTGATAGCTTGTGGTCCTTCTCTGTATAATGACAACCTATACAGATTGTCATTATAGGGAGAACATAAGAACAACATAAGAAAATGTATGTAAGTTAAGACGTGAAATTTTATTTTAACGAAAATATACATTTTCCCGTTTATAATATTAGTTAGGATTATACTCTGTTCCGGTTCGAATGCTATGTGAACCAGTATATTTACAATAACAAAACATGACTTCTAAAATTGTCGGTTTATCAATGTTATGACGGTGTAGATAATGTCAATTATTATATAAGATCTCACCACTTACCAGACTATTCACTTGTTTAAAATAAATTTAAAAAAATATTGGCAGTTATAGGAACTGCCGATAGAAGTGAAAACTTAGAACTTTTAGTATTAAAATTCTAAATTTCCTAATGTTTTAATTAAAATCATTAACAATTCTCTGGTTTTAAAATCTGTTGCATCATTTACCGTACAAGATTTCAATTCAAAATCATGACAAAATATGAATACGATTTAATTGAAATAAAGATTAAAGTACAATTCCATTATTAATGGATAGTATTTGTATTTACATAAATGTCAATGTAAACATTATTTGCGTCATTGTGATCATTAATTTCAACAATACTAAAGACTTTTTGGACTTTCAAATATGAAATTGTCTTCCAAAAAGAGATACAATTGGCTTATGGTTACTAAAGTAAGAAATGAAATTTGATTCAGAACTATCTAAGTATTGCGTAAAACGCATCGATTGTGTTTTATATTTTTAGTACAGATTTTTCGATAATTTTTTTCGGACATATTTAAATTGTTTCATTTAGAAATTCAATTATTTCTTTTACCACCGTCTGACGACATCTTTAGGATCAAGGATCTAAACAAATATGTAAAATGACGATTCGAAAGTGCTTTTAAAAGCCTACACGAGTCAAGTATATTTTGTTTCTAAAATAACCCTAATTCTATGACAGTATTTTTTCGAAAAAAACCACTATTAAAATCGAATGATATAAAATTAGAGTTATAATAATTTTCCAAAGAAATAGCAAAGTACATATTATTTTATTTTGCACAATTAAAATTAATAACTAATGATTTCGAATTATTAATTTTCCAAAATATTTTTTTTGAAACTTATCCTCATTTTAAACTAAAGATTTTAATAATATAAGGCAATGAAATATAACTTTGCACTAATAAACACATTTTAGGCTTCAACACATTAACCTTAAATTTTATTGTTAGATGTTTTTAATTTCAAAATCCACGATATAAATACAATTAGAAATCTGTTTTACCACGGTAGTAAGGAAAAGTCCCAGCGACTGTGAAATACTAAATTCGTGATGCATTTCATTTTTTAAAAATATTAGTAAATAAAAACTATAACATTTTCAAACGTCCAACTAAATACGAAGGCTTAAAATAATTTTCTGTTATTTATTTTTATCTTATCTTATAAATATTATTTATTTATTGTGTACTCACTATTGTACTACACAGTCATTCAACAATTAAACAATTCAAATAATAATCAAACGAAAACATAAAGTACCTAATGTTTCACAATACGTCCGAAGTATCTACAGCTACAAAAATACTGTTATTAAGCATCCGAAAAGCGTCTAACGCGCATAGCAGACGGCCGCTGTATATATTTTTTCAACAAAATTTACTCAAATCATTTGTCTTTGTATATTGTAAATTTACTTATGAATAGTTAATACTACATTTGTTTGATTTATTAGGAATAACCAATGTGTAATATTTGACTAAAATATATACAGAAATAAGCTTTTAACATCGCACTGCTAATAAATATATAGACTAAATCTCATCTAAGATTATTTTAAGCCTCAAATACCAAGGTTGTCTTAGCAACATAATTATCTTTAGCTATGTTTATATCTTCGACTACAAAGACATAAAGCTGTAGTTTCTTTATTTGGGTTATTTCCCATAGGAAAGGGCGTTTCAATCGGGGATGGAAGATCCTATTAAAATCTTATTTGTTGGTTCTCTGCCAACACGTTTCATTATTTCATTCTCGATGTATACTTGCTATTGGTAATAACGTTGCTTCGACGATACCTAACAATTTTTAATTCCATACAACTTGCTTAGCGGCTGTTTAGTTAAACATTGTGGTGATTGTAATTGTTTTGTCTCGTTTTTACGTCATTATTTTGTCATTTAAAAGAAAGAGACAATAATTATAGGTGGAACTTTGCATGAATCTATATATAGTTAAACTACTGAACGTATCGGTACAAGAGTATTACCAATTAACGGCAGTAGGAGCACGTGATAGAAATAATGTGCTTTATTTGTTTTTAAAATTCATTTCGTACTTAGCGAAACATGCTCATCACATGCTCAGCGGTAAAGGAAAACATCGTAATGAACCCTGCATGTGCATATTGGAACAGCGTAATGGTGTAAGCTCCAACCCTTCTCCTCTAAATGGAGAGGACGAATTTGCCCAGCTGTGGGACATTAACAGGCAGTTACTTTTACCCAATAATTCAATTCTAATTTACCACATAATCGAAATCCGTTCCGTAATTACAATGTTATTCGGCTTCAGATTGTCGCAAACAATTTGAAACCATCTGATTTGTGACGTCATCATTACCGTTTCCTAATTAAGCTAAAACGCCAATTAGTATCACCATATCTGTCAAATCATTGTCACACTACATTGTGACATTTAATAATAATAAATTTAATATACGATCGTGCATATTATATGTAGACCAAATTTGACACATTTAACTTCGAATTATATACAAATATTGTCATCAAAATATATACTTATATTACAATTAAATTAAACAATATTATATATTTTTATTAACAGGTTTATAAAAATCTGAAAAGTTTACAACGCGTTACACACATGATGTATAAGGGGTTTTTGAATAATTTTTTTTGCAGCAGACATCCAATTCGTGTCCTGTTACACTCGCCCATCAAACCGGAACACAACAATACTGAGGACTGTTGTTTAGCGGTAGAATATTTGATGAGTGGGTGCTACCTACCCAGACGGGCTTGCACAAAGCCCTAAAAGTAAACGCTCGTTTTAATTCTAATATAACTTCTAAAACATTGTTTTTATATATATTGTAATGGACAAATATGCTCTAAACTAAATTATTAGCGTAATAAAAATATTTCTTTATATACATGATATTAACACTATTTTGGATAAAAAAGCGACACAAATCATTAATTATTTTAGACTAAAATTTAAAAGATGAAAACGCATACTTTATAATATTATCCTTAAAAGATAAATATATGTATACTCTGACAGACAGATACATTACTTTCGTGTAAATATAACTTTTTAGCGTAAGCAGTGATAGATAATCTAAATGTACGACGGACGAGGACGAATATCTTAAATTCTCATATAAGTGATGTGATTCTAGAATTTACTTTCCGTAAAGGCAAAAACTCACAAAATTTCATGCTATTCATAATACACATAGATCATATTTTTTTTATTTCATATTTTTGAGAATGGATGTGGATGGATATAGAGGTAGGGGACGACCCAAGAAACGATAGATGGATTGTGTGAAAGACGATATGGTTAGAAAGAATGTTACTTGTGAGATGACGTCCGACAGAGAAGTATGGAAGAAGAAGACATGCTGCGCCGACCCCGACTAAAATTGGGATAAGGGCAGGAAGTTGATGATGATTTTATGTTTACAGTGCGTGTTATTAAATAGTCTAAACTAGACTGCGAGATCAATAATTGTTTCACTTATTTCTTATTTATCTTAAACTTAGCGCGTACATGCTAAGTATAATGATAAAAGATTAACATAAATATAACAAACTATGCAACCAATAAATATTTAAACAAAACAAATTTTAACAGGTAAAAACTATGAAAAAAATCCGTCTAGGTTTTAATCGAAAAGGAAACTTTCTGGGCACTTACGTCGTTGATTAAGAGACGGGATACGCTTAACAAAAAAAACCCTCAAGCGTCTCTTACGACACCCGGGATTGAGAAGTGGCTATTTCCTCTATCGAAACCACATGACATATTGAGAATAAGATTCCATTTAATATTAAATTCAGTTACGTGCTAAGACGCGTAACATTCAATTGCATATGCATAAATAAACTAATTAAATATTCCGATATAGCAATAGTATCGAGGGAATATCGAAATTTAGATGTTACTAAACTCGACGCTGGAACTGAGATTGTCGAATCGGCATCCGTCTGTGATACGGGATATCCGCTGAGACCGCTCATCTAATTCATTGCGGATAGAGAATTAATGAGTACGATGAATTAAATTACCAATACTAGTATATGGCTACCTCGTTGGTCTAGCAGCTAGTTTAATATTTTACAAAGCTTAAGGTCGTGGGTTCCAATTCCGATTCGAGCTAAATGTTATTAGATTTTGCGGACAAAAGAGTCTCCATAGCAGCCCGGAATTGGAAAATTGGCAGTGGTTCACTATTGTTAAACAAGTAAAGCCGTTGATTCTGCGCCTGGACTGTTTCTGGTTGTGAAGCATTACCTTCCCATCAGATTATAAGAGTAAATGGAATAGAGAGTGACTGTGTCTGCACACATGCTCCAGCACTCTAATATCTCCTGTGAAGAAGTCGGTCAGAAGGGCATCATAAATTTACGAAAGCAATTAAATTTGATCAGTTTTGGCTCTGGGGTTCTGTCAATATACCTTGTACTCGTCGGCTACTTTCTTTCTTGTTTGAACAGTATTTTTGATTATAAAAAATAAAATTTGGCAACCTAAAATTGGTGCCTAGAATTAATCCTTTTTTTCCTGAGTAACCCTTTTTATATCAGCTTCCAAAATGTATAACGATTATGGTGGTCCAAGTCTGAAGTTCGCTATGAAAACATACAATAAATTCAATTCTTGAGAAAAAAATTACTTTCCGTACAACCTTTAAATATTATATATTTATTTATTTTTCAAAACTGTACTCATATCATTACAGGACATGGTTATCCTAATTCAATAATTCAGCAAGCTTAATAAGAATATTTCAAATAAGTTACTACGTTATATATGTTATAGTCCAGATGGCTATCTTGGTGAGCTCACTCAGACTGCAACAAAAGAAATCTACCCTGTCGGCTATCACGGTGAGGGTACGTAGCGCGCTTCAGTGGCGCCTTCTTGAGCAACTTGGTTCTCCCGTTGGGCATAAGCAGCAACGATGGTTGGGGCGTACAGACTCAATGTTCTAGCGGGACACAATGTTGTATGAATTAAATATGTATTTTTTATTAAATGAATGAAAAAGATTTGAGAATAATTAAATAACAAGTATTTTTTATTTAAACTGTATATAAAAGAAAGAGGCAGAGAAAAAGAGACAGGGGTTTAAAGTTTTATATTTACACGACGATTGCTGTCAGTTCAGTAAAGTAGGGTGAATGGTTATTTTTTCAAACCACAATTAAACCCATGTTTTTAAATGAAATTTCCTATTATGTTCGGAAAGAAACCTAAATAAAAATCATATTAATCTTTATTCACGTATGTACTTTTGTGTCGTCCTTTTTTTATCGGGATACAGATTCAATTGTAAGTTATATATTATTTTCTACCAAGTTATATAGGTACGTTAATTATATAAAGTAGCGAACACTACCGTTATAATACTACTGAATATTGAATATATGATGACTGGGTAGCACATACCCTCAGGAGCTTGCACAAAGCCCTACCATCAACAACCATTTCCAATACTAATCTTTGAATTTATGAGATAGCTAGCTTATTGATATAAAAGAGCGAAATCGAAAAACCTAATAAATCACTTCAGCGGTAGCACGTAGCCTTTTTTAAAGTAAGTAATTGTTTCGAGTGTTAACTGTACACAATTAAAATAGTCATCAATTTCTGGTAAAATAGCCTGCAGTAGGTAATCCGTCGAATGGAAACATTTTACGCAACATTTTTATTCAATGCGTATTGGATTTTACGGTAGCGTTGGAATTTAGCGTATTTTTTTCCAGCTAAAAAGGGGAAACCCGTATCCGGATTGTTCAATTAAATATCCAATATATTTCAATATAAAAGACGCATTAAATGATAGTTAATACGATTTTTATTTTTATTGCTTGTTCATTTTATTTTTTATTGCGATGTTTTAACGATATGGAAAAATGGAAAAATTTCACGAATTTTTTATAAATTAATTTATTTTTATTTTAGTGATATAAATTTACTCTTGTTTGATCTTTTGTTGTGAAAAAATACTGAAACATTAAAACTCTCCCAATATTCAGTGTAATTTTATGGGTTCTATTATGTTCCAGTATCTATACAGGAAGTATTACAGTACACTTCGTGCGCAAACATAGGTGTATTAACCTTATTGTCCGATTAGATGTCAATATGACACGATCGAGAAATATGGCTCAGGAACAACAGATTTATGTGCCATCCGTGTTGCGGGTGGGTGGTGTTGCAATATATCCCAATCCCTGGCCTGTTTGGACTCTCTCGACGGAAATTCTAGTAGGGGAAGGTTGCTATGATTGGACCACTTAACTTTATGACATCATATCTCATGAAATATCATCGACAAACGGAAACCAAATGTTGTAATGTGATGGTATTTATGTAAAATAATGATATATAAATTATTGCCAATGAAAGTTGAGAGATTTAAAAAATATACTAAAATAACTCTTCAATGAGGAGTTGCTTTCTTTGGACCACCGTCACCTTGAATGGACCACTAAGTTGCCATCATTGGACTTAGAAACATTTGCATTAACGGTCCAATGAAGGTGACTCAAATGAAACACAAAATAAGAATTACTTTCTTATTCAAAAGTTTTTATAATAATCATATAATTATATTTTTTTCTTTGTAAACTAATATAATAACTAACTGTTTAGGAAATTTTCGCGAGATCAACAATTGTTATCAGTCATTGTTTATTACTATAATTTCAGACGTTAATTTACTTACAATTAGGTAAACTAATAATCAACAATTATTCATAAATGATATACATTAATAAACTTAATGGGAAATTAAAAATATAAATAAACTTCAAAATATTTTGTCTTGCACAGAGGACATTTAAACTTAATAGTTACCAACAGAAAATAAACTGAAATATTTTTAAGATTTGCACAGAGGACATATAAATTTTTTGGCATTCTTGTTGACGCATGCACAATGCACGTGTACCCATGCATTACAAATCTGACACTTTATCATGTCTTCTACTTCGCACTGAAGACAAATCTTGCAGAACCATTTTTCAATATCTACTTCTGTTTTTGCCTTCTTGCTAGTTGATGGTTTAGGTTCTTTGTTTTTAGCAGTGAGCTTTTGCATTTTTGGTTTTTTCATTTTAGCTTGTACTTGCTCCAGGGTGGCTTTGTACGGCGACGAGGTTAATTCCAAACTATTTTGAGCTTTACGACATTTTTGGCGTAACTGTTTGGCAATTAATTTAGATCCTGGGGATATCTGGTCCATATGGAATGAGTATTCTGAGGTAGATTTGCGTTTCTTTGCTGGAGAAGCATATTTATTAATATCTTCATTTGTCTTAGCTGCGTTTTTTTCTGTAATTGGTTCTGTTAGGTTTTCTTCCTGTTCATGTGCACCTTTATGAGTCTTGGCGACTTCTGTAATAACGTTTTTATTAACTAGTTCTGTTGGCTCTTTTTCCTTCAAACCTAGATCTTCATTTGTCCTTTTATCAGATTCAACGACCTTTGCAGCTTCTTCTTCGGCAATTACTAGTGTAGCATCAATTTCTTCTGCTCCTACACCTTCATTTGTTGATGCTACTTCTGCTGGTAAATCATTTCGCCCTCGATATTCCAGTTCGGGTAAAGTAACGGCAGGCTCCGTCTCCAGAATTTCCGGTGACACCGCAGATAGGGGATCAATTTCGTTTTGAGCTGGGACATTCTCATTTGTCTCATTATGAGGTTCTATGAATTCATAGTCAGCAAAAACATTTTTATCCAGCGGGAAAATACCTGTTTTTGAAAAGCCATTTGCAGCAGTACCAACAGATGCAGCTCGAGAATAAGCTTTGCCAAAAAGCATAGACACTTGAAAAGTTGTGACAACTCTGCCTGGATTCTGCCGCATCCATTTTTCTGTTTCTTCAATGTAGTAAAGGCTTAGAGGCTTGAAAAACGATACATCAAGAGGTTGCAATTTGTGAGTCGTATGTGCAGGCAATGAAAGCAATATGACGTTGTGTGCCTTTGCGTAAGTTATTGCTTCCAGATTTTTTGTGTGGCTTGTGTGTCCATCTAGCACAAGTAAAACTTTTTTTTCTGGAGTCGGTTTTACAGTTTCCACGAAATGTTTCAACCACAATGTAAAAATCTCTTTGTTAATGAATCCACTGTCAGGATTAAATTCAAATATTGTTCCAGGAGGAGCCCCATCCCGTAGCTCGTCTTTTGCTCTTTTACGTTTAAAAATTATTAGCGGCGGCACAAAAAACCCAGCAGCACTAGCGCAACATACAGCAGTGGTAGTTACTCCCCTTTCACCACTAGTAATGGAACCCACTTGGCGCCTCCCTTTCAGAGCTACTATTTTTCGAGGCTTCTTCTGGACAGTTGACAAACCTGTTTCGTCCATGTTGAAAATTCGCTGAGGGTCATGTAAGTCATTCTTGTCCATTATGTCTTCCAATTTATCAAAGAAGTATTTTACCGTCTTCTTATTAAATCCAGTTGCCCTGCTCATAGATGTGGCTCTTGGTTGACGGAGACTTATATCTGGATGGCGCTTCATGAATGCATAGTACCATTTTTTCCCTGCAGCTTCTTTGGTTTTATTAAAACGATTTTTAATTTTATTTTTCTCTGCCAATTGGAAGGCAAGCTCTCTGACATCTTTGGGAGTAATGCCAAACAAAGAATTTTCCATTTCGACAATGTGATCCCTTAATTCAGTTTCTAAAGCTACAGGGAGATCTCCTTCTGAGCCAACTATCTGAACTTCTTCGACAGCTTTTTGGTTTTTCCCGTCCAATCTTCTTTTTAATGTGGCTTTTGGAACACCATAGATTCGACTCGCTTCATTTAAGCCAATAGTTTTTTTCCTTAAAGATTCTATAGCGAGTTTCATTCTAGTTTCATTCCAAGAATAATATTTCCTTTTCTTTTTCTCTGCCGACATTCTGGAATATACTAATGAAATATAATTATAAAAAAGAGCTATTAAATACGTGAAATACAAAAATCTTTATTTATTAACTTTTTTCAAATTTGCTAATGTGTCCATAAAGATATTTTATTTTTATAAAAAAGATGTTAAAGTAAACGTAGGGACTTTAAAAAAATTCATACAGACAAAAACATTTTTTAGAATTCTACTAAGTGAAAATAAGTAATTCGCTAAGTTTCTTTGATTGGACCGGTCCAATAATGGCGTCACCATAGTGGTCCATTGATGGCAACTAGGTATATCAACAGAACGAAAGCGGGTATTTAAAAATATGTAAAATAAGGTAAAAAACTTCATCATCTCTGTAAAAACAGATAAATTTGCTATCCTGATCTATTACAATCATCAAATATTAATAAATACAATGCTACTTACATCAGTTTGTTGATGGCTCGATTTTTATATCACGGTCGCCGCTGACACAGGTGCACGCATTACTACTTACCACGTGTCGCAAGCGCACTGAGGTTTGGCGGGGAGGCAACGGGTGCGGTACTGTTGCCTAGCAACGTATTGAACTTGTCGTAACACGCATAGTTTTTGAAAGAATTAGGCGGTCCAATGAAAGAGCCGGTCCAATGATAGCAACCTTCCCCTAACTGTTTTTGGTTCAACCCAGGAATAATGAGCTATATCTAAATTTAAAAAACCTAGTTGAAAATTTTCTTAGTATTATTTATAATTCCCTATTTCTGGGTCAGTTCGGTAATCAAACTATCACGTGTACAAGACTTCAACATCATAATTTAACAAATTCTCGTTATATTGTATTGATGGTCTCCAAATCCAACATTATATTGATCAACTCCAAATTCATATATCCTACTAATATTATAAATATCAAAGTTCGTTTACGATGTTGATAGGGATTCCAAGTCTACCAAGGTCAAGCAGCAAAATTTATTTACTAGTGTTCTTTTTAAAGGGTGATTAAGCCAGTGAAACTACAGCCGCAAGAGACATAACATCTTGTTTCCCAGGGTTATATCATTTGCCTATGTGCCTACCTATTATGTATAAAAAAAAACAAGGAAACAAAATTTAGACGACTTTTGAATGAAGTTTGGAATAGAGATAAACTGTATTTGAATGTAACACTGTCTACCTGTAATATCTGTGTATATCATTGTATTTGTAAGTTGTAAACCACTCGTAAACTGTATCCTTCAAAATTTTGAAACCATATTTTGAAATCATATCTCAAGTGTACCAATTTTTAGGTACATGTCTACAGGTATTTTTATCAAATTGAGAACTAAATACATAAAGCTATTCTTAAACTCGACTATATTCTATTTATAAAAATATTGAATACTTCATGAACCGAACTTCTAGGAATTCTACACAATGAAATCGCTGTAATTAGCATCTTCAATAAAATGGGAATAATCAAATAAATAGATAAAGTTTGTTTATATCAGAAGAACATACATGATCACATTGATCGAATAATGAGGAGCGTCAGTCTGTATTTTTGTTTCTTTGAAATATCCTTTGCAGAAACAGGAAATTATACTGAGGAAATAATAGAAGTACCTAAAATACCGAAGTCCCAATCTTCAACAGATTTATTTTTAAGAAATATAGTTTCGAAAGCTGAAGCAGTGATGAATGTAAAATCAATTTTATTACTATGAAGCCTTATTGCAGCTACAGCATTAATAGTAATTTATTTATTTATTTAATATTTGGGAAACAAACAGATATAAAATATAATCTGATTACATAATACAATTTAAATATCACATTATCCAGCGAAGTTTCCACCGATTGATAAAACATAAAATGCACTCAAATATTTTAACACAATAAGATAAAAAATATTGGACAATATTAAAAGTATATAATTAAGTTAATTTAAGATTGTTACAAATATTATCTTTAAATTGAGATATTAATGAAAAATCTGTGTACAAATTCGGACGATATAAATAGATATTTTGGGTGTAGGCCAGAGAACCCTCATGAGTATGTAGTAACAACGGTTCTTCTTGCTGTTACCCTGTGCACGTTCATAAATAATCGAAAAAATAATACGAAGGTGCAAAAGTGCAAAGCCGAAGACCGATTAAGCGCAGCTTATGGTTTTGCAAGACGAACGAAAAGCGACGCACTTGCACACAATATGCAAAAATGAAGGCGATTATTCATGGGTCAAAACATGTTTGGCCATGAATATCACCCAGTATTCTTTATAAAACTATATTTTAAAGTTCGATCTCTTAGATCTTTAATACTGAAGAAGTTTAAAAAGCACCTGATGGAAGATTAAAAAAACAGGCCCTGAGTTACGAAAAGATTATTTTTGGAACGCATAAATAATATATTGTCACGAAAAACCAAAAATAAATCCCCTTTATATCACTGCACGTGTCGACGAAGGTTATAATTAAACTCAAATTAGTCATTAGGCATACTATCGATAAGAAAAAACCTAGAATATAGTACAAATTTTGAAGAGTTCAATAGTCAGTGGACATGCAAACTAAAATATACCTTATTTCGCATAGGCTAAAAATCAAGTTAATTTATTCTGTTTTAGTTAATTAAACGACTTACACATTTCGCGGTTGAACATTATAATTCATTTTAAGTTATGTACTTTGTGGTTCTACATTTTTTAGAATATTTCTGATTTGTAAGAACAACTGTAATAGCGAATTCTGCGAAATATTATAAGTTTACCTTTGAAATTGGTATTGAACACATTTTTGGCAAATGAAATACTAGCTACCTTTTACCAAAACGAAGACTTCTGTGATTTTATACGTCATGGCAAATAACCAATTAAAATATTTTTTAAGAAATAATCCTGGTACCGATAGCGGTTGTTTTACAAAGCCTTAAAATTGTACATATAAAGTCATACAAAAGAAAGGTTTTACATAAACCTTTCACATTGAAGACCAAACATACGAACAAAACTTCTTTGTTTTCGGTTCGAAATCTATACAGCTGCTTCTTCCGTAGAACACCTCACCAATTTTCATCACATCGGATCTATGGCATAGAAACGCATGGGAGACAAACATTAATAATTATTTATTAATGGCTAGCATACATAGACACGTTGCTGTGACTACGACATATATTTAATTATATTTTGTGATGATGTTCAGCCGAAAACCTTCTTGAAATACGATAAATGTAATGGTCTTGTCATGTCAAAATATTCAGTTTTCCCATGACAAAACACAACGATCTTTTTATTGACGGAGAAGAAGATTAAGTATTTCCATTGAATTAAAAATAATTTCTAAATAAAATTAATTTACTCTTAGTGCACAAACAAATAAGTCACTATCGTAAATATTTGCAAATAGCTCAGATTAAAATTTTAAAATGCAATTACGTAGAGAAGCAAGTTTATTAAGTTTTTTAAAGTATGCGAGAAATTTCAAGAGACCCCAACGAGATGATTTCATAAATTTATGCAAAACAATTTCATTATTCGGGTTCATTGTGCAAAATTTACTTAAACGATATCTCTGTACACACTTTTCTTAATAAGCGAGCAGGGAAAAAGTTACCTAACCATGATACTACGAGTAAGTTGCGATATAAGACAACAAGAAAAAACTGTATAACTAACTAATTACAAACACGGTTTACGGAAATTAATTAAAATTTATGAAATTCAAAAATATATTATATATAATTGGAAGTGATTTACGTATGTTAAAATAGAGTCGATCATAAATATTACGATAATTAAAGCACTACGTTACGCGGTATACATCCAACACTTCATTAAAAAAAAAACTTCTGTGCTCAATAATGTCAAGACGATGCAATTTTTTGCAAGTTAGTAACCTTCCAATTGCCTTAAATAATAATTACGCTTACATATACAGAGTATTAAATTGTTATATACTTAAATGAAGAGTACTTCCAGCGATCGATTTTACCGTATTGATGGGCTGCCCTAGACCCACGACTCTATATAAAAGGGTAATGTATAGTGGAGGTACCCTACGGCGGTACAGGGGTGCTTATGTTAATCGGCCGCTCTCGAGTATTACCAGTACGTAGCTTGGGCTCCACTACATTTTTTTTTTATTTGAGACTGATGCACGAAGACATACAAAATGATTACGGAGATAGAAGTATAATACGAAATAGTTCTACGTACACCGAACATGTATCGTAAGAACTAAATTAATGTACCACATCCCTGTAATTACACAGAATTAATCAAATCTTGAGTCGATTCAAGTTATTAGAGGTTTGAATATTCGTTTCATGATTTATTTTATTTTAGCTTCATTTCGTATAAGCACAACATTCTTATAAAGATTTTTCACTCACTGTTGTAATGCAGAGCATTAAAACAATATACATAACATTTTTACAGCAGATGTATTCCTTTGACTTAATTTTATTTTAGCTTCATTTCGTATAAGCACAACATTCTTATAAAGACTTTTCACTCACTGTTGTAATGCAGAGCTTTAAAACAATATACATAACATTTTTACAGCAGATGTATTCCTTTGACTTGAAGGACTATCGCTTTATAAACCTCAACATTGTTCGGTACAACGAGATTATGATGCTTGACAACCCTACACTACAAGGTCAAACGCTGTCTAGCTAGGGCTGTCACTTAAAAAATCACTGTAAAAATAAAATTTTAACAAGTTTTATTAAAAACACATTTAATTAAAAAAAATATTGATTATTATTAAACGTAATGGTAGTATATGTATCTTTAAAATCTAACAAATGGATAAATTCTGATATTGTTTTTACAACTTAAATAATATAATAGTTACCAGTGTGGAAGCTATTTCGGGCAAACTTTTTTAAAGTTTTTATTAATCAAACGTTACGACGGAATACGGTCTGCCAAACAAATAAATTGTTATTATACTTAGTATGTTTTTTAACTACTGCTATTAAATGCCTTTATTTATAATAAGTTCTTATTATCTTAAACTTGATGTAATAGATATTTTAATTTATAAAAATAGGTAGGCGGGTAATTGGGTCACCTGATGGTAAGTGGTCACCATCGCTCAAACACATTCACGCAATAAGAAATATTGGCCATTTCTTATACCAATAACACGAACGAACGAAGATTTTATCCCCATTATCGTCTTTACCATAAGGGCATACGGGGCACGTGCCCAGGGCCCCCATCTTGTGGGGGCCCCGAGGAACCAACAATTTCTCTCACACGTTGACTGCTATGAATATTTTTTGTACCACCAATCAGATTCCTAAGAATTAGCCAAACTTAATGCCTGACTATTAATATATAAGAAAATTATTTATATATGGTAGACGAATTTTTAAAATTAAAAATATCTCCAACATACATAGCTTAAGATGGCTCTGTTTATCCCCTGTTACTATTGTTACGCTATCTCACTCACCCTTCAAACTCGAACACAATTAAAAATGATTTACCGAAATTTTTAATGATGAAGAATCTTTCAATGTTATTGCAATATGACCTTAATTGCTTCTTTAATTTAATATTATAATAAATAAATATTGGACAACATCACATACATTACTCTGATCCCAATGTAAGTAGCTAAAGCACTTGTGTTATGGAAAATCAGAAGTAACGACGGTACTGCAAACACCACCCAAGACAACATAGAAAATTAATGAACTTTTTCTACATCGACTCGGCCGGGAATCGAACTCGGGACCTTGAAGTGGCTTACCCATGAAAACCGGTGTACACACTACTCGACCACGGAGGTCGTCAAATTTTTCCATTTGATCACCTGTTTCCACTTTACTTATATCCTCCACTTTACATTTAAGTCTAAATTATTTTTATATAATAATTATTTCCAACGATATCACACGGCGTAATCCTAAAACACACGTTTTTTTTCCCTGACAGAGATTGATGCCCTCTTTTGTTTCAAACCTCGGTAATGATAAGTAATATTATGATGAATGTCATTCACCGTCCCCATGAAAATGATAAAAATGGAGCCGGTAATTCAACTCGCTCTTTACGTAGGATGCATAGCATTATATCCTTTTAACCTGGGTTTAGAATATAATCCTTCTGTAGAGATGTTTTTAGCGGAACATTATTTTTACGTTTCACCATTTTTTTTTGCAACGGTTTTTTTCCATGGTGTTTTGCGTGTATTATTTATATATGTTATAAGAAGATTAAAAGAAACATGGATTTGTAGAAGTATCAATCAACCTGAAGACTCCGAGTTCAGACGCGGTAGAACATCAATAACATTTCATGTTTTTTATTTATGTTTATATGTTTCTCTTCTTGTGCTCAGCTGCAGGGGAAAATATCGTTATTGTACATCAATAACCGATAGCCATTGAGTTACGAGTATTAACCCATAAAGGCGTTCCTATATACGTTTCATACATACCACTTCTAAACTTACAAAACATTGTTTTATAAAGATGATACAGCAACGATTTATATGGCATGCACCACGTATACATTAACGGTTTAGATACGGCTGGGTGGCGTAAGAGAATATCACGCCGTTTGCCGCTATACGGTATCGCGGTTTCCACCACCCCGCATTGGAGTAGCGTGGTGGAATATGCTCCATACCTTCTCCTCACCGGGAGAGGAAGCCTTAGCCCAGCAGTGGGAAATTTACAGGCTGATTATGTTTTATTATGATTATGGTATCGCGGTATACGAGTCGATTTTACCACCAAGAAGGATTTTACCGCTAAATGTTAGATGAATAAAAAAATAAAGATTCTGTGTATTTATTTTCGAAACATGTGATTTATGGAGCCGAGATGTTCCTACGAAATTCAGAACTCTTGTTCTTAACCGAAGTTGTTGGTTCGAACGCGGGAAAGCAACATTGAATTTTCATAAGTTTAATTTATGTTCTAATTTATTTTGTGCTTGTGTAAAATCTGCCACATATGTATCTACCAAACCACATTTTAAAATACTCAAACCTCCTTAAAGGAGGAGCCCTTTAACCACATGTTAATGGAGCAATGGATCAATAGGCGGCTACAGTTTGATGTAATTAATTTATATAAATTTAAATTATAATTGAAAAATATTCTGTGCTAATTATTACTCTTTACATATTAATAACATTGTTATTAATATATAGAATATAATAATGTTTTCGTATACTTTAGAACTAATATATTTATGATCAATTTGTTCCCCAATAATTTCTAGCTTGTAACAACAAACACCCTTAGGGGTGAGGTTAATGAACCCAATCAAAACTTTTCCGAAAATCAACAAAATAAACTGGCTTTAATATAAATAATATAATAGTTTAACTACATTTATATCAGCTTCCGTCACTCTTCGAGGTGTACACGCTTTGGAAATTATATGCAAATAAACTGCTTAGTAAACAACTTTACTTTATACATATTTATTGAACATATTGATTTGAATAAATTGATGATCTACTATATGTGATAGATCTCAATATCCTCGGTACAATGCCTGGGTCGTTTTTTTTATGTTATAGGGGGCAAACGAGCAGGAGGCTCATCTGATGGAAAGTGATTACAACCGCCTATGGACATCTGCAACACCGGGGGGCTTGCAGGTGCGTGTCCGGCCTTTAACGAATGAGTACGCTCTTTTCTTGAAGGTTCCCAAGTCGTATCGGTCGTGCTGTATTTTAATTTTTCTTTTTTCTCGAGTGATATTCTCATTGGCAATGTTTATTCTAGAAGTTAAGTTGGGATTTAACTTAGAAGGCTGCAAACATGATATAATTATATAACTAAGTATATCTCTATCGAATTCGCTGGTGAAGTTTTATTTCTCAAGTGACATAAGTATTCAATGAAAACGGATTAACACTATATTGACACAAAGTTGACCGACCCGCACGGAACCGACGCTGAACTTCCGACGGGTCTGGTCGAAATTCAAATATAAGTAGGTATATAACCTACTTATATTGTTCGATATGACGTCTCTGTTAAATTCAGCAATAGGTTTGAAATGGGTTATTTTGAACTAAACGTTTCGAAGCAAATATAAAAAAAAACTGTTTTTCCAACCTTCGTGCATATGTTTATTCACTGTACCTTTTTTTATACGAACAGGAAATCTTCGAAAAATATCCGAATCCGAGTTACGCAGGGTTTTTACTAAATAAAACCCTTGCACTAGCCGTCCTCGAAACTGATCGCAGAGGCCCCGGGATCTTTTAAGCTCATACAATATCTTGTTGTGTTCCGCTCGTGGCTCACCTGAAAGAGAGTGAGCGTTGAGATGTACCTGTATTCAGATACACTGTGGAAATTAGAATTCAGCAAATAATTTGCTTAGTTATAGGGCTTTATGGTACCCACTCATCATATACACCAAACAGCAATACCATTTACTCTAATGCCATACAGCAATACTTAGCATGGTTGTGTTGAAGGGTAACTGAGCCAGTGTAACTCCAGGCAGTCCCCAAGGTTGGTGGGATATTGGTCATATTATAATAAATACTTCTTACTAACATGTCTATGTGTGACCACATCAAATGGGCCATATGTCAGTAAGCCTAACTATGATTTAAAAATGATAACTGAATAATTGTTTAATACATCATATCTTTCTTAACTTGCAATTTTGCAACTTGCAACCGATACTTCGAGAACAATTGAATTAAAAAATATACGTTTTAATCAATCTGTACCGTTTTCTTTTAATTGAATATCTCATTTACGTAAATTACTTATAATGGAGTATATTTATAAGTAATTTCATGTGAATTAAAATGAATTAAACACGATTCAAGGATGGAATAAGCCCGCTCAATGAATTCATAGCAATTTGAAATATTTAGTGAACTATTGCTCTTTAAAAATTGAATTTGTATAGATAAACGACATCTCGTATTATTTACATACATATTTATCGTATTATTTATTTATTTATATGCCTTCTATTCCATCTCTGTATTATGCTTAGAATACTACTACTACAGAATACTATCAATCTAATTAAATCTTAAATAAAAACCATTTTTCTAACGCATATTACGATTTTCAAAATGGTCTCCGCCAGGATCACATAACATTTTATTTGGGTTTTACTCGTAAATTATTACGAGATTCTGTAGACGAGATTCTGTAGACAAAGCTATTATGCTTTGTCTAGAGAATCTCTAATAATTTTTTATAACTATCGATTATGAAAAAACTTAGACGTTATGTCGAGATGAATAACACAAAACATAAATTATTAAATTCATGAAAAATCAAAACATACCTACATCTTTATTACTTTTTTTTTTAGCAACGTGTGCACAATTAAAATGCCACGATATGTAAACAGTATAAGCACTACTCACACACAAGGGGCTATAACATGCCGTTTTCCGTCATGTCATACGAACCGGCATGAACACCAAAGCGCATTGTACATAAAAATATATATTAATGTGTCAGCGGTAAACCACGTATTTAGAAAAACACGTGCCCGGAAATGATTATTTTAATAATTGAAAACTGTTTTATTATTAAATTAATAATATTTAGTGAATTTTGAGATGTTCAATTAGTTTGAAATATTTTAGCGTCCATGGTGTTATATTGAGTGAATAGTTCCTCCACCCAATTTTGTTATAAAAGGTCGAGCGCCCGGTATCGACACTTACCCCACCGACTACGTTCTGAGCCGAGGTGCGATCTCATAGGAGACACCCTCAGGACGAACGTAACTCTCGAGCTCGAAAAGGCTCAAATTTCAAGGCTGAGTCTAGTACTCGCATACCTTCGAGGATGGATAGAAATCCAAATCCTGATATTCGTGAAGTCGGCAATGGCGACGTCATGTTTTTAAAAAACAAGCTGACGAGCCTCTCCGTCAAATATATTAATTTGTACATCATCGTGAAAATAATTTAAAAAGTGATTTCCTTTCGTCTGTCAATGCCACAAATACAAACAAATGTGTCTGGGGCCCTTTAATGAATATAAATGGTCTCGCCGTTGAATTTCGCGAATCATATTAATAACTGGAATAACTTAATGTCAGATAAAATTAATCAAATAAATAAGTTTAATGTGAATATACTGAGGGCGATTATTTTTATTTAATATTAAATATATTGATTTAAGAAAACATTCAGATAATCTGTATGAGTTCAAATAGAAGCACATGAATTTTACGTGGAGATTCCATGTTCAAACCTGGGCGAGCACTGTTTCTTTTTCATGTTCTCAATTTGTGTTTAAAATTAATCTCGTGTGGCGGTAAAGAAAACCACAGTGGCGAAATTTACTTGTTAAAGCTTTGTAAAAGTCCGTCTGGATAGATATTCTACCGCCAAGCAGTTATACTTAGTGAGCCAGTACTGGTATAAGGGATGAAACATCTTAGCTCACAAGGTTAGTAGCGCATAGGTGATGTAATATTTCATACAGTGCTATTGTCTATGGGTAGTGGTGCCCACTTTCCATCAGGTGGCCCATTTGGCGTGCCGCAAAAATATTTTATATAAAATAAAAATAAATTGCATATTTCTAATAAAATTCTGCTACATAAGTCTAGCAACACTGAGCATCGTTTTGGAATAACCACCAAACTTGCTCTTAAAAAAGAGACAACGACTTAGCCCAACAGCATGACACACAGTTAATTTTAATTGACTATGTCAATTAACTTTTACAATAATATATAAAAATCCTATTATATTTTAATTCGAAGTTCTTGTTGAAAGAATTCCACGCATTTCACCTACATATATTAATTTAATTGCATAATTTTCGCGTTCCAGCTAAATTGAGAACTTTTCGAATAATTTCTTGATTGCTTCGAGTTAATTCAATATAGCAATATTAATTCACTTCAAAGATGTTATTAAAGGCAATAACATATTAAGGAAATTAGATGTATTTAAAGCTGTGTCTGCAAAAATGAAAATTGTTAAGTTTCGTTTTTAATAACAATCGATAAAATCAAAATACAGTTCATTCAAGTAGGCTCATTCTAGCACTTTTGTATTGCTCTTTTTACAAGATAAAACTTTAAGGTTCGAAATGTAGATTCCATCCAGTAAAATCGTTTAGAAACTCGGTAAATACACTTCTCCGACAATTAAACTATATACCTCGGTACAATTTGAAATCTGAACCAGTGGTAGTTTTAAAGTTAATTTAATCCATCAAACTGCAATTCAAAAGTGCTCGTAAGAGCCTACTTGACTGAAGTAGTTTTTGATTAGATTTTAAACAGTTAGAATTATATAGACCATAAAAAGCGTGGAGCTAATGATCGATAATTTCCAGACAAAATAACATAACATTCTATGTTTTTTAAATGTTAAAAAAAGCGTAACTGCTGAGTGTCTTGCCGGTTAGGTAGAATCTACATTCTGAACCAGTGGTTGCGTCACTTAATTTAGTTTTTAAAATGTGAATTCAAAAGTGCTTGTAAAATTCTACTGGAATAAAGTATATTTTGATTTAAATTTTTAAGTTTTTTAATTTAATTGGATATACAATTGAGTAATTAATTATTCTTAAGCAGTTCTGTACTTACGTTAAGTTGCTGCTTCTGTATTAACATTAAAGCCTCTGGAAAAAAACGTTTGAAATCATCTGACAAGGAAACCATCATCGAGCGCTCATTGGATAAATCCAATAGCGTGCGCTTTCTTGGTTTCCAGTTACATATTTCCGTCCATTTCCACGAAACACTTCCAAAGATGTGAGACGTCTAAAATTAATACTTTGTTATTTAATTGTTGAAATTGATATCTTTCTGGAGAATTGAAATAAGTTGTATGCACAATTGTTGGTGACTTTCTGGTGGATCACTGTGCAATTCGCAAAGTGAACTCAACATTCGAAATTCGAAAAATCGTTTTATTATTAAAAAAAAAATCAATAAGTTAGTACGATTTTTCAAATGTTCAAATCATATTATATAGTTTATTCGAGTAATTTTTACAATAAAGCATTTTTGAATCGTCAATATTTCAAACCTATCACCGTTTCGGAAAGCCTCCAGCGAGAAAAAACGGCAAGATTAGGCAAAATGCGCCATATATAAAAAATTGAACATCTGCAAATTAACGTGACAGGGACCCCTGATAATAGCGAGAAATCGAGAAATATATTTAAAAAATATATCGGAAAACTAGCGCTCAAATGAATTAGAAGAATTTTAAAAAATTTCAAAATCGATTCAGTCAAGTAAAATTAAAAGAATAACAAATACACGCATTTTATAATAATAACGGTTTGTACGAAAATGAAAATTTATTACAATAGTTTAAAAACTAAATATGAAACTAAAAATGAATTTGTATCATACAAATTCAAAATTTGAAATTCGCTAAGTGGCTTAAAGATATATCTTATCTGTCAAAGAGAGCTGCTAGCTTTCAGAAAGACGGAGCCTCGCTTTCGAGGATTTAAAGTCTATTTTAGTTCTCAAGCTAAGGGTTCGTTTCAGCAACAAAGTGTGAACTCATAAAGGCAAATAAAACCTTTGAGACTTAAAATAAATTGTATTGTAAGGTGAACATTAAATTTATTTGTACTGAAAAAATTACCAATTTTTACTTGGTGGGCTTTGTAAAGGGTGAGCCAGAGTTACTACAGGCTTTACTATCTCTTGTATAAAGCATCTTACTCTCCAAGGTTGGTGGCGTATTAGTTTTGTAGTAAATAGTTAACATTTCTTACGGCGCCAATGTCTATGAGCGTTGGTGACCAATTGCCAACAGATGTTCCATTTTCTGATTTGCCAACCTATTTTATATGTAAAAAATAATTCTTATATGTTTATATAATATGCAATAAAAACACTACCACACATATATTATTTAATATGAAACATTCATTGTTTACATTCATACTGCCAATAATTGAGCGATGATTGAATTTGACAGTTGAATATGTGATGAATGGGTGGTACCTACCCGGTAAGGTACCAAGCTCTACCGCCAAATATAGAGTAGATATAGACTCATTCACCACATAAACTTTATCTTTACCAAATTAAAACCTTCGTCCACGTAATTTCATAAAAACTTTGTACCCCAAGTTTTCACGTATTAATATTAATACTTAATACTTGGGTTATATATCTATAACAGACATACGAAAACCCAGGTACACGCACACAATCATTTTAAAAATAATTGTATTAAATGATTGCTTTATATTAAATTATAATAAATGGTCGATTTTGTTATACGAAATAAGGACCCTTAACGGATGCTTCTGACAGGATATTACTTTGTCCTTTTCCCTTGACATCTTAATTCAAATCTTTTACCTAAGGGCGTAAGTACATCGAGCTATGATGATCAATCATAGACCTAAGAGCGCTGTACCCATCGACTGAGCCATCACAGAAGAACTCTTTTCTGTATTATTTCCTAGAATAGTACAAAGCTTCCATGATGGTCAAGTAAAGTTTATAATTCATCTTTTTTGGCGGTGTCGGAAATCTGCAAGTGTCGAATAAAAATCTGCTACAATGTGTAATCACATTAACCTTTATACGTATCCGCACTTAATAGCATTTTGGAATAAATTCCAAGCGTTCTCCACAAATGATAAGAGACCTAAGTTTAGCAGTGGAACATTAACATGCTCTTTAATTTTTATAATTGTTAGGTTTAATATCGAAAGTAAATTCTGCAGCTCAGCCTGTCGACCACGGCTTTTTAGGAGATGGTCGTCAGGTGCTAGGCATAAAAAAGTAGCTTGTGGCCTTTTATTGAAGTTCAGGGTAGCTTCATACCAATTATTTTATCGATTCTTCAAATTCAGTTCAATGGTTAGGCCCTGAAAGTGCAACAGACAGACAGAGAGTTGCTTTTTGACTTTTTTATGTTGTAATTTTAGCAGAATATGATGAATGTAATATATATATATAACGGCGAGCCGGCAGTATTGTTTGGTTCGGGGTCACCATCTTCGTCATACATATTCACAAATAATACAACAAATCGATAGCTGGGTTATCCTATATTGATTTTTACAATATTTCATTGGCCGCGACCACATCTGTCTTATCCTTCTTGACAACTGACATTTTATGTTTTTCTAACGTGACAAAGAGTGATTGACTTCACTGGCCATCCAGAATCAAATCTCGAAACTAAGAGATTACAATCAAAGTATTTAATTATCTGACGCTAAGACATATATACATATATAAATGAAATATTTATATATAATTATTTTCAGTTGTTTTATTGTAATTTATTTTACTTGATGGTACGATATTTTTATAAGAGCCAAAACAAATGCGTCTGTCACTTAAAACTCAGCGATTGTCGGCTGTGTTCGGATATTTTCGGTTTGTCGTTCGCAGACTAATCTCATCGCTACTAAAAAAAACACTAACGTCATCACTTTTTCCAGAAAATTCCGCGGAAATTTCCGCCAACGTGCTTCGATCGAGTTTGATTGTAAAATTTTGCTATTCTATTTTCGTCGATGGATATCGAAAACAATATTTTGGTGATTTATTAGTTTGTTGTGAGCGCTAACTGATCCTCTAAAATAACTAAATCTACTAATAACTAAATCCTCTACGTGTGAATACTAGGTAGTAGGACTTTGCAAGCAGTACTCAGTATTGTTATGTTCAAGTTTGAAGGGTGTATAAGCTAGTGTGATTACAGATACCAGGACATAACCGTTGAGTTCCCAAGGTTGGTGGCGCATTGGCGATGTAAGAAATGGTTAATATTTCATACAGCGCCAAAAAATCATCAATATTTAAAAATCTGTGAAAATACCGAAAATCATACATACGAAAAAAATTGATAAACATATTTTTTGAAAATTTCATTTTCAGATTCGAATAGTCACAAAAATTGTAATAACTAATAACTATTTATGAAACACTGCGACAGAAAAAAGGACACACTATATTATAATAATAAGATGTCTGCACATCGGAGTAACGATACAAAAAATAAGGCTACTCAGCTTATGTTGAAACTCGGGAAAGCATAGACAACGACCCTCAAAGTGGATCACTGATTTTCAGTGACCGTCTTAGAGGATACCATACAAACAACAGTGTTAGCTTAAAATAAATCGATATGAAACAATTATATAAAATATTAGTATAAATATTTAAGTAATATTAAATATTTAAATAAATCAATATTCAAAATAAAAAAGATAAAAAATAAATTAAGGCATATTTTTTAAAAAAAACATATCTGAGTTCAATATCCTGAAAACGGTTAGGTTTAAGGTTAGGTGTTTCATAGTCAAATTAATCAAGAATGATAGAAACTACAGCCTCTTAATGGATAAACTTTACTATAAAAAAGTAAAGAGTATAACACCTCGCCTTATGGTCTCCATCAGTGACAAGAGGGCTGGTTCGTTTTTTTCCCAGAGGATCGGAATTATGGTTCAACGAGGAAATGCTGCTAGCATTCTTGCCACCATTGCACGCGGTCAAGATTTATACAGTAATTATTTTTAAATCATGTTTGTATATTATATATATGTTAATAATACTTAACCATTAACCCTGTATATTATAAGCAAATAATATAATCTTAATAATGTTATAAAGCATACCCGTTGTATTTTACTATGAGAAACCTTGCACCGCCTCGCTGTGCTCTCTTTTTCAAGGTCGATTAAAAACATTTCATAGTTCATATACAACAATACCACAAAATACGAGTAAATCAAAACCTCCTACATAGCACGGTTCACCTCCCAGTATTCTCGTTTTATCGTGGATCAAATCGGATGTCTACGATATAAAATATTTATTTTTCACCACCGAACGAGTGCTAAATATTTCTAGACTTGTCGTAATACCAGCGATGCAGACCACGAAATTATGAACATACGGCTGCTAAGAATATTTTACTTCTGATTTAAAAATATTAAAAAAAAAAAAAAGTTTACGTGATTTCATTTGTTATTTAATTACGTTGGAATACGAATACACGGATAGAAAGCATAATAAAGCATAGAAGTCGACTTTGTCACAATTTATGGCATGACAACTTTTTTCTAGATGAAAAATAGTTTTTCGGTTGGTAATAGATGGCCTGCAATTTAAATAATTACAATATGAAAATGAGCCTATTGCTTAAGTATTAAGTAACTCTTAAATGTCAAGCTGGCTGATGGCGTCTTCTACTTTTGATATTTTAAGCTTTATTATAAGTAGACAGACTGAAAAATGGGCTACTTGTTGGTAAAGGGTCACCAACGTTATCAGAAATATAATTATTCCCTTACATGGCCAATACAACGACCAACATTGGGAACAAAGATACCTGGGTCTGTTATTACACTTGTTAAATCACCCTTCGAACCAAAACTCCGAGGAATATGTGATGAGTTGGTATCGATGTTGGGTGCCTATCGAAACAAGAAAACTATTTAGCTTATTCCATCACCTTGTTCCAATGTGGACTGATGATGACGTGGCAAAATTTTACTTCGTACAAGTGTGTACACAAGTACAAATGTCTATTCCCTTACGTGTGACCCAAAACAACTGCAACTGTATACAACTGCAGAATGATAAGTTTTCCTAAATATTGGGAGTATTATAATACCGAACTTAAAAACTCCAAATAACAACTGAGAATTTGTTAAATGAACAATTCAACCTGGCAGTCTTACATGCAAGCCTCTTATAACATCAAGTTATTTTTAAATGCTGAAGCGATTTTAAGCGTGCATGCATACTTTGCTCGTGGCTGACGTTCACTGTAGGTAGTTCAGGCATATTTTCTCATCTCAACCGAAGTATTTGTCGCTGACAGTCGTCCCATCTGCAGTTGGAGTTCTGGCGCAGTAAAATTGAATTAATTTATAAGTGGGACTAGTTCGAATTCTTTTATATGCAGTTTTTATACTTTTCATATTTAGGTTAATGTAAAACTTCTCGTACGGAGCGGTGAAATTATTAAACTTTACATATTGCATAGCATACACGATGGAGGCAATTTTCTTAATTCGTTTTGTTATAGGAATATTCAAGTCTTTATAATAATATTTTTTTGTATCCAAACCTTTAAGTCTTTTATTTTTTTAAGTTATTTTTGTAATATTTAACATTAATAATTTACGAAATAAATTAATTTGAACTCATACCATTTTTTTTTTTCTTAAAATATTTTAAGTAAATTTATTTTTTACATAATTAGTCTTAAATTCAAAGTATTAGAAGCTAATGTAATTGATTTATAAATTTATGTTGAAGTAATAGCGTAACGTTGTCTCGAGAAATCATCAGAATGACGAAGTTCTGCAATTTATCAGGCCACTGGAAACCGTAAACAAGGCAAGGGAGGGAGGGGGGTGATTTGTGTTCCAAATGCATAACAGCAGAAGATAAGTGACAAGGAAAATACTTTAGCATATATTTTGTTATGGTAAAATTTATTCGACTTTTAACGGAGCGGTATTTTAAAGGGATTGCAGTTATAAGTCATTTGTCAATCGGTAAAAAAATGCTTCGCTTTATTAGACCGTGCTTCTCTCGTGTGTGTTGGTGGTGACAGAATTTCATACGAAAATTGGAGATTTACTCACAATGTTTCCTAACGAGAGTGTGTTGCATACACAAATCAGTACTTACCGAGATTTCAACCAACAATATAAGATTCATGTGATCTTATTGCCGGGACTTTTTGTAATCTGTACACCAATTAAATAATAAAAAGGGGCCAAGTGCGAGTCGGACTCGCACAGGAAGGGTTCCGTAGCAGCAAATACCAAGTTGACAGAATACATCTACTCACCAAGCTTCAACAGTATAGTTCTTAGTTTCAGAAAAAAGTGTCTGTGATATACGGACGGACAGACAGATAGACATGACGAATCTATAAAGGTTCCGTTTTTTGCCATTTGGCTACGGAACCCTAATAAAAACGAACAATGACAGAAATTTCGAATTTGGTCTATTAATAAATTTCTGACAGACAATTTATTTTGTTAAATTTATAATTAATAAAAATATAAGACACAAGGCTGATAATCATACCCATCTAACCATCTAATAGTTATGTAGTATGAAATATTACTTCTTCAATATAAGAATGTAATTTATGGCGAATTTAAACAAGTAAAATAAAACTTCAGACATTGCCCCTGTCTATTGTATGGGTAGGCGAACGAGCAATTGGATCACCTGAATTAAATAGTAACCATAGATATTAGTTCCATAATTCCATTGCCACAATTGCCATTCATAAGAAATATTAACCATTCCTTACAAAACCAGTGCGCAATCAACCTTGGGTTCTAAGGTGTTATGTCCCTTGTAACTTGTAGTTACACAAAAACATTCCGCCTTTAAGCCGGAACATAACAATACTAATTGCTGTTTGGCAGTAGAATATTTGATGAATGGGTGGTACCTACCTGGATGGGTAGATAAAGCCCTTCCATCGAGTAAATTATCAAACTCCGTCAGTGTCTTATATATTAAATGCTATTTTGTTACAAGAACGTCGACTGGTAATTCAAATCTGTAAATAGTAACCACAGATGAAAATCTTTGTACGAGTAGTCGAATAGTATGCAAATACTATTTGGTAGTACGTCATACCACAAGCAAACACCACTGAATCTTTATGTGCTTAATTTGTTTTTATGATTCATCTCGTGCTCGGCGTTGAAGGAAAACATCGTCAGGAAACCTAAATGAATTAATTTCAACGAAATTCTGCCACATGTGTTACCAACGATCCTCATAGGAGCAGCGTAGTGGAATAAGCTCCAAACCTTCTCCTCAAAGGGAGAGGAGGCCTTGGCCCAGCAGTGGGAAATTTAGAGGCTGTTGCTGTTTAACCCGAGAGTATAGATATTATAAAATTAGTAGTAACAACTCATTTGAGAAAACAAGCTTATACTATACAAAATTATTTGTCTATGCTGTTGACTGTTGATGAGTTCCTTTGTCTGGAGCCAATGCAGGGTGTAGAATCAATTCATGCTTAACATAAAAATGCTACACAACTGAATCATGATTTAAAATTTTAACTCCGTCAGATAAGAGAAAGTTGTTCTATTTAGCTTGCAAGATTTGATCTAAATAAAGAAACATCGCAAATGAAATAAAAATTACTTATGAATAAATGCTTGTAAAAATGTTACTTAATTTCAAGTAGATTATTTTTACGTTCTATCTAGCACGAAACTTGAGCCATTTTTATGATATGGTGAACTCAAAAGATCATATTTTGCTACAAAAATAAACTAAAATAGTCAACATATATTAAACGAATAAGTATTCTAAAGCATAAAATTGAAGAAGTTTTAAATAAATTAAGCATGTTCTTAATTTATTTAAAACTTCTTTACGTATGCATTCAGCTAATATTCATATAAGGAGATTATCCTTTCAATGAGCATTCTACTTAACAGTAAACACATTTGCTATATTAATAGTAAGGCTTTTCCAGAACTTAATTTTATTTCTGGTATATAAAATTGAATGTCAAATTAATGTACTCTAAAATATGATATTATTATAATGGATAAAGGGCTACTCATATTGAGGTATATTTTAATCGAGTTGTAACCAAACATCAACACAAGCTCGTGACAACCGCGGATACAAAAACATTACATATATTGATGGTATTATATAACGCCATCGCCATTTAAATATATATAAACAAAATTATGAAATAAATAAATTTACAGTGACCAAAGATTCTCCAGTTATTAAATAAGAATTAATTTCTTGAAAAATAATTATTGTCATACAATACGAAGTATGTTTTAATTTAATTGACTTAACATTAAAATAACCAAGACAAAAGTAGTGCAAATATAATATAATAATAAATCACAAGGTTTTATTTTAAACCATTATTATTTGTTGAAATGGCGGTAATTAAAAAATAAATTTGCGAACGCGAACACGAACGATATAGTCACGGTCCGTAATATTACCACGAAATGGCGGAGCGCCAACATTTTGTTTGAATAATCGTATGAGACAATGAGTTTAATTTGGTTGTTTAAAACCAGTATCACATTAGCGACTTTATGAAACTATTCACTGTAATTATATCTTCTTTTCTTGCAAGTGTTTTATATCTTAATCAGACGAACCTGACCTATGAACGCGGATTTGAATTTATGACAAGTACTACTAAGTTGTTTTGTTTTTATTATTTATATATAAATGTTTGCGGCTTAGTAATCGGGTGGAAAAGCGGGGTTAGAGGGGCTGTGGGGGAGGCTATGGGTATTCTCCCTATGCTCTGGTACCATTCCCATAATGCGAATTTGCTCCGTTCCTGAGATATTGGCAAATACTAATCTTATAATTCTAACCTCAAAACAGGCTATTTATCAACAATTTCGAAACTCAGTGGCCTTCGGCGCTACGGGATGAGCAGCAACCGGCTGCTGTAAGGGTTTATTTTTTGACAATCCTTAATAAGTGTAATTTAGATTTTTATGTAGTCTACATTTTGTTAAAATTATTTAAGTAAATACAATATATATAAATAAAATTTACAAGTTTAATTTCATTAAAGTGGCTTAGAGGGCTACTTAAATAATAACATTTTCTTTTAAACCTTCTCCGAAATGTCCTACGTATTTTGTTATAAGTATTTATTTATATAGGTTCAGTAGTTTTTTTATTCATAACATAAACAAAGTCTACTTAGTTGTTAACATAAATAAGTTCCCAATTGTATTCAACGTGTAGCGTACATGTCAGACCCAATAGTATCCATAATATGGCGAAATACCAAATATTAAAAAAAATTGTCATTAATCCATTTCTCCATTAAATAATTCCATATCGTAAAATTTCAATAGAAATGTTAATTACGCTCGAAATATATATTAAAGTTAATCGAATTTACATGTAAACTCCAATTGCTAAAATAGAATTCTAATAATAATTTCTATAAATATATATAATATCTAGAGAATTTATTTCTATAATGGTTATATTAAAACTTATTTTATATTTTTTTAACATCAAATTCAAATATTACCACATTTATAACGTAGTTTTGAAACATTCAAAAACCAAAATCATCAAATTGAGATTTTTTTTTTTAATGACGCTGATATTATTTTTATTGTTAGTACTGAAGCTCGCCAATAGTTACCGAACAAAAAATTAATCGGTTGACAGACAACAGAAAAAGATACTGAACTTTTTTGCCTTTGCCTGTATAAATTATAGTTTTAGTTACTAAGATGAAAAAAAAAAAAGAATATTCGTTTATTAATTCAAATTCATTACGTAATAGCTCGTCTGAATAAAATGAAAGCTTCGTTATTTAAAAAACAATTAATTACCCAAGCTCGTTTCTTTAATTACAGTAAAAGTTTCATGATAGTCTTAACTAGTAGTAAATAAAGCAATTAAAAAAATAATTTACTTCTCCATTAATAAGACTAATAAGAATATTATGGCTGCACAATAATAGTTTGTGACTTTGTATATTCGTGGACTGATTTTAAATTACATTACATTACATTAACAGCCTGTAAATTTCCCACTGCTGGGCTAATGCCTCCTCTCCCTTTGAGGAGAAGGTTTGGAGCATATTCCACCACTCTGCTCCAATGCGGTTGGGTAAAATACACATGTGGCAGAATTTCGTTGAAATTAGACACATGCAGGTTTCCTCACGTTGTTTTCCTTCACCGCTGAGCACGAGATGAATTATAAACACAAATTAAGCACATGAAAATTAAGTGGTGCTTGCCTGGGTTTGAACACGCAATCATCGGTTAAGACGCGTTCTAACCACAAGGCCATCTCGGCTGTCTCTTTCTTTTTCTCTCTGTCTCGTTCTATTGTTTACAATTTCATATAAAATTATTAAAACTTATTTTTTTGTTATTTCAATTCACACGGGATATTAGTGACAATTGTGTCATTGTAATTTAATTATTCTAAAATATTGTTAACTTATTTTATTGTATCTATTATTTGATAAATAATTTAAAGCAAAATCAAGTGAGTTCGCATCGGGTGTCCCAAAACATATGGAACTTGTGTGTTCTTTACCATTTATCCGATTTAATTGAACAGATGAATGGCGTACGCTGATTTTTGACGAGCAAACATTAGTCCGTAATATACAAATTGTAAAAAGGCATTTTTACGTTTTCATCTTTTTAAAATACGGTACATAGCCCTTAATTATTCGTTGGCTGGCATTTGTCCATTTTTTTTGGAAGTTAAATGAGTCTTGAACGTTTCTTTTATTCCACAAATTTATGCCATAGCTTAACTAAATGGAAAGGTATGCATAATAAACTATGTACCTTATTGTTTCGGACTTTTTTTTTAGAGGAGTAATTTTTTTTTAACACAAATAGACCACGATAACGATTGCACAGTATATTAATAACAGAAATACTTAACTTCTGACCGAATCTTTCTTTTTATTTATGTAATATTCGTGAACTTTCAAATGGGGTACCTGATGGTAAGTGGTGACTACTGCACGTATATAGAGGTAATATTAGAATTATAAACCACCCCCTTCATTCAAATTTCTTATGTCTTTTGTGCTTTCCGGGCCATCTCTATTTCCAATTCAAACGCTGACTGTAAATAAAACACTTTTCACTTTAAATTGCAGTTACCATGAACTTATCGAGTTCGAATCAGGATATAAATTCGGATATCGAGAAGTCGCGTTCATTCACGAACTTGAAAAAAAATTCACATTCGAGATAAAATACTCGAATATTCGATGAAAAGTATAAAATAACGAATAGTCGTATTCGACGCTTAAATCTATATGCATTTTATGTTATAAAGAGTCTAGCTGAAAGCGTTAATCTCAGGCCTGTCCGATTTGAAAAAATAATTTGTGTGATAGTCCGTGTATTGAAAAGTTGTAGCTTTATTGAGTCATATTAAGCTTTGTATATTTATATATACTGGATACAGAACCAGATATATTGCATATATTCAAATGAAAAAATGTTCATGAATGTAGAACTAATTTTAATTTGAAAAATAAAAAAAATATATATTTAAATTGCAAGCCAAACATCAAAATCAAACTAAGAAATAAGATAAGAAACCAACAGACGTATGTACCCTAACATTTATAATATTTTAAATTATTCCATGGATAATCTGACTGCATAAACGTCAAACGTTGACATTTTGAGAATTTCTTTTCTCGACAGCTAAAACTTCTTTTCTAGAAGCATCTATCCTGACGTCATTTTTATAATTGTTTTTAATATTTTTTTTATTAATTCACATTTTACAATTAAATAGCTTCCTATATTATATAGAAATGAATAAAGTCAACTATGATTCCATTTAAAGAATCAAAACGTATAAATATTAATTCGGGTTCCGACGATAAAATATGCTTAAAAAGTTTAAGCCTCAAAATTTATCTATCGAAATGTAGTTCATTTTAATTTCCCCCGACCGGAGGCAGATAAAATAAATTTAAACTAAGTGAAACTTATAACCGCTAAGTGCAAATCACAGATCCAACTGGAAGGTTACTATTGAAATTGAGCCTGAGGTCAGATAGAGCAAGCGTTAGATAATTTAATTAGCAACAATTTATTTTTATAAAAATATAGAGGTTATTAATTTTTCTTTATCCTTAAGTAATAAATTTTTTATCGAATGTACGTAATTTATTAAACACAAACCTCCGATGTTCGTTTTACTCCCTTAGGGGGAATTTTTTTTAAGAAGCCGTTCTTAGCGGATGGCTACACCCTATAAGGTACTTACTTGCCAAATATCAAGCTTGTAGGTATTATAGTTTCTGAAATTTCGTGATTAATCTGTCTATTATATAGATTTTTATTTATTTATTTATTTAAGCCTCATTTATTCCTTAGTATAATAATAGTAATAACAATTTCTTTTTTTTTTTTTTTTATATATCTAATTTTAACTAAGGACCTCTCGACGAGTATGGCCTCCTCCATCTCACTCCATTTTTTTCTGTCTTGAGCTATTCTCATCCAGTCTTTGTTTAAGAATTTAAAATTATATAGATTAAGGGAACACAATTCAATTTTTTTTTACTTTCATTGAAATGATTTGTTTTGTAAAAGTTTATAAAACATAACACTAGTTTAGAATGAAGATTATATCAAGAACCGATAAGAATTTCGGCAGCTACTTTTGTTTTTATTTTATATATCATAAACTGATATACCGCAGCCATAAAAGGCCCAATAAAAATATTCCGTAACAAAAACCATTTTTCATATCCGTTAAATGTCAATCCGATCAATTTTTAAGGTTCGCACAGCAGATCAGTCCATTGACTGCCATCAGGATTCATTAACTTGTTTTTTTTTTTTTTATTATTTATAACGCTATTCATAGCTTAAGCTTCGCTCACAGTCGAACGAGTGTTTATTGATCGGTATTATCAGAATTTATTCACTTGAACTAACTCACAATATACTATGCAGGATTCCAGGCTTTCGATTGTATAGAATATTGCCTTCGGAATCCTGGGAAAAGTTTTGACAGTTTTAAATTGTGCGCTTGCTTAATCGAATATTTTATTGTTCGAAAAACTTCTGATCTGATTCGGCATTCCCTCGAAATTCATTTCGTTCGCAATAAACCAAGATGAATCTTCTTTTACAATGAGTCATACGTATAGTGGATAGAGTATACAGATTTTAAAGTGAGTATGATGAGTTAAAATCTGCATAAATACTACATATTTTTATTTGATATCAGGTGGTAGCTAGGGCAAGCAGAGACCATCTAGGGTCCGCGAAGGTGGAAGGAATCAAGGCTCCAGCCTAGCCCTTATTTGCAAGTGGAACTAGAGCCTGGTCCAGCAGCAGGCGATGATGTCAAAGCGTCACGGTAGCATGCGTGACTGATCCCGTAATGCACAAAGAAAGTGGATACCGATGCTTTTGTTGAGTTGGTATTCGGGGAGTCCTACATACCTCCGTAATTAGCGTTTTTCAAGATATATTCTGTAATGTTATGTATGTACGGAAAAATAGTAATGATTTTATGAGAAAATGTGATACTCATAGCATTGGTACAGGGAACAAACACAAACTTGTTACTCCTGTTACTAGACTACATAGAGTCAGTAACTCTTTTGTGGGGCAATGTATACGGTTCTACAACAGGATCCCAGAAAGCGTTGAAAATTAATCAGTTGCCAAAAAAAAATTGTTAAGGCACGCTTGAGTGCGAAAGGTTATTATACAATTAGTGAGTTTATGATTGATAGCACACCTTGGGAATGAAGCGATCGCCTCCTGGCTATTTCTATTCATATTCAATATTTTGCTAAGTTTGCTAAGCTACAAACTTCACGTCAATAACACAATAAGGAATAATATTTTACTTTTATACAAAGACATCTTAAGAATATGTCCTTAAGCTGCACTGCGTCAACCAAGTATATCAAGCATATCACAATAGGTTAGTAACTAGATTAAGTTTCTTACTTAATTCATATTTTCGTAACAATTACGCAATTGGTCGAAAGGGAAAATCAAATATAATTTGATAAATTACGGTCACGATCCACTAGATTTATAAAGCTAAATAAATTGATTACTCAATTTACAAACTAAATGTACTTCTTGCAGTTTAAAATTAGAACTATATAACTATTGGTAATTTTTTTTTTTTATTATTTTAGAAATTTTGCGCACAGTTAAAACGTGAATTTTGTATAATGCTATCATCTTCTTTTTTTGTCTGGCCTCATCCCAAACAATTTGGGGTCGGCGCAACATGTCTTTACCTTCCATTCTCCTCTATTAATCGTGATCTGATCGTTCAGATCCATCTCTCTCATATTCCTTTTCACACACTCCATTCATGTCTTAACTCACTTCCTCTCCATCTCTCTACGCTCATGCTCTCTTTTAGTTACATATGTCCTCTCTCCGCCTCATACGTCCATACCAACTCAAACGGTTCCCTTTCGTTCTATCTGTTACTAGCTCTGCTTTCAGACTTCCTCTTATAAACTAATTTCTTATTATTTCAACATCCTCATATCTGCTACATACATTTTATTTTCATCCGCCTTCATCACAACCCAGCTTCACGATGCATACATGACGACAAGTCGTTGTGTAATGCTGTAATTTTTAATTTTATTTTAGGAAAACAAACAATGAGATGACACTTATGGCATAAAAGTATACAATATCACATACATCAGCTAAGATTCCACTGATACTTATTATACAATTATTAAAATTGAAAAAAGACTAACATACATAAAAGCAAATAGATAACATTATACTATTAATGAGATCAATCAACGTATACTAACGGAAAGCTATACAATTATGAATAAAGTTAAACATAATTAAATGAAACAAAATTAAAAAATTAAACAAAATATAAGGCATTAATTGCTACATTGGTTAATTAATTACAGGCTAAATATTTATACATGTCAGAACATATTTTATAAATTGATACATAAATTTATCTTATTTACTTTATTTTTAAAAGAATACATTTTATCGAATAAAATATAAATATCTGAATATACTTTATTATAATTTTGGTAGCTACGGTATAAGAAGATATTATTAGTACTTTTCGTTTTACAAATCGGCACATTAAATAATGGCTTATATCTGGAATTAATTCGTGGTCAGTTAAATTCTATATTAGACAATAGAAAAGTTGATTCTATAAAACTGTTAATTACTCGTCTGTTTGGTCTTTAGCTTGTCTACGTAGAATAATAGGTGACAAAAGTTGTATGTTAGCAGAAGATTCAGCTCTACAACATATATGTTTGTAGAATTTTATTTGTATGGAATCTAAATCATTTATAAATATTTTATATATATTAAATAGTGATTCACAGGGAATGGTCAATGTCATTGGTCTATATTTTTTAATGTACCAGTATTTGTACGTAAAAACTTACATAAGCTATCTTCCTAAAATAACTTGATAGTAGAGCTTTGTGCAAGCCTCTGGGTAGGTACCACCCACATGTCACATATTCTACCGCCAACAGCAATACTTAGTATTGTTATGTTCCGGTTTGCGGGGTTAGTGAGCCAGTGTAACTACAGGCGAAAGGGACATTTTCGTACCCAAGATTGTGGTGACATTGACGTTGTGAGGAATAATATTTCTCACAGCGTTAATGTCGTGACGTCAATGGACGGTGGTGACTTCTTACCATCAAGTAACGCATTAATGCAACGGAAATAATATTTCTTAAAATAAACAAATATATATATTGTCAATTACAACTAATTTAATTACTTAATAACGTCAAAGAATATCTTGTTTACCTTAACTTGATGGTATCGCGTAGCTGTAGCCGGATGATTAAGTTTACTTTCGTGTTTACCAAATAAAGCAATGAACTGTCATGGCCTTTCGTTCAATTCCCGAAAGTAGAATTGCCGACAATGAATACTGAAAATCACTAGTAATAACGGCGTGAATACGAATTAATCGATTTGAATTAACACTACCGTTTGAGTTGGTTTTGAATAATTGACACAAATATACCGTTTTCATTCTTTTTTAACGACTTTCGAAATTAGTAGCGTTTTTTTTTAAATTATATGTAAACCCAGTCACTATATTTTACTTCGGATTCGTAATAAATACTAAAAAAACATCATAACAATCATTTCTTAAGTACCAGCTTGCAAATATCCTACTGAAGGGCTAAGGCTTTTGGAGATAATGTTTCGAAGCTGATCCCACTTATGCCAATCTCGCTCGAAATATATATAAAAATTAAGCGAATTTAAATTTTAATCCCAATTGCTGAAATCGAATTCTAAAGTAATAGTTATTTAACACTTATATTTAGAAAATTTATATCTATAGTGTTTATATCAACACTGAACACACCTATTCAAACCACTGGTCTAGAGCCGAAATGGGCTCTTATAATTAATTTCTTATCAATTTTAAATAAAAATACCATCAGACACAAATCTAAAAAGTTTTTTACGTAAATTACACAGACTTTTCCAGCTTACCATAGAAAATTGCTGAGCATTTGAAATAGAATTTCTATCGCAGTATTTTTAAAATCTAGCGTAGGGCGACGATTCTTCAGTATCGCTAAGAACACAGTTTGGTCGCTTGTTAGCCGTGGACGTCTTCTACGTTGCCACGAGACGACAACGATACGACACTGTTGACAAAAAAACTGCAAAAAGTATTTATGTATGTATATGTCGTATAATTCTAATAATCAAATCACCCATTTGATAAATAGAAATAATCTCAAAAACCCTATCTAGCAATATTGCCAAAACACAGATAAGGAGACTATAGTGATATTGGCAAACACAAATCTTAAAAGTAGGTTTATCCAAAAGTTGGTTGGCGGTAAGCTGTGCCTGAGCTCTGCCCTACTCGCCTGTAGTTCCTTAAAAAAAACTTTATATTACTGTAGAGTAGTTCCGACGTAAAGATTCATAGTTAAAAGGAACGCACTTAGCGTCTCCCACGTAGTGCTGTTGAACAATACAAAAGTAACTTTATACAATGTAGCAGAAATACTTCGAGGAAATCGTTACTACGTCGCTTCGAACACGAAACATATTAGAGCCTTTATTAGAAATGTTATGACGATTTCTAGGAAAACAGTCCACATGGGAACATTTAAATTGATTCACGACAATGTTGATTCACGACTCGTATAAAATCGTAAAAATATCGTTGCAATCACGTCGCCTGTAAAAAGATTCCATTCTGACGGATTATAGCCTCAAGCTATTCTTGAGAACAAACTCCCTCTGGTGGCAAGATTTAAAATTACACAAGGATAAATCGAGTAGTTGACAATATTGTAGATGTTCTAAAATTAGTTTCCTACTTTTCGATTCTTATAGCATTGAAGAACTCAATTTTTTGTTTTTATTTATAAACTAGCTTCACCGCATGGTTATACTCGCGTTGCGCGTTCCTGCTGCTTAGACGTCGGTTTAAGCGTGACATTGATTTCTTATAGATATAATATCAAGCTAGAACGCAAATATATCAAGATAATAAGGTATATAGGTCGAGAGTTAGTGCGCTTAAACAAAAAGCAATATCACATATTAGTAAGGATTATTAAAAGTATATATTTTCATTAGAAGGCAGATGGAATTTGGACCAAAAGATGATAAGTTTTTATTTAATCTCCACAAAATCAAACCGTGTCTTTGTTTAACTGAATGCTGATTTTGCTTATAATAAAAAGTACATTGCAAGCATAAACTATAAATTAAATTATAAACACAGTATATATTAGTAGATTTAGTTATATTTCTGTACTTTACTTCATTGTTGTTAAGTTAAAATAAGTTATTGGCGATGTAATTTCTCAAAAAAAAAAATAGTTAAAAAAATATTAATAAATAACATTATTCGACACGATTGTACAGGTGATAAAATTCTGGAGTTAATACTTGTCGACTCTCAGGCAGGATTTATTGTCTAATTAATTATATTTAATTGACGTTTCATTGTATTTAACATGTTAAAAAAGAATAACTAACGAAAATTTCGCCAGTTCTTTCAAGTAGAATCTACATGCCGATCCGGTAGTTTTACATTTAATACAGTTGTGTACAATGACGACTCAAAAGTGCTTGTAAATTGATGAAGTATATTTTGATTTAAATTGTGAAAGGAGGTTTAATTATTTTTTAATTATAATTTATTTTTAAATGCTTACTCTTGTTAAGTTACACATTTCATCTCAACTGAATTAAAATCTTCTTTTAATAATATTTTTAATCGACTTTTTACACTCGCTTCTCAGTTCTGTCTCTTACTTTCAATTTCTGTCACGTGATGTATTTAACTTTCAGGGTTTGTTTACTTAGGTCAGACCTCCAAACTGACTGTCTCGATGACAAGACATGATGATGATAATACATACTCCTGTCAGAGGGACCTACTCTTCCATAACATCGTGTGTTATATAATCAAAAAAGAATAAAGAACCTTTAATTGATATAAATAAAGAAAATATCATTGAAATTAATAATTAATTCAAAGTGCTTCCGTGTGTGCGTGTATGTGTGTACCTTTATACATACAAAATATTGTTTATCTTCTATGAACGAGTAGTTCGATTAGCTTTTTTTTATCTAACTCCTCAGCAGGCAACAGCATCACCAACGCCCATAGACAAATATACTAAAATTATAACTATTGCTCGGCAGTGTGCCACCGACTACTACTCGGATTTTATTTTTTCTTAAACTTTAATACTTATACTAATGCTTAGCATAAATCACTCTAAAGCTTAGTCTAAGATATAACACAAAATCTAAAGCCACCTCTGTGTTATAATTTATCTGTAAAAAATTATACGGTATCCAATAAATGGTACCCATATAAATAAATCAGAGAGATTGCGACGCAAACGATAAGCTGTCTAATAACAATAAGTATAAGATTGATATTACAATGCTGCTGCTCAGTGATTTATATAATTACATATTTAATACACTAGAAGACCCATTTACTAAATGATACTAGAGTTGAGATTGAATCATGTTTATGACTTTCTAGACGTAGGGTGAAGAATTGTGTATAACCTTCTTCAATACACGAACTTGCAATTCCTGATATTAAAATTTATAAATATATTATAAGCCGAACTCATTATTGGTAGTGGATGTACCCTCCGAATCATATAAAAACGATCGCCCAATAGACTGCATTTCCCCACCGACTACGTTCTGAGCCGAGGTGCGATCTCATAGGAGACACCCTCAGGACGAACGTCACTCTCGAGCCCAAAAGAGTTCACCTTAAGGCAGAGTTTTAACACTCGCCCCAACGTTCGGTGACGCTGTAAAGGCCAGTAGGGTCAACAGCACTATTTCAAACATGATACAAAAAAAAAAGACTGCATTTCATTTGGTCGTCAGTCGTCGGTCAGTAAGAGTATCGGTACCTACACGACTTAGCAGTAATTTCGTTCCTTTATTATAGTGATTGTTCGTTTTATTTATGTGTTTGTCATTTTTGAATATTAACGGTTGTTTGTTATCGGTCGAATTTGGATTATAAATCGAAATAATTTTAAAACTTTAAGATAATTTTTAAATAAATTAGTTTTAGGTTGATTAAATAGGTTTTTTTAATTATTAAAAATATATATATATATATTTTTAGAAATCAGAAGGCCAAATAATTAAACCAGAACTGAACTAACTCAGAAGTAACGAGACATTTGTTCGTCATCGGTTGTATGGTAGGGACGTTGATGACAATCAGTGTTATACAGTCGTGATTAAAGTCACGTAAGTCATTTCGATTTTTTGTTTGTTATTTTACTATTGAAGTTTGCAGTATTTGTTTGTGATATTCTTTTATATGTTACCTCGCTTCTGGTTGCTAAAGATATATAAACATATAAAATTTTAAATTACTAAATACAAATCCGAAATCCAACGAAAACGCTATCTGCATTTGGTTAAAGCAATAATATAATTATGAAATAATGCTAGTGAAATTTCGGAATAAAATATCATAGATGGATTGATAAATTCAATAAACCTAATTTATAATTAATTAATAATAAGTAGGTGGATTGGCAAATAGGCTACCTGATGATGAGAGGTCACAACGCACAACCAGTCTGTGGAACCAGCTTTCGCCGGCGGTTTTTCCGAACCGATACGACTTGGGAACCTTCAAGAAAAGAGCGTACTTACTCCTTAAAGGCCGGCAACGCACCTGCAAACCTTGGTATTGCAGATGTCCATGGACGGTGGTAATCACTTTCCATCAGGCGAGCCTCCTGCTCGTTTGCCCCCTATAACATAAAAAAAGATTACCTTGACTATTCTAACCAGAACCCAATAATACATAGAGTAAGCGATCAGTGGGTGGTACATCCCCAAAGGGGCTTCCGCAAAGTAAATTGCATGAAATCATTTTATCACTTTAAACCGTACATAACAGTTCAAACCATTAAATATACGATTAAACAAAATTTCAGACGTATTTATATTTTAAATTAAAGAGCCCTCATTTACCAAATGGTACGTATAAATGTTTGCAAATTAGTGAAATCGTAGCTGAGTGGTGACTTGCTTCATTAGCATCAATTAATCACTTTGCCCGTCCTTCATTCGACCTTCAGTTTCTTGGGGATAAGATGTGTTCAAAGAGAGGTTAAAACTGACTTCTAGCATTTTCTATGGCATCTTGAATAAGGAGTGATTATGTAAGTATTAAGCTTATGTACGTCAAATTATTCATTATTGAATATCTAAGTGTGTTACAGTAAAATAATGGATTGATTTTAATGAACATTGGATTCAATAACGATGAAGGTGATATGATTTAAGGGATTTTAATTTTTAATTTTTTAAGCTTTAATTTTTTGTTAATTACGATTAGTTTACGGGTTAATTTTTGAAATAAAAAATTTAGTGGTTTCTATTAATATACATATTTGTATTTTAAGAGCGTTTTATGACATATAAATACATAAACATTTTTTCTTTTAAAATTTTTAATATCTTAATCTTATGTGAAAATTATATATTTTTTAAAAGTAAATTTTAATATTTATTCACACATTATATTCAAGAAATTAAATATTCAAATTAAAGAGCAATTCTTCTCCTTATTAAACAATTAAACTGCTAAGCAAAAAATACGAATGATAGGGCAAATTGAACAAATATTTAAACTAGAAGTGCTTAAGAAAAAGTAAATGAGCTCTTTGTACGCGAAATAAATAGAAAGTGTATTTAAAAAAAATATATTATTTTCTTTTAATATTAGTTTTAACGGACTGTTAAATATAGGAGACTATTTAATACCTTCCAAATTCGGTCAAAATATTTGATTAGCACATTTTAAAAAATTAAATATACATATTACGTATTTTAAGTAAGTTATGTGAGGACCTCCTGACCAATCTCTTTACTTGGTGGTTGGGCTTTGTGCAAACCCGTCTGGGTAGGTACCATCCGCTCATCAGATATTCTACCGCCAAACAGCAGTACTCAGTATTGTAGTGTTCCGGTTTGAAGGGCGAGTGAGCCAGTGTAACTACAGGCACAAGGGACGTAACATCCTAGTTCCCAAGGTTGTTGGCGCATTGGTGATGTAAGGAATGGTTAATATTTCATACAGCGCCATTGTCTATGGACAGTGGTGACCACTTACCATCAGGTGGCCCATTTGTCCCTCCGATATCATAAAAAAAATCTCTGAGTGCATAATATAGTCCCAATCAAAACCAGCCAAGTGCGCAGTATGCAACATAGTGCACATACAAGTGTCACAGAATATAATACTACACAATATGGTGAAGTATTATAGTTAGATGGGACGTAAAACTAATACGATTTGAGAGATGAAACTTATAAACAACGGATTCATTTATGTTTCGAGGCATGACAGTATTATAGTACCAACTCACCATTCAACCATGAGTATTTTTGGACGGTAAAAATACAATATTTTTTGTTTTTTATCACTGTACCTAAATTTGAGACCTCATGATCAGGAGTCGTGTAAACTAACTAAAGGCACAAGGGACATAACATTTTAGTTCTCGATTTTGTTGAGGTATCGACGATGTTAAGGATAGTTAAGATATCTGAAGTTACCATCAGGTGGCCCATATGCTCACCTGCCTACCTATTGTCAATAAAAAAGGCCTAACCAATGAACCCGTATAATTGTAAAGTATCAAATACCCAGCAATATAATTCAGTAAAACATTTTAAATAGTTGTAGTAGATAAAGAAAAACGCTATACTTCGACTGAATAGTCTTGAGCAAAGTTACGTTAAATGAAGTAATGTCAGAACGGTTAGTTAAATTCTTTAACAGCGTTGGTTTAAAAAAGTTAGTTAGGGTTATCCGGAATGAAGTTGAAGAGTTGCTCAATTTAATCTTTTTGTCGGTTTGAAAAGCTGGGGGAAATAACTGAAATGTTTTTAATTTTAAGCTCGTTGCTGTGGAGGGTCTTATTATAAAAAGTAAAATATGTATAAATAAGTACTCAGTCGGTAATTTAAAATACTTAGCAGATACGAAATATTTTTTTAATATACGCGGTTACTTTAGTTGTTGATTTGGATAAAATTAAAGAATCGAGTAGTTGGCAATAATGTTTGATGGCTGATTTACTTTTAAGAGCGGGTCACCCCGAATGGAGTTGTAAGTGTCATGGCAACGCGAGCTGTTATGTTTTGACAAGCGACTCAAAAAATCGAATCGAACTTTCTAAATAAAACTTAATTAAGTAAATTTAGTGCACACTCTTCTACATTCTTTTATGTTTTGGTCGTTGTGTGTTTGTATATATTTTTTGTAATGGAATATAATTTGTCGATCAGAAATTTTACCAACAATCCTAAATTAAAAGTCCAGTTATGCTGGTCGCTTAGCAATACAAGTACCTATTGCTAAGTAGCGTTATATCAACGATATCGGCGAAACTTTCCAAAGAACGATTTTAGGTCAGTGAGTTCCAAGATATTGATGGAAGTAGTCTGAAAATTCATCTTCGAAAGTTCAAAGTAACTATGTCAAAGAATTTCTCGTACAAATATTTTAAATTGATTTTAAACTCAACTATATATATAATGGATAAGTAAATTGTATTATACAAAACTAAATTGCCTTAATACTAATATCAAATTTCCAAAAGGGTGTATAAATTAAAATTAACTAATCTGGCCTTTGTCTGAGCGCTAATTTGTCGTTTACTGCATCATCGGCCATTGACCCATGATCATTCAGATCAAAGCCAAATTAATTTAATATTAATCCACGTTTCTAAAACTGAGTGCATTATCAATATTATATCTTGTGCTAGTAATAATATTGAAAAGATATAGTTCAGTTGATAAAAGAGGAGGTCTAAATATGTTGAATAAAAATTTGTTCTCAAGATCATTGCCATGGAACATTTTAGAGATTTTTTTACTAATTATTTAAGCCTTTTACTAGCTACCTTAGGCAATATAATTGAAAAAAATATTATATTTAGTTTCAATCAATTATAATCAAGTATTTTAAATTTCAAGAAAACATATCATATAAAAATAACTTAAGAAGAATGAAAGTATATAGTTTACATTTATATCCGCCTGAGATGAAAACTGCTAAGTGCTAAGTACAGGTAGATAAATGCTCTAGCTGATTGCATAGTCACATTTTTTTATATTTCTATATTTAAATAAATATCACGATGATGTTGATTCATGAGAACTCTTCGCTGGTGTGAAACTGTATAATTTGTTCACGAAATTCCAACAATTGAATTACATTTTCACAAGTGTCCACTTGCCTAAACCGTGATCGAAGTGCTCTGCGGTGATCGTTCGAATGCGATTTCATCAGTATTTAGATGTTTCAGTTCGAGGGAAGCATTTGACAGGCCAAACCACACTTTACTGCCAAAATTCCAACAGCTTTGTGAAATACCTGAAATCTTTTGACACAGTGCCTATCTGTAGACTGCTTCTGCGTTTAATGGACGTGAATTGGTACCTAGTCTAAATCAAAATGTAGCTTAAGCTTTAATACTTGCGATTTTATCTTTTCTTATCTTAAAATAGGTAGCTAAAATCAATTTTCTATAACGAAATCGACAGCGCTTTGCGGCGCTTCAAAACAATTTAACCAGTATTTCAATATGTGTTGGGAAAATTGACAGTTCCATAAGCTGCGCTGTGAAATTTTTGCAGAGTGTGATTTATCTAAATTCTTTTTTAAAAAATGTTGCAACATTTTAATATTAAAATTTGGTTTATTTATTGAGAAAAAAATAAAACGGAAGATTAAATTTAATTATAATTATAAATTATCTATACATATAATAATTATTAATAGTTACATTTAAAAGAACATTACGCACACTATCATGCATTTGACTCACACTCATACGTTCATACTGTCAATGACACGTGATGTCAAAGTTTTTGTTTTTTTTATTGTAAAATGATAAGGTGTCTTCCAGCTATACCCCATTTAACCTATTTATCGAGTAATTTTATAATTTTTGTTATTGATGAATTATTGCCGAATTCGACCAATGAGTGAGCACAAGATGTAAATACAAATTAATCATGTAAACTTGGCTGAGCTGGCCCAACTTTCAGTTAAGATTCAGATGTTTTTTTTTTAGCCATCACGGCTCAACCCAATCATATTTTTGGATTTAAAATAATTAAAATCAATATAGTATAAATATCCTTTCAAGTATGCGTAAAAGCCTAAATTTGCTGAAAAGTAAACCGTATTGTAACGAAAATAATTATTATCATATTTAAATTTGGTCCTAACGAATGTCTTTAATTTACTTGGTGGTAGGGCTTTGAGCAAGCCCGTCTGGGTAGGTACCACCCACTAATCATATATTCTACCGCCAAACAACAGTACTCAGTATTGTTGTGTTTCGGTTTGAAGGGCGAGTGAGCCAGTGTAACTACAGGCACAACGGATATAACATCTTAGTTCCCAAGCTGGTGGCGCATTGGCGATGTAAGGAATGGTTAATATTTCCTACAGCAGCATTGTCTATGGGCGGTGGTGATCACTTACCATCAGGTGGCGCATATGCTCGTCCGCCAACCTATTCCATAAAATCTAAATACATATTAGTTTGTTTCACGAAAATATTTGCGCACTATCCATAATTCCCATTATTAATAAAATAACGGCTAAAACCGGTTAAAATTATATCAGTGTTTTATAGCTCGCATTTCCAGAAAATATTTTGCCATCGAATATTATATCTGCCGCGAAGTTAATTCATCCAAATGTTCTACGTGCAATGGTGGCCATGAAAAGTGTGCACCATATAATAATTTTGACAAATGGCTGCTGTCAGCGAACCGTTAAAATTTATGAAGTTTCAACGATAACAAATAATGGCGCTTTATCACAATTTCATATAATAAGTAATTCGGTCGATGCAAGATTTTCTGGTTCATTTTCAGACTTAATTTCTGATTTCTAATGCTTTATTAAATAAAATTTCAAAATTAATAATAAATTTGTGTTATAGTATTTTAAATAAAAAATATTAAATAATATTCTATTACTGTATTTTTTAATCGTACTAATATAATAAAATATTTTCTCAAGATCAAAAATTACATTTCAATACAATTATTTTTTATATAATGTATTTTATTTACATCTTACTAAATTATATTATATATTATTTTCTATATTATGATATTATAATAAAATTATTCTTTCAGATGAATAAGTAGCTCACCTATCATTTCAATTATAAAAGTAAACAAAGTATATATAAACTCAAAAACCTTCTCCTCAAAGGGAGAAGAGGCCTTAGCCCAGCACTGAGAAATTTACAGGCTATTAATGTATGTTTTTTAATGTAATTATAAATTATAAAAATTACAACAAAATTTGTATTTAAAAGTCGATAAGGAACTATATTAATGAATTACTAATCTCGTTACAATATATGAAATTATATATTAGTTTTTTTTTTTACTTTTTATTCATGTCTTTCACTGTACAAGTTTAGGAAATAAATAATGCTTGTACTTATTTGGTTAAGTCAAGTATCTGGAGCGTTCGGCCATATCGTAAAGTCCCTTAATGTTCTTGTTTGTACCTTTACGAGGAATAACTGTTATCTAAGCGTGACTTTGCTTAACGAATATATACAGATATTTAGTATAAATACCTCGAAATTCACCTTTGTATACTGTACTAATATTATAAATGGGAAAGTCATGAGTCAGTCCGTCTGTTCTTCTGTCACCCCCAAACCATTGAACCGATTTTGATGAAATTTAGCATAAAAGAAACTTAAATTCCAAGAACATCGACTACTTTTTTATATCTGACACCTAACGACCAAACGTGAGTAAAGCCAAGCAACAAACATTTAATTAAAATCAGTTTTAATCAAATATTATATATGATGCCGGTTTTTACGCATACAGACAAAAACTCTATTAATATTGATTTGAGAATTTCACATCATGATATGTTTTTGTTTAAATATTTGCAAAGGCTATGTTTACATACAATTTTTCTGTCCATCATATATTTATTTAAATATTAACAACGTAGTCGTAAAATTATCGACTCAGCTACCAATTGAATGATACCAGAACTGTGACAAATAATATATGAAACTTTACATGTAAGATTTTGATATGTGCAATAAAGGTCTGTACACATTTTTTCCTTACGAGAGATAATTTAACCTTGCATTGCAACGACTTGCTTACCACAGGGCACTTGTTTCTCGTATCTCCCATGTGTTACCAGATGTTGTTAAATAAGGAGGCAGACTGTCAAATGGGCTAACTGATTATATAATACAATCACTACCAACCATAGCAAACATCAACATAAACATTATATGAAATATTCACACTCCTTACATCGCCTTTGAGCCACGAAACTTGGCAACTGAATTGTATTGTCCCTCGTGGTTGTGTTTACACTGATTCACCCTTCAAACCGGAACAATACAACTAAGTATTTGTATTGAAAACTATTTGTGCGAATTTCCGTGTAATTCAGCTTTTCTTTATTCATACTGCTTCCCTTAGAAAATTAGTTTTATAAAACCCTTTCGTAGTACTAGCATTAAATAAGGAACATGTACAACATTTTACCTCTCTAGACCGAACGATATTGATTGATCTGAACAGTCAGTCAGTCTTCATAATAATGTTAAGTGTAATATTATGAAGTGTAAATAACATAATGAAGTAATAACTTGCGAATTGCAGGTTAAACTGGTCAGTAAAAATGTTCCATAAAATGGAAACACGTTAAAATCAGAGATTTGTTTATTAAAATAGATTTACGATAAGAGACGAATTACATAATTACAGTTAAAAAATAGGCTGGAATTTAATAGGCGTTATCAACGCATTAAACTATAATAATAATAACAATTAAATTAAAGTTTGTGCAAGCCCGTCTGGGTAGGTAATACGCACTCATCAGATATTCTACCGTTAATTTTATAAAATTAAATAAACCCGTATTGATTTTGACTAATTTCGTAACTTCAACATATCATATCAAAGACGTTTTTCCAAAAACTGAAGCTTTCCTTGCTTTATGGAAAATTAATCAAAACAATACTTCTACATACTGGATATTATATGTTTTTTTACAGAATAGGTACTCGTTCTTGCAACTGAGTTAAATGAAATTAAATTCTAGGGAAAGTATAATACGGTTTAATGTGATAGAAAACAATTTGTTCAAACTGTCGACCACATTCCTTCGCTACGGTCTCAATTTTACGGAAGACATACGCTACGGGTGTAAATAGATATAAATAACAATATTTCTTGGATAGAATAGTTTTTTTTTTCATACATTTCGTTGATCGGTAATATTATATATACGTAATATTGAATACGCATATTTTTGTAACGAAATAAAAATCTATATGATATTCATTTAGTTTGTAGAAAAGCGACATTTATTTAAGAATAATAAGACTCAAGTTATACTATAAATTATAAACTATAATTTCAACATATCTGTTGCAGCACTTTGTATAATGTAGTCGTGTTTAAATAATAAATTGTTTGTCAGATCACTCACATACCAACTTGATCTGAAAATACTTGAAGTATTAATATTTGGAATAACTAACAAATGTATGTGAATATTTACTCAATCACAGAAAGAGGAATGTAAGAACATTTAAATGCTAAGTGAAACAAATGTAAAATTTTAGCGCAAATATTTGTCATATTTGACTCATTTGATATGCAACTAAAATCCGGCATCGGACGGAAACATGTATTTGCTCTTTACCTTATTTGCCATATTCCTGTACAATGGATTTTATCTCCAGCGAAGTTATACATTTTCCATGTTACAGGTCGACATCATCGTTGGCTTGTTATATTCAACTATTGTTACTTATTTCGCATACTTAAAAGTATAAAGAATGCCATTCCCTTTAAAAGTCTTTAAAAGTCTGCAATGGCAGAAAATTCTCAATCAATTGATCCCATTCCGACACACATGTGCCCTCTGAAATCATGGATATCTCGATTTTGGAACTGTGCTCCAATTTCTGGCGCAAGGACTTCATTCAAAAACTTTGCTTCCACTCTTTGCTTGCTAACTTAGGGTGTGTAATTTCAGTAGTTCGGGATGGCAAAATAAAATTATCTTTTACAATGATGCTCCAATCTCCCTATATATCTTAATAACCCCTTACAATCATCCAATTGTTTTCCTCATGACAGCTCCATCATTTTTAAAATAAGAAATAGTGTTACATGCCAGTATTAAATGTTATTCCATATAAAATAATATTAACTAAAGTTGTACAAATTATTGATCAATTAATTACAATAATAATTGTATATAATTATAATATGTGATATTATTAATGATATAATTAATTATATCCTATGACGTAGCACCGTATGGAGGCTAGGGCTAGTCTCTAACACGTGTTATTCGAGTTACCTTCTCAAGAATACGTATTTATCTAAAAATACTTTTAGACATTTCAGAGTTGACTTCTAATTCTATTCTTACAAAATATTCAAACAGAAAATCAACATAATTAAATACTAGTATATTATATTATTTTATATATATTTTTTTTATTTTATAACATGTACCATAAAAACCTATACTGTCAAAGCCATGGTTAAGGCTTAGCGATATGTATTCGGCTTGCGACATTTTTTATTTTGCGCTATCGATAACATTTGAACGGACCGCAGGGAGTTGCGTCAGGGAAATGTAATAGATGTTTGGAAAATGTTAGGTTTTAACGTTTGTAAAAAGGGATTGTGAATTTATATCCAAAACCAACTACTGTACCTTTATTTTTAGCTTTTACGCGTGGTTTTACCATCGAATATAATATTTTCCTACTTTAATTTTTTAAGTGATCTATATACTGGAATAGTAACTACGTCAGTACGTCAAAAAATATTATTATAAGTATAATTCTGAAGTTCTAGTCTTTCTTAGATCAATTTTCTTAACATTGTCCCGCAAAAGTATTACTAAACAATAAACAGTTTACATAGATATTTCTTGATTTTTTTGTTTAGATTTTGTAACCACTGTTGTGCCCATTGGCCTGTATAACGTCAGTGGGCGTGGGGGTGAATACCAGACCTGAGATTGTCTTCTATGACACTCAGGCTAAGGGTGTGGTCTGTTGGATGGGAAGAGCTTCTACTGAACTTAAACTGGACAACATTCTAACATATAAAACTTAAAATGTTACATAATAACAATAGCTTAAAATTTTAAATCTTGAATCTTCACAAAATTTCCATTTGGTTACAAATCACATCAGATATCTGGAGACGTAACAGAACAAAACAAATAGTTTTCTGCAGCACTCATTACCTAAACAATCCTATTAAGAGTAGTTACGACTCAACGTTGTTTCAGATCGTTCAAATCGTGGCCCCTACTACGTCAATAGACATAAGTCTCTCTCGCCCGAATATTTCGCCTTGTGGATGATTGACCGACTTTAGTAAGCGATTGACCGACCGAAGGTGGTTATCGACTGTGATTTTTTTTTGTCTTTATAGTCGTATCTAAGTACAGTTTGGCGTCTGTGAACCGATTAGTTATATTGTAAAGGTAATCTAGGATGTTTATATTTCAATTTTAATTATATGGTACTTACCATTGAGATGGATAAATCGCGAATAAAAAATATATTATCTTTAAATTTACTTTGTAGCGTCCAGTACTAATAATTAAAAATAAAACATTGTGTAGAACTAAAATTATGAAACTCTGTGCACTCTTAAGCGACAGTACAGGTAACTGTCGCTTAAGAGTGCTCAACCCGCAATTTTCGGTTCATTTGCTGTACCACTGGACCATCTCATCTCATCTAACTTAAATTAAATATTCACAAGAAACGCTAAATATGAATCTCATATTAATTGTTATTTTATTTAAAATAAAGTCAATAATAATAAAGAAACGGTCTCTAAGCGTCACTGCCTTCTCTCCTCTTGAGGAACTTACTCTACCACTTTGCTCAAATGTGGCTTAAATTTTTTTTCTTTTATTTTTTTATATGTTTTAATGACAACCAAAACAAAAAATCAAATTCTGATTTTTTGTAACAATTAAAAGAGTCTGTACAACTTCGTCTGACTACCTACCACTCTTTCGTTAGATACTCTACCACCAGACAGCATTACTTATTATGTTTGTGTCCTCGTTTAAAGGTCCATGGTACATGACGTCTTAGCATATGTCAAAATAAGTAACGGTATATAGCGCCAATGAGCGACGGTGGCCACTTGCCATCAGGTGACTTGTCCGCCTAACTAATAAAAACAAAATGTTTACATTTCAACGCAGCATGACTATCGAAATTTTAGGATCGCTGATACGAATGTATGATTTTAATTATTTTTCGCCCCCTTTCGTCAAAAACTTCGTCTAGTCTCATTGAGTTAAGGGGGACCATTTACTTAATTTTAGTAAATATATTTGCGTTGTATACAAAAAAGAAATAAGGAAGTAACTCGTAGTAGGATCGTAACGTCTGACGCAACTCGGTAACGCTCGTAATTTGTACACTTCGGACCAAATGAGAAATGAGAGGATCCCTAAAACGGATTCCTAAGAATTATTCAAACCCCATTCTAACATTGATTGGCGTTTCCGTACATTCAGTAAATATTTACGATGTGTAGACCTAGCCTTATCTCAAATACTAATATTGAACACCTAACAGAGTCCTGGAAGTCCGCCTAATTGATTTGTCTTACATTTTTGGATAAAACAATATCCAATCCGAGGATGTCCAAAAATCAATACCAGCGTGATTTTTAAGGCATTTTCTGCTTCGCACCACCAGCTTTCGCCGACAGTTTCTCCAAACCGATACGACTAAGGAACCTTCAGGAAAAAAGCCTACGCATTTCTCAATGGCTAGCCGAGCACCATCAAACATAACCACCCCCGTTGTTGCAGATGTCCATGGGCGGCGATAATAACTTTCCATCAGGTGACACTACTGCTCGCTTGCCACCTATGAAATACTTTTCCTATATTTCTTCAATTATTTTCTTCGTTAAAACTATTTGTCATTATATATAGGTATTTATATAAAGGGAAGATGAGATACATTATGTTGAGATATTTGATATTTTATAGGTACCTAATCAAAATTTAAAATGTCTATATGTTTATAAATTTGTGTGTATTTTATTTAAGTGTGCTATACTATTGGTGCCTTAATAAAACGAAACAAAAAAAAAGTTGTATAGAGGTAAGTATTTAAGATAAAGAAATCCATTAAAAGGCGTTAAACTTTATCAATTTAAGCATAGCTGTGTCTCATAGCGTGTTCTAGACCAAAAGTTACCGTTAAACCGTAATCTTAGTCTCCACTTTCCTGAACTTGAGCAAAGTTAACCCTGTTCACAATACACTTGGGAAGATTTCAGAACGGACAATAGTTACTGTTATAGAATATTTTAGCACAAAAGATATTTGCTTTGTATTAACAACGGTGCTTCAAGTGTATGCTCTTGTTTTTCAAACAAACTGTGTTGGTATATTGCGAATGTTGCTTCATTTATAAATATCGATAAAAGAAATTGATTTTTGAAAATTAATAATTGTAATGTTAAAATGTTAAATATAACTAGAACTTATAAAAATAGTGTATTATAAACAATGTAATTTCATAAGATATCTGTTACATAACTACAAAATAATATGTAAATGAACAAAGGAAAAAACAGGGTAAACCCAAAACTATTGATTTTGATAAAACCCCTAGACAATTACAGTACGGAAATTCCTTAGACATATCGAAGTTAGTCGAACAATTTAACCGTATACAGCGGAATTATTATAAAACGTATCGTTTGATTTAGTAATGACGTTTTTTAAATGCACATAGTTTATATTTCTAAGATGACCAAACTCTAGATGCAAGCCCCAGTATGGGCTATTGAAAATTAATAAAATTTTGCTGAAAAAAAATTACCAAAAAAATCATGGTATTCAGAATTTGAGAGTACTTGATTTCTTGCCTCGAGAAACACGTAAATTTGAACATAAGCCGCCATTCTTACGTCAGCGGTAAATCCTTAATATATATTTTCGAATATTTTTTAAGCATATATTATTGTATATGTAACTGCGCTTTCCAGATTTGCTCGCTTTGAATTTTGACTATACACGTGACGAGTGTGATTTTTTATCGTAAAATATAAGTATACTTTCAATTTTAACATGTTATCTTGTACATAAAATACAATCAAAGCATTTAATTCAGAGCTTTTTGTTTAAAATAATGAATCCCAGAAAATCCTTTTATGTTTTGACAAAAGACCTGTCTACAGTCTGAGTGACAAAAACACTGCTTTAACGATATCAAATGAATTAAAACGGTTGTAGGTACGACGAATATAATTCTATTGAAAAAGATAAAATATTGCAGACTAAAAATTTCAATACAAAATTGTGACTAAATCTAAGAGCACTCTACTTGCCTCGAGGGCTTAGTAACTAGCTTATAAAGGTTTTGATATCGGAGTTCCAAATTTAAATCATGGGTCGGTTTTTCTACCAATGTTTACTGATATAGTCATTAAGAAGGAGCGCAATGGGCCGAATTCGGTTAGGTCATATTTATAGTATAATGGCCTAACATAACTTCTCTGCCGTGAATTATACCGTGTTATTGCCTATATATCTTAATAAATAGGAAACCCGTTCTATAAACAAAAAAAGTAGACATCGATTGTACCATAATTTTGTAAATTTAGTTAAAGGGTTTGTTAGTTAGTTAGTAGTAGTTAGTTTTAGAATATATTCATAAATATTAATATGTCAAGTTTGATGACGAGCATATTCAGTATTCACGGAACACTTGCGGCGTGAAACATAAAAAAATCCGACGTGTGTCAGTCATACCGCGTCGGAAGGCGCAGTGTGTTAATAAATTATTGGGATGGAATATTTATTAACGAAAACACTAGAGAATTATTTACGAAAGGATAAGACGGAATAATGTCTAATACGTGTTATATGAATTATTTCATAAAAAAAATTAGTACTTTTTTCATTTTAAATATTAGTTTAATGATATGTAGATAGGTAAACTGACAACTGTTCCACCTGGTAGTGAGTGGTCACTACCCATGATTGGTATTGTAAGAATTGTTAAATATCCCTAACATAGCCAATGCGTCACCAACCTTGGCAACTAAGATGTAACGTCCTTCGTGCCTATAGATACACTGGCTCACCCACCTTTCAAACCATTACATAACAATACTGTTTGGCGGCAAAATAGATGGTACATAGCAAGACATGCTTGCACACAGCCCAACCACAAAGCTAAATATTCCTAAATTTACAATTTAATAAAAAATACCAAATAGCTTATAAATAAAGCACTTTGTATAATAACGTTTCAAAAAAGGTGAGTCCATTCGTATTTTGTAGCAAGAAATGGACAAATATAATTAAAGGTCGCTCATACCCGACCTGCGTCACAGGACGAAATTCGCCTTTTTGCTACTTTAACGCTGAATAAAGTGATGTACGCTTTATTTTATATTTTACGTTTCTTCTCTTTGACGACAGAATTTGTCGTCAAATAGAAGAAACGTAAAATATAAAATAAATATTAAAATTGAAAGCCGAAACAGAGTAATCAGGTAAAGAGTCTTATGTAAAAAGGACAAAGAATTAGCAGTTTCACGCTCAAAGGAAAATAAAATATGGTCACTAGGTTTGTAAAGAAAGACCTGTTAATATACTGTCGGACTTGACCCTATCTCGTGCAGGTATAGATTTAGCTTATTCCACGGTTCCAATGCGGGTTTTTAGATAGAAAAGAATATGTGTAGACGAAATTTGAGGCAGATTTCCTCAGATATTATCCTTATCTGGAGAGAATTAAATTTATTGAACACTAGTGTTCGATAAATTTCTAGAATATGGTCCTGCATAAAAGGTTTATATCGTTATATATTTATTTCTATTGGTTGGCACGACAATTATCCGATATCTTCAAATTATCGTTTTATATCATAACACAAATACTTTATGAACTATACGCCTAAAGTTCCGTCCATTTATGAAAAGACGTATGAGAATGTATTGCGTTCAGACAAAAAGACGCGGCGACTGTGTTTAATATCTATCTATATCACTATATAATCTTGATTTCATAGATAACATATCTATAAGTTGTCATATATTTTTTTTTAAATATACCTTGTTGATTTCAGGATCTTAACAAGATAGTCCTTTACCTAACCGGAGGGCATTAACGGAGTAATTTATATATAACAAAAACTCGTGTCTCTTTTTAGTTATTCGTGTCCGAAATTGCGTTTTCCTAAAAAGTTTAAAATACGGGAATACGGCTCTTATACAGGCTCTGATAAAGGTCAAAATGCAACAAAGTCATCATTTAGTTGAGCTCTGTAAGGAAAGGATTATGAAAGGATTACGACCTGCGTTTCGCCACAAACAACGGAATGACCTAACGTTTTTGCGCCCTGGCACAACATGGCGGTGTTGTGGAAATTCCTTACTTAAGGCTGTTTTAGGAAATGTTTAATATATTGTTTACAAATGTACATATACATTTTTGAACCCACTTCAGAAGTTTGGCGAAAATGTCTCTACTGTTTCCTATATATTATATAAAACTAATATACTTAAAAAGTTTAACAAAAAATTTGGTCAAATTTCAATGGAAAAAGAGAATATTTGATTATTTCAGTTAGAACAGATTTGTATATCCTTTTTACGGGAATTTGCAATTTTTAATTGATAATTAAATCGTGTAATCCTTCAAACTAATTGGTAAAATAAATAATATAAGGCAGTAAAAATTGTGGATTGTGATTTATTTTTACAAAACGGTAAATACAGTCAAGACGCTAAATAGTTTAGTATTTCAAAAATGGCTACATTCCTTGTTTAAACCATAGATCGTCCTTCTGTTTAAATTTTCAGATATACATTTAATAATGGCGTCATAATCTCCTCTCTCGCAAAAAAGATTTCCAAGGTCCAAGACTTGACCATCATCAGCGCCCCCAACGCGAGGTGCCCAGGATTTTTGCACCCCGTATCTGGATTAAGAGGGGTCAGTATAGATAACTAACTAAAGTACTCATAACACACTGAAAACATTTTAAAATCCATTCCCAGTCCTCAGATTCTATGCGTGCCGACATAATTTATCGCACATATTTCGTCTGAATTTCAAATACACATAATATATATTACAAACTGCTAAAGAAAGTTTATCGTTTGTTATTTATTTTAATAATAAATAATAGTTTATTTGTTTATTCAATAACCTATATTGACCAGCAAAATTCTGTTGCTCGAACAAAAGGCGAACACAATGCCTGAAGGTATTCTGTACCAGTTACCAGGCCCCTAAACTTTACACGAATCAGAAATACATGAAGCCTGATTATACTATACTATATTATATTATATATATATATACGTCATAGTATAATTTAAAATAGGCACATAGAAATAAATAATTTAAAGAAACGAAGTCGTAAAAATATGTCTAATAAACTGTATTAAAAAGCTTACTTTATACATCTTTTAAAACATCAATGGTTACTGTGCCTTATGTATTGACTTAATATTATTTTAAAATAACTTACTGGCATACAACGTACACCCTAAACCGATGGGTGTAATAGGATGAAATTTTGGACAGGAGTTCCTTATGAAACGTAACTGCAAAAAACACTAAAAGAGTAAAAATCTTACAGAGGAGATGAAATTTGTAAGAGAAGTCGTCGCTTCTGACTTTGATGATGAACATTTTTTTTTTATTTATTGGAAATGTTACACCATCAACATATCACTAAGCACTTAAAATGAATATCTGACTTGGGTGACATACAAAGTGATACGTCTTTAAAGGTGTAAACAAATCGGTATTTACCCTCATGTATGAGTTAAAGACAGACTGAAGTTGTTAGAGATTTGTAATTTTTCGACAAAATCAGTATTTAGGCTTCAATTTGTGAGTAAAATACCAACGTTACTGTGTTTTGCAATTAGGTATCCTATCGGGTAGACGGCTAGTAAAATATTTATTATATCGCTACAAATCCTTCAAAAGATATGTTAAAATAAAGATAGAAGTAAAAAAATGTAGTCTAATAATTTGTATTTATTTAAGAAAACGAATTCCTGCCAACTTTAAAGGTTAAATTATCTTTTGGCAAATTAAAGTGTAAGAACTAGACCGACTTGAACATTTTGATGTTTTCGTTAAGTTTTTTGATGTGTGGTCTAGATGTGATCGATCTTGTAGAATGCGGCAATGACAACGTATCATGAAACTTCTAAAATTTCGTATGTAACAACCATAACGACATAAGCAGCTCATCATTTATTACGTTGAAGTTATTTATTTTCAATATAATATAGTAGATATTTAATCTATTAAAATATATTAGGCTACTTAAAGGATTAGCTTTGTTTAATGTTTTGTAACATTAAATGTCATTATTATTCAAGCAGCGACATCTATATATCGTATGTAACATTAGCTCAGTATATATTTTGTTTATGTCATGGTAGTGTTACGTTACGAGCTAGTTTATCAAAATGACAACAGATGGCGCTTTTCGTATGTTTTATATTTTCCTTTTCGTTAGTGTTTAAAAACTGATGAAAATGATATTTTATGAAATATTATTATAAGTATTATAAAATTTTCATAATTCAATAAATTATTATTATTACACTATTTCGTTCTAGATCGTCTGAATAATACTACTGAATTACCTAGTTCCTATTTTACTCTATGTTTTTATATCAAACCATATTTAGATACATTTAGATATTATTACGTATTATGATCTAGCATAAAGTTATATGTTACTAGCTGTTCCCGATGCTTTGTGCGCGTTTGAATTTAACAAAATAGTTATTGTTGTAGTCTAATTTAGTCCTTATTACATCCGCTATCTGCCAGTGAAAGTCCCGTTAAAATCGGTCCAGCCATTCCAGAGATTCACCAAAACAAACAGACAGACAAAAATTGAAAAAAAAAAAATTGTTTTATGTACCGTGTATTAAGTAAAAAGCGATTATTTTAGTATTACAAACAGACACTCCAAATTCATTATATGTATAGATAAATAATAAATCTATACTATTTTGTTAATACATGACATGACTATTGTTCACTAGAAGTTTCGACATAGTTTAATTCATAATTTTCTTAGTGACATTATACTTTAATAATTTATTGTATTGATTATAATTCTCTATCAACATTATAATATTTTCATGTCATCAAAGGTCACATGGAATCGGGTAATTAATTAATTAAGTATTTTTATTATTACATAATGAGCTAAGCTTAAATAGCTACACGTTATCAAGTAACGATGATTACTATTTTTGCAGTAGCGAACAGGTAAAAATTTTGGCCAATTCTTGAAGATATTTAACTCACACGCACAACCACTCTCTGTAACCAGTACTCGCCGGCGGTTATTCCAAACCGATACGCCTTGGGAACCTTTAAGAAAAAAGTCCACACATTTCTAAAAGGCCGGCAACGCACCTGCAAACGGTATTTCAGATGTCCATAAGCGGCGGTAGTCACTTTCCATCAGATGAGCCTCGTGCATTTTTACCACCTTTATCATAAAAAAAAATATAAACAAGGAAATATAGAGTGAACCTCGGTATAATAGTGATCACCATTAAGGTCGTCAATTGCACAATGAAACTACTCAAGAGTTTGTAACGATAAATCTTAATTTGGGATACATATAGTACAAGGAAGAGTTGATGACCATTATAAAAAACAGAGGCGATAAATCGTCACCCTGAGGTACCCCCTTGTCACATAAAAAGAGGTCTCAACATGGCGTTACTGCTGTCGTCGTCTTTGCGCTAAGACAAAAACAATCCATTTAAATTGTGAATAGTCCAATTGAGTCAAATATTTTATTACATTATGTATATAGTTTAGAATACTAACAATTGTTTTTAAGTTACCCTATAATTAACTCTTAATGTTTGTGTTGTTCTAGGTTAAGTATTAACAAGGAAATGACTACTACTGTAATTGTCTTCAAAATTTAATTGAGTTTGTTATCTCAACCGATTAATCTCATTCGTGGCTTCTCAATCCTACATGACATTGGCGAAATAATCAGAAAATCCATAGCCCATATCTAACTCGTTGTAGTCGTTAAATCCGATAAAAATGTTTTACAGACTGGCATAGATAGATCCCAAGGTCCATGGGCTGAAGTTCCGGGCGGCGGTTCTAAAAAGTCACTGTGTTTTTCTGTCGAGAAATTCTCAGCAGCATCCCCGAGCCTGGAAATTAATAGTGGATAGTCTCCAGTGCGCAAATCGTAAACCCTTATTCTGCGCATAAACTCTTTCCTATCATGTAGGATTAGCCAGGCTGTTATATTATGAGAATCAACTGAGAGTGCGCTTGTGAACACACTTTTGTACTGTAATTTATCCTGCTTAGTTGATCATATTCCCTTAAGAGTTTTCACCGTGGCTCAAATCGGTCACGAAAATGTAATCCATCAGGATATCAAGATCAACGAAGGCAGATTTAATATAAGTATCTAATTCAAACTTTGAACATATCTATGTAATAATTTCTAAGGGAGATAACTGCACGGATCATATCGGAAATACCTCCCGTTCCAAGACGTATCCAGTTCCCAGCAAGCGTCGCGTCGAAATCACGTCGCGACGAGAACTTTATCACTACATAGTATAAACTGTCTGTTCCTGTGTATGCTTAGATCTGTGAAATTACGCAAGGGATTGATTTTTTAAATAAAATTATAATACATGCATAATATATTGGAGATAAAAGTTGTATAAAGACATTCTGTTTCGAGGCGTTTCGTTACTTGATTATATTATAATGTACTCTAATCTCGAAACATATCGATTTTTTCAATAAAAGCGGATACATGTAATAATTATTATGATTTATGATAATTTTAATGCACTTTAATTACTAAATTATGTCAAAGATAAAATTGAATATTATTGTTTAATTATAGAACCTTTCTATTGTATTTCTGAGAACGAGGATTGATTTATAGGGAACGCAAAGGAACAAAAATATCTACGTATAAAAATCCAAAAATACTATCTTAGGTCAAAGTTTTTAAATGTAGTCCCAAGTTATTGGACTACACTGGTGCGTTAATCTTAGCTATACTAATATTATAAATGCGAAAGTAAATCGGTATATTTGTCTGTCTGTATGAAGTAAGGCTCAACTCTAAGGAAGCTAAGGACAATTATTTAATTAATAAAACTAAATTACGTAACATGTACGTAACATTGTTTTGGGCAACGACTATTAAAGTTATGCTTCGCGATCATGATCATCTTTCGTTTGATAACCAACTATAAATACGACTTCTGACATTAAGTCTTCATTTTTTATATCACCAGGATGTTGTTCTAGATAATATTCTACTTCAAAATAATCTTTTACTTTATAAATGTTATCATACTGTGAAAGGCTACATACAATCAGGTAATTAATTAATAAAGTATTGTTATTATTATATCAGGCTTAGATATTTATTTCTCATAAGAATTTTACAACTTAAATGAGATTAAATATATATATTGTTTCCTTTTTCTGCGGGTATGGATTTGAAGAAAACAGTTTTGTTATATAACTATTTAATTGTAGAAACCAACATTTATAAATCTTACAATAAGTTTAGTTAGTTAATTTAGTTACAGCTTTTGTACTATAGATAATTAAAAAATATGCCAGCTAGACTCAGCGTGGGTCACTTGGGATAAAAGGAATGTTTGAAAATACAATGCGTTATAATTTTTCTTATTAAATATTAAAATTTAGGCGCCACTGACGATTGTATATTTAATTATTTAATACACCGTTCGCCAGGCCGGTGGAACTAAGTTTGTATAAAAAATTAAAGTGGGTACATCACCAAATTTCCAGCTACATGTGGATATTGTTTATATCTAAGGGAACAGGCATGCCATCATTGCACCAGCAGCTATCTGGACACACTCAACCAGGAAACTACAGCCACGTTTCGAAGCAAAAGATTTTTTTCGATGCAAATAACTTGGAAACCATGATATTATCTTCTAAAGTACTACTTACGTAAGTACATACATACGACTGCTATAGTGGAAACGACAACAAACCTTAAAGGCCGGCAACGCATCTGCAAGCCCCCCGATGTTGCAGATGTCCTTGGGCGGTGGTAGTCACTTTCCATCAGGTGAGCCTCCTGCCCGTTTGCCACCTATAACATAAAAAAAAACGAACGATTTTAATCTATATTATATGCCCAACGTAACTAACACATTTATTTAAATAATGATTAATAACAAATTGGAGAAAATATCTTGGCAAATAATTTATACTATTATACCTATATTTGTAATATATAAACATATAATTATGAATTTACCTAAGGTGATGAAAAGTAGTATCTAGCTTCTATAAACCTAGAATATTCTAGAACATTGTCTTGATGCATCTCTCAAGGCTAACCAGCATATCTAGCAATCCAAAAACTGTTTTTTGAATAAATCAACATCACAGTTCAGTCATTTTATAATTTTTTTTACAAATTATATATTAAAACCTTCCTCTTTGCTCGGTTATTCTGTTAGTGAAAACCGTATCAAAAACATTGATTGATTTAGAAGAAGGAAGAGGAGATACTGATAGGAACAGAAATGTCAGTTTTATACTATTTATATATATCTGTATTTTATAATATACTAGCGACCCGTCCCGGCTTCGCACGGATGCATTGCTGATACTAAATAAACTACAGAATATCTTACAACGTTCACATATTTTCAGTCTTTAGACAATACAAACCGCTATGTCCCTGCGTTTTAAATCTGTAATATCTTCGAAAATATTCATTTAAATTATATACTGAAAAGGACCATATTGATCTATATTAAATGCACAATGTATTTAATATACTTAATTGGATAAGGATTAATGCTGTATTGCTTAAAATCGCTTCGAAAATGATCAATGTTTCTCTACTTTATTGTGCATGTATTATACAATTGCTGAATTAAATCATTATATAGAACTGATTTCAGTTATCTTTTTTATAAAAACGAACGGCTTTGTCCATATTCCATATCGAAACCATTCGATTGAGTTGAAACTTTGAAAGGTTGTTCATAACACTTACCTGGTGGTTTCAAGTGAAATATTAGTATAATGAGTTGATTTGAATCAGAATTTTTCGACTAATATGATGATGATGTCGCCCTGGCCTGGCTGAATTACGCAGGACACATTATATGGTACAAGTGTCTGTGCGAGCCTGACACAGTTCCCTCACTCTCATAACCCAATGGGATGGCACATCTGTATGGCATAGTGTACGTGTTTTCCAAAGCACGGGTGTGTACACACTTCCAACTTTCAGATTTCGAACTGTTACTGAGAATTTTTCGAAGGTAAAACCAAATAACTTTTTATCTTGATCTGCGGCCTTATATCTAAACGTTAGGCCAACGAGGCAAATATATAATCTTCTCCTATTATTTGGAATCACATTGTTGATTTAATTATTTAATTTCCGTAGAAAAGTGATAAGATATCGTGATAAAAAACTAATTATTTGAAAATTAATCCGACGTTTTTAATTGTTTTGATTTTTTCGTTATCTCTTAAAGAAAATTAAATATCAGGTGATCAAAAAAAAATATTTTACCTAAGTTCTTGATGACTAATTCTACGAATTTATGGCGCTTAATTTGTTCCTGATTATATTACGAACCACCTTCGGCTATTCTTCAATAATATAAACCAATCGTACCTCGAGCATCAGTACTGAATTGGAACTAAAAATGCTATTCATTCTAATCCTTCACATTCTTAAATCAACCTATATCTCAAACGATTCGATTATGTGATAAGTAACAATTAATTAGTAGAATTGCCCTCTGATTACAAATTAAACGATATTAACGGGCCCTGTAAAATTTAACAGCATTACAGCAATGGCAGATAATTGTTGTAATCGTTAAAAAAAATCCAGACACGTAGACACAGTTCCGCTATGGCACGCATTCGATGAAAAAAAAAAACAGTCAACAACCTCGCTGCTCAAAGTTTTTGCCTCTCCTTATTTTTGAAGCGATGTTTGTACGAAATAATTAAAACTTCATATCATTCTTAAGCATCTCAATTATAATATGTCGATTTATGTGAAGTAAACTAAACTGGTTACTAATAAAAACATATTTTTTGTAAATATCTATTAATATCTTGTTTTTTTTTTAACCTATTTACAAAACTGAAGTCTATTTTTTCTTATTTAAATCAGGTTGGTAGACTGGCAAATCGACGAGCTGATATGTAATCACTATCAACCAGATACATTGGATCTTATAAGAAATATTAACCATACTTTTCATCGTTTCCTTGGTGCTAAGGCCCTACGCTTTGTGCAAACCCGTCTGGGTAGGTACCACCCACTCATCAGATATTCTGACGCCAAGCAGTAATACTTGGTATAGTTGTGTTCCGGTTTGAAGAGTGAATGAGCCAGTGTAACTACAGGCACAAGGGACATAACATCTTAGCTCCCATGGTTGGTGGCGCATTGGCGAAGTAGATGGGATGGTTAATATTTCTAACAGCGCCAATGTCTATGGGCGGTGGTGACCACTTAACATCAGCCCATTTGCCGGTCCATCTATCGATTACATAAAAAGAAAATCGTCAATGCACCACCGATCTTTGGAACTAAGTTGTTAGGTCCCCTTTGGTTGTATTTTCACTAGGTCACTCACCCACCAAAACAGAACGCTCACTAAGTATTGTTTAGTATCAGGCTTTATGATGTGTGGGTGGTAATATTATAATACAAAATAATTAAAATAAATAACTTAGTAATAATATATTTCCAAATAAATTAAATATTCTGAGAATACAAAGCAATTATCTTAATCTAATTCTAAATCTGATATTCTAAATCTTATTATAATTTTATCTGAAGGTAATCGATCATTGACTAATTTTTCAAATTTTTCATACTGACTTCGTTAATAAAATTATTTGTATATATAGATTCGAAGAATTTTATAAATCAATTTAGATCGCTATCTGATTTTATTTTAATAATATATCTAGCATAATCTAAATAGTAAAATTATGTTCTACTAATTAATAAAACAACTTGATAGATAGTAAACATACATAATATTGATAAGATACACAAATGATCAATGATCTTATAATTAAGGTACTTAAAATTTCTGAGTGTTAATGTCAAAGGCTATTCAAAATTCTATTAAAGGAATAAAGTCTTCGGAATCTTTACTAAGTATAGGTGTTTCAAGAGGATCAATTTTTGGTACTTTTCTATTTTGAGTCTATATAAATGATCTTCTATGTTAAATATATTTGTAATATATGTAAAATTGTATCGTTTGCAAGTTCTAATATATAAAGTTGCTTTACAAAAAATAATGTAAAAAGCAAAATTTAAGTATAATTTTATATAAAACTAACTGAACCGTTTTACCCTCTTAGGGGTGGTTTCGTAAATTTAGTTCTTAGCAGATGTCTACACCCTATAAGGAACCTACATTACATTATTTAATTCACCACGCTGCTCCAATGCGGGTTGGTGGAATACACATGTGGCAGAATTTCGTTGAAATTAGACACATGCAGGTTTCCTCACGATCCTTCACCGCCGAGCACGAGATGAATTATAAACACAAATTAAGCACATGAAATTCATTGGTTTCGAACCCGAAATCATCGGTTAAGAGGCACGCGTTCTAACCACTGGACCATCTCGGCTCTTAAGGAACCTACCTACCTAAATTTCAATATCGGTGTTATAATTTCTCAAATTTTATGATTAATCATTGTGTGGTATTTCGCTTTTATATATAGGTATAGATTTATCTGAATGATATTCGTAAATGTTTTTCGAAGTTTTTTCTGTATTTTGATATATTATATTGATTATATTATTACTTAGTTCTAACTCAAGCCTTTACTACTAACGTAACTATTTTAATAATTGAAATAGTTAGGTGTACGACTTCGAAGACATTAATTTATAATTAAATTTAAATCTCATATCAAAGGTCAGTCTCTTTTTCGATTAAATACATTATTTACATACATATATACATTTATTTAAAATGTTAAGTAAGTCTTCGTTGATTTGAAACTGTATAAAATAAATACACTTATGTAAATTACTTAAAAACTGTACCTACTATGTTTATTGCCGGTTCTGTAAGGTAGACGTTCTATTCCGAAACGGTAATATATTTACATTTAAATAATTACGATACTTAACGATTCAAAGACCTATAAAGAGTCTACCCGGATAAGGGATACTTTAATTTTGACATTTGGGGATACGTTATTGCTAGGGAGTTATTGTTGAACAGCTGGTTCAGTTGGCACTCGCGTAATCTTTTAGTGGAGGTTCGCTCTATATTCATACATACAAAATAATGTATTATATTTACAATTAATTGTTTTCACCAATAACAATAATATTTACTAGTGGTAGAGCCACACTGCATACCTTCGAGTTGCAGCCGAATGGGCCGGCACTCCCGGGGAAGTACCGCTCTCTCACTTAAAATCGGCGTAAAGTGGTAGCCAAGCTACCGCGTTTCGTCCGGTATGTGAGAGTCCCGGAGGCCCGATCCACCTCCCCCCAAAACATAATGGTTGTGCAGAATTTGGTTTTATTACCCCAGGAGTTGGCAGAGCGACTGGAGGTGGAGAATCCAAAAAAAAAAAAATTATGGCTCTTTAAATTCATGTCATTGAATGTTTGCAACAAAATAAAAATTTAACTAAAATTAGTCCATGATACTATTATATGAAACTGACATTATGTCTTGACATTTAATACCACTAGTGAATTTACACCACAACTTTGATAAGTCCCGCGACATAAATACCGCATCGTTTTTTTCAAAATCTACAACTTCCGTATAGAATAATCTTTTATTTTTTAAGTGTATAAATCGATAATAATCAGAAGAGCTATTATGCGAGTTCAGCCTAGAAGAAGATTTTGCTTGACAAGTATATTCTATATAGGATTTGAGAAACTATTTATTTAGTAAATACTCAGCAAACCGAACATAGAACAATATCTATAAAATAATTTGATATAAAACAACAAATCTGCATTTTACAAGAAAATTGGGTAAACCCACTTATCTGAGTTATATATACTTACATACTTTGATAATATGCAATTTTTATCATAAATATACTTGATATTTTTAAATTGATAAACATGATAATTGTCGCTTGTCCATATGTACCAGATAATAATAATTTAAAAAAAAGTCTATCTATTTTTTGTTTCTTATTAACATGTTTTTCACTTTAATAACACATATTTTATGGCAGCCAAAAGCTTAGAATCAAAGTTGAATTTAGTTTCACGAATATGCTCAACTAATTTTTTACCTTAAATATAAGATAAAATTATTAAGGACTAATACCAAACATGGTTAATATAATGTAAGCCAGTACTGCGGTTTTGCGTTAAACGCAATTTCTGATCGCTGAGCAGAAGCCAAATCGAGAACAATACGTATGAACAGTGTAAAACAAAATTAGTTTCACCGTCTTGAAATTGCTCCTTCGGCTCTATTTCAATATACTACTATAAGCCGGGTGTTTCTTGAGGGTCCCAGACATAGTCACAATCGTGTATATTCCCTAATAACTAATTTTCCGTGGATGAGAGGAAAATTCAATAAAAATATTGTTTATCTCGTTAATTTACACAAATGAGAATCCAAATACCAAACTTAAGTAAATAAGAAAATTAGAGTGCACAAAGGTTATTTTAAAAAAAAATCTAAATTTTTCTCGTTTCCGAGTAAAGAATATATCTAATATTAAACAGATAAAGTATAAAAATAAAACATGTGCGTATTTCGATTAAATCTCAGAATATAAGTAGATTAAGATAAGAAAATTAATAGGTACGGAGTATAAATAGTCGAAAATATTGATCAATTATGATACTTGATAAATGGAAAATTAGGCAGCTAACATGAGGACTGCCACTGTTTTGTTTTCATTGGTGCTCGTTGCCTTCGCCTACACTAAAGGAGAAGAATTAAAGTTGGCAGAGCCATGTGATACAGAAGCATGCAAACTACCAAGCTGCAGATGTTCATCGTCCGCTATTCCTGGAGACTTAGAGCCAAGAGATACTCCTCAGGTTAGTTTCTTTAAGTCCAACCTTACCTTACTTATGTGAATATATTTTAAAATAAAATATCAATATTATTATTATTATTTCATTGTGTTTATGTGAAAGTATAATTGGAGATACATCTAAACGAGCTATCATACTACAATTTTTAAGCCGATCGGCTGAAAACAACAAAGCAACCGTGAGACCTTTCTGTTCAGTGTTTTTGGCTGTTACACGAAACATTGAAACCTACATATTTATATTAAATTTTGAGACATATTAAATACCTGCAGCTTGAAATAATCTCTAAACTAACTGAATCCAACAAAAGGCGTATTTAGGGTAATAATTAATAATCTGACTCATTATTTTAAAGCTTCAAGTGCACGCATTCGCTTTCCATAAAAATAATGCTGTGTAATAACTCCTAGTTTTCTCCACATTTCAGTTCGTCGTCCTCACTTTCGACGACGGTGTTAATGTTAACAATATTCCACTTTACCGTAATCTTCTCTACAACCGAGTCAACAAAAATAGATGCAACGTTGGAGTAACATTCTTTGTCAACCATGAGTACACAGATTATAGTTTGGTCAATGAACTCTACAACCGTGGCTTTGAAATTGGTCTACATTCAATTACTCACAAAACTGACACACAATACTGGAGAGAAGCTTCTTACGAAACTATGATGAGAGAATTCGGTGATCAGAAAACGCAAATGGCTCACTTTGCAAATATTCCAATCAGTGCAATTCATGGTAAATACTTATAACTTTACTTTATCACATCATAATATATGTCTAAATTGTTTTACAAGAATCTACGTAGGTAATTACAATTCGTTAACATTAATTTGTTTTCAAGATGTATTAGAATTAAATGGATGTCAGTTTTTATAAATAACAAACAACTCATCAGTTAAACTAAAGAGAAATGGTAAATATTAGTGATAGTTGTGCATTCACTAATACACTAATGAGAAAACAAATCGTATAAATAGTAAAATGTATCTATACACTAGCGATGTTGCTAATACATTTCAATAATAAAGAAATAGCTTTAAATGATCTGTTAACTTAATCTTATTTCGGACATTCATTTAACTCATTCTAATATTCATGTCTGAGAACCTTATAAATTACATATATACATATGTATGTAAACATTTAAGACTTACACGAAAATCTCATTTTCAGGCCTTCGCAGTCCTTTCCTTCAAATGTCTGGAAATTCAACTTACCAAATGATGAATAGTGCTGGTCTCCGCTACGATTTAAGTTGGCCTACTATTAGATTCACTGACCCCGGTCTATGGCCCTACACTCTTCACTATGAATCTACTCAAGATTGCATCATACCTCCATGCCCTACCGCATCCATCCCCGGTCCTTGGATATTGCCTATGGTTGCTTGGACTGATATGCAAGGATTCCCTTGCTCAATGGTAGACTCATGCTACTACAAGTGAGTATTTATTATTTAGTAATTTTAACATAGCTTAAGATATCCTTGTATAATCATGAGACAACTAAACTTATATTATAACTATATACTATATACTAAACATATATAATATAAACCATAGATAGGCTTATAAAATAATAACGCCTTAATACTTTTTTTGTGTCTTTCACGGCGCTGTGTCTTGTGGTAAGTAGTCACCACCGCCCATAGACAATGGCGCTGTAAGAAATATATCATATTAGTAATAAGTAGTAAAAGCGTCACCAACTTTGGGAACAAAAATTTTATGTCTCTTGTGCCTGTAGTTACATTGGCTCACTTACCCTTCAAACCGAAACAGTAAAAAAACTGAGTACTGTTTTTGGGGTAGAAAATCTGATGAGTGGATGGTACCTACCCAGACGGGCTAACAAAGGGCCCTGACAAAAAGCAAAGGATGCAAGGCATGCTAAATAATAGATAGATTTTTTCATCAATACCATCAATAATAATATACTCGTATATTAGAGATACCTTCGGTTGCAACCGATTAGGCCGGCACGTCCGGTGAAGTGTCCACTTTTTTACAAGAAATCAGCGTAAAGTGGTAGCAAAGCTGCCACATTTCGTTCTCTCTCTGGGCATTCATGCTCAGGACGTACACCACCTGAGCAGGGATGCCCAGGCCGCCCTCCGAACTTCGAGAATCGGCAATTTTGCGTTCGCCACTGTTCGGCGAAAGCGAAGCAGTCATCATAAGGCAACCCCTTTCACCCGTTTGGGACTATCGGACCTATGTTATGTATTATCTGGCTGCTTGTAGACTGCGATAATCATCCACGAATCTATGCATCCCTCTATAGGTCCTCAGCGATAATGCTGAAATTGACCGACTGGTTGAGCACGTCCACGTGAGCTACAGATTCCGTCCCATTCGCAGAGTTTGTAATTCTTGGCAATTTTAATGCTCACCGTGCCGAATGGCTAGGATTACGCACTATAGCATATGATTCACTGACACAACTGGTCATCTTGACAACGCGATTACCGGATGTAGAGGATCGTATTCCTTCCCTGTTGGACCTTCTGCTGACTTATCATCTGACCTTCAGGCTACCGTCGATCCCCCTCTGGGATCGTTGGTCCACTGTCTCGTCCAGAGTACAATGCCGGTCCTCACGGCCTTGTTTAGTGAACTGCCGCCGAATGTAGCACTACAGGTCATTGGCCCATACCCTGAACAAGAAAACTGATCTTTTAGACTCTCGTTTCGCATCCACTTCGATTCTGGATGACCGAGGAGAGTCGCCGCCAACAATACCGCGATGTGATACCACGATGCCGAAGGTTAAATTCCACTTAAGTGTAGTTCATAAAGCACTTCTTCCCTTATATATTCATTAGTCGAGTGGACCCGATTTCATCACTCCGATCGTGCTACAGACATGCACTCTCAAGTTGGCATCGGTTTTAACGTATTTTTTCCAGCAATCCTACTTATTAGGCGTCGTCCTGAACTCCTGTAAGACTGCTTTGGAGCACCCGATCCGCTCAGACCCGTCCAATTATAGGCCTTTAGCCATTACTTCTTTGTTCTCCTAAGTAATACATTATAAGCCTACAGCACTTGCGGTACCTAGAAGAGCACCAGCTGATTAGTGATCGTCAGTTAGTGGTGGTCACTTTCCGTCAGATGTGACTATTGCTCTTTTGCCACCAGTACCATAAATAATATTCTTTGGTTTTAAGACTTTAGACTTTAACTCGTAACTATATTTTGTATTCCAGTCCAGGTTCAGACAACGAAGAAGGATGGTTTAAATTCATCCTTGAAAACTTTGAAAGGCATTACCTCAATAACCGCGCTCCTTTCGGTTTCTATATTCATGAATGGTATATCCGCGTGAACCCTGGTTTACAGAGAGCGTTTACCCGTTTCTTGGATATGATCAACAATCTTAACGACGTATTCATGGTGAGATAATTATATCACATTTTTAGATTTAGCAATTCCTTATTAAGCGATTGATTTATTATATCTATTAGTTTTGGTAGTGTGTGCTGAATATATCTTACAAGGTGCACAAGTAACCATTTTTACATTATCAGGTTAATGGCAATGATGTTATTGATTGGGTACAAAACCCTATCCCGGTTGATGAATACGTGAAGAAAGATTGCCAAAGATTAACTCCAGCTGCCTGCAGACCTACAAGTTGCGGTCCATTACAAAGTGATCACAATCCTGTAAGTTGAAAAATTAAAATATAATTTGATGTTAAAATATCGTTTATGTCATTCAGATTAGATCAGATTATGATGTTCTATTTTTATTTTTTATAAATTTTTTTTACGTTTAAATTGTGTTTTTTCAGACGTCTTACTACATGACCATCTGCAACAGATGCCCGCGTAGATATCCTTGGTTAAACGATCCTCTCGGAGAATAATTTATTTAAAGAAGATTAACAACGATATTCTTAATAAAAATTAAATTACAAATAGATTAATCTTTGTTTTATTAATCTTATTTGCCTTTAAGTTAAGTTAAGCCGTTATGTTTTATATTTCTCTCTCTTTTTTCATATACAATGCAGACTTTTTTTTTTCTTTTCAATTCAAAATACAATTTTTTAAATAATAAACCATATACAACAATATTATAGTTATAGTTTATTCCACCCACAATATAAGAAAACTAAACAACTTTGACATTTAATTGAAGGGATAATATAATTATTAAAAACATACATTCCCAGCATTATCGAAAAGGACGTATGGACAGGAAAGTTGGCGTTTTGAATGTTAGAAAAGTTAATATTTGAACTTGGGAAACAGTAATAAAACTGAGTACTGTTTTTTGGGGGTAGAAAATCTGATGAGTGGATGATACCTACCCAGATGGGCTAACAAAGGGCCCTGACAAAAAGTAAAGGATGCAAGGCATGCTTAATAATAGATAGATTTTTTCATCAATAATATCAATAATAATATATATTAGAGATACCTTCGGTTGCAGCCGATTTGGCCGACACGTCCGGTGAAGTGTCCACTTTTTACAAGAAATCAGCGTAAAGTGGTAGCAAAGCTGCCACATTTCGTTCTCTCTCTGGGCATTCATGCTCAGGACGTACACCACCTGAGCAGGGATGCCCAGGCCGCCCTCCGAACTTCGAGAATCGGCAATTTTGCGTTCGCCACTGTTCGGCGAAACTTTCACCCGTTTGGGACTATCGGACCTATGTTATGTATTATATGGCTGCGTATAGACTGCGATAATCATCCACGAATCTATGCATCCCTCTATAGGTCCTAAGCGATAATGCCGAAATCGATTATGTTGTGCTATTTTTATTTTTTATAAACTTTTTTACGTGTTTAATATGTATATTTTTTCAGACGCCTTACTACATGACCATCTGCAACAGATGCCCGCGTAGATATCCTTGGTTAAACAATCCTCTCGGAGAATAATTTATTTAAAGAGAAGTTACGACAACGTTCTTGAAAATAAATTAACTTACAAATATAATAATCTTTGTTTTATTAACCTACCTTGCCTTTCGGAATTTAATCAGCTTGAACCTTTTTTAAATTATATCTTTTAAATTATGAAACATTATCAAATTAACCATATAGAATAAGATGATAGCTTTAGTCTAATCCAACCACAAGAAACGCAAACTAAACAATTTTGGCATTGAATTGATGCGTAATATTATAATAAAAAATAAATATTATTTATTTTTTTATTATAATATTTATTTATTAGTAATATAATATAAGTAATAATAAGTCAACATTTAAAAAAATTACGTTACAAAAAATGCTGTTTTTAATGTCAGCAAGATTAAGAGGAAAAGTGTTGTATTGTTATAAATATAATTAATCGAGAACTGTCTATTGTGAATATAATCTGCTATGTTCTTTCTTCTTCTTTGTTCTGCAAATCTCTTCTTAGAAGCAAATCGCATGGAATATGTAAATGTAGGATTTGTTAATCTTTACTCCTTCTTTGATTGGCAGAACTTGAGATGGTACCCATAGATGTTTTCTATTAAGGGTATTATATAATATTGTTGGGCGTTCGACTTTTAAAACCAAATTCGTGAAATTCATAAAGTTAAGTAAGATTGAAGTACTGATCTAACCAGTAAGTCAAGTCACTCAGGAATTAAGATTTAATAGGATCATCACTCATCTTGATGCCAGAGGCCAGCTAACATCAGTGTAGTGAGCCATTCATCATCAATATCAAACTTAATATTCCTGAGCCTGTGCTCAGGAATATTAAGTTTGATATTATGAATGTGGGCGGTCGACATTATTTTATTCACATAGTCATCAACACCTCGAGCAGATTCAAATGTAGTTGTTTTCAAGTCACAACGAGGCTACTCTTCTGTTCAACCCGCTGTCTTCAGAAGCTTGTTCCAAACGCTCCAAGACTTCTTTACGAGTAGTTACATTCGAAACATGTACATTAGATTTCGCGTTGGTTTCTTTATTTTGGTCTGTATTGGTACAGGTGACACAAATCCATAAATCGTCGAATTAGAATTTTGTTTCGACTGCAAACTTGCAACTGGCATAATTATCTCTTAAACTAGTCTGTCGGGGTGGAATGCAATGTAGTATTTAAGTGTCATTATATGTAGATCGACAACAATCAGAAGAGCTATTATGCGAGTTTAGCCTAGAAGAAGATTTTGCTTGACAAGTATATTCTATATAGGATTTGAGAAACTATTTATTTAGTAAATACTCAGCAAACCGAACATAGAACAATATCTATAAAATAATTTGATATAAAACAAAAAATCTGCATTTTACAAGAAAATTGGGTAAACCCACTTATCTGAGTTATATATACTTACATACTTTGATAATATGCAATTTTTATCATAAATATACTTGATGTTTTTAAATTGATAAACATGATAATTGTCGCTTGTCCATATGTACCAGATAATAATAATTTTAAAAAAAGTCTATCTATTTTTTGTTTCTTATTAACATGTTTTTCACTTTAATAACACATATTTTATGGCAGCCAAAAGCTTAGAATCAAAGTTGAATTTAGTTTCACGAATATGCTCAACTAATTTTTTACCTTAAATATAAGATAAAATTATTAAGGACTAATACCAAACATGGTTAATATAATGTAAGCCAGTACTGCGGTTTTGCGTTAAACGCAATTTCTGATCGCTGAGCAGAAGCCAAATCGAGAACAATACGTATGAACAGTGTAAAACAAAATTAGTTTCACCGTCTTGAAATTGCTCCTTCGGCTCTATTTCAATATACTACTATAAGCCGGGTGTTTCTTGAGGGTCCCAGACATAGTCACAATCGTGTATATTCCCTAATAACTAATTTTCCGTGGATGAGAGGAAAATTCAATAAAAATATTGTTTATCTCGTTAATTTACACAAATGAGAATCCAAATACCAAACTTAAGTAAATAAGAAAATTAGAGTGCACAAAGGTTATTTTAAAAAAAAATCTAAATTTTTCTCGTTTCCGAGTAAAGAATATATCTAATATTAAACAGATAAAGTATAAAAATAAAACATGTGCGTATTTCGATTAAATCTCAGAATATAAGTAGATTAAGATAAGAAAAATAATAGGTACGGAGTATAAATAGTCGAAAATATTGATCAATTATGATACTTGATAAATGGAAAATTAGGCAGCTAACATGAGGACTGCCACTGTTTTGTTTTCATTGGTGCTCGTTGCCTTCGCCTACACTAAAGGCGAAGAATTAAAGTTGGCAGAGCCATGTGATACAGAAGCATGCAAACTACCAAGCTGCAGATGTTCATCGTCCGCTATTCCTGGAAACTTAGAGCCAAGAGATACTCCTCAGGTTAGTTTCTTTAAGTCCAACCTTACCTTACTTATGTGAATATATTTTAAAATAAAATATCAATATTATTATTATTATTTAATTGTGTTTATGTGAAAGTATAATTGGAGATACATCTAAACGAGCTATCATACTACAATTTTTAAGCCGATCGGCTGAAAACAACAAAGCAACCGTGAGGCCTTTCTGTTCAGTGTTTTTGACTGTTACACGAAACATTGAAACCTACATATTTATATTAAATTTTGAGACATATTAAATACCTGCAGCTTGAAATAATCTCTAAACTAACTGAATCCAACAAAAGGCGTATTTAGGGTAATAATTAATAATCTGACTCATTATTTTAAAGCTTCAAGTGCACGCATTCGCTTTCCATAAAAATAATGCTGTGTAATAACTCCTAGTTTTCTCCACATTTCAGTTCGTCGTCCTCACTTTCGACGATGGTGTTAATGTTAACAATATTCCACTTTACCGTAATCTTCTCTACAACCGAGTCAACAAAAATAGATGCAACGTTGGAGTAACATTCTTTGTCAACCATGAGTACACAGATTATAGTTTGGTCAATGAACTCTACAACCGTGGCTTTGAAATTGGTCTACATTCAATTACTCACAAAACTGACACACAATACTGGAGAGAAGCTTCTTACGAAACTATGATGAGAGAATTCGGTGATCAGAAAACGCAAATGGCTCACTTTGCAAATATTCCAATCAGTGCAATTCATGGTAAATACTTATAACTTTACTTTATCACATCATAATAGAAGTCTAAATTGTTTTACAAGAATCTACGTAGGTAATTACAATTCGTTAACATTAATTTGTGTTCAAGATGTATTAGAATTAAATGGATGTCAGTTTTTATAAATAACAAACAACTCATCAGTTAAACTAAAGAGAAATGGTAAATGTTAGTGATAGTTGTGCATTCACTAATACACTAATGAGAAAACAAATCGTATAAATAGTAAAATGTATCTATACACTAGCGATGTTGCTAATACATTTCAATAATAAAGTAATAGCTTTAAATGATCTGTTAACTTAATCTTATTTCGGACATTCATTTAACTCATTCTAATATTCATGTCTGAGAACCTTATAAATTACATGTATACATATGTATGTAAACATTTAAGACTTACACGAAAATCTCATTTTCAGGCCTTCGCAGTCCTTTCCTTCAAATGTCTGGAAATTCAACTTACCAAATGATGAATAGTGCTGGTCTCCGCTACGATTTAAGTTGGCCTACTATTAGATTCACTGACCCCGGTCTATGGCCCTACACTCTTCACTATGAATCTACTCAAGATTGCATCATACCTCCATGCCCTACCGCATCCATCCCCGGTCCTTGGATATTGCCTATGGTTGCTTGGACTGATATGCAAGGATTCCCTTGCTCAATGGTAGACTCATGCTACTACAAGTGAGTATTTATTATTTAGTAATTTTAACATAGCTTAAGATATCCTTGTATAATTATGAGACTACTAAACATATATTATAACTATATACTATATACTAAACATATATAATATAAACCATAGATAGGCTTATAAAATATTAACGCCTTAATACTTTTTTTGTGTCTTTCACGGCGCTGTGTCTTGTGGTAAGTAGTCACCACCGCCCATAGAAAATGGCGCTGTAAGAAATATATCATATTAGTAATAAGTAGTAAAAGCGTCACCAACTTTGGGAACAAAAATTTTATGTCTCTTGTGCCTGTAGTTACATTGGCTCACTTACCCTTCCAACCGAAACAGTAAAAAAACTGAGTACTGTTTTTGGGGTAGAAAATCTGATGAGTGGATGGTACCTACCCAGACGGGCTAACAAAGGGCCCTGACAAAAAGCAAAGAATGCAAGGCATGCTAAATAATAGATAGATTTTTTCATCAATACCATCAATAATAATATACTCGTATATTAGAGATACCTTCGGTTGCAACCGATTAGGCCGGCACGTCCGGTGAAGTGTCCACTTTTTTACAAGAAATCAGCGTAAAGTGGTAGCAAAGCTACCACATTTCGTTCTCTCTCTGGGCATTCATGCTCAGGACGTACACCACCTGAGGAGGGATGCCCAGGCCGCCCTCCGAACTTCGAGGATCGGAAATTTTGCGTTCGCAACTGTTCGGCGAAAGCGAAGCAGTCATCATAAGGCAACCCCTTTCACCCGTTTGGGACTATCGGACCTATGTTATGTATTATCTGGCTGCTTGTAGACTGCGATAATCATCCACGAATCTATGCATCCCTCTATAGGTCCTGAGCGATAATGGCGAAATCGACCGACTGGTTGAGCACGGCCAACTAGCTACAGATTCCGTCCCATTCGCAGAGTTTGTAATTCTTAGCAATTTTAATGCTCACCGTGCCGAATGGCTAGGATTACGCACTATAGCATATGATTCACTGACACAACTGGTCATCTTGACAACGCGATTACCGGATGTGGAGGATCGTATTCCTTCCCTGTTGGACCTTCTGCTGACTTATCATTTGACCTTCAGGCTACCGTCGATCCCCCTCTGGGATCGTTGGTCCACTGTCTCGTCCAGAGTACAATGCCGGTCCTCACGGCCTTGTTTAGTGAACTGCCGCTGAATGTAGCACTACAGGTCATTGGCCCATACCCTGCACAAGAAAACTGATCTTTTAGACTCTCGTTTCGCATCCATTTCGATTCTGGATGACCGAGGAGAGTCGCCGCCAACAATACCGCGATGTGATACCACGATGCCGAAGGTTAAATTCCGCCTAAGTGTAGTTCATAAAGCACTTCTTCCCTTATATATTCATAAGTCGAGTGGACCCAATTTCATCCCTCCGATCGTGCTACAGACATGCACTCTCAAGTTGGCATCGGTTTTAACGTGTCTTTTCCAGCAATCCTACGTATTAGGCGTCGTCCTGAACTCCTGTAAGACTGCTTTGGAGCACCCGATCCGCTCAGACCCGTCCAATTATAGGCCTATAGCCATTACTTCTTTGTTCTCCTAAGTAATACATTATAAGCCTACAACACTTGCGGTACCTAGAAGAGCACCAGTTGATTAGTGACCGTCAGTTAGTGGTGGTCACTTCCCGTCAGGTGTGACTATTGCTCTTTTGCCACCAGTACCATAAAAAATATTCTTTGGTTTTAAGACTTTAGACTTTAACTCGTAACTATATTTTGTATTCCAGTCCAGGTTCAGACAACGAAGAAGGGTGGTTTAAATTCATCCTTGAAAACTTTGAAAGGCACTACCTCAATAACCGCGCTCCTTTCGGTTTCTATATTCATGAATGGTATATCCGCGTGAACCCTGGTTTACAGAGAGCGTTTACCCGTTTCTTGGATATGATCAACAATCTTAACGACGTATTCATGGTGAGATAATTATATCACATTTTTAGATTTAGCAATTCCTTATTAAGCGATTGATTTATTATATCTATTAGTTTTGGTAGTGTGTACTGAATATATCTTACAAGGTGCACAAGTAACCATTTTTACATTATCAGGTTAATGGCAATGATGTTATTGATTGGGTACAAAACCCTATCCCGGTTGATGAATACGTGAAGAAAGATTGCCAAAGATTAACTCCAGCTGCCTGCAGACCTACAAGCTGCGGTCCATTACAAAGTGATCACAATCCTGTAAGTTGAAAAATTAAAATATAATTTGATGTTAAAATATCGTTTATGTCATTCAGGTTAGATCAGATTATGATGTTCTATTTTTATTTTTTATAATTTTTTTTTACGTTTAAAATGTGTTTTTTCAGACGTCTTACTACATGACCATCTGCAACAGATGCCCGCGTAGATATCCTTGGTTAAACGATCCTCTCGGAGAATAATTTATTTAAAGAAGATTAACAACGACATTCTTAATAAAAAATAAATTACAAATAGATTAATCTTTGTTGTATTAATCTTCTTTCCCTTTAGGTTAAGTTAAGCCGTTAAGTTTTATATTTCTCTCTCTTTTTTCATATACAATGCAGAAATTGTCTATTTTTCTTTTCAATTCAAAATACAATTTTAAATAATAAACCATGTAAAACAATATTATAGTTACAGTTTATTCCACCCACAAGATAAGAAAACTAAACAACTTTGACATTTAATTGAAGGAATAATATAATTATTAAAAACTTACATTCCCAGCATTATCGAAAAGGACGTATGGACAGGAAAGTTGGCGTTTTGAATGTCAGAAAAGTTGTTATTTGAACTTGGGAAATAAAATTATATTGGATATAAGTGGAAAAAGTGTTGCACTGTGTTTAAATATATATTAGTTAAGAACTGTCGGTAGTGTTTGTCTGCTTTGTTGTGCAAATCTCTTCTCAGAAGCATATGGCATGGGATTTGTAAATCTAGGGTTTGTTTATCTTTACTCCTTCGATTGGCAGAACCAGAGAGGTTATTGCTAGATATTCTTTTCTGTATTAAGCAGTTTAATTAATATTTTAATTTAATAAACAAGATGTTTTCGCAGTAATAATGATTCCAACACACGAATATTGTTAGACAAAGATAAGGATATGCCATCAAAAACAAAAATTGTAAAAAAAAAACAAGACTCACAACCGTATTTATACAATGCTTGCTTGGTTATTATAAACACAGGCTTCTAGTTTAAGCCAAAAAGAAGTTACAGGTGGTCGAAAATGGCCTGAACTGCTTCGAGAATACAGCCGTGTCGCTTTTTTTGGCCCGACTTGGCGGGGGGCAGATTGAGTATCCGATACTGTATTAACATACGAATGACCTGCTTAGTTACAATATTCACTTTTTACTGATTATTACTAGAGAGTCCAGTGACATAGATCCTATTCTAATATAGCCTTCTTGCGTAAAATAAGGGGCTTAACAGATTGAAGAACAAATATAAAAAGTTTCCGGTCATGAATGCTCAAATTGTGGTATAAACCTTCTTCTTGAATCAATTTTTGGAGTTTATTTATGATATCCGCATTAATATCCGTTGTAAAGTTCAAAAGATCTAAGCGTAAGTGACTTTGTTTTATAGTATGTGAAGATACTCGAATCAATGAGATTTAGACATGGACAATTTTACGAGGTACTTATTACTAATATGATATATTCCTAATAGTAAATACGGTTAATATTTGATTCATTCGTATCCTTACGATGGACGCTTCGAGCTTCCGAATCTGCAATGGGCGCAACATTTACATCAACGCAATACCCTCGAGTTTTAACTAGCACAATATTACGAGTGCCTTGATTAATTCACAATAACAGCCTGTAAATTGCCCACTGCCCTTGAGCAGAAGGTTTGGAGCATATTTTACCACGCTACTCCGATGCGGGTTGGTGTCTACACATGTGGCAGAATTTCGTTGAAATTAGACACATACAGATTTCCTCACGATGTTTTCCTACACAGTCGAGCACGAGATGAGTTATAAACACAAATTAAGCTCATTAAAATTCAATGTTCTTTGGCTGAGTTTGAATCCGCAATCATCGGTTGATGATGCACATTTTCTAATCACTGGGCCATCTCGGCTCTCTTTTGCTCGTCTGATGATGATGATGATGATGATGATGTTATCCGATTTTTGCGACGAATACCATCAAGGGAGACCAGCCAACTATGCGGGATGTATTATAGTGTAAGTATTCCCTTTCTATAATCCGATTGGATGGCAAAGCTGACACGATGGGTAAGATTTCAAGAGCAGAACCAACGGCTTTATGTGTTTTCCGAGGCACGGAACTGTACATACTTCCAACTTCCAGACTTCAAGCTGTTACGGAGAAATTCTAAAGAAAAGCCCAATAAATTTTTGTCTACCCGATCTGAAATTTAAACCCAAGACCTTGGGATCTATTGCTTTATAACCAGCCACTAGACTAACGAGTTAGTCAACACAGACACACTATAATAGATTAATTGAAATCAGGTTGGGGGTGATTTTAAAATCATCATTTAACTTCATCGGGAGAAAATTATTTTGAAGATTCGACGAATTTATTCACAAAAAAGTTAACTGGTAATTTAAGATATCCAAAATCTAAATAGAAATATGATTTCTTATTCTAGTTTTATCTAAAACAACAAGAACCAGTGATTTAATGCGATTGGCTCGTCATTAAGAATCTCGCAGTTTAAAATAAATATACGATGTTTTTATTGGTACAGTGTCATGCTGTTCTGGAAGTTCATGTGGGTTTCATAAAAGCAGACTAAAGATTTTTTGTCAAACACAATGAATCGAAATGCAGTGTGGTGTTGGTGAAAAACAATACCAAGACAAACCAGTCAGGTAAAGTCTGCTAAAGAGATTTTTATGCAGTGGAAAACGGTTTCTCTAAAAAAAGTTTATCAATCCAGAATTTATTATTATAAGATTAAATATTTGTGAAAGATAAAGTTTATGAGTATAAATACGAAAAAATGTTGATTATCATTGCTTTCGACAACTGTTCACATAACAAGTCAACATGAAGTTCGCTTCTGTTGCATTATTTTTGGCGCTTATTGCGTTTGCTTATGCTAGAGAACTTCAATTGGCCGAACCATGCGATGAAGATATCTGTAAAGCGCCAATGTGCAGATGTTCTTCTGTCAATATTCCAGGAGGATTAGCACCGAGGGATACTCCTCAGGTAAACCAGATAAATATATTTTAACATTACGAAGTTTTATGATGATTTCGTCTGTCATAAAATCTTGCGTATTTTTTTATTCAATGAAATTGTTTACTTGCAGTTTGTCACTTTAACATTTGACGATGCGGTCACCGTCAGCAATATAGCAACATACAGATCACTTCTGTACAATCGAAAAAATAAAAATAATTGTCCCATTGGGACTACATTTTTCGTAACACATGAATACACTGATTATACTATAGTCAATGAATTATACAACAGAGGTTTCGAGATCGCTCTGCACTCGATATCCCATAAAGCTGACCAAGAATACTGGAGAGACGCTTCATATGAACGACTCATGCGGGAAATCGGTGATCAGAAACATCAAGTCGCACATTTCGCAAACATACCTATTAATTCTATTCATGGTAACTAAAGGTTTAATTTTTTATTTCGTCGTTTGCTAAATATTACAGCTAATAAATTTAAAAATATATTCCAGGATTACGGAGTCCGTTCCTTCAAATGTCTGGTAATACGACTTACCAAATGATGGCAAGCGCTGATCTTACTTACGATTTGAGTTGGCCCACTATCAAATATACTAATCCTGGTCTTTGGCCATATACTCTCCATTACCAATCTATTCAAGACTGTATCATCCCTCCTTGCCCCACCGCTTCTCTTCCTGGTACTTGGATCATTCCCATGATATCGTGGTCTGACTTAGAAGGAGGGCCTTGCTCAATGGTAGACACTTGTTACTACAAGTAAGTAATTGCAAAACAGTTATGATTTCAAATACAAAGTAACTCCACGTGTCTTAAACTAATCTCTTTTTTCTTATAAAAGGATATGGATAAGAACATATGCCCACTACACAGCTTCACGGTGTATGTGTAAATGTAAATTTCCAATAAAAAAAGGCGATTCGGAAACACTTTGTACATACGACCTTCATAAGATCTATTACGTATTTTATGTACAATAATTTATATTTCAGATGTTAACATACTTTTACATTATATTTTCAGTCCAGGCCCAGATAATGAAGAGGGATGGTTTAACCTCATTCTTAAAAACTTCGAAAGACATTATCTCAATAATCGAGCTCCATTTGGGTTTTTCATCCACGAATGGTACGTTAGGATAAACCCTGGGCTTGGAAGAGCATTAACTCGCTTTTTGGACATGATCAACAACCTAAATGACGTTTTTATGGTAAATATTATTTTATGTTTTGTTCAAATATTTTTGGATCTCTGATAAAGAAAAACTTTTTGTGAAACATAATTGCAAGAACGATTCCAATATAAAGTTCAATTTTCTCTAAAAATGCGACATCAATGTGTTTCATTGTTAGGTAGTCTTGTTGACGAAATTTTGTCACTTTCCTAAAATAAGTACAAACACAACTTACTCAGATAACGGTGACTGGTCTAATAGATCTCTACGCGCTGTTTATTTTAAGAAAACACAAAGTGTGTTTTCTTTTTTTATATTTTTCTTTTATTTCAGGTAAATGCCAATGAAGTCATCAACTGGGTGCAAAACCCCATCACTGTCGATCAATATGCTAAAAGACAATGTAAAAGCTGGACTCCTAGTCAGTGCAGACAAACAGCCTGCAATGGAATTACAGGCAATCATACAGAGGTAAATTAAATGTTTCCATTTTTTCCATATTTCAATGGACTAATTTCGAAATTCTAAACTTTTATTCAGTGGACACGTCATAAATTGTCCTTGTAATTGTTGGAGTTTTTTAAAGTGTTAATTTGTATTTACAGAAAATCTACTACATGCGTGTCTGCAGGAACTGTCCAAGAGTGTACCCTTGGCTCAACAACCCCCTTGGAGAATAACATTTGTAAAATATAAGTTTTTGTATTAAAGGTTAAGTATTAAAGGTTTTGTATTAAATACAATAATGTATTAAAGGTTTTGTATTAAATACAGTATAACTAACATCGAATGCAGTTCAGTTACACTAATCCATGATTTTTATTCCACGCGTGATAATTTAAAGAACATACCAAAAATTCATACAGAAGGACAAGAAAGGTTAATTAAAACAAAAAATTTTATGATACATTTATTTATGTATTTTACATCAAATAGTAACTATTCCATATTCAAAGAGATTATGCTAAAGGTCTTGATTCTAATATTCCATACAAGTGTACAGTGAGCAGTCATAACAAGACAATACCACAAATATTGTCGACTGTACACTAATCATTCTTACTTATAAACATTAACATTTGGTATGGACCCATGAGGTCACTTACATTCTAATTTTAATGTGTTCAAATTATAGTTAAATTACTTAATTGACCTTGAATTGTTATTAAACCGTTTGATTTTCACCGTATTTTTTTTTTGAGTTCCAATTTTTTAAAAGGTTAAATAATTTAGGGCCGTGTATAGTACCTAGAAGCACTCATTCATTAGTACAACGCTAAGCCCAAATATTTGTCTTACCAAAAAGCCTCTTAACCTTAATATTAGAAACAGACTATACGCAAGTAGTTTTATATAAATCTAATGATTTGCCATTGATAAATGTATATTCCGTGGTGTTGTTATTACTATGGACATTTTACACTGGAAAATTCTAAAATCTATAGAATCGGAAAATTTTATAAATTACGAAATACTACACGTTTCGTTTGGTTAAATTTTTAGCTTATATAAAACTATCACAATCTAATACAATAAATTACTAACTTAATATCAAGATTTATTTACATCAACAAATAATTCTAGAAGACTTCACGAGTCACACGCCTCACTTGCGTTTATTGATGAAGCTGGTTAAAAAGATTCCATATCTGAGGTAGAACGTAAAAATAATTTAATTCTAATAAGTACATTTAGTGCGTAATCACTATTTACAATGAATGATTGTGTTTAATAAAAGTAATACGTTGTCAAGTTTAAGAGGAAATATATAATATTGAAGTGCACCGAATCTAGTCATGCGTCTGATGTTAAGTTAACAAAATATTACATTTATGCAGTCCTATTCCTAGGAATACAGTAAAAAGAAAATTCATTCAATTAACCTCAACAGTTTGCACTAACAACTAAAATAACCTATAACAAATGTACTATTTACAACTTTATACAATATAAAACGTAAAATAAAATAAATTAGTTGGTAATACTGTAAAAAAATTTTTAAAGCTTACAATCAGAAAACAATTAAAATTATAAATAACTAAATACATCAGTCCATTGATAATTTTGCAATTACTTATATAGCACTACACAAAAATCTTGCGATCACTCTAATGATAAATATCAACAATTGCACTGTTGCACTGATTAAAATCTCTCAGTGAATATATTTTAATGGAGTATTTATCAGATAATTGAAAATATATAATCAGATAACATTATATAATTAAGTACGTGATACAGTTGCATTTTTTCATACATAAATTAGTTCATACTTTCGCAATTCGGTCTTCGTGGTTTTCGTCACTTTTATATCCAATCACGATTTAATTTGGCACAAAATTAATGTACTATCGATATGATAATATAATTCCTTGGAATGAAGAGTTATCATCTTTATCCAATATTCTGATACGGTAAATATGTCGAATAAATTATAATAATTCCCAATTAACCCAAATTCTCGATACGTTATAATCTGACAAAGTTAAACCAGAGACATCCTATCCGAGTTCCCAATGCTTTACAATCTCACATTACCATCGCAGATCAAGTCTTGCCTCTTAAATGTCACAATAACAATCACATCTACTTAGTCTTTAATTACAAACGTGGTGGTCACGCTTTGACCGACATATCTCGCAATGGACTCTACAACACCATACAAAACGACATCTGCACTTCTCCTCGTGATCTCTGACTCTGGTCTGATATCCGCGTCCACAGCATAACAGACGACAGCCATCTAATCCAGCAGATGTTCTATTACATGTTCTTCCGCGTGTTCCAAGAATACCGAGTCTGAAAATAATTTTATTGATACATTTATAGATTAGAATTTTTAATCTTTTGTCTAGGTTATCTAGGTTCAGTACTTTAAGACATAAGAAAATGCACGTTATACATACATAATTTTGTGACTTTTTTAATAAGAATTAAACGTCGTGATATTGAAATGGCCTACCTATTCCATTCAACTCGATATAATCAACATTTTCCTCCTCCTCCTACTACTACTACTACTACTACTACTAAAAACAAGTAAATAAATCCTTTCCACGCTCTGAATTGACTTCAATAAGGACATTTATTGCCCAGCTAATACGATTGCTATTCAATTAATTCCACTCAATCATAATATTTTTAGATCTGTCTATATTTAATAAAATATTGTTGTTGTCGATGTAATTACAAAGCTAATATAAATAATATATAGTAATAACTTACTCATCGTTAGGTTCGCAATAATCAGGAGAATCCTCGAGGTAAACTAAGTCCGTTTTGTTCGGTTTCTTCATATCTGCGTGAATTGGTCTTAATTTCCTGATATTTTTCCCTCTTTTTCTTTCTACAATCTAAACATAGAAATATTTTTAAATAAATATTAGTTAAAAAAATCACTTAACATATAAGATAATAAAACAACAATCATATATTAAGTCAAAGTCATAGAAACAATTGATGAATATGGTATATTTAAAAAAAAAAAATTCAAAAGTATTTTAACTAAAAACATCATTTAATATCATAAAACAAACTGAAGTGATGAAAATTACCTTAACATGCGACGCGCCCTCATATCTTGTACTTAAAGAGTCACCCACGATCCTTAGCTGTGGGAGACGCCGCCAGCACACCCGCACTGAACACGAACCGGACATACCATGACATTTGCAGACACGTTGCATTCGACCACGGACAGCCTGAACGGTTTAATAACCAATAATGAGATCAGATGACATGAAGAAAAAACTATGGACAAATTATCTCTACAATGGTGCCGCTTGTTGTTAACAAGTTGAAACTTAATAGGTATACTAAGGTACAGCATAATCTGATCCAATGATACAACAAAATATTCATTAAATCGTTTAATAACTTACTCTGCGTCCAGCTTCATTATTATGTAGATTCATTATTCCTTCATCGCTTTCCTTGTTCTCTTTAACGTCTACGAAATCTCGACTAAACTTTTCACCATATCTTATGTCCTGAAAATTATTAATGGTCAATTCAATAAAAATCCATTATCATATCTAATTTACTCGTAATCCTTTTGGAGTATTTTATTTTTAAGCTTCAACGTTAACAAAGTGGCGTTTTCCAATTATTTTGAGATCGGTACCTTATCTGGTATTAATTAATATTAATTAATTTTATATGTCACATGCATTATACCTCAGAACATCCACCCCACTGCCAATGTCGAGGAGTGCGTTTTCTCACGCGAGCATCACAAGAACATTCGTTTAATTCGCCTCGGCTACATGCACGTGCCACGGCATGAGCCAATGCTGCCGCTGAGAGAGCATGGACAAATGCAGATTCACGGGATTCTGTAACGTAAAAATTTTAATTTAGGTATCGTTGACGTGTTATTAATTTTTCTTTTGTACCAACGTGATTTTGAGTTTTAATAAGCACTACTTTTTACCTTACGAGTAACTTTGTAGATAGTTGTAGAACAATTTTATTGATCAAGGTACTCGAATGAGATTAAGTTGAAGCGAATGACTTTCAACAAAATTGTATATTTGACATATGGCTTCAAGACTTCTTCTAAAAGACTTGTAGAGAAAGTTCAGTGACCGACCGTATTTGGACTACACCAGTAAAAAAGATCCCTGCATAGTCGTTTTAAGGTAAAAAAAAATCAACAAATCTTAGATGCATACAGTGGTTACATGGTTCAATTAACGCTGGTTATGTTATTAGTAGTATATGTTAAACAAACTGAGCGGCTCCGTCAACAAGTACACACGTGATCCCAGTAATCGACATTTGAAAATAAACAAGATACACGAAGAGAAGAAATTCCTTGAACACAATCTTGAAGTGGACTATCCAATATGTCTGACATGAAACATAGTTCATAAGGCGTATTTAGAATAAACAGTTTATTTTAGTGACGTTAATTACTTCTTGTTTTAAAATTTATTTTTGGTTCCATAAAATATTTTTAAATTTACATACATAGATATGATCAATGAAAAATAAGTCAAAAATCATGATTTGAAAACAAAATATTCTTTATTAAGTAGGTTCATGAAAGTGTGTTTGAATCGTCATATGTAATTAAATTTAACAATGTATTAATTTAAATACTTTACACAGATATGTAAATTAAATACACTTAAATATTTATTTTCGTACATGAAAATTAAAGAATAATAATATTATGCCTTTTTTTTACCTATTATGAATAGTCTGCCAATGTCAATGAAATTAAGATATGTTCATTGTGCCTGTACTTATACTAGCTTACTCACCTCTCCAACCATACTAGATTTGCTGTTTGCCTGTATACTATGTGATGATAGACAAGATATTGAAATTAATATTGATTTTTAATTTAATTCTATCCCTGTTTACTTGAGTTCACAGTTGAAACAAGTACAAACACCAATTTAAAAAAAAATCTAATCACATTGGCATACATTTTGTAATGATTTATGTAATATTTGCAGACGTTTAAAATAAAGGTGTCGACGTTAAACTCTGACATTCATATGTTTATCATAAGACATTTAAAACCAGAACATTTGAATTTAAATAATCTTATCGGATATTTAAATCCCATTTAAAAGTCTGCTACGATTTTAATGGATTGCATATTACAATGTATTTATACGAAAACGTCAGCCAGACAGCTGTTACAGCTGTTTATATTCTAATCGTTTCTAAATGAAGGAATCTTTGCATCAATCGTAGCCTGGATATTTTTCACATTCAATTTGTTTATAATATTCGAATTTTTAAATCATTTTTCAAATCACTGATGTTGATAAATGTATTTAAAAATATAGTTCCAATTTTAAATTATATTTCTTATTTTGAAAACGTTAAAGAATTTTTAGAACTTTCAGATAAAATAAATAACAGTAAAAGACATAAAAACCCTGCCATTTATACAATTTTACACAATCCTCAAAAATCTATAAAAAATATTAATATAATATTTATTTTCTATGTTAAATTTTCGAATGCAAAAATACAACAGAAGCAATTCGATTCGATGCAGAAACAATTTGAAATTGGAACAATGATTAACGCTGATTCAGATGTTATTTAGCTTCAAGTAAATCTAGAGTTAAGATTCAAATATAAACAGTACTGACGAACGAGATCGTTCGAAAGCCGTACAAAACATCAAAGAGAATGTGCGATTCACTTAACAGATCCTTTGAACTTGCTTCGCCGAGGTAAAGGATTGTAGGCAACCGATTGTTATTTAAGTATAAACATTTCGCTTTGAATCGAGTACAGAACGGAAATTTTAAATTTTACGACGATATTCAGTGTATGTTTATGCGTCAATGGATTCTGATATCGCAGGATATGATTATAAAAACGTAACATGTCTCTGTTAGATTGGTATTAAATTTTTGTTTTATTTTCTACTTTATTCAGAAGGTATTAAAGATATGTAAGGTGACTGTCCCAGATGTTAGGACTTCACTAATTATTATTAGCACTACGAAATTATTAAATGTGACTTAGTGCTTGTTTTTATATTATTAAATATGTGATACGATCAAAATGATGACAATATATATATTGATAAGTTTAAATATAGGTTACAATTATTTAGCTTTAATAAATAGGATATATATTTTTAACTGCGTTGTCAAGTGTTAATAATTAGCTCCGTCGCCCTATCCATAAACATTGTTCATAAATACTTATATCGCATAGGACACATATTATATAAAAAAACAAATGATGACTAAATCCACAAGATTTTTTTTCCTAAAATCATGATTTGCTAACACGTAAAATAAGATATTGATGTTTTTAATAATTCTATCATACTCTCGTAACAATTAAAATGACGTATAGAAACTCATAACGATCAACACATAGTTCGTTTGGTTGGTGAGACTTTACAATTATATTATATGTAACCGTAAAATTGTTAAAGCTACTAGATTACACCGTAATATAATACTTACAATATAACGAATTCCTTTTCGGTAGATTATTATCTATTACCTTACCTAACCGAAATATTATAAACTATAAAACGTTTTATAAAGTTGAATGAATGTTTACAATCTTTCGATAGATAACAATCTCGCGAGATAGATTATAATCTAACGACACATAATATTTTTTTCCGAATGAATCTGTTAATAATATGTAACGCTATGTCGTGACTTGCACTAATATATAAATATTTAAAATATATTATCATAATTAAGAATTCAAATCAAATCAATCAAATCAAATCGATAAAAATTTCGATGAAACGTCAGTCATGCGATCAAAATAGCATTCAACCTAACTATCTACTCTAAATAAAAAAGATAAGGAAAATAGACATATCGAAACTTACTAAACTTCAACACCCCTCCAAATATATCGGTGCTGTTATCAACAGTGCTGCAATTCCAACGGCTGTTACGAAATTGGTGCTGACATTCTTCAACAGCTTGCTGGGCTCCAGTTTGCAAAACCTGGAAACGTGATTAATATTTTACTAAATCATAATAACAGCGCGATATTTATAAAACTACAATAGTACATAAACCATCGCCCAACATTTTAGACCCTCAAGGGGAATTAAGAAAGTAGCAAATGTCCTCAATCGAGACTCAAAATATATCTAAACCAAATTTCATTTGTCAGTTCCGCGATTTAAGTATGAAGAGATAACAGACAGTTACATACACATTTTATAATATTAGTTGTTGGCAACTACAGATATATTTTAGTGAACTCGCCATTCCTTCACGATTCATGAAAAGGCAAACATGTCCGGAGAAAGATCAGATGCAGAAACAACGAACTGACGTGCTTACTAAATCATTATCTAACAACTCACCAACTCCAGGTTGTTACTGGATTTCTTGAAAACACAATAAATTGAATTGGTCTAAATCGCATTTTGAACACAGATTTACATGGCGGTAGGGCTTTGTGCAAGCAAATCTGGATACTAACACTCATCAGATATTCTACCGCCAAACAGCAAGACTTCTAGTATGTTTGGGGGATGGATGAGCCAGTGTAACTACAGGCACAAGGACATAACATCTTAACGCCCAAGTTTGGTGGCGCATTGGCTAAGAAATTAATGGTTAATATTTTTTTAGAGCGCCAATGTCTGTACGCGTTGGCCCATTTGACAGTTCACCTACCACCATACTATGAAGAAACCGCATGCACGTATGAACTACCATATACTAGCCGTATCAATTGGGTAGTTTTTTTAAATATTTACAATAAGATATATATACATATATCTTGGTAACTTATTATGAAATTCCAAACTATTTTCTTTACAAAAAAAAAAGTCTTAATAGTGTTTTGTTACATTTCCACTTCTTTTTAAATTCTGCTTTTCATTCTAGATTTTGCTCATTGATTTTATTTACATGTCAACGCTGAGAATGCTTCGAAATAAAAATTGACGAATAATTAGCCATTAAGTACACGCACACTTGTAAAATTATATGACGTAAAGAATGTCAAGTGTATCACGCACACCACGATAATAAAATTGGTTCTTTTCCCCATTATGAGAACCGAGATGGTCCAGTGGTTAGAACGCGTGCATCTTAACCGATGATTGCGGGTTCAAACCCAAGCAAGCACCACTGAATTTTCATGTGCTTAATTTGTGTTTATAATTCAGCTCGAGCTCGGCGGTGAAGGAAAACATCGTAAGGAAACCTGGATGTCTAAATTCAACGAAATTCTGCCACATGTGTATTAAACCCGCATTGGTGGAGAGTGGTGGAATATGCTCCAAACCTTCTCCTCATAGGGAGAGGAGACCTTAGCCCAGCAGTGAGAAATTTACAGGCTATTATTATGTGTTAAAACAAGGTGGTTATCCCCGATTTAGAGTTCACTAACTCCGCTAAAAGATCACATAAACGGATCTATTTACGGTGTAAATAATTGTCGCCTTTGATTCCGTTGTCACATTTCTAAACTAACACGCGTAACATATGCATGTTTACTTTTTAATTTATCCGCCCAAAGTGGTATTCATTGTAAATTAAACTGCCATCAATATCGAAAACAAAATATTCTTTATTCGATTAGTCTCATATAATAACTTTGAAATCGACATGTTACAATGTTGAATTAAATTCAATTCTACCACCTGTTCGAAAAGTAAATTCTACCGAGTAGAACCGGTAAGAAATCCAGTAGTTACTCTTTTCCGCCATTTTAATTACAGATTATGTCAGTAAAGCCTAAAAATAAACTAACTATTGCGCGCTTTTTTATATCAGCTACAATTTTTTTAATTTCAATATCTGTTACCTTCTTAGTGACAAAAATAATTTTCCTCTTATTCGTATGGAAACATATTGTACAAAGATCAGAGAGTAATTATTTATTCGTGCTTGTGAATTTAGACAAATTAACATAATATGTCAACACTCACAAAAAAATATATATGAATTCTATTCCATAACATCGTATCACTATAACAAATTTAATTTATGCCAAATTCCAGACCCCGGGCTGACTCCACTGAGAATTTATCTACAGAAAAAGCCGGAGTTGTACCAAGGACCTCGGAATACGCGGCCTTATAGACAAACGAGACATTGCACTGATATTAATTAAGCTACTGAACTTGTACTTTTTCAATGATATAAATATATTGATAATTAATTCTATAAACGTATTGCACGGAGAGAAAAAGATTCTGTACAAAAGGAAGGACGAAAACGTTTTAACAAGGTAAGGATTTCACACAAGTGTGCGGTGTCCTTAAATAATTCAAGCAGTTTCATATATTAGGGTGTATTTGGAGTAAACATAACAAATCATAGAATATAGCGGTCACTGTGACAAATATAGTCAAACATTTCGATCATATAGTTATAGGGTGTTGATATGTAACAGTTTGTTATGTTATGGTGTGTGCAGATTTTTAGTTCTTCTAAAGTTATGATAAATCGCTAATAAATGATAATATATATTTCTGTATCTGTATGATATATAGTTAAGGAGCGTAACGTAACCACTTTGTTATAAGATTTATTTAGATTATTTTATTCGCTGTCGATAAATGCTAAGCAGGAAGTACTTAAGACAAGAAAATTTTTCAAATGACATATTGTTTCGACAATTGACATATCAGATAGATGCGTTCTCTTGTAAGTATTTAATAACGTACATATAATTTAGGTGTACGTACAAATTGTTTCAATTAAAATATTAATAAGCCGTATCAGTGTTTCAGAAAAGTGGATCTGTCGAAAGTCGCCGTAACACTAGTTTTCTCGTGCTTCATAAAATATGCGTTTATGGAAAATATCGTAATGTAAGTTGCCTGTTTTGTATGACGTCTACTAAAACACTACGCTGAATCGGCGCGATGGATGAGCACCAAGTTTTTACCTTTGACGGTAGAACATTTAAAGGTTACTTTATGAAATAATTACTTAGGTAATAGTTATTCAGTACCCGGAAGTACAATATGACTAACAATAGAAACCCATATCACGTATCCAATACATTTTAATTTTATATATATTATGTAGTTATGACGAATGTTTCTACCAAATGGAATTTCGATCATTATTTATCGCGCTGCTGAGTTTGAATGTACTAAATATGTGCTTCTATTTCATCTTGTGCGGTAAAGGAAAACATCATGAGGAAAGCTGCAGCATCATCCACTAACCTACATCGGAGCAGCACGGTACAGTAAACTCTAAGCCGTCAACAACATATAGTACATAAAACAAATTTATTTAACATATTTAATATTGTAGATAAATATTTCTTAATTTTCTTTTATATTTTATATTATCAAATTGATTAATATATACATAAATACGACCATCGAAAACAAATGCGATAGAACTGGTCTTGGATATAAAGACCTACTCCATGAATGAGTTTTTTTTTTCATAATCCGTTATACGAAACATACACAAAGGTTAACATAAATAACCTTACCTTTGTGCTTGATTAAAAATGGCAACCCTACATACAGATAAACGTTTTGTTTGTTTCATAATTCGTAGAATAAAGACGAAATTAAATAAAACTTTAAGAGGACTACAAGAGCTAAGTGCCCTTGAGAATCGCACGCACACTTACAAAATCGACAAAAACGGCAAGCCCGCGAGGTAACAAGGTTACGCCCAAATATTCTAATAGATGGCGCCAAACCGAGCGAAGTAAGATCAATCATAAATCTCATAAAAAATAGATAGGACAACAGAATTGTTTTTATTTCTATCGATGTTAGTTAACAAATGATTATAAAATAAAACTGATTCAATTAAACTTACAATATGTTTATTTATATTTTGTATACATAAAATAGACAGTTTTAACCTTTTTTTTCTTTTATTTATATTATTATACCACAATTAGTTCTTATACTAAATATTAAAACATTTGGTTAACTAGGTTTAATCATAAATATCATAAATCTCATAAAAATAAATAGGATATTAGAATTATTTGTATTGCTTTTGACTGTTATTCGAAAGTGATTAAAAATTAAACCGAATTAATTAAACTTAAAATATTTATATTTGGTACTACAAAAAAAAAAAAAAAACATTTAGTGTTAACTTTTTTATTAAAATCTTTTATTTACTTTCACTTGTATGTATGAGTGTATGTACATATGTCCTGGAATCTTGCAATCAATATTACACACTTCCACTGAAGCTATGGAGCTGAAAGTTGGCACACATATTTAGTCTCGATGACAATGCACGATTCATGAATTGCTGCCATATTCAATCCAATATAGCGGACGTTACAAAAAAAATAAGATATTTGAATTACGTACAAATGACACTTCTAAATATTCTAGTTCTCTGGTTAACAACAATTACATTTTTTTTAGTTAGACTACTTTTTTTATTATTAAAATTAGTTCATACATAACTTTAATTCCTATTATAAACAAAATCGATCAAATTAAACTCGTACGCAATATAGTTTCCGTGTTATTGTTTTCGACTTTCTTTATTCTGTAAAAAATAAATATATGTTAGTAATTATAATTTTATTAATTATAAAAGTATGTATTTAAATAATATGTATCTAAATATGCCCCATAGTACTTTTAATGAAAAATATCATATCATTGCTTCGAGTTCATGGGGATCGAATGTAGTCACTCTCAATTGATTTTTTCCTTACTTTGACCAAATACTCTATCGTAATATTTAAAGAACTCGAAAAATCTGATTCTATGCGAACTGATTGCACATTTTTTCTAATAGATGTTTTCAATATTCATAATTTATAAAAAAAAAAAAGTTTACTAATAAAATACTCTTACCTTTTAATATCGTTCATATGTATGTTCGGCGCTTAATATATAAAAGTTTTTTAGTTTTCCTCACGCGTTTCACTTTATTTCCTATATTTACACGATTAAAATTTATAACAAATAATATAATAAAAAACAAATGCCTAATTACTGCTACACTATTTTAACTTAATATATTTATTTACAAGAAAGAATAATATTTATTATAAGAAAACATGAAACAATGAATTTACAATTAAAATTACAAAAAAATATCTCGTAACGTAATGATGCGGCGAAAAGATCGACACATCTATATAGCATCAGGCTTCGGACGGCAATGTCTGTAGTACAAGTGTACACGGCGTTTACGCACACATGCGTACGCATTTTGTTCGAAAATAAAAATATCTAATTTTAAAAAAATTAATTGATTTTACTAAAAAAAGTGACACAGAGGTAAAGTAGTATATTGGTTGTAGAATAATCTGACAAAAAACCAGAATTATTGAATGTATATAAGTATAGTTATTATTTGTTAAAAGATTTTTTAGAGGTAACTTTCTGATTTTTTTCTATCGTACCAAATTAATTAAATCATGTTTTCAAAATAACAAATAACTATAATGTATCCTGAAGATTATCATATATTTTTTTCATTTGGTTTACTGCACTGGATCATATACTTTTTTGAATAATAAAACTTGCATTTAGCTCATGTAGTCCCCTTAAACTCATGCAACAATGTAAGGTTACTTAAAAAGGCTCAAAGACAGAAAAAAGAAATCAAAGTTATCGCTTAATGCAAAATCGAATCCAAGACTACTTAGAGCAAATAGCTTGAGGGAATTTTATCTCTCACGCATTCTTGAACTAAAGTCTGGTGTATAAAGTTTTTATTTCATTATTAGTACTATAGTTGATTGCGTTAATGAGTCGCTTCCATTTAAAATATCCGTTAATTACCGATCGGTTGGTAATCGTGATACGTTAAATGTTTAATGTAACTTGTCTTTGGAATGCTTAAAGTGCTTCAAATTACAAATGCTGTATTAACTACATAGTATCAGAGCTTAAATTCCTTTTTTAAAGCGCTTCAGCCGATTGAGGTTGACACTGTTCCGTGTAGTTATTATGTAGTTTATATTGGGTCGAAATATAGCAAAATTTACCAAAACCAATCGATATTTGTTATTACAAATAATTGTCACTCGTGCAACTTGATTATATATAATAAATTTTGATTTAAATTTATCTATTTACATAATAAGTAGATAGACATTGGAGCTGTAAGAAATATTAACCATTCTTTACATCAGCAATGCGCCATCAAGATTTAGAACTAAGACGTTATGTCCCTTGTGCCTGTAGTTACACTGACTCTACAAACCGGAACACAACAATACAAGTTGGTACCACTTGATGAAATGTATGATAATTACACGGTATCAACCTAAGCAGGCTTTGAACCTACCACCAAGATACGATAACTTTAATATAATTTAAAATAAAATCGGGTAATTGATCGTTTTGTTTGCGTGGCTTGGTAAATTTCATTTGAGCAGTCTCCAATCTAAAGCAAAAATATTACTATACGTACTTATATTATAAAGAAGTTAAACTTATTTTGTATGTAGACGGTAATCTCCAGAACATCTGCATTTCTTTTGTCACTGGTAAGAAACTAAATTATTCCCGAGTGTTATAAGGGCACAAGTTACATTTATATCGATATATCTTAATTGTATAAAAGTTAAGTCAAGTTAAAAATACTTAAAAAAAAACTCAAAGGCCAAGCCTATCTTGTTTTCACACACGTATATGTTGCACTCCATGAGCAAAACACTGGTTAGAATTTAATCGCCTATTTTAGAGCACATTATATAATATCTTCTAGATTTAAATGGAACTACTCACGGTAATAGTTCATAATATTTGTTATCATATTTATTGAACCGAGATACATACCTGTACCATTTTATCAGACAGCATGCATAGTTGTTTCTGTCGCTCGACGAGGTAATCAAATCGCTGGCAGCTCTCCTTATGCATTGATATAAACGTTTCCAACGACGTGTTGGATGTTTGAACGGGTCGCACTGGGGCTGCTAAGTTCCTGAAACAAAAACAAAAAGAAACAATTATACTTGAAAAATACTTTACTATATTCATACAATTATCAATAAAAATAATATTAAAATAAACACAAGAGTGCATACTACATAACGAGATACCTTAGAAGTAGGTAATGTATCTCGTTATACTTGAACGAAAGCAAACACCGCATCCCGGTTCTTAGCAAACATTGTAGACAGGATGATTGTTAGTGAAATAAACATAGCTAATTTGCTTGTTCTGCAATTCCAACAGCTCAAGAACCGAGAACGAGTTCCGTACAATAAATAACAATGTTAAAACATCATCGTCCGACAATTCAAATGAAGAGAGCTTAGTAAGAGAACCCTCGTAAACAATGCATGTAAGCTAAGGTAATTAGTCTCGAGACGTCCGCTCGGTACGAACTCCGGCACTCGAATGAGAAATGCCACTCGAAGAAAACAAAACTCGCTATTACCTACCCTCCGCTTTTGTTTGAAAAAATTCTCTATTCAAACCGGCCAATGGGAACGGGCGCGCCACAGTACGTTGATTGGCCGACGACCTCCCTTGAGTGCAAGTGGAAATAAAAAGTGCTTGGGTAAATGAGGCGTTCTGTCTCATTTCGTCTTAGGAAGATGATATATGTCTGTTCCGCTCGGTTTTTCGTTTTAATTGCAAACATGAGAGGATGTGTAAAGGGTTGTGAGACCTTGAGTACCGCACGTGCAGAGGCTGCGGCTCGGGGAAGCGCATTCAACTTGTTTAAATAGGGAGAAGGAGTCTTGTTTATGTCATCCATCTAGTCAGATGGGGGTTACAGCGTAATATTTCTGTATGGCTGTCTCGCAGCTACCTAGATTCATTATGTGGGTCAATTAAAATTAAGTGGCTTTTCATAGTTACAATGCTTAAGCCCTTTTCGCGTGTTTTTTTCTATTTTTTTTTGCCCGATTCAGTTTGTTTTTTTTCTCAAGATAAAGTTGTTAGTTTAAGTTCATTTATAGCATATTAAATTAAAATTAGGACCAGTATCACCTTGACCACAGATGATAATCATCTGTGGCCAAGATTCAACGATATCTATTACGATTTTTTTTGTAGAATCTTTGGCAAAGGACTTTTCAATTTTATTCTCCTTAAAAAAATGCTCACGTATTACAATTATTAGATTAATATTTCATAGACAATTATAGAACAGTGTCATTTCTATTTCATGTTAATTTTAAACGTTGAACATTCAATTCATAACTATTAAAAATTTACTTAAGTTTATTTATTGGTACGTGAACATTACAATTAAGAGCCAACTATTTTCAATAGAGCTAAGTTGTTTTTAACGACCACTTTCCATGGAGGTTATAATAGCAGCGTTTTACCTACCATTAAAACGCATATTAATTTACTTACCTTATTCGAAGCTTATAGCTATATGAGATAGCTCCCATGTGTTCCCGCCTATATTTCTATCTCTTTCTTTCATATATTTCTTTCTCTTTTCTTACCACCACTCCTGAGTGGGGGCGAGTGGTGAAGCAAAGTGAAACCATTTGATTCTTCATTGCGTCTCAATAAAAACCAGGCAGAAATTGTCTATAAGCTTCGAATAAGGTAAGTAAATTAATATGCGTTTTAATGGTAGGTAAAACGCTGCTATTAATTGACTTGACCGTTATTCGAAGCTTATAGCTATATGAGACGTGTTTGTTATCGCCTGGTGGTAAGAGAAAAAATTTAATGGACGCCAATGTGAATAGATTATTTTGTTAAGAATAATTTTATTCAGTTTTAATAAAAAAAGAAAAATGGTAAAATAAAAGATAAAAAGAAGGTCAACAACATTTAATAATCAAAAAGTAATCATCATATAAAAGTATATTCTTATATGCCTTCCAAAACCAAAAATTATTTTGCACGCCATAATGTTCCGATGGCATATAAATACAAAGATCTTTTACAAGTGTAGAAAAATAGATATCATATTAGGCTAATCAACATTATAATATAATCTTATTTCTGTATAGGAGCAAAAAGATGTGACATGTCCTTATTGGTAGAAATTGTCGTAGAAATTACTTTTCGCTTATAAAAACGTCTAAAAGTATTTTCTGAACGCCAGTTGCCTCTCGCAAGAATCTCATCCAGAGGACAATTGGCTAGCCAGCTTTTAGAAGCCACTGCAGATCGCACAGTGCCCGGTGAAGCGGTAATGTTGGCTTCTAATAATATAGACTTTATCCAACCCGCGATTACACTCCGTGATGCTGGCTTCGGAATTCCTCTAATAGAAATAAATAGATTATTACAATTAACTTCCTTTCGACGTACTTCAGAAATGGTAATTAATTTGTTTATCCAATATTTAGGGTCTAATCTTTGTGACTGGGTATTTACTAACAATTTCCATCCTGACTGCCTGTAACTTTGAGTGTCAGTTTTAGAACCGAATATAGGCCAAAAAACGATGGAATTTTGAGTTTGTATAAAGAGGTCAGCGTCTATACTTAATAACGTAAGGTCGTGGATTCTTCGACCCGAAATAAGCAGTAAAATAATTGCTGTGTGTCTAGAGACTTGAAAAAGATTTTCTTCCTGAATTTGGTAAACTTGAAGATAAGATATTAAATCTTCGATATCCCATACGGGTGGTTTTTCCTGAATGGGTTTTTTAAGAGCAATTGCTTTTAACACATGTTTCACTAAGGCGTGTTGACTTAACATACTAGACGAATCTGAAGAGCAAAGTGTAGATACTGCTGACTTGTAAAGGAGAATACTATTATAAGCAAGACCGTGAACAAGATATAAATCAGCCAGAAAGCGCGCTAGATCTGTTCCTTTAGGCTCAGTGCTTTTTATGTGATTTTCCTCGCACCAAGCTAGCCATCTTTTCCAAGCTGCATCATAAGTCTTGTGGGTAGAATGACGCCAAGATGAACTTAATAACTCTCGTTGATCATTATTCCAATCAACTAAGTCCCCAGACCACCCCCACACTTCCATATTTCTAGATGTATTTTCTGGACATTGGGAGGTGGTTGGCCCGTCGTCACGTCTATTAAGACTTGTGGTATATTCCAAATGCTGAACGGAGCAGCTAACGCTCGCGACCTTATGTCTGCTCTCCAGAAAACCTTGTTCCATCTGGGTACTACTAGAAGATACGTGCCCCTCGACCGGTTTAGATGCGCCAGTACTTTGGGTACTAGGAATGGGGGCGGAAACACCCACGCTAGCTGAAAATCCCACATCCGAGAGAAGGCGTCGTGAAAGAGAGCTTGATGGTCCATCACGTCCAGCGTCACGTAATTCGCTACTACGTGAGCTCTTTCCGAAGCGAATAGATCCACCAAGGGAATTCCCCACTTCATAAAAACCTTCTCTGTGGCTGATGGTAGAAGATGCCATTCGGGAGGCCGACGTAATCGTGACAGATGGTCTGCGTGGCTGTTGTATCTTCCTGGTATATGGAAGACCTTGATTTCGATCCGGTTCATATCTAAAATCCGGAAAATGCGAAAAGTGAGATCTAACAAAGGATTCGACCTGGTTCCTCCTTGATTTTTTAAATAGGCTACCACAGTCCTGTTGTCGCATTGTATGAGCACCGTAGAGTATTGAAGGAGCGGATAATGTCCTTCTAATACCTTTAAGATTGCTAACATCTCCTTCATGTTGCAATGAAGGACTTGCTCTTGAGGAGACCATTGACCCGATATTGCTAAATTGTCTAACTGTGCACCCCGTGCTAAATCTGAGGCATCCGTCGTCAGAAAGTGAGATGGGGGTGGTGCGTGGATTAGAGATGACTTGTGACAATTGGTTTTCCACCACTTCAAGTCGTCTAGTACAGGGGCCGGTAGATGATGCAACATCTTTAACTTGTTTTTTATTAGGGTATTTAAAAATTTTAGTAGAGACCGGAAATTCAAGCGGCCCTTTGGTACGACAAAACTCACAAAATTGAGTAGACCCACTAAACTTTGAAGGTCTTTCAGTGAAGTCATGCGTGCGTGAAGCATATTTGTGGTCTTGTTGAATACAAGAATTATTTTTTCTTCCGGAAGCTGCTTTATGTTTAACCATGGATCCCATTCTATGCCTAAAAATGTCAGACGCTTTTGCGGAACAGTGACAGACTTTTCTTTGTTCACCAGCCAGCCCAGGAATTCTAGTATATTTAATGTTATCTTTACATGTCTTTGAAGCGTTTCCGAATCCTGATTCACAAGTAAGAAATCGTCCAAATACACAATCACTCTGATTCCCTTTTCCCTCAAGCACTGAGCTATCCAATTTGTGAGAGCAGCAAACGTCTTTGGTGCTGTGCTTAACCCAAAAGGAAGACAAGTCATTTCTAGAAGCTCGCCTTTGTAAATCAGTCTTAAAAATCTTCTGTGGCTGTGGCTGATTTTTAGATGATAATAGGCTTGAGACAAATCTATCTTGCATAGCCAGTCCTGATTTTGTAGGAAATCTGGAACTTTCAGGACATTTATTAGACTGAACTTTTGGGTGTGTATATAACTGTTTAAAGCTTTTAAGTTGAAAATCGGACGTGCTGAACCATCGCTTTTGGGAACCAGAAACATCGTAGATAAAAAGCTTGGAGACATTTTCGCCACAGCGAGCACCCCCTCTTGTTTCATTTGGTTGATAATATTTGTCATTTCCAATGATTCCTGAGTATGGTAAATTGATGACTTTAGATTGGGGTAAATAAGAGGAGGTTTCTGAACAAAAGGTATGCGGTACCCTTTGATTATTTTTAAAATGGTGGCTGGTGCTTCCATTCGAGCCCAACGGTCGTGAAATTGTGCAAGACGACCCGCCGCAAACATTGAGTCAGAACTTTCGTCTTTTATTGCCCTTAAATTTTGAGGGCGATGCATTACGTTTACGACTGTGGCTGTAAGTGTCTTGCTGTCTTGGCCTTGGACGATTCGTACGGGACCGAAAAAGATCATTGGATCGTCCGCCCATTGCATCTCGTGTATTATTATATGTCCCCTGCAAGGGGCCACTAAGATTACGCATACCCTGCGAGGGAAGCATAGACCTATTGCAACAAGCAATATGAGGTGCAGTACTTACGTGTGATGCGGAAAAATGTTCATTATTACCCTGCGAGGGCAAAATATAGTGCGCTTTCCCCTGCGAGGGGAAAGTGTGTGTTTTAGATCCAGCCTGCGAGGCGGATACCTTTGAAGAATTTTTCTTATCAAGTCCCCAGAAGACCTTCCGAACTCCTCCCGCCTTTTCAATTGATGCTGTGAATGTTTCGGCATTAAACAAATTATGGCATGATGGGGGTATTTTACGTAAAGTCGCCTTCATTAGGGGATCACGGACTTTGTTAATAATTCCATCCCTTCGCATTTGTAAGACTTCTGCCCGATGGCCACATATTAATTGAAGAAGATCTGCCGATGTTCTACGAAAATCACCTTCACCAAATAAGGAATTGATTTTGCTAGAAAGACATTCAAAAGAAACAGTTTGTTCACTTTGAGCCCAAGACAAAAGTTCTCTTAGCGTATTTTCAAAAGATTCTCGCTGTTTAAGAAAACAGAAAGTTAAGGCTGCATAGGCTTTATCTGCATAAGCAAGATTACGTGACGTATCGTAAGCTCTTATTTCGTCATTCGGCTCCAAGTCTATAAAGCCTGGACTATGGTTATACAACTTTTGAGTTTCAGAATATCGTAATTCGTGCCAGCTAGTGTTATCAAATAATTGAACTTCGTGTAATTGTTTTAATTGCTCAGGTGATGTCTTTGGAACTGATGGTTCCTTTAATTTAGTAGCTACATCAAAATTAAATAAATTATGATCCGAAACATTAATATTGTCATGATTATCATCTGGGGAATGAACAACACAATCTTGATACATATTTCTACTGACATCGGAAATGTAACCACTATTCACTGTTGCTAATTGTTCCCGAAGATCACACACTTGTTTAGATAATTCATCTAACTTACGGTTGGAGCGCCGTGACCGTTTACTTCCCCTTTTTTTCTGTCGTCGGCGACGATGATTGTGGCCTCTCGAATCCGATGATGACGACGAAGAACTAGAGCTGCTGCTACTAGAACTCGAAGTAGAAGCCCTACGCTTCATATGTTGCGCAGGGACTCTCGATGCCTTTGATTGTCCTTGACTAGTTGTCGCTAAATCCGGGCTTCCATCCTCGTTACCTGACATCTTTAGTACATACGGTTACTGGGTAATCACTAAAAAACGAAACACAATATTACATTAAACAATAACTTTCGAACGGTAAAACCGTTTCATAACTTTTACAAAGGAAAATAATAATATGTAGGTAGATAGATAAATTTTTACCTTTAAAAATGTCACCACAAAAATAACAACTTATTTAGAAAAATATAAAAGATATTTTATACGAACATATATTAAGATTATTACTAGAGATATTTTATACTTTAATACAAAAAGTAAAATGGGTTTAACTCTGCAACTTTACGTGGCGGGAACTAGGACGCCAATGAAGAATCAAATGGTTTCACTTTGCTTCACCACTCGCCCCCACTCAGGAGTGGTGGTAAGAAAAGAGAAAGAAATATATGAAAGAAAGAGATAGAAATATAGGCGGGAACACATGGGAGCTATCTCATATAGCTATAAGCTTCGAATAACGGTCAAGTCAATTAATGACAGAATATTGTACAATCAATCAGTGTTGCATGAAATAAAAACTAAATAGTCGCGTGTTGAGAGGCAATAACCTAGCAACCCTGAGTAATTGTTACCCACTTAACGCCTACCGATTAATACCTTTCAAAGATCACCGGTGCTGTGCCTACCGTAATCGACAAAATAAAATAGCATCTGTTATACAAGAGTATTATCTGTGTTGTACCGATAGATGGCGTTAATTAAATATTTCACGTTTCTGAATCGCGCAGGCTAGACATTTTTACTAAGTGTATATATTACATTCTTAATTATTATTATGAATCGTAGGCTATTAATACGAGCCACTAACATCAGGCACAAGGGTCATGACATATTAGCGTCCTAGGTTGGTAGAATGGTTGATATATATTAAAGCAAATGTTTTTGTGAGTTGGTGAACACTAGCCTTTAACAGTTGGCATCAGAAGGACCATATCTCAGTAAGGATTGGTAATGTGTTGGGCCTGTATTGTTGAGAATGTTCTGTACTATGGACTTTCCTTTATCTTATGAAAATCGTATAAACTGCAGCTTAAAGTAAAATTCCACATAGTATGTATAAATTACGGTAAGTTTGAAAATATTGTGGTCATAACATTCAATCGTTTATAGCTCAATTCGCATCATAGTGTGAAAGTATTAATGTATTTATCTTTAAATTTAAACCTTATAACAATTATTCGTAAAGTTAAAAATCCTTCGACATTCTTCTATTTGATTACCTTAACTTGTGAATATTACAAAAACTGACCCCCATAAGCGGCAAAACGGTTATTGACGCTAATGGTAAATTTTTTCAACAAATGGCCACTGAAGATTTTCTATAGAAAAAGTCAATATTAAGCAATAGGTTTACGTTAAAATTATTCAGCCTTATTTATGAACTTAATTTAGGAGTTGTATTGGCTAATAACTATTTATCTCTTTCTTTCATTGTATTGATTTGATATTCATAAGAATAAGACAGCATTATTTATCTAATTTATTTTTTAAAACATACATAAAATAAGACAGGTAAAACATTATACAATCGAATAATGTCTATAAAGGGATAGTAAAGGTAATCTTATACAAAGCAGAGGTAAGCCGACTGGGAAATGACTTACCTTATGGTAAGTCACCACTGCTCAAAGTTACAAATATTAATCAATACCACTAAGACCTTGGGAACTAAGATATTATGTCTCCTGTATAGTTACACTGGCTCACTCAACAACAATAGCATTGCTCTGTGGCTATAGAATATATTATGAGTGGGTGGTACCTACCCACGGGCCTAAACAAATTTGTATCACCACGAAAAAAATTATTAAAACCAAATATAACTATGTAATTACTGAATCGAAACAGGCTATATTGAATTACCTAAGGCAAGCAAGTAAACATATGGCTATACTAAAACAGACCAAATATTTAGATATACGTACCTATATATATATTTACCTTATTTTTTTATGTTGTTATGTTTATATGAATTACATGAATATATTTATAGGTACAACTGATCTTTAATAATAAGTTTTTGAGCAGTTCGTATAAGCACTAATACAGAACGATACAAAATACACGTTCTAAAATCATAAACTAAAATGAGAAAGCTTTTGTTATAAGGATTTTGATCTTTCAATATGTTTACATCAATTCATAAGATGTATATACAAAAAAAAACCTTCATATTGAATTATTATTAAAAATCATTCGATCGAAAATTATTTAGAAGACGTAGTTACCTAGGACCCTACCGTGACAAAATGTTCTATAGCCAAGGGTCTTTTATGGTGCCGCGACGCGTAAAATTGTGTTTAAAATCTTGCCGTTCTTAAAGACCGAACACACCTGCGCAACCAAGCGACCGTGACGTCAGCCTAAGGTTTTTATTTTTAATTCTTTTTTGTGGCACAAAGTCAAATGCACCGTCTGATCTGATGAAGTGCTCTAACACACATAAACGTTGTCTTCGTAAGTGTAAGCCACAACTTACACCGTTAATACGCAATCCATGTTATCCTGTAATTACATTTGTGGAAAAGAGTAATTACTGAGTTTCTTGTCTTCTCGGTAGAAGCTTTGCATTTTATTCAACACTGTATTCAGGTCATGATTAGATAGTAGTTTTATCAGCCTACTTGAATAAAGAATATTTTGATTTTTGATTTTGATAGAATGAATTATGAATAATCTTCAACTCCAAAGAAGGACATAGGCTACTTTTTTGTACCTAACACCTGACGAACAGCCCCTACAGTGCGAATGAAGCGGCGGGCGTCAACTCGTTAGATTGTGTTTGCTAAATTTATTTTAATAAAACTTAATTCATTTAACGTGGAGGAGCGCGCCTTCGTGAGTGTTAAGATCTACAATAGCTACGTCATATAACTGTCAAGCGTTTAGCAGATCACCAGCTCGCAATCGTACGTGGTCCGTTAATGTACACACACCTTTACTGTTAGGTGCGTTCGTCAAAACTTCCTTATTATTTGTCTTGCTATTGAACTTACCATCTTTTGTAAAGGAATGGTTAGTGTTCAGAATTTAACATTTCACAACTATTTCTACTAAGTTAATGAAATTCATTTATTCCGTCTTTGTAGATTTTGCTTGTAGTCTAGACTAGACTTTAAAAACCTCAATTAATATATTCCTTACCTTAATTTAAGGATAATACGAGCAAAGCCAATATGATATTAGAGGGTGAGTGATGACCACGGTTCAATAATAAGAACACTGCAAGAAGTATAATTGACATCGTCATTTCACCGACAAATCAAACGATAATATCCTGTTCAATCCTTTGATGTCTAACTACCTACGAGAACGCGTTACTTTCTTGCACCCCCCCCCTAATTATCTTTGTCATTCTAAACTTCTTTTACATTTTCTTCCCATTGCTGAAACTACATGTACTGATTTCTGATCCTACTCCTTTCCATTTAATTTCCGCTGAGTTTCTCTCGCCGGTTCTTCTCAGGTCAGGGTACATTTCTTTTCCGAACCGGTGTTAGTGTTTAATTTGACAATCAATAAATAAGTGTAATGCTTCTATATTGAAAGAAGGAATTTGAGTTTGAGTTTGAATGTTGCGAGATTATTAACTCACTGCCGTACTCTATGTGTTATATGTTAATGTATGTACATTATTGTTGAACGCAAACTCAGCGACATGGTCAAGAACTTTTCAGAGGTAGGTTAAAAGTGACGTCACTTTTCAGAGGTAGTAAAAGAAAATGGCATCCACCTTGGGTTTTCATGGTGGTAAAATTTTGAACTGTCAGTTGCGTTCCTAATGAATTTCATAATATATTTTTCGTATATAAATAAAACTTAATAAATGTCCGTTAAAATTGATTACAAATGTTTTGGTAAATTATCGATTATAGTATTATGTATTTAAATATAGTATCTGTACAATTACGTGTTATATATTATATAAGCGAAGATATATTTGATTTCAACTGTACATTGTTACTTGTTAATTTTATTAGTCTGTATTATTATTCTTTCCTTCTCGGATGTTCTGGGAAAAACCTGTTCAAGAGATAAGTGTGCTTTTTAGTAAGTTGTCTTTGATATTTTTTATTGTTCTGATACGTTTATTACAATTAAGTGTAATTAAAATAAAAACAAAAATACCTTCTTCAAGTACATTATTGAGTATTTTTGGTTCGTCATTCCAAAAGATTGTATTAAATGAAATCTCAAAAAATACTCAGTAGTTACTCTTAGTCACCAATGGGTAATGGGTATGTTCAATAAAATTTATATTCCACACGAAAGTCAACGAATAGTAACTCTTCATTTTATCAACTATTGTGGGATCAAAGACGCTTTGAACCTTGTACAGCCTGACAAAACAGACATCAGTTACGTAATTACACTCACAGCGAGTGAAAGTCTTGATATTTTGCAGTAGATATGCAGTTGGGAGTAATCATAAAGCCCTGCCCCAGTTGTCACGTTTTATCCCGTGGCATATAATTTAATTTACAATTAAATGACCCTTATCATTTGAAACCATTCAATTTTATGCCTTGAGTAATATTAATTAGACTTAAAATAAGTAAACTAAAGTACATGGTTTTGGAGATATTCCACCTCGCTCTAATGCAGGTTGGTGGATCCACATGTGGCAGAATTCTATTGAATAATTTCAATGAAATTCTGCCACATTGACATAAGCACCGCCTATTTCCTCACCGCCGAGCACGAGATGAATTATAAACACAAATTAACTACAGTACATGGAAATTCATTGGTGCTTGCCTGGACTTGAATCAGCAATCATCGATTAAGACGCACACATTGACATATATTTTTATTAACTCTTTAAATAAATTAAATTTTATAATAAATTAAATTTTTAGAGGATCTACGAATGTAATAATAGCTTTAAAATATTTTTTATGTCTTCGTCGTAAAGTGCCACGGCTCTGAATACTTAACGGGTGCTTTTTGCATACCATTGGCGTATGTTTTTTAGTCAAGGTGTTCTACTTCGACCCACCCTTCGTCTTGCCCTGTATGGTGAATTGAATTAGCTCGTATTTTCGGTTTCTCATGATGTGACCAAGATATTCCATCTTTCTTTTCTTTACAATAACTTTAATGTAATAACTAATTATGACATATTTTTGATGTAATTAGCCTAAATATGTTATCTTTGTAGGAAGTCGAGTGATAGCTGACGAAATTATGTAAAAGCTAAATTAAACAAGAGCTCAACGGACGCGTATACGCCGTTTTGATGTTAAATTTGCTGGTCGGATCCTGACCATTTTTTATAAAGGAAAATCTTAATATAATTAAATTATATATTTCACTTCTTCTATATTTCACTTCAACTATACGGGCTTTGAAGGTAGCTCCCTTCAGAGTCCGGCGCTGTATGTGTCCATGTGTGCGCACTGCACACATACAGAAGCAACTGCATTCTCCATTTCCTCACTCTTATATTCCGATGGGATGTCAATGGAATGTCCAAGAACACGCGTTTGTTCGCAAGTAAAGTAAGTTACATCCACATGTACAACATACAATACAATTCTTACTGTGTGAACAACTAGCTCACTCAATCCTAAGGATGCTCCACAACACTAATGTTTTACTAATAAAACTATTAGGTACCACTGGTAACCATATTTATTCTTCTGAGATATCCACGCAGGGCCGCACGGGTCCTGAGGTAACTGGTCGGGGCGATGGCTTCCTACAGTGGTGGCAACGCCGTCTGCAACTACAGATACCACTGGGTGGATTATTATCCGTGATGTCTGAACCGGGTGGGTTTCACGCCACAGAGCGATCGAGCCTCGGCGATGGGCGAGCTGCGGCGGATCCCGCTCTGGTGTGTGCATGTGATAGCTTCACCCGTCGCGCAGCGAGGTCGAGTTCGCCCGTCAACACGTGACGGGGAAGTGGTCATTACTGGGTGAGGTCGCGTGGTACATGTCATGTTTATTCGTATCTTTCCAAAGTGCTATATACAAGCAATTAGCGAATCTTGCCATCGCGATTTAGAATTGTCTACAATTTGACATAACGCCATATAGTATTCATAAGTTGAAATATATGATACATTTAGGAGGTTCCTTTAACTATACAACTGGCTGGAATGAATAAAATAAAAAAAATAAAACAAAAGCGCGCGAAACCGTATCAAGCCGTCATTACTTTGGCTTTTTAGCCGCGGACAGTAAGGTCAATATTGGCGCGACTTGTAATTTGTTAAAAGTGTTATTTGTGTTTTATTTGAATTTGTAAGCTCAACTGAGTAAGTAATTTACTTCAATATGTATGATTTGGTGACTTATTTATGTTAAGATAAATTCGAAGTTAGAACTATTTGGTTTGTTAGTAAATTGTTTAAACTAACTTATATTCTTGTCTTTTTTAATCTATTTTACTTCTGTGCGCTAAATATACATTAATTACGTGTACACTGTGGTTATCTTCACTATCCATTTAACTTTGCGGTTCTTGCTCGTGTTGGAACACGTGATCTAAAACTTAAACCAAAATTTTATATCCAACTGAGCCATGTCGGCTATATAAAACAGGAGATATGTTTTTCCACGGATTTACAGTTACATGGCTAAGCATAGTTCCAACATACAGGTTTGATGTTCGATGCGATGTTTTCCTTCATCCAGTATAAGATTAATTCTAAGTGGAAAGAGTGCTTGAACTAATGTGATACAGCCTTCAGCCTTCATTTAAATTGTAATTCTTTTAACATTATAAATATTTAATATTTTAAGTCTTACTTAATGCAATAAAATATATTTTAATGAATAAATATAGGTTTTTGATTATAAAAAAACAAACTATTATTGCGTCGTCTGAAGGTCTATTACATAACATACACATAAAAACTTAGCCTTGTTTATAAATATTAAGAATAGTTTGCATTCGAACCTACTAAACTTCTGGAATAATAACTCTAAGGCAGAATACGTTGTAAGCAGAACCAGAGTTTAAGTCAAATATATATTTTTTTAAATTATTATTAAATAACTACAGCGAGCCCTCGTGAGTGAATAAGTGATGATGCAGATATTTTCAAAAATAGAATAATCTGACAGCCAATAAAGTTTTACATTTCGGACGTTTCCCGCCTGGCGGTAAGTCCACCACCGCCCAAAGACATTGGCAAGAAATCTTAATCATTCCATACATCGCCAATGCGCCACTAACCTCGGCAACTAATGTTATGTCATTGTGCCTGTAGTTACATTAGTTTACTCGCCCACAACACTACTAAGATTTGGTTTTTAGTGATAGAACTGAAATGTTATTGCATCGATTGAGTCCTCATTACGCAAGTCCCATACACTCGCACGTAGTTGAGTCTGTGGTTAATTATACAGCAATTTTAAGTTGTTTAATTTATCAACGGATACAGGCAAAGTGTGTTCTGTCTTGCAATATTGAAATGTAGATAAGGCTTATCTCGTTATGAAATTATTATTACAGATGTTGACTTTTCTTGTGTCTCATTACAATACTAGGTCATAAATATATATATTTTAATTTATATGTAGAAGTCCAACTAGGAAATGACGTTTCTTTTTTTAAACTATAATAACACTAATATTATTATATGCTAAATATTAAATAAATAAATAAATTAATTAATTAAGTCATTTATTGATTCTTTTATTTTCATTTATCTTTAAAATATTTATATTTTTTTCTGCTTTCCGTACATTAACGAACAAACTTTTCTCTCTGTCTTTCTTTGCCAATCCTAGGTTCTAAGATATTTATGTTTTGTTTTTTTTTTTAATAAATATTTATTCAAATAAATCATTACACGAACAAAAATATATGATCACAATTAATATTTTAGTAAAATATTTTGCGTGCGCTCGCGCCTGTTATGTTAAGATAATATCTACTGCTGTGAAATATCAAAGCCTCACGTTTGGGCTAAAAAAGGTTTTGAGTAGATGGTTCGTGACTTAATCCATATCGATTAAGGTTCACGAACTCTATCTAATGTTCCTCTCAGCTCTATAAAATGATGTTATAAAATAAAGTAAGAAAAAAACTACCGATAAAGAGGGGAGCTTGTTCAGAATAAAAGGTAAGGACTCAAAACTTCCACAGACATTTATCACTCTGTAAAAAGTGAATGACTGTTACTACACTCGTTTTAATTGAAGGTATTAAAGGCGGTTTTTCACTTTTCAATATTCGTCATAGCTGACTCATAGTAAATTCACCCCCTATTTGCACGATATTGGGCAATAAATGCTAGATGTTTAACTTATTGGAAAGGGCGCAGCTGGATTAATTTCGTTCGGTTATTTTTGATACTATTTCAGAATTAAGAATTTGTTCGATTGATTGAATGAAACTGAAAAAAAAAGTTAGATGACAAAACATAAAACAAAACAAATCATAAAAATATACAATAAAACAAGGAACTAATAATAATTATAACAATATATTAAACTTTATAATGCAATGTGGCTAACAAATTGGCTAACACTTAAGGATGACCGTAACGGTACGCGCTGGTTTCCAGTGGCCGACAGTACTAAGAGATAGGTGATCCTATATTTTATTTATTTATATATTTCTGAAACGCCATCGCATTTACAAATTTAAGTAATAAATTATAATTAATAATAATTAATTAATTAAGTAAAAGTGGGAAACAAATTCTTGTTCGATGTGATACGTGCTATGTACAGGCGTTTACATTATACATTTTAAATAGCAAAAACACAAAACATTAATGTCTTTAAAATTATATACCTCAAAAAAATATAGATATGTTATCATAACCTTTAGATAAAGCCAAGATGGCCCAGCGGTTAGAACGCGTGCATTTTAAACGATTATTGACCATTGCATTTTCATGTGCTTTATTTGTGTTTACAATTCATCTCGTGCTCGGCGGTGAGAGAAAACATTATGAGGAAACCTGCATATATATATTTTAATAGAAATTCTGCCTTGTGTATCCACCAACACGCATTCAATCGGCGTGGTAGAGTAGGCTCCAACCCTACTCCTCGTTAGGGAGAGGAGGTCTAAGCCAAGCTGTGGGACATTTAAAGGATACCACAACCTAATTTATAAAATAATATACCAATGTTGGTAGATTATTTCTAATTACAAGCACAGTGAATAGGCTTTGAAACGTGGAAAGCTCTCTGACGAAAGCTAGCAATTCCTAAGCAGGTTACACACTGGCCTAGATTAGAAAATAATTGAATCCGACTTGCGTATGCTCGTCATACTTCTAAGTCTCATTCATAAAACTTAGTAATGAAGTTGCCGAGAGCCATTACAGTCTTGTTGAGCAAAGATTGCTCTCCGCTATTATACCGAGTGTATTACGTTGAAACTTACATTTTCTTGGACAGACATGGAGTACCATATAGAAATTGAGGGCGGCTTAATGAGGACTCAAGAGGTTATTACAATACGCGATAGTCGGCTTTTTCATGTCCTAGCTGCGTGTGGTTAACTCATTAGACGTTACTGCTCAGACCGTTTGAATCGCAGTATCATTTTATATATAGACTATGTAAGGTAACTGTTCGCGCAGTAGCGCATCCAAACGAACTAAATTTTCAATTCTTTGAGGTTGTTTTTTTTTTTAAATAATATAATCTAACGCTTGACTGTTATGACACTTGATGGAAAGTTATGATACATACTAAAGGTGGGCGCTTGTTTAGGAGATGCTTATTCACTCTTTGCTTGAAGGTACAGTATATTGTAGGTGGTGGGGAATAAGAAGGTCGGGAGAGTATTCCAAACCTTATGCGTATCAGAAAAACGGAAGCAAATCGTTTCGTACGTGTTTTAAGTACGTCTACTACGTACGGGTGCAGATTTTCGAAGGATTATTATTACATTATATTTAGAGGCTTAAAATTTGATAGCCCAACTCTTAAATGTCGTATGAGCCGACTGGATATGGACTAATTGTTGTTTTAATACAATTATTTTGTTTGTTAATAGGAACAATCAATATCATCTCCCTGAGCTTCTCTATATCTCGTATGGTGCTTTGAAGTCAACTCATTAGAGTATTCTCAAGGCTATTCTTAGCGTCAGGCGTTAGGTAGATCGTATGTCTATCAATTCATTTTCTTGCGATTTTGTAGTACAGCTGTGATGAACTCGGTGACCTCAAATACCAACATGAGGTGAGGTCAATCGTGATGTAGTATGATATCAGTGGCCAATTTCAACAAAACTAATTCCGGTAGAATAAATTGTTTCCATTTTACAATTCAAAGAGCACAATTTTTTCTTCTTTGTAAATTTATTTATTTAAATATATCTAACAATTTTTTTTTATGAACCATATCCTTAATTAACCTATTGAATTAAGGTTAAGTTTAAGGTGTAATGATACCATTATTCATCAATTTGATTAATATTGCCATCAAGTCATTAAATAAAAAAAAATTAAAAGATATTAGTTGACATTAAATAACAGTAACCTTAAACTGGTTCAAACTGGTTTTTGTCATAATTAAGATGATTGATTATTTTAAAGTATTACAGACACAAATAAACCTTATATGTTCGTAACAAAATAAACATTATATATAGTTAAATGTCTAATAAACTCCGCGATCGTCGCAATAAAGTAGAAAGACCTATAAACGCTTTATTGAAAAAAATAAAAAAACTCGTGAAGATAGATTTTACGGTTAATAAAAGGATATTATGTGTAAATCTTGTTAAGTGCAGCCACTGGCCGGTAGATGGCGCTCTACGAAAATAAATTCTTTTATGGTTTAATAAAATTCCTTATAAACTTACCGATAAGCTCATGCAACTCATTGTAAATTGTAATCTTATAACTGAGTATGATGATGAGTATTTTTTATACTAAAAATGTTGTTCTGTCAAATTAAAAATTGTACACGATTAAGAAGGTCTTATAATTTATAAGTAAACGACATATTTACTACGTTTTTCTGTCCTGTTACTAGTTTAATATAAAAATACGAAAACTAAAATATTATATACATTTTATTCAAGTGAATTTACAAGTACTTTTGAATGGTCATTTTACTTTAATTAATATATATAATAATTTTAGCTTAATGATATAAAAACTATTACTTGGTGGTAGGGCTTTAAGGAAGCTCGTCTGGGTAGGTACCATCCACTCATCAGATATTCTACCGCCGAGCAGTACTCAGTATGGTTGTGTTCCGGTTTGAAGGGTGAGTGAGCTAGTGTAATTAAAGTCACAAGGGACATAACATCTTAGTTCCCAAAGTTGACGGCGCATTGGCGACGTAAGGAATGATTAATATTTCTTACGGCGTCAATGTTTAGGTAGTGTTAGGTAGTGACCATTTACCAACAGATGGCTTATTCGTCCGTCAGCTTACAAATCACACGAAAAGTCTATAATAGTCTACCAATATAAGCCGCCAAGAAATTTTGAAGTAAGTTCTTTTACTTTTAATTAAGTTTTTTGTTTTGGTTTCTCGAAAGTTCTATCAGTAACAGCTCGAATTTTTGGAGATTCCTCGGAAAACACATAAGGCCTGGTCCGCTGAGGACTCACTCTAGTAATGTATGATGTCTCATGGGATGTTTGCAATAAGAGACTAGAGATAGCACTAATTGTTTAGTCTGTGTAGGGAACGGTCGTTGCCGCAAACCGTCAGAAAGACAATATTGGCTTATATGCTCAAACTCAATCCACCAATCAAATCGTATTATTTTATTAGCTTATTTTTTTTTAAATATAGCAGGAAAAAGCAAATGGAAATTAAAGATGTTTGTATTCGGCCATAAAGATAATAAAATATATTACGCGATTTAAACGCCACAATTATCTTGTAATATCAGAGAGAAGTGGTAATTACGCCGTAATTGAGCCGAACGCCGAGTGGGTATTGTGATGAAGTTTCATTCGCTCATTTGATTCATATAATTATTGAATCATTATAGAAAGTTGACTGCAATTGAAAGGTAATAAGTAATAATATGATATTTGAATAATAGCCCTTAAATGTTTAACATCCACTGCCAAATTGCAATACTCAGTATTGTTGCGTTCCGGTTTGCAGGGTAAGCAGTACAATTTCAGACACAAGGCACAACCCATAGGTTGTAATGGCCTTCAAGGGGTCCATTTAATCCATTGGAAAAAAATCACTACATAAAATAGTACCGTTTATAAATCTAGTATTAATAACATACAAATAAATTGATATCCTGTCTGTAAATCAACGAATTAAATGCTATGTTTACCTTTCGTTATCATCTACAGTGCTCGCTGCTTCGCGTGGAATTCAGTCGGTGACTACAAGAGAACATATTAGCTTTAGAAATTTATCAGCTCGGTAACTTTTGGCTAACTTTAATTATATAACAATTATTTCTGACTCAAATCTTATTATAAAATGTTACTGGGTAAAGTAGCTTTCTTTTCAACGAATTATTAATATCGATTCCAGAGTTTATCGATCGAGATATCGAGTTTCAGAGTTTATCGACTAAAAAATAATTGATGCACTTAAAATGTTAAATAATTAATAGTATTAAAATGTTAAAACGAATATTTAAAACGAAAAAATCTGCGGTACAATTTATTGATTTATCATAGTCGTAAACTTGGTATCGTAAACGTTCAATGTATTGTTTAGTCTGTATAAATATATCAAAATATTTTATATAATAATATTTATGATAATTTATTACTGTGTTTTAATACAAAGCTGACATGTCGCAATCTATCAACAGACTATGTCCCAAGCTTGAACTCTGTACGAAACGTGTCACAGGCTAAAGATTACGGTATGTCTAAATTATGGCTTGCCGATATATTGTATTATTTATTGGTATTGAAACGTATTGAAATGGTTGAGGAAGTATTGTTTCTTAAGTCACGTTAATTTCGTGTCAAGTCGAGTCATAAATAAATATTGAAATGTTATTTAAAAGTTTAAACCATTGACAGTTGTGATTATTTATCGATAAAGTGAAGTTAAAGTTATTGAATATTTGTTAAAGAAATATTTTGCTGAAATGTTGCATATTCAAAGAGGACGGTTTTGAAGAGGACGAAATCGGTCATAATGTTTTTTTGTTAGTATTAAACGTGTACGTATCGTGTCAACTTTTCCATAGTAAATTCAACAATATTTAAAATATTGTAATAGGATTTTCATATAACGTATAGATATGTTTTTAAAAAAAATCTTATGAGGAAAGATAGTTATAATATTACAAAATACATCAAATGAAACGTAAAATATTTGTACTTAAATCGGTATATTACACAAACAAAAAACATGTATCCACAGACAAAATAAAAATAAAATAGTACGTTAAAGCTAATATATATTCAAAGGCATATTTTTGCATAATTTATCATCCAAAATAACCTCCCAATAAAGTTTATGATAGCGTAGAATTTCACACCCAGTATTTAATTACAGATCCGGCCAACGATTCATCAAAATAGTACCGAAATATTAGGCATTATGTGACTTAAATCATTTTCAATATAACGTCGAGTGATTTAAGGCTTCTCTGTAATTGCCAACTTTTATTTTGTTACGCATTTGTGACATTCGAAGTCTTAAGTTGAAGTCTAGGAAATATATATAGGGAGACTTTCGGAATTCGTAAATCGACATAAAATTTACATATGACTGGTTTTTTAATACAGATCTACTATAAGAAGAAATGATTGTATTTTAATTATATAAAAAAATATTTATATCGAATGTAAATTTATAATTTATTTAAAATATGTTTTCACTCGCAAATTAAGTCGTAACTCTTAGGTATAAAAGTACCAAATTTCATCAAATTCGGTTCAGTCGTGCATTGAAAGCGTAACAAATGAACATATAACATTGAAAGATAAGTTATATCATAAATTTCAACATTTCACGAGTGAGATACGGAGAGTTAAATAGTTGAGCAGTTATTTTTTTTAAATAGGATTAATGAAACTCTTTTAAAAGGATTACTAATACACATATTTAACCCTACAAAATTAGCTTGAAGCTTATTAGGCTCAATCCTGTGACTTTTTATCATAAACCACTAAAATTTTAATCATTGCGCTGTTGCCATTTAAATTAAAAAACAAAAACAAGCGCTGTAATCATGTACACAAGCCTTTATGGCTTCGTAGAAATGAATACTATAATTTGATGAACGCTCAAATTGATATTTATTGCACTAAAGTGAAAATTACTAGCTTGTTCTTTCAATAACACGAATGCAAAAGTACGAGCGGTCACTTTGAAGTGTTTATTTATTAGCCATTATAACCCTTATATGTAGCCAATAAGGCTTAAATTAGAATATTTGATTAATATTTTACATACAACTTACACCATGTAACACATTTCAATAATATGAATTGCTTATAATAATAAAACCAGGAAATAAATTTATGTCAATTCTTTAATTTTCTATTCGAAATTTGAAATCATACATTAATTTCAGTTTTAATTAAAACATTCTGATTTCAAATTTCGAATTATAATTTAACAAAATTAAGACGTTCAAATTTCTTTACATTGCAATTGGATGTATTCGATTCTGTATCTAATAAATTCAAATTTATGCATTCATTAAAAATTGCTATGAAAAAAGGTTCTATATAATTATAAAATTATTTACTACGGTCACTTTTTTATGGGCGTAATTGTCGGCGTAAAGTAATCAAACAGCCGCTCATAATACGACATAATGACATCGTTTTCAATAATAATCAACATTATTAAGTTTAAATAAATTTATCTAATGACTCTGCTTTCTTAACTTTATTAGAATTGCTATAATACTATACCATTTTTTTATAACAGTCTTATAAATTCCTTATATCTAATACGTACTATATCCTTCCAACGTCTATATCCTGAGCATTACAATCCGGATTTCTTTAAGACAAGAAAGTAGGCATCTTCTGGGCAAGTGCGTTTTTTAACATCAGATATTATTACAGTCAAACTTAAGCCAATAAAAAAAAAAACTTGCCGCTATGACGTCACAACGTCACGGATAACCGTTGATTCATATAAATAAGTTGTTTACAAAAGATTTTTTTTTTAATTATAGAGTTCATTGCATCGAAAAACATTCTCAAAGCCAATACAAAAGGTATAGAAATTATTCTCATCTGTCATAAACTTGATGGATCGCTCTGTATATCAAGGATCGGGTTTCATAATTTTTTAGCGTCCATTCGTTTCAAATCTGATTGTAGTCCTCGATTAAATAGTTCGAATTCCTTTATTCAATTAGTTTTTATTTGAAGATTCTCTCAAGAATCTCATCCTCTTAGAATAAACTAAGTCTACACGAGGTTTTATACTCTAGAAAAACGTCACTGTATCACTTCATTTCTTCTAATAAGTAAACTAGGGTGTAACGTGCACTTCGAGGCACGGAGGGGAGAAACTGTAATTTACTAAAACAAAACACAGTTAATTTTGGAACATTTCAACTTTTTTTTTTTTTTTTTTTTCGTTATGAAACATTTCCTGATCTGTGATATGTTTACACTTTCTGACTGTACTTCCGACTTCTGACGTATTAATGTAATTAAAGTTAATTTTAATTTGTTTCATATTATTTTATTAGTTTCGTATTTATTTTATTATTTAGTAAAAAATATTGTTTTAATCCTTATTAAAATAACAAAGACGTAAAATTTGTTTGTTTGTGTGTTGAGGGTAATTTCCAGCGCCAATTATTGAATCCTAAAAATATTTTCACTGGTAGAAAGGGTATAAATTATTTTTATATCATAGATCATTATATATTTAATAAAAAACTGCATCCGTGGGTAAATAAAGCTCTACAAGTGTATTTAATGATTGTATGCGTAAACTTGAACTTCCAAAAAATATAAAAAGTTGAAATTCATGAACAACATAATTAAACTCTCTTCTTAAAATATTAAACTTATTGCGTAAACCTTGAAGATCGCGGATTCTAATCCAAGCAAGTACCATAGAGTGCTGATGTGCTTCTCTCGACGGTAGAAAACGTAATTAGGAAACCGACACAAAGATAATGTAAGATGTCATTCTGCGACATATAAATCCACTATCTCTAACTGGAACATAGAGAAATGAGCTTCAAAACATATCCTTAAAAAGAGCTTCAAAACATATCCTTAAATTTACGGGTTGTTACTCAATATTATATACATGATTCAATGGCCTCGTTCTTTAACCAGTCGATATTAAAAAAGAATAATTATACGTTAAATCAATGATGCAATTAAACTGGAAGCAGCCACTCGTTATGTATGAAATGTTATTCGAAAAGATTAATCACGAGAGTCGAGACCATTATCTTAACATAGGTCATAGAGACAATTTACGTAATATTCGTCTCTACGCTTGTTCATACATCGTGATGAAATGACTGGATGAATTATAGTGAAACTTAAAATATTGATAGTTAGATTGTGTCTAGATATAGTGAACAAGCGTGATCAAAATTTACTTACTATTATTAAAACAAGATCCTAAAATTAAAACTCTATTTGAAATGTCGAGACTTATATATACATTTCGCTGAAAAAAACGTTAGCGCGATTTAAGAATTATCGTGATGAAATGACTGGATGAATTATAGTGAAACTTAAAATATTGATAGTTAGATTACGTCTAGATATAGTGTACAAGCGTGATCAAAATTTACTTACTATTATTAAAACAAGATCCTAAAATTAAAACTCTATTTGAAATGTCGAGACTTATATACATTTCGCTGAACAAAACGTTAGCGCGATATAGGAATTGGTTTTTCTTACAAAATTTTGTACAAAACAGAACAAGTTATGACATTATAATTATTATCATTTAAAAATAGATATATTATGCAAACTTCATCCAAAACTAATTTACAGTCTCTTGTTTATTTATTAGTAGTAATCCGAGACGTTCCTAAAATTTAAACTCATTTTAAAATGTCGAGACCTTATATACATTTCGCTGAACAAAACGTTAGCGCGATTTAGAAATTGGTTTTTCATACAAAACAAAACGAATTATTACATTGTAATTAATATCGAGTTACAATAATAGTCCTCATTGCTACATAGCGATCTCTTCCAGGAAAATTATTTACGAATTTCTAGGCTTTATAAGATGTATCTCTCTCATTTGTAAGCTAATACAATCAGCCCCGTCCTAAGCCAAGGTGCAGGGTATGCAAAAAACTTGGCGACGCGCTTTGGGGGGCGCCTCGCCGATTATGGTCAAGTCTTGGACCATCGCTGAGGCACCCCAGAAAGCATCTCTAAAATCTTTTTTGAGGGAGGGAGGTCGCCAGAAAATTGCTTATGCTTTGGCTTGTTTTGCTTAAAACGGCGCTCATTATAATAATATATAAATATTTTATTTTGCAAATACTTATAATTTATGTTTCGAGCCAAGAATTATTCATGTCTACTGGAATCGAATGCTCGTTTTGTTTATCGACTTATTTTATAAATTAGAATATTTTATCTGTGGTATAAACGTTTTTGGTGGACTTTAAAAAAAATGAATTATGACTAAACTGGCGGGTTTATAATGAATGTCATGGAAAAAAGTAGTTTATCGTTGATTCATATAACGGAGTTTAAATTTAACTTATAATAATAATAATATTCTGTTAATACGTATATAACAATTAATTAATAATTATGCTGGCAAAACAATGAATAAAATTATTAAACTCTTATCTTAAAATAATTTATTAAGCTTAAAATTTTCACAAAGGAGTTTTTATTACATATTCAAATTCAAAGTGAAGGGAGTAACAGGGACTTCAGTTTATATATCGAACATTTACAAAGTAGCGTCAGCAAAACACGACGGTTAGCAATTATATATGAGATTGTACTGCCGATTAACCAAGGTAAACCACTCAAACCTATATTGTTGCTTCGCTTTACAACCGAATTAATGCTTGGATGTTTAAAGCTACCATAAATGTGATGCCGGTTAATTAAAGTGGATAAATTACAATGTTGATGGATTATTCTATCATGTTGCCATGGCAACGTTGCTCTTTTTGTCTATTACTAGTTCGCAGAAATAATATTTTATTTATATTAATAAATAAAATTAATATGAGACTTAAAAAAGAAATCTTAGTCACTTTAAAATCAATAATTAAAAAAATACGTCTACTGGAATGTTTTGTCACGAGTAAATAACTTTAAAATATTTTGAATTTAGAACACAACAAAAATAAACATCCGCGCACACATTGGTAACGATTAATCATATGTATACATCGCGATTGTGTGTGAAGCGATAGAAGGGATATCAGATTTACGATCATGTTAAAGTAAGAAAGCCCGGTAATCGAATACACGTCTATAATTAAGGATAGTGCATGTATGAGATACACACGCATCGTAAAATACGTTTCCATCGGAGGGCGCGGATTCCAATTTATTTTTTCCCCATCGTTGCAGGGCCATTGCAGTAAAGTTGAAATCGTAAAGTTGCGGTGTCTGGCCCAAGCCCCTACTATTGTTGATCCGGAGTTACAACGTTGATCACTAAATGGACCTGATCTTTGATATCAGACAATAAACAAACAGACATCATTTATAATATAAGAGTTCTTATAGAACTTTTACACATTTAATTAGATTGACAAAAAAAGACCCGCTGAGTTTCTTTCGCCGGTCTTCTCAGGTCAGGGTGTTTCCTTTTCCGAACCGGTGGTAGTGTTTAATTTGACTATCAATAAGTAAGTGTAACAATGTTACACTTAATAAACAACGTCAATTCAAATTATTGTAAACAGTTTTTTTTACAAAATAAATAATTTTAAAATAGTCTTTAAAATTTTAAAAACATTTTATATTGGTAACCTGACTCGTTAGTTCGTATCTATTCGATCAATTTTAATTGCAAACTTCCGTTATTATTTACATATCTAATACATTAATCTGTAATAAAAAATTGATTCTAGAATAATTAACATCTTAACAAGAAACTTATCTTATTCCTAAAACGGTATTTAATTTATTAGAATCGAATTGAGATTATTGAATTCAATACAATCGAATAAAATAACTCACAATTGTTTCACTTTCTTATTTCATAAGACAAATAGTAGGGGTTGTTCTATAATAATTTAGTAAGGATAGTAAAGGTTCATTTTTCACTAGTTCAAATTGGACGCGCTGGGTAGTGGGATGATTTTTTGTTGCATTTCAACGTTTTGAATGTGGGGTTCTTTCGCACAAATTATACCCTTGCTGGTATAAAACACGCTTGATTATACCTCCATGCGTTAGATAGCCCTAGTTCTGATGATTTGGAAATGTATCGCTCGTGAACCACACGTTTTTAAATCTGACTCATAATTAAAAACGAATTTAAAGGGTCTTCAAAATGTCATTTGTGTTGAATTGTATATAGTAATTTGAACGAGTGACTGATTTTGTTTTTAACCGATCTCACCTGGAAACCGCATATAACTGGAACTACTTTAAAAGACGGGTCTTAATATTGGATACGAGTCTCCCGATGTAAAATTTGATTTGAGAATTAGTATTCCTATCTTCCGTTTATAAATAAACATTTATAAATGCATAATACTCTTTACCAGATCGTATAGATGTTACGTAGGTATGAATTGAATACCTATTTGTTAATTTTTACGCAGAATATTATATCAAATATATACCTATGTTATTTAATTAATGGAAAATAATAATAACTGCATTTCCGGCTGGTTGTTCACAGAAGAACGAGTACTTGAGCCAAGTGGAGGTAAATCTCAATTTAATTATTCTGTTGTTAAAAATATTCAAAAATATTGAGTTATATCGAAATTATTAATTTAATAGATAAAAAGACAATAATAATAATCAAATTATAATTTTCTTATAAGCATATCTGTTCACTCGCGATAAAGACTCCAATACAAGACATGTTAGTGTGCGTGACATTACTAACGTAAGATAGCAAGATACAAATTCGTTTATATTTGTTAATAAACGCCGATAATTTTATATAGATCGGCGCGCCTTCGCGAATGATGTATATATTTCGTACATCTTAATGCGTTCGTGACATTACTTCTAAACTCTGTCGTATTATTCCCTCCCTAGTAGAGAACTCGTAAAACAACCCCAGAACATAACTTTACCCCACGATACAAGAACCTACTCTATGGTTTGGCTATCAATGGTTTATTAGTGGGGAGGCTGCGGTTATGAGATATGGTAGACGTTCAAATTGCGCAGTATCTGTGCTGAGACTATTGTAAGAATAAATCTTTACAGCCGGCTTGAAAAATTGGGTAAAATATTTTGACGTGTTTATACAAAGCTTTAAAATTTTTCTATAAATAATCTAATTGTAATATTTATTAATATTATTAGTAACAAAACTTGATTAAGATTGTCCTGCTTATGTTTGTTTTATTATTAAATAGTATAAAACAAAGTCGCTTACCGCTGTCTGTCCCTATGTATGCTTAGATCTTTAAAATTACACAACGGATTTTGATGTGGTTTTTTTAAACACATTTTTTGCGCTTACATTGCTGACTAAACCCTACGAGATAGATCAAAATAATGTACTATAGTATTACACCTTAAAAGGGTCTTAGGGATAACCCACAATAACCATTTTTATCCTTTACTTTTTACGAGAAATAATGGCTTATTTTCGAAACGATTTTAAGCAATACAGCATTAATCGTTATCCAATTAAGTACCTTAAATACATTGTGAATTTAATATAGATCAATATGGCCCTTTACAGTATGTAATTTAAATGAGTATTTTCGAAGATATTACAGATTTAAAACGCAGGGACGGTTTGTATTGTCTAATGACTGAAAGACTGAACGTTCGAACGAACATTCTGTAGTATATTTAGTGTCAGCATTGCACCCGTGCGAAGCCGGGGTAGGTCGCTAATATAATACTAATATAATTGATATAATTGTAATAGCGATGAGTTCAAAGGTATAGGAGCTGAAGGACTATCTAGTTATGAGCTACAGCAAACATTGTATAAACCTACTAAATGAAAAAGGACATATGTGAAATTAAATTTTCCTTCGTGTAAGATATATATTTGACATACGTCGTTATAAACGCTATATTTAAATGAACGTTAACATTCTCGTTTTTTTTTTTTTATTGTTTGTTCAAATTACTCAGTCGGCATAATGCTTTAACTGCAATCAAGATAAATTGTCAGACAATACCGTTTTCGGTCATTTTTTTTTGCCCTAATTACATTTAATGATAGCTATTACCCCATTTAATAGCTTCAAGAGCGATCCGGGATAATTAGTACCAGTTCGGTTTTCCATAAGAATTTGTATGAGAACATTGTTTTTAGGTTCATTTAATTTGTATTTTTTTCAGTATTAGTAGTTACTTTATCCATATCGACATATTTATTGATTTCTAGGCAAGATATATATATAATTAGTACGGTATTGAGATAACTCTGTAATTGAAATGTTGGAAAAGAATACCCGCTGAATATCTTTTCGGTTCTTCTCGGTATAATCTACTTTCCGAACTGGTGAAAACTTTACATTTCATTCAATATTGTAATATAATTCCGTTTAGTTAGTTTGTGTGTGTATGTGTATGCGCGTGCGTGTGTGTATAAATAAAAAAAAAATCAAAATATACTTTATTCGAGTAGGCTTTTACAAGCACATTTGATACGTCATTTAACAAACTATTTAAAGTAAACCTACCACCATATGTAGTCGATACTCTTCAATTGTCTATCTATTAGAACACCATGTAAAAAATGCTGTACCAATTTTGAAGAAACTTTTTTGTTTGATAGTTAGTGTTATGTATTACCAGCTGGAGATAAAACAATATTAATGATGGTAAGTGGCTACAGCTACCTATAAACATTGGCGCTATAAGAGATATTAACCATTCGTCACACCGCCAATGCGCCACCAACCTTGGGAACTAAGATGTTATGTCCCTTGGTTAATATTTCTTATAGCGCCATAGTCTATGGGCGGTGGTGATGACTTAACAAAAACTTTTTTTTTCGGGTGGCCTATTCGCTCGTCCGCCTACCTATATCATAAAAAAAGAAAAGTACCTGATGGCTAAGTCTAGAAGCCTTAAAATAGGCAAGTGTTAAATCAATATAAATTTTAAAAAAGTTATTGTTTAGCTATTTTTAGATTTTAAAAATAGTAGTTGTCCACAGTAATACTCAGCCGTGATTATACAGCCATGAATGAATGCATGAACGAAATGAATGATGAACATAAGGATACAGCTTAGTATCATGCTTAGCAGAAGAAAATACCCTTACCTGAGATTTAAAAAGATAAAAACATTTTTAAAAATAGAACGTTAGATAGAATATAAAAACACGATTGAGTTGGTTTTTGAGCAATATAAGCTTTATTGATTTGAAATTTCATAAAGCAATATTTAAGCCTTACTTCGACCGAGCGAAAAGAATCTCTCGGACAGGCCTTTTAGTGTAATCCCTATACTTAGAAACATTTATATAAGGGTAGTTACTGAGTTTCTTGGCAGTTCTCGATAGAATCGCCTTTCCGAACTGTTGGTAGTTTTACATTTTATTTAGCAATATAACATGACGATTCAGGAGTGCTTTTATGAGCCATCTTGAATAAATTATATTTTGATTTTAATTTTGCTCGACTCAACTTTACACGAGTAAAGCGAAGGTAATATTATTGTAAATGATAATATATTGTTAAAAAAAAAAAAAACAGCAATCATATATTTTTCTTATGCGCTTATTATCCTGTTATATATAAGTCTAAAATATAACAGATAGGGTCATAATTGCAAAATGTAAAGTGCAATTTTATTAATATACTAGCTGTGACCGCGACTTCGTGCGCGTTGTTTGAATTTAAATTATTTGGATATTGTGGCGTGATTTTATTTTGATTCTATATATAATTCTAAAATAAAAGTAGCCTAAGTTACTCCTTATTACATCCGCTATCTGCCAGTGAAAGTCCCGTCGAAATCGGTTCAGCCGTTCCAGAGATTAGCCGGAATAAACAGACAGACAGACAAAAATTGTACATATGCGTAAGTATACATACATATGCGTTTAGTAAACATGGGTTATTTTAATATTACAAACAGACACTCCAATTTTATTATGTGTATAGATTATTTCGATAAGCTAAGACGGGCGGGGTTAGAATACGGTTATATTAAATATTGCAATTCAAACTCGCGTACAAGTACAAATTATTTTTTTGCAAGTGCAAATGTTTTTATTTTTATATTTGAATTAATTTTACAATACATCTCGTCCTTTACAAAGGAAAACATTGTCAGGAAACCTGCATCTGTCAGATCAAATTGACAAACTAATGGACCTTCGGTAACGTTATTTAGAGCGCGCCTAAGTCATTGTTGGGAAAGTTACTTTAGTCAAAATCTATCAGTTAGTCATAATCAATTATACATCTATACAACAATATATATCTATCTATTTGAAGGCACTTTGCTATTCTAAAAAGTTGAAGTAGAAACCGATATTATTCGACAGTCTGTTACATGTTTGGTGACGTACCGGTATATAATGCCGTTGTTCTTAAAATAGTTATTATTAAGTTACGAGAATATTACATTAAAAATCGTGACGTCAAAATTCGAAATTCAAAATGGATGAAATTTCTTGCCCATAGACATTGGTACTTTAAGAAATAATAATGATTACATAACATATCAACAATGCGTCATCAATCTTGGCAACTTAGATATTATGTTCTTTCTGCCCGTAGTTACACTGGCTCACTCACCCTTCAAGCCGGGACACAACAATACCAAGTATTGCTGTATGGCCGAAAATTATTCTCTCGTCAATCGCTTGCCCAAATCCACTGAGAAAAGTTTCAATTTTGTATTAGTTAAGAGCGTTTTTACTTAACATATCTTTAAAGTATTATCAATCAAAGCGATCAAACAAACGAACCAGATCGTAAAACCAGTTTAAATCCAATTAAAACAAGGGCACTAATTATACGAGCATCGATTACAAATTGTTCGTTTCTTATAAATTAAAATTAATGTTCGTTAATTTTGTTATAAAACAACGTTATTTAATGGCTAATAAAAATATACTGATTAAAAATATCACACATTTTATTGTGATGTTTAACGTGTTAGTTAACACTAACATTTGAATAATGACACGTCTGTATATGTATATAAGTACTAATATATAAAGTTGATGAATTAATTTTTTTTTTATCGGAAAGAAAAAAAATCTGTTTTTAATTAGATATTCCATTCATTGAAGAAGTTTATTGACTATAGAATAACACGCTATGGCCCAATGGGAGTGGAGCCCTCGCGATAAATTAACATAAATAATAGCATAAATTATCTGTACTTATATTATTAATACGAAAGTAAAACTGAATGTCTGTCTGTCTGTTTGTTGCTTTTTCACGGCCAAACCACTTAGGTGAATTTGATGAAATTTGATATGAAGCAAACTTAAACTCCAAGGCTACTTTTAACTTTTACGACGAACCCCTAAAACGCGAGCAAAGCCGCGCCGACAGCTAGTTATCTATAAAAGTATTTATGCGCGTGTACATATTGTGGTTGAACTCCTCCTGAACTGTTTGACCGATATCGACGAAATGTTTTGTGTGTGTGCTCTTTGGGTAGCGTCGCGTTCGGGAAATGAATTAAATTCTTATTTTACCCGGATAAAGTCGGGAAGAGCAGTTAGTATAATTATATATATTTATACATTTATATATCATTACATAGTATAAAACAGAGTCGCCTACCGCTGTCTGTTATCTTTAAAATTATACAACGGATTTTGATGCGGTTTTTTTAAATAGATACATTGATTCAAGAGGAAGGTTTATATGCATAATACATGCACAATATAGTAAAGAAACAATTATAATTTTAGAGGTCTCTGAAGTGACGTCGTAAATAAACACATTTTTTGCGCTTACCTTGTATACGCTGGCTCAACCCTACGAGATAGATCAAAATAATGTAGGTACTACAGTATTGTAAACCTTAAAAAGGTCTACAAAAAAGTCCGCGATAGTATATGTATGTATATCTCTCAAATTAAATAATGGTTTACGAAGTGATTTTAAGCAATACAACATTAATCCTTATCCAATTAAATAAAATACATTACGAACCTTTCCAGCGTCTAATTTTAATGGATATTTTCGATGATATTCTAGATTTAAAATGCATGGTTATAGTTGTTTGTATTGTCTAATGACAAAAAAGCTGTGAACAACAGCAATGCACATGTGCGAAGCTGGGGCAGGTCGCTAGTATATATATAAATGTTAAACTTATCTAATAATTTCAGTAGTGACACTTTTTATCGATATATGCCAATTAAGTTAAAAATATCTACAAAATTTTAGCAGAGAAAATATCATATCCTAAGAATGATATCTTGGTCCTCTCGGAGCCGGATATATTATTTTTAATATTTAATATTTATGTTATTGTATTAAATAAAAATATCCTGTATCCTGTAATATATTCAATATTGAAAATCGTGATAGTAATAATAATAGAGGCTATATTAGAATATAGAAATATCCTTAATAAGAAATACAATTTGTAAAGAAAAGTAGAATTACAGTTTATGTTAGAAAGCTAAACTAAGGCCACCCCCTCCTCCTCCTCTTTTATTAACGAAGATATTTGCAGCCATTTCCACCACGCACCTCCAATTGGACTTCATACATACAAATGTGAAAGTTTTAAAAGTTTGAAAAGACCACGAGATGAATTGTAAGCACAAATTAATTTCATGAAAATTCAGTGATGCACTTAAACCCGTAATTTATTGGAAAAATCTACGTGTTTTATCCGCTCGACCGGTCAAATTCACTTAAAGTAATTATTGGAACGTCTGCCATTGACGGCGATTATCCAAAGTAAGCGCATCAGTATTATTCGTAATGATAATAATATAAACGCACTCGTACATCAAGAGAATAAATAATTAAAACAAAAACCGTAACACTTTCTTGGTACACAATAAATTCTTAAAATATAAATTATTAATAAGATACTCCACCAAATACTTTATAACATCGATTTTAAAAACAAGAAAAAGTCTTCGTTCTCAACTGACGAATGATTACAATTAATGGGATGAGACAGATCGCACAGTGGGGCGACAAAGGAGTTGGTCCGTTTAGGAAAAAAACTAATAATTCGAACACATAAATTCCGTCTATTACATTTACAAAACCGCATGATTACCTGTTAATTACCTTTACCTGTTAAGCTATCCGGGGCTCACAATGGTATATGTTGGAAGGGGAGTCAGTTTCGGTCCGTTTTGTTACTTTTTGTGACAATCGCCGCTTTGACCATTATGGTTATAGAGCGACCGATCACTTTTGATAGTTTAAAGGTAAGTTAAGATTGAAACTCTGAAAAATTAAGATTATTTTTTTATTAGATTGTGATTCATTTTATATAATAATATTTTTGATTGATAGTTTACGTTTGTCTAGTGCTAGTAAATTTATTTTCTTCAAGACCTTTGAGTTATCTGTGTTAACTCGTATGAATAATTCCAAAAAAAAGTTAAATGTCACCTTATAACATAAAGAAATATCATTTTGGTCGTGTATTTAATCTACATTAAAACGAGGAAAATATCAAGACTTATCGACCTGCACTATATCTGTAGTAAATTTGAAATTTCAAAATCGGCTTTCAAATTTAAAAACGTTCTCGTTGTATAATTTATTTATTTTATCGGTTGTCGAATTATTTCAGCACAACCGTTTGTATCTAATGACTACTTGATGAATATTTATTGTATTACAAATGAATATTTAATCAATTACTGGTTTTGTTTCAGTTCTTTAACTTTATTGTTGTTTCATGCTATTAAAGGTATTATCAGTGTATATCACGCGCGAATTGAAATGTCAATTTTGATTTTGGAAGACATTCGTTTTAAGCATTTCTTTTTTTTTTTAAATATAAATAGACAGTAACTTTTACTTGTGAAATTACGTGTTTTTCTTATGTTTACAATGCTTTGTGTGTTGTTATTTAGCATGCTTTACCTGCCGATACTTTGTTTCATGGACTACTCGTTTCGGGTACTTTTTATGAGTGGTTTATTATGTACATCTCTAGCTTCCGGACAAATAAATACATTAAGATCATTCTTTCATGAACGCGCAGATAGTTCGGAATTTCACAAATCTGATGCTGATAAAAACTTTTCACCCCTTAATTTATTAGAAAAGAACACTCAACCAAATGAAAAATTAACCAATAATAAAGACAAAATAAAAGCATGGCTCCAAAAGTCTCTTCACTCTACATGGAAGACAACGCACTGACCTACAGCAACACCATGTCGACATAGAAGGGTCGATCTTTTTCCAGAAACTGAGGGTTTCATGATGGCTATCCAGGATCAAGTTATTGACACTAAAAACTACCAAAAACATATAATCCGTAGATCCAACATCAATGACAGCTGCAGACATTGCCATAGCAGCCCAGAAACCATACAGCATATAACCGGCGCGTGCAAGTCCATAGCACAAATGAACTAGAAACATCGTCATAATCAAGTTGCAGCCATAATACATCAAAATCTAGGTTATCAATATAAATTAATTTCTGAAAAAGTACCATACTATAAATATAAGCCACAATCAGTTCTCGAGAACAACAGCTATAGGATTTACTGGGATAGAACTATAGTTACCGATAAAACCATTTGCAATAATAGACCAGATATTACGGTATTAGATAAACAAAACAGTTCAGTTCATTTAATAGATATAGCAATTTGCAAAACCCATAACTTAACTAACACTTTTACCGAAAAAATATCTAAGTACACTGATTTATCCATAGACATAAAAACACAATGGAAAGTTAAGAACACCAAAATAGTGCCTATAGTTCTATCTTCCACAGGAGTTATACCTCACACTCTCCATGGCAGTTTAAAATCGCTGAATATCCATAGATCCGTCTACATGTTTTTACAGAAAGCTGTAATTTTAAATACATGCCGTCTTGTTAGAGAATTCTTAAGCTGGGAGTTCCCCTAACTATGCACTTAGCTCAGGCCCGTGCATAGTCGTATAATCCTTTTTCAAGAAAGAAGAGAATTAACTATACTAAAAATATAATAATAATAATAATTAATCATTTATTTCAGACTGTATGTCCATTTTTGTTAGTAACAATTATCTTATCCTAGAGTTAGTACAATAAATAATACTAAAGAGAACAAAAACAAAAATTAAAATTAAAAGAACTGTTAACAGTCACTGCTGCGCCATTCCGTTAGAGATTGCACAACAGTGATTGATATATAATATTTGTAAACATAGTATGATACTATGTTTACTAATATTTGAGGTCATTTTTGGTCCAGAAAATCGGAATAGCGGTTCAATAAAAAAAGGCTCCTAGCATTCTCGTCACCCTTCAACGCGACAATGCTTTGTATAATAGCTATATTAAATTTTGATTTGTATATTATAGGAACTTAATAAAAATATTTCTTTTCCTTAAGTTTAACACCTTTTTTTAAATTAAATTCTTCAAAACCACCGACGAACCCAAAACCCAAAATTCCTAAAAAGGTGTAAATGGATTTGAAGTGGGGACCACTTAACACCGATATTTCAATTCACATACAATAACTATATCACAAAAGAGTTTTATTACATTTTCAATATTAATAGAAACCGTTTTAAAGAAACTTACAAAAGAGTATTAATTTAAAAATGTATTTTACTTATAAATTATTTGAATTTAAATTAAGAACAACCAGAATCAAAATATGTTTTTTTTTTTCAAGTAAATTCGTAAATGCATTTATGAATCGTAATTTTACAGTATTGAATTAAATTTAAAATTACCTAAAGTTTGAAAAGTAGATTCCAACGAGGAGTACCGGCAAGAAAATTACGACTCTATAGTACAGTAATTTTTATTTCATAAATTTTAAATATCAATACAGTCATGTTTTTCTTACAGTAATACGGTACAACATTAAACTGCCATTTTTTAAAATTATTTTATAGCTATCCGTTTAAAAAATGTAATATATCAAATACGATTTAAAATCATTTATTATAACTAACTCCAACTATTCACGAGATATTCAATACCAGCAAAACAATAATCAAAATTAAAACAACAGTTATTTCGCTGACAGCATTACATTAATAATAGTTAAATGAGTTAATATCTCATCTTAAACTGTTTGAGAATTTTGATTATTCAATGAATAATTACTTTTCTTACGTAATAATATCATTACTATTACGTGTAGTCGAAATTATGATAAGCGGAAGCACAATTAATACATGAAAATGTAACCAATTTAACATTTACGAAATTTAAAAAGTTTATTAAGACTAAATTAATAAATAAGTCTTATTATTCATCAAAAGATTACTTTTTAGATAAAAACGCCTGGATTTAGGCTCGGGTTCCATCACAGGACACTAATTTTTGTAAAAAAAAAACAGCATTGTAAATCTTCTTGCCGTTTCTTCTCGCTGGAGGCTGCTTTCCGAAACGGTGGTAGTTTTTTAATATCGACGATTCAAAAACGCTTCGTTGTGAAGTTTACTCGAATAAAATTGATTTGATTTGATTTGAAACTTAACTGTAGTTTACTAGTCAAATCCGGCTTTCATTGTTTTCTTGGGCTTATTTGTATTTATTAATCTCCTGCTCGCTAATGGAAAATACTGTGAAGAATTCTGCATTTATCGGAGGATATTCTGTCTGATGCAGCGTGTTGGAATCTTGATGAACATCAAATTATTTGGACTACATTTTCCCATAATTTCTTACTGCAATTTTCGATATTCATGTTAAACCTATTCCTTAGATTTCCCTAATCCATGCGATTTGCTAATACCTCAGATTTATAGTAAACTAATTACTGTTCTCGACTAATATATATTTATTTATAACACAATAACATTCCACTTAACTACTTACATCAACTGTAATTTTAAATTTAAAGTTCCGATAGCAGCTCCGCCTTAAATGCGACTTTTTTTGAACTCAACAATTAAACAAACAAATAAAATAAAATAAACTTAATTCCAGATAAGTAGCATCTATAGTGAGTTAGTAAAAAGAATTAATCTCATAGATCATTCAAGCTTTCGAATGGTTTTGCGTTAATTTGACGTCAAATGTCGTTTATTTAATTATACTCTTATGATTGGAACAGGCTATACATAAATATTAACTCATCCTACTGCTTTAGCATCTAATAAACTAACCAATTTACATTACTTTTGAACAAAAACGGTATCATGATAAAAAACAAGGAAATAACTATAGTCTTGACCAATAAAAGCTAAACTGAACGCATACAGCCGCCGATTACATGAAAATGACACGTTAAATGTATATTTAAATTACATACATACTAAAACATAACGCACCCCGAACATTATTAACCGGTTATACCGAAACGACAATACGCTAATTATAAATTAATTGATGATTTGCATACAAACATCCCTAATGTTCACCTGGAGAGGGTCAGAGTTCCCTTAATACGCGCAGGGGGGTCATAGCGCGATGATGGTAATGCACAATTTCAGGGGTCTTTATGTTCTAAGTTAAGAGATAGAGACTTATACCTATGAAGCATTTCGATTGTATTTTGTATATCTGTATTCAAAATATAGTTTACTTAAAACTAGTGAACGTAGTGGGCTATTTCTGCCATTCTCAAGGGAAGCTAAACATCTTCCGTGGACATATTACAATAAATTGTGTTATATCTATTTCCTCACTAAGAAAATCTGATGAGACTATAAATGCAACACGAAAGAAAAGAGTCCAGGTGCAAGACTAACGACATCACGTTTACTTGGTGGTAGGGCTTTGTGCAAGCCCGTCTGGGTAGGTACCACCCACTCATCTGATATTCTACCGCCAAACAGCAGTACTCAGTATTGTTGCGTTCCGGTTTGAAGGGTGAGTGAACCAGTGTAACTACAGGCACAAGGGACGTAACATCTTGGTTCCCAAGGTTGGTGGCGCATTGGTGATGTAAGGAATGGTTAATATATCTTACAACGCCATTGTCTATGGCCGGTGGTGACCGCTTACCATCAGGAGGCCCATTTGCTTGTCCGCCTACCGATATCATAAAAAAAAAACATTACGTGCTTTCCGAAGCATGGAAGGTAAACATCTTAAAGACTCCCGACTAACATTGCGAATTACTCAATAAATTTCTCCGTGAATTGGTATCGCTTTATAAATAAGCTACTAGAACAAAGATACCCAACTCCATATCAATATATTTAAATCCCGGTAAACACAAACGTGTTTTAAATCGTTTTTAATCTTAACACAGCTATGAGTTGTTAAAAGTAAATAGTAAAACTAATAAATATATATGGTTTCTCTTATAACTTAGACCACTAGTGGTTGTATGCACAGTCACGACCCGACCGCCGCTCTTGCTAGTAAGTTTAAATAGCCCTTCAAAATATGTTATGTAAGATTCTTTGAACGATGCGACGAATATGATATAATTTCTTGATTATCTTAAATTATACTATATAATCATACACATTGTAAATTATATATATTTGTTTATAAATATAGAATACCTAATTTAAATATTTTATATTGCCATAAAAAATGCAATGCTGATTCGATAAATTATAGTATAAAATCAAATATGCAAAAACATAACATTAATCCGAAATTGGGGGAAGCGTTCAACCTATTTTAATATATCATTAAAGTATATTACATGCATTCACACTTTCTGTATGATTCGAGAACAGTTACCATTACAATATCGTTATAAATATAATTTAAGCTTTGTGCATATTCTTCTCTACAATTCGAATCGATTGTATATTTATAATTAATTTAATCAAATGTCCGTTCAAAAGTTCAATCTTGTTATTAAACATGGTCATTAATTGTACAGTAGCAATTTATAATTTTTATTTGTATATAATTAAGCCTATGTAAATGATTCTTATGTTATTCTGATAGAAATCACTTCGTATCTCATTCATTGAAAACTATTTTCCGGTGTAACTACAGGCACAAGGGGCATAATAACTCAGTTACCAAGGTTTGTGACGTTGGAAATATACGAAATGATTAAAATTTCTTTACGACGCCTCTTGACATTGGGTAGCCTATTTACCCAAACGCCTATATATTTCATAAAAAAATAATCAAGGTGATATTTAAATACGTGTCTTCTTGAAATAATTTCAACAGTAACTATTTATAACTTTTATTTGTACATATTAAAACATTAATGTAAATAACTCTTATTTAAAGTCCTTTTAGGAGCCTATTTAAACAAAGTATATTTTTAATTTTATAATATTCATGTTCGTTCTCAATATTTATGAAGATAATGTTAATTAATCTCGGAATGAGAATGACATGTGATTGTTTAAGACTATCGCTCAAACTTGTTTGTTCGTGTGCTTGATAATTATCACTTGGAACAACGATGGACGTAAAGGGGAGATCCATAACGTGAATGCGATTAAAAAAAAAAGTATCTTTTTGTACGATATATAGAAACGTAATTATTTAAATTATGAAACTCGAATTTTATTCTTACGCTCATTTTACAATTATTATTATATATATTTAAATATTAATAGTTGCACTATAGAGATATCGATGTGTTACTATTTAAAAAATAAAACGATAGTCAAAATTCTTTCCAACTATAATGATACCAGTGAAATAAGGCTTTGTTATACACTCCGCATCTAAAATGTTTAATTATTTGATAATTTTTGTTATAATTCAACATGTTTAGTGTAGCTAAATGTAGTCAAATATTTACATGTATGTAATATTTTATCCAGTAATGCCGCGCAGACAATTACAATACAGGACCAACTGCTTTTACGAACTTTTTAAACCAATGACCAAACTCCAGACTGCTTATTAATTTCTTCTTATCTATCTTTTATCTACTGCCTCGAATTTTAAACTAAAATTAAAGATCAGCCAGTCACTACACTATATTAGTTTTATCTCACAGGAAATTGTGTGATAAAATGTTGAACATGTAAACAGAGCCTTATGTCATTAAAGCAATAATTACAGCTCGCTCATTGCGACCGCAATCAATGTACATCAAAATTTCTATTATACTTGACATTATTTTTACAAGTTAATTATTACTTATAGAATAATGAGAATGGTGTCATGAATGATTTATATCTACTTTAATATTTACATTTCGAATTTTATATTGTTCATATTTTACGGTTGTAATTAAGTCATACAGTTAAAAAATTGCTCCCTAATAAGATCTAAGAGCTGGTATATTCTTGAGCAATTACCAGAGAATTTTTATGTGCTTAATTTATTTATTTGTTTATTTTTTTTTTATGATATCTGTAGGCGAACAAGCAAATAGGTCACCTGATGGTAAGTGTTCACTACCGCCCATGGACAATGGCGCTGTAAGAAATATTAACTATTAATTACATCAATGTGCCACCAACCTCGGGAACTAAGATGTTATGTCCCTTGTGCCTGTAGTTACACTGGCTCACTCTCCCTTCAAACCGGAAGAACAATACTGAGTACTGCTGTTTGGCGGTAGAATATCTGATGAGTGGGTGGTACCTACCCAGAGGGGCTTGCACAAAACCCTACCATCAAGTAAAAGTGTTTTTATAAATCATCTCGTGCTCGATGGTGAAAGAAAACATCGTAAGGAAACCCACATAGTAATCTATCAAATTGGTATCACCAATCATCATTAATCTCCTCAAACACACAAAATTCTCAATGAAAGTCTGAAGTTGGAATGTTGGTAGTATGACTCTACCATATTTCCAAAAAAATCGTAGAAGCATTGGCCTTATCTCTCTTTGGCTGTCGAATTGTCATCCCATTAAAAGTGTGAGACTATTCTCATGTCACGTGCCTTGCACTCACACTTGCGTAGTTTAATATGTCCTACACAGTTGCCTAGACTCACGCGAAAGCCGCCATGTCCAAAATCTGTCAGGGATACATCACCAAAAAAATTGTTTCAAATTTTTAACTATAATAATATGAAATGTCTAACATGTATATCACCGTAAAATTATAAATACCGTTAGAGTTTAATCTATCTCGCGAGATTGTAAACTATCGAAAGATTCTGAATGGTGATTCAACTCTCAATGAAGTATATCAGATTTCGATTCGATAAGTCAAAATGTAAGCAGAATGTTACAATCTCGCGAGATAAATTATATAAAGATATTAACAATGACATACTAATTGGACGAATTTGATAAAAAATCTTCAACATTCAAATAAAAAGATATAGAACACAAAATTTCTTCAAAATATTTCGAAGTATTAAGGGTTTAAATAAAAACAACAACAAAAGCATAATTAATTACCCACTTCGATTTAAGTTCTTCCATTAATAATTACTTGAAGATAAAATCCTAAAAAATGCATAAAGTAGTCTGTGCTTTTGTCACCTTTGAAACGTCGCTTATCTCCGACCCAACTTCATTCCAAGACCCAATCTGCAATTTAACTGAAACTCTATTTCAATAGAGATAAGGTTTATTTTCCTCCGTGAAATACTAAATTAATATTGGCCCAATATTTGTCCAACATGTCAAATAATTCCAGGCGTTTGATTTGTTTGGAAAAGGTGTAGACGTCCCCGCGAACGACCGCTTTTAAAAGACCTCCTTTTTCGAAGAACTTGAATGTAATATCCCGGTTTTTTTTATTGGTTAAGCTATATTGTGTACTTTGTCATTTGAACGACTAATGTGTAAACAGATAAAGGGTCATTTTGAAGTGAAAGTAAATCATACGGGGTTTTAAAACTTCCGTCTATGGTACAATGACGCTAATGGACACTTTTGCTTTCAAAGTGATACGATTTGTTATTCTTGTAGCTTAAATTGATACTATTAGGGGTCTTAAGAAAGGATCTCGCAAAGGGGAGCATGTTGTAGCCTTTGTCACTGTTTGTTAGACCAGTGATCTTTCGAAGCCCTCTTGTTTGTCTTGATAAAGTTACGAGTGTTGATAAATTTGAGAGACGTTATACAATTTATGGCACATTAACGGTTTATTTTATTCAATCTTCTCGATGGTCTACACTAACTCGTAATATATAAATATTACATCGTCGTTGCGCCTGCAAAAGTCGTTGTGTGTTTTTTTTTTTTTTAGATTTTTATGCCGTTCTTCGATGTATGGACGTCACATAGCTAAATTTGAAAACTTTTAAATTATTTAAGTAATCACAAAACTGTTTTTACAGTACGTGCGTATTGAAATAACATTAAAACGGCATAAAAATCTAAAAATAAAAAAAAAAACACAGCGACTTCTGCAGGCGCAACGACGATATAGCAGATAGCTTAGTTCTGAGTTCATATCGGGACAGTCCATTTAAAATTACACGTTCTTTTTTTAAATAAAGTTCTTAAATTTAAATTTGGCATCAGACTCCTACTGTTCAGACGACGATTATGAGATTGAGACACTTGTGTTGCGGACTCACGCTTGTATACTATAATGCCGACTCAGTTGGATTCGTTGAGAATAGCCACCGTGGCTGTCATCAAGAAGGAAGACATCATCATTACATTATTAGTGACATACCGCTAACTATCCTGTTAACGGGATATACCTCGTTAAAGAATAAGGAAAATAGTTATATATGTAGTTCGATTAGGCTCCTTATAAAAAAAATCTCATTTCAATAAGTCTTTGAATAAATTTGTTTTTGTAATCCCTGTTTTCTTTTTATGTGTTTACTATTATATAATTTCGAGAATCTAAATAAATATTGTTACAAATCAGTTTAATTAAATAGCAGCAATCGACTCCTATAACAATAATCCAAATGAATGAAAACTCAAATAAAAAATAAAACAAAACAATTTTCTTTTTTAAATCAAAAATTCAAACAATATTCTATTTACAGCGTACATTAAAAAAGGTAAAAATGCATACAGCCAGCAATAAGCGTAAAACGCATTCCGTCGCGTCCCGCCAAAACAATTGGCGCGCAACGCAACGTCACTTGTCAATGAAGCAACAGATAAACATAAACATGAATGACATACTCTTTGGAACAGCGCTGTGGTGGAAATAAAAATAAAAACAGTTTGTTTACAGAAGATCTATTGTGTTAGTTTAGTTGTTTTATTTATTGACGTGATTCAATTTGAAACAATGCGATCGTTTCCTTTTTGTACTAATAAATTGAATAACACGTAAGTGTGCAATTTCGTATACAATTTTACATTTACATATAAACGAACATGATTTATAAAAAATTAAACAATCTATCACATGACACATCTTTGTTTTAACATTAATCAAAAAATACTTCATTAAACGAAAGATTTTAACTAACTATAACACTAAATTGAAAAATCTTTTTTACCATGGGCATGGGCATAAATATGGGCAAAAATACAGTCAATGAGGTACATTCGCTTGCCGTACTCCTGTTTATTAACTAATAACGAAACGAATAAATTTGATCGTACAGCGTTTGATCGTTCAAATAATATATTTAACAAAAATGGTTTTCAATGAAAACTCTTTTCAGAAAATTACTTCCTTTATTATTATGCGTACAAGTACCCTCAGCATTATTATTCGCTTGCTGTTCTCTGAATATGAAGTAAGTACAACGCTTAGACTCAATGTTCGTGGAGAATAGATTGGTTCAGTCACGAAGGCACGGTAAACTAATCAGAGTTCAGTAACAAATATCTCTAAATAATTCGTTTGTATTTTTTATTCGCAAATTAGTCATCTCACACACACGAAAACATATTGTATGCACGAGTGACACTGATACTAATTCATACAGATATTTTAACTTGGAGGGGCGCGCCTTCGTAAGCGAATAGATCTATCGTAGAAATTTATATTATTTTATAACAATATTCTTAGGAGAATAATGAACGAATATTATTACAGATGAGTAATAATAATAATTAACACTGTCTCCTGTTAAACGACTGTACTGAATTTTTTTATACCTAGGTAAAGTGGTGGTGACCACCAAGTGACCCACGTAACCGTCCGCCTACCAATATTAAAAAAAGAAGAGAAAGTGCAATTAATCTTATGTCAAGTTAAATGTGTAACTTTAAAAATATTAAATGATATTATGTTCGAAATAAAATACCAATCATACACCCTGGTTATAATTCAAGTCTCAACTGCTGACCTTTCTTCAACGTAAATCAGACTTCACTTGCGCACGCGCAACTAAGTGTACCGTTTTAATTGATCTTCCGTCATCTCATAATCTCGAGATAATAAACGCCATAAATATAGCCCATCATTTTATGCAAGGTTTTAAAGCTTGATAGAGGAAGTCGTAATACACACCACTAGTTTATATCGCGATTTCGTTCAAAATATATAAGTCTCTCACATGATATTAATTAAAAAATCTTATTGTAAAAACTGAGTAAATATATGAAGAAGGTAGGCAGCCTATTAGCTGAAGGCTATTTTATATTTATATTTTGCACGTTTCAAACAGTGACATGATTTTAAAAATATAAAGTTATATCCACATTAAGCTTTCAAAGCCAGCTCCAGACACAGAACACTTAAATAATTAATTCAATTTTCAAATAATAACTGTTTTCATTTTTTTTAAAAAGAGAACGATTGTTGATGAATTATCAATGTAAGTAACATTTCATTCATATCGGTTTAACAATTATTACTTGAAGCAATTGTCATTTGACCTCTGCTACTTGTAACAAGATAGCTTTGATATAACCTTTGTATTAATATACAAAGGTTATATCGTATACGCTATGTAATTTAACTAGAAATGGTTATGAAGTACCTATGGCTATGTAGAAAACTTATGTAACCCTTTTTTTTAAATGTTCTATATTAATGTAAAATAAATTGACTTATACAAAATAAAGAGTCTTGAGCAAGGATTGTTTTAAGAGTTTAAATTCGGGCCAGAATCTCTGAGTTTCTATATGAAGGAAAACATTATAAGAAAACTTGCAGAAATTCATTCAAATATGGCTACACGTTTAGCCGAATAAGCTCCAAGGCTTTTCCTTTTTTTAGGCAGTGTTAATTTTTCTACCGTCAACCATCATCTCTTTGAATTACTGAACTAAAGCCCAATCACAGGATACTCATAGCGATCCTGTGATTGGTAGATCGGGCGTCATTTAAAATGTCATTGGCTAAAATCAACAACTAACTATTTACTGTGCCTTATTATAAATAATAAACCGACCTCATACGGTAACATATGACTCATTTAAATATATTTTATTATCTAGCAAAGTCAACCAAAACTCGTTGAAAATACAAATAATCAATGTGAATAATTCACAAAGGGCTGAAGGCAAACAATTGACCACTAAAAGCAAATAAAATAGTTGACGTATTTCGAAAGTCTTAGAATAAAATTTAAAGCCTGTTCCGTCTAAATAAACATCTATGGAAGCATATTCCACACAATACGACCATTTCGAATTGCCTTACCTATTTTTAGCTTATATAAAAAGAAATAATCGCCCGTATGCCCTTTACTTTAGTGGTCTTTTTTGCGCGACGTTACGTTCGATGCACTGATCTTTTTCTTTTTACAGTTTTAAACATTCTTGTAGAGTCCGTTATTTTTGCTGTATCGTATTCAAATACGAGGTATTTAGAAATATTGATCAAATATCGGCAAATCATTTTTATCTGTGCAGTGTAGCGAAATATTTTATTTAATACGAGTTAATACTTAATGTGTTTTACTCTTTATTTACGTTGAAGCTTATTTGAAATGTTTTTATCAATTTCTAAATAAATAAATAGATTATAGTATGTCAGATATTTATGGACTAAGTATCATAATATGATGTTGCTAATGAATTATATCATATATTATTTAGATATATCTGCAGACCCCTATGTGCAATATAAGTTTACTGGTCTCAAATTAGGCTCTTCGAAATATTTCGTGCATGTAAAACATTTTCAAGTGTTTATAAAATTGTAACCGCGTAATATACTTTATCAGCTTCTTTAGCTAAGTTATACTTAACAGCCATATCTGTGCAGCCACTCGTGACTGATTTCTGACCGGTAAACTTGCAAAGCTTAAATGCAAAAAATCTTTTGTATTTTATTGGTTAAAGTACTGTGATGTAAAAAGGAACCTGAAAGATGTCGTTCCTATATAGTTTTGAAGTTTGTAAAGCAATACTTTTTTATACTTTTGTTTGGTGTCAAATGAGTGGTTTTAATTGACAGATTCGATATTTAAATTTAGTCAATGTTATTAAAGTTTTAATTCCCACTGATTGGTTTCACGGTTTCCATTTTCAACGAAAATAGCCGACTAGGAACAATATGTTATACTGCTTTAATGGAAGGGTAGACACGCGTATGTACGTCTTCACTGTCATAATCTGAAGGCAATCTTAAACTACCGGTGAAAGTACAGAAACTACCTTACATGACTTCTAAGGATGACTGTTTGAAGTGTTGACTGCCAATTCTTAAACTTCGGATTTAACTTGGTACTTAATTTGTTGATCGAAAAACCAAATTTCTATTTGCGCGATCCGTGTTTCGAATTAGGAACTTCAGAATATGCCTTTTAGGCTTTTTTTAGCTGCTAGACCAACGAATAATGAGTGTTTGATGCAAATGATACAATTTAAGAGGTAAATTTCAAAATAATAAGTAACATATAAAATCTGAATTTAAACTTATAAATATCTTGATTCGTGTAAAGCTACGCAATATATAAATATCCTTTAATAAAAAAAAGTGAAAAATACTCTTTAAATATAATTTTTTTTTATCACAAAAAAGCGATGGTTTGCTTCAGTATGCCTAGTGCGAATTTTACAAAATTACTCGTATAACTTAAACATCGCCGAAACGTAATTTTCAAATTGTCAAAATTGCCGCCCGCACTCGCAAAATACTGGAAACAACCAATCAGGAACGTTATCATTGTCACTTTCGAATGCTAGTCGATGTTCGATGTTCGTTAACGGCGCAGTAAAAAACTCAAATTCACAAATACCGTTTTCTGTCACTAGGCGGCGCTGTTCGCAATAAAAATCAACACTATCAAATATGTAAAAAAACTCGCACTACGCACGCAGGTGTCTTTTTAGTATATTTCAAAAACCTAAAAGTCAGATTTTTTTTTAAACTAATCAGAATCTAAAAAAATATCGGCGATTGAATAACTATATATAAATAACTTATATATTAAATACAGTACTATAAAACATACATAAATATAATTACAGTTTTTCCAGACAAGTTCTTAAATCAAGTTATGTTAGAATTATTGATGCAGGTTTTAGCTTGAAAATATAATATATTATTTTATTATTAGAACTTATAACTTACATCTTTGCCACGTATCTTATTGTACAGCAAATAAATAAATTATCTCAATATCTATATTTTTAATATAAATAAATGAGCAACCATTTTGAATTTGCATTTATGATGAACGACATAAACGACTTTTTTGTTTCACTTATTCTGGATATATTATGGAAATTACTTATGTCTTATTTGAGAAGAAAATAACACCTTATACGATTGCAATTTTTACGCGATTGCCCAAAATAGAGTGTAATATTTTCATGTTTGTTTTTATGTTTCTTTAATATTAAATGTTTAAAAAGATTTGAATGAATCGTTAGAAACCTTACATTAATCTAATTTAAACTATAATTGTATAAATTATACGTGTTTCTTAATTTTTTAATTAAATGTATCAATACTTTATTTTTTTGACTGTTTCAAACAGACGATTAGAAAGTAAATAATTTAAATAAATAAGATGGCACATGGTTATTCGGATTGTAATTATATTTGTTTATGAGATATAAACATCTCAATATACATAAGATCTCAAAACGGAAGAGTTATTTGAACGCGCTAATCTTAGAATCTAACTGTCCGTTTTTTGCCGAAATAAGCCCAGTTATTGGTAAAGTTATACGCTATATAATATAATACTACCAAAAGTGCTAGTAAATTTTCGCGGAACATGTATTTATCAAAAAAATAAATATCACGTATTAAATATTGTCTGCATTAATTAAGAGCAGCTAGATTTTTTATATTTGTTTATATATATTACTAGTTTTCGAACGCGGCTTTCTCCGCTATTTCTTTAATGGTGTTCAAACTCACTTCATACAGAATTTTATTAAATTCTGTTCAGTAGTTAAGCCTTAAAAGCGAAACAAACAGACAAAATTACTTTCGCATTTATAATGTTTTTTTATAGATGTGTTTATCGTTATATTTAAATAAGAATATCAATAATTATAGACATTAATTACAGTAAGGAATAATTAATTTTTAGCTTAGTAATAATTAAAAATTCCTGAATTCCTTATGCGACCGGACGAAAGATGTCAAAATGAATATTTAATAATTACTAAGCTTTGATCGAACCGAATTAAACGCAAATGTTTGTTTATGTCAATATATTAATAGCTAATAGTTAATTACAAAATGCAGGTGATATTGTTTGTTCGTAATGAAGGCCCCATACATTATTACTTTTTAAATTTAAATAGCTGTTAACGTTGACTAATAATTAACTCCATTTCTTCTTCGTACAATACCCAATAAGGTCGTATATTGTACTTTATAAATAACAGAATTTGAAGGTTCTTATTAAAATAAATAATATCTCTTTGATATTTGCGCTCTCGCATCTACTCACGCCTTTATAAAGCCTCAAATACACTTAAAACATTTAGTTTTACATAGTTTTATCTGAGTTTTAATTATTATTCATATCATAAAACGTTCCAAATAAGTGTAACGCAATTAATAAATAATTAGTATTCCCTCGTTGTACTTGACTGATGTCGAAAAATTCACGACATGTTATTGGTTATAAAAAAAAAAAATACGAAGCCAGAAAAGGACAGAAGTTTTACACTTAATAAGGATCCAATGTGATTATGTTTCGTCTCTTTCGCACGGAGGCGTGGTTTATCAACATTTAATTATGCGTACATTCAATTATATTTACCGACAGAGGTACAGAGTTTATTATTTAATTAAGCTTTAAAAAGGTCTAAAAAGGTATTCGAAAATACTTAAATTTTTATGTGTTATAATTCAACCAATTAAACTTTGATGTTCAATATTTTTTTGAATTCAATGAATCTACGTATAAGGATGGCAAATGTCAGATGTACCTAACAATGTAGTTTATTATAAAAAAACTTTGTATGTACTATAATTGAGCGGGTTTATTCTATATGATACCGGAGGCAGTTTTTTCTTATATAAAGGCTGATGAAATATGGATCTTAAGGTATAATTTTTATTACAATCGCTCGTCATATTTTAACTTTGATGTTTGTTACCTATTAGGGAACGCATCAAGTTTAAGTTAACATATATAAATATGATCGGGGCTTTGTATATTATACGGACGTGACGGAAGACTTGGCGGGGAAAATCGGTGAAAAAAGGGCATTTAGCATACCTAGCATTCAACCGCCGATACCTATAATTCAACCGCAACCGATATTAATATTGATCTTTCATCGTCTTAATTATTTATTTAATTAATATTTATATAAAGTATAATTTTCATATGTGATCAAACAAAACGAATTTGGACTACAAATTGTTATGAAATTTCGATTGTGATGCTGTCTAGAAAATAAACCATACAAGCACATCGAACCAAAATGAATCAAATAATAGAAAGACAGATAAGACATATCAGTGGAGATTAAAATTACAAAAAACATATTGCCCGCCCGGGTACGTAACACCCGCTCACCGCCAAACAACAATATTATTATTATTATTGTGTTCTGGCTTAAAGGGTGAGCCGGCGTTCCCAAAATCGGCAACATTGGCGTATTATGTTTCATATTTCTTACAGAACCAATGTCTATGGTCTGTAATGAACACTTACCATCAGTTGCTCCCTTTACCAGTCTACCAATCCATTGAAAAATACCTTATGATACTCATAAACTTTAATCTCAAAAAGACTTGAGAATTATTGGGACAGTGGTATACTTACGATGTTTTATTATAAGTTATTATTGGATACAATTTTGGCGCCAACTATTGTACTTTGATGGTATTGTACCTGAAACCTTCAATTAAGTACCAATAACAACTGCACACAGTTTCAACTCAATTAAATATAATAATTACGCGTAACCGATTAACAAAATCAATAATTTCTTTTTTATGTATTTCTAATTTTGTACTAATTGGAAGATGTTCTTTTTTTAAAAAAATAGCCGTTGTTCAAGTGTCTATGTATTCGAATAAGTGAATCGTAATTTTGAGTATAGCCAAGCCAAACCAAATACTTTTAATGTTGTAACACGTGATAACGTGCTCAGCGGAGAATGATAATGTCAGCATGTATCGGATGAAAATCTGATACATTCGTATCAACTAGTCGGAATTGAATTAACCTCATAAAGCGATCAGGCCTTGGACTACAAGTGTTACATTAAAACTTACTTTACTTTTTAAGGAAAATGCATAAAGGCACGTAATTTCTAAATTTACATACAACCTTTTTCGTATACACTTGCCAACTTTGCATCTGATTTAAATAAAATGGCGGCGATAAATTATAGTAAGTTCTAAATAAATTAAATCATAAAAGGGTAAATCAGAGCGATTGTTTTTCTGTCTTTGTCAATGAGATGCAATAAAATTGTCTCGTTAGTAGCGTACATTTTAGGAATGCCCGCGCAATCGAAGCGAATTCTTATACTCTTTCGTTCCCGCCAAGCTATTTGAAGCATTCATTTCTCACGTGAGTCTCGCTATCCACTAAACATACGCTACGGAACGCAATGCATCAGTTAGCATTTAGGTTTTATCTTCCGATATTTTATAAAGCTAAGATTAATAATAATAATAATAAATTAATCGGGGTAAAATGCTATCTTTATCTTCTTAAACTTTTTTGGTATACATTTTTATAATATACTTCGTAATATGTAACTGTTCTAAATTTGTGCTTATTTATAAAAAACACTGTTTTAATTCATTTAAAAATTATCTAAGAATATTTCCATTTTTAAATCACTCGTTTACCGTCGCGTTTCAAATATCGCTAAGCTTCATATTTTATCATCAGTCTGTCATATTTGAAATTAGAATTTTAGAAAATCATATCGAGTTTCCTTAAACATGATTTATGTCATTCTTATTTTAAAATATAATAATAGCCTTGCATAGCATTGTGTACAGCAAAGCTAATAAATAATGTAGAGATATTTGACACTCGACGCTCGACCCGATCGTAATATGTTCAAAACCAACTCACGATGACACGCTATTATTATGCGTGATATTTAAATTAAAGCAGTCAATGTCACATATCACCGTGTGATATATCACGATCGAATTCGTTGTGATTCGAGTTTGTGCTAACAGAATAACTCCACCTTATCTCTAAATATGACGCACATGTAAACTAAGGTAAAAAATATGACACTAGAAAAATTACATTCATTCAATTTCAATAAATAATAATTTGATTAAATAAATTAGATTCAATACGATACCTACAACTACAATACAAATACACATACAAATAGTAATACAATAAACTCAATTATTTTTAATTTAATTCAAATTAGAATCGAATGTTTTTAAAAATAGAATCATTCAAGGAGATTCATTTAGACGTGCCAGTTTGTGTTCTAAATCACCAAATGCCTTATTTAATGTTTTCATTGATAAATAAAATCGCATAGGTATTTATAAATTAATATTTCTTGTAGTAGGAAAATAATAGTTGGAAGTAAGTTAATGTCGTATGATTTCATTAGTAAGTATGAAATTATGACTTGTTTTACGCAAACGGAAGAGTTGACGGCGATCTGGTTGATAACAAGTTTTTATCACCGCGCTTACTACTCATATACATACATACATAGCCAACCCACCAATGCTAATATATAGATCACATATTAAATTTATTATCTATATTGAATATTAATTTATTGAAAAATGAATTTAAAATTATAATAGACATATTAATTTAACATCTATCAAAATATTATTAAAAAAATAAATATATATCAGCTAGGCAAAGGCATCAATTCATTCGGCCTTTCCTTGACACCTAAAAACTTAAATATTATAAATACAACTTATACAACAATTCTAATGTCCGTAAATCCGATGGCAATCGACCTTATTTATAAACGTTTAGCGGGTGTTTAGTTTGACAGTGATTTCTCTCTTTCTTTCATTGTTAATTTGACATTCGAAAGAAGAAGACAGAACATTTCTTAATTGATCACTCCCTAAGCAATATTTTTATAAATACATACGTTTGTTATGTTGTTTTTTTTTAAAATTTGGTTTTGCTTTGTGCCAGCCCATCTGGGTAAATGACCACTCGTCACTTTAGTCAAAGAGTAGTCTTCTTTAGTCAAAAAGTAATTAGATATATATAATTATAGTCTCTTGATTCGGTTTCTAGCCTGAGTTAGTCAGTGTAATAAAAGGCACAAGGGAAAAGAAGTTGTTATAATCTTGTGCATTGACTTTCTAACAGAGCTTATCTATGGGCGGTTGTGATCCCATGACCAGAATTTACGCTTGCAACTTTTAGAACAAAAAAAAAATCTTGTTTGACGATTTAACGCTTGGTGCTCGGTTTGATACACGGACAGTTTATAACAAGAAAACAAATGTATACACCAGATCGAAAAATTTAATACGAAAATTGTATGTACAAAAAATCTTTAATTAAATATCGATTGAGCTATTGACATTTAATAATGTTGCCAATATATTTCTTCCTATTCAATATTTTAAGTGAATCATGTTATAAATAATAATGAAAGCGGTTTATTATGGTAACTATTATTATCTTAAATCATATAAGAAAACTAACTTATTATATATTAGTATGGCAACATTTCGAATATCGCACGTTCTTGCATGATACCGCCACGCTGCTTTAACACAAACCTTAGCCAGATACAGGGTTGCTAAAATTAGAAAAAAAAAACTGACTATCGAATTTCAAAATTTTATAAACGTATCTTAAGAGTATTATTTTAATACTAAACGTTGAAGCTTTACGTAGTTTACGCATTTTTATTATTTAGAAAAAACGGTGAGAATTTAAACGGATGCCATTCGATAGTTGAGACATAGTTGTTGTACTACTAGGTTTTAAGTAAGTTATTTATATTTATAATTTATCATGTAGTTAGGAAGAAAACTTGTCGAATGGAACAACAGAGTAGAACAAACTTCAAATCTTCAATTTAACCGATATTGATGTAATACTAAGCTGATGATAAGTTTCAATTATGGCGGCTATTCTAACTATTATCTAATGTGTAAATTAAAGTGAGGGAGAGGTACTCTCCCTCTATCTCTATCTATAATTCGCTATAATAGCAAATCCGTCACGACCACAACGAGCATGAAAAAATATAAAGGTCCAATTCAATACTCAAATCTGTACTGAGTAATTCTCAACCCAATTTTTTTTCATTGGTCCAATCCAAGCTTAAACCCAAGACCTCGGGATTGGCTTATAAGCAATCCACTTAACCAAAGAGGCCAGTCGAGTGAATGAAAACAGTTTTTAACGACCAGTTATTGTATCAACAAGTTTATTTTATAACGTTGTCAACCCTAACCTCATGCTCATTTCAGACATGCAGGATTGTCGAGACGCCGCCGAAAGTCCAACGCGCGTTATAAATTATTAATTAGAGCTGTCGAATATTTGAACTCAAGTACTTAAAATTTTTTCTTATTACTACGTCCTATGTAGATTTCATTAGTTAGTTAAAATATCTCAAATACTACTTTATGGATAAACTCTGGCTGAGTTCTTTTTGTTTTTCTTTTATTACCTGGATAATTTCAAAAATGGAACACTTTTTCCTGATTTGAAAGTAAAAGTGTTCCACGTTTGAAATTAAAAACACTCACAGGTCTTTTCTGTCTTTGTACGTATGTTGATGTGAGGGCTTACCGTTTATACGGAGATAAAAGAGTTCTCAGGACTCAGTCAGATAAGATTCTTTAAAAGTCATCGTTGTTTTAGCTTTAGTCTATCTGGTATGTGTTGAATTATGATTATATTTCTTTATATGAAAAATTACCTAAAAAATATGTCGACACAAAACTTCCAAATATACAAACTGTTTAATATTTTACATTAATTCATTAATATTCTGCGTCGTTGTTGAAGAAATTAATTAGACTGACTCTTGACTCTCGACTGGCTCTACAATATAATTTATAACCTTTTAAATTTCATTGGATATCATTTATATGTACGTATCTATCGAAATAAATGTGAGAATTCCAAAAATCAATTTTTAAATTTATTTATATAATTTTGAATTTGAAAATAGAAGATTCGAACATTTTAAATAAAAAATTATATTTATCATTATCTGTTGTGTAATTTTGTATACACTACAATATAAAGAAATGTAACAAAGAAAGTTTCCGAGCTCTTTTCAGTAAAAATTCTGAGTTTTCTCTAAAAACGACCAACGTTTACACAGCGTAAGCAGTTAACTGTGGGTTTTATTTTTTCGCCGAACAGTTTCAATTTGCGACAACAGAGTATAAATTCTAATACACAAAGCACCCGTTATGAAGACGCGTGCAAGTTTCAAGTTTTCGTACGAAGTCACTGTAGGGCTGTCACTTTTTTTTATGTAAAATTTTGACATACATATTTTCTGAGAGCCGAGATGTTCTGTAATTTGAACAGGCGGATCTTGTACAAACATCGCTTGTTAAGACCCGAACAAACACGATTAATATTTATTTGCTTAACTTGTGTTTGTATTAAATCTTCTGCTAGACATCGACAAATGACATCGCGTAGAAAACTATTTGTGAGGGAATAAATTTTACGATATTACGTATACCATAGCCAAATTATGTATCCAACGACAGTCCTGCGTAGTGAAATGAATTTCATAAATCTTCTTCTTAAGATGACTTTACCAGGCTTTTACAGGATCTACCAAAGCGCTTAAACTCTGTTACTAAAATTAAAAAAAAATGTATAGAAACGCTTGCAAAAAGTTATTATAATGTTTATTAATTTATAAATGAAAGAACATTAAGAATAAAAAGACAACCTGGATTTATTTTATTCAATTAAAAATTTAAAACAATTACAAAATTTAGTAGTCCCATTTTCTTTTCCTAACGAATAGTTTTCATATATACTTCGTATCAGTAAATGTATTCCTTCAATATTAAATGACAAATTTGATTTACGAGAGAATATCATAAAATAATTATTATTTTCAATTATATAAAAAGCAAAGCTGCCAACCCTATCAGTAAGAATAGTGCACTCCGCCGTTATCGGCTGTCGTCAGCCACGCGCTGAGGCAACTCGCAGTATAGAACTAAACACGTCTAGTCCCACGTCGCTCATTGACAAAAAACTCTTGCTTATTAATAAAGTTATGCCTTCAAATTTTCATATCATTCCTTCTAGTCAGTCTCGATATTATGAACTTATATTTTTTTATTATAAGAATACATACTATAATTATGTATATCATACTATTGAAAATTCTTCGGTAGCTATGTAGTTATATAACCTCAGTATAATTAAAAAAAATATATATAAATTTAAAAATGGAATATAATAATGTATGATACAATGATGATGATCAACTTTACTTGGTGGTAGGGCTTTGTGCACTCACTCACTAATCCACTCATCAGATATTCTACCGCCAAATAACAGTACTCTGCAATGCTGTGTTCCGGTTAGAAGGGTGAGTGAACCAGTGTAATCACAGGCACAAGGGACATAACATCTTAGTTCCCAAGGTTGGTGGCTCATAGGTGATGTAAGGAATGGTTAATATTTCTTACAGCGCCTTTGTCTATGGGCGGTAGTGACCACTTTCCATCAGGTGGCCCATGTCCGCCAACCAATGCCATAAAAAAATGATATTATTAATAGAATGACTGAATAAGAAATATAAACACTTAACATTATAATTATAAACTACTATATATAAATAGTACCTTCAAAGTAAAGATGACGAAAATTTACGTAGGTATATTTGTGTCTGTAAACGCGCCAAGTGGAAATCATCGAAAACACATTCGTGAAATATCAAAATGTGATATGTGACTTGGACTAATAAACAATAAAAGCATTTAATGCATACTAATAGCATATAATTTTCATTACTAAATTTTACAAGTAAGATTAAGAAAAGCTTTGATTTTTTAATATAATTCATCACCACCGCCCACCAGTCGTTTCATAACCAATGCTTTATCATTGGGAACTGTATGTTGTGTCTATTTACGCCGGCTCACTTACTTTTTAAGTCGGAACACAACAAAACTAAGTATTACTGTTTGTCGGTAGAATATCTGATAATTAAATATACCGATTCATAAATTAAAATCATTTGTGAATAAGTATAATATTCAATACAATACTCTTTAGATGATAAAAAAGCGTGGAGCTAATAATCGTTAACTTCCAGGCAGGATATATTATATACATATATAATTGTATTTAACTAACATAATTGTATTTTAAATGTTGGTAAAAGAGTAACTACTGAGTTTCTTGCCGGTTCTTCTCGGTAGAATCTACATTCCGAACAGGTGGTAGCTTTACTTGACCTATCCAGATCAGCTTGCACAGAGTCCTACCACCGAGTACGTCATTATATCATTAATTACATATATATAGATATAGTACTAATTCCGCTTTCGTATGCTAGAATATACGACTGTATGTTACCTGCCAAGAGCGGCTTCTACAAAATCCTACTATAAAGTATTGTAGACATTAAACGATATACAAAATGATTACAGAAGTTTAAAAATATTGTATTCGTATTAATAGCACTGGCAACGTCTTGTTTCACAATGAATTTAATAACGAAGCGATTATCACACGACGCCAGCTCTGAATATTAACCTTAATTTAACTTTGCCAAATGGATTTTAAGCAATTATTTGATTAAATTAATAGATATTCAAAGACGTTTCTGTATTTGTAGGTTTATTTAGTTCACACAAGATTGATTTAAATTAAATGTTTGTTTTGAATATAGGATGGCTCAGTGTGCAGGAAACTCGAATCGTGATCAAGGAATAAGGTTTCAAGTCCGGGCAAACACATCTGAGTTCATGTGCTTTTGCATTTTGTTACTCATCCCGTACCTTGTTGGTGTAGTGGATAGATATATGGCCGAAGATCCCGAAATCCAATTTTTTTATCTTACTGGAAAAACGCATTACGCGTTTCCACCACGTGAGGGGGGGTATATATGTGGGACTCGCCGGTGTCCTGGACGCCGAGTGCTCCCCGGTACAGCGTAGCGTTTGCATAGTAGAGTGTAAAAAAATATAATTTCTTTTTACCTTTTCATTGCAGTCAGCTTTCTGTAATGATTCAATAATTATATGAATCAAATGAGCGAATGAAACTTCATCACAATACCCGCTCGGCGTTCGGCTCAATTACGGCGTAATTACCACTTCTCTCTGATATTACAAGATAATTGTGGCGTTTAAATCGCGTAATACATTTTATTATCTTTATGGCCGAATACAAACATGTTTCAAATTACATTTTATGTTGCCTTGATATTAAATAATATAATTATTCAATCATTTATTAACCGAATGTACAGATTTCGTGAATGCTAAACCATGACCGAGGATTCAAATTCCGTACATAATATCTACTTAATTATAATTAATAAATATCTCGTGATCGGTTCATAAGCAGATCGTGTTATACATGCGGCGGATGGAAAATCAGCTACGCGTGTATTTAATTACCATTGTACCTCTATTTTAAAAAAAATGTCAGCCTAAGGTTGAGTTAAGAACTGTGCTACACTGGCTCGGACTTCACATGAGCTAGTTCTTAACTCACTTCTTGGTGATAGGATTTTGTGCCCGTTTTTTTTTTGGGCATACGGGCGCAAAGCCCTAGCACCACCGACAGTGCATATTTATTTTATGGATGAATATGAGATATCATTGCCGACAAAATAAAAAAAGTTAAGCAAAATACATGATAAAGAAAATAAGTATGGAAACAAACGACTCAAGGTAAATATTAATTGTGTACATAAAGTTTAAATATTTTACGAGTTTCTGAAAAGGAATTTCGGTGATTCCGTAAAAACATCCAAGCCTGTGCTCTTACTTTTTAATTAACAAAAAATAACAGAACCACGATAAGACAGGCGTTTTGTTGAATTTTTTATTACTTACACCAGAGAAAGATCATTTTATAACATATAAAGTAAACCAGGCTTAATTAAACGTTTGGAATGTAAATAATAATTTAATTGACTCAAAAAGAAAGCAATTGAATTATATACAATTGCTTTGATCGACGTGCACTTAAACCGATGATTTCGGGTTCAAACCCAGGCAAGCACCACTGAATTTTCATGTGCTTAATTTGTGTTTATAATTCATCTCGTGCTCGGACATCGTGAGGAAACCTGCATGCGAGTGTCTAATTTCAACGAAATTCTGCCACATGTGTATTCCACCAACCCGCATTGGAGCAGCGCGGTGGAATATGCTCCATACCTTCTCCTCGAAGGAGGAGGAGGTCTTAGCCCAGCAGTGGTTGTTAATGTAAAAAATGTATGCTTTTATATTTTCGAAATCAATATTAGAATTGGATCCATCGTTAGTCTAGCAGTTAAAGTTAAAGTTTAAAGCATAGGGTTTTACTCGTATCTCGGAAAGCACAAAAAGTCGTAAAGTGCATGGATTGCACTCCAGTTGACTCGGATGTCAGTTTGATTAGAAATAGAGCGAACGCTTGTGTTTGAAGAAAAACTTGTGCAATTTATAATCTACTGAGTAGATGCCTTATCTTTGAGATTGTTAGAAAGTATTACACATATTACCTGGAATGTATTTAGTTTATAAACGAGTATTTTTATTTTATGTTGGTTAGTTTGGTAAAATCGCAGGCGAAATTAGAATCGCCCCCACATACCCTACGACGTTAAAACTTTACAGACTAGTTTAGTAGTGAAAACAATATATTTTTATGACGTTTACAAATCCGTACTAATATTATAAATGGGTAAGTAACTCTATCTGTTACCTCTTCACGCTTAAACTGCTAAACCGATTTTTATGAAATTTGCTATAAGGATAGTTTAAATCTCGTGAACAGACATAGGTTAACTGTTATCACGATAATTATTCCTTAAGGGTGAAGCCGAGGGTTCGATTGGTTTGTGATATATTTAGCATGACCAGGATTGGCTCAAATGCTTCCTGCATTCATTCCTCCCGAACCAACATCATAGATGCAAATTTTGTATACAGATAAAATATAGATATATATATTTTTTTTACGATAAAAACAAATACAAGTCCAAGATTATCTGTATTTAATACATCCACGTGCAATAAAATACCAAATAGAACATCAACAATATTCCGTTATTAATATTATATCTGGTATTGAATCATGGAATTCTTGGTCCGGCTGCAAAAACACATACCTTTGCCATAATATTTGACGTTTCAACTATACTTAAAACGTATCGACTTGTACTCGTTGAAAGACCACACCGGATGATGACATTTAATGTCTAATATATGTTAAATAGCTTGATCCTTATCATAATATCTTGGTAAGGATATAAGAACTTCATTTAATAAGGCCCATTGATAGCGGTATTTTAATATATTTATGAACGATATAAACCGAGATGGCCAAGTGGTTAGATCTCGAATTATAGTCGATGAATGTAGGCTCAAATCCGAACTTTTCCGAAGCACTTGCGCTTAATTTGTTTTTATAATTCATCTCGTGATATGCGATGACCCGCAATAACCCGCAGGTTCCAACAAACTATCAAATTCACGCAAAATATACTTCATGCAATATATGTACCTACTTACTAGTTTTAGCCCGCGTCTTTACTCGCGTATTAAGGTTTGATCGTCAGATGTTCAGAATAAAAAAGTATGCCATTTCTTTGAGTTCAAGATTATATTACTTCATACCAAATTTTATCAAATTCAGTTCAGTGGTTAAGCCGTGAAAGAGAAACACACAGACAGACTGATAATTGGGTATTTATAATATTAGTAAATATTGTTCGTATAAAAATAAATAAATAATGACGAAATGACTTAAGTCCTTAAAAACTCCTTAAATTATCATATATGGCAGCAACGTATAACCTTTTAATATTAATCTTCATTATTGCACGAAGTAACGATATCAAAAAAAAAAAAAGTATTATAAAATATTCGATGGCTAAATTAAGGATTGAAAATTCACAAGAAACAAAGTATACTCGGACGGTCGATCGTATCGCCTTAATAACTTCTTTGGTTCGTTTAATGAAAAATTATATAAAAAAAAGATGTAAAAAAAGCTATCACTGATAGGACGACGACGATATTTTAAGTGAATTATAATTTTTATACGATAATAAAGTTGCGTCTGAGTTTTTTTTTTTTATATGAGAATCAGCGCTTAAAGCGATTTTGATATGAGATTTACCAGAATTTTAATATTGCTAGGACGTTGTGCAAACCTGTCCAAGTTGAAACTTAATCTTCAACTATAAATATAAAAAAACTGAAAAAGATACAGTAGGCTCTTTCTAACAAGCACATTTGAGTCGTAACCTTAAAAGATTTTTGTTTTATTTGGAATTTAGATCCATCAAACAATCAGGAAAAGAACTCAATACATTCTCAGTTAAAATACATTAGTAATTAAATACAAATTAGTTATTATTTATCAACGAATACTAGACTCTTTCGTATTAGTTATATGTATAATATTTTATTGAATAATATGCCTTATTTGATTTTTTTATTCCGTTAACAACAGGTGCTCTAACATGTATATATATTTCCTAGAATGTCCAATGTCTATGTGCGGTGACTATCGTAATCCATTCGTTGCCCGGTGCTAAAACATGACGCGAAAACCGGTTCCAAAATTCTATAAAAATAATTAATACGTATTAAATAAATCATTAAAAAAAGATTTATCGCACGCATAACCTGACATCTTATTATTCCAGCCCTCAATAAACAAAATAGATAAATTACAAAGAAATATTATTAACAAAAAGGATATTCGATGAGAAACTGTTGACAACACCTGCCGTGGTTTAAAATTAATTACGGTCGTGCCATATTGTGCTACCAGAGTCAGAGGTGGTCTACCTTTTACGTATTTTTGGTAACAAAATAAAAAACACTCTAATGCCCTCATGAGACGTCCTTAAAATATTTTATCGTGTGAAATATGTAAGTAATTAAAAGTTGGAATTTATCTACGGCGGGAGCCCATTATACTTGATACCTTCATAATGGAATCGCTTCAACAATTTCGTGTTCCGTCGAAATCTTGCCCCTAAAATGTTTATCGTTTTAATTGATACCTTTTTTACTTGCTCACATATTTTAGTGAATATGATTTTTTTTATATTTTAATACAATTTATAATAAAACAACAGCGTTTATGTATCTGTTTTTAAGGCCGTGTATTTTCCTTTTAGCAATATTATATACGTTTAAAAGTATTTATTAGGAATGATACAGATTACTAATGTTACTGTTTCTATTTTCCAATTAGTAGTTCGGCTATACTTGATATATGAAACTGAACATCATTCTTATTCTTTCTAATACAATTTGTACTAGATGAAAAAAGGACGTCAAAATAAATTGTTTATTTCTAAACAATAATAACATAAAACATAATCAGCCTGTAAATTTCCCACTGCTGGGCTAAGGCCTCCTCTCCCGTTTGAGGAGAAGGTATGGAGCATATTCCACCACGCTGCTCCAATGCGGGTTGGTGGAATATACATGTGGCAGAATTTCGTTGAAATTAGACACATGCAGGTTTCCTCACGATGTTTTCCTTCACCGCCGAGCACGAGATGAATTATAAACACAAATTAAGCACATGAAAATTCAGTGGTGCCTGCCTGGGTTTGAACCCGAAATCATCGGTTAAGATGCACGCGTTCTAACCACTGGGCCATCTCGGCCACTAAACAATATTAACTTTAAAATCTCTACAATTTAAATTAATAATGCACACATAACCTCATTCAGTTAAGTATGTAGTCGAAAACACAAACAATTTTAATCAACTAAAATACCTAGCCGAACGTTGAAACATTTCGAGACACATCTTAATAATCCGAAGGCCAAATACACACAGACATACTTGACAATTTTAACAACACTCCCTTTGGGGGTTAAAAATTTCAAATATGAAAGGGTCCGAATTGCAGATGTTTTTATTGACTTGGCGGTGGTCATTGTACTTAAGACCCATAAGGCACTATAGACCTGTCGCCATACTCTAAAGCCGGCAATACAGTACTATGACATACCATGATATAATTATAAAACTGCATCGAACTTAAAATACAAAATTCATTTCCTTTAACTTAGACACAATACTATTATATTCCAAGCTATAAACATTTCAGTCAATCGAGCGAGATATTTCTAGTTTACTTTCCCCCGTACCCCTTTCATGCGTCTGTGTAGTTTTAAACTCCTGTCATATTACGAAAAATACAACAACCGACACTCGACAAATATCATGACAATATTCATAAATAATATATCTATACCTTTATCAATCATCAGACTATTGTTGAAAAGAGACCGACGCGAATGTACTTCAAGCAAGAATATACGTTAATATTCTCTAGTAGAAGGCTTGCTTAATGTTTGAGCCAAAAAGAAATAATATTAGTTGTATCGAGTTTATACCAGTGTTGGTCCATTGCAAGTCAACCTCAAAAATCATCGGTATGTAATGGTTCTAAATATCTTAGCCGGGCCTGCGTCGACATTCCATTCCTTTTTACGTGTTGACGATGAAACAATGCTTAAATTTTCATTATGAAGCTCAATTAAAAATTCTATTCGTTCAGTAACCACCATCTCATACTAATTGATCGGCTAATAGGACTCCGTATTCGTTTCACTTACCTTAGTTGCATTTAAAGTTCGATTTTTAAATTCGTATAAAAAAAATTGATTCAACGAAGGAAACATATTAGATACTAAATTTATTTAAACTAGTCGTCCTCCGCAGCTTCGCTCGGATTTTAAAGATTCGCCGTCAAGTGTTAGCCATAAAATAATAACCTGTGTCCTTCTTCGAAGTTAAAGTGTGCTTCATACCAAATTTAAAAGATAAAGACAGTAGTACTCAGCAGTACCGGTTTGAAGTGTGAGTGAGCCAGTGTAACTACAGGAAAAAGGGACAAAACATCTTAGTTCCCAAGATTGGTGGCGCATTGGCCATGTAACGAATGCTTAATATTTACAGCGCCATTGTCTATGGGCGTTGGTGACCACTATCATCAATTGACCCATTTGCTCATACCTGTGTGTGTACGAACTCAACTCAGACCGGAAAGACTACACACGAAGGAACAATAGATTTACGTGAAAGCAACGTAAAATGACAAAAAACTTTCAACTAAACCGACCCTCGATTTGAACTTACTACCCCATGATCTGCAGCGTATATACGCTTGCCACTGAATCAACGAGTCAGATGATTCATGAAAAACCGTAGAAGAGACAGGTGAAATATACATGTTAAGTGTATTCTCTTGTCGGAAGGTACCCGACAACCCGCAAACAAAATAACCGTCTGTAAGAACCCTGTTTTTGATGTTTTACTGCATTCATTATCAGCTAAAGGTGTGGACTGTATAATAGATTAATTCAGTGCATAATATTAATATCAAAAGTCAATTACCTAATTAATTAAATGTCAAATAAGATATTAATACAACTTAAATTAAACGGTCAAGTTGGTGATCTTTTAATAAGGGGACATCCATTTATTTTAACATCATTGACAATGTGTCGGATAGAGCGATGTCTGTTATTTTATAAAGATCATTATAATTTTAGACACTATTTGGTTGTAGGGCGTGATGCAAGAATAATGGCTATCACCACTTCATCATATATTCTAGTGCCAATCAGTGTTACTTAGTATTATCGTGTTCCAGTTTAAAGGCCGTGTAAGCCAGTATAACTATAGTCAAAAGGAATATAACATCTTAGTTGCCAAGAATGGTGGCATATTGGTATTTTTTTTTGTTATGTCATAGGTGGCACACGAGCAGGAGACTCATCTAATGGAAAGTGACTACCACCGCCCATGGACATCTGCAACACCGGGGGGCTTGCAGGTGCATTGCCGGCCTTTAAGGAAGGAGTTGACTCTTTTCTTGAAGGCTCCCAAGTCGTATCGGTTCGGAAAAACCGAGTGATTGTGCGAGGCAGAAAATGTCTTAAAAATCGCACTGTTGTGGTTTTTCGGACATCTAGCTATAACGTAAGGAATGTTTTATATTATTTACAGCGGGTATGTCTATGGTTTTCTTATCACTAAGTGCCATGATCAATTTGTACGTCCAAAAAAAGGAAGATTTTCCCTGTTTTGTTCGTGAAAGAAGTTTACCTCGCTTAAACATTTTTTGAGCAGTTCCTTAACAAAATAAACATACCTTCTTTAATAAGTCTTAATAAATATTAAAATAATAATAACATAACCATTTATTATCTACTTATAATAAAAATTTTAATATTATCATGTATTTAATTTGTTTTACATAAAATTATACTGAATAGGGCATATGATAAAATTATACGTATGCATTAATTTAAGGTCTGAAACATTAATTACGCGTTTAATTCAAATGAACAGGAAATGTTATTAAACTTTTGTAAATTAAAAGGCATTGCGTCTTGTAAATTATAATTAGTGTTGTATCAATTAAATACATAAAGAAATACGCGTCTGTCTATGCAAGACGCGCGTAATTCTTTTCTTCATTCGATTTTAACACATAAGGGCATGATTTGAATTACAAAAGGCCGACGTTTATTAAAGAGCCACCTTGGAGCTAAAAATTCAGCGTTCATAAAGCTGCAAAAACATTTCTATTACGATCAAATGAGTCTTTGTGTTCACCGTCAATTTTTTTTGCCTAAATTTCTGGTACTAACGATATTAATAACAAGTTTAACTGTATAAATCTTAATTTAGTACATCGGGTTTCAGAGTTTAGTGATCGGCGTGTCCTGTGACATATTAGTGATATTGGTCTCTTTCTGTTGCTTCGATTCATTTATGTACTTTGCGTGTCTTGAGTCAAAATCAAAATATACTTTATTCGAGTAGGCTTTTACAAGCACTTTTGAATCGTCATTTAACAAACTATATTAAGTGAAGCTATCACCGGTTCGGAATGTAGATTCTACCGAGAAGAACCGGCAAGAAACTCAGTAGTTACTCTTTTTAAAATACAGTCATGTTACTTAAATATAATTATATTTTATTATTATAATTAGTACTAGATGCCTGACCAACTTTTTACTTATTTTTCATCTTCCATTTCCATTTCATGGTTTTCACTCTGCTATTATTTGAGGCCGATGTCTATAATTTATTCCAAATATCGGTGGACCCTTATATATCGTCAGGATTTTTTTTCTTAAAATATATAAATTGTTAAACAGCTGTATCAGTTCAAATCTAGACCAAGTTAAATTAAAAAAAAAATGGTTTTTGGGTCAATAAAATGTCACTAACAGCCCGGAGTTCAGAAGATAGCAATGTCTCGATTTGAAATATAAAGTAAAATAATTGGTCCTTGGCTGTATGAATGCTCTATCGTATCGTCTCAATGAACGATTATGAAAGAGAACAGAAAGTGTACTAATTTTATATGTCCTGTAAGAGGTTAATCTTCACTTAAAATTACCGTCGACATAATCAAATCCCAAACGCTCAGCACAGCTCATATATATATATATTTAAAGATATATACAATGTGATGACACTTATAGCATAATAATTAACAATAATACTATCAACTAAGTTTCCACAGATAATAATTACACAATTAATAAAATTTAACAAAGTTACCATATAACTCAGCACCACAAATTATAAGAACAGCGCGTGTGAACAATATATAATGACGTTAACGATCATATTACTACAGATAAAATAATTGAATTCACACAATACAAGCTTTTGAACAATAATTTATTAAAAAAAAACCGATAAACCGATATTGATGCTCGACCTATCCCACACTCTCGCTGAATATATTTTGTAACTAAGCTTAATACGTCTATTCGGTTTTTTGCTTTGACCTGTATTTAAACACTATTTACTTGCTATTACAATATTGTTATTAATCGTCCTATTGTACAAATATTCTTGAAAATGTTATTATTCATTTATAGAAACACCGATAATAATCTTTTATTATCTGTTAGGCACAAAAAAACAAGACACAATTTAATTTTTGTGTCAGATTTTTTTTGGTAATATGTCTGTTCTTTTTTTAAATTATTTTAGATTTGTTTTAATCGCATTTAACTAGTCCGTTCCTGCTCTAATACGCAGTTGCAACACCCCAGCTGTCCCAACTGAACATGCACATCACCCCGAGCTATGAAATATACGCCCAATAAATAAACACGAAAGGGGTGAAATTAAATATTCATATGGTTAGTGATGTACTTTTTATGTCGATAATAGTTAACAGATTAGTTTGACGCATTGTTTCACCGTACAAATTTTATACCCTTCATTCATACAAGTATAAAGTGTTTATCAGCAACTAGTGGTCAGCGAGGCTTCGCCAGCGCTTTAGATATTGTTCGTCAGGTGTAAGGTACAAAAAATGCCGAGATAGTTTTTCCTTACGCTTCAGGCTGGCTTCATACCAAAATTCATCAATTTTGGTTCAGTAGTTTGGCTGTGAAAGTATAACACACAGACAAGTCAGTCAGACAGACAGAACTAGTTTCACTTATTATAATATTTATTAGAATAGATAAAAATATACTTAAACAATTAAATAATTCAAAATCAACTCTTAACTTTCGTCTGTGTAATAGCTGTGAAGCTACACATATGTTTCAAAAACATGACATGTTCCATTAAGAACGTATATACATCTTTAAAATTAGTAAAAAAAAAAACAAAAATTCCTACAATATTTTAATAATGAATCGATAGATTTAGGTATATTCATCACTAGAGCAGTCCAATATCGTAATAGACAGGGTAAAGAGTGAGGCGACTTGTATAACATCACCAAATTAGCCGAGCGTTGTGCACTAACCCTTAGGCTGTTTGAGGGTTGCCACTCATCAAATTTTAACTATTCTTTTACTTTTTATTCCTCAATTCAAACCTCGATTGAGTACGAAAATAATATTAAATGTTTTCAATTTATCATGTCGAGTACGTTTGATACAAGAACTAAATAATGTTTATTTTTAATTATGTAATAATGATTTATACTGATTTTTTTCATAACATATTATTTTTTGGTTAAACTGCCATGGCACCGTATACATGGACGAAACAGCGCGCGAATATGAGTGCTTCATAATTTAAAATAAATTTTCTGGTAGCAATTAAAATAGCAATATTTTGAATTTAGAACGTGACAACCCTTAAGCGAGCACCGATATGTAAATGTTTAGTGACGCCTTTATAAATGATTTTATCCGGCGTGTTTTGTGTGAAATATTACTTTGGAAAATTGAATTGGTCGCAATCTGAACGAGATGATGAACACATGTGCTTTTAAACTCCCCAATGTAATATGGTTATTATTCGTATAATGAGGCAAGGGTTGTAGTACGTTAGTTATATTTAAAAATAGAACAATCTGGTATCGGTTCCATTTAGTCAGGCTGTATACATTATATAGATGATATTATAGCTTTTATTACATTGTATTTAAAATCATTATAGAATATGTAACATTTGATCAAAGTTTGCTCCAACATTTGTTTATATTGTACCAACTTTGTTTTATAATTTTTACAGTTACATTAGCTGATTTTTTTTTTTCCATGTTGACTAATTATAAGCACACAAGTGTTAAATTTCGAAAACCATTAAACTAAAACAAGAATCGGCTTGTTCGAATATTGTTATGGTTAAAGTTTAAGTGTTATATTTTGGCGTTTTCGTTTTAAATCGATGAGCAATAAGTTATATTTATAGGAAACTTTTTCTGTTGCTACACTAAGCACTGACTATAATTATTCGTGTTGAAATTCTGGCAGAGTAAGTTGATCTTAGTAAGTGTATCTTGTCTCAGCCTGTGGCAAATGTGTCGACTAAGGACATTTTTAAGCACGTAGTATCCACCTGTTGGTGATGAACAATGAAACCAATTTATCAGTCATAGCATTCCCAAGGCATCGGGCGTTAAGCCAAATTCCAAGAAACATGCACGAACTTCAAATAGAGGCAAGTACATAATCATGATGGTAAAGATGACTAATTAGAATTAAAATGCTTTCTTTTTATTTTCAAATATTTCCCATAGGTCACCAATTACATTTAGTTTTGATTTATCTTTAAGAACCGAGTTCTCAGTGGTTAGAATGGGTGCAACTTAACCGATAATTGCAGGTTCAAACCCAGTACTTAATTTTCATTAGTAATTCATATCATGCGGAGAGGAAAAACATCTTAAGGTAACCTGCATGTGTCTAATATCAATAAAATTTGCTACATGTACATCAACCAACCCACCTTACAGTAGCATGGTATCTACGAATACTCGTACTATGAATTGAACGTCAAGAATCTCACCCTTAGGAGCGAAAGAAACCTTTGTCCAGCTGTTGGACTATTAAATCTTGATACTTCCTTTTAGAACGTACATAAAAAATCAGAACACTCCATCTTCAAAGTTAGTAATTTCGGTCCACATATTTTTACTATTACGGCGTAATGGCTGTAAAATATCAAAGCTACTAAGAATTATAGAATCGTGAAATCCAAAACGTATAGCAATAATCTTAACACAATTTGCAATAGCAAACATAATTATATCTATATATATATATGTATGAATTGAGCATAATACATTTTAAAAATATGTCAGTAGTTTGACATGTATGTAAAAATGTTTTCAAATATTGTAATGATTTCGAATGCTTAGTGGTCCAGCGTACAGGACGTATGGATTCTGACAAGAAATAATGAAAGATTAAATACACAAAAAAATTTAATATAAATATATTTATAACACTCAAATGTACATAAAAACATTTGCATTGCTGCTTTCTCTATTCCAAATTTAAAAAAGCTCAGGCGTTGACTTATCTAAAACTTAGAGCGTATACCGTTATTACAAGTGTGTTTAATATCTATAGAAAGATTCACACAAGTCCAACTCAATTTTTAAATAATAATACAACAATAAAAAGAACGAAAACAATGCATTTCTCATTGCACATGATCGTTAACGCCTACTGAACCGCCTCTTCGTACCAAAATACAATTTTAATGAACCGGTTTCGATAGCTTTTGCGAATAATTAATAAGACAATTTTATGATCGCTTATTATTGGACTTACTTAAGGGACCTTTTTCTTACGCTGTGCTCAGCCATACTTAAGAACTTAACTGATCGCACCGTTTTCATGTGGACGTATTTCAAGATTGCTTTACTTTTTATTCTGTACATATGCAATTAACCTTAATCAACGACGTGTCCTATGCAACTAATATTATTAGGTCTATTATAACACTATGTTATAAATAAATTAAACGAACACTTTAATTGCTTAATACAAGAACTTATCTCGTTATAAAGTACTGAGATGTGTATCGTTCAAGAATAATAAACAGAAATATATGCAAGTAGCAGTCTGTCGACATACCCCTGGACTGAGGCCTCTCCGTTTGAGTGAGTTAGCTGCTCCAGTTCTGATTGGTAGATATAAAACACATGCAAGTTAATTCATGATTATTTCAAGAATGACAGTTTTTTTTTTAAATAAATAAATATTGGACAACATCACATACATTACTCTGATCTCAATTTAAGTAGCTAAAACACATGTGTTATGGAAAATCAGAAGTAACGGTGGTACCACATACATTCAGACCCAAGAAAACAGAAAACTAATGAACTCTTTCTACATTAACTCGGCCGGGAATCGAACCCGGGTCCTCGGAGTGGCATACCCATGAAAACCGGTGTACACACTACTCGACCACGGAGGTCGTCAAAACCTCCGTCAAACACTAATATTATAAATACAAATTAAGCACTTATAAATTCAGTGGTGTTCTTGGGTTTGAACCCACGATCTTGTGATTGTGATGTTCCAACCACTGAACCATCTCGGCGAATTCAACTCAACGTGGATATTATAAAACTATATTATGACATAAGAATACAAATGTTGACGTTGACAACGATTCAGATTTCTATGCAAAACAATCAATTTTGCTTATCTATCTATCTATTTATTATTGTTTAGTCTTCATTCCGTCTTAGTAAGTCAGATAATCTCAGTGATTTCATTATTTACACAAGCGCTAAGCTAGATCCCAGATTGTTAGCATTCATTCATGTATCGTGTGTTGAACGCATGTCCCTGTTAATGTAGCATACTTTATAACTACTCTGTAATTCATCTATCAACACAGAACATGAAACAATAGAAGTGGCATGTTATTTTTTTTAATTACCCTATTTTGATATATTCGTTTTTGTACATATTATATGAAAAAATATCTTGTTGGCGTAGTGCTGTTTAGTATCTCGATTATACGATTGACAGATCTCGGGATCATATCGGGTCGAGGCATTAAAAAGTTGTTGAGATTTTCTGTTGATGAATTCTCAATAGCAGCTCGCAGTCTAGCATTTATGCTCATATGTCAGTGTTTACAATTCCACTCGGTAAGCAAGGAAAACCATATCCGATCGGATTCGCCATCTTCATTGAGTTGGTTTGGTTTAAAAATACTAAAGTAATAGTCAACATCATCTTTACTTGGTGGTAGGATTTTATGCAAGCGCGTCCGGTGCTGACGATGGTCACCATGTGGTAACACCTGGTGGCAGAAATACTGGTCCATCTACCAATATTATAAAAAAAACGACATCATCATTTTATGTGATATAAAGAGAAATTCGAAATTCAAAATATTTAATGCCAACTCTGTATGCACGTAACTCTTCAATTTTACTTGTAACTCCAAGTTTGATAAACGAATACAAGTCCATAGACATAGTTTATAGCCCTGACGTGTTAATGGATTAAGACATTGACACCAATGTGATCTTAGTATTAATCCTGATGTAAAGGAAATTCTGATATAGCATTTTTTTTGTTAATTTTTCTCGTTTTATCTGACGTATGAAGATGTACATATGTGGTTCTTGAGATACTGGAATCTGAGGTCAATATATAAAAACTTCTTAGGGTTTTCTATCGAATAATTATCTATACTGTCTTTGGTTACCGTCAACAGATTTTGAGGTAAGTAAGATCTGTTAGCACACACACTAGTGTATTATAACACACATTCGTAACTTTTATTATGTTGGATTTAAATCACAAAAGAAGGTTTCATGTTTTGAGATAAAATAAAATTTTCAAGGTCACATTTTAGTGCAACGTCTATATTTGTCCCGGTTGTGAAAAAAAAAAGTTGTGAAAAAATTCACACAATGAAAAACTATAATTATGTCAACATCTAGACAATTTTCGCTGTTATTAAGTCTATATTATTTTAAATCAAATTAAATATTAAAATTTGTTTTCTGTTCATTAAAGTATTATTCTTAACTATATTCCTTAAATATATGTACATACATTGAATTTTAAAAGGCACAAAATGTTTATTCCTTCCTATTTACTACATACTTTTTTTACTTATAGCCTTCTTACTGACAAATACCTACACGCAATTTTGTATATTTATTTAACCGCTACACACTAATCTTAAGTTAAGCCTTCGTTTAACATTATACCGACTATTTTTAATTATTTCACAGGACGCCTGATGGATTAAAAACGTTCAAATTCATGTTTATGGAAATAGTCAAAGAAGACAAATTAATAATGTCACATATGCTGACGACCGACTCTAGCACCCCGGGCGCTCTTTGGTCAAATCAAACAGTGCGCGCTTCCCCGACTTCCTGTTACATATTTCCGTCCTTTTTCACGAATCTCCTATCGAATGCAAAGAAACGAGACAAAAGATGTTACACATCAAAAACATAGAGTGTTTTCAATAACATAAATCTATTATTATTATTATTATATAAACAGTATCACACTCGCTACAAGGGATGAGAGAGCGAGAGGGAGAATATGATGCCGTTTGACGTCATTCCACATGTAAATACTATGTATAAAAAATCATGTATATATATACAGCCAATAGCTTCTTTTGTTAATTTAATAGAAAATATTAATTCATAGCCTACTCACTCACACATACGCGTATCGCTTTCATATTAAAAAGAAACCAAATAAAAAAAAATGCTAAATGCTAAAATACATAGCAAATATATCATTCAGTCACAGCTGACGTTTCGCGCAACCCGACCATACTAATTAGACCATATTTTAAGCGACCAACAACATAATTTCAAATAATTAAGAAACAACAACTCGGAGAATAGCAGAGAGAGATCAAAGGCGTACGCGCCTGTGACGCAGGTTATTTGACACTTCATTTATTAAACACTATTTCGTATCTGTGACGTAGTTTATCTTTTTTAATTGTAGTCAGCAAGTTGTAAATGCTCCATCTGATAGTAACTGGTCACGATTACCGTTACACATTGGCACTGAAAGAAATATTAACCAGCCCGAACATCGCCAATGCACCACCAATCTTGGTAAGGTCACAGTCACACTGGCTCACTTTTCAAACCGGAATAATACTAAGTATTGTTCTGTGGCGGTAGAATATTTCATGAATGGAATATTCATCCAGACGCTAAATATCTAAAACATGAATGACCGTTTTCGATTTTCGAAAAACGTTGCCATAAATATATTAACAGACAGGAATATTTGTATATTTACGTAGCGAAAACTATAAAACATTCTAAACAAAAATTTAACTGCAATTTAAATAAAACGTGTAATTTCAACTCAACATGGTCTTATTTACAAAATGGGTAACAAAAGCCGTTGGGAAGTTATTTTGTGCTCGCGCTTGGGTATAAATAATTTTAGTGCGCGGAAATCGCTTAGATCAAAGGTTGGTTGACGAACACGAAGTATGTTGGTCGTTAGATGCCGAACTAATTTGCTATTATGACTTTTTACGTTTAACGCTTATACTACAACTGTCACGGCCCAGTGGTTAACACGTTAACCTTAACAGAATATTGCGGATTCAAACCCAAATGATCAGTGATGTTTCATGTTTTTATAATTCATCTAGTGTTGAAGAAAATATCTATATTAATGTTTGTATGTTGCTCTTTTACTGTCAAACCACTGAATCGAATTTGATGAAGTTTGAAACGGAGCAAGTTTCAACTCTAAGGAAACTTGACTCTATGTTTTATGACTGAAGACCAGCCCGTAAAACACCAGCGAAGCCGCGGGAAACCAATTATAAATAAACAACATGTGTATCCACCATTCCGCATTAAGCCAGTGTAGTGTTATAAGCTCCAAACATTCTCAAAAAGAAAAAATGTCGCTTAGCATTTTACTTTGTTACTTTACATATAGTAGAAGAGCCGAGATGGCCCAGTGGTAAGAATACGTGCATTTTAACCGATGATTCGGGTTCAAATACAGGAAAGCACCACCGAATTTCCATGTGCTTAATTTGTGTTTATAATTTATCGTGCTCGGCGGTAAAGGAAAACATCGTGAAGAAACCACCATGCGTCTAATTTCAATGAAATTCTACCACACGTGTATCTGTCAAAACGTAATAGAGCAATGTAACGGAATCTTTTTTTCGAAGGGTGAGAAAGCCTTAGCCCATCGGTGGTACATTATCAGTCTATTACGGTATCTGTACTTTACTATATATAATATAATATACGACTAGTATAATCTGTAGTCTATACTAAAACATATAAGCAATTTGGCGGAACTTTCTTGCGATTTTTTTTTTTAAATTATAAGTGGACTCTGTACCCTATATGATACTGTATGATTCGTTTTGAGAAGCAATACTCCAATATTGTGATATACTTGTCTGGTATTAGACAAAGTCACATTGATGTGTAAACTATAGATTTATACTAAAATATTAAATGTAATATAATATACTAATACGATAAATACGAAAGTAACTCTGTCTGTTACCTCTTCGCAATTAAACCGCTGAAGGAGATAGTTTAAATCCTAGTGTAGGACATAGGCTTTTTTTTAGGTTACCTACAGAGAAGATAATATGGGACGCGATATGTCTGCTACAACATAATTGATATTATGTTAAAATTTATAAAGAATAATAAGTTCAGAATTAAATATAATTACTAGGTTCCGTACAAACAAATCCATACCATTTGTAATATTAGGATAACTTCACTATTAATGTTTATTTACAGAAAATTCATATACTGATTTATCTCAAAGATTTAATACTATAAAAAAAACGGCCAAGTCCGATTAGGACTCGCGCACGAAGGGTTCCGTACCATTATCTATAACAACGGCAAAAAAATTGTGTGACAGCCACGCTTAAATATTTATTTTATTCTATTTTTAGTCATAGCGGCAACATAAATACATCATCTGTAAAAAATTTAAATGTCTAACAATCACGGTTCATGAGATACAGATATGCCTGGTGACAGACGGAAGGGCAGCGGAGTCATAGTAATAGGGTCCCGTTTTACCCTTTGAGTACGGAACCCTAAAAATTTCCGACGTTAAAACAATTTGACGAATATGACGTAAACGATTCATAGAATTCTGATAATATTATTGCAAAGAACATTCGAGCGTTACACAGAAAACACGTTCAAAACATAAACAATTTCAAATATAAACCAATACTGTTCAAACAATTTGACAAGAATTTCTTCAATTATTTGGAAACGATAGTCAGAGAGCATACGTTAGTAATATCGACAGTATATTGACTAAAACGAAATTCAAGCCCAAAACTGTACAACTGTTAAAACCACCACGGTTCGATGTGGTTTTGGGTCTATACATAATATGGCAGTATTCTTAAAAAAAAGTATTCATTTATTACTAGTTGTTGCCCGCGGCATTGTTTGCGTTTGAGGGTTGGTTGTCAGGTATTAGGTATGAAAAAGTAGCCTATGTCCTTTCTTAGAGTTCAAGCTTACTTTATACGAAATTCTACCAAAATCGCTTCAGTGGTTTGACCGTGAAAGGGCAACAGACAGACGGAGTTACTTTCGCATTTATAATATTAGTATAGATCACACAAAAATAATCAGTAGCGCTCACACGGATTTGAATCCATTTCCGAGCCATTAATTCTTCCACAGAGCCATCACGGCTACAGTTACTAGGGTAACATACTCATTTTTTTTCTTCGCGTTTATTCACGAGAAATAATGTTTAAGTTTAATACTAAATAAAATATTAATTGTTTAATTGTATTCATTTCTAGAATATTGTATTAACAATAAAACTCTTTAAACGAACCTCCTTTAAAACCTTTAAGATATTTATTTTTAAACTATTTGAATTTCGAATGTTTAAAATTAAAAGTATATTTCAACTACGTGTGCGGCGTGTACGAGACGTGACCATTTCTATAAGTTGAAAGTTAACTTGGTGTTTGGACAAGATTTGTTTAAAACAATGCACACGCCTTAAGTAAACTTAGGCAGTCATGACATCCCTTTGAACCCGCTTTAAGTATGTAGCTGGTTGCTAACTCTGAACGACGACGAATGTCGTTATTAAGTTTATATTATTAGAGATAGGATTTTGTGCTATAGAAATGGGTATCAATGCTTCTATTGGTATGATCCTGGTTTGAAAGTTAAGATTCAGGTATTGATTCACTACTCTTTTGCAAGCTGGTGGATACACGTGGCCGGTTTCTTCACGGTGTTTTCATTCACAGCGAAGCTAAAGATGTTATCGAAAATTAAGCACATATAAAAACACAGAGATGTGTAACCGGGCTCAAACGGTTAAGAATCATGTGCGATAAACCACTGATCTATAACGGTTACTAAATGATAATTAAACTAAGTCATTCAATTCAAAGGTACTTGAAATAGTCTTCTTTTATATGGTATATCTTGATTTTTATTTTGGTCGTGTTTTGTTAAAGCTCAGCTAACTAACACAATTATCAGTTAAATAACATTACAAGCTCATAGAATATACTATTCAATCCTAAGGTAAGCGGTTCTTTTACAGAATAAGTAGAAGTTTTTAGGTACTTCTTAACGTAGCTACGACAGTAAAGAACGGAGTACCTACATGGACGAAGATCCCGTACGTTTAGAAGTTTTTTTTTATTACCTATGATAGAGTTATTACCAGAGAAAAACATTTGTTTTTTTTTAATTTTCTATTGAATTCTATGTATGAAACTATATGCTTGATTAAACCATAAGATAATTACAAAACAATATTCAAGCACCTATTGCTCAAAGGTAAACGTGTCTAGCGATGACAAAGTCACAGGTTCGATCCTTATCCCTTGAGCTATTATCGTAATTATTCCTCACTTAAATAAATGTCAGTAGACGTAACTGAATGATATCCTTAAATTATTAATAATCTTTATATAATATAACAATTCTCTAACTTTAAAATACAGTAGAAATAGAGAATGTTCACACACAGAGACGCACATCAAAACGACCGCGTGCATTTTATTGTTTCCATAAAAAAATCTATAAATTAAAAAACTCACACAAACAATGAGCTCATAAAATACATTTTAAAATTCAAAAACAAGCATATATAGTTTTAATTAAAAGTAAGAGCCTGTACATTTTTTTATAAAGTATGGTGGTAGACTATCAAATGAGACATCCGATGGTAACTAGTGTGTGGTCACAAACAGGTGTACACATTGGCGTTGTAAGAAATATAAACTATTCCTTACATCGCCAATGCACCTCCAATCTTGGGAATGAATTGCTATGACCCGTGTGTGTATAAACACACTCACAAATTCTTCGAACCGAAACACGACAGTACAAAGTATTGCTGTTTGGTGGTAGAATATATGGGTGTTACTACACACTTGCACAAATACCTACCATTAAATAACCGGGTATATCATTAGTATTTCCCCAAAACCTAGCTTTAAGAGTACGTTTTCGTCAGGTTTAGTTTAAGTAGATATACGTGTGGCAAAATTTCATCCGACACATGCATTTCCTTACAATGTTCCACCCAGTCGAGTTCACACAAAGTAAGTAAAATTATTCAGTGCTTTCACAAGGTATGTTTTGACGAATTATTTAATACCTCTTGGACGTAACATATAAAACCGAGATTTTGCATCATCATTTCAAGTTGAAGTATGATTTTATAATTCACCTGAATCACTATTTAATGAAGAATGAAACATTATGACAGATAATTAATAATGATTGGTATTACTCTATTCATATTTTATTAATCTAATCATTTTAATAATAAATACTGACTTTCTTTTTTTATATACACACACACTATGATTATATTGGTGTGCAGCTTACACATACACAAACACGAATACTTGTAATAAAATTTGTGTTATTATGTCTTGACGTTCATTTGTTTTATTTTTTTAAATGTAGAGTCGTTTTATCATAGAGTACACGATTTCTGTACTTATAGAGAACAAATAATCAATATAATTTTAATACATATATACATATCAAAAAGGTGCAATATTTTTATTAGAATAATTCAGTGTTATGGGATTACGCGCAGTATTGCATTTATACGACATATGTTCGTGTTCGTATAATCGTATGACTTATACAATTGTCACGGGCTGGCATCGAAGACGAATCTAACGCAATAATCTAATCCAGCTATTTTGACCACTGTGCCGGTTTGTCGATATTTTTTTTTTTACTTTGTAATGATATTTCAAAATAGTATTATAAATGTAGTTGCAAGTGTAATAAATCCTGTTTGGTTCACAAACCACATGTCAAACACTAGCACTAGCGAAATGTAAACATTATTATTTACATCGGAAACACTATTTTTAGATAACCCAAAAAGTTGCCAGCTATTTTCGTCTTGAAATCACTTGTAGTTTTACTTCAACGTTCAAGAAGCTTCATTGACTTTCCTATTCGTGGATTTTGAACGATACTTGCATGCATTCTTTATTCAACAAAAAAATATTTGTAGTATTATAAAGTTTTTTTTTTTTCAAATAAAGTAGCAAATGTAGAGACTAAGAAAATACATAGAAAGTTCAATAATATATTGCTACTAATATTTTTTAAATATATTTTTTTTACTAGATGTAATTAAAAACATCTTTATATATTTATTTACTTACCACCAGTTGCCCAGAACGGTCTCTATCAGAAGATGTAGAGAAAACAAAACTTTCCAAAAAAGCTTCATTGTGCTCAAAATGTAAAACGAAAACACAAAAATATATCCTCTCTAACGATTTTAATAACTTAACACTTCACAACACCGCAAAATTTAAAAAACAACCAAAATATTATTGACATTTCGTAAATAACTAAAACATAAACACAGAACTGAACAGCAACATAATGCGATATCACGATATATATATATATATTTTCAAACAAATAAAAATAAGTAAAAACTTTTTAAAACAAACTTTTTCAAAAGTTCCTATTGACAGAAAATAGTTACGAAGAATACAAAAGTGTATCAAATTAGCGGAATTTGTATACAATGAAAGCGTTCTTTTATGAAATTCGAAAAGATTAATAGTTGTGGCTCACGACGCGCCTGCGATCCGCGCGGTTGGAAATACAAAACCAGACTGGCTTGCTTTTAAGTCGTTTGTAAGTATTCCATAGGATTCGCTGTAAGGGGAAGGGTCGCTTTGGAGGGCGTGTAAATGCAATACTGCACTAGTTCATCCTTCAAAACCCTTACCAAGAATAAGCATCAGCTAGCCTACTCAACTTGGACGTATTAAAATTCGATTTTTGAATCATAAAAAATCTGTAAAACCAACGTAATTTAAATATATGTACCACAGATAATCAATTGTGAGCTTACGGCTTAAAAAGAGGTTATATGCAAAAATATTACATTCAAATTGATCGCTTGATCGAAATAAGATTAAGGGTGAGCGGTTGTCGAGTTTGCATAATTTTATTTATTACGGAAATCAGTAAAATCCGATACTTAAGTGGTCAAGTGATCTCATAAATAATAATTTAATCTCCGTAAACATACATTTATACAGACGTACAGTGTTGGCGCATAAATCTTATTAACAATGGAATAGAGGCTAAAATTAAATGAAAGAAATGTACTTTATTTTGCCCGTGGTACTTATTGTGGAGGTAACTGCAGATTTGCATTAAGTTTAAGATAAGACTATGACATATTTACTCGTTTAACCAGATCTATATTCACAACATTTTGACATTAGTCTTTTCCAATAAAAGGCGATACAATATTAAAATAAAAAAATGAATTTAAAAAAAAAAGATAAAAAAACAAAAACAATATCGAAATATAATTTGATACTACTTTAAACATGATAATGTTTTCTTCTTAAGAACATGTATTTGTAGCATAAAAAAGAACAGTGTTACTAATTAGGATAAGTTTCTTTAAAATAATTTAGAGATATCTTCTAAGTGTAAACAATATAAAAAGATTTACGATTATATATGTATATTTAGGTATAGCAAAAATGAATTCTTATATACGTTACAATCATAGAAATTTAAGCATATAATAAATACAGACACTGAGTAAAAATCAAACTCTAAATATACTTTATTGAGGTAGACTCTTGCGAGCTGTGCTCAATCGTCGTTTAACAAGATTAAATACAATTTAAAGTTACCACCAGTTTGGAATGATTCTATCGAGAATGACAAGAAACTCAGTTGTATTCCAACAGACATACATACCTATATAGATAATTCTATATATATATAAATAATTAAATATAATAAAGTTATTATTTATCCTATAGAAATCAAAGTATGCTACTCTATGGTTTTTTTATAATCTATATATGTAATACCTTATCAAGTAATACATATATCTTATTAATCAAAAAAAATATTTAACATTTGATTTAAATCTAATAATATACTATATAAAATTTATAATTTATTTTATCGAGTCAAAACCAAATGGACCATCCGAAGAAGTGATCTTCCATAGATTCTGTCACGGTAAGCAGCTACTTACGTTGTAAGATCATATTAAAAAAAAGTAACAATGCCCCATTAAAAAATATCGAATCCAATTGAGCTTCAAGTTTGTGTTAGGAGTAAGGGCAATAGATCAAAGAGTCAGAATCGAACCTGCGACTTTCTACATCACTGGACTCTTAAACTACAAGTCGCTATAGGAACAAAAATGTTATCATACCTTGTACCTGTTATCACAGTAACTTATAGTCTGAGCTACAAACAATTTAAAAACAATTTAAAATTGTAAGTAAGAATATTAGTTGATACTATAAAAATTTTCTTCGTAAAAATATATTTATGTGCGAACTTTCATAATCAATGCAATCCGTCAACCAACATCCTTTATACACATACCTCCAACAAAATATAAATTTAAGCGATGCAACAGCATTTCTATAATGAATAAAGACAGGTAACGGCGCAAAAAGATGCAATTTTTACACATCACGCTTTAATTTCATTACAAACGAACGTAACGAATTTTTAAAGTATACTATCCTGTACCCTCAAAATTAACACGACACACAATAACATACCATATGTTATTAAAATAAGGACTAAATCAGCAGAATTAATAAACTTAGCGGCTGTATGGTCAGCGAAATAAGTTTACATGTAAAAATTTATGGAAAATTGATCCTAATCGATAAGGTAATAAGGGCTAAACTTTTAAATGGCTGTGCATTCACAGGCGAGGGTAAAAACATAGGCAACAATAGGGCTTACCTGGCATTCTGTCGTGTTTACGATCGCAGTAAAACTGTAATTGCAACAGATCAAACGGACCGACCGATTATTAAGGTGGTTATGCACTGAGAGATATCGTTATCGGGTTTGTATTTAATTTAAATAAAATTTTACGACCAGTCTGCTCAAGGAATGTCTGTTGGGATTGTAAGCTTTGAAAGCTTTCTTGGTCTAGTCGCTTGCTTATGTAGCTGTAGCTGTAGTTGTAGCAAACACATGCGAAGATCATAATATCCTGCGCAGTTGTTAACACTCCGTTTCAAATAGCCGCCGATCGTCTTCATCACACTAACATGTCGGTAGCTACATTACTATTTTATATTTTTTAATTATTATAAACATTTATTTATTATTATTATATTAATGCTAAGCAAATTAGGAATACGTAATTTGATATACTCGTATCTCCATAGAAATTGAAGCTTCGTACATATTTTTAATATACATCAATAATAACTAACAATTTAAAAAAAAAAACAAAACAACTTAAATAAATATTGCTGTAGTAAGTTTCTGAATTACATTCAGTCGTTACCCGAGTCGAGCCAGGATGACTCTCAATCGAAGTTCGAATCCGGGCAAGCACAACTACTAAGTTTTTACATGCTAACATTGTACTCATAATTTATCCCTTACGCGGTGATGAAGGAAATCATCGTTGGGAAACCTATATTACGACATTTTTTTATGTGATAGGTAGGACGGCCAAATAGTCTACCTGATGGTAAGTGGGCCACGCCACCATATTAACTTTAGCACTATCACAAATATTAACCATTCCTTACATCGCCAATGCGCCACCAACCTTGGGTATTAAGATGTTATGTCCCTTGTCCATGAGTTACAGCGGCTCACTCACCCTTCAAACCGAAACACAATAATGCTAAATATTGCTTATTGGCGTGTAGTTAAACTTTACATGTGGTGAAATAATCTCTAAATCTTCTTCTCAAAATTAACTCTACGATTACATAACTCATTTTTTAAATTTTATGTTAATTATAACCCTTTTAAAAAGAACTTTTGTAAGCAAATTTCCAAACAAGTACTATACTAACTCTACAGTTAGTTTACATATTTTTTATTAAATTGGATTCTTTTCAAAAGCTCATACACATGTATACTATTTTAAGCGACGTTATATTTTTAATACGAAAAATTGATTTATAAATCTATCGTTTCGTTAAATGTAGATAAAACAAAAAAATATATATATGTATACCTAAATTATTACAAGGCCAGGTATGCACACAGCCTTATCACTTAACTGTACTAGCCTAATGCACTTTTTGCACATCTCTCGAAATCATCAAACTAATATGAACTTTTATGCTTAAAGCTAAGGTTGATTTTAGATTGATAAAATTATTTATAACAATCAAATTCTGAGCTAACACTTTTTATTTCACCGTTGATTTCATTTAATCCATCAAAAGTATAATATTACGATTTAATATGTTATTACACTTAACATCAACCTAACTCAGTTTTTAGTAAGAGATTTTATTTGTAAAATAGATCCCATCAAAAACATAAATGTAAAAATGAGAGCCAAGTCCAATATTATCATATATACCTTGGTTGTTTACTTCAACGACGAAAGAAGTGAGATCTAAATGGGTGCCAAGTTCAATGGTCCGTCCTGAAATTTATTTATAACTACATAAAATATAATTTCTTCTTATAACTTAGGATAATATATTATAGCCTAAGGTCTGTCTACCTACATGCCAAATTTGAACTTTCTAGGTCACCTGGAAGTAGGTAATAGTTTTGATCTATAGGTCAGACAGTGATAAAAATGACGATTTTTAAACGTTAATATCTAAATAACGGTTTGAGATGCGTTTATGAAATTTGGAACACAAACGTATCTCGCGAGTCTCAATATTTGATACGTTTCTGTCAAATAGTTTTTGAGTTATGAGGAGGTCAAAAGTTGCTCCAAATGGTTCGTGTAATATTACACACGGTGCTGCTCGCCAGTTCTGTTACTTGAACTTGGCTGACACGCTACCGTGTGTCTAGATAGGATTTTGATTTCATTGGATAACACTTAGTACTCGGTAGTAGTAACTTTAAGACCTAAACTTAAGAGGTACAAGGTCGTAATAAACTTTAGTAGAGATTTAGTTCTCAATTACTAAAAAATTACTCGCATTGCGTAGCAACGCATCGTTTTAAAGAAAATTATAAAAATATTATTTAAAACCTATAATGAAAAAGACATGTCATAAATAACTTGATATATCTATTAGAGCAGGACAGCATAGTTTTTTTGTTAAAATATAACAAGGATGCAAGATATAAAATTATGAGACGTATCTCAAAACTCTTTTTCTAAGATTGCTAGATAATAAATGGATAACTCACTTCGTATTGGTCTTAACGTTACGGTGATACGCTAATTTGACCCGTGTATCCTTCAAATTGTATAGTTATTACAAGTAATTTCGCAAATCACTCAACATTACATGAGTTTAGAGATTGTTCTTACAGAATAACTCTAGTGTGTGATGTCAATAAAGCGGCTTTAGCGAAACACTTCAAATGCTTTTCCAACTTAGTTTTAAGTTTTAAAGCACTTTACGGTATAATTACACAGTCATTGGTGCTTAGTTAGTATAATGAAGAAAACGGTATTAATATTTCTCGGTGAAATAGCCAGCGATCGGGTTGTACCCATGAGTACGACTCTACCAAGGCCCGCCGCTCTTGTCATAACGCCCGCACTTATCAATATTTCTTTCTACGCGTTAGGTTATGTGTACAAACGTATTGAATTAGAAGTAGAAGCTATTGGCATAATAAAAGCTATTGGAAGAATAAGTAAAGTTAAATAAACCTTAGATTTACATAGTCTAAACGTTTTGCTAATAACTCTAATATGCACTACAAACAGTTCTTGATGAATATATCTTTATTTATAAATACAAAACTATTCCACTCTACCTCTTCTAACCGATTAAATTTCACTTTCAAAGTTCCGATGACGACTTCGGCGGCAAACAAAGAGCCATTTTTTCACGAATCCATAATTAATATCGTAGATTATTCAAGATCTAACCAACGATCATGTAAATTGAATATCAAAGTTTTTTATTCTACCTCTAATTGGAATGTAGTTGTAACGAATTTTCCCGCTCTCCCTTAAAAATATCAGTGGCAGATGTAACCCTTAAAACGCCAATGCGCTGGCAACCGTGAGACCTACGACAAGACAGACAGAATTACGATACGATGACATGATACTTCAGTTTAGTACAGCACTTTCGGTCAGCCTCTTGTTCATAAGTTCAAAGTAAAATGCTATCGCCGCTTTAAGTCGTTATCATAAGTGGACATTACTTACTGAGTAATTAGAGCACATAAAACGAACTGCGCTTCAGCAAACAGTACGTAGTCGTTTTCATTTTATAGTAAAATACAAACGAACTAAAAATATTACGTAAATATCTATTTTTTTTAATATTGTTATATTTGAAGTTAGTTCTATAATAAATAAATAAACGGAAATATAAGAGCGTGATTTAAAACTTTATTGTTTTCAAAAGTTCTAAAGTCCATTTTAATTTCATGAACTTTTAAAGAAAAACTGATCACAAATAACAAATAAACTGTCGTATTTTTGCTAAATATCTGGTTTTATCTCAATTCATTCTAAAATATCTATCGTCATTTTTAAGGGTTCCCCACTCCGCTACCGGTCTCCACCTCCTTGAGGGTGCATGGTGTATATACTTCTTTCCTATACAGTATTATAATTATAATATATATGTATATATATATCACTAATGAAACAGTATATTAGTTGTAACTTGCCCTATTAAAAAATTTAAAGCTCATGTCAAAAAAAAACACATTGATAAATTAGGCATATTATCAAATACAAGATTATATTAAAGATAAAATAACGTGGAAATAGCGTAGAATTTGTTGATTTCTAGACTTGATACATAAAAAACATATTATGCTATACTGATATTATCTGTAATTAAAACGGTGGGAGAGAGTAGCTACATAGTTTCTTGCCGGTTCCTCTTGGTAGAATCTACTTTTCGAAGTAATAGTAGTTTTACATTTTATGTAATAGGTAGGCGGACAGGTTTATGGGCCACCTAATGTTGAGTGGTCACTACCGCCCATAAACATTGACGCTGTTAGAAATATTAACCATCCCTTGCTTCGCCAATGCGTCACCAATCTTGGGTACTAAGATGTTATGTCCCTTGTGCCTGTAGTTACACTGGCTCAATGACCCTTCAACCCAGAACACAAGAATACCAAGTATTGCTGCATGGCGGCTGATTATCTGATGAGTGGGTGGTACCTATCCAGACGGGCTCACACAAAGCCCTACCACCAAGTAAATTTTATATTTCATATTATAACTCCTTATAATAACCATCAATTTCGAAATTAGAAATCAAGCGAGCTACATATGTCGATCAAATTTATTTAATATAAATAAGAGAAATAACCGAAAATCCTTCACTATTTGCTACTCAATCAAGCAATTATCAATCTAATTCTAAAATTAGACGTGTTGAGATTCACACAAATAGTTTCAATTGTAGCCATTGTCTTCAATTCAAGATGTGCAAATGACATTAAATTGTTTTGAACATTATTTCATTAGGTTTCAGAATACATGTAGTCTTCAGGAATTAATTATTGCGTCATATTTTGCGATTTGTGTATGCCCGTGAAATGCATGAGTGAATGAGGCAGTTCATCAGAACTCTTTAAATTTTTGAAAAAGTATTTTTATAGTTCGATTTATAAAATGTTCAAATCATTTTTATATTGCGAATTCATTAAAACACTTTGGAGTATAAAAAAAATGTTTAAATAAAAAAAAAATGGAGTTAATTTATAATTTAAAAAAAAAACTTGTTTCAATATTTCTGGGCAAGGGTCTTGAGTTCTGTTAGGGTTCGAGCTCCAAATCTGAGCTTCATTACATGGTGGTTGTAAAAGTTAAAAAAAAGACAATATTTTTCTAACCGCTGTGGACCAGATGAATTTTAAACACAAATAAAGCATATCACAATTCAGCACTATTAATATTATAACGAAAAATGTTCAATATTTCACATTTATTAAAAATAATTTCGTCGTAACGTGTAGTAAAATAATAACGTTATTTTACTTAACGTTATTTCGTTATAATCTTCGAGTTATAGAAACTTGTCAACATTATAAAATATATAACTAATATTAAAAATGTATATTGCAATTGACCTTACAAAATGAGAAACATAAAAAATAGGTAATACAACCTCCTTACCATAAGCAAGCAGCTTATTACAAATATAACAACGTAAATATATAAGGGAATTGCGCCTTTATTGCTATAGATATAAGAGTGTTGTTATCTGTATAAGTCAGTTTGTAATCCTTGTCTAGCAATTACGTTTCATATCCGAAGAGTAGACAAAACGACAGCCAAACAATAACATAAAAGAATCGATACTGCAAGATACAAATGAATAATCTATAAATGCCTTAAAGACATTGATAATAGAGTCTATGAATGGAATAGAAGTGGCAAATATTTATTTATGTTGAAAATCATGCAATTATTTTATTTGAACGGTTAACGATCGATTTCGTTGGTGCTCATCTATGGTATATTTTAAACTATTAATATAATACCCCGTTCTTTATATTAATTAATAAATGCTAAAAAATTACGAGTACTTTGATGTTTACGTACATACATATATATATTTCGTAGTTGTGTTGCAAAAACCGTGTCAAAAAGTGGTATATATTTCTTACGTGAGTGAATCAATTAAAAAAAAAGGTTGTACCGACTTATACCCTAATCTATCGTAACGTCAACGACCCAAGGAACGATACGATACGAGGAATTTTTGACAGTGACTGTTCTATAAGAATTGAAAAAAATACTGTCACCTTGATACCTTCGCAGTATATTTTTATTAAAGATATCATATACTTATTATTAATAGTAGTATAATAATTATTAACATTAAGTCCTTAAATATAAACAAGTATAATACAAATTAGTAGTATGTATAAATCTTGACCGCATGGAATGGTAGCAAGAATGCTAGCAGCAGTTTCCCGTTGAATCGTAATTCCGATCCTCTGGCAAACAACGAATCAGCCCTCCTTTCACCATTGGAGGCAATTAGTCATATACTATACACGTTATTAACCATTAAATTTAAACTGGAGAAGTAAAGTTATGTTAATAATTACTCTAAATAGTAAGTTTATGCGATAAAGGCTTGCTCACATGTGATTATGATTTCTTGTTTTTTACAATTCATAATGGCTTCTTAGCTCTAATAACATATTAATTTATTTAAATCGTTTTAGTAATCCCAATACTGTTACCAGTTTTAATCAATAAATTTTGCAATTAAAAAATAAATTCTTCCATATTTTATGAATATAAAATGTTGATTGCATTATTTTCATTACATTTGCATAAATCTCATGTTAATCAGTATAATTATATATGTTCGAACTTTATTAATGAAACAATTTATATTGATAATATTAAAGGGAGGAAAACAAGGTTATAATTTTAGTATGATTATATATTACATAAAATGCACTATTTATATGCTGGTCGTAAGGCTTTGTGCTAGGCCGTATAGGTAGATACCACCTTCTCATCTGATATTCTGCCGCTGTAGCAATGCTTATTATTGTTGTGCTCAGGTTTAAAAGGTGAGTGAGCCAGGTATATTGGAAATAAAATCCCATGGTTGATGGCGTATTGGCAATGGTTAATATTTCTTACGGCAAATGTCCTACTTTTCCAAAAAAAAAATCTAATTGCAGGCACAAGTGACCTAAGATCAAAGATCCCCAGATCGCAATAACGATTTCCAAAATGGGTTATATTTCTTACCCATTTAACTCGTCAGACTTTGAAGAAATTAAAAAAAAACTGTGTAACATTTTGTCCGCTACCCTCCCCTATCGTGACGTCAACGAAGATAACGAAGTTTAGTCATTATTATCGATACATAGATGAAAACTCATACTAATACTTCCACTACGGTTTATTCTAGAAAATAAAACGATTCAATGTTGAGTTAGTAAGTAAGTAAAATAAAGTATTATCAAACAACTAACGTCGTTTACAAACGTTGCTAGTTCACTAATAGTGAATATGATTCGACCACCAGCAGCGCCATAATTAAATTATTCCAGTACTTATGAGTACATTAAAGTAGTAGTTTTTACTCTTATATAAAATATACGTAAAGAATATTAAAGGAGGCTTTCCGTCGCAGCCGCACCGCCGCCGAACCGCAAGGTATAAATCGTATAAATCGTATAACTAAAATCGTGTACGGTACGCATTACTACTAGCGCAGTAAAAACTTGTGTCTAAATTTACTTATTAATTCATTTCTTGAATAAACTCTTTATTTATTAATAATATTCTCCTTTAGTAACAGTAGCAGGTTTATTTACAAAGACACGGCTTTTGAGATGGTCCCATAAAAAATAGGAGTTACAAAAGAAAAATCTCCTTTGCGTGAGATTAAATTATAAGAAAACATATTTAACCACAGGCACCACCACAGGCAGGATTTCGGCAGGTGAATGGCAGGTATTCCATTTAATACATCCAAGTCATATTATTTAAAAAATCAATTTGCAACTTTGATTCAAAGAATACTCAGCATTTTCGCCTATTCTGCAGGATTGACTAGACCAAAATCACCAAGTGTATTTTCAAAAACAATTATGTCTTTGTAAGACATTACAAACGAAACCCTACAACATCCTAACCTACACCGTTGGTTGCTTGGAAGAGATCGCTAAGTAGCAATAAGGTCGCCAAAATTGTACGCGTCTTTTATTAAGGCTGGATCTATGTTGTATTTATTTTCTCTGAGTGGTGTACAATAAAGTATGTGTTCAGTATTGCGGTCCGAAGCGCAATGTATAATGTACACGCAACCTTATAAGATATTTATAACTAATAAAAACGATAACAATCTGAAATTTACGGTGAGTCGTAAATATAAGCAGAAGTACATATTTATTTAATAAACTTTAAATTTAGCATATATTTTATTGTCAATTAGGCAAAATGTTTTCTAAATAACATTAAAATATTAAGTAAATATCTTATTATGCTAAAAATTGTGTAAAATTAAATGTCTGTCTATTACATTTGTAACTCTTTATCTGAGCTAATACGATCTTGTTATTAGAGTAGGTATAATAAGTCGGCATATTCCATACTCAGCTCATTGCGACGATATTATCTGATGATATTTTTATTTTATTCATAGAACACATATCTTTATTCCTTTGTTTACTCGAGCAGTGAAGTTAACATTGGTACTTTGTTTGTTTTTTTTTTTTCATTACTTAGACAAAGAACAAAATGCTTTCAGTTTAATGTTAAATTATTTATAAACTTTGCATAAAAATGTCCTGTTACAACTGATCGAAAATAAAATAATAGATTTGTAAAAAAAAATATTTAAAATAATACTTAAAAAATAAATCTAATATTCTAGACAAGGAAAACCGTCGACAGACGTCGTCTGCCGAATGTTAACTAAAATCTTCTTCAAAACGCGCTGCTTTTTCTTGTATATATTTTATGCATATTGGCCTAGTATTTTTTAGTTAGGCAACACAATAAAACGTCTGCTCATTTTTTAATATAGAAGAAGTTATTAAAATAATTGATAACATTAATCCTATTGTGTATTTACAAGCACCTAAACGAACAAACAGGTTTGCTTTACTTTAATTGATTGCTTCCTATTATGTATACAAGCGTTTTACATTTAAAAATCTTAATATATAATGACTCAAGATAATCATATCAATTATTTTGTGCAAAAACAATTCGAAATATCGAATAATTGCACATTACTATTACAATAATAAAATCTCATTGATTACAACGATCAATAATAAAAATACATCTTATAAATGAAGAAAAAAAAAAAACAATAGTATAATAAATAAGTAAAACGTGGTCAATAAATATCGATACAATATTTAGTATAGAAATTACTTTCGCAAGCAATATTGGCCCATTACAGGAACATAAATTTATTCGTGCGTTATTTATTGTTGCATTGTACTCTTATATATTATGATAAACGTTTATACGATGAAAGATTAAACATTTTGATATATAACATACGATTCATTCAGCTCGATTTAAAACTGTAGGCTGTATTCATCATTTTAAACTGATAATGTACTAACTGCCCTTTTAATTTCGTACAAAAATTCATTCAAGCTTGTGGTAATGCTAAAGACTTCCTATTGGAGTTGTTTTGTAGTTAATATAAATCTATCTAAAAAATTTCAGCTTTCAAGGTCGATAGTTCGTTCTGAGCGTTTGATAAACAGGATTTTATAAGTTCTTTATATAAAATAGTGACACCGTCCATGACTCCTTAGAATCAACAGATCCAGTGGCAATAGATTCAATGGTAAAATATCACGGATACTTTTATTTCACGTATATTTAAATGGTTATGAAGAAAAATAATTTACAAATACGCCATATTATACTTAACAAGACACATTACCATAAAATATTTTTTAAAAAAAATTAAGGCCGACTTCAATTTGCTTGTGTACATTTAAATTTTTTGTTTAAATTCAAAAACTAATATTTGTATTTATGAAAAAAAATATAAGGGGACATGTATACATTGCTATTAAAAATTTTATGATTATTTTTTTTCGTTCATAATTAATTTTTTATTTATAATATTAAATATATTATTCTAAAAGCAATATACTTTAAAACTGTCGCTTAGCGAAACAAATGATGAAATCCTTAGTTTTTCACCATTATATTAGAGGTGGAGCTTTTAGTTTGAATTTAAATTGGATCATAAAATTTACAGTATTGCCAGTCTAATAAATTAAAAAAATATTAAATTATGTTACGCTAAGCAAGGTTATCGAGTAACCATACACTCAGTAAGTGACATCTCCTCAATTATTTCAACCTTTCACCCCTCAGTAAAAAATAATTAACTCACAGCGACTGACAAATAAAAATAATAAAATTTAATTTGAACAACTTTCTCGACATAAATATAATTATTTAAAACCTAATTTATAATAACTAAATAAGGTAAAAGATTCAAGTCACCTTAAATACAAAACGAATTATCGATAAATGTCAAAGACGTCAAACATTTGAAAAAGGAACGCGGTCAGCGGATACGGCGCCATTTAGCGTTTTATACTTTTTAAATTGATCACACGGTGGCCTGGCGCGAACGTCATCGCCCGTTGAGCTTGGCCGAATAAAAACATTGCGTTCAGGTAAACTTGCACCGTTTACATGTACTGATTTGTAGTAGTGCGCCAAGCAAACATCGAATATCGATATCGATAATTTTTATTCATAAAACAAATGATACGGTCTAATTTTAGTGTCGTTAAATCTACGTTTCAATTCAATAGTAATAATAATATTAACGATTTCTCGATAATGCATTCGTACTACGAAATTTTATAGCCTTGGGACGGATACAATAAGCTTATTGTGCAATAAATTATGTATATTCACTGCGTATTTTTTATCGTCAGCTTATTTTATCATCATCGGAGATTAATTTGGTGCTTTCGAAGATACACACGAGCTTTCTATAAAAGATATACATGTCAATAAAAAAAACCACAACAGCGCAAATTTTGTTTACCGTTTATAGAAAGTTGCAGAACATAATTTTGTTTAAAAAAAAATGTATCTATAAAAACTAAATTATATAAAGTAAAATGTAACAGCTTGTTATCGTCCCACTGGGCAAAAGTCTCCTCCCCCTTTTGAGAAGTGTTGGTGGATTTTTGACACGTGACAGATTCTCATCCACAACGTGCAGGTTTCCTCACGACGTTTCCACTAAACATGTGAAATCATGGAATTCTGTTCAACCGTTTTACAGCCTTTCTTATAAACATTATTAAGCTAAACACAGATTTAAACTCTTTCTGTCATTGATTTGACATTCCAAAGGTGGCAGCGTCATTTAACAAATCACTCACACTCCCCGAAGAACATTCATAAGTAAAATCTTTAGGAGAATAACGTACACTTTCTAAAACAATAATCTACTGACTAAATACTGAACATTTATTGGTCAAAAATTTGGTCATCGCCTGTCATCTACCAATGACCAATCAGATTTAAGTTTGACACAACACAAGCCTTCTATTGTGTACACAACCGAACCGAATTTGATGAAATTAGGTATGAAGCATGCATGTTTTTTTATAGATAAAACCTACGGAACCCTACTCCAAAATATAAGGGCAAAGCTGCGAGCGAAACCTAATACTGTTATATGTCTAATAATAAATAATATCTACTATATTAATATTTTCGTTCATAAGTTACCCGAATCCCCCCATCACTAAACCTTTATTTATTTATCAATATACTGGCTTGTATCAGCGTTCAATCATCGCGGTATTTTCAAATCACTCAGCGCTTTAAGGCAGAACCATCCGTCTCTATAAAATCCCGTGTAAACATGAACGTCGAAATTTTACATTTTAACTGTATTTTAATATGTTTAACTCTATTAGCTGACTAATTTACGGCTGTAATAAAAACCGTAACTAAACTTCTGGAATATATGTTATGGTGGGCTAGAAATTTAATAGTGAGGCGATTTATTAGCGAACGGCACACCCGAAGAGAACGATTAGGTTAATTCATCCAGCGATTGTTGATTGCCAATTTTGATGTTGCCAATTAATAAATTTGAAATCAAATCGTCGTTAATCGTCAATAGCGCAATGGTTTACAGGCCGCGAAGTAAATAGTCGCAGGATCGATCCTGACCCATCTTACGTTAGGAGTAGTGGATTAAAGAGTCCATAGCGCAATGATTTACGGGCGGCCTAGCGATGTAAAAACTTGCAGCATTGATCCAGACACCTTGGGCTCTTGTCGTCCCTACTCCTAAAATAAGTGATAAGCTTAAAAGAGGGGTAAATAGGAATATTAGTAATTCCTTAATTGAGGGGTTTTGCTAGTATTATTTTATTTAAAAAAAAAAACAATTTTTATTCAACTAACCTCTACAAGAAAGCATTTTTGAATAGTCAATATTTCAACTCTACCACCGTTTTGCAAAGCAGCCTTCAGTTAGAAGAAGCGGCAAGAAAATTGCTTAGTCGCTCTTTTCAAATAATAAGATTTACAATAATGTTATTATACACTACAATTATTGTTTAATCTGTCCTGAGATGGAACACAAGCGTAATATTTGGCAGGGAATATAACATACATTTATTAGTCTTTTTGCATTTAAGACTAGATTATTTATGTCAAGCCAACCAAGAATCTCTGACAGAGTACAGCTTCCAACGTCATAGTTGTTTATCCTCCTGTCAAGTTTAAAACAAGAGATCTATCATTTGCAAACAGTACAACGTTGCAAGTCTTATGACAAAATAAGGTGAATCATTTACACATATTAAAAACAACAGATGTCCTAAAATTGTAACCTGTGGTATACCCATTAGTGCCAGAGCATCATTTGATTTTGCCCCGTCAATAACAGCCTTCAAAACTCTTTTATTTAGGTGGGGGAAATGAATTTTAATGCAGGACTTTTGATTCCATGATGATGATTGATGTATTTAAGTTTTTCCAAAGTGTATCAAAAGTATCCCCATTACCTTCGGTCGCACCATAACGTGAGAACGACTTTAGCGATTTTATACATAATTTAAATTTAATTTTTAATACGTTGTAGACGGCTAGGTGTAAAAAACATTAAGAAAAAATCGCAGAAAATTGGAAATATTCAGAGCGTTTATTTTGTATCAGCAGTTTATACGGGTTTTATTTTTTTAATTATTTATTCCTATCCGAAATGAATATTCATAGTTAAGACAGGACAATATCGGGTCAGTTATTCATTGATAAATGAAACGTATCACATATAGATGATAAATTGTGGCGACCACGAAACGGCGGAACGATGTAACATAACATAAAACATAACATAATCAGCCTGTAAATTTCCCACTGCTGGGCTAAGGCCTCCTCTCCCGTTGAGGAGAAGGTATGGATCATATTCCACCACGCTGCTCCAATGCGGGTTGGTGGAATACACATGTGGAATAATTTCGTTGAAATTAGACACATGCAGGTTTCCTCACGATGTTTTCCTTCACCGCCGAGCACGAGATGAATTATAAACAAATTAAGCACATGTAAATTCAGTGGTGCCTGCCTGGGTTTGAACCCGAAATCATCGGTTAAGATGCACGCGTTCTAACCACTGGGCCATCTGGGCGGAACGATGTGAAATATCTAATTTGTTGACTATTAAAAAAATATACAATTAAAGAAAATTAATAAATAAATAAGTACAAAATGTTAATAAATAGATATTAAAGTAACGAAGTATAGATAGATCACCAATTGCGGTCACGGCAAACGTATCCCTCCCCCAAAGGCTGCTAATAGATACTTCACACCAAATGTGGGGTTAGTATTTGTTGATTTCGACAGGATATATAAATTTTATTGTATTCAATTCATGGAAAGGAGCCACTACTGATGGTTACTAGTTACGAGGCACTTATTCTCGGTAGTCTACATTCCGATCCGGTGATAGATTTACATTGAATATAATCTTGTATATGAATGATGAGTCAAATGTGTGTACTTGAAAAATGTATGTTTGGATTACGGTTGAATTATAAAAATTTAAATTATTATTAAAAAGATTGTAAGGAATATTATATCTACGATTGAATGATCGACTGGAAATGCTTAATAATTTATTGATTATTGTAATATTTTATGATTATTTGATTTAATTCATTATCTTAGTCTCATAATTCAAATGAATGTATTGTTATTAGCTTAATTAGTTTATTAGTTTAATAGTAATAAATATTCAATGTTATTTAGATAATTTAATTATTAATGTTACATAATTTCAATTTATTTAAATTTATATGTTTGCTGTAATTTATTAATTTTTGATTATTATATAAAATAGTACCAGACTGCATTGATATATAATTGATATGAGCATGCCGTGTACACATGCTAAGGAATGTAATCTAGCTCAAAATTGTGTAATTCCGTAATTTTAACGTATGTTCTGATTGTATTCTGTTTGTGTACCTATGAATAAATAAATAAATAAATTATACGAGTAGTATTTCATTACGTGTTATATTTTATATTTTTTTATCTATATTAAACATATATATAGTAAACGATAGTCCAATAAACAGAAGCAGCTTAAAAAAGTTATAGCATAAATCATAGTTGTTAATTGGAAAATCACACACACGCTCACATAAAGGCTCACACAAATACAATCCATATAAGTACACTATAATTGTCAAATTTAAGGTCTGTTTTTACAGTTGTATCTTAATCTATTTCAATCGATGATATAGATAAAGAAACCTTAGATTGAAGTGTTCCATGCAATTTGCCAATAGGTTAACTTTATTGTATATGAGTAGCAGTTCTCGATTAATATAGCTTTATTTATAATACAACACTATTTTAAGTTTATTTACTTAGTTCCGAGAACGGCTTTGTTGACATTCAAAACGCATTTTTTTCGCAAATCTATAATGAATATCATTGATTAATTAAGTTCTCGACAATGATATCGTCTCAATTCGATGTCAAATGTTTTTTATTTAACTTCTGTCCTTTGTGGTGCGAATAGACATTTAAAACCAAACAAATTTAGGCAATTAGCTTTAACATAAAATAATATTGTACTATATCATAATAAATATCTACTGGATTAAAAAAATAAATAAACAATGATTACATTATCAGATTAATATTTCGAGTATATTGTTGTTCAAACATTTAGCATTTAAACACTCGACGTTTAGAACAATAACCGTCGTCCGCCATGTTGTGCACATGACGTTTATAAGACGCCATTTTGCATCGGGTTGCGTTTTGAAACCCATAGTGAGAACAAAGGATCGATTCGATTGAATGGGGGAATGAAAATCAAGCACCATAATGCTAATTTGGTGTTTAATAACAGCAGTATAAATAGACACCACGCTATCGAATATATCTTTCAATTATGACGTTTAATGCACTTGATTTTTTTTTTATAAATGTGATTAAATATAATGTCATCGGATTTGAAAGATTCATCTTAATATTATAATTTTGTTAATCTTATTTTTATGTAACTTTATTCTAATTAGGGATTAAATAATTATAATAATAATATCTTTATATTTATTGGTTTTCAATATAAAGGTACCATTTTCAGAAGTATCTAGCTTAAAGGTAGAAATGGGGGATGATTCAATAATAAATTTAGTCATTTATTAGTATGTATACAGACTGATCTGAACGTGGACATTACTATTGAACTGTGCTAAAGTGAAAAAGCAGAATGTGAGTCGTAAATATGAGTACTAAATGAATTATTAATAAAAGTCTAATAGATTAATTGTAAAAAACAAAATACAAAATAATAATGAGAAAGTTAGTACGTACTCTCATAATCTCGAATCTCAGTTAAGATTGTTCTGTAAAAACTATTACAATGAAACCTTTTTGGGATCGTTCTTTTACTCGGCTTGCGGTAGTGCCAGTAACTGACAGAAATCGTCACGGATACTATGGCGACCAGGCGTCCTTTCCCGTCTCTTTCTCTTTCTCTCTCTGTCTCTTTTTATTATAAATAATATAATAATTTTAGGTAAACTTATTTTTTGTTCATGTTTAAATTTGCACGAATTTTTTTTTAATAATGTGTCTGTTATTTAGTTCATACATGATATATAGGAAAGCGAGTTCGTTCCAATGGAGTGTCTCTCCACACCTCTTTTTTTATGGGCTGGGGGACTGGCTAATGGATCACCTTATGATAAGCGGTGATCACCACACATAGACATTAGCACTATAAGAAACATTAATCATCCTTTACATTTTCAATACATCACTAACCTTGGGAAGTAAGACGTTCCGTCCCTTGTGCCTGTATATTTAAAGGCTCGCTCGCCCTTTATCCTGGCTCAGAGAAATAATAAGTATTGCTGTTTAAAGTTAGAATGAGGTACTTTACCATTTTCATGCGTAAACGCCTCTGCCGACCGACCAATAGACCGAGTGTATTGTTTACTAACTAACCATGACATGATGTCATGAACGAGATATGATTGTATAATATCATTCTTCGTTTCATGTTTCTTTTTTATGATATAGGTAGGTGCACTGGCAAATGGGCCATCTGATGGTAAGTGGTCCACGAACGCATAGACAATGCCGCTGTAAGAAATACTAACCATTCCTTACATCGCCAATGTGTAACCAACCTTGACAACTAAGATGTTATATCCCTTGTGCCTGTATGTACAAGAGCACACTCATATCGATCCTTTACAACTTTTGGTGCTTTCTTTATGAATTGTAATATAGTTACGGATTTTTAAATGAGATTGCACTATCCTTTACTCCTTCATAGTTGAACCAAAGATAAGTTTAACCAAGATATGATATTCAACGTGAAATCGTTACGTTTAAAGTTTTAGTCGTTTCATTTCACTATAACCGTCGCAGACTGAACTTTGAACTTTGACAGCAGCTGTACTAAACCCTGTACTATATTTAAATTACCGGACGCTATCTCTGACTACTTCACGATATTAACCATTGTCTACTATTCCTACCTTTACTCTGATACTATGAAGATCGGTAACTTTGCAAATCACTCAATACATTGCTGATTTTATATTAAACTCTTGTGCCTTTGTGATTCTGTGCGAGCGTTGTATAGTGTACAACTGTATTAAACGATGTGTAACTGTTATTATCATTGGCAGGGTAGTGAAATTTGTTGTGATACGCCAGTGCCCACGATCGGTGCGGTTACCGTACGGTAATAAGAAGTCAATATTAGCGCTGGGCGGGCGGATTTGACAAGGATATTTTGGTATGGAGAAAGCTTTTTATATTAACTATTTAATACAGTTATTTTTATTTGAAATTTAGTTAAGTTCTTAATAAATAGTTTGAAATTTATAATTTACATTACATAATCGATATAAACGGTGAAAAAAAATAAAAAAACAAAAAATATATATATATACTATAAGTAGGGTGTCACTCCTACGCTTTGCTTGACCAAATAAAAGCAGCAACTTAACCCACGTAATTGTCTGTATTTATTTAGTATTATTGTAAGAAGTACTTATTAGGACTTAGTAAGTTATATTGACTAAAACAGTGGCTTTTAATTAACTTAAATAAGGGATATACTTATATCAAATCCCGGATATGTAAATGTCTTATTGAAGTAGCAATCGCTTGAACATTGAATTGTCGATAATAAGGATAAAACTAAACGTAAAGCTACAATCGGCTTGGAAATTAAAGTCTACGGAAATAGTCGATTTGCATACATTTACTTAAATACTCTTTTCGTACGTAAGACTATAAAATTCAACGCATTGTAACTCTATCTATGCAATCAATTTTCTCAGCCGAATTAAGATAAATGGTATATTATTTATATAAATGATAATATTATATCTGTCCTGTTAATGTAATGGACCGTACGGAATAAGTTACCTTCAATTTATAACTTTTAAAGTCTATGTTATAATATGTACGGAATGACAAGTTAGACAATACTGTCTTATTCGAATTTCAAATCAAAGATAAAAAAAGAGACAACTATACTTACCTAAACACCCGCTAAACGTTTATACTATGTAAGGTTAAAATTAAATAGGTACATATTTAAAAGGTAATCATTGTACATTCTATATCAAGAAATCACGAATTTTATATTAATAATAATTTTACATTCAGCTCTATATGCTATTCTGTTAGATACACAATTTGCACTGAAAGTGGGGATACAAGTAGCAATAATATCATTAATAGCATATTCCAATACCAGGAGTGGAAACTAAGCTTAGGTTTTAATTTGCTGACCTGTATATTCACTTTAATTTTATTTCCAATGCTAGCTAATGAACTGTTTATGTATCTAAATTTTATTGTAAATTTGTATTAAGTAAGTAAGTTAAGTAAATAAGTAAGTTTTTTACATTGGTTATTATTTTAAATCAATATTGTGGAAATTTTAAAGAGCGACGTTTAGTACGAATTCGGTCATGTTCGAATACGAATTTCCATCAGCGTCCTTTCTGATCATTTTATTTCGGTTGCTTTGAAATAAATTGCTAGTTTTTATACATTTCCGGAAAGCTAAGTAAACGATTATGTTTTTAAAATAGTCTGCAGTACAAGTTTCATAATGATTCTTTTTTTGTTTTTCAGGCATATTTGAGTGAAAAAAATAAAAAAATATATTGATTTAATATCGTTTTCCGTTTCGCATTTTTAAATTTGGACCGATAATTATTGTTTAAATATTTAAAAAATATCCAGTGTTTAAACGTTTTTATAAATCAGAAGAAAAAAATAGATTTGAATTGATACTTTTTTTAAATAAATTTTTGAAGTTGCATTTTTGATTTATTTTGAAAAATGGTTCACTCAAAAATGGATCACTTTTGCATTACCTCCTAACGGGAATACGTCGAATTACCAATAAACCTGTATAAGCCATCTCCACACGTTACACAGTCGCCCGGGGCGTCCCGATAACAGGACGAGTTTACACAAGGCCAATTAGACGGCGCCCGCGGCGGCGGCGGGACGACGCAATGTTTTCACATGCTAATTGTATCCTACGAGCCACTACGCTACACTACCGCGTTATATTTTCAAGCTAAATTTTAAGACTGATTTAATTTTTATTAAATAAATATTATGTGTAAAAGAAATTTATACGATGATTGCGGTACAGATATAATACAGATTTTTTATGTGCCCTCTATTGCCTTAATTGTGTTTAGTAATCGTCGGTCAAGGAAAATATCGCGAGGAAATCTTTGTTTACCGGATAATTTATAGTGTTTAATTCAACTGGATTGGAGCAGCGTAGTGGATCTTAACAAAGATGACAAATTTTATTATTTTCATTCGTTTCGTTCTCATCGTACTAAACATATATAAACCTTGAAAAAAGTGCTATGAAATGTTATTACATATATTTTATTTATAATGTTTAAAAAATATATTAAAATCGTAACAAAAAATCTGGTTACACCTTAAAGACTACAAAAGAATAACTGATATATATTTTTTGTATTGGCAACTATTATTAATTGATGTTTCAGTAAAAAAAAAAAACTTTAATTTTTCAACGAAAACTTTATACAACGTTGTGTAATATTTGGAAAAAAAATGGTTAAATCCGATACTCGTTAACCGCTAACAGTTATGTTAAGTTTAACTATTTACAAGAAAGTAAATAGACTGCAAGACATTGTATATGATATGCATTTCATCCATTCCGACAAATGTAAAGAACAAATATTGGTCCAACGATAACGTTAAACCGCCGACAATGAAAAGTGATTCCATGACACGTTCAGGAATTCTATAAACACACAAATCGTTACAAATTTAATAAATTAAGTAAAAACTTTTTAGTAAATTTATTAAATACTAATCGGTAAACTATATTCTTAAAATAAGAATACTACTATTCTTGGAATTATTGACAATATTATTATATGTAAATGATTAAACGCGCTGTGTCTTCTGGTACAAGTTTTATTTATATTGGCTTAGGAATTATTATTTTTTTTAATTAGGTCTTACAAAAATACGTCTGTTCCTTTATTAGTATAGATATAATAACAATATGAAATTATCGATTATACACTTAAGTCTGGACAAAAGCATCCAGTTTAAGAAGATTTAGATACAGCTGTATGTAGATCTAATTATTCTATAATATATATACTTAAGTTCTTTCAATCCGATTTTAGTCTATCAACCAATAATTCGGAAGCGACGTCAACCGTCAAAACAGGCGTTTAATAAATATGAACAAAAATAAATCCAATATTAAAAAGTTACCATATTAAAACTTTTATCAATCGTTTGTGATTGATGTCATTTTAAAGTTAGTTCAACCAAAATCGATTACCAAAGAGCAAGATAGATTGAGATTGAGATTTAAATGAGAAAAATATAAAATCTTACTTTTTAATTTTGTGAGCGACAGTCAGCTAACAAACAGTGTAACATAAAAATAAGGAACGTCCTGTTTGTTTGTAGATATCGTTACAAGTACACGCCTCGTTATAAAAACAACCGAATGTCAATAAAAAGGCAATAAACAATTTACGCCTAGTGGTGGTGTCGCTTTATGCTGCCCGTCTGGGTAGGTACCACTCACTCGTCAGATATTCTACCGCTAAATACCAGTGTAACTACAGGCACATGAGATATAACATCTTAGTTCCCAAGGTTGGTGGCACATTGGTGTTGTAAATAATGCTTAATATCTTTAACAGCGTCATTGTCTATGGACGGTGGTGATCACTTACCATCAGGTGGCCCATTTGCTCGTCCGCCTACCTATACCATATGCATTTTATTTTAGAGTATTCTTGCCTTGAAGTTAACCTATCCAGTCTTTCTTTCAATATAGCTGGATGTGTTTAGGATACACAGAGGCGCTTAAGTATATTCGACATCTGAGATGTGCAAATGAGCTTCATGCGAATGGATGGGATGTCCCTGATATAGCGGAATAGGCTATTCGTCAAGAAGTCCAGTAGTCCGATCGGAGAAAGGTGAAGGAAGTATTAAGTCGTGTAAAAAGTCAGCACAGTAACGACAACGCACCCCTCCACGTTAAATAATCAGCGTGCGTTAACCTTATTAATCTATACTATACTAATATTATAAATGTGAAAGTATCTCTGTCTGTCTGTCGCTCTTTCACCACCAAACCAATGAATCGAATTAGACGAAGTTTGGTATGAGGCAAACTTGAACTCCAAGGAAGGACATAGGCTACTTTTTTGCCTAATGAAAATCAACCTCTGAAACGCAAGCGAAGCCGCGGTCCACAACTAGTGTTATCTAAATTGTATTTTTTTTTTTTGGGTCTTTCATCTTATATCTGTCATGTCATATCATTGTGTGCGTGAGGCACACTATGACATCTTATAAACACGAACGTCATTCATTCTAATGCACGTCGATAATTTAGCGTGGAGGTTTACGTTACGTTAATTATTTTTCATAAGTCTGTTCCCGACATTAATTATATTTTCAAATGAAACTATTCCAGTACGAATAACATACCGAAACGACACTGAATAAAAAATGTCGATCCTAATCGAAGAGCGTCGAATACAAATCCATGTAATGGGAATTCATAATCGATGTTTCAATTTTATTCGTATTGTTTTTTGTATATTTAATGTGTCATCGGATATATTTACAGATAAACAAAAGAGTAGGTACAGAAACGTCTTTTTCTCAAATTAGGTAGGCACTAATTGACATTTGGTTATGTTCTCGTGGCAGATTTGTTGACCAATCCAAGCGGAGACTATAGACATATCTCAGAAGAAATTATCTATACATATAAAATTACAGTGTCTGTTTGTTATATTAAAATAACCCATTTTTACTAAATGCATATGTATGTATACATGGTACATATACCAAAATAACATTTTTACAATTTTTGTCTGTCTGTCTGTTTGTTCCGGCTAATCTCTGGAACGGCTGAACCGATTTCAACGGGACTTTCACTGGCAGATAGCGGATGTAATAAGGTTACTCCTTAGGCTACTTTTATTTTAGAATTATATATAGAATAAAAATAAAATCTCGCTACAATATCCAAATAACTTAAATTCAAACAATCACAGGCGAGGCGCAGCTAATACTTCATAAGTGTGTGTGCAAACACAGGTACCAGTAGGTACTATTAGCTCGCTCTAATAATCAAGCCAAACGTCTCTAAGTGCTTTCCGAGATACGCGATTGCAAATAATTTTATGTACCAACATTCCGACTGCTGCTGACATTAATAGGTACTACAGACAAATATTTGAGATCTGAATAAGATTTATGGCAGTTATTAAATTATTTTTATGTTTTTTTTTTTTTAATTTCAAAATCAAATTTATTCCTATTTTCTATTGACAAAGTCAAAGTTAAAAATCTTCATTCAATATAGAAGTGTTACACTTGCTTATCACTTGTGTTTATTAATGGCCAGAAATCTTCCACTTGTTCCGAAATAAACACCTCCGACCTAAGAAGAATAAATGTATTTTCGTTATTTGAAACAGCCTGCAAACATCATCTCATTCCCAGGGTGTGGAATCGACTAAAAAGTCATTAGTTTTGTATTGTCATTTAACTGTTTGCACAAACGTTCTTCAACGATTATTTTAAATTTTTGAACGTTTTCTGCGATTATTATTAAACAAAATGACTACCGAGAAAAATATGTTAGATATCGCAGTCGGTCATCACAACTATCAGCAGGAAACGATCATTGAGTTCGCGAGTGAAATAAATTTCCTAAATTATAGATAAAACGTGTAGGCGTACTTAACAGCTAACCACGCTAGCTCGCTTTGAAATTTAAAGAAATCAAACGTATTTACGCTAGTCAAAAATATATCGCACTAGCTACCGATCCGGACATGCAACCGCTAAAATTTAGATTTATATGATCAGTTATATTTTAAAAATATATATTTTAAATGTAATTAGTCTTATTTCTCATGCCCATGTTTATTTAAATGCCTTGAAAAAAATTGTTCCGGAAATTTTCTTTGGGCACGTGTCCGGTCAAATATTTACGCCTATGGTATGTCCGGTGTGAGTAGAGTCGAACAGAATTTTTAATGGTAATGTACCCATAATGTCATCAAAGTACATTATCAAAGCACCTTAAGCTTACTTACTTTATTTTTTTTGCCAAGTAATCGTTCGTAATGCAGTGGCAACATTACACGAAAGTGTAATTTCAAACCTAGTAAATTAACTTACCGTGCTGTTGAGAGCCCAGTGGTTAGAACACATTCATCTTAAGATTAACCGATGATTACGAGATTCAAACCCAGGCTTGCCAAGACGCTTAATTTTCATGTGCTTAATTTGTGTTTATAAATAATTCATCTCGTCTGGTGAAGGAAAACATCGTGATAAAATGTAATTTAAATGAAATCCTGCCACACCTACCAATCACTGGAGCAGCGTGGTGGAATAAGCTCCAATTCTTCTCTTCAAAGGAGAGGCCTTAGCCCAGCAATGGAACATTTAAAGGATGTTACCTACGTACTGTGTTAATAGTAATAAATCTATGGGCAGTCCATCGTATTTTCGTCTAAATTGATTAAATTATCTTGCAATATATACGCGTGTTTATATTATAACACCAAACTCCGAACTTTCTCCACAAAAGTAGAGGAAGCCTTAGCCCAGCTTGAGCAATATGCCGGCTGTTACTTTACTTTTTTTGTGAAGAAGCTTTTAATTATAACCAAGTATTTGAATATATTTTTAAACTTATTCATTATCAAGTCATCATTTTTTACGAGTGCAGCTCGCTGTGTTTTAGGACCGTGATAATAGAACTATTAATCAGAGACAATAAGATTTAGACATAGACAATTTTGTTACTTTTTACTTGTTATATTCCTTACCTGTAAATGTCCTACGGATGGGCAAAGGCCTTACTTAATTCTTCTCATAAGCTTTAGAGCTTTTATCGCCGATCTTTGTGAGTTGGTGCATACACGTAGCAAAATTTAATTCGATACATGCGAGTCTCCTCGTCATGCTTTTATTCATTTCCAATCAAGAATTTAATCATAAACACATGCGATGACTATGACGTGTTTGTCCGAATTTCAGTCCATTATCTTAGTTTAAAATTAACATTTTCCACTGTTTAGCCACTGAGTCTCGGCTCTTGATTTAAATACACAAATACCTTAAACCTAATGACAAAGGAACAAATAAAACATCACACCAATTTTCTTCATTATATATTTTTTGTCAGAAGGTAATTAATATCGTGCCAAAAACAGTAACAAATCATTAGTAAGAAAAAAATCATGTCTGCATCTAGCATGTACTACACAATATTGAGATAAACAATACACCTACAGTCTGAAGACAACATTTAACACTTAGTTTCACAACATTATAACGATACAGTTGGCGTAGTACAACACTATTATTAATTTTTTTTTAATAAATCGTGAACTATAATTAACACCGATACGCCTAATAGATACTGTATTCCGCTACATATCGACGGTCGTTACGTGCAAATCGATCGATAGTACATTGTTGTATCTACCAGTTCTTATACAGCATGTTCCAAATTAATATACATCGTTTTTTTGTACATTTCTATTTATCACAAAATCATTTCAATTTCTAGAATAAATTGTCTTGGATATATTTAAACAGGTCTGGCAAGTTCGATGAGTATAATTTCAAATGAAATAATCTAACAACTTATAAACAAGTGATTAAATCCATACGAACATAAATTATATTGTAATTTATTTAAAGTAAATTTATGTCATACACTGTACTCAGAGATGGAGACGTGCTCGTTACACATTAACGAAGCTTTAAGTCTCTAACGTCTAAAGATCTAAATGGAAGTGTCTGAATAAGTATGTTATTTTTTTCATAAAACGTTTAGAAGTAAATGGTTAATTGGCAAAGTTAATATACGTCTCTGAGTAGCTTCGATTTGACAAAACTTTACTTAAGAAACTAGAATATGCAGCCTTACTCAAAAACGTTTATGGAGTGTTTAGTTAACTTGTCTCTTACTTACATTATTGATTTGACATTAGAAAGAAGAAGACAGCACTATTTAACTATTCACTCCCTAAACGACAGTTACAGTTAAAGCAGTAACAATTAAAATCATAAATTAAACCGAAATCAAACTATTAAAAAAAATTACACTAATAAATAAAAGTCTTAAGTTACATATTTGTAACAGGTAACACTGGATAATAAATTGAACTGGCAACATTGATCGATTCGCACGGAACGCCCTAACATTATAATACTGTGTTCGCAGACCACCACAAGATATGACAGCTAAAATCCAACGTTTTTACCTTCGCTAATATCAGTCTGAATCATGCCGCTATCTAAAACATTAATCACAAAGTATACATGAATCTAACACGGAGAGAAGACATGTCAAAATATTTATTAATAATTATTATATATTAAATTACTTTTTTTATTGATTCCATCTATTAAAAATGCTATAAGTACTGTCAGCAAGTGAAGTGAGCTACACTTAATATTATTCCTTGGTCCATGCGACAGTTTACTTGGCATCTTATGAAATATTCCTTGCACCTTCAACATTCTTTTTTTTTTAAACTGCGCATGGTATCAACACCGTCAATATTACACGTCTCATTATATAAAGAAAAATGACAAATTAAATTAGTAAAAGAGGTAGACAAGTGATTTGTTTTTTTAATCATATATAGGAAAAACGGCGCGTGCATATTACACTTCAAAGAAGCGAAACTTCTTTGCGTCACATGTTACATATTGCAACGTCACACACAAAATTGACCTTGGAATTATTTCTCATCGCACCCAAAGAAGTTTAACTTCGTAATACTTAGGAGTAATCATTCGGGAGGCGTGTAATATGGACTCGATACCTTTGCAGACAAATAGATTAGCTCGCGTCACCAACACATGGAATTAAGTTTTAATAAGCTCATAAAATTCGATATTCACCACAGACAGTATATTATTTTGTATTAAACCTTAAAAACACCTAAGTATTTTAATAACGGACAGATCCAAAGATTATTTTTTCTCACATGAGTTAGGACTAGCGAATTTAATATTTATCTACGCTTTACAAACATTTACTTGTGCCTACAAAGCATCGTTAAACAACAAATCGTCATAACAAGAAACAAAAAAATATAAAAAAAAAAAAAAACAGAATGTAGATTAAAAATATATCATTAACGGGCTTTTAAAACAGTGGCAGTGTATCTGCTTACGAGAAAATGCTGGGACATTTAAAGCAATTGTGTATTTTTTGTTTTCGACTTACGTAAAGCTATTGGTAAAACTTTTATAAGATTATAGGATACATTTAAGAGCATTATTTTTAATTGGTGCCGACATTAAACTCAGGTATATACCCTAAAGTGTAAACTGATAACGACACCAAGAAGTGAGTCATTACAGTCGTTACGTAACAACCTCGTCAGATCAATTACAAATTTTTGTAGCAAAAGATATAAAAATATGTCATCTTAGGTATAAGAACTTTTTCCAGTGAAATTATAGCGGACTAAATGAGATTACACGCTTTTATATATAAGCAAAATTCGTACCTTCCCAAAACATTTTCATATTACATGAACAACCGACACTGCGTTATAAAATACTTAAAATATAGAAATACATCAACGGTGTCGGGAATTTAGCACCACAATAATAAAAAAACTTATTCGATATACGTATGCATAAAAATATTGAATGGCGCAACGTTAGTTTAGCAACAGAGAAACGAACAGGTAAATTAAATAATCCCCGTGCCTCGTAACGTGAGTAATACTTGTGCACCCCCAGCGACGGATCGCTCATATGGTCAAATCACACGCGATTATTGACTTTATATATATACGACATAACGACGAAATCCGCGTGTGAAATCACCATACGACACAACCAGTCGCTTTCCATACTTACGCAGTAGCTAAAATGTAAAAAAAAACTTAATTCATCGACGCTTAACAACTATAAAAATATTTTAGAAATTCTCACTTACATTTAAGAGGAACTGGCAAAATAAATCCTGTATTTTCCATTACCGTCAACTCAATTAATTACAAATAAACCATATTTTGGTCCTCACGTATCAAAAATTCATGATGCCATTCCTATAAAACTGGACAGAACCGTACGCGAATCGGCGAGTAGCAAAAATATTAGTTACGTCTATGAACGCTAAACAACCGCTGAAAATATATCAAATCCACTAAATACCCATTACAAAACTGCCTATTGTTACGGCGAAACCTCGTAGAAGCAACATTAAACTTAACAAACTAAATATAGTAAGATTAAAAATCTTGGTGGTAGACCTACGTGCGTTGGAGAGCGACCGGCTCACAACTTATCACAATACCTTTAAAGCAGGACTAACCACCGTTATTGTCCATACTCATTCCTCTATAAATACTAACATTTGCAACTTATATAAAACTTCCTATAGCCTTATCGACCGCGACTCCTTAGTATCAAAAACAGTGATTAAAACTTTTTATTAGAATAGAGTATTTGTGCACACATTGCAAGTATTGGCGCCCGACGTGGGCCCCACTAATTGTTCATAAGACATCGAACGCCACGTGTAGCTGCATAACTAACCATCACCTCGATCCCGAAGTAAAGAACACCAAATATTATGCTATACAGTTATAATATGAAGGGATTTTTAACCATGCAGTCATATTAAAACACGTAACTATATAGATTCGTATCGAAAGCTTTAGAGCCGAAACCGTCTATGCTAACTTCACCTAATGGCAAAGGCTCCTATCGGTATCTTTCCCTAGAAAACTAGCATCATTTAAAATTGAATAAAAAATCAACTACATTACACGATCTTGCAGGAATATCTATCTAAACAGTGAGTTATGAATAGATTCTTGCTACCATTTTTTTTCTTGTTCAATTATGTTTTTATTTTCTATAAATATCCATTACATAAATTATTATCAAATTCGATAAAGCTCTAAGATTGTTCCACATTCACATAAATAAATTCTCAGACGTCTGAGAGGAAACGAAGCAATCTGTATTTATAAGGAACACTAATATTAAAACAAACTCATAGTACTATTCCATTTTAACGATAAACACCGAGGCTACCGGCTTCCCTCGAAGCCGACAATAACTTTAAATAATAAAGAGAAATATATTCCAGTCTTGCTAAAGGTACTTCACCTAAGCGCATTCTTATAAACGTTCTAGCTTTGAAATAACTATTAGTGTAACGCGATTTGTACATTCAGGACATTAGAAGCAAAATAACTATTAAAATAAGTAGACTTTGCTAGGATTATGTAACAGTTGTCGTAAAAATGTATTCGGTCCTTTATAGGTATATAGCAAAAACACCTTTGCCAAAAATTCTCTATATCGAATAAAATATTTAGGTTTATAAAACATTAGCCATTAAAATTAAATAAATACAAAATATTCGCTACCGGATTACTAGAGCAATTTCACTATCTAAAAAAGTCTAGCCTTCTTTCATCTTAGGTAATTTGACATATAATTTTAGGTAAAATAAAAGAACTCCGCGGCGTTTTAAATCTTACAAATATATTTATCTGAAAATGCCCATAAAAGATTTAATTGTTTAGAATGTGAAAGATAAAATTTATCCTAACAATAGAGTTCTTTTATGAAACCGATTTATAACAATGAGCTGTCCACATTTAAAATCTTTTAATGGATTGTTATTAAAAGAATAGACTATTCCTTAATACCAATAAATTCTAGATTCGATAACATCTAGAAAGTTTGGATTTTTATACTACGTATAAAATATAGACAGCGCATTAAAATAAGCCCCCACAGACAAAATACATTCTGATATAGGACGAACAATCGATAGATTAGGAAATATCTAGAACCTTCGACTTAAAATATAACATTTCTAAGCGTCCATTTTAATTTGTTTTTAAGTACTGAATGTTTCATACTGCATAATTAAGGACTAAGGACAATTTATTATAATTAGGATTATATCACACAATTCTTATACAAGATATGCTGTTATAAGCGTTGGTCACATAGAAATTCAGAAATTCATATGTTTAAATACGTTAGCGATTAACAATTAGATTAAGATAAGTGAACTTAAATGTAAAGGACTATCTCATATCAGAGATGAATGCGAGAAGCTTGGATGATTTAGTTAGGTCGAACGAAGACTTCAATTCGGTAGACCCATTTTGTATCGAGATATTAAAATTTAATTCTTTAAAAAGACAATGTTGACACATAAATAAGGTATAGGCTGGACAATTGCTATCAAAATATACAAAGGGTCTTTAATTTAAATTTTAGTACGTCTCCGTCAACACTAACTCTTGAAACGAAAAGCGCCGAAAGCTTAATCTTTATATGGACGGAAGGAACGTTTTGAGCTAAAACAAATTCGGGCAGAGTCGTAAGGATTGGTGCGTCGCTACCTTATCTAAGTTACATCGAAATAGTCACAGCCTTCAACTCCTGCGCATGGAGTCGGTATAGCGATATTTATTAAGCATTTTCATTGAAAATGCTAATACAGAATTGAGAATTTTCGTTTGAAATATTATACGGTTCATATTTTGGCAAATGAATGAGCATTATTATCATTTTGGATTAAAATAATTTGGCATTATTTCACTATCTTTTTTTTCACAATAATATTAGGCGTTTTTACATGACTGCCCTTGAAATTTGGGGTATTGTTTAAGGGTGTATTGTTTTCTTTTTTATTGTTGTATGTATTTTTTTTTTGTGTAATAGGTAGACCGACCGGCAGATGGACCTGATGTTAAGTGGTCACCACCCGCCCATAGACATTGGCACTGTTAGAAATATCGCCAATGCTCCACCCACCTTGGGGACCAAGATGTTATGTCCCTTGTGCCTGTACTTATACTGGATTACTCTCCCTTCAAACCGGAACACAACAATACCAAGTATTGCTGCTTCGCGGCAGAATATCTAATGTGTGTGCTACCTACCCCGACGGGCTTTTAAATTTATGGGACTATACTTTTGGATTTATCGGGGAAACCTTACATCATTCCGAGTGAGTCTGACTATAAATTCATTCATCCAGGGCAGTCGTATCTTTAAATTTTATATGAAAATTATTTATTATAAATTACACGCTTTCCTTCAATTAATATTTGCTTTTTTTTTTTCGTATGCGACGCGCCAATCAACTATTACATTTGAAAGGAATTAGTTGCGCAAATTCGTAAATTGATTAAAAATTTTACTAACATTTCGTCACCTATAGCAAGCATTATCAATTCATAGCCACCGTTATAGGAACGGTTTTAACAATTATCTACAAAAAAATTATATTAGGTAAATAAATTCATCTGTCAAATGAGAAATTATAAATAAATAAAGTGATAATAATTAACAACGTAAGGCTTCGCTTATATCATAAGCGACATCATTACAACTTATATTGTGATTATATCCAGCGATATTATAACAAGCTTTAGAGGAGAATTTCTTATAAGTACTGAATTGTAATTAATTAATTTAAAAAAATAATTTACGATTTAAAAATCGCTTGCAATACAACCGAAGCCTAATATTTCACATCTGCTAAATTCATCAACAATTCACTGTATCCTCACAATTTTACCAAGAAAACGTTTACTAAGCGTCAGATAGGATTGAGGTAAATAGTTTCTAAAATATGGCAACAACGTATGCAATTCCAATTATAACCGGTTCGAAAGATACAAAAAACAATTAATCTAACTACCGTAATTAGCTAAGAAACCTAAACATTTATTGTGCTACGTATATTTCATTAAAGAGTCGAATAAAAATCTTCTAAAACTAAAACTATAGTCCATTCCACGATTCGAACTCCTAGGGAACAAAACACTCGCAAGTCATCGGCACATGCCCGGCTAGATAAGCGAGACTGGTCCGGCAAAGCGCGACACTAACAAATGATTTGGCCAATGGAAGTCACGCGCGCCAATGAGCGCTCGAGGCCGTCTCCCTTTGGGAGCTCGTTTCGTGGAATGAACTTTAAAACGTATACTAAGTGCGATTTCATTGTACTAAGCTTTATGGAAGCGAATAACGGGGTTGGTACATTCAGTGGGATGAACTGTCTCGTCTAGTGGTAACGAGTTCTTAACTACTAAAACACTGAAATCACATCAAAAACGACCTATATGTTTACACTTGTGTACTAACTAACATTTAGATATAAGAACGCCTAATTAATAGGCCAAACTCTAGTGAGTTATTACTACTTATTCATGTTTTTTTAAGACATTTATGTCACAGTTTGGGAAACTCTGTGCTGTAGCTATACACCTACTTCTATAACACTTTATATCTAAGTCAAACCAACCCCCATTATAACGAAAATCGATAAAGTTTTTACTTCTCGAACAAATAAATAAAAAATACTCTCTTAATAATAATAAAAAAAAAAATCGACAGAATAATAAAAAAAAAACTTAACGTCGCACTAAAGAACTAAAATCGACTGAGTTCATTTAATTTTGTACAATATTGCAGAGGTTATACAAAAATGCATGCAGGAAATGGTTTCATAGACATACAAATTATTCATATATCGGATCATTAAAACTAACGCGGAATATAAGAATACGAGAACTTCGATACTATTTATAAAGCTATAGAAAAACATGAGGTAAAACTAAAATAATCAATGAGATAGCTACATATAAACTAATTCGAACCGCATATGTATGGCTGTAGCATTACAAATGCTTTTGACTTGCATTCTAGTCTAGTTAATGTGCCCCGTCCATTATTTATCTTTTTAAATCACTATAAATAGATAAAATTTTAAAAATGTATTGAGTATAATTAGATATTTAGTGCCCTTAATTTATCTATTTATGAACGCAACTAAAACTTTACTACTCAAATATTGAATCCTAGAAAAAATACCTGTTTGTATACTATTACCATTGAAACTATGACATATCCCAGAAATTGGATATCGGACTTCCGCGTATCAAAGAAAAAAAATGCTTTAATTTATATTTAAAAAAAAGATAATTTGTACTTACATTTTAAATAATTGCGAGGCAATTTAAATATATGTTATGACGGCTACAAAACAATGTACTTCATTTTTGTTAAAAATTGTAGATACAAAGCATCGATCTTTAGAAATCGACATATTTATAATGACTTTAAATATCGAAGACAGGACCACGTTAAGACTTTATAATAAAACTTTACGATTTTGTATAAATTAAGAACAGTTAAAATTAAATATACAACAAAGAATAAATTAGTACTAAAAGATTACTTAAAAAATTCAAATAAAAACTGTTTGGTCATTGGACTTAGTGTTTAAATTTTTAGGCAATTTTAATAGTGTATCTACTTCGTTAAGGTTATTAACAATAATATTAATTTCGTGATAGTCAGAATTTAAATTTCGTCTTCGTCTGCCAACAATTTATGTGATCCGAAAAAAAACCGTTTAAGAGTACTTTGCGGAGTTTATATTTATATATTTAAGCGTACGATTGTACATACACGTAATATGTACAAAGACCACACGTCATAACTGATACATATATTTATATGACATAATAAAATATATAAAAAAAATTATGTCTATGAAACCATACCATAGATAATAAGAAATAATAAATCCATTTCCTGTTATATTTTGTCATATACGCGTAGAAAAAGAGGCGTTAACACATTTACGCTTAAAACCTAAAACGGGTATGGAAGAAACTTTGATTGTTTTGGTTTCAAACCTACCATTTGGTAGAAAAATATTTTGTGCATCAAAAAACTATTCAAAATTAAAGCCTAATTTATAAGCAGTTCAGACGTTTAAGTCTATAGAAATACCTTTGAGGGCATCGTCTTTTATATTACAATACAGATTAATATTAAAATTATAAAACCCCTTTCCGTTTTTTTTGAGCAAAATTATCAAAATATTTATACTGTTTTGTCATCTGAATCGGTTTCAATCGAATCAAAGTCGATTTTCCCTGTACTATAATATAAAAGACGACAATATAATTAAACTGGTTATCAATTCGTTTTTTCCAGTGAAAGCGTTGTGACAAATATATTAATATAACATTCTAATAATTAATAATATATAATAAACTTAAGATCAACAGAGAAATAAAAATAACCTTAACACGAAAGGTCTAAGGTTCAATTCCGTAAATCAATTCGCTCCTTTAAACCTAAAACACTTTTGAATTCATCAAAACACTTCAAATAAATAAGTGCTACACTTAAACACTACTAGTTCATAACTTCATTTTTTTTTTTTTAAATATTTCATTTGCACGAATTCTGATAATAAAATAGAGTAAACTATCAACGTATAAACATCACATATTAAAGGTTGTTGGTGTGAACGAAACACTTCCTTAGATAAATTAAGTCACTTATCCGTGTTACACTTCCCCGTATAATCCAAAACACTTTAAAGACTACACTTCATTCACTATAAATTAAAATCCGTTCTCAGTTGCCAATCTTTGACTAGATTCAACGCACGGAGTGCTATCGTGGGAATGATTATAAATGTAGCCATTACTATTAGTCATTGCACATAACATTTAAAAATCGAAATAAACATTACGTTTTATTTTTCTTTTTTTTTTTTTTATTTCGCTCACACCAAGCTAATTTTGGCAAGTAGAAATCGAACTGGCCATACACTATATTAAAGACAGATGTGAAGACGTGTAACACATTTATATTAATATATTTAATATAAAATCCCAGCCAAGCACGATTAATAAATAACGCAAGGTATTAGATACGCATACGAACTAACCTACACACGTCCTATATGAAATAGAGTAAGTAACATATATATATTCAAATTGTGGTCTCTCATACCTGTTTAAGGATTCACGAATAACACTTTTTATAATTATAATAAATATTCGAGTTATGTATGTAAATGCAACGTTCATATTTAATTTTAAAAAGTGCATTTCAGTGTTAATTTTTTTTTTTTTTAATAAATTTACTGCTGATATGATATTTTTAGGATTGCAACGACCCCTTTAAAATATTATATTTTTTTCTCTTTCAAATCAAATTATATATGAATACATTCGCAACGCGGCTTAAGAAATCCGCCTATTCCGTAATCAAGAAAATTATGAACATTTTTGTTGACTCAAATAATTGTTAATATCTTTATCGAGATTCTCAGTGCTGTATATATTAAGGTTTAGGTTTTCCTTTTAACGGTTAAAGCGTGTCCGATTTCAATTCCAACCCGCGGTGCGACATAAAGATTCGTCTCGACACATCTTCGTCGTTTTGCGTTAAATATTCAATGGTATAGAGGGCGTGAGCATGCCTCATAAAAGTTCTCTTTTCAAGCCGAGTTTTAAATGCTTTTATCTCTTAATAAAAATGGAAAATTGGCTGCATGCTGTTAGTAATATTGTCAAATATGCGGTGAATATAAAAAAGTAGAAAATTTATATTTTTTTTTAGAAAATTTTTAGCTGTATTATAAAATATGAAGGTAGCACAGCGGTGTTTATGGAGAATAAAAATTACATCACAGTGAGTTAGTCTTGGATTGATGGATGCAGCCAATTTTCAACTATCTTCCAAGTACTTAATGCTCATTTTAGAGTGAAAACCTCTAACGTTTAAAAACCTCTAAATTATAAACACAGCTATTAATGGATAAGTTATTACAAGAACTATTGTTGTTGTGACGTCATTAACACTAAAATTACATTCGTACAATTTATCAAACCGTTTCCGTATCGAAAAATTTTTATAACATTATTTTTTTTTATAAAATTCAGACTTATTTCTTAGTACAACATAAGACTCACAGAATTTAAATATTACTGTAACAAAACTTATTGTACGTGTACATTTATATGTCGTTAAAAACACGAGTCACTTATACAAAATACAATTGCAACATATAGAATGTATGCATGGAACCGAATACCGAATATTCGGTCATATTCGATCGTGTTCGGTCATATTCGGTAAGTTTTCCCCTAATTGAGGTCCGCTCATTGGTTTACGATCACAATAAAACCAAGTTATAAAGTCAGCCGACCGAACAGTATCACAATATTCGGTATCGAATTCATTGCAACTCTAAAACAAAGTATTTAAAAAATGCACCCAAAAAAAATCTCATACCATTCTACAAAAGTGACAATTGTATACGCAAAAGTGAAAGCGTTTAAGAGTTTTCGCTCCAAAATGAACTTGGTCAAATCCAGATTAGTTAATCGGTCCCGTTGCCAGGTAGTGGTATGGGTGCCTGTTGTGCACCATCCTGTTGTCATACCTTGTGTTCCTCTGGTAGAAGTCATTACGCTGGTGGACTTTCCTGAAGTTCTGTGCTCGACGGTGCGCGTTCTTCTCCTTATTGTATTTCTGTTCGATATCTTGTTTAGTATCAGACGTCGATGGCTGATTATTTTCGGTGGTTACTTTCTCCTGTAATTTTTAAAATCATAATTTCAATAAGTTTTATTTTAATCGGATTTTTTATAAAAAGGTATATTATGCTCTTCGAAGCAGTTCATTTTTTTATTAAGATTCTTGAAGATTCTTGAATCAAATATATTTATAATTGAACTAGCGACACGTCCGGTTTCACACGGGTGTAATGCTGAAACATCTTTTAAAGGTGTACAATACTGTAGTACATTATTTTGATTTATCTCGTAGGGTTCTGCCAGCGTTTGCAAAAGCGCAAAAAAATATGTATTTACGACATCACTTTAGAAACCTCTAAAATTATCAGTGCTTCTTTACTTTGTTGTGCATTTATTATACATATAAACCTTCCTCTTGAATCAATCTATCTATTAAAAAAACCATACATAGGGACAGACAGCGGTAAGTGACATTGTTTTATACTATGTAATGATAAGACAGCAAGAATCTTCTATGTGAACAATGAAAAAAGCTTGGAGTGCGTTATCTTTGTTCCATACAGGAAATAAAAAAGTGATTATATATATAGGTATGTAGGTATTTCATTTGAAGAACAGCTATTGCGTTTATTGTTAGTTGATAGTTTTACGTTCAATTTAATCCTGTAACTTATCAAAAGTGTTCATAGGGGGCCTATTTTAATAATGATGGACCCGAGTGAGGTTGACTTTAATTTTAAAATTAAAATTTTAAGCATTCTTTAATTCGGATGTTAAAAGTTAAACTTTAAGGCATAAACACAAAACAAGCAAAAAATTACGACAATAGTAGGCTAGTACAGAAATTGACAACTGTCATTTATGATCCTACAGTGTAGATTAGATACTAGGTACATAATTGACGGTAGAAAATAAAAAAATAATGTTTCGAGCCATCTTTCTATATCAGTGTTAACTTAATTTTACCTCATAACCTTTATAACTGAAACATATAGTGAATCCTTCCTCCTCCTTAAATTTTTTTCTTATTTAATGCCATGTATGCCACTAAAAACTTTTTCGAAACTCTGTCACTTTTGGTATAAGTTTTGCATATATTGATTTAGTATTTTTTTGCAGTTAGGCAATAAAAATCACGTTCCTGGCATCGTGGTATGAGACCTGCACGGTCTCACCTGACCTGCTATATGCAAAGCTTATTGGGTAAATACAGTTTTAACGAGTTGATATCCTAACAAACTTGGGTCACAGCGACCATTGTCAGTGGTGACCAGCCAACTTACAGATGATATCATGGTGCAAATGCATTCTATATCTCTCTTTCATTCGAATCCAAGGATATTTTAAACACTTAGGATCTGGGCATGTGAGCACAGACACTGCTAACTTCCAAATTTCGGGTTGTAGCTAAAACTATTTGTACAGCTAAAAAAGCTGGTGCGTGAATACAGGACTTTAGGATCCACAGACCAACGACACAATTCAGCTCCTATAATACACTTATTTAACAAAATATAAAATATTAAATTTAGTTATTTTTTAACACTTAATAACGTTATTACTATTAATAAATATATTTTTCAAACAAAAATATTGTTACCTCTTTCTGCTCATGTGGTTTAGAAGTGCTGGGCGCGTTGGCTGCACTCTCTTGGGGCGATTGTTTTGGAGACGTAGTCTGTTTTTGTATCGGTGGCGAAATCGGATTCTGTATTAAGATTATACTTTATTTATTTAGGTTTTATACAACTATATGCAAATAACGTGTATGTGTTGTAACGGGGGTATTATTGAAAAAGTACGTGTGACGGGGTCTTTGTATCGGCGTAGTAAACATTATGCATCGAGTTCCTTGTTTTATTTCTGAACACTACAACATATGTATAACAATCAATATTCTAAACATTAAATATGTTCAGTCACTTGAGTTTAATAAACTTACTGGGTTAGACGTATCTGTGGCTAACACCTAGTCACCATTTATTCTACCGCTAAGTACCTAACATTACTTATTTATGTTACTGTGTGTGAGTTGAACGTAACAGTAATTCTGTTTAATAACAAGATTATAACATTTTATATCCCAAGAGAGCTTTGTTCAGAGCTTGCAGTGGCAGTTCCAGGCGAAGGAGACCACGCACCATCAGTCAAATATAAATCATAAATGTCCTAACGATCACCCCGACCGATAGCGGGGCGGTACCTGCGCGTGCGGCGCCAGCGCCACGGTCAGCGTGAGGTCGCACCACATCGCGCAGCGCGCCCGCCGCGCGCACTCGCACAGCTGCTTCACCGCCTCCGACAGCTGCACGATCGCTGCAACACATGGACACGGGGACTTTGCTTAATCAATCCCAATACGAAAACTTTAAATGTCTTGATAAACACTAATTACAAGCGTCGTGCGTTCTATGCCGGTTATAAAGGTGTATATATGTGTGTATGTGGTCGTTGAAGTTTGTGAGTGTGACTGTATGTGTGTACTCACGGTCGGGACGCACGACGCGTGCGTTAGGTTGTGGCGGTGCCAACTCGCGACGTCTCGCAGCCTGCACGTGTGTGCCTGTGTGTGCGCGTGTGTGTACTCACGGTCGGGACGCATGACGCGTGCGTTAGGTTGTGGCGGTGTCAACTCGCGACGTCTCGCAGCCTGCACGTGTGTGCCTGTGTGTGCGCGTGTGTGTACTCACGGTCGGGACGCATGACGCGTGCGTTAGGTTGTGGCGGTGCCAACTCACGACGTCTCGCAGCCTGCACGGCCGCCACGGAGTTGCGCCACGCCAGCATCGCGCTTTCCACCTCACTGTGCGGTGCACTGAAACAAAAGACATCCATTTGCAACTAATATATTTTATATTTGTTTACAATACACGACTATAGACTAAAGACGCGGAGAAATGAGTTTGAACGCCGCCTACGACGACCATATACCGCCATCAGCTGAAATACATTGTTTGCAGGAAGAGATCACACAAATGTCATGTACATCCAAATATTCTATAGTAAGCATCTTGAGAGAGCGTACAGTATGACGAGTAAACAGCCGATGGCGTTTAGGAGACCACATTCTTAACCAACAAACTTACATTTCCGACAGATTCTTGACATCATCCTTCCAGCTGCTGGGTTCGAACGTCGCGGGGTCAATTTCCTTTTCCGTGGACAAGTTATCTTGTCCCCGCTTTAATACTGTGATCTTGCCATCTTCCGGCTTATTTGGTTTTTTGTTTTGAGCAACGCATACACTTGCACGGAGTGTCTCCATCTTGCCCATCAGTGTTAATACCTGTCAAAGGCGAATAACGTTTAGCAAATATTTTATTAAATTTTTGTATTAATCCAGATATTTATAACTGTTCTAAATTTAAGGAAATTCATCCATTGTGATGTTGTTTTACTGTAATTTGTGCAATGTTGTGAAATTGTTGGTTATTTTATGTGATTGTATTTGTAACTGTTGGCAGTTTTTTAAAATAACAATTTCTCCACAACCACCGACCCTTGTGCCTGTAGCTACACTGCTTCACTCACCCTTTAAACACAACATTACTAAGTAAGGTTGTTTAGAATGTATGAATCTTATCTGTATGGATTATGGAACAAATCATATTGATTACTTTACTTACCTTAGTATGTTCTCTGAGCATGTCCACAGTGAGTCGATCAACCCTCGTAGGACAGGGTGGTAACCTTGGAACAGGTATAGAGTTGGATGAGGATACCGCTCGACCCGGATAAGCTAGGGCAAGTCTGGCCTCTGTCCGCTTCCTCTCTCGCTCCAGCTGCTTCCATTGTTCGTAGCACTCGTCGAGTCGAACGTGCAGGACGCTGGAGGTTGTTGCAACAGTCCTGGAATTAATAAAAATTAAAAAATATTTCTTTATAAAATATACAGGGTTATTGGTAATGGTTCACTTTTGCATAATGCATATGGGGGTTAAAATAATCGCAAATAGTTACCCCTATCACCTCGTAACGGGAATACCAATAACCCTGTATATATATAACATGCAAATGGCCCATGAGTGAAAAATATAAGTATTCGGTTTAGTTAAAATACTATAAGTATTCAATATGTAGATAATATTCCAATTCTTTTTAAATCATTTATGTTACAGTTAATTCAACAATAACATGGATGACACACAAATGTAGCTAAGTTGTTTAATTTACCTCATGTTCCTCATGGCATAGAACGGCACCAGCACAGGTAAATCGATCAACGGTGAGGGTATCACTGGGGGCGGCACATGTGGTGGACTGGGACCGACCAATGCCCCAATACCTTTAGACAAAAAAACTTATTTGTTTCCAACTATTCAGAGGACATAAAAAAATGCTATCATTTAATAATATCCAATCGAATTTCGGCAATTTTGAGGGATGAAGACTCTGGAGAGTCTTCTGTTAATGATGTCAAGTCAATTCAATTCAAATTCTGTTCTAGTCTATTTGTCTTTAAGTACTTTAGGTATTCAAGTAGTTTACTCCTAAATTGATTGGAATAAGATACAGACACTTCGAGGACAATTGTATGACTTGGATAAATGATTCGAAAAACGGCAATATGAGATTGGCAGAAAAACCTTTAAAAAAAACTTACCAATATTAAAAGGAGTATTTTCATGTATAAAGGACACATCGACATTTAACTGATTCGGTGGAGGTCTGCTTCTCATTAGAAGAGACATTTGTCGCGCCAATTCCTGCTGTTTTAAAATAGTCTGCTGAGCATTTTCCCTCCCTATACTATCGAAATTCGTTCGGTCGATATTTGTACCCTGATAACCATCCCGAGGCAACAGCTGGTTCACATCACGCCTTTGCGAATAATCGTTGTGTTGATGATAACCATTCATCTTGTAGTTCAAAGCATTTATCGATGGGTTCGAAAAATCGTAATTCTGAATTTGAAAATTCCTATCAGTCATCTGAGACATCAAATCGTTTGAGTAAAAACTGTTTTCGCAATTGAAGCTCTTATTGGGAACCTGTTGGAAGCCCCTGTTGCCGTAGAACAGCTTGTTCCTCTCCTCTTGCATTTTATTAAAATCATCGCCTTGATAAGCACTGCCCATGTCAATTGGAAGCTTATAATCGCTTTGCAGCAGTGCATCATTCCTTGCACGATCAATATTCAAGCTTAGTTGGCTTAAATAAGCGAGCACTTCCGGCGACTCCGGAACCTGTTCTTTCGGGAAACCGTTTTCATATTTATTCGGAATCCGTTGCGCATTGTAAATGTTATCGTAGTTCGAGTTGAAGTTCAAATCCAAGTCGAGGCTGTTTGGTCTGCTGTAGCTGCTGGAATACATACTAGTTTCCGGAAGAGAATTTCTTTGGTTGGGCTCGAAGTAATTGAAAAATTTCTCATCGTATTTTGTTGGACTTGTAAACTGGGCACCTCCGATCTCTTGAGCTGCTAATCGGAGAAGATTCAGTTGTTCTTGCGTGACTGTATCGTCGGTCACTGTTTCTAAGCAGAGTAATGGGTTTACGTCGTTGTCCGAATAATTGACAAAACCGTTCGTATTAAAGCCATTTTGAATATTGTAGTTGTAACCATTGTCACTTTGGTTGTAATTGTAGTGATTATTGTTGTAGTTGTAGGATGTTGATGGCCCGAATGAGTTTAATGTATCACTACTGGTGTACTGGCTTATGGTCGTTGGTACACTGTTTACACTACTTTCCGGTGGTGGGATGGAGCTGTAATAATTAAACAAATATTAATTAATGTTCCCACTTCTTATGAGTTAAAACATTTTTACACATACTACACACAATAAGTGTGTGAAACATCGACTGAAGGATTCCACCCCTAATTTGTAATTCAGATGGAAAATACAACCCACACATATTAAAAGGTGAAGTTAAATAAAAACTTGTAAAATATATATATTACATAGTATTTTTATTTTTCTCGATGTTTCATATAGCAACACTGAAAAAAAATTACTCTTAATTATCACCTTTTTTTTATTTTAAATTTATTAATCTTGAAATTATACAATTGAAACAAAGAGCAGTTATTGCTGAGAAATCTGTACAATGCAGTTTTGATCTGCACTGTTGACGAATTTAAGTTATTTTTAACACTAGTTCAAGGAGAAAACGTTAAATAATACGTGTGTTCATTTGGCGTTGTATGCGTCATGTTTTAAGTAAATAGATCTGATCTGATCAAATCGGTTAAAACTTACCGATTTATAAAAAAAATGTATAAATTATACTTTTTTCTAAATATTTAACAACTATTAATATTGGATGAAATATTAAAATGTGGCAACAAATATTATCTATCAAAATAATTTAAATATGTTCGATATACATCTACAAGCTTTTATATTATATATCTCAGAATTACGACATAAATATCAGTATGTGAATTTATTAATGTATGTATTAAATAAATAAAATGTTGTTATAATTCTAACTAGTTTGTTTTGTCATACACAAATGTGTATAGTACACATGTGTTGTTTGTATGACAATGACAAAGATGAATTGTATAATATATTAGAAAAAAATATTCAAAATACTAACCCGCTGGCTTCTCCCGGTCCGGTCTCATCAAGGATCTTTGTGATGAGATCCCGGACCATGGCATTCTCTTCCATAATACGTTCCGACTGAAAATAAAATTTAGGATATTCATAATTGGAGCCGTGATGGAATAGTGGTTACAAGACAACTAACTAGATGACTACTAGGAGACGTCCTGCAGCAAACACCTTTGAATTTATGTGCTTAATTTGGAAGAAAAACATGTGGAAGAGCTTAAAGATGGTGGATGAGAATCCTTCGATCCACATGGTGGAGTAAACTCCAAACCTTTTCAAAAGGGAGAGGTCTTTTCTAAGAAGTGGAACATTAACAGACTGTTACTGTTAGTTCTACCTACTAAGTAATAGTCAACAATTAGTGGTGTGTCTTTAAAATTTAGCATACGTAGTAATGGTTACAACATGCACGCCAGGGATGAAACCTCTAGGAAAACAAAACATACTGGCAACTGCCTTGTTCATCTCTGCATACATATCTATACTAATATTATGAAGAAGTAAAATTTCTTTGTTGGTATGAATAAATGAAATGTAATCTCCAGAATTGATGTTCTATTCTAAAAAAAAAATCTACTGGTAGAAAGCTATATTGTTCCCGAGTGCTTTAGCCTGAGGGTTTAAATTACATATATTTATATCATAACATTTTTTTTATTATTATATCGAACCCATTCCAAGACAGAGTGAGTCACTAGTACTTTACATATTGGATTGCCTCGTTAATCTAGTCACTAGATATAAGACTGCAGATCCTGAGGTCCTGGGTTCAAACCCTAAGTATGGACAGTAAAAAGTTATTGGATTTTCTGAAGCAAAATTCTCAGTAATAGCCCAGAGTCTGGCAGTTGGGTGTGTACACTCCAGTTTCTCCATGAATAAGGAGGGTGAGGAATTAGAGAGTGGACCTATATTTGCAAACTTTTGTTCACTATATTATGTTATAGTTCTAGTATCTATTAGTCTAGTTGGCTAATCAAAGGAGATCTCTTGAGATTGACCACCGAGGCTTTAGCTGATTAGAACAATATCACATCACATCATAATTAATTGTCAGTCATGGCAATAAGTTTAGCTGTACAGAATTTGGTCCTGCAGTGCCATCTGGCAGTGAAATACAACAAAGTAAATTGCATAAAAATCTCCATGTAAAAATATATATGATGTCCTTATTTTATGGTAATAGATCATAGAGTATAATCTTTAATCTGTTTTAAATAAATAGATTACTATTCATTCAAATAGATTAAACAACATCCATTCTTTAATAAGAAAAATGTATTTATATATGATATTATATATGAATTACACATAACTCAATGTATGAGTCAATTCAGTTATCATTTAGTCCTTTTTATATTGTATGAATCTGTAGATGTTTGCATGTTTTAAAGTTTAAAACATCTGTTATATAAATTTAATCTAACAGATAATTTGCTTTTTATGGTATAATTTGAACAGAAATAGTATTTTAATAATTAGAGTTGCAAAATTTCTCATATTAGTCTAGTTAAGATATATATATGTAGATACTTATGCTTGGTGGTAAGACTTAATGCAAGCTAGTCTAGGTAGGTACCACCCACTATTCTTATTATATCCTACTGCCAGTCAGCAATACTTAGTATGGTTGTGTTCCAGTTTGAAGGTTGAGTAAGTTGAATGTGAATAATTAATTGCTCTTAAAGCTTTAAATGAATTAATGTTAATGTTTCTTAAAGCTTTAATGACTATTGGTGATTGTTTGACCACTTAGCATCAGATGGCCCATCTGCCCGCCTTATAATAAGGTATTGGGAAGGGATCATTCTTTCCCACTACAAATAGATTTTTTTAAATTAAAAATAGGTATGCAAGATGAGAAATAGGGCACCGAATGATAAACGGTATTAATAGTACACTAAATAAAAAAAAAATCTTTATATTTATTAACAATCCAATGTCAGTGCACCACCACCACCAACCCTGAGAACTAAGGTTGTATGTCCCCTGTACCTGAGCTTACACGGAATACTGAGTATTGCAGTTTAGTAGTAGTATATGTAGAGGGTGGTACTTACAGGCTTAAAATTTTTCTAACATTTATACAGCAGAATCTCTATAACTCAAACCTGGTTAAGTCGAAATCCTCAGTAAATCGAAGAAAGACACTTTTTCCTTCCGCTTAACCCCTAAATATGCGGTAACTCGAATTATTTTGACTTCGTAACTCAAACAAAATGATATTTCCCTGCGAGGTATTGATAGTACATATTTATACTCTATAACTCGAATTTTAGAAAGCAAACTTGGTAAGTCTTACTTATTAAAATATAATGATGTCTTACTGGGAATTCCACAATTGACCATAATATTGATTATACTGAACCAGCAGATTTTGAACCATTAATATCAAATAAAATAGCCAGAGCAGCTATTAATACACTAAGAACTTATGTTGAAAGAGGTAATCATGATGTGATCATGTGTTCAGTTCATTGTTTGTACCAACATGAAAAAATATTTGATAAAAAATTTGCAAATAGCTTAAATAAAATAAAAGCAAATTTTTTGTAGTACAGTTTACTTCGCTAATGTGTATGTACATAATTTGTTTTAATAAAATGTATGTGAACCATAAAATTTAAGGTGCATTTTTTTTAATATTTTACTCTACAAGTAGAAAAATATAATTCGAAATTTTATATGTTAAGTCCTTTGTATGTTGTATTTCTTGTTAAGTTGAAAACTCCTTAACTCAAAATTTTTTGAATTTCCCTTGACATTTGGGTTATCGAGATTCCACTGTATTAACAAAAAAGTATTATAGAGATGTATGAAAGTTAATTTTATTTACAATCAATACTAATATTATAAATGTGAAAGTAAGTTTGTTTGTTCTGCTTTCACACCTCAACCATTCAACATAAAGATAATAGAGAAAAATAATCATATTTTTCTCAATTGAATAAATTCAATCCTTATCTGTGCACAAAAATCAATAACTAGAGAACAATCACAATTATTTCTATCTCAATGCAAAATTTGGGTTACTTATGTTTGTATTATGAACAAGATAATATTTACAAGTAATATGCTTAATGATAAAAAATATTGATTAGACTTAAATTCATTTTGTTTTACTATCAGTTATTAAAAACAATTACACTATTACAGATAAACGAAATCAAGACAGTACGTAGTATTTATCAATAACAACATACCTCACTACAAACAAGATGAAAATATATAATTTTTTCTCATATAAGCACTGTAATGTTACTCTATATGATGCAATATATGTTTAGTTTATAACCATTGTTGTTATTGACTTAGCAATGAAGGACGTCGCATTGTATAAAGTAGTCAGAGAAAGTCAGTACAATCTAACGCGTAGTACCTACATAGATATAAAAGTAAAGTAATCGACAACTATTGTCTCAGCCATGTTATACCAACAACTTGATCACGATCAATGCGATTACGATTGTCGGCTATATCTTTTATTACGTCCTCTAACGAACAAACTGTATAAATCTAAAAATATTGTGGACACTATTGGTTTGTCATCGTTCACCTCGAAAAAGTAAATAGGCGTATTCGGAGATTACATGATCATTGATAGATGTTCATCAATGTGTGGCTCCGTTACATTTATTTTCAAATATCATCCGATTTGAACTATTATTTGCGAGGTTTTCACGGATTTTGGGTCATATTGACAGCTCTTATTGGACATTTACAACACCCATGGCACTTTTCACAAACACTTCTGTACTTACCTGATCAGCTTCATTTTCGACGGTTTTAAACGCGTTACTTATGTGACACAGATCACTGAAGGCCATTTAAACTTAAAAATTATATTTTTTACCACAGTAAATAGGAGCTACGATTGCTAAGCCATTTTTCTTTGACCTACATGTGTATAAATTTGTATAGCTATAACTCGCAAGTTGCAACGGTGTTGCTGTCACGTTGTACGAATTAACCGTAATTCGTAACGAAAACACTGAAAGCTACTTTATTGATTTTATTCGTTTAAACTTACATCGAAAAAATGTATGTTTCTATGAAATAAATTACCAATGCTTGATAACACAGAATTACAGGATATAGATTTGGACTTTCCCGCGGTTTTATTTATTTTTCTACCTTGTAAAACTTATTTGCTTTAATCCAACCAACAAATTCATTTTTACATTCTAACAAAAATAGGTATATTTTTTATGAGATGCACATTATATTGATTCTAATTACAGATCAGCTATTACTAATATTTTTTTGAAATTCAATTATTTTTCTGGGATAATTAATATTGTTTTCACCTTAGAATGTTAAATGTTAACCTGACTTGACCGTTGACTATTATTTAAGCAATCATTTAATTTAATGCCTGAAGAAATTCATTATAGATTTATTTCCATACTCAAATTTAAATTTAAGTTTATCGTAATAGGTTAAAATATAGTCTGTGTACCTACCTGAAGTACCGTAACAATTAATCTGTGGATTGTGATGGATATTTGATAAGAGATATAAGATTGTTCAATGGTTGTTACTTTAATATTTTAAATAAATATGGATAATATTTATGAAAAACAAGGTCTTGAATTTTAGCAGAATTCGTAAATCTTTAGGTTCTTAGAAAACATATATAATTTATATTGTCATAGTGCCATCTCTGGGCAAGACTTAGAACTTAATCTTATTTGGTACACCCAAAAAATATATTATAATTATAGTTTGTTTGCTTCGATAGATGGCGCTATAAGTAGCTTTAGCCTTAAATGTTCAGTCGGAATAATTCTATAATAATAAAATAAAACGCATTCAGACGATTATTATATTACAGTAATCATTATTATGATGAATGGATTACGACCTTTTATTTTTAATTCCCTATGTGAATTAATTTTCGACAAAGACTATAGGTGTAGAGATATAAATATCTAAATACTAATTATAAAATAAATATATACATATTATATAAAAATTATATTTATTTTATTTTTTCTTAACAATTTATATCTCAAAAACGATATTATTATCTTTTTTCTTCATCATCACAATTAAATCCTGCCATAGTAAAGTATGTATAAACTATGGCAGGTAATTTTTCTATAGGGAAGTCGCCCGTAAAGTTATCGAACACGGGTAGATAAGATTAATTTAATTTTATACAACTCATAAATTTGTGATCTTCTTTTTCCTTCCTTTCCTATTAAAATTAAAATTTCACAGCTTGTAGGCATATTATCATGTTAAAGAATCCGAGATAAGAAGAATATTTTTTTTTAATTATCACGCAAGGGAAACCTTCAAAAGGCCCCGTTTAAAAGACTTAGGTACGATGGGGTGACAGAAATTTATCTCATTTTTATTTTTTTTAATTCGTGTGATCACTGGATAATTTTTAATACAATTTTATATACTTACTTAAATATGTATTTTCGCAACAAGCTTTTATATAATATAAAATTTAATAACATAACAAAATGATGATTTTTGTTTAGTTACCAAATGTTTTACAACATTTTTGATTATTTAAATTACCTATTTCTTGTTTTTTAGTACACATTAATATATCTAGTGTTTATTTACTTTTCGCTTGGGACATTTCTAAGTCAGTAAATGTCAATTAATGCATCATTGCTGTACGGTCGCCAGTGACGGATTAACCCTTAATCAAATTAAGCAATTGCCTAGGGCATCACGTCCTGAGGGGGTACCAGAAGAAGCACAAAAAACTGTCCTAAGGGCATCACGTCTCACTCTCATGTCACCAGAAATCACATAAAAAAAGTTTCATCACAGAGACATAAAGACGCCATAACGTCAAAATAAAAAAAAAAAAAAATGACAAATTATGTCACGTGGGGTATCGTTCAATAGATATTTTAAAAATCATTGTGAGGTTTCTTTAATCATTTTTCAGTTGAAATAATATTTTAGGATATAGAGCGATTTAAAGTTTTTTAATTGGGGCTTTCACTAATATTCGTGTTTGTTACAAACTAAAAAGTTACAAATAAAATGATTATAATTAAAACAAAAAACCCGACTGCTAAAAATTTTCATTACATCTCATCATTAATGTTTTTAGGCGGTAAAGGTTTAAAGACACACAGGCGTGGGTTGCTTAGGGCATCAAGTATTCTTAATCCGTCACTGACGGTCGCTTACCTTAATGAGCAACTAGTAGCAAGGAGTAGTAACTAAAACTTAGTTTCTAAGTAAGAAGACCTTCTAGTGACTTGATCGTACTTAAAGCAATATAGGCTTGAACTATGATATTGTCAACAGTAGGTGCTACCATGCAAGCCCAGCATAATAATAACATTTTTTTTTTTGATATATTTAGCTAGACTTGACTGTTATCACATCTGACGGAAAGTGATGATACAGCCTAAGGTGGAGCGCACTTGCCTAGAAGTTGCATATTGAATCTAGATTACAACAATATTATGTATATTCACAGTAACATTGTATGTGCACGAGACCTAAGGATAAGCTTATAATGCCAAGTTTCCGCCTGCGCAAAGTCAATAAATCCTTCTCGGGGCAAGGTATGCGCTTCTATAATAAAATTCCGCAAATATTTTTAACCAATTTCCGATTAATTAATTCAAATCATTTGTAAAAAATAAATTGGTAAAGAAGGCATATTACTCGATACAAATTTCTAATTATATAGATAACTAGCTGTTGCCCGCGGCTTTGCTCGCGTGTAAATTGATTATATTACATAATAATTTAAAATATCACATTAATTTAAGACCTCATTTGTGGCTCGACTTTCGTGGGCTAGATACACCAGACTGCTTACAGTGCTCAATCTCGAACAGGCTATTTAGAACTGTTTATGCGAAAAAGTCTTCTCTTATATCTACTCCGGTCATTTTAGAAATTTGACCTTGTGCTTTATTAATTGTCATGGTGAAGCATTATTTAAGTGCGAACTTTACTCTCTTGAAATTAAATGGGTATTCTGATGGTATCAAAGATATTCGTGGAACATACACTATTTCTCTTTTAGTACATCCAGTGATAACTGTAACCTATGACATTACGATAGAGAACTCTTACTATTAGTTTGGTACCGTAGAATATTTTTTGAGGTCTTAAATTCATAAGTAACATTATTGGCGCGCCATTCTCCTAACATAAAAAAGACGGGCTTCAAGACTAACCTATATACGAAATTTAAACTCCTATTTCAACCCTTAAGGGTAGAATATCCAGAAACGCTTAAATGAATACCTACTCATTTCTCATCAGTAGCCCAAAAATAAAGAATAATTCTTATAACTTAAAAAATGACGGATTTTCAGACTAACCTACATAAGAAATTTCAACCCATAGGGGTAGAATATGCAGAAACGCTTAAATACATATCTACTCATTTTTAATTAGTAGCCCAAAAATAAAAAATCATGTTTCTAACTTAAAAATGACGGATTTCCATATAAACGTTCAACCCTTATTTAAGACCCTTAGGGGTTGAATTTCCAAAATTCCTTTCTTAGTGGGTGTCTACTCAATAAAACGATCCTACTCACCAAATTTCAAGGCTCTAACTTTAATAGTTTACGCTCGGCGATGATGAATCAGTCAGTCAGGACTTGTTATTTTATATATATAGAAAAAAAAGCGTGGAACTAATACTTGTTGACTTCCAGTCGGGATGTAATATATACAAAGCTATAACTAACATGACTTTGTATTTTTAAATGTTGAAAAAGAGTAACAACTGAGTTTCTTGCCGATAGAATCTGCATTCCGAACCGGTGGTAACTTCACTTAATATAGGTAATTTGTTAAATGACGGTAATTTGTCAAAGGTGCTTGTAAAAGCCTACTTGAATAAAATATAAATATTTCGATTTTGATTTTGATCTAGACTTGAAGGTACCTTTGCCAGACCTTTTTTATTTATCATAATAATATTCATATAAAATGTTGTCTCTATACTGTTGTGAAACTAAAAAGTTTGTGAATTATATAGTATTGTATTAGTTTTATTGAATTCCAATCATTAAGCAACTTACCCACTTTTTCGATCTACAAATCTAGAACCTTTACCATTATTAAGGTAAGACTTTTCTTCACCTATAAAATATTGGTTCTGAAAATGAAATAAAAATAATATTTAAAAGCGAACTACAATTTAAATTTTCCTATTTGCAATTGTTCTTGAGTTATTCGCTTGTGAGGGTCACCTATGTTCAGATAACCAAATTTGAAATCGTATTTTTTGACAAAGTGTGCAGTGTGCTGTCAATACCTCATTTCCCTACATCACCATATAATTATGAACTATTCTATTTGCATGAAACGCTCCAGCTGAAACACAATAATACATAGTAAGTTAGAAGGTATTTCTGTTTGTTGGTAGAATAATCATTGAGTGAGAACATAATCAGATGGGTTTGCAAATAATGATGATGTCATCCTGACCGATTTCGGTCACAATGGCTGATCTCAAGGCAGACCTGGCAACTACGCGGGACATATGATAGAGCACATAATATATGCACTAACACAGGTGCACTCTCTATTCCCTTATTCTAATAATTCTATGGGACGATGAACCCGATACGAGCGAAAAGAATTCAAGCACAGGACCAACGAGTTTTACTTTCATTTCCAACTTCCAAACCATACTCTTTTCCAACCTTAAAGGGAGAAAAACCAAATAAACAACATTTGACAGCAATTTTACGCTGTATCATTGGTCATTTCACTATGGATTTGTAAAAAATTGCGTTTTGAACGTTGACGAAACTGTTATCGGAACATTGGAAGTAAAATTAAAGTGGATACAAGTAGCTAAGTATAAACTCTTAGAAGTGCCCAAAATAGCCGAGTTATTAGCAAATCACATAGAATATTTTTTTTTTATCTTTTCTCCTACTTCCACTGGAATAGACTATAGCTAATAGAGTACCGGGGTAATTGCAAATAATACGTCCACTAACTAGCTGCTTTTAATAAACATAAAATAAACATAAAAATGTTAAATCTCATTGACCACGTCTACATATTCGAATAATCTAAAGCGTTACATTGTTAGTTCGTCAAATACGTACACAGAGGCATGCACTAATACAATTTCCTCTCAAACTGGACACAAAGGGAATTCAGTACAGAGGCTGTGTAATTTCATACAGACAGTGGTTATTCGATTAATATTGCTTATGAGTTCTGCCGAATTGATCATTAGTGCTCTACGATGATTACGTATTACGTAGAGTTAAACAAGCCGTAAGCTATTCCAAAAATGATTAAGGCTTTAATGAGGCACAAGAACCTTAATCTAAATTATATTGTTTAATTTTTAACCTTTTTTTTTAATTAGTTGTCATTCGCGGCTTCGTTTGTGGTTTAGAGGTTCGACTTCAGGTGTTAGGTTCACGTAACATATTATCAAATTCAATTCAATGGTTTGGCCACGTAAGGTAGACAGACAGACACACATAGTTTCGCAATTATAATTTTAGTATGGATTTTAATGTATCGCATCACGTAGTGAGGGGTTGGATAAGATTGATTTGGGATCTATGCCATTACCTGTTCTTAAGTTATTCTTAAGTTATTAGAGATGACAGAAACCCTTTCATACTCCAAGGACAAATTTTTCAAAACATTAAACTTTAATGTTCCTTCCTCCGTACTTCCCTTTGGATGTTTACATACATCTTTATGTTATATGTGTATCTTAATGTTTATTACTCTTTCACGTAAAAATTACTGAACGGACTTGGATAAAATTTTGCACGCAGGTAGCTATACTGGATATAGATATATATGTACTGGAATAACATATTCGACACTTTTTATCCCGGGAAAACATAAAATCTTTCGGAAACGCGGGTGAAACCGCAGGACGGAAGTAGTAATTAAAATAGTAAAAATAAATATAATTATGGTAAAATTAATTAATTTAAACAAATCTTATTAAAAACGAGTATATCCGCCATTCGTATCAATCATAGCTTGTGGTCGCTGTCGCATTGATCCAACAAGGCGAGAGCATATGTCGGTTCCTCGGAAGCCCTCCCAAATACTTCGGCAATATTCTACGACAGCTGCTTTGGTTCTATCGTTATTATTTATCCTCCGCTGCACCAACAAACCCCATAGATTTTCGATAGGGTTTACATCCGCCGTTTTTGCAGGCCAAGGAATCAACACCACTTCCCGGTCCCGCTGGAACCACTCATCACACGTCACGTCTTTGCATTAACCGTCTATTATTATAAGATATTGCAAGAAAATATATGACACTGATAGACTTTGACAATTCAGTAGAAGATATCATATCTAATTTAAATATTTTTATGACTAATTAGGCCATTAAAAAGGTTTCATGTTGATATGACACTAGACGTAGTCCAAAGATGTTACACTATTTTGAAGCAAGTTATTATACTATGTTAGTTTAATTTTATATGCAGTTGTCTGTTTAGTGCTTTAGTTTCAAAATGTACTAAGAGTTTACGATTTGATAAAGGAATGAATTTGAAAACTGACGAATGTTTTCTTACTCTGACTGTACATTGCGCTTAATTGTCAAATAAACGGATTTATTCCTAACTGAATTTTATTAGCCACCGATAAATCTTTCAAAGATTTAACTATGGAAAGTATAGAAAATATTGTTATCGTGAATAGTAGAATAACTCTACATTATTGAAGGAATATAAATAATGATTTCTTTGTTATCAAAAAATAATATTACGGTTGTAGATATCTTGAACTGACCAATCATTGACTTGACACTTGTGAAAAAGTGAAAAGAAAATAATGAAATTTATCCAATAATCTCATATTGACTGATTATACAATTTTGAATGTTGCCAGCATTCCTAATTTTAAGTAAGCTTGCTAAATGATACTTAATCACTCCAGCCCTGTTTATTCAGAAATACCATTTTCTGATATTTTTATTTATGAAGAAAAGCGCAACCGACTTCATCTAAAAATGAGTTAAAAAGCGAAACTAATTAGTTATAACATAATATGACTAATTTTCGGCTAACTTTTAAAATGAATGATAATAATTAATACTATGTGTGATTTTGCTTTTTAATGTTTGTTTATTTTTAATTTATATTTTTTTTGTTTAGTACAAGTTTATTTTAGACAGGTATTCGCTGAATGTCGAATAATAGCAATTATTCGGTATTCAATGACTAAAAAAAAGAAAAATGAAAAAATGTGGAGTACCTAAAGCCGAATTATGAATATGAACTATGAATAGCAAGTAGGTATTTCCGGCATCTCTAGTAACTAGTATTGTTAGTTGTTACTCTTAACCGACAATTCGATTACAGACATATCTAAATACAATTTAATTTATTCATTTTCAAGATAACCTTTTATCGAGTATAACGCCATTTCAGTTTTCTCAACGTAACAATAAAATTCTAGACAAAACAAATTTTTTTGTCTGCTTTTGGTTAAGCTTAAAATACTGGACATCAGAAATGTATGTACTTTCCTGTAAGTTTGTATAACTTTTGATAGACTGGGTTGATTTCGATAAAATAAACTTACTTAAGTATAATCATTCAATTTTTTTTAGCCGTTTTATTGATTAGATGGTGATGGTAATTTACAAATAGCCATATTTATGTACATATATCTGTGGTTCTCTACCAGTACGTACATAGAAAACAATCCTAATAGCAATACCTAGCATTGTGAGATTCCCATTCGATTACTCGCTTAGTGGAACTTTAATGAAAATATTAACTATTCCCGCCAAATTCGTTGTCAAATTTCCGCTAGCCCGCCATGACAGTCCAAACGTCACCTGCTCTTGACATCACAGCGGGAACGCAAGCGCCACCCGCGGCGTCCATTATCCAATTTGTATCCATTGAACTGCGAAGATTAAAATAATTGTCGGTGACGTATCTATTATTACTCCCTTTTACTTAAGATAATATGACGCAGAATAAGCCCTTTAATGGACGTACTATGGACTATGTAAGTTTTAAGAATATTTAATCGTATCCTTTGAATATGAGAGAAAATATACGTCAGTTGAAAATGTTTTTGTTTTCTTAATCTATCAGGGACAGAGTTGACCAGGATAAAACAGATAAATTTTCATAGAAAACAATTAAAGCTACAAGAACAACTAAATACGTAGAAATTAACTAACAACAAAAATGTATACCTACGTTAATTGTATGTGTCTATTACCACGTGAGGCCACGGTTCTCAAAGGAGGAGTCCTTTAACGTTAAGGAGTTAACCAAGAAAAGATTAAGCAAAGAGATCTCGAAAAATTCAATTCAAAATTTCAAAGGCAAACAAAAATAATTTCGTTAGTTAAAGATTAGGTACTATGTACGTATTTTGTGATTAAAAATTGGCTTTCAATTTTGGAAATAATATTCTCTGAATAGCCATTTTAATGGTATGCAGGATTGACTTTAGTTTTAAATTTATTCTGCATCTTTAATGTTTAAAGTGTGAGTTAACAGAATGTTAGCAAAACCAGGTGACTGGTTTGTCTGCGAAATCAATAATTTGGTTCCGTATTACAAACTAAGTTCTTACTTATTTACTTATGTATATTATATATAATATACATAACTACTAAAGATTTTAACACACCTTAATGAGGTACGATAAGCATGTCCCATAATAAAAAAATTATGGTCCAAACGGTTTTACGATACAGATAAGTTAAGACCTACAATCAGATTCAAATTCAGGCCCCCAGTTTGAGTTGTAATGGGCTATTTGAAGTTCACATACATTAAATAGCCTATTTCTTTTTCGACTCAATGGTGAGCGAAAATATCTTGAGGATCCTAACTATTGAATGAAATCCTGCACCCAAACATACTTACATATTTGTGCATGTAAACAGATCCGCTGTAGAACGTCCAGTCGTAGGTATAGTCCAATATTCGTTTTTAACAGGACAGAACCAGTTATTACTAATTTAGTAGAGTAATTAGTTTTACTTGTAACTAGGTAAAATTAAGATTTCTGTTTTCAAGTATAACCAAGGAGGTTAAATAAGTATATAAAAATAGCAGCCCGTATATGTCTAATTGCTGGGCAATCCCAATGATTGAGCAAAAGTGACCACTTACCATGAAGTATTCGCATATTGTTTTCGTGTTATTAAAAACAAAATAGGCCTGAACCACATGTAACGTATAAGAAACAAATCTTTGTGTTGTAAATATTTCATTGATTTTTACCCATAAAAAACTCAAATTTAACCTTGAAGTTTTACTAAGTAAGTGTTATGTGTTCTTTTTGTATTTTTGATACTTATATAATTGGCAATTTAAAAATAAACATTAAATTTCGATATAGATGCAAAATATCTATTTAAATAGAGTAAAAAGACCGAGATCTATATTATTGAGTAATTTATTTCCAAAAGCTTCCGATTTCGCAAAAGCTTCCATTAGCATTCCCCTTGTGTAAGAACGTGATGAAACATAGCTTACAGTTCATCTAAAAGCGTTAACTACAAAGCAAATGAAAATCACGTCGAAATCCTCTTAAAGTGTTAATTATCGTAATTGAATTGAAACCAAACATTTTTTTCTAAATTTATTTTAATTAATCAAAGTATTTTTTATTACATAATTATATTAAAAAAAGGTTTATAATAACAAAAATGTATTACTTATAAAAGTAAAATTTGTAATTAGCATAGAGATTTTTTTAATTTTTTTTTTAAATGTTTTAATATCCCCACTATCGTACCTAGATAAAGAACCTAATTCAACACACAATAACCGAAACCCGCTTAACGGGATGCAAACAAAAGAAAATTCGAATAAAGAAATCAATCGCAATCGAATCAAGAATTCGCAGACTATAAGTGTGAGCGAGATGCATAAATACAAACTAACTAATTCGTAACAGAGACGGGAATAGCGTTAATCCTATTGGCTTATACCGGGCGACGTTTGCCACGATTGGTCGCCGTGCTTTATTGAACTGTCACTGAAGACCGCGGTTAAGGGGTGAGCGGTAATTCGGGGGCAAATAGGGGGAGAAAAAGGTCTGAAAAGGGGGTTTGGGGAGAGGGGTCGGGTGTTTCACAGAACGGAGTTTGGCGATTGACTTGTGGGTAGTTTTTGGGGTTCCTTCGAGAATTGAAAGGGATTTTTTAGTAAATGACATAATTTAGAGTTTATTTAAATAAAATATTTACATAAAAAGTAAAAGTGTATGTGTTACAAAAAACGAAAATATTCCTTTTTAAGAAGTTTTCATAGTTAAGTTTTAAAAAAAAAAAATTAGGTATAGGTACTATATTTCAATATGTCGTTACAAGAACTCATATAATATATTAAGTATTAAATATGTGTACTACCACTACTTATATTTTTGTTTAATTTAATCTTAAAATCTTTACTTATAATATTTTCTATAAACTGTCTGACTGATTGATCTTGGTCGTCTATTTCATGATAATGATTCATAGAAAAGAATAAACACGTTATTTAGAAAAAAAAAACAAATCATGATCACTGTGGTGATCTGTGATGAAGCATAATTCTGAAATTAATTTTATTTATCTGGATTAAGATTTATTTTAATTTAATTGTTAAAAAAACAATTAAACGTCCCTACTTTTTATCTATCTACGTTACTACTTATATTGAAAGTGCTTAGTTTATCCTATTTAATATTTATTACAAATATAATGACAATTTAATTTCACGTTATTTTCATACTATTCAAATAAATAAAAAATAAATAGGTTTAATACATTACGTATATTATTATAAAACAATAGAAAATAATATACTTAATAAAGTAAGTGAGATTTTTTTTTAAATATATTTTAAGTCATTGTTAAAAAAATGTTAAGTATTTATTTGTTTTGACATGACAGGATATTTTTTTCTTTTCTATGATCAATTTCATTAGAAAAAAAACTTAATTAAAACAAAAATTATTTGTTTAACTTTATAATCAAGATAATATTTTTATATAGGTATTATAAAGTTACGATTTTTAATTTCCAAATTGTACATTTAAATATTTTTTATGTTCGATTATTGTATAGCCGTGATACTTATCAAGTTTAGATTTTTTTTTAAATTTAAATTGAGCTTAAATCATAATAATTCATCTGTAGGTATTAAAAGATACGCATCTTCGGATGTAAAGCAATGACAGATTTATGCGATTGGTTGGTAAGACGCGGGAAAATTGTTGACTTTTCCTCTCTGATTCCGCGTTTTGTGTTTCGCCACGCCTTCGCGAAAGTTCCCTCTTGTCATTGGAGGGAAGCATGTCAGATATCAAGTTTTATTTCGTCACGCATTAAATGTCATATTCCGAATACCTATTGTATGTTTATTTGTACCGTAACATTTTATATACTTAGGTACAATTTGTTGCCTACATCATGTAGTTGATAATAAGTGTATCTAAATATAATATATTAAGCTATTAGTACCGAAAGTAGCATCGAAATTGTTAATATTTTAAAAACTACATTTTATGTTTTTTTACGAAAATCGTATCTAAACAGATAAATATATATATATACTAAAGAGGAAAAATACGTATAATATTATAATAGGTACCTATATATCTTAGAATTACTTAATTGGTTTGACGTACACTTTTTTGTTTTACAATCCTGTTCCTTATTACATTTTTAAATAAACAAAATACCACTACAATTTATGTTAATAGGAAAATCGAAATAACCATTTAATTTTGCGCGCAGAGTCATTATTCTAAATGGCTGGCTGACGCAGCACCGTAATGCCACAAATTAAAGCTTAAAACGGACGCTTAACAGCTGACCCAAAATCGAAGTCTCCCCCTGAAGGGGGCCAGCGTCAAAAGCAACGGGGCGGAGTCTCGCCCCGCCTTCGACGCCACGCGGTGAGATCGAGTCAAAAGTGCCCCGGCCGTAGCAACACTAGCAACGCGCGGCTCGCTGCCGACAAGCAAAAAAAAATATTAACGTCAAAAGTGACAACTCTGTATTCTCGCGTTCCCGCCAATATTACTTTTCGATTAATTATTTTTAGTGTCGTTATCTAATTCGTTGATTTAATTTTATAAATTGCCAAAAAATAATTTAGTTTTTACGTATTTCTTCAATATTATATCATCAATTAATGGTTAATCGCATATTATAAACAACTATAGCAATCACCAACTGTGCTAATATTTTGCAAGCATCTTATAATTATTTATGATTTTCTTCAATCTAAGATCTAAAATTAATGTTGTTTATATAATCTATATCAACTATCAAAAAGTAAAATAGTGTATATTATTTGTAATTGGAATTAAGTGTTTTAAAAAAGGAAAGGACAATTCTAAATTTGAAATAAAATGGAAGTGGCGCAAAATCCTCTTCAATTGACTCAAGATCATCAAGAAGCGAGAATGACAGGTACCATAAATAATACATTGTTACTAATAAAATAATATTTTAATGCGAGTGTTTTCTTAATTACAGTAATTAGTTATTAGCTGTAGAGCAATATTTTTATATCTATTTTATTTCAATTTTATAAAAGGTGACTGTGCCAGTGTAATCACAGGCACAAGGAACAAAAAGACTCAGTTCCTATATTTGGTGGGAAAGTGTCATAACTAAAGATGAGATGGTTTTTGCTGTCGTATTATTTACTCAATAAAAAAAAGTATTAATAAAATACTGTAATTATATTTGGATTTGAAGCATTCAATTAAAGTTATCATAGTTCGTATGTAGCAAATAAATAAAAGTGGATTTTTAAAAAAATATTCCAATTTAATGTTCTGAAATAAGTAAATATACTTATTTTGTACCGACTTCTATAGCAGTTTGTTAAAAAACAATATTTTTTCAGTTGTAATTATTATTTTGTTTTCATCAATATAGTTCTCATTGCGCTAGTTCTATAAATATAAAACATGACATGACCTCTGTTTTAGAATTTTACCAATTGGTAAAATTTGGTTTTATTCGGCATTTCAACCAAATACTTATCACACTTACTTTTAATACGAAAGTTTTTATGGATGGATTATTATCACAGCGGAACTGAATGAAATTTGGTATTGAGATAGATTATAGCACATGGGTTACTTTTTATTCCGGAGAAATGTACCACCTTCCTTCATACATGGACGAAAATATGTTTTTTTTATATACGTTCAGCGTCGCGTCGGCTTCGCCCCGGAGCACTAACTAATATACATTACCTATGGTACTGCGTATTTTTCCACAGAACTATTTTCAGACATAAGTATGTAATTGGTCAAGATAGAACGAAGATTAAGTTTGTAGCTAATGAGATTAACGCACGCGTAACAATATTTTACGTGCGAGCATCTGAAAAATCAATTATAATTAAACAATAAATTTCTGCAAAAATAATAACATGATTGAAAATTTAAGTAAAATAAGTAATTCCCTATTTCACTTATAAAATATCTTAGCGTAGCTTAAGGTCTAATTAATCTTGTAAAATGACGAATCAAATTGCACGTTAAGGACTTCTTGAAACAAAGTTTATTTTTTTTTATATTCGATACAACTTCGACTGAAATGCAACTGGATCGTTGTACTAGAATACGAAAACGACAGAACGTCGATTACGTTTCGATGCGATTGCGATTAACTGACATTTTTGGTATCTTTCGCGATAAAAAAATAACCTGAAAAAAGTAGACATAAGTAAATAACAGGAGTGTTCAATTTTAAGTCGGAATTCTTTAACTGAAACTATGAACTTTGATTCAGCAAAAGTAATATATAAAATATAAACCTACTTTAATGAAAAAGCTAAAGTAATTAGGTGTTTTTTTTAATGAAATTAAATAAAAAATAACGAATGTTGCTATTAGATTAACTTGACGTTAGTAAATTAATGGGAATTCGATTTAAAAAAATATATATTTTTATTATTACTATTTGTAATACTAATTTTGAATATAGAATATTAGAACAAGATTGAAACCGTGAGTCTTTATAGTCAATTCTTTCTTATTTTTTTTTTTGTTTGTAATTGGTACATCTGCGTAGGTACCTATACGATGGATAAAAGTTAATATATTTAGTGTATTATTAATATATATGTCAAAAATAAACCAGTGCAATAGCCGTTTGATTCGCTAATATTAACACTATTAAAATATTTTTATATCTTATTTTGTATAATATATATTTGTATGATAATTAATTAATTATTAACTGTACGATACTAATATTTTCTTAATTTATCTACACTAAAAATATATTACAATAAATTTGCATCTTTATTGTTAATTTTTTTTAAATATTATTAGTTTACGATGCAGGTGTTGTGGTTTACGATCGCTTTTTATTAAAAAAAATAATATTCATATATTTTTCTTTTGTGTGGGATCATAAAGAAAAATATGTCTAAATTCAGCACTAATGAAAAACAAGTAGGTATACACGTCAGTTTCATTAACATATATAGAACTTATTGTCGCTCGCGGCTTCGCTCGTATTTAAGGGGTGAGTCGCCTGGTGTTAAAAAATTAACCTATGTCATTCTTTTGAATTCAAGCTCTTTTCAAACTAAAATTTAATCAAATCCGGTTCAGTGGTTCGGCTGTAAAAGGGCAACAGACAGACAGACAGAGTTATAACAAAATCATAAATTTTCAAATCATCTACGACTCGTACTAGTGATACGTCTACGCTTAACTAAAGGGAGAATACATATTACTAAATTTAGATAATAAAAAATTTGGTAATAAATATTTTTTTTATACATAACAATCGAAGTCTATGATAGCAATAACTATTAGATCATTTTCTTGGTGGTAGGGCTCCGTGCAAGCCGTCTGGGTAGGTACCACCCACTCATCAGATATTCTACCGCCAAATAGTAGTACTCAGTATTGTTGTGTTCCGGTTTGAAGGGTGAGTGAGCTACATAAACTACAGGCACAAGGGACATAATATCTTAGTTCCCAAGGTTGGTGACGAATTGGTGATGTAAGGAATGGTTAATATTTCTTACAGTGCCATTGTATATAGGCGATGGTTACCACTTACCATCAGGTGGCTCATTTGCTCGTCCGCCAACCATTAACATAAACAAAAAGAAAAAAAATCGTACATAATGTTCGCGACAGCGATCGACTTTCCGATAAAATATTTCAAAAATATAAAAACATATAGATCCTTCATGGTTATCAAAAAAACTCCAATTCGATTCAATATCAATGTGATAACATTAAAAATATGTCATCAAGACATATTTTTAATGGTATCACATTTGTTATTCAGTACGCGTATGCCAGTAGCTCGGGGTCTATTTGACTGATTTTCAGCCGCTCCATGATTTGCCACTTTACCCGGTCAGCTCGCGTTTTGAATACAAAACAGGTTATATGGGGATTTGAATTTCATTTTCCAATAATGGGCCCGCGTTTTGAATAACACTTTATTGGGTTCTTACTATGTCATTGTGTTTTATTGGTGTTTATTATTTTATATTGTCTTGCTATTTTAGCCGACTTCAATATTTTGAATTATTAATCTGTGTGCATATAACGCCTTCTTATTATTGTCATATATCATTATATAAATAGTCTTTAAATATCGGAATATAATATACGGTTTGAACATCAATTTAAAGATAGGAAAGATACATTATTATTAAAAAAACTAGGTCTCGTCCGCGGCTTTGGTCGTATTATTGGTGTTAGGTATAAAAAGTAGCCCAAGTTCTTCCTTGGATTTCAAGCTTGCTTCATAACAAATTTTGTCAAATTCACTTCAGAGGTTTGGATATGCAAGCATAACAGACAATCAGACAGAGTTGCATTAGCATTAGTAGCCTGCGTAAATAAAATTAGCCTCATCTTCTTGTATACAGAAGGCTCTATTGTATTTTTTTAAAGGTTATTGTAATCAAATTCTGTGTAATTATCACCCAATAATGATTCTATCAGATATTGTGTAGTGTTCCGGTTGTTGCAATGAGCGAGCCAGTTTATTTATTTACCTTACCACTTAAGGTATGTATGAATTTGCTTACAGTGGCTATGTATGGTTAGTACATTTGTTATTTATTCACCTATTTGCTACAATTAAACCTATAACTAAGTACGAAAATATATCGAATATGTATTATGTAAAAAAATCTAAAACCTGCAATAATTCCATACCAATTCAGTTTAAGCGTTAAGGGAAGTTCCAAGACGCCCAAGGCTTGGTAGGGGTATATTTAAGTGAATCCTTAAAATGTAGCATTTGAAAAGGGAGGGAGGAAATTAATCAGGGCGGCTCAAGAGCTCTCGCGTCAAAAGAAAACCAAATAAAACGGCAAGCGACAAAGTTTTCCGACTCGACTCGTAGCTTTAAGAAGCTATAGAGTTGTAATAATTCAATTATTTTTTTATTTTAAAATATTATAAGTAATAGTTACTAATGTGTTCATCTTTGCTTAGTGGAGAATTCGAAGCGCCACTATTTGGTATCATTTGGAAGGAAGAAAAATATTAGGTAGAAATACACATACATCTGTAGAATAGAATTTTAATACATACATACCCTCAATGAAACAGGTAAAATAAGCTGCATATCTTCTCTTTAAACAAGGGAAGAGACTTATAAAGTAAGTTCATCATTTTAAAATATAGATTAACTGATAATCATTCAACTTTATAAATAACATATCTATACTAAAATTTGTTACTTGATATTTTTTTCCATTGTAAATTTATAATAATCAAAGTCGACTCCACGTCATTCCATAGTCGCCTGTAAGTGCCATACTCGGTACAAACATTGATTTATCTTGATACCAGGGATTTACTTCGCTCTCTCCCGCGACTTCCAATTTCCCAAACTGTTCTTTTTATGTGTCTCATACAATTTTCTTTTATGTCCTTTCACGTTTTATATAGCCTTTTTTATCTGCGCTATCCTGTCAAGATTTTATATTTTATTTGTGTTGCTTTTAAGTGTTGTGATAAGAAAGCATATAGTTATATATATAATATACTTTGGAATCAAATTACTTTCAAACTAAATATTTTACTCTCATATTGACGTAGTTTTATGATTAACTTCTTAATATAAATACGTTATTCTTATGATAAGACATTACAAAGCTTCAAATAGCTATGCCCGTCAAATATATGGCACTTGTTCTGAGTGGATTCCATTTGGCGCTCTTAGAGATAGCCCTGAATGCGCCAGTGTAATTACATACTATGTTAAGTACCGTGTTTGGTAGAGCGTTGACTATGTAACTTATAAATGTTTCTATCAGTGCCAATGACTATGGTTAAAAATGAGCCTTCGCTGTCATGTCGGTTTCCTCTGCATTTATCGTATTATGAATAACAAAACTTCCTCAGTAATTCATTACGAAATTTATTTTCATTATTCATTATGCTGAGAGAATATAAGAAAAAATAAAACTGTTATTGAATGAAATATTTGATAAATAATTAACCATAGGTATTTAAAATAAGGTTAACAATCATTAAACAATTTTAACTAAAAAGTAATTATTAAATTAGAATTAAAAAAATACTGAAGAGGAGTACTAGCAGCAAATATAAAATAAAAGTTAATTATTTAATAAATATAAATAGTTCTTAAATATTATAACTACCGCCGCACTGAGGTTTGGTTAAGCTTCGTCGTGGTTTATTCAAGCGTAACCTACGTAGGAGGTGCTACGAAAACGCAGTTCATTAAAACGTTAGGAAACAGCAAATGCATTGCGTAAACGCCGCGAGCGCTTTAAATCATCACATCGCAAAATACCGTTTAAAAATTCCAATATAATGTAAAAAGTGAAACTCAGTTCGAATAAAACCGATTTAAAAGAAATACATTAAATAAAATATTGATTTTTTATTTTATGCGAAAGTCAGCCTGGAGCGATATAGATATTGCTTTTATTCGGAATAGCAGCATGTGGCATACGTATACGTACAACTAAAGTTTTACTCCAAGGTATATAAAATTTATACACGTGCACGATGCGACTCAGAGCTGTGACCGGAGTTATTGGACGTCAAAAACGTTTTTACTCAAACGCTACAAAGTTTCATGTTTCATTTTAAAAAAATATATTTTACTCTCTACTACTCTACTTGCGCCCAAAGAAAAGTTAACAAATATAATATTATATAATAAATAATCATACTTATATAAGTTATTTTAATAATTGATGAAATAAACTCCACAGATACCTAATAACATAAATGTATTATACAACAAGAGTAGGTATTCGCTCAGTAGTTTAGTAACGTTATTGAACATTTGACGGAAAACTCGGATGATTTATATTTCGAACAGTTTGTTTTGTTAGTTACTTGGCTAACCAAAAAAAATGACTAACCAACGTGAAAAAAAATCTGAACTGTTTTGTCTTTGTCGATTTATAATAAATAAGAATAAAAGAAAAAAAAAATTAAAAATAATAATTAATAGTAATAATAAAAATTACTTCAAACTCCCACTCACTAAAATATAATTTTGTGTTACAAATTATGAAGTAAAAATAAAAATTAGTTAATATCCCTACAACAGCACTGGAGTAGCCCTTTGCTAGTAAATTAAGTTATTCCGACGGTAGCGGACGTAATAGCCATTCGGCAATCAGCGCCGAGTATATTGTGTCTGTTTATTTACCTATATGCAGACACAATATAAACAGAGCTACCTGCAAAATTAAATGTTGAATAATTGTGGATTTTTTTAAATATATTCTACCGTTTGTAAGTTTTGTGTTTCTTCTTATATTATTATATATAATATGTTGCTTATTTAAGTATTTATATATATTATTATTGTTTTGTACTTTTCTTATAGTTATTAATTAATGTTTAATGTCCTTTTTTATTTTTTTATTCTTTATGTTTGCAATGTATGTTTGTCCTGAATAAAAGTTTTCTGATTCTGATTCTATTTTTCAAATCGGCTACAAATGTATTTATTTATTTTAATTGAATATACATTTTATTTATATTGTACTGTATTTAGAACGATGTAACAAAAATTCTGTTGGAATATTACAGTTGTTTAATAAGAACAATCTTACGGTTATAATCCACGCATTCTACACGCTAACCCATCTAGTTTTGTTTTATTAAAATCCCTTTCAACAAGTCAAACGTGTAACTTTTTAAATTATATTTATAAGAAAAAAAAAAAAATATTTAAAACGAGAATGTCTAAATATTCGATGGTCTGCCAACAATAAGATAATTCAATGAATACAGTAACGTCAGTAACAGACCCCATCTGTAACTACATTTGCGAGCCTACGTTCATTGTAAACGAATTGTTGTACTGTCACAGTTTGACACTTAGTTTCTTAACACAATTTCTTGAACTGAAAGGTTTTATTTTAGTGTTAAATAAATAATATCCAAAAGAACATTAGATACGTCTGATTGAATATTGCTGGTAACAGAGATTTGTACTGTCTGTTAGTGTGGATAAAAGCTTTACGTGTTTTCTGAGGCCTTCAGTAAGACAAAGATTAATTGCTATTGAAAATTCATTGACAGATAACACACTTAAATGTCGACTTTGGAGTCAAATCTAAACCATCCAGGGCTAAGTCAACTGCAGTTTTACTTTATTTAAAATGTACGATTAAATTCTTTTTTTTAATTTGCGTACGTTAAATTACATATTGAACATAAAAAAGTACACAAAAATCAAATTTAAAATTAGCTACTACACAAATCATGACCACGTATCGTCAAGAATGCTAGAAATAAATAAATTATAACAAGATTGTTCGTCTAACGTGAATAGGTCAGACCTTACGATAGTTTATTTTCATATATAATATAATTCAGCGATCCATAAATTCCATGACGAATTAATCACGGAACCAAATCGCCTTATCCTTACAAAGGTACCCATATAATTCTGCAATCACTTAATTGTTTCATCATATTAGTGTACCACTCTATCCTGACTCTCACTTGAAACTTATTCACATTTAAATAAGGGCTGTTATCGTATGTCATTGCGTTACAAATGTTGGTCCATATCCCCTATTTTATTTTGGAGTGAAAATGCTATTAAAACGAAAGGGTGCGATTTGCAATGGTTATTCTATTAGCATTATTGATATTAAATGTTTATTGATATTACTTTTGGGTGTAGCGATAGTTAAGAGGTGTAAGTTAAGTATATATTTTTAAAGTGCAAACATAAATTTGATTGATTCATTGATTAGTGGTCACACTTAGTTTCGTGTTTAAATGTAACTGCCTGTATTTATTCCACTACAAACTGTTCTATTTTTGATATATCTTTAAACTAAATGCTATGTAAAGTTCTAAAACTAAATGTTATTTAAGGATGTATAAATTTTACAATGAATCAATAGATTCTTTAAAATCGAAATATATATTCCAACATATGGGGAGCAAAAATAAAGAAGGTACAGTTAGAAGTTATAGCACTATCTTTTCTAATTTCGCCGGCGGGAAAATAAAAAAGTATTGGTGTGTTTTCATCGCCAATCCATAAAATAAAACGACAAATGTCAAATAAAACGGGTTGATTGATTGAAATAGAAAAAAATAAAACAAACAGGGAGCTATGCGCCCCTCTTAAAATCAATATATTACAAAATGATTTTTGGTGTGTAGAGTTTGTGAAATCAGTTTTTAAAGTATATCTACTCCAAATTTTAAGTTTGTCTTCACATAATCTCACAGGAAACACAACTTAGGATGTATTGTTTGTTTTCAACAACATACGAATATATACGAATGGGATATTAGCAATATAACACAATATGAATAGAGCTACCTGTAAAATTAAATGCTAAATCTATGAAATAATATATATTAAACGTTGTAAGATTTTCTTTATTAATATATTAAACACCCTCTTTATAATATTCCGTATGTTCAATAAGAACAAATAAGTGAAAAATATATTCGACTAAATGTAGTAACTAAAGTCAATATTCTTGCCAACAGGAGAAGACAGCACATCACCACTACGTTGGTCGCCCCCTACATCAGCAGCTCTTGTGGCAGCTGCTTTGGCACCGCCTGCACTCCGACCCTGGCTGCCAGATCCCCCCGTAAAGAAGACCAATCACTTGGGTAAGACAGGTTGGCAGCTTTGTCAATTTACAAGGTTTGATAAATAATACCAACTCAGGCACTTTGTTCTCTACTGTTATATATTACAACTACAAAATATCTCCTAAATATTTTCGTAATACATAATGTTATTGTATATTATGTATATTACACCTCCTGTACAGTTTACCAGATAACTTTAACTTTCAAGGAGTCTTATACGGATCCAACTTTTATTGTTTTTCTATTTAAGTCATTGATGCAAATCTATACTAATATTATAAATGAAAAAGTATCTGCGACTGAAAGTCTGTCTATCTGTCTTAATGAAATTTGGTATGAAGCTTGAGCTCCAAGGACATAGTCTCCTTTTTAATGCTTAACCTGACCCGACGTCCAACCCCTAATACGCGAGCGAAGCCATATTATAAATATAAATGTGAACGTTCTCAATATTAATTATCATTGATCATATCAGGTCTCGTCTGCGTGGTGTGCGGTGATACGAGCTCAGGCAAACATTACGGCATTCTGGCGTGCAATGGTTGCAGTGGATTTTTCAAACGTTCTGTCAGACGGAAACTTATATACAGGTAAATTTATCGTTTATATATTAATTTTATAAGCTGTCTTCTGTGGTTTTATTTGCACGCATATTTTGTTCGATATATGGTTCTTTCGATTTAGATACCCTTACAGAGAACCTAACTTAAGGTCTTCAACCTTGGATTTTACCTATTGTAAATAAAGTATGTTTTAATACTTTTATTGCATAGTTAGGATCTGGTGGGCACCACTGCCCATACATATTGGGGTCGTAAGAAATTTTAACCGTCAACATTGGGAACTAGATATTATGTCTCATTGCCTGTAGTTACACTGGCTTATTCAAACTCTTCTAACTGAAACGCAAGAATACTAAATATTGCTGATTGGCGGTAGTATATATGGTGAGTGGGTGGTACATACCCAAAAACGCTTGTACAAGGGTGATGTAAATTATCAGAAATATTTCCTCAGACGTTATAATCAGATTGATTTGAACGAGTAATTTACAAGAATCAAGTAAATCGTATTCCCAAATTAACCAGAATTTTTTCAAAATATTTTTATTTATAGTTGGTAACAATTTATCAAATTCACAATACTTTGTATTTATTTAAAATAATCTATTTTTGAATGGTTTTTATTTATGCCAGCAATACATAGTTTACTACAGCAAAATTAATTGTAATTATCGATACTCGCTTTATAAAGAGGTAAAATTTTTTTGTCGTTTCAAGAACTAATGAACTAATAAAAAAAATTACTGGTAGAAACATGTATTATTCCTAAGTGCTGGATACGTATGAAAATGCGGGTAGATAGTTTGTTATTTATATATATAAGCCGGTAACAATTACAATAGAGGAAAATTTGCAGAATATAAATACAAGATACAATACAATTTACTCGTAGAATAGAATCATAATAAAATAGACCAGAATAACAAACATAACAATAAAAAAAATGGAGAAAGTGTTTGAAATTAATAAAATGGTGTCACATATGTGACATAATTCACGGTCTGTGACCGTACTATAGACGGATATGCACCACTTGTATCAACAACCAAAAAGCAATATTTGGTGAAATGCGTAACGTCTTCGTTGTCGAAATTGGGCTACTGATTCATAAATGCCTTTGTTATTGTATGTGTGTCATGATGTTGCCTAATTCTTGGTAAATCGCAAACAATATAGATGAGTATTTTGATGATTAAGAAATTGGTTTTAAATTTATCGATGGTTTTAAATTTTGAAATGCGTCGTACTTATCATGAAGAACAAGTATTTAACGATTTATCAAGAAGCTGTCTTCGAAACCCTTAAACATATATAAAGTAAATGCCCCATTGCTTTTCTTAGGTCTTCTAGAGCCTTGAAGATAAGACTTAGTCCTTATCTCACGCTTTACCAATGCAGTTTTTAGGATAAATTGGAGAAATTTTAATTAGTAAATGCGCTGACACGATGTTTTCCTTCACTTTTGTGCATGAGATGAATTTTATCAGCAGATATTACTACATAAAAAGTCTTATTCGAGCTTAAACCTGATTTTTTTAAGATTGCTAAGATTCACATATTTGTATCCAGTTTATAATAATATAAGATATTTTTATTGTTAATAACCTAAAATAGTTCATATAGTCTCAAATCAATTAAAATTTAATAACTATTGTAGTAATTTATAATTAGAAGCAATCTTGCCCGCTGCTTAGCTTTTCCTTCCGATATTTATTGTTTATAATCCCTGATTTTATAACTCTATGTATATGCCCTTAATGTCACAAGTTTTCGAAAATATTCCAACACAAACAATGTTTGCATATCTTAATCAATTGAGACAATTTTTAGTCAATAGCTAAATCAAAATATTTTATCTATGCCAAAATTATGTCGCCTATAAAATGGCAATACAAATAAAATAAAAGCAACAACACAAAACATTGTGCCATTAATATTCCCGCATCGAAAACATATATATCAAAACAAAAATCACCCTAAAATTAATTTACAATCAAGCATATCAAACAGTCCCGTAATCCCCATCAAAAACCTGCCACCAGATATGTTGCAGTCACATCTGTAAAGAAACGCTAAAATGACAATGGGGGAGACACCACTCGAATTAGATTCTGATCCACTTAATCCTCTTCGTGAATATTTCTAATTCTTCTTGCATCTGGGGTTTTGGTTGTGTATGGTCGTATGGATAGACGGATCAGTCATAAATAATGTCCCAAAAGAGACGAACAGTATAATCGTAGAGAATACCGAACAATAAACAGGTGCAAGTGCAGGTGCTGAGGTGGCAGTAGCTAGCAACACATGAAATTTAACCAAGTTTGTATTGTTGGTTAAAATCTTCATGTGCCTAATTTGTGTTCTTAATATCTCGTGCCCAGCCGTGCCTGCATGAGTCATTGAAGGAGGTTCCTTAAAGAGAATGGACCAGCTTTAGAAGACATTAAATGCTGCCTCTTTTTGTTTTTTTTATTTCAGACTATATTAATGGAAATATATATTTTTTTTAAATCGAAAAGTTTCAATTCAAAAGAAAACAAAATGTAAGATAGATGTATTAAAGAATTGTCAACCATACATCCAATAAAATGAGCATAAAAAATCACACAATGTAAGGGTAGATTCACAGATAATATTAAAAACAGTTTAACATTTGGCCCACTTCGGGCCCCATTCAATTAATGAAGCACCCGCTTTAATGTTATTAATATTGTGTATGCGCCCTTATGGTCAAGTGTGACATGTGGTTCTTTATCAGGAGCAAATTGATTTTTGGGTCTTTTTATTGCAACGTTAAATCTATCTTTTAGCGAGCAGTGAACTATTAAATCTTTATACGTTCGGTAGCGGATAATTTGATTGGTGTTTAACTGTATAAAGAATTCAAGCAATGTTTTGTATATATTTTTTTTCTATTTGGACGTTACTCAAAGAATATATGGAAAAAAGAGCGCAATTGTGGAGAATAGACCGGTTGATTCATGTTATATAATAATTTGTTCCAATTGACAAAGTCTGACTTTTGTAATTTCATAAACGCTCAATGCCAAATAACCTTGAATTATTGTCACTAATTACTATAAGAAAGATTTTCTCTCTTACAACTTTCACCCAATCGCTTAAGCTGCAGTGGGAGTGCCACGGGGTCGGTATTTGGGCCGTCACTATTCATTCTACACACGAAGCATTTTTTCCCTCCGAAAACCGATTGCAACAAATGTCAACCAGCCTAAGCCTATTATGTGAAGGATTACGTATAATGAAATATCTTTAATCTTGCTTAGACCTCGTCCGCAGATTGTTGGCATTCACTTTGATTGAGTAGTTTTTCCTTTTAAGATGAGCCTGTTCGATCTGATTGCTTTTTCTTAATACTTCAATTATGGAAATCTTAGAAAAAATATTATTATAACATGTATAATTCATATAAATTAAAAACTACTTATTTAATATTACCTGTTTGATATTTGGTAAAATATATAGGTATAACTGTATAAAGTTTTGAAAAGATTATTGTAACTTAATTACTTATATTACATATAAGAAATTATATATAATAAAAAAATATATATATATACCGTTATTGTACTCGTGAAGCTAATAATAATAATCAAATAAATAAATAAAATAATTATTTTATTAGTGTATTGATAAATTGTGTATCGAAGTGTCGGTGAACAACACACGGATTTTAAGCAAAGACTACAGTTTAAATTGCACGGGATTTTTCAAATGCTTAGGTTCTGTTTACAATCCATTCCTTGCTCGGTGAAAGAAAACATCTTAAAGAACCTTCCGTAGAAAGAAATTCTAAGACATTTCTTAACCAGCTCGGTAGACTTCGTTTTATTTTACCACGTGCTATTTTGGCCTGGTAACTATCAAATCCAATGCTTAGACGAGTGAACCTTTGATATACATTGCCACGCGATTGGTAAAATACAGTACGGTTTTTGATTAATATATCTTTATTTTACTTGGTAGGGATTAGTGCGAGCCCATCTGGGTGAGAATCACCGACTCATCAGATGTTCTTCTACCAAACAGCCATACTTAATATTGTTGTGTTCCGGTTTAAAGGATAACTTTAAACTCAAGAGACATAAAATATTAGGTTCCAACGTCGCAATCGTGATTTAAGGAATGATTAATATTTCTTACAGCGCCAATGTCTATTCTATGCCTTTATAATAATAAAAAAAGATACGGAATTTTTCACCAATTCAAAGTAAAAGCTAAGGATCATTTCAGATATCACATCATTTCAAGGTCAAAGTTACTGTTTATTTATATTTACTGTTCCTGCCATTGAAATTGACTATCTTTATGCACAGCTAGTCAACTTAATGTTTACTTAATGACAACAATGATTCAATAATTGAATTTTTCTTTTACATTAAGTGAATATTTTTTTACTTGAATATTCAAATATAACTTTACAAATAACGATAAAAAGTTTGTAAAACAGACATCAAACATACACCTTTTTGCGTTTTAAGCTAAGTATAATTTTCATCTGAACAGATATTTGTCATATACCTAATACCACGGCTAAATGATGTTTTCCGTTAACAGATGCCAGGCCGGTACAGGGCGTTGCGTGGTGGACAAGGCTCATAGGAATCAGTGTCAGGCCTGTCGGTTGAAGAAATGCCTCGCTATGGGTATGAATAAAGATGGTAAGTTATTTTTATCTCTAGATAATTTAAGGACAGCACTATGGGGCTAGTATGACTCGGCCAAACAACAGTTGCCAATTTTTTTTTTTTTTTTTCTATAAAAGCAAGTAGCTTGAGGAAACTAGTGATTCATCTTCTACAAACCGATATCATATATATTTCTGTCATATAATAAATAAAATAAAATAAATCTGTCATATATAAGGTTTTAATTACTGAAATATATTTATGTAACTGATATTCTGAAAAAAAATTTTTTTTCTATATTGATATAATATTTCGACAATTATATTTTGAGCTGTTAAAAAAAACAAAGTTGAGCCGAGATGGTCCAGTGGTTAGAACACGTTCATCTTAACCGATGATTTCGGGTTCAAACCCAGACCAGGCACCACTGAATTTTCATGTGCTTAATTTGTGTTTATAATTCATCTCGTGCTCGGCGGTGAAGGAAAACATCGTGAGGAAACCTGCATGTGTCTAATTTCAACGAAATTCTGCCACATGTGTATTCCACCAACCCGCATTGGAGCAGCATGGTGGAATATGCTCCAAACCTTCTCCTCAAAGGGAGAGGAGGCCTTTGCCCAGCAGCGGGAAATTTACAGGCTGCTAATGTAAAAAAACAAAAAAAAAAATTAAAAAAAAACTGACTAAAACAGTACCCACCGACGTCATTGACTCTTCTTTTAATAGGAATCTATATTCTACATTTAGTACAATTCTATAAATTGACAATCTACAATTCTATAAATTGACATTCATATACTTATAAAAACATGCTTGATTAATAAAATACTATATAAGGTAAGGTATGAATCCTTATATGAACATTATATGAGGTTAATCTAAGTAATACGACATAACTAAGCAAAAACTAGTTTTATATGTATAGTATATATGACTCAAATTCCTTTATTCAATATAAAAGCATTGCGCTTATTTATCAATTGTCAATGTAACACTACCACCGGTTCGGAAAAGAGAATACCCCGATGTCAGAAGAACTGTCGAAAGGAACTCAGCGGTTTTTTTTTTTAAAATTATAATTAGTTTAATAGGTTAATTCACTGGCTAAAACCGCGGCGTTATCCGCGTGAAATTTACAAAACTTTATATCACACATAACTTCATCCCCATTTAACATCGTTTTAAAATAAAAATTTAGTCTTTGTCCTTCCTGGAACTCAAACTATCAACGTTTCAAATTTCATGTAAATTCGTTCAGCAGTTTAAGCGTGAAGAGGTAACAGACAGAGTTACTTTAGTTATAACATTAGTAGGGGTTGATAAACAAACGTAAAACGAAATAAGTCATCATTCCCACGCTTACATCACGTCATAACCTATCAAAACATGTTCAAAGCTAACAAATCTGCGCTGCCCACCCCGTCACACGCAGAATCAATTAGGCATGGAGATATTCGTTGGGACGCGCTGGCCCTATTTGTTCTAACATAACTATTGAACGAATGTATTTATGGTAGACTTTTGTGATATTATTGACAAATATGCTCATGATCGGTGAATGGTGTAAAGGAAATCATAATTGAATTTATCGCATTTTTTTTTATTTGAATCAAAAACGGATTTGACTTCTTAATATGAATTTATGGTTTATATGTTTTATGGATATAACGTGTTTTTTTTTTGTTTAAGTTTTATAACCTGATTATTAATAGATTTTATTTAATATAACTATAACTAATTTTCAATTTTTTAATTTAATTTATATATAATTTAAGATAAAATAAATAAAAACACGTATGATATAATGATTCGGGCATCTATTCTACCTAAAAGTTTTAGATAATTAAACATTACAAAATTTGAAATCATTTAAATTTTTTTAAAGATAACGTGTATTTAAATTATTTCTAAAAAAAAACTAAAAATATATCAATAAACACTCTCGAATATACCCACAAAATTTGATGATAAAAAAACTCTAGTCCAATGACCAAGGAACTGGAGGCATCGCGTTTAACTTTAACGACAACTTACTTATTTTAATCTTGCATCTGGTATATAATAATGTGTTATTAAACCTCTTTAAATAAAACTCACTCGAACGAGTAAGCCATGTATAAAATATAAAAAAAAAATGAAAACAACTTTTTTTTTTTAACATAGACAGCTCAAAACCAGCGCACTAACAACCTTTATAAACTGCATGCATTAAATTATTTCACTAAAACCATTCATCTATACTAAACTAACAATCGTATGCGCGACTTAACCGGAATTTTTAAAACAATTTTTTTTAGGGTTGAAAAGCCCTAATTTGTATACGGGCGGTCGTGGGCACGTGGCGACGCGTGGCTGAACACGTTTACCAAACCCTTGCTATCATCTAAACATTTTTCCATTGCATATTATCTTACGAAGCTTGTTATTAAATGAATTGAATTTAAATTTTAACGAATTCGAAGACGCCTGATAAGTAGTCATTCATTCAAGATTCAATATTCGTCTTGATATTTTTATTGAACAAGTTTAGTACTGATTTTTTAAGAAATTCTTTCCTCATGTTTTTAAAATTTCATTAGTATAAAACGCTTTAGTAATTTATAGCATGAAAGAAAACCGGTCGATGTAGGTATTCCAATAATAAAAATAGCATGTAATTTTTTTTAGTTTAGCGTTTATCCCAAAAAGAAATGTGAAATATATTCAAAGTTAATTTGCTGAATACAATAAATTCAACACAATTCGTATCTTAACAGCTTTTAGTTATACCAGCAGAACACACAAGCGATACTTGAAACCTTGAATATGACAGGTGTACCTAACATCATTTTGGGTCACCCAAATGTTACATTTCAAAACGTTGCGTTAAAAACGTCAAAAGAAGTTTAACTTCAAAGACAATAATCAAATTCAACATAATATATTCTATTATAAGAGAATTATTTTTATACTATATTTTAAATATAAGTAAATATCCAAGTTACAATTAACGATTCAATTTATAAAAAGGAAATTTTAAATCGCAATCCGCAATACCCTTAAGCCGTATTTAATAAGTCGATCCACGCCTTCATTATAATGAACGCAACATTCCCACAAATACAGATAATTAAGCAAAAACTACAAAGCAACGCCTCGAGCGGTTCACGCTTTACATTCAAATGAGCGCCCCCTGTCGGGAGCTAGGGACAGTTGACCACATCCCTATTAATTTAGATATTTTCAAATTTGTGGCTAACGAATATTAGAACCGCATTAACGTTATAATTAATTATACAATAATTTAATTTATTGTCAATTTTGTTTCAGTAATTCGAATAAACTAAATTTTGTTTTAGATGATATATCTATTCTATGTAGCTTATAGCTAACTGTATTATTTAAACCTTCTCTTTCCGTTATGCACAATTTTTTTTTTATTTAGAATAAACCTTGAAATATTGCAAGAACTGCACTTACATAAATTCTAACCTTTAACTTTTTGAACTAAGAAAAACAAACTTTTAAAAGTAATTTAAATTTGATTTCTTAATATATATTTTTTTACATTTATTATAAACTGTTTCTTTCCACAAAATAACTAAACTAAACTATTAATTTGGTTTTTCTATTGTTTACACTACCGTGCCTTGGAAAGCACATACACTATACACGTAAACATGTTACAATATTGAATTAAATGTAAAGCCGGTTCGGAAAGTAGATTCTACGGAAAAGAAACGGCAAGAATCATACGGCCACATTTATCCATATTAGAATGCCCAAGTTTTTTTTATTGATTATTTTTTTATCTGTAGTAATATTAGTACAGATAAAAAGACAAATATTCTGTAATATTTGTCAACAAGGACAACATTTTGTTACAAGGATCTTAAACGAAGACTGCTTAAATTCTGACAAACATCACTGAGTTTTCACTCGATGAATTTAAACTTATTCATTTCAGTAGTGAAGAAAACATACCAAAGATACAGTCAGTGCATTTTTCTTTTTCTTATAGTAATTAATTTGTTCACAAATACTCACCTGTAAATGTAACTCGTTAAATTGGTAACCTTAATGAACGTAGAGTCGTTTGACAAGCATCAGGACCCGACTTAATGAGATTGTCGCGACGTCTCAAAGTAACAGAATTAAGTTTTCCTTTTCACGCGAGTCGGGAGCAAAATAATACGAAGCTTAAAGCAATAAAGTCCCTCACTCTAACTCTTAATGCAGAATATAAAAGGGATTGGAAATGGCGTCGAATGTTGTATTTTTCATTTCTACGTCTCTTACGCTCGGTCTCATTAAATGTGACATTAGCTATTTTGTATGTAGATAATATAGCTTTACACTTTGATGTTTAATAATTTCATCTATATAATAATAATACTAGTGATAAGTATCGATATTGGTCTTACATTTTATCTTTGTTTTTTTTTTTCGTCCCTCGCTTCGAAAAACAAAAAACTGAAGAGATCGATTACAGACTAAATTGTCTTGAGCAGTTTGCTAATCCTTTTTATATTATTGGTAGGTAGATGGGCAAATGTGGCAACGGATAATAAGTAGCCATCACCACATTGGCGCTGTATCACACCAATGCGTCACCAACGTTGAGAGATGCTACGTCCCTTGTACCTGCAGTTACACTAAATCGTTTATTATAAATGATTTTATGCTTAGTTTAGTTTGGCATTTAATCTGTTTTATTTATGGTAAGTCTAATAAAGTTTTACATAAATTACTAAATACCACAATACGCCGAATACTCTATCAGTGTGAAAGATGATTTCTTCTATTTTACGACAAAAGCAAGAGAATAGAAATTGTTCTTTAGTATGGCCAAATGTGACAAAAATCGATTTCTTAGATCATAAAATCAAGTCAGAATTCCATAAATATTGGAAAATCCACGTTGCATTTTAAAACAGTTTTTAAATTTATTTATTTAGTAACGTTCTTTAAATCAAGCCGAATATGTTATTTTGTATTTATATAAATAAACTAAGTTTTCATTAACTATTTGTTGATTTGCATACTTATAATTCATTATAATTTTATAAACAATTCATTTGTAAATATAAAATTGATATATTTCATCAAACTAGTAGAGAAGGATAGCCGTTGTTTAGTATAATTTATTATCGTTTTTTCTCGGTGGAATCTACATTCTCCGCATTTTTATATTGTAAAATAATGATTAAGAAGGTGAACCGCATATGAGGTTTATTTTGATTTTGAAATTACTATTTTTTATCTGTGACACGTTTGAAGCATGATTCCACTTCCAAGGTATTTTATTCTAGTCACCCGCGGGGTGCCGCTGGCACACAGCTTTCATTATGCCAGCACGATATCTTTTTGTCAGTTTCTTTTCGTGTTCAATTGGATCAATGTTTCATTGTTCGAGTTATGGTAATTCAAGAATGGAGTTTGATCGGCAATGTTTGTTTACTGTTCTCAAATTGAGTTCGAAATTTTTAAACAATTTTTTTTTTTTGTTATAATTAGGTGACTCTCAGAGTTTTTAAGCAGCGTTTCAAATCCCTGAAACATAAATTATAATAATACAATATTTATTTTGTTGTTAGATATAACGATATTGATTTAGTATATCAGCTATAAATATTACCTATATGTATTTATGAGAGCCTGGTACCTTATTGCTAATAATGAGAGTATTTTTTCTTTTTATTTCGTGAGCAGAGATTTGTGCAAGCACATATCTGGGTTCCTTGATGAGTGGGTGACCACATGTGATCCCGCTAGAGAGCAATACTTAGTATTACTTAGTTTAGTGAGTAGGTACCTACACATCACATCTTGGTTTGTGAACCAAGATGTGACCTTGTGAGGTTGGTGGCACAATGCCTATAAGGGATGGCAAATGGCACTTAGGCCTACCTATTTCAAATAAAAAGGTAAATACAATAAATATTGCGTATTAATAATAAATAAACTACTCAATGTGGTATAAAAATATAATTTAGTATAATTTTATTACTGAATGTGATGGATTGACTTCAGGTTAATTTATGCCACCGTGGCCTTCCTTAAGGAAACTAGCAACGACTGCGTAGCACATATGTAGTGCAAAAACAGGCGTACTTGCTATAATTCCTCCTCGTTATCCAATGGATATGACCTGGAAAGAGTTGCACGGGGCAACGGGTTAACATGCTTGCAGGCAAACGAGATGAAACCTGTCAACTTCCAAGCACCGGCCTGCTTACTACTAAGCTCCGTCCATTTTACTAAATACTAGTCATATAAGTACTGCATATGCCAATAAAAGATCTTTGCTTTATGATTTCAAAAAATTAGTATAACGTTTTTTATGATACTATTTCGTCTTTTTTTTTAATCTGTGAGATTAAATAAATTTACATGATTTAAATAATTATTGTTACGTTAGGTTTAATAAATGTAAATTTCAATTTTCATGTAACTTTCAATATTTTTAGTTTCGTTTATAAAATTAAACACTAATGATGTGACTTTAGATTTTAATCCACCTCCATTTGTTTAGCTGTGGAATGTGTCAAGGTGAAGACAAATCTTCGAAAAATTATACAACTAATACTGACATAAAACTAAATATAATACCAGAGATCATCACAAAAATTTTAAATTAAACAAATAAAGTTGCAAAAATCTTTTTTATTGTAAAATAAAATTAGGGCCAAACAAAAAAAAATACTCAGTTATTATTTAATACATCTTATTGTTTCTCATTATTCATGTTTTTCATTGGTTTCATGCCTCGTTTGTTTGTCTGTAACATGTTTAATATACATACGTAATCTACCTAAGTTATAAATTAGTTAGTTAAATATTTCGTATATTTTAATATATATAATGGATAGGATAACATAAATATTTGTTTATTAAAAAGTAACAGTAAAGGCCTCTCTCCTTGTAGAGAAGGCTTAAAGCGTTTTCCACCACGCTGCTCAAAAACGGGTTTTCTCACGATGTTTTCCCCATGGTAGCTTTGTGTAAACCTTTCACTCATTACCTATATATTCTACTGGCAAGCAGCAATAATTCGTATTGTTGTGTTTCGGTTTAAAGGGTGAGTCAAGTAACATCTTAGTACCCAATGTTGGTGGCATATTGCTGTTGTAAGGAATAATTAATATTTCTTACACCGATGTCTATGGCCAGTGACACCATCACGTGGCCCATTGGCCAGTCTATCTAACAATTATATAAAAAATACTCGCAGTCTTCAGTTGAGATTTACCATATTATCTTTTTATAATTTAGCTATACTAATACTTTATTAATATAAATAATTAAAAAGTGTTGATACCCAACCGTGGACGATATATTATTAAATAAATAAATAAATACACAGAGAAAAAAGCATATTACCAAATTCGGCTCAGAAAAATAATATAGTAAACGCCATTATTTTATGTCAAAGGTAAAACTTGAGAGTATTGCATATTTATAAATGATCGCGACCGTACCCGAAATCCAACGTCGCGTACCCTAACACTTAACTGTTTATACCCGAGTTAAAGCTTTAGACACTGATTAATGCGATTTTAATCCTAGCATTAAACCCCCAAAATCCAACCGTATTAATCGCCTATCTCACCCATTACATGCAAATGTGAACTCTATCGGTTTTAAAATTAAGTGCGATATTCAATTAACAATAAGTCCTAGCAATCAGAGCGACAGATTTCTAACTTTTAAGCTGAACAAGTATGAGTTCAAATTCAAAAGGCTTAGGGTCGTGTTTTCAACTGTCAAAATATAAATCCATCGTCTAAATTTTAACGAATTTCAATCTTAAATCAAGGTCAGAGAGCCGAAATTACGTTGAGTTTGGTTTCCGGAATCAATAACCACTAAAGTTGGATCAGCGGCGGCAGCGACTAAAAGGGATAAAGTGACTAGTTTTGCGTATGAGCAAAAGAGATAGCTATAATTTAGTTAGGATTGTTTGAAATGGATTTAGGGATGTGAAACAGATGAGGCTCGCACCTGATCCTTTTGATTTTATTTTTCAATTATGACTTGACTCAAAGGGTAATTTTATTTTTTAGTTTGTTTTATTATATTTTAACATTCTGTTATATTTATTATTTCATCATAAAAAGGTTATTTTAGTACTTTTATAGTACAAGATTTAATTATAATGATGACGTGACATTATAACGTTGACGTAGTTGTAAAAGGATACAATCAATATAAATTATGATTTAAAGAGGCATTTTCATAATTAAATATTAAAAAATATATGTTCTGCTTATTAATTATCAAATAGGCACAAACACTACAATTTTATGTTTAGTTATGTTTTAATTAAGATAATTCTTTAAATTAGGTATAACTTATAATATTTACATTTTAAAATCATAATACTGTCGTGGCTGTTTTATTTAATTTCTTATACCTTATGTAAATAAGTATCCACAAGAAGATCGAATGACAATGACAAATCCCTTTTCACTCTTTCAGGAATTTTAATCATCCGTCTCTTTCCCACGGAAGTGTGACCTCAAAGATGGCTGCGGCCGGATATGGGAGGGGCTTTTGATTTATAGTGGGGAGATAGTGCGCGTGTGTAGGTTAACTATTCTATTTGTGGTTACGTTTTACGATTGATTAAAATTGCAACGTGATTGATGCGGTTAAAAATTTCATTCAATTGCAACGAACGAATGACACATCAAAACGTAGGTACTTTATACAAGTAGGCTCTTATACATGTTTAGAGTTGTTATTTTATAAGATTATATGAAAATTTAAAGGTACAACTGACTTGGAATGTAAAACCTAATGAGAAAACCACCAAAAATGTATATACAGGATTATTCGGAGTAAATTTACAATTCATAATCTACTTTTAAGAAATATTAACATAATAAAACTATTTATAAAAAAAAATTAAAAGGAAATGTCGAAACTAATACGCAATCAAAACTGAAACACATTGCAATGTATCGTATCGTATCGTGGCAGAAGAACAATGTTAGACGGGCCTCATATAAATACTCAATAAAGCATTTATATTTATGGAGTTTGATAAACAAAGGTCTTGTGACGGTTATACATGGTGATATTTAAGACCTGTAATCATTTTTCTTTTAATTAAATTATTCAAGTATATACAATTAAGAAATATTTGTAATATTGATGTATCCATGACAATTTTAATAAAATTAAGACAAAATGTGTTTTGTACATGATTCTATCTATCGAAGTTCACTGAAGGCGATCGACAGCCGAGGCAATAAAATCAAATGAAAGCCTTCTGCCCCGACATGGGGACGAGGGAGGCTGCGAATACGCTGTGACAGAACACCTTGTATGCGGTCAAATTGGATTATTTCCACTTTATATTGAGATTTTATTATTTTCATATAATTTTGTTATAGCCAAACTATTGCTTAATCAAGATCAACTAAATTCATAATAAAGTTAGTAATAGCAACATACATTGATATGGTTTTATTTTAAAAATAAAAAATGCTACTACTGCATACTTGTCACTATTCCGTGACAATCATGAAGCGGTCATGATTTGTACAGTGACTATTTTTATTTATTTATTGTAGACAAATAAGACATTGATGTCAAAAAGTCTTATGTAAAAATATTCGATATAGTGACGTCATGATTTTATCCTTTTACCATTCACCACAGGACTATATCCCGCGCACATAAAAGCCATGGAATGTTCTTTCTTCTGAGGTTTTCCTCTGCCATAATATGATATGTATTAAAATCTCCACATGTTACAAATGTGATCGAGACTACTGGACCAAATGGACCGTATTTTAGCTTAAGCCTAAATATAAAAATAACGATAAGAGAACAAAATATTTTAATGTACAAAAACGGTAAATAAAAAAGTTTGGCAAAGTGATACGGAATAAATAAAACGCTTGCAACTCAATAGATAATATAAAATGATAGAAGATATACGCGTGACTGAAGTGAATCCTTTTTGCGTCAAAGCGTCACGTTTGAATGAATTCGCTCAAATTGTTTACTCATATAGTTTAAAGAAGATTAATTTCATTAAAATATCAATTTTTCCTTAGAATCAATGTGGATACGTGAATTTTAACCGCAGATCATGGACTTAATTTCAAGCCAATAAATGATTCTTGATGATGAGTAAGAGTCGAGGAGTTTTGCTGTGCAAAGGAAGCAGTGATAAAATTATTTTTACTTTATTTACAAATAAAGAATATAAACATATATCTCATAAACATAAGAAAAATAAAGTTTCCCTTAAAATATTTTCTCAAAATTTTGTTACGTACCAGTTGCTACATAAAAGCGGTCGTTCTAACGTCGCGCGTCGTACGATGTCGGGGGTCGGGTGAAAGAGTACCTATTGCTTTATTTTGTGAGCTACGTGACTGTACTTGATATTTTATACCTTAAAAGAAGCTTCGGGAATAATAATACCAATTTCTGGATCCAATTTAAACTTTATATACGTATTTTATTCGTTTGATGATATTTCTTTCTGTCTTTAAATCAATAAGAGTTTTAATTGTTTAATGATGTGTAGTTTTGTTGTAAAATTATATTGTTATTTTTAAAAATAACAATATAAAGCTTAAGCTTAGACACTTTATTTTATAATCCGTGGCTGTCATCGTGTAGTTTGGAGATTTTGTTGCCGGTTCTTCTCAGTAGAGTCTACTTTATGAACCGGTGGTGGGTTTAAATTAAGATTATTCTTATTATAAAGATTTATCGGAACCTAGAACAAATTATGACAAATACATAATAAGATTGAATACAGAAAGGTTAAGCAATACTAAAAATAAAAAAAAAATGTAGGTATATTTATGTACAAGCCGAATGCCGCTGCTTTACACGCGGGACATTTATAAAACTTCATAGCACCTAAACATTTACCCTCATTTCACCCCCAAAAAACATTGATTGATTCCCCATACAAATTTCCATCCTGCTTTTCTCACCTTTCAGGGATGATTTACGTGATAAATACTATCCTATGTCCTTCCCCGGGACTCAAACTAGCTCTATACCAATTAAATCAAAATGGGCTCAGCGATTCAAGCGTGAAGAGGTTACAGACAGAGTTATTTTCGCATTTATAATATTAGTAGGAATAGTGTGTTATATGTTAGCCGTATCGTATACTTGCAGTGCACCGCCATGTAACCTATCGATTGTGTCCTGTTAGTGCCAACACTGTTCACTGAGCATTCAATCCGGAACGTATCAATATACATATATATGGATATTGATACTTCGAAGAATAAGTGGTCCTCATAACTTGTTTTGTACACGCATTACAATCAAAGTCGATGACGATATGTTCTTGACAAATTTCGGGCACCATAACTAATTAAACTAATTATATTATTAAACAATATATTAACCAAATTATAAAACAAACGGCGAATACTTTCAGAAGTACATGTGTGTAATACTGTACAATTCTTAACTATGATATGCTAAAGATCTCGTCTTGACGTTTTCTGTCAAGAAGTTCCCATTAGCAGAGTTCGTTTCTGATTTCTTATTAAACTGACACGGTATTTGAACCCCTGATATAAGCGTAGCCACTAGACCAACGTAGGAGTTTAAAACAGTTAAATATTTGTTACAGTTGTGTAGGAGCTTTATGTTTCGTAGCTGATGTTAGTTTTTGCAGTTTATGCTTCGTAACTGATATTGATTTTTGAAGTGATTAATTGTATATTATTTTACAGCGGTACAAAACGAACGTCAGCCGAGAAACACCGCCACCATCAGACCAGAAGCTTTGAGAGACATGGACCAAGAGAGAGCTCTGCGAGAGGCAGCTGTTGCTGTTGGCGTTTTTGGGTAAACATTCATTTCATATTCCATCTGTCCTTTGCTCCTGCATATAAATGTAAACGTGAAATATAACGTAGAAAAACGCGTAACGCTTATATTAATAAAATTGTATTGTTTTATAATAGAGCTAAACGTATATTGTCATATAACATTTATTTATTATCGTTATACCAGGGTTATGATTGTTAGTGCACCGGGTTAAGTTCGTAACGTATTTTTCCCCAAATCACCATACAACTTAAATCCCTAATTATTATCAATATCAAAACAAACATATATAAAAATATTACCGATTATAACCGGTTTAATCGGGATTTGTGTACTGATATAGTGTAAAAAAAAACTGTATAGAGATTATAAAAGGAGTTCTTCATTACATATTCTTGGTTTTCGAGCTGCGATTTACGTGACTTTTTTATATTTATTTTATTATGGGACTTACCGCATATTAATAAAGTAGGTATTCGTTTGATAAATAATTTAATACGTGAACACCTTCGTAGCTAGTATGATTTTAATCGAACATATATTTACCGTATGAATAAATGTTTCGACAAAAATCACTTATAGACCAACGTTACATTTCACAAACAAATCAAAATTTGAAATAAATTATTAATTGAACTAAAAACTTTGTACGTAGGTAAGAAGTCTAGATAATAGCAAAAAATGTAATACGCAAAACAATTGACTCACAGATAAATTCGTGATGATTTTATTCCAGAACATATTTAAAGTGTAATATTTAAAGCGTTTGTATAAAAATACTTTCAAAGGATCGTTATTCGTTGACTCTTCTTTCGGAAAAGCAGTCGCACATTTGTCAAGTGTTCTGGAAACGCGTTCCGTTTCTTTGTGTTTGTCGTTACCTTCAATAGGATAATCACATTATTATCTCTGTGAGACGAAATATTCACGTTGATAATTCACTGTGAACTATTTAAATATTTATTTAACACTTAATTATACGTATTAGACAATTATATTATTTCAGTTTTTTTACATTACATTAGCAGCCTGTAAATTTCCCACTGCTGGGCTAAGGTCTCCTCTCCCTTTCAGGAGAAGGTTTGGAGCATATTCCACCACGCAGCTCCAATGCGGGTTGGTGGAATACAGATGTGGCAGAATTTCGTTGAAATTAGACACATGCAGGTTTTCACACGATGTTTTCCTTCACCGCCGAACACGAGATGAATTATAAACACGAATTAAGCACATGAAAATTCAGCGTTGCCTGCCTGGGTTTGAACCCGAAATCATCGGTTGAGATGCACGCGTTCTAACCACTGGGCCACCTCGGCTCCAGTATTTCAGTTTAGTTAAAGTAAAAACTACCACCGATACGACGAAACATGTTTTAGATGTCACACGATGCGAAGCAGTTTGTTTCGCACCAACTAGCCGCTCACTTTATTATAATACTCTTGTTAATTCGAGGAATTGAGACAGTTTATATACCATTGGGCAGATAACTTAACGAAGATCAATTCTGTACTTCAAAAATTGATGGAAAAGTTAAAACACGTCAAGATAATACAAATACTTTTCCCATCAGTCAAACTTACTTACTCAATTTCATTTAATTATAATTAATAAATACACAAATAATTGTATACCTATTTATAGATTTCGGGTCATCAATGATGAGCACTTTTGGATTATCCTTTTTTTTTATTTCTTACATACAATATTTAGCTAGGGAGTCCGTTTTTACTTAAAGGTTTTGAATATAAGTTTTTGCTATAATCTTATAGAACATTTTATACTATTTATTTTGTTTTAACTTGACACCAAGCAATACATCATTTAACCGATAGCTATTATGTAAACGGGCGGGAAAACGGTGGCGGGTTTTTCTAATACTATATAATACCTATATGTTCTTAGTTTTATTAACACTATCCTAAATATAAAGATACAGAGTATGTACGAGTTGACAAGTAGAGTCAAATCAAAGGGAATCTCATCGACAACAATATTGTCCGAAACATTTTTAATCTTGCACTTACAATGTTTGGTTTTTTTTTTATACTTCCGTGGTAAGATCGTTTTATTTTCAAGAAATAGATTCATTACAACGATACAGACAAGCTAAGAAACTTTTATGTGGTCTGCCTGCACCTTAGAACCGACCTATGTTTATGCTTATGTAAATATATGTATATAATAATAGTATAAATATTATATATTTATACTATTATTATATATATTATTATTATATAATAGTATAAATATTATATATTTATACTATTATTATATACTTAAGTATATAATAAGTTAAGTATATATAATATAGGCTTTGCTGAAATAACGTAAATTTGTATCAAATTTAGGTACCTTTAAAATTATAGAAAATATAGTAGGAACCGGAATAAGTGTCTGCCATTAATTTTTTCTAATATATTTTAAGATATCAAAATGGCAGACATGCTGCGATCACGTTTTGAAAGTCAATTTTTATGCTTTTCGAATCCTTGGCGCGTTCAAAGGAACCCTCGAGGGAATAATGAACCTCCATTTCCCCAAAAGCAGGTGAAGCAGTATACATGGCAGTAATATGGAGTTTGCTACTATACCGAAAGTCTGCCGATCACTGGCTCTCAGTCTATTATATAGATGTGATTACAAAAAACATATTAAAATGCTCAAACAATAAAAAAGTCTATTCCAATAACATAAAATACAATATACCAAGGTACTTAAATAGCTAGTGGTGTGTATAAATATAACATCCTTATTATAAAGTGTGAACGCCAACCCAAGGTTAATAATAGCTAGGGTCAAGCCCCTGACGTCAAGCCACTGAGACGTGTACATCAAGCTTCGAGACAATTGATCAAAGGTTGGTCGCGGATGACCGCTTGCTTAATCCATCCGCCATATAACCTGCCGGACTGACGTTTACTATGATGTCTGATACAGATATACCTTACCTTCATATACTCATGGCCGGACCGTAAGTTTAGGGGGCCCTAGGCTAACAATACTTAGAGACCCACCTAAGACGTATCTGTACGTAGACTTGAATTAAATTAATTGAATGGGTTTGATTAATTGCAATCGCAGGGCTGCAAACCATACGATCTGTTTAATTTGATAAAGTTACGGATTCTTTCGCATTATTGTCTATTTTTGACTTTGCCTTGACTTTGCTCGGGCCCCTTTGAATCCAGGGGCCCCGGGCCCAAAAAGTGATATGGTAGATCCGGCCCTGCATATACTAAAAGAGAAAGGGTTTATTCGATTCAATAAACATTGCATACGAGCTAATAAACGATGATTAACAAAATATGGCAATGAAATTTTGTCCCTCATGTGACGCCGAGCAGTGTGTTTTGTGAAACGTCGAAATTACAAATTTATTTTTAATGTAAATGACAGAAATTTTATGTTTAATGTAAATGTTCGAGTCAAAAATCTAGATCAAAATATACTACTATATACTTTACGCAAGTAAGCTGTTACAAGTACTTTTGCTATTTTTATGGCATCGGTCGAATGGGCCGCCTGTTGTTAGTTGATCACCACTGATTTTAACCGTTTCTTATACTTGTAACCAATGCGCCACCTACCATGGAAACTGAGATATCCCCTGTGACTGTAGTTCACCGGCTTACTCAATACTCATGCTTCAAACTGGAACACAACAATACCAAGTACTACTGCTTTGTGATATAATAAATAATGATGAATAGGATGCTCTAGGACTAGGATCTAGGACTTGCTTAACACCCTAACAACAAGTAGGTATATTGTTTAACAAGTTTCATTTAAATGTCATTTATCTATCTACCTACCTACCGAAAAGAAACATTAAGAAAGTCAGTTTTTTCTAGACATTTTAATTCGATAGGAATAAAATACAATTAAATTATTATTTGTCCTGTATGGAAATGAACGAATGCTAAATAACTCCAAGTAAACTCCTTTTTTATCGACTACGTAAATAAATAGTTTATCGAGTAATACGCCTTATTAAATACAAATGATTTATATTCTTGATAAAAAAATAACTTAGTCCCATAATATGATATTCAATTTAAGAAAATGTACAATATCATAAACATTTGGCAGTCAAATCTTACCAATTGCGGGGAGTGCACATTTGCGTACCAGTAAATCATGTATGAGCACTCGTTATGCTAATGTAATATTTGTAGAGCTTTGCCGCGTCGGCTATGGGAGTTTTATGGGGTCTAGGGGCCATGGTGCGAGGTGATACGGTTTAGAAAACAACAGAAAGCTATCTACTATATGATCGTTTTATTTGGAAAAATGATTGTTTTTTTTTGGCTCTGAGGATAAAGTGTTGAAGTTTATTACTTCAGTACATATTTAAATTTGGAATAAAATCGTTGACAAACTTTTACAATATCAATCTAAGTACATATATACCTATTGGGGAGTTTTATCATAAATTTAAACTTAAACCGAAGCTAGCCTATTCCAATCGAAGTGTAATATAGATAAACAAACCTTAGATTTACGTATTTCATGCGATTTGCTAATAACTCAGCTATTCATATTTATTAATAAAACAACACTATTACACTTAACTATTTTTTTTCAATTTAATTTTAATTCCAAAAATCCGATAACATTTCGTCGACGTTATATGAATATCATAGATTAAGCAAGTTCTTGACCCATGATATCACGTCAATTTGCTGTCAAATATTGTTTATTTATATTTTCTCCTGTTATTGTTAGAATTGAGTATATGTCAATTCCTTTTTTAAATACATATATACATTGAAATACGTCTAGTGCAGTCTAATTTTATCATTAATAAAATAGTAAAAGAATTTAACGTTTCGGTTCCCACAGCATCTAAACACCTCCCCTCTTAAGGAGTCTTGGATCTTATTCCACGCTTCTCCAGTGCTGTGAATGAAAAACAATATCCTCTGACTAAGTTGATGTATAATTGAATAATTTATTTTGTATGTTGGGGTTACATTGTGAAGTTAAATAATTGCTATGTCTTCTTTTTTAGAACGTTCACATACGGTCCCGCCCTGACCTCCCAATAGTATAACTCATTGGCCTCTTTTATTTGCGTTATGTATAAAAGTCTATTAGTCACCTGGAGTAAGATTGTCAGTGAAAAGTGTAAAGTGATTGAAGATTTAATTATATTATTGTAAAAGACCTTCTGCCTTCCTTAAATATGTTTTTAAAATGCTATTAATACTCTTCTTATAAATTACATATTTAAAACAATTCATCGTCGACAAAGAAAATATTTTTTTTTAGAAATAAGAAATTTATAGAAATTTCCGCTAATTAAATTTAATGAAAATTTTACTTATTGAAATATTACGTACTTATTTTAGATCAATCAGTAATCCTTGAAAAATAAATTTAATTATTTTAAAAATAACCGTTGAATCGATTCCTTTTTTTCAAAACAATTGACTATTTCTACGTGTTAGGTTAAGGATAAGATATGATCTTAAACGTCTTCGAAATAGATGTTGATATACTAATGTTTGTTTTGTCAAACTGGAACGTGTTGTGAACAAATGGTCTATTCCACAATACATTAATTACTTCAGACGCTAAATCTTTATTAATATTAAAATAATAAAATAATTGACAATATATAAGTCTACATTTCGCTTTTTTTTAATATCAATAACATTCTTATTATTGATTGAAAGAGATTGTAAATGTATTATTTTGACACATTTGGGCTTCCTCACGATGTTTTACTTCACCGCCGAGTGCGAGAGGCATTGTATAAGCACATAGAAATTCAGTGCTGCGTTTGGTAGTCACCAAGTTCAAGAAACAGAACTAGCGAGCAGCACCATGTCCATTACACGAACCATTTGGAGCCACTTTTGATCCCTCACAACAAAAAAACTATTTCACATAAACGTGCCGAATTCTACTTACAAGCTCTCATTTTAAAACCACTTGACAACCGTCAAAACGCTCCTGTGCCGCATCTCATCTAACCGCAACTCTCCACTCAAATCAACTTACATCTTATTTTATACTAGTACTTACATTGCCACCGTTACAAAAAGATTTAAAAGAGAACACCAGGGTACAACCTATTACATAATCATTTTTATTCTATATTATATTAAGTAGGCAGACGAGCCAATGAGCAGCTGATGATAAGGAGTCACAATCACCCATAGACATTGGCGCTGTAAGATGTACATCACCAACACGCCAACCTTGGAATATTATACATTTGATCCCTTATGACTTTAGCTCATCCTTTAAATCAGAAGACAACGTACAATGTATTGCTGTTTGGTTGTAAAATATGCGATGAAAGGGTGGTACCAACCCAGACGGACTTGCACAAATCCCTACCATACATATATAACAGAACAGCATTCCAGTCACTATGAAAATGTTTTACTCTTTCCTTAATAACTTTCATTATTATATCTGAGGGTTGTTCCAATCTTCAAAAGTCCTAAACAGTAATCACAACATTGATAATTATTAATTTTAGCGTACCGAACCTTGGACATAGCTTGATGATATTAAACAAGACCGTTTTAGATCTGGAATTCCCTTTTACGTCAATACAAGTCGCTGATGGTTCGTTGATAACGAATCACGTGCAAGCTTAATTAATATAATGGAATAATTGTTTGTTTTCTATTCACAAATGGCTCTAAATATGGTGATATTATATTGTTCGGGGTTTCAACCGAGTAGAATTTAATTAACATATATCTATTACGTACCTGGATACACACAGAGTAGTCTAATCGTAATAATTGAACTACACTACACTCAACATAAATTAAAGAAGATATAACTCGACTCTCGCGTCTACAGAAAAGATCAAAAGGCACTATTGTTAATTTTGACAAAGTGCTATCTACAAACGGAGTTATACCCATAGTTGGGTACTCCAGTTGTACTTCATCAGACATTTAATTCTATAAACCTACTGATAACTACCTAACCTAACCACCTACACACGGAGGCTGGTGCGATAATCTCAAATGTTTCGCATTAAAACAATTTATCATTTAACCTTCGGCGTAAAACCCCTTAAAAGCCGAACGCAAAGGATTCTTTATAGTAGACAAGTTTGTGTGAATGTGAGAGTAGGTACACTATATCGTACAGATCAATGAGTGATCTCACTAATATAACCAAATAACGGCAAATCCAACACAACTGGAAATAGATTAGGCGCAGGACTAACATTCTTTCTGAAGTGAGAACTCCAAACTTCAAAGTTTATTTTAAAATTAGGCCATGCGGGGTTACATTATAAATAGGATTAAACGTATTCAATCTATAAATAATATCATTAATTCTTGGTGCAAAAATTGTCCGTATGATGATATAAAATAGGTTTATTCTTTGATAGCAGACTAAATATACGTTCAAATAAATAAAAAACCGGCCAAATGCGAGCATGACTCGTGCACGAAGTGTTCCGTACCATCGTACCATTATGTATAAAAATGGAAAAAACGTTTCTTACAGTTGTATGTTAGTTTTTTTTAAATATGATAAGTCTTTATATATATACATTATTATAATTATTAATTACCTAATATACGTTTATCAGCCTTAAATATATATATATTTAAAGTTTTAGTTAAATACTGATGTATCTTTTTCAGGGAAGAAGATAGAAGAAGATATTTATTTGAAATGATGATATATTAAAATTTACAAAATCTTTATCTTTCAGACCACCTGTATCTCTAGCAATGGCGTTATCCCCAGCGCGCTATCCATTGCTGTCACCACATTACGCGCCACTACCACCACCTCAGCCAACTCAGCCACCACAACCTGATTCATCACACGATCATGATCACGCACATTCTGATAGCGATGGTAAGTTATTTATGACAGAATTTAAGTCTCAAGAATTCTCAGAGAATCTCAAGAATTTTTAAACATCATTTGTTTAACGAACGGTAAATAATTACTTTTATGTATTCATAATAAAAGTGAAACTTGCTCAATAAAACCTAAATTGGATTATTTATTGTATTATTATTTAAAATAGATCGTCTGGCAAATGGACCACCTGAAATCCTATGAATGATGAGTTGAGGATTTCAACTGGCTAGTGGCCATCATTAGCCAGGATTTCAAACCGAGACGTCATTATCAACAGCCTTACAAGTTACTAGACCAGTAGCTAGCAATAATAGCTCTTATTTCAAAAACAACGCGAATGTTGAAAGCCTTGAAACATTAATTGCTATTGAATATTTTTATATCCTAATATCGTTGAAATACATGTTTTTATGTCAAGGTAACATTTATCAACAACTGCACTTTTTGATTCCAACAATATTGTTTAATATTATTTTTCTTCAAACTAGAAATATGGATTTTAAGTTATATCCCAAAACTATATATTTCAAAATTGACTAGTATTTTCTGAAATAAGCCAATTCAAACAAACAGACTCTCCGACTTTATAAAAATTTATATAGATATAAATTAAACATTTCAGACGATAGTATTGACGTGACCAACGAAGAGGACTCCACGTCTTACTCGCCACCGGCAGCGCCTGGTTACCCTCAAAACTGCATACCATACGGGTGAGTTCATTTCTGACGAAAATCTTAGTGATTAAAATGTCCGTCCTTCAGAGCGAATTCAGCTGTTATAGTTAATTTCACGGGGTCCTAGCCAACTTCTTTCTGAGACACGAAAGTGTAAACATTAACATCATCAACTGTCGAAGAGTTTTAAATTTCTTTTTAATAGCCCATTTGGAAGAAACCAAAAATTTACAAACGGTTGACGGACGCGTCGAGCGACTTTGTTTTATACTAAAAACTTGATTGAAAATTAGTTGATTTTTGCTTCTATATTTGCTACTAATACTATAGATACTTTTATAATCGTGAAACGATGAACATGAAATCGTGGATATTGAAAGAATTTATCATAACAAACAAAAAATAAGCAGTACAAATAAAAAAAAAGTGTTTCATTAAAAGATAAATATAGTTTTAGTTTATAACCGTAACCGAATCCGATTAAAACATTGTTGAAGTGATAACTTCTTATGGGAGGGTAAACCGCTTCGTTACGTAACGCGTTACGGCGCCAGTCTGTCTGGCTTCCCTTTCTCTTATGCCAGCGGTAGGCAGGCTCCTCCTCTCTCACCCACTGCGCTAGCCGTATTTCAGACAGTTTAAGTTACCACTTTTGTCGGGCGTCCCGAGACGGACACATAATATTTAATTTATTAGTTTATTTTTGCATAGTGTTATACTTTAAGAGAGTAGCTAAATTTGTTTTTTTTTGTGTGTTTATATCTAACATTTAATAATAGATCTTCTAATTTCGTCTTTACAATTTCTAAATAATCGATTCGCAACTGAAACTATCCGTATCAATCGGATAATCCGAAATACGATGAAATATACGAAATTTCGTATCCGTAACTGTATCTGAATGCGATAAAATATTGTTCACATATCCGTATCCAAACTTACAAATCCGTAACATCCCTGCACACGCTCATAAGAAAGCATCATTATTAGTATTGTCTGTATGCAACAATCAAACGGTCCATTTAAGATTATTACTAAGACTCCCTGTAGATTTGTGTAAGTTTTATTTCATTTAACAGCCCATTAGGCGTGGAAAGTGCAGCTGAAACGGCGGCCCGACTTCTATTCATGGCAGTTAAATGGGCTAAGAATCTACCGTCCTTTGCCAGCCTCGCGTTTCGAGACCAAGTAAGTTCGCATTTATTGAGTCACACGCACACATTCAGATCGCATTTATTGAGTTACACGCACACATTCATATATACACGCCCATTCATACATATTGGTATACTAACTACTTACATTAAAGATTGTAACATTAAATCATAGCATTTATTCAAAACGTTGTTTCAGTTTTCTTATCATAAAGCCAATTTCTTATATTGTTAACTTTAGCCTTTTTTTTGTTACCGAATAAATTCTACGATATATATATGTCATATAAAATTTCACATAATTAAAAAAAAAACAATAAAAATAAATAAACGAAATCATTTCATCCATCATCATCATCCATTGGTTAGATACACTATTTACGCCACCGCAGCAAAAAAGAAAATCTGCTAATGCACCATTATAGGATAGGTTAGGTTAGGTTAGGTTTTATTTTATTTTTTTATTATATATATTAAAAAAAAAAACTTTTTGGGTGCGGCCGCGATATTACGTAAGTATCAAAATCGCTTTCCATTCTATACGATAATGGAATGAGTCGTCGGCTCGCAGGTGATACTGCTAGAGGAGGCCTGGTCGGAGCTGTTCCTGCTGAACGCCATCCAGTGGTGCGCCCCGCTGGACGCCGCCTGCGCCGCTTTATTTGGTACTGAACAAGCTGACCAAGGTTTGGATTGGTTTGGAAGTTCACTCTTATCTTTTCTTTGTTTAAAAAATATTAAGCTAGTATTTGTAAAATATATGGATTGTCAACATTTTTTACAAGATCAGACACTTGCGTGCACCGTTTTTGACAGAAAAAGATTTACTTATATCACAAGTGTGGTTTTCCGCGCTTTCATATTTTATCAATAAACTCAATTCGTTCATTCGAAAGGAACGAACATTCTAATCGCGTATCAATTATAATTTGAAAACAGAAAGAAGAACTAACGATAAATAGCTCGCGATGCTTACCAATTCTTCGTTTAAAAAATGAAAGCGACACTATTGTGAGCTCACTGTGAGTCCGAGAGAGGCGTGAGCGCCTCCGCCGCCCCCGCGCTAAGCGCAGCGCTGCCCGCAGAGAGCGGCGGCGGCTCGGCGGCGCTGCGGCGCCTGCGCGAGGTGGTGGCGCGCTACCGCAGCGTGCTGGTGGACCCCGCCGAGTTCGCCTGCATGAAGGCCATCGTGCTCTTCAAGTCCGGTAACTGCTGACCCCCACGCGATGCGTCGATTCGATTACCATAATCATACATTCTCGTATTTCTTAAGACCGTTCTCGACATTTACGGGCGAGATATGAAGTGAACTCTATATAAATATCTGCTCTTCCGAAATACATAAAAAGTCAATCCAAACTCCATTATGTAAATCACGTTATTTGCCAAAACAGTGATAAGCCAATAACAGTGAGAACTGAATACGGTTCCCAGTTTTTTTTAAATTTATTATACTTAGATAGTCTGGAAAAAAAACCAGCACAGTAAGTACCACAGTATAAAGTGGTTACCACTAACCTCAGCCATTGGTATTGCACATTAACCATTCCTTAAATAACCAATCCACAAATTTTAAGAACTAAGATGTTTTTAAATAAATAATATAAATATAAATATTGGACAACATCACATACATTACTCTGATCCCAATGTAAGTAGCTAAAGCACTTGTGTTATGGAAATCAGAAGTAACGACGGTACCACAAACACCCAGACCCAAGACAACATAGAAAACTAATGAACTTTTTCTACATCGACTCGGCCGGGAATCGAACCCGGGACCTCGGAGTGGCGTACCCATGAAAACCGGTGTACACACTACTCGACCACGGAGGTCTTCTTATGTTATATCACTTGTGTCTGTTACACTGGTTCACTCACCATTATTATGTTAGGACAATGTCGTGTATTACTCTGTGACACTTCACGGTCGGGTTCAGCTTTCGAGATTGTTCTTAAATAGCTTTACACCTCACATTAACATAAAATAGACAGGATATTATGAAATCGATTTTACACATAATCGTCAGTAGTCAGTTGAAAAATGAGATTTAAAGATTACTCAGTAAAGATAATTTCCCTAATTATCAGTTTGGTGCTTCAGTCATTCTTCCTTTGGACTGGCGATGTGTATTCAAATAGGATAACTATATAATCTACATGATTCATGTACTTTATAAATTTGTATTGTATTTAATATAACGCATATTGCATTTGCTTTTCGAAATGTATTTTATCAATTGTTTTGTTAAGTTTTTTTTTATTATATACAAATTCACTAATATACATTATTGTCTTTTTCTGATATTAGTAATTCGACATTCAAAAGCAACAGCTGAAAATATTTTTTGTAGAAAATCTCAATTGAAATAGTTTTTAAAAAGTTCCTATATACTCTTATCTAAAAATATTCTCATTTATACAATAATTGACCTTATGTCTTATCTATAATTCATTTATTATAATGTTAATTCCAGAAACCCGAGGTCTAAAAGACCCCCTCCAAATTGAAAATCTCCAAGATCAAGCGCAGGTTATGTTGATGACTCATGCGCGGACCGCTCACGGGGCTGCCCCGGCGAGGTTCGGCAGGTTACTCCTTCTCCTCCCCCTGCTCCGCCTCGTCACCCCTCCGCAGCTGGAGAGGGAGTTCTTTTCTAAGACAATCGGTCAAACGCCCATGGAAAAAGTGTTGGCTGATATGTACAAAAATTAAGCATCCGGCTCGAAGGACCTTTGTTTGTATATAACGCTTCAATTTTATATTCGTCTTCGCTGAGAGAATGCGTTTCTAATAATTACTAAGAATACACGAAGTAATCCAATACAAGAATTAATCGTCATTTATTTTAATGATTTATTATTTTAGATGTTTTAAATCGAATTCGTTTGTTACTATTTCGCATCTTAACTAACCGATCGATGAAATATTTCTGACACGTTGTCAGGTGTACAGAAGGACAAGATACATAACACATCCCTCCAAACGCAAATCAACGTAAACATGTTTTAAATAAACAGGTAACAATATCAGTGTTACAATGTTATATCAATTAAATTCTTAGTTTATTGGCTTTAGATGCCGACAGGGCACAGATTACAAAATTATATCAATTGTTTATTAACAAATGACAGACGTCAGAAATGTATTCTCTCAGTGATTTGACATTAGTTGCAATTGAGATACGTTTTAAAGTTTGTAAATATTCGAAATGTCGTATTCTAGAACTGTAGTCGATGTGAAATATGAATATAGCGTAGTATGTCATTAATTTTAGATGATGATATTAGTTAATTATGAATTGTAAAAACGCAAAGAGGCCTAGCGTAGTTTGAGATATTTAACTAGTCGAGTTATTTATTTTGTTATTTATTTTGTTACATTCAGAATCGTATCCTCGCGGACATTCACGGGCTTAAATATATTAAATGTATTTTGAAATATTAATTATATATTAATAAAACATAATATAATATATATCTGTAAATATATAGATTATTGGAGTAACACTAGTCATGTTTATTAAATCATTATTTAAGCTGTATATACATGAGTACGCTTTTAAAGAAACGTCTGAAATGTCTGATAATTATTTATAAATACTACGAGTAGAATAGTAAGACATAAAGTCTATAACACAATTGAAAAAAAAAAAAACGAGGCACAGATCACAATGCGTAATATTTAGTATCTGTATCACTTGTCTAACTATTGTCTGCGTTAAGATTAAAGTTTTTTTTTTTTTTTTAATCTTTATTGGAAATATAATTAATGGAATTTTATTCTGGGATCTGTTTAAAAATCTAGACATATTTTGATTTGTTATATGTCAAGATAGATTTTCAAAGCTGAGAACGCATCGAAAATAATAGTGACCAACGGTTGGCCATTAAGTACACGCACACTAAAGCAGTATGACGTTCGGCGAGTGTCAAGCGTGGCTGTCACGCACACCAAGATAGTTATTGATCTTGATATATAAATAATAATCTAAGATATATTTGTATGTAAAACTTTAACCTTTTTATTTAAATACAAGAGCATACTTTAAGGAATTTTAATCTGTTATAAAACCTCTTTTAAAACAAACTCATTTATAACTTGCCTGTAGACAAATAAAAAAATATTTTTTGTATCCTAAATTATAATTTAAATCCAGTATTAAAATAAGGCTTTCGCCAGAACTGCTAATTGTAACAATTATAGCGGTATGCAATTAAATAAATGTTACACATAGAATTTGTTTATTATTTCTGTCTACAATATTTCTTAAGTGTTAATCGCACTAAGAAAAACAAACTTAGGTCTCATTGCTCCAATCATCCTCCTCCTGCCCTTATCCCAATTTACTTGGGGTCGGCGCAGCATGTCTTCTTCTTCCATACTTCCCTATCTGACGTTATCTCACAAGTAACATTCTTTCCAGCCATATCTTTCACACAATCCATCCATCCATTGTTTGTTTCTCTCGGGCTTTTTTGCACCATGGGTTAAGAGTTAAGACGCACCTAAACTGTTTTTAATATTTATTTTTTTTTAATATTGGACAACATCACATATATTACTCTGATCCCAATGTAAGTAGTTAAAGCACTTGTGTTATGGAGAATCAGAAGTAACGACGGTACCATAAACACCCAGACCCAAGACAATATAGAAAATTAATGAACTTTTTCTACATCGACTTGGCCGGGAATCGAACCCGGGACCTCGGAGTACGTACCCATGAAAACCGGTGTACACACTACTCGACCACGGAGGATGAGATCCTTAAATTTTTACGTACACTCTAAACGTCAGACGACTAAATCCACAAGAAATACACAATACACAATAAACCTACATAACAGTTCTCTAACTCTTCTACTTTTAGGCACTTTGTTTTACACATTTTTTGCACACTCTAGTTTTTGGAAGAATACAGGACGGAAGGACTTCATAATTAATTCGTCTTTATATTGTCAGTGGAAAGGAGAAAAGGCTAAAGCTACAAAATAGTGACTAGGAGAACAAGGTTTTCTTAGTAAAATTTATTTCTCAAAGTACCATTTTGGAGCTACAAGCATTTATGTGGCTTATTCTACCGAGAGCAATGCTTAGTATAACTGTCTACCAGTTTGAAGCATGAGTCAGCCAGTGTAACTACAGGCACAAAGGACGTAACTAATCTCTCAATGGTTAATATTTCTTACAACGCCAGTATCTATGGGCGGTGATCACCCATTTACTCGACCCACCGGAAAATATTAATGTTGGGTAAATTTGAACATTAATAATCTAAAAATATTGGCCTGACCCGAGAGTTCACACGTGATCTCGTGATATTATCTTCAACTTTAATGAAAAAAGAGACGCCTGCGGGTATTTACGGGCCGTATACAAACCGCGGGTCGAAGACTTATGTACTAGAAAATAGAGGCCGTTCTTTTTTTTTTTAACTTTTATCGGTACAAGTACGTTGCACGACCAGTTTATAAGCTTCTAATGATTGAATCAGACTTATTTTAAAATATCTTGCAGAGTTACGTCATTTCATTCGCACATAGCCTTGACACGGCCATCTATTATTTAATTTTGTTTTAAAGCCAATATTAGTATAAATCTATCTTAGGTTTTAAGTCGAGCTCATTTTATAATATCCTTTATTACTTTTGTCTTAAGATTTCTTTCTCTGTGTTCAAATAAACAAAAGATCTGATCTAATAATACCTCAATATTCAGTATGTTATTGACCTTTCGAGTTAAGAATTTACCTAGAAAGGAGGTTAGAAAATAGATTTTATTACTAATTTTTGATGTAATATTTTATTTTTAAATTTTATATTATAATGACTGAATAGTTGCATTATTTATTTGTTTTAATTACAGTTTCGCAAAATATACTGGATTCGATATAAATAGTAGAAAAAGGACGGTACCAATCAATTAATGTCCCACTACTGGGCTTAGGTTTCCTCTCTATTTGAGAAAACGTTTGGAGCTTATTCCATCAAGCTGCTTCAATGCTGCTTGGTTGATAGTTTATACACGTGTGGCAGATTGGCGTCCGACACGTGCATATTTTCCTCTATGACTATGAGATTAATTATAAACATACAACTTAAGCAAACGAAAATTCAGTGGGAGGTACTAAGCTCCAGTACGGGTTCTAAGCCGTAATCAATGGTTAAAATTCACGTGTACAAACTATTCAAACCCCAGGTGTTTGGCAGTTTGCAATTGGCAATCCCAATTGGCAGTCTTTCTATTCACTTAATTAAAACTAATTTCCGACCGAAAGTTCGGTTTCGGTTTCGGTTGAGTTTCGGCAAAAAAATGAGTTTCGGTTTAGTTTCGGTTTCGGCGGTAAACTTGCCGAAACTGTGACCGAAACCGAAACTGCGTTCGGGAGTTGCCGCGCTGTGCTCGGTCATGATCGGAGCGGTAATTGTCTAATCATGTCGTGACTTGCTTGTGTTCGCAATGCGCTTTGTTTGTTTTAAGCTGGGAATAAATAAATAAAGAATCTTACTGAGGTACTAAAGTTTTTTTATGAAGCTACACTTGATCTGTCATATGATAACGCATGCATTTCCCTTGCTTGCAATTCTTTTGATATCACTATTAAATAGGAACCTGCAAACTAGAGACGAAAATGAAAGCGAAATAATGAAAAACATGAAAATACGGGTGCATGAATCAATGAATCGACGATTTGCATACGTCAAAGGACATCCTGTTCTAATAACCGCAACATTACTGGATCCAATATTTAGAAGCACATATCTGAATTCTGATGAAGTTGACATTGCCACCTTAGAAATAGAAAACCATTTGAGGATTTACACGGACGATGTTAGTTATACAATAAGTGAAAACTGACATTCTGAAAAATCACAGCCATCTTGTTCATCTAGAATATCGTCTCCCGAAATGGTGGAAGGGCTTTGGAACGCCCATGATAAATCTACTTGTAATTTAATAGGAACTTCGGTGTGGAGAACAGTGATTGTTTATCCTAAATTAAGACAACCATTCAAGCATACTTGTCATAACCAAAAAAAAACTTAAAACAGACTGATTATCATTATGTTTAGATCTCTATTTTCTCTCTAAACATGACTCCTGTAAGAAAGTTTCGGTTTCGGTTACGGCCGAAACTGAGACCGTTGCCGAAATTCGGTTTCGGTTTCGGTCAGACACTAATTAAAACTAATAATCACGACCGAAGCGTAACATGCCTTAGCGAGGCCCCGTATAAAAATTTGTTTGGGGTAAGGTAATTTGCTTAGGAAGAGAAAAGATATCTCGCAAAAGAAAAAAAAGCATAAAATAAAAAAAAAAACTTATTCATCATTATTATCTGTCACTTTTTCCAAAATTTTGGGCACTTTTAAGAAATTGCTTTTTTTACTTTTGTCGTTTGAGAAATAAAAAAAATGGGAAGTTTTTATTAATTTTTGATTACGCATATTGAGGGCCCTCGTGCCCCGGGGGCCCCGTATAATTGATACGGCAATAAGGGGGTAGCCACGTCCCTGAAAAATTTAAGAGATAAAGGTATCTTGCATTGTACACCATTTTTGAATGTGACTTATGTATGTGTTTATTGATTTGTTTTGAATTATTTTTACTTAAAATTATTACACAATTAGGTATACATTTGTAAAATGATTCACACGTCACGCCGTCACATACCGCGTATATGTTTTTCATGATATACCGTATGTATTATAAAAAGTAGGTACCTCATTTAAATTCGTTGTATTGTGACTCAGTTCTATTGAAAATATTATAAGGAAATGTACAACTACTACTATTATCTTTAAACCTATTTATATAACTCGATGAAGTACGATGAATGTGAAATTGAGTCAATTTATTGTCGAAATACTTAATTGAGTGATTCAGTATTTCGTTATGAATCCGATTTACTTAATCGGATATCAATATAAATTTAGCATCAATCTATTTTAGACGAATGATATATTTTAGGATTTTTGTAGAGACAAATTAAGTTGAATTGTTTTGATGTTGGAAAATGGATTTACGTAATATTCATGGAGAACTGATTTGTATATATAATATCTCCTAGATTGCTTACTCATTATTCTGAGACGCTCAGCTATCTCATCTAAGGGCTAGCCATAATCCTTCAATTAATGTATTCAATGTACTTAAGTAAGAAGTTAAATGGCCATGCGTTTATGCTATTTTGACAGCAAATTATAAAATAATCAACAATTGTTTCCTACGGACAGGCGGCTGCTTTTAAAAGTGAGTCAAACACTTTCTGTGCGGTTTGAATGAGTCTGTAATTCTAGTTGCCTCTGTCCGTCTGAACTTCATACGGATAAAATGCATATAAAGTTCTCCCGTTACTTAGCAGATGCTTTTGGTACGTTATAAAATAAACCTATTTTCCAACTTCCAGGACGCAATAGTTTTGCCTATGCATTGATAATGAGACACGCGATTTTATTAATATAGAGTCATCCGCATAGATATGACGTAAATATCTAGCGTACTTTTATCATAAAAACTATGATCGCATAGACAATTATTACATTAATTATACAGCTAGACATATTCCGACTAGGCTCTAAGAATCAATATATATGGTCATGTTTACTTGGCGGTAGAACTTTGTGCAAGTCGGTCTGGGTAAGTACCACCCACTCATCAGATATTATACTGCCAAGCAGTCGTACTCAGTATTGTTGTGTTTCGGTTAACTAGAGGCACAACGGATATAACATCTTAGTTCCCAAGGTTGGTGGTGCATTGGTGATGTAAGAAATAGTTAATATTTCTTACAGTACCACAGGTGGCCCCATTGTCGTCCTCATATCATTGGAAAATAATGTATATTTAAAGATACTAAAGTAGTCAAGTTTTCTATCAGACTTAGGTTAAACTTCCCACGATAACAATGTATTTATTAGATCTAGATAATCAATGTATAAAGGTATTATATAAAAATCAGCGAAGAAACAGTTCTGTAATTTTTTCTCGTCGGTTTGTAGACCTACTTGCTTTTAATGCTATTGACAAACTTTTGATCCATAAAAAAATAGAAATAAAACTAGAAAAAATAATCGAAACATGCAAACGATTTGCGGTTAAAAAAAGTTACATTCAAACCCACATTGGTTTAGAACTAACGGCTGTTACATAATGAGCAAAAAAATATCCAATCAATGAGAAAAAGAATAGTTTTTTTCGAGGCGTATTTTCTTTATGCATGTTTACTGCTTCTTAGAATATTACTCGACATATATGTACGAACGATTTGAACTTAATTCTACTAAGGTATATTTACCATTCAGTGATTGATGTTTAAATCATCATTTAAGAAAATCGAATGATGTTCATTCGTTTAGTAAAATAATATCGATGTTTGATTTTATCCGATTAAATTTTATTTCCCGTGACAAAAAGTGACGATCGACTTATGTCAGTGGTTATGGTAACTGATCGAAAGTACAATATATATTCATTATTCGTTTGCAACATGTTAAAGGAATGTAGATTTTTTTAAAAAAAATTAAAATTTTGAATTCAAATGCGCATGGACTGACAATCTTATCGCTGAACTTATTAACATACTCCGAATATATTAGAACCTTTGTCCGTTCTAACTATAAAAAATAATATGCAAGTTCATTTCTCGAATCATAATTTTTAAGCGGAAAATTAAAATAACATATCTTACATATTCTATATTAGAATATGTAAGATATGTTGTTTTAATATTAGATAATACATCAGCAGACATCGATTTACTTACGTAGGACGTAGTATTTTTTTACGTACGTAGGACGGGTCGATTTTAAAAGTACATTAAACTCCCACTGTCTTTTATTCGATTAAAATCACCAAACTTAATTAACTTTCTATTTAATATTTTTATTTTGACCGAATTAATTTAATAGCACCAATTAATTAATTTTATACGTGTGTAGTGAAATAATAATAAAAACAAATAATATTTGTATTTTTTTTATAATTTCGGTTTTTAAGTTATTAACAATTAAAAAAAAATACTTATCAAATTATGTTATTTCGACAGGTTCGTTTCAATTAGCTTTACATATGTATACGTGTTAAAGAATATAATAGCATTCAAAAATAGTTGTTTGTAAACTATTGTGCGGTTGCGAGTTTGACCTGTCGTGTGTAGACAGTACTTAATACATGAATGAACTATTTTTAAACGAAACTTATCACTATGAACTGTCATCTAATACATTTTTTAATGCTGTAATTTTATTGTTTAGAATTTATAATAACAAATTACGATATTAAAATGTTTAGAAGTAAATGTATTTATATTATAAAAATATATACCCAGAAACACTTTTATTGTTAATTTGCTTACATAATTACATTGCAGTTCAATTGCAATTAAAGAAATATTACATTAAAAATGCATGGGTTCATTTGATACACACCATTATGGGTAACTTCAATTTTAATATGTGAATACATAATGATCATGATTACTGATGTCTTTTAAGTATTTTCCATAGAAGTCAGTTGGTTCAATTTTAATAGCATTATAGTTGGCTTATGAGTCAACTGTTGGCTGATTTTCCAAAAGTAATATAATATATACAGTTGTTCTATTTAGACAAATAAATAATTATTAAGAGATTCAAAATATACTCATAAACATACCATAATTAAAATATTTTTAATAATAATATAACATTGTATCAAAGTTATTTCATATTTATTGTCATCTTAATATGATAAAAATGACAGCTTTGTACAGCTTGGCAATTCCCTTGAAATGTTAGAATGTACTTTATATGATCAATACAACGACGGAGTATGGTAGAAACCACCAAATGCTATTGAATTAGTCACTTTTTCTATGATCAAGTAGCAGAATGGTCTGTTAGCTTCAAACCTTGTAATACCAATTCGATTGGAAAATTCTGCACTAGTTACGGCTGATGCAGTTGTTCCTTCTTCCGTTACTTCTATTTCTGCTTTATGTATAATTTTAGAAACATGAACGGGGACACGTGTCATCAATGGTAATCTTGCATTTCTTTGGTCAAATAAATCACTGATACCCATTTTTTTAAGGGAATCCATTAAGGTGAGACTCGACTCTATTTTAAATCTGGGTACAAATAAATCGACTTCGTCATCGGCATATTCTTCTACTGAAACTTTCAATTCCTCAAACACCACATCAAATGATATGTTTGCTAAATTATAAAACATTTGGTTTAATGACACACCTGTGTTTGGTAACATGATAAGCATAGACAAACGTTTATATTGTCCATAAGGAATCTCGATCACACGAGCTTGCAATGAGTCGATATTAGCAAATGGGTATGTATGACGATTGTACATCATATTAACCTGACCCAATCTATTGCCATGACTATCATAGAAGGTTTCAGGTTTTGTTAATGATGCATTGAACGGTACAGTCCATTGTCCTTTAAAGTACAATGCACTTACTAAAATTAAATTAGAATTATCCAAGTCATTGCTTTCCACCAGCTTGGATATTCGACCTTTTGTCACAGTTGATATAGCGGCATTGATCAATTGTGATGTTACATTAGAATCTGTAAAATTAACACTTATCATTCTAGTATCATATTCTTTTGCTGCATTTTGGAAATCTATTAAAGGAAAACTTGCTCCATCCACAAATAAAGCATTGAACTTCTGCAGTTCCACTGTGGTTGTATTGACTTGGAGCCATTGAGCGATATTTTGATATTCTTTTCTCACAGCTGCTCTTCGTTTTGGAAATATTCGCAAGGCCTTACAGATTTGTTTTAGTGTTTCGCCGCTTGCACCTTCGGCTATCACAGCCAACACAGTCCACACCGTGATCGGTGAGATAATCAAATTTGTACCTTGAGGTTGCGATTGCGCCGTAAAATAAAGTAATTCCATGGAAAAATTTCCTATTTTTTCCGTCAACCCTGAATGAAGGTTTTTATTTATCACAACTGGTTTTTGACTACTACACAGAGTTAAAACGATTAAACACAACAATATTATAGGATCACGCATGTTGATATATTTTTTTTAATTTACAACAATATATTAAATTTATTCCTGTTACTTTTTAATTAAAACGGTCGTTATTTAGTTCGCGTAACTCATGTTAAAGGCATCACAATCGAGACTGGGCAATTGAATTTGAAATTGACTTAACTTAAATGTACTTCGTCTGTGACTGTGTCCGCAGACGTCACGGTCAGCAATCGGCAACTGGGAAAACCCTATTTATAATTTAAACCGGTTCTCATTTTTCTGTTTGTTTGTTTATAAACGACATACATTGATTTGAATGGTGTGAAGTTTTAATTTTATAGTGAAATAAGCAAGACAGTATGAAGAGTTGAAATAATTGAATTGGAAATTAAGTTTTTAACATTAAATTGCGACATTTTTGACATATGAAACGTCAGTGTCAAAACAAATACAGAATTAGGACTCACAGTTGTGTAATGGAGTGAAGTAAGAACTTAAGTATCTCATAATTACGAAATGTAAAAATTAAGGATTCCATTAATTGCAAGAAGTGATGAAAAATCAATGTAGTTTAATATATATATAGTTTAATATTAGATTAAAAATAAATTTTTATAGTAGACTTTTTCAAAATAAACTTTTAGTTGATGAAAAAGCATAAAAAGTTAATAATATTTTTTTTAATGTAATATGTAGTCTGATTACTATATTTAGACAAGATTTTTTTAACAATACTAATTATATATACATAATATATTTTTTAAGTGTTACTAATTAGCGCATTCCTTCAAATTAAATTCCCTATCTCCAACAGCGCCATTTATATTTCATCCAATTGTGGGGTCACTACAAAAAATATACAATACACGTATAAGCAAATATAATATACAATAATTTGTCCATAAACAGTAATTAGCAAGTAAAACTATACATTAATGTTTCATTGGCTTTCAAATTATTATAGTGAATATTTATTTTAAATACAAAATAGATAATAGGTATGTTCTGTTTTAATTAAACAATTGTAAAATTATAGTTATTGATTCTACAAAAATACATAAAAAAAGCACACAATAAAAGCAGATGAAACAGTTGAAAAATAAAATATACTTTAATCATCAAGTGGGACTCTACAAGCACTTCACTTTTGTCATTTTGTAAATGTTGACAAATCGTTCTTTTACAGAATAAGTTCGGAATGTAGATAGTACCGAAAATTACAGTCTAGATTATTTTTTTAATTTGTATTTATTTCTAAACTTTTTTCCAATATTTGAAATATTAAGTTATGTGAATCAAATACTTTTTTTATAATATATTGTTCCTGAAAGTAACGACATGTACTAGCTCTACGCTTTTTTAAGATCTATATAATATTGTGTTAATTCACGTTTTTTTATCAAAGTATTTGATTTAGTTATTTCATCCTTAGTGATTTCAGAGAGTTTTGTTTAACGGAAATTAACCCTTTACGAGAAAAGATCTTAAGTATTCAAAATGCATTATTATTATTATTTATTAAGCTTATGGCTTCTGTCAATAGGTTGACAATTCTGCCAGTGTCAGGGTTGAAAAATACACGTGGTTGCTTAAAACAGCACTTTTTCGTTCTGCCAAATGACCAGTATCACGATCTAAAACAAATAGGACATCACAGTATATCAACACAAACACCAACTAAGATATAAAATAATAAAACTACCTACATAAATATACTTATATAAATAATATGTACTTAAACTTATTTAAAGTTTAATGTTATATCTTTCAATATACTTAAATAAAATAGTTATAATAGAGATTTCTGAAGAAGACAAAATACAGGACATGTTGAAAGGGCGAGGGAAAGTAGGAGGAAGAACATCATACAGTGAAACAGGGAATCTGGTGCAATCAAAGAAAATATGTTCAACGGTACCCTCATCAAGGCCACATTCACACAAAGAGTGGTCCCGAACCCTGATTTTTGATAGAAAATGAGGGCTGCAGTTATGGCCAAGACGCAATCGAATTATTGTCGAAGTAGAAAATTTAGAGTAGTTACGAAACTCAAAAAACCAGGGTTTTAATGGAATATCAGGTTGTAAACTGCCATAAAATTTACCTTTTACATGACGGGTAAAGTTCCATACATCATTCCAGCGCTTATTCAGATCAATTTTAGCGAGAGAACGTAAATCTTGGGCAAAACAGTTAGCATAAGTCTCCGTACCATTGCGAATAGACCACTTAGCACATATATCAGCCTGTTCATTGCCGGAAATCCCGGAGTGGCCAGGAATCCATGCAAGGGCTACTTCAATTCCAGCACAGTGACACTTATAAAGAACTTCCCGAGTTTTGAGGTTAATTGGGTGAACATCTCTAGAACGTAAGGGAAATTTTAAAATATCCTCTAAACAACTGCGACTATCAGTGAAAATTATGGTTTTATTAAGGTTGTGGGATTCTACCAGGGATACAGCTTCATAAATAGCTATTGTTTCTCCAGAAAAAATAGATATCCTGGGAGAGCATTTAAAACTTAGGGTCAGCTTCATGACAGGAACCCACACCGCTGAACCCACAGGGTCGTCTGCAGATAGTTTAGAGGCGTCTGTAAACATAGTTCGCCATCCGGGAAACTGCTCATTTAAGAGGTTTTTAAATCGAGCGTTGGCTCCAGGATCTTCTTTATTAATACCAAAATATGTAATTACATTGGGCCTAAAAACAAGTGCATCAAAAGGAACAGCAAACAAAGGATTACCAGGAAATTGAAAAAGAGGAGATGCTGCAATAAATTTTTCATAACTTTTGAAAAGACAAGGAGCTTCTTTATGAGTCCAATAAGTTGAAGATGGAATAAAATTTGAAAGTTGACAAAGAGAAGTAAGTAATGGGTGGCAAGAATTTTGAACAGCTTTGTAGAGGAATCTATCACAAAGATATTGTCTACGAAGAAATAAGGGAGGGTCGAGACATTCTACTTGGAGAGCTTTTATGGGAGAGGACTTCATGGCACCACAAATGATGCGGAGACACTTAGCTTGAATTTTGTCCCATTCGGCTAAAGCAGATTTATTACATGGTTCAAGCAAGAATGACCCGTAATCAAAATGACTCCGAACAATGGCGTTATAAAGGAGTTTCTGAGTGTAGGGATGAGCACCCCACCACACACCCGAAAGAGACCTCAAAACATTTACACCAAGCTCACATTTTTCCTTAATGTAGTTAAGATGTACCGTGCCAGTCATTCGAGAGTCAAAGTATACCCCCAAAAATTTTACGTTATTTTTTACTTGGATGGTCTCATTTTCCAGAATAATATTAACATCCGGTATCAATCTTTTTCTGGAAAACACCACTGCAGAGCTTTTGAGACCAGACAGAGATAAGCCATGATCATCTAGCCAGATATAAAGATTTTGTATAGCAGAATTAAGGCGAACAGAGCAATCGTCGATAGATTCTGAGGCATAATATAGAGCTATATCATCTGCGTATTGTAATATGTTACAATCGGATGAACAAGAAGAGTCAAGTTCAGAAGTATATAAATTATAGAGAATGGGACTTAAAACTGAGCCCTGAGGTAACCCCTTCCATACTATTCTTGGGGGATGCATAGTACCTTGGACTCGAACAGAAATATAACGTTGCATGAAAAGGTTACATATAATATTAATCATCCTCGCGGGAAGACTCAGCTGGAGCATTTTCTGCCTGAGTAGCGGGAGGAGAACATTATCATAGGCTGAAGTGACGTCAAGAAAGACACCAACAAGATGGTGACCCCTTGAGAGGGCCAGGCGAATTTCCGAAGAGAACACGCTCAGGCTATCCATCGTGCCCATACCTTTTCTAAACCCAAACTGTGATTTTGGCAAGATATTCCTGTTTTCAAGAATCCATTCTAATCTATTTTTTATTAAGTGTTCCATAATTTTAGCCAGAACTGACGATAAGGCAATAGGACGATAGGAGGAGGGGTCTTTAGGATCTTTATGGGGTTTAAGGATAGGAATGATGATTTGATGTTTCCATGACTCAGGAACAAACCCAGTTTCATAAATTTTGTTAAGAATAGAGAGTAAAATTAATTTTGAACAGTCAGAACATTTCTTTAAAAAGGAATAAGGAATACCATCAATACCAGGGGAGGAGTCGTGGAGATTGTCTAAAACAGAGCAAAGCTCATCACATGTAAAAGGATCATCCATTCGATCATAGGAAGGAGGAGAAGGGGAAGATGAAGGAAAACAATTTTCAGGAGGAACAAAAGGTGGAGCCAGCCTATCCAAAAAATCATAGAGCCAGACAGAAGGGTCGTTAGAAACAGGATTACTATCACTGAAAGAACCTCGGAAGTTTTTAATTTTTTTCCAAACAAGTGAAAAAGGGGTTCGGGGAGAAAGACTCTCACAGAAACGAAACCAGCCGTTACGTTTCTTCAAGGATAATTCCCTTTTTGATTTGGCATTTGTACTTTGAAAATTTAAGTAGTTTTCTAAAGATGGAAACTCCATAAAGACCTCTTCCATCTCATCCCGTTTGCGGATGATTTCCGTGCATTCATAATCCCACCAAGGGGGCGAAGGTATGAAATCTTTAGGAGACTTTTTAATTGGGATGAATTGATTGGCCGAAGTTAATAAAGCAGAAATAAAATCATTATAAGTTTGTAAAAAGTTTTCAACAGTTGTTACAGGAAATTGGTCTGTCTGGCTTGTAACGCATTGTTGAAATTCTGCCCACTTAGCCTTCGAGATACGAAACTTTAAGAGAGGAGGAAATGGCATAGGCGAGACAGGAACAGTATGGGATAAGGAGATAAGAATGGGGAGATGATCACTACCATATGAGCAGGATAATACCTTCCAGTTACACTGAGAGGCCAGATTGGGAGACGTTAAGGACAAGTCAACACAACTGGGATTCTGAGATGGAGGAGTTCTTCTAGTAGGCGAGCCATCATTTAATAAGCAAAGGTTATTATTATCAAAGAAATCAATGAGGTGAGCAGAAGGGTACTCACACTGAAGGGAACCCCACATAGTATGATGGCAGTTGAAGTCACCTACAACAACTAAAGGGATAGGAAGAGTTAAGAGGATAGAGCTTAATTCAGAGATAATGGAAGAATTAGGAGAAGGAATATAAATTGACACGAAGGTTGTATTTATAGCCCTGACGGCTACAATATTAAAAGAGGGAGAGTGGTGAGGGAGAGGAATCAATGAATGGATAAGGGATTGTTTAAGAAGAAGGGCACTTCCATCCCATCCACTAACATGATCATCGCGGAGACATGAATATCCAGGAATCCGAAAACGAGAACCCGGCTTTAACCATGTCTCCGAGATGGCCAAAATATGAGGATGGTAGGAGGTAATTAGAGAGATTATTTCATGTTTTTTATGTCTAATGCTCTTGCAATTCCATTGGAGAATTGTCGCCATTTTTATTAAGAGAATTAGGAATGAACTGATTAAGTTTTTCAGTGACAATGTACGGTAAACTGATATTATGTTTGGTAATAATATCGATTAAAGAAAGCAAAAGTTGGATAATATTGGATAAATCAAGATTTTGTTTAGAATTATTATCTGAAGTTAAAAGAGCACAACCATTAGGTTGGGAAGATTTTGGAGAACTAATTAGGGCAGAGTGAGCTTCTTTATCGAATCCCTTACTAAGGGGAGGGCGAGGTCGTTGGTTGAGAAGAACAGTTTTCCGTTGGGATGAAACAGGAGGGATTAAAGGGCTGGAGATTTCATATATTGGAGTGAGAGGGCTCATCGTAGGGCGAGTGGGAGTGGACATAGAGTTCGGAGAAGAGCGTGCGGAGTCAGCAAAAGAGCGACGGGTAGGGCGAAAACGGAGAGAGGCTTCATTGTATGGGATATTTTCCTCTGACATCACAATTTTTATCTGTTTCTGTCTCATATGTTCTGGGCAATTGAGGTCAGTAGCCAGATGTGGACCTGAGCAAGACAGACATGTAGCCTCACAACGGGGTACTTTACAGGAACGTCCATGATGAGGTTGAGCACACACAAAGCACCTTGGTTTGGACCTGCATTTATCTTGAGTGTGCCCAAAGCGGCAGCAATTGTTGCATTGGATAGTGGGAAGGGAGTAAAGGATTACTGGAAGAGAAGTGTAACAACAAAAGATTCTCTCAGGCAAGGTTTGACCTAAAAAAGTCACAACAACTGTTTGAGTAGGTAACCATTCAGTTTTATCGTCAGTAACAGATTTTCGGTTCAACCTTCTTGCTTTTATAGCCCGGCAACCTGGGGTGGAGCATTCTATACTACTCAGAAACTCCTCCATAGACCAGTCGATGGGAATTTGCTTCACAATACCCATTCGGGTAATGTGAAAAGCTGGGATAATTATTTTATAATTATGCTCCTGGAACAATGGACTGTCAATGAATTTATTGGCAGAAGAAGCATTCTCAAATTCAACAACAACACGGTTACGTCCTGCTGATTTAATTCCTCCCTTGATAACACCAGAGACCTTATTTCTGTAAATAATTTGAGCAAATTTAAGTAAATTAATTGTATAACCAGCTGATGGGTCGGGTTCCACTCGTGAGGCGTGGACAATAAAAGGGCCTTGATCGGAGTCGTTATACTTCAATTTAGTACCGCTAAATTCGGGGAGTGTGAATGTATGTTGAATCGAAGCGCTAGGGGGAGAGGAAGCATCCCGTTTGTTTAGAATACTCTCTGTAGCGGTTTGAGAGCGTTTGGCAGCCTTCAGAACTTTTTTGGAGTCTTCTCTGATTATAGATTCACTAGACATCACAAAATCATGACTTATGGAGTCACCTCCGCCCCCATCCGGGGGCTCCTCAGATTCCATCACCAACTACTAAATTATTAAAAAAAACACTTACCTCACAACAAGTAATAACGCAGGACAACACAAATATTAGTAAAACTAAGCAATATTAGTACAAAAAACCTAATTTAGAAATCGCGCACGTGTAGTAAACAATACCACTGACAATCCCTTGACGTTTTTTTTTGTTCAAAATGCATTGATATTGAGATAGATTTATGTCATTTTGACGTTTCATTTCTTACTCTTGGTAATATACCTGCACGAAGTCAGGCGAGCGCTCTATTTTATTTCTTGATTGATATCATGTAGTGACACGAATCGAATCGAAAATAAATTTAAAAAATCGATACCAATAAATTGTTCTAGTTTCTCTGAATTTTATTTTAATTGAATCATGTAGTATAAGTTACTGTGATTTAATGCTATTATCGATATATTATTAAAACAAAGGAAGGAAATTGCAATTCTCAATTAACTTATCGCATAGTTCGCGGAATGCTAGTTTTTTTTTTAAATTCATAATACAACCTTTAACAGAGTTTATTATTTTAATTGTTATTAATTATTATTTATAGCATTTATATTGGTTGTCAGGCATGAAAAGGTAGCCTTGGAGTTCAAGCTTGGCATTGAAAGAGCAACAGACTTACAAACAGACATACTAAGTATAGATAAGTAACCACTTATAAAAAAAAACGATTTTTTTTAGTCATAATCTTTTACTTCTTACTTGTTTTTTAATAAATAAGTAGGTATGGATATTGCTCGATCGTATTAAAAATGTATGTCAGGGTCGATCCTGATCTTGGTCATGGGTTCAACTCTTGTTTTAACTATAAGATTTATTTAAAATAGGTATGAAAACTGGCAAATGGGCCAATTGATGGCATGACTTCACCGCCGCTCAAGGCACTGGTAAAAATATTAACCATTTCTTACATCGCCAATGCCCCTTTACCTTGTGCCTGTAGTAATACTGGCTGACTCGTCCCTCAAACCGGAACAAAAGAATACTAAGTATTGTTGATGGGGGTAGAGTAAATGATAACTCGATGGCATTGCACTAAGTAATCTGAGCCGAGATGGCCCAGTAGTTAGAAGTTAGGACGCATCTTAACCGATGATTAGTGTTCAAACTCAGGCAGGCAGGCGGGCAAGGAAAACATTGTGAGGAAACCTGCATGGGTTTACTTTCAACGAAATTCTGCCACATGTGTATCCAACAACCGGTATTGGAGCAGCGTGACGGAATATGCTCCAAACCTTCTCCTCGAAGAGAGAGGCCTTAGCCCAGCAGTGGGAAATTTACAGGCTGTTACTGTATTGCACCAAGTCCTACCGCCATGTAAGTTTTATATTTTTTCTCGAAAATAACATAGTTTACCTTATACCTGAATTTTCTCTGATCGAATATTCCCATACCCTCTCATGACGTTTTGAGAATACACTTGAGTTTGACCTCACACAAACTGCACAAAAACAATCTAAGCCTGATAAGTTGTTTGATAATGACCGAAATCAGCCAGTTGTACATCATTTTTTTACCATAGATACCAACAATTGTTTACTCAAAATAATTAACTCTTATCATAGTATTTACTCTTTATAGTTCAAAAGGATACTATTGCTGTTAAATTCAAATGTATTGAGCTGTACAATGTATAAACGTAAGTGTTTATGTGCATTGACGCTGTAAAGAGTTTTAACCTCTTGGACCGTTATTGTCTATGGCCCGAAGTGTCCTTCAAATGCATAACACGCCATTGCCAAAAAAACCGAACTATCGGTACAAACATCAGATATAAGTCTAAAATTGGAATCTAATATACTAAATTGACTGCTTCGAAATGTCACTGGCTGGGGATGAAAAAAAAAAACAACTTTATTTTTCAATATTTCGTTTATCTAATATCATCCGACGTTTGTACGTGTTCCTTGTCAGCTTCAACTAGTATTCTGCCCAATGTTTTGACGAGTCTAGTCTTGAATCTAGACGTGAGAGTAATATCGTCAAATTCAATGTTCCTGACGTCCCTCTCTATGTAGTACTGGAGTGTGGTTCGTAACATTTCCCTTGCTTTCAGTATTAACTCTGCTTGACTGTAAAATAAAACGATAAATTATAAATAACAGTCCATAATTTCCCACAGCTGGGTATAAGTCTCCTCTTTTTGAGAGCCGAGTTAGACCAGTGGCTAGGACGCGTGAATCTTAACTGATTATTGCGGGTTCAGACTCAGGCAAGCACCACTGAATTTTCATGTGCTTAATTTGGGTTTATAATAATTAATCTCGTGCTTGACGGTGAAGGAAATCGTCGTGAGGTAAACTGCATGTGTCTAATTTCAATGAAATTCTGTCACATGCGTATCCACCAACCCGCATTAGAGTAGCGTGGTGTAATAAGCCCCAAACATTTTCCTCAAAGGGAGAGGAGGCTTTAGCTCATAAGTAGGGCACTTACAGGCAGTTTCTTGTTGATTTTTTTAGAAGGCTTGAAGATGGTTGAAGTTATATGGTGCAAGCGGGATTTGAACCCGACATTAACATCATAAGCATCAAGCTTTCTGTTTTTTTTTTTTTTTTTTAAAAACTGACTAAATACATCGCCCTTTAAGTCTTTCATAATATACGCAGATAACAAACCCAGTAGGCATTTGAACTGCGAGCTTGTGTTTCGAGTGATATAACTCAGTGGTTTCACCATCGCTTCCTTCCTGTAATAAAAAATACTGATTAATTTAAACTATTTCATTTCAAAGGAACTCTAGTCGCATTATAGTTTCAAGGCCACGAGATTGTGCGTAATAATAGCTAGTTAATTTATCTGAAGTGGGCGTCGACTGTAATGTAATAATTATTAGTGTATTTATAGAAAATAGGCTTGTATTTCGTTTAAAACTACTTTGTTTGAAAAAAAAATATATTTAAAAAATTGACATTCACATTTTCTTGGTAGTAGGGTTTTGTGCAAGCCCGTCTGGGTAGGTAGCACCCACTCAACAGATATTCTACCGCCAAATAGCAGTACTCAGTATTGTTGTGTTCTGGTTTGAAGAGTGAGTGAGCCAGTGTAGCAAGCACAAGGGCAGGCACAGCACATCTTAGTTCCCAAGGTTGGTGGCGCATTGGTGATGTAAGGAATGGTTAATATTTTTTACAACGCTATTGTCTAAGGGCGGTGGTGACCACTTACCATCAGGTGGTCCGTTTGCTCGTCCGCCTATCGATATCATTATTATATTATCATAGATTATCGCACTACAAAAGAACAAAAACAAACTCATTTCAAGTTCAAATCATTTGTTACATATGACTATACAAATTTTTTATGCCCTTTTACTATAATTTTTGCTCTATTAATAACGTAATTATTATTAATAATTAATAACGAACCCTGAAGTCACCATATTTGTGCTAATGACTGGGAATTTTCCGTTACGAAATCCTGGTCTAATACTAGAGTTTAAAGTAATTTAAACAGTGTTGCCAGTCGAAAAACTATTGATCTAAATCAGTTTATTTATTTATAACTACTGATTTAGATCATCAACATACCAAAATTTCCTGCTTAATGTCACCAGTAGAAAACAGCAAGACCGCGTGAGGTGATATCAAAGACGTTCTATAAACGACTAAAGCACGTCTTTCTATTGAATGGTAACCACCAAAGTAGGTTAGAAGTTGGGTATTGAGTTTGCTCTTTTTTATACCGTAGTTAACACTTTCGCTTCCTATGTGAGCCCTTTCGCCTTTACTGTAAATAAAGAGAAACAGTTAATTATAAGTAATAGCTCTCCGTCCCAACATGGTTCGACTAAAATTCACACAAAGTTTTCAGTAAAATTTATATAAGTATATTACATCCATTAATTTTCAATCAAAATGAATAATAGCGTTATTTTTTATTCAATACTGTGTGTGTGTGTTTAATATGTGACGATTCAAAAGTGCTTTTATGAGCCTTATACAATCAAAATCAAAATATATTCATAAATCACAATACATATATTGATATTGATTGTATATGTATATGTTTTTTCATGTACGTAAGTGTACTTAATAAAATATATAGTTAAAATTTTAAGCACGTTACTTCGCCGTTAACCGTGTCAATATCAGCAATGTCGTAAGATCGTACTGATCGAAATTCCGGCCAATAGAATCACTTTTATTAACCCGTATCGCTTGGAGATCAAAATCAATAAAAAGGCTCCTTATATGTATATACATTTAATAATGTACACTAAAGTAATTACAGGGATTTTTTGAGATTACTTTCGACACAATATTGAGTTAATTAATAATTTAATCACAATCTATGTATATCTTTTTTTAACAGTTATATCCAAAAAATCTATTGAGTCAAATTATTAATAATTTTATCAAATCAAATCAAAATATACTTTATTCAAGTAGGCTTTTACAAGGACTTTTGAATCGTCATTTAACAAACTATATTAAGTGAAGCTACCACCGGTTCGGAATGTAGATTCAACCGAGAAGAACCGGCAAGAAACTCAGTAGTTACTCTTTTTTAACATTTAAAAATACAGTCATGTTAGTTAAAAACATAATAGTTAAATATGTAATAAATACAGTAGAACCATTTTTTTCAGGTTGATTACCATTTTTTGAAATAAACGTAATCAATATCAAAACCGTTATCAAAATCTGTCCGTATTGATTATTATTAAACTAGCGAAAATCCAGCAAATCCATTTAATAACATTTTATGACAAGTGCATAAAAAATATTAAGGTACGTTTATTTTACGTTTTTTTTAAATAGAATCCGTTGAATAGAAAAAAAAGCAGAGATACAGACATCATCAGAAAGCGACTTAGTTTTATACTATTTAAAGAACATAGATTAAAACCTTTTTTCATCATTAGTATTCAACGCATTATTGTTTTCTCTTTCTAGCAGTTCATTTTCTCTGTCTGTCTTTTTTCAGAAATGTGAATTTAGATAAATAAATAAATCATACCTTGTAAAAACACCGACACCGGTCATCAACTTCCCCTTCGTTTTGACGTGTTTCCTTGTGACCAATAGGGAGTTCGAACCGGATAGCAATATGGCGGATGTGAGTTCGTCTATATCGGAAAAACGATTTAGCTCCGAGACCTCCATCGTTCGCTCGACTATTCCAGTTTTGAATAAATGCTCCAAGTGAAGGTTTGATATCGCTGGAAGAGATACAAGATTTCATTGTCTTTAGTAATAAACCAAGTACTTTGTAACAAATGGATAAATGAGCCGCACAGTGGCATATTTTAATTATTCCGCATTCCGTGAAAATCTATCAATCGCATAAAAGATACTTAACAGATTATACAGCATTTGTTAAACTATTCATACGTCGCAATAAATGTCGCATTCATCAATAAACAGTCTTACTTGATGGACTTTATTAAATAAATTTATTCTTTATCTAACTTATATAAACTTTAGGTTATGGTGCTATACTAAGATTCGCGCCTTTGATATTCCTATTATTATTTTTAGGATAGCTAGCTAGATGATCATCTAACATTTATTTTACGGTAGGCCTAGTCAACCAAGCTCGAGCGGCCGGCTAGGCTATTTACGCCAATTATTAACTTAAACTTTAAGACCGAAATTTTACGACCCACAAGTAATATTAATTGTAGATTTTTGTCTCGTATAAATGTTCATATTTTTTTCTTCTTATTTGATGATTTATGACCTTTTTTCATGATACCTATATAAGTAAAACGACAAATCATTATATATATATGTTTTCGTAATTCTGGAGCGAAAATTTGGCCCGATCGTTCCTAGTGCGCTAATTGTGCTTATTTACACTGGCTCACTCACCATTGCTATCTGTCAAGGGAGGAACAGGTGGTACCTAGACTGACCTGGAAAATGTATATTCACTTACATTTAACGTAATTAAGTCTGTCCTTCCGCAGTCCATATTTCTCACACCAACGATCCACAGCCTGCCAATCTTTCTCCTGCGACATCTGCTCGAATTCATCTTGTATCCAGTGCACTGCTGCGTGATCCGATGTCTGACTAAATGTGCGCTTAATATTGCGTATCTCTAAAACACGGGAGAAATTCATATGAGAGTTACTTTTTCAAATTTTTTCTTTTTTGTATCTTTGGCATTTTTGAAGCAAAGAAATGGGGAATACGGTCTATATAATGTGACGTCATAATAACATCTCCGCTTATGTTAGTAAATTAATATACATTTCACAAAGATTAGACACATTTACGTTTTGAATTAGATGTTTCTAATTGAACGCCAACTTGAAATAACCGAGATAGAAAATTCAATAAAACACATGGTTCCGTAGTTATCGGATTTAGATTTAGGCAAGCACAACTGCGTTGTCATGTGCGTAAACAGAATTATATTATAATTCATAATGATATGAATATTAATGGCATTGACAAGGACTTTAGTGTCCTATAGAGCCGAGATGGCCCAGTGGTTAGAACGCGTGCATCTTAACCGATGATTTCGGGTTCAAACCCAGGCAGGCACCACTGAATTTTCATGTGCTTAATTTGTGTTTATAATTCATATCGTGCTCGGCGGTGAAGGAAAACATCGTGAGGAAACCTGCATGTGTCTAATTTCAACGAAATTCTGCCACATGTGTATTCCACCAACCCGCATTGGAGCAGCGTGGAGGAATATGATCCATACCTTCTCCTCAACGGGAGAGGAGGCCTTAGCCCAGCAGTGGGAAATTTACAGGCTGATTATGTTTATTAGTGTCCTATATGTTATGTCCCTCGTGTCTATAATATTATAAACAGTTAGAGGGCGTAGAGGATTCTAGAATATAGTATACAACGTCCTCAATTTTTTTGCTTCTAAATTTAAATCTTTAAACGTACTCTTGTCATACCTTCTCGTCTCTCAGCCGAATTTCTAAACAGATCAACGTTATCGGAGCAATGCGTCGCTATATTAGCGGCGGGAACGACTCCGCCGACGACGGCGCCGGTCAGCACGCAGCGGCCGAGGCGCGGGTGTATCGTCATACTGGATAACAGGACGCCTAAGCGCGTCATCTGTTCCGATTTTGTTAATGCACCTGAAAATAATGGCGAATATTTTTTTAATGATATAATTTCAATGTGGCGGTATATATAAGCTAATATTATTAACGGCCAAATCACTGAATCAAGTTTGATGAAATTTGGTACCAAGCGAGCTTAAATCCCAAATCAAATCAAATGTATTTTATTTAAGTAAACTTCACAATGAAGCGTTTTTGAATCCCAAGGACGTAGGCTACTTTTTTGCCTAACACTTGACGAACCTAACCTTAACCAGAACCGCAAGCGAGGCAGCGGGCAGCAACTAATTTTATCTACATATATGTATATTCATTTATAATCTATGGTAACATTAGATTCGTCAAAGAATGGCGTTTTGTCGATGTGGTTGATATCAGAACTTTGGAAGTAAAATTAAAGTGAATATAAGTAGTTAAGCAGTAGTAGTATCGTATTATAAATAAAGATATATTAATCAAAAACTGTTTATAGTGCTTTTTTATGATATCGGTAGTCGGACGAGCAGATGGGCCACTTGATGGTAAGTGGTCACCACCGCCCATAGACAATGGTGTTGTAAGAAATATTAACCATTCCTTATCACCAATGCAACCAACCTTGGAACAAAGATGTTAAGTCCCTTGTGCCTGGAGTTACACTGGCTCACTAAGCCTCCAAACCGGAACACAACAATACTGAGTACTGCGGTTTGGCGGTAGAATATCTGATGAGTGGGTGGTACCTACCCAGACGGACTTACACAAAGCCCTACCACCAAGAAAATGTAAAAGAGACATCCAGATTCACTGGAATAGAGTATCTGGATTCCTTGTATACAGTTAGAAAAAAAAACGTAAAAATGATTACAAAATACAGGATATATAATTACCAAGTTCTATGAGATCATTGACGGCGAACTGTATAGCTTGCTTGCTCGGCGGCTCCGGCAGTTGAGACAGGAAATTCTCAACTTTATCGTCTTGGGCGTAAGATTTACAATCCAGTACTGTTTGTTCTAACGGTATCCTGGAGATGGAAATTTCTAGAATTATTTATTAAATATATTATTAACTACCTACATGTTCCGATTTCGTATGACGAAATAAGTAACAAAATACTGACTTCTATACTAGCGCCATCTATCGGTTCCTCAAATATACGTAAAAAAAAGTCAGTCTAGTTTTAGGAGTTAAGTGTGATGAATACACGGAATAATTATATTAATAAAGATATATACGAGCATTGTTTGTGACTTTGACCACTTTAAGTATAAAGGTTTATTAATATAAGGTAGTTAAATGAACATGTAAAGATTTTTGACGATTGAATGATTATTATTGATTAATTTAAAATTATATTGTTAATAAGAGCCGAGATGGCCCAGTGGTAAGAACGCGTGCATCTTAACCGATGATCTCGGGTTCAAACCCAGGCAGGCACCACTGAATTTTCATGTGCTTAATTTGTGTTTATAATTAATCTCGTGCTCGGCGGTGAAGGAAAACATCGTGAGGAAACCTGCATGTGTCTAATTTCAACGAAATTCAGCCACATGTGTATTCCGCCAACCCGCATTGGAGCAGCGTGGTGGAATATGCTCCAAACCTTCTCCTCAAAGGGAGAGGAGGCCTTTAGCCCAGCAGTGGGAAATTTACAGGCTGCTAATGCTAAAAAAAATATTGTTGAATATAATCACTGGAGATACTTTCCGTAGTAAATTAAACTTAAATTATACTTTAAGATCTTTACAGAGTTTTTAGCCTGCGCAATTCAAATGTGTAAAATATTTAATCAGCGCCATCTGACGGAACCCGATGGTAACATATGCACTTAAACAAAATGAGGATTTATTGTTTTCATCACAATTGATTGAGAATTGAAAACGTAATAAACGTACAAAATTATTATTGCATTTATACAATATAATTTAGGATATTTTACATACCTTAGAATCTCAGGAGTCGTGTGCGGAATGAGTTCTTCTTCTTTGTCCTTCGTGTACATTCTGTAGCAATATCCTGTTTACAATAATACAATCAATTGATGTTTTCAAGTTAAAAATTCGTTATTTATTCATTTTAATCTCCTCCCTAACTTAGTTGCCTAGCTAACTCAGGGAGAAGTAGGAGACTGCTAAAAGGGCCACCCGATGGTGAGTGGTACCACCACCGTTCATAGATATTGAGGCACTGTATGAAATTTTAACCAACAACATTGGGAAATGAGATATTATGTCTTTTTGCCCACAATTACACTGGCTCACTAGCCCCTCACACCGGAACACAACAATACTGAGTACTGCTGCTCGGCGGTAGAATATCCGACGAGTGGGTGGTACCTACCCGGGCGGACTTGCACGCAGCCTCACGATGAGTGTACACAGAGCATATAAAACAAGTAAGACACCTCACCCGCGCGCACGCGGCCCGCGCGGCCCGCGCGCTGCGCCGCGCCCGCGCGCGACACCCACACCGCCTCCAGGCTCGCCGCGCCTGCGGGGGGGGGGGGGGACACTTATAGTTCTCTGTTGTTACTATATATTTAGGGAACACATATCTATCATTAAAATATATATATATATATATACTTCACGTCACTTTCCGAATGACGAAGACGACAGTATCGCTATCGCAAACGGTCTCTTCGTAGGGTAAACCCTACACATCACACATCTACAGCGGCGGAAACGAGGTCCCAGATTTAAACGGCAAATAAACAGTGCTACGAATCCCCACCCACCTCACCGACTACGTTCTGACCCGAGGTGCGATTTGGTAGGAGACACCCTGAGAGGACTAAAACTTTAAGACTGAGTCTAGTACTCGCCCCCACGTCCGGTGACGCTGTAAAGGCCAGTAAAACGACACAGACACAAGAAAAGGCTAACGGACATTCTGCTTGTTGGTTTGTTACAGAGCGGTAGCTGTGGACGTTTTGAGTGGTTACAATTTTAACTTGGCTTGGTATAATTCTTACAGAACCGTAATTAACTTGAATTATTTGTTTGTATAAGTGATTAATGTTTTATTTTGATATTAAAGTTTTATCATTAAATGAGAACCTGAGTTTGTATTTTTGAATTATTATTAAATGCTTTAATAGAGTGTAAAAATATTGCTTTTTGTAACAAACTCTGCTTCGGCATCCTAAATATATTATATAGTAAATAAATAAAATATAATAAAAAATATATATACAAAATTTTCTTTTTAACAGTACCTGTGCCTTCCTTGATCCGGTTCTCCTTATGAGCGCCGCTGTCTATGACGTGGACGACGTCCGGTATAGTGATTGACGTTTCAGCAATATTCGTCGCCAGTACGATTTTACGGACACCGGGGGATGGTTTCGCGAACATTTTCGTTTGGTCCGATGTTGATAATCTGTGTGATGAGAAAATGTTTACTTAGGGAATAAGTTAAGTATGGTTTGTAAAAAAAATAATACTGATTGATTTTTTTGTCTTCTGAGTAAGTAAAAAATTATCGTACAACGGTAATTATAACAGACTTCTAAGGTAGATAACACAAAATGACAATTAAATTATAAAATTTTTTGAAGTCAGTTATTAAATACGAAAAATTATAATAATACTAATTATACGCTAGAAATAAAAGATTAATTGTATAATCCTCAAATGCTTGAATTTCAGATGATACGACAGAAGTAAAATAAATTTCATTCAAACGTAACATATAACGCTGCACTCCAACGATAAGGCGCAATGAAATTGAAAGTTGTCACCCGACTAGTAAACTTAAAATTACTTAAAGAGTTCGTTTGTAACACTATAAATGATTAACTCACCTAGAATGCACTGGCAACACCATGTGTAACGGTGAATTGCGATATAAATTATCTAACAATTGTTTGGTCTGTTTTATTTCTGCCCATCCAGGTAGAAATACTAGAATAGCACCTTCCGACTGAGTTTTATCAACCGCATTAATTACATCGACTATCTGTAAAATGAAATATTCAATTTATTAAGATACTAGTCGTCGCTTGCGGCTTCACTCGCGTTTTAGGGTCGTCACGTGTTAGGCAAAGAAACTAGTCTATTATAAGTCCTTCTTTGGAGGTAAAGCTGGCTTCATACCAAATACCATTAGTTGGTCCAGTGGTTTGGCCGTGCAAAAGTAACTGAGAGAGAATGACAGACAAATACATACATACAGACCGACAGAGTTATAGAGTACAGATTGGCGAGCGAGTGATTCATTGGCAATACAGAATTATTGACCAAAACCAACACTGTAATCTAAAATTTTGTGCCCAATGTCTTATAGACAACTGACTGACTCACTCAATTTTTAAATCAAAACATTATCGAGGATGAGATGATGAAAAATTTATCAAATTAAGACGGACATTTTATGTTACAGACATATATATATATATATATTTAATACCAACAAAACTAATATATACCAATTTTATTTATGGTATTTGTTTTTTTTTATATACTTTGAAATTTGAAATTTCCTTTATATGAATTTAAATACAATTGATGGCATTATTGATATTATACAGATTATACATAAGTTAACACAATAATTTTATCCTTTCACTATATGATTCACACACAACAATATATTGCCAACAATATTGTTTTACGACCTAACATAGACATTAGCACTTCTTTGATGGTGCATGATCAGAATTTTAAATATACACGAAACTGTCGATGACAGTGAATTATATAAAGGAAGCAAATCATTATTATTGTAATCTTTTTACCCGAAATTTGGCAAATTAAATATTATTATTAAAAACCTTGAGAACGAAGATGTTAAATCTGAAATTTAACTGCCCGACATAAACGTTAAGAAGTATATTGCAAGCGTCGTAGTAAAAGTTTTAATTTTAGTTCACCTCTACACAATCGATTTGCGGTTTTCCATCGGGTTTCGTACAATTCTCCTGGGTCCAGGAGAGATTTAAATTAAATTTCTTTTGTATATCTTCCAAGTTCGATATTTCCACTGGATACGTTTTCCCTGGCACTTCTATAATAGGACAATCGTTGAAATAACTAGAATTATACAGAAAAACACAACATTAAATAAATCAATTATAAATAAAAATAAAAATTAAAAATACTTATTCAAGTACAATCTTTATATAAAAATAAACATTAAAATGCGTGAGAAAATATGTACAAATTACCTAATCCCATTAATAAATTCTTTTCAGTTTTTTTTAAACACGATATACCGTACATCGTAATTATAGTAACGTTCAATGACACTCAGTCGAATCATTCATCGAATGTATTCGCTGCGAATGAACTAAGTTAAAATCCACAATAATCATCCATAGGTGAATAATTATAGGAAAATCTTATATTATGGTATTAAAAAATTCTAAATACGTTTCTATATTGAAAACAGTAAATATATTTCAATTGTGTTTTATACATTGAAAATTGAACAACATTTTTAGCTTCAATAATTGAAGCATTTAAGTAAAATAAACTATAAACTTGTACAATCAACAAATGCCGTTATTTCTTTTACTATTACACAGTTTTATCAACAAGAGCTGAGTAGGCCCAGTGGTTAGAACACGTATTTTATTTCGGGTTCTAGTCCACGTAAAAACTACAGAATTTTCATATGCTTAATCTGTATTTATAATAAGTAATATCATGCTCGGTAGTGAAGGAAATCACAGCAAGGAAAGCATTGCAGCCGTGGAAAAAGCTCTTCACACAGCCTTAACCCAGCAGTGGGATATTCACAGTCACTTTAATTTCATGCTTATACCAAAAAATAACTTATAAATATCAAAGAGCAACAAATAAAAAAAATGTATAATCTACTTAGTGAAAACAGCAGTGTCCAAAGTAGCGCTCATGACAATAATCTTCAGTTTTTGATTAATTTTCAACGCTCGCTTCAGCAGTAGAAGAGTAACGTCTGTATTCACATCTCTTTCATGGGCTTCGTCGATGAAGACGTGTGAGCATCCTTCTAGACCTGCAATATAGCGAGAAGTACAGCCAGCATGACATTATCCCGGTGATAGGCCTTTTGGCGGCCCAGCTGAGAGGGACCATCAAACAATCTAATCAAAATATTCTTTAATCAATTAGGCGCCATAAAAGCACTTTTGAAACATCATGTAACGATGTTCTATTAAATCTACCGGGAAGAACCAGGAAAAAACTTAGTATGTACTCTTTAAATAACAAATAAAAATATATAAAAAATGATCCTGCCTAGAATTCAACAAATACTTCTATCGAATCTTGTATTGAGTAATATGGCTTATTTTTTTTTTTTTTTTTTTATGACATTGATTGGCGGACGAGCATATGGGCCACCTGATGGTAAGTAGTCACCACCGCCCATAGACAAAGGCGCTGTAAGAAATATTAACCATTCCTTACATCACCTATGCGCCACCAACATTGGGAACTAAGATGTTATGTCCCTTGTGCCTGTGATTACACTGGATTATATTATTTTCGACATGAGCATTATTTTTTTTGAAAGGCAAAGTTAAAAATAATAGTGGAGTCTGTTACACTTTCTAACGATAGACCGCACTGCTTATATAGTTAGTTAATGTCTTCTGGTTTAAATAGTGACCGAGCTAGGAGTTACATATACAAAAGACTATTCATTACATCTTAGATACCAGCTCATCTAAGAATTGACGTATATCTCCTTACAGTGGTGATCTTAAATTGTATATCTGATTTTCCAAAAAAAAAAAAAACAATTGTTATTCTCAACCCAAACCAAACTCATTTTTCTTTTGAAAAATAAATAATAAACTGATTTTATTAAGCTGACAACATTCACGCCTACCTGGATTTAGTTGTAGCCTCCGTAATAAGACCCCAGACGTACAATAAAGTATCGCCCCACCCGGAGGCCTCGGTAACTTGGAATGGAGTCGCACTTGGTACCCGATGGATTCACCGACCTGGGACGTATGAACAAAAGTATCCAACCATAATCAATATTCATATACGAGGCGACGTTTACTTGTATTGCCAAAATGAAATAAAACGATTGAACTAAATATATGTACGCAAAAGTTCTAAGACGATATGCAGCATTTTTCCGGCTTGGAAAATCGAAATTCTGGCCTTTTGTCTACTATACTATCTACTGTATGTATGAGACATATAAACCTTCCTCTTAAATCTCTCTGTTAACTTTGATGAAAACCGCATTAAAATCCGTTTTTTTTTTCTAAAGTTTAAAAGATCTAAGCATACAGACAGCGGCTTTTGACTTTGTTTTATACTGTGTATAGATTTCAATTTTAGGCTGTTACAATTAATCTACCAATACATCATCTCACTTGTTCTCCAAGTTCGTCGGCGACCCTCTGGGCTAAACCAATAGCAGCAACACGACGCGGTTCCGATACGACAGCGGCAGTATCGACGCCGCAGTGACGTAGGATCGCTGCGGGCGCACGAGTCGATTTCCCGCATCCCGCGGCCCCAACGATCACTGTTACGCGGGACTTTGCTATCGTTGATGATATTTCTTCTCTGAAATTGATGACATTTTGATATATATGATATAAATTACATCTTAACTATCGTAGTAAATTGGCTTCAAAACTTCTCATTAAGAAACTTCGCCATGATGTGGGAATGGGTGGCTGTGGCAAACTAGGCAATAGTCGCAAGATATGATTGTCATTTCTTCGAATTCTTTTTGAAAATTGATTAATTGTACTTCTAGACGGTACGTTGTATTAAATTTTTGTACATTTACCTCTACTATCTGTTTAGTTACTTCCAGTGAGCTAATAAAGAAGCGTATTTTTATGTATCTACATAAAAGTCATCTGGTGTCTTATAACATCGTTTAAAATTAAATTAAATACTTGTCCGTAAAATTCTAACTAACATAGAAATCGCATTTAACTCAGTTGGATTTCTGGAAAAATAATAAAGTCTTCTTAACTAATTATTTATAAACCATATAACTAATTAATAACTATTTCTCGAAAATTTTACATCAAGTGTCTTGAACAAAGTTTCCTGTGGTTTTAGATGATCGACTTGTAATTAAATTAGTTGACCTTTCGGAAACCGGACCTCAAAGTTTATATTAATTAATTAAGTATTCCAAATCGTAATATTTATTAAAAACATTTTATAGTAATTTTTTATTAATTAAAAATTCGTCTTTTGTATACATACATATAAATTACCTGTTTTAGTGAATTGTAAATTTGAAGATTATTATTAAGTATATTAATTTTAGTTTTTCAATAGTTTTTATTTACTTAATAATTATTAAAATTAAGACCTTAACTATATAATCATGACTGCGTGGAATGTTGGTAAGAATGCTAGCAGCATTTCCACATTGATCACATTTCTGATCTACTGGACAAAAAACTAATCAGCCCTCCTGTCACCAGTGGAGGCAATAAGGCGAGGTGTTATACTTTTAATAAAGCTTTTTGCACTACTACTCCAAAGTCCAAGTGTTTCAACAGCAAAACATTTATCCAAACTTGTTTTTTGTACACGATATAACTTTTGATATAAAATAACGCATACTAATTATGCAATTCCGAGGCTTGGCGCTAAAAGGACTTACATCATTACAACTCTCGCCTTTGGTCATCAGAATAGAAGCAATGATCCGACGTTGCTTTCAACATAAGCCTTTTTAAGCTTATTCCGTTTTAATATAAATAAATATATTGCGTTTCAAATGATCTGGCAAATGGCAAACTTTGATTTACATTTTACTTTAATATGTACTTTTGCCATTTAAGTACCAGACCACAGGATTCATCGTATCTCTTTGATAAGTATATTATACAACTTTACGAAAATTATATAGGAAAATATTTAGAGGTGTTCCAAAACTCAACAAAAAATTAAGCCGTGTTCTTTTTTAATTTATCATCTTTTCGAAATACCCTACAGGATAAAAAAAATATATAATTGTATTATAAAAACAATTGGTACGGTTAGAAAAAAATCTAGCTGATATTTTTCTTAGAAATATTTTATTCTTTTTATTTATTTTTTTAGATCATACAATTAGATCCATAGAATTAAAATATTTTTCCTCTTCCTATAGGGAAAACGCGTGAAAAAAACATTACAATATTATATTGTGATTCTATTAATCATTACCTGGTATCATTTCATGAAACCGGGAAGAACCGGGCCCGTAATAAACACGTATTTTGATTAAAACATACAGATCTCTTTGTAGTAATATTAAGGAGAGTCCATACAGCTTATATAAAAAAAAAATAAACATTTTATTTAATAACTTCAGGAAATATTATTCAGAGGTATAAACCAATTTATTATCTATAGTAAAAAAAAAACGCTATGGCACCAAATGTACCTATTTGTGGAAAATGAGATAAAGTTATTTTTTTAAATGTACATTTTTAATGATTTTAATGCGAATTACTTTAATTGATTGAATATTCATTAAACTTCAGCTTTAGCCCGATTGGGATATTCAGTTAATTAATCACAACGTAGTACATAACAATTTAAGTTTAGTATTTCTATTGACTTCCAGGCAGGAGACATAACATACAAATATAATTGTATTTAACTAACATTTTTAGATGTTGTATTTTTAGATGTTGAAAAAGAGTAACTACTGAGTTTCTTGCCGGTTCTTTTCAATAGAATCTACATTCCGAACCGGTGGTATCTTTACTTTAAATAGTTTTTTTAAATGATCCAAAAGTGCTTGTAAAAGCCTACTTGAATAAAGTATATTTTGATTTTTATTTCATTTTTACAGGAAATTTTCTAGTGTGGGTAGAGAATGCCAATCAATAATTAAACTTATAACACAAATAATAATATATATTAAAAAATAGTATAAGGTTAAATTACAAACGTAAAATCACTCAAATCCTGTTTATTTTTGAACTAAAGTCTTAAAATAAGTAAATGAAGATACGTGCATTCCGACTTCCGTAATACGGAACAGTATTACCCTTGAGTACGTAGTCGGTATGGAATCCGAACCGTCTAAGCGAGTCGAGATTTCACTGCGAAGGCGTACGCGTTTTGCGTCAGATGACGTCAAGTTCATTCGTTCGACGTCACGGCAGCTAACGTCATAGAAAGTGAAACATGTTACGATTAACTCTCACTTTCATCACTAGAAACTCGAAGATAATCTAGATTGGTTTTAAATCGAAATTTCATTGAGCGATGAAAGTAAAATTTGTATGAGAGGAAAGTTTTTGACGAATGCGTTTACTTTAAATTTGTAGAAACATCTTTCAAAAATTAAATACATTGTAAGCAGATTTTGGTCTCGATTCTCAAGAGGGTCTCTTAAATTTCGAATATTTAACTATTTATTAAAATCAATTTAAAATCGTTAATTTTAAGGTTTGGTTTTCGAAATAATGTAAGGAAATTCTATAATCGTATGTGTGAAAGTAGTTTATCTGATCTAGTTAATTTTATAGTGACATAGATAACAATATTCAGGTCAATACGTAACACTTATAAAGTTCACTGTAACCTTGTATACCGTATTCCCGTCCTCGTTACTGGACTCGACCTACAATCGACCTTGGCCGCCTCGAGCGACCTCGGGGTGACCTTATTGTGTACATCAACCGATTGTGTTGACCCCTATACATCGTTCGCAAGACTGGTGACTTTGTTTTGACATGTTTGTGCAAAAAACATATCGACGTTTCAAAGACAAAACTTCATAAGTGACACAGATAAGTAAAATAAATTATAATATAAATCCTTATAATATTATTTTTTTTTTTTTTATATAATTAATTAATAAATTTTACTTAGTATCATTAACAATTATAGGCATTCAATTCAATTCTTAACATATCAGTTTAAATTGTTATAATAGACAAAAACTACAAAATTATAAAAATTAACACATTTTTCATTTAGAAAAATTTATTTTTATATTTTTTTGGGTAATAACTGGGTGCGCAACCAAATTCGAGAGCTAATATGTTATGTCGCCTGTGCGTCAGTCAGTCTTCAAATCGGAACACAACAATCAGAGCCGTCTCAAGCTATGCCGGGGCCCTTGGGCAGCCATGAATTTGGGGCCCTTTTGGTAGATATTACTACCATGTAGAAATAAGTTGCTTATAGCCAGGCTTTAAGTATAGTTTCAAATAAACGGTGCGGTGCGGTGCGGTAAACTCGTAGGAATCTGATTGGTTGTACAATCATATGGCTATAGTATATCTATTTATTCCTCGAAGAGCACGTCCATAGCTTTCTACTTTTAATATCGACTATCGTCACTTAGCCTTTTGATAAATATTTTAGTTATTTCTTACAGATATGACAATTACGAAAATAGTCAGCGGTCAGCGTGAGAGCAAACGTGTGAATTGAATTGTTGGTTCTTCGGGGCCGTCGCAAGATGGGGGCCCTGGGCAAGTGCCCCGTGTCACCTATGTAAGAAAGGTAAACATACCTTAGATTTACGTTTTTCATGCGATTTGCTAATAACCCAGCTATATTGTGCACTACAAAGATTTTATATTAAATATATCTTTATTTATAATACAACACTATTGCACTTAACTACTTATTTCCACTTTAATTTTACTTCCAAGATTACGATACGATTAGAGTTTCGTCGACGTTCAAAACACCATTTTTTCGCAAAACCATAGTGAATATCATAGATTAATCAAGCTCTCGACCAATGATATCGTGTCAATTTACTGTCAAATGTTGTTTGTTCGGCGTTTTTCCTATTACGGTTAGAACGGAGTGTAAGTATTCCTGTTTGGCGGTGGAATGTCTGATGAATGGATGGTATGAATTGATGGCTTACACAAAGCCCTACCAAGAAGTTATAAGGTTATATTAACACTAATGGGTGGTACTTTTTAATTTGCTTTAGATACATTCGTTGTTCCCCTAGAGATTAATAGTTTATATTCAAGCAAAGTAAATATGTCCATTTCGATGTTTGTTCTTCGATCACCATGGAATGTATGGATAAATTTTTATTCTAATTACTAATTTGTAAATGGAATAAATCATGGTATGGGCATGTTATGCGGAGGAATGAGGACCATGTTGTGACGAAGGTCTTGAGCTTGGATGTGGATGGATATAGAGGTAGGGGACGACCAAAGAAACGATGGATGGATTGTGTGAAAGACGATATGGTTAGAAAGAATGTTACTTGTGAGATGGCGTCCGACGGAGAAGTATGGAAGAAGAAGACACGCTGCAGCAACCCCAAGTAAAAATTGAGATAAGGGCAGGAGGATGATGATGATGATGATGATGAATAAGTCATGGGTACTTATTTTTCTTTTAATCAAGTTAAAACATTTCTTAATAAGGCCTTTCATGTGGGACACTTATGAACTATTACTTTGTACTATAAAAATAAGGTGTCTTGGGACACCCGGTTGGAACAAAGTACCTTTCGCTAAATGTTATGTATCTTTAAAATAACAGACGATGATATAAATATGCAGGACATATTATTGTACACGACCGGAAAGAGTTCAGTCGCAAGACCAACCGCTTTACGTGCGCACCGAGGCAAGGGAGTGTACATTCCAACTTCCATACTACGGATTATTACTGAGAATATTGCAATATCAAAACCCAACAACTTTTTTATCGACTCGACCTGGGGTTTTGAACCTGTGGAAACCTTCAGTTAATTACCCGGACTCCTGGGGGGGGGGATAAACCGGTTTATGTTATAGGTATATCTAGCTACTAGACCAACGACACAGTCAAACTGTTAAATAAACATACATACATATATACACTATTTTTAATTGTAAAGTGTCTCAAATTAACGTTTACTTATTTTTATATATTTAATGTCAATTTAACAAGTGAAATCGCAAAAATATACTTACGCATATGCATCTATCGGGAGTTGCGTTAATTTCTCATCGTAATTTATGAATGTCTGTTTGAGTGTTCGCTCGCGTCTCTCCCTCGCTGACTGTATATACTCTACTTGCTTGCCGAATACCGGATGGATCGGGGGTTTTAAATCTGTGTGATATATTGCATAAAGTAAAGTTACAGTTTGTAAGAGCTAAAGCCTGAGCCTTCCCTGATCTAAAGCCTCTTCTCCTTTTTTGAGGGATGTTTGGAGATCATTCCACCACGCTCCAATGCATTTGTTGCATTTCTATTTAAAAAGTAAGTTATGTGGCAGTTCTACGGACAAATGCAGATTTTCTTACGATGTTTTCCTTTATCGTCGAGCACGGGATTAATTATAAACGCAAATGAAGCACGTGAAAATCTAGTAGTGCTTGTCTGGGTATGTAAATCATCGGTTAAGGTCATCTCGGCTCTCCATGATTCAATCACACCATATTTTATTTTCCGATAAAAGTTTCGTCGACGTTCAGAACGCAATATTTTTCGCAAATTCATAGAGTATATCATAGATTAAACAAGCTCTCGACCAATGATATCGCGTCAATTTGCTGACAAATGTTGTTCATTCTGCTTTTCTCCTCTTATGGTTGGAATAGAAACCTTTTAATATATACAGAAAATAATACTAAATTACATTTATTTTGTCATTAAAATCTGTCTATCGGTTTCTTAGACTTTTCTATTGGCACTCTATTCTTATTTCTGTTTAACTAACGACCAATACTAAAAAGATGCGCAAATTCTGACTTATCAATCTGTCTAAATACTGAATGTCTATTGGTCGCTTGTTACGTCATCAGTTTCGATCGACTAATGGCGGTTCAATTTTACCCTACTTGAATAAAGAAGATATTGATTGTGTACCTGTTAGATTGTCGAATTTATCGTCTTCATTTTCTATTATTTCTTCCGAACAATCTGTAAAAGAATACTACATATTTTCAAATATGGACTCAATTCGACATAATTTAAATTAAAATATATTTTTCAATGAAATATTAAGTAACACCATACTTAGGGAATCTTCGGCTATTTTTGGGGATTACATTTTTTAACGTTTTTTTTAACAATCGCTTTGTCACTCAATAAATCAAAGCACAGGACACAGAAAGCACGGCTTTCATATTTGTGGCTGCATATTTATTAGTAGCGCGATCTAGCAATGTTAACGATGTATCCAACTTTGACATTGCTCGATAGCCCTATAAGTTAGATACTAGACCCGAGTCTATAGCACTATTAGCTAGATACTAGACTCGAGTCTATTGCCTTATTAGCTAGATACTAGACTTGTGTCTATCGCCATATTAACTAGATACTAGACTCGAGTCTATAGCCCTATAAGCTAGATACTAGACCCGAGTCTATAGCCTTATAAGCTAGATATTAGATCCCATCTTAAACATTATAAGCATCCGAGTGTAAGCAGTGTTCTAGTGATGTTTCGTCCCCCTCAAATAATATTTTATTAGTTCGAGACTTAACCATCATCAGCGAGGCGCCGCCCAAAGCGCGGTCCCCTGCACCCTTGATTGAGACGGGACTACATTAGACCAATGCAATCAAAGTAGGTAAATAATCAGTATGGTGCACTTGTGGAGCTCTTGTTTTTAGTCTTAATACATCTTCGCTAATAGTAAACATTTCAACTTTATATTCACCTTGATCATCTATTGTTGAATCTTTCTTGAAAACAGATGCCGTATTTAATAATTTTCGTTGTGCTTCATTGAATGTCGCTTCATATATACTTTCTGGAATACAAAACATTTCAGTAAACATAAGAGAAATTCGTTTAATTTCCGTCCTTTGTGACACTAACCTAAACTAATATTGTAAATGAAAAATTAGCTCTATCCCTCTGTCTGTCTGCTCTTTCATTGCCAAACCACTGTACTGATCGTAATAAAATATGATATAAAGTAAGCTTGAACTCAAAGGAAGGACATAGGCTACTTTTAATGCTTCACACCTAAATCCAAACAATAAAACGCGAGCGAAACCGCAAGCGACAACTAGTTTTAGATACATTAGAACATTGTCCTATAAACTAGAGAGTATAACGTTGCAAATTCTTACTTATTTCAGTTTCATAATCATTCCATATATTGTTAATTCTTTCGATAGAATTATCACTTATAGTTATATGTATATCTTTGTTCAATGTGCTTTGTATTTCTTTTATCACAGTTCTATCATAAATGGGACAGCCTCTGTCATCAATTTGTTTGTTTTTATACAGCCAATGCACCGCTTGTGTTGCAGCCTTTTCAGCTGCTTTCCTCTTTGATATAGCAGTACTAAAAAATACAAATATATTAATTAAACTGATGCTAAGTTAAGACTTACAGTTTGAAGATATTCTAAATACGTTTTTTTTTAAATATATATTTAAATAATCTTTCCTTCTTTTTTTTGTTGATCAATTTGTCTTTGGAACTGGTTTCTGTGACCATTAAAAAATCGAAATATCGACTTTATATTCTATATATTTCGATTAATAGAATAAGTACTAAAAAAATCTACCCGAAATGGCAATTACATAAGTGAGAACCGAATGTAAGATTAATTTTAAACGAACCTTTCAAATTTCATTTTCTCTGGCCATATGAAAGTGTATGTACAAGTCCAATCATTCTGAATATTCTTTTTCTTTCCACCCTTCGGAGCGACTACTGGTTGCTTATAATGTATATCGAATATCTTTTGCGGAGTTTTTGTTAGCAATTCGTTAAGTGTTACCCGTGGCTGTTTAAATATTTCATTGATTTTACTCAACTCTGTAAACAGAAAAATATGAATTTAGCATTATAGTTGTCAACTTATTTTAAACCTAATTGGGTAGTAATTAGGTTTAAAATTAAATCTTATTGTAGAACATTAAATTGAATTCTTAGTATAATGGCTTCTAGCTGTGTTGACAGTGCACAAATAATTTCACAAATGTGACATCAGAGACAGAGACATCAATCCCATGTTATTGGATCGATTGTAAATAAAATAGCAATTAAATTTTGAAAACAATATAACAGTAGAAGTTTAATAATAATTGTAGTATATTTATAAATTAGCAAGATTTGAATAAGTCACAGTTGAGGGTATTTTGTGCTTTGATTGTCTATATTGAAGAGTAATTTATATTACAGCTAGTTGTTTATGTATATGCATATACTAATCTTCTATTAGTTACAACAGAAATTTCCAATATTGATGGCTAAGATTTTGTAAATCAAGAAAGAAATATAGAAAATCTTGTCCTATCTAACAATGTTAGATAAGTTTAGATATCACAGTTGGCAATTATATTAAGGTTGTATAAGTGAGTAAATTTTAAATGTCTAAAGTTGGCAACATTCTTATTCTTGAAATCTAAGCACAGTTTAGTACAATAATATATTAATTTTTATTTAAATAATACTTACTAATTATAGCAAGTTTTCATTTACACAAAAATAAATTACAATGTAACATGCATATTTTATGTTCTATAATTGGCAATTATTTTCACATTGAGAGGAAATGTCATTTAAGTATATATGATCTTAGATTACATCAGGCAATATTTACAGTGGATGGAGTAGTTAATTCTTCTTACAGGACCAATTTATATGGTGACCACTAATCATAAGATGGCATATTTGATTACCTGTGTTTTTAAAATAAGATGAAGATAAAAGAGGCAAGTTGATTGGTAGACGAGACTGGCCTTTGAGTACAAAATATTGAAATACAATTCTTGTTCCAGGGATAGGGCTTCATTATCAAAAAATCCTACAAAGCTGGCTGCCAAATTGATCTCAAATTTTGTTAACAATAATAGTTTATCATATTAGAAAATAAAAAAATACCTATTTCTTTATTTGAGTCTTTAAAGATGTCCTCTATTAATTTCTTTGAATAATGTCTAACAGAATATGATGCGGGTAACACAGCATTTCTATTTAAATTACTATAATATTCATTGATTAATTTATTATTTGTTCCTGAAAAATTAAAAATAATTATTAATTAAATTATACATAGCATTCATGGTCTATAATGACTATACCTGTAATATATAAGTTAAATAATTGTATTAAAATTAATTCAACCTCTAATTAAGTATAACAATATTTATATACATTATACAGATATATAGATACGGGTTTTGAAGTTCGCTTTGGCAGAATCGAATTTGTCTTTACCATACTACTTAGAATTTTTTTTTATATTCTATAATATACAAACCACATAGAGATTTAAAGTGCTGGAGCTTGTAACAGCTGTGTTCCGATACTAATAATCTATAAGCATTGCACCTGGCAAATTTTCTTAAAAACATTTTCGATTATTTTAATACTTTAGAAACATAACCTATTCTTCCAAATAAATAAACTATTGCCAATAATATTAATTTACATAGTATTCTTATAATCCTTAATAATTCATTTTTTTTTTTATATTTTAGTTATTAAGAATTTCCTACTTTTAAATGAATAGGAATAATTATTGTCGGCAAAAAGCGTGATAATGACAATATTGTCATATAAAATGTCACTAATTGTCATTTGCTATTTGCCTGTGAGTGAACAACAGACCCGTTCGGATACTTACTAAAACAAAGTCTAATAATAATATATAGCTTCAGAAAAATACACATAAAAGTATATATTTTGAACCAAAAGTATTTATATTACGTAGTAGTGATTACTAATACTAATACGTTATTAGCAAGTTATTAGATAAGTATTATTTAACTCATATATTTGAAATAACGTGAGAAATAAAATTTCATATTAGGTCTTATATTATGATATTTTCTTAAAGAATAATGTTTTCGTTGGCTCTATATACCTATGACTAAAATAGTTTTCGTACAGTTTACTACCATTCTAATGAATCCAGTTTCTATAATGGTATAACAAGTATTCAATTAATTCTAATTAACCATTTTGTGATGTTTTTACAATATATTTTGTGATATTTTTATTGTGATATGTTAATTAATTGTAATTGTTTAATATTTTTTTATTACAATCTTTGAAACTTTTTTATTTTTATAGATATAATATGAATCGAGATGGCCTCGTGGTTAACCGAAGATCGAGAGGTCAAATTGGGTGTTTTTGCCTTTATAATACATATCAGGCTCGGGGGGAAAGCAAAATTGAGGATGCGTCATCAGTATTCATTAACCCGTACTGGAGTAAAGTGGTAGAAAATGTTAGGAATAGGAAGTTAGTATTTAAAAGTAGTAAAATTGTCTATGTTTAAACATTACTGTCTTTGATTAGTAGATACGAAACATTACCAGGAGTGGAGGACATTGAGGGATGGGAGATTTAGGGGCTGTTACTTATAATATATATCAAATCAAATCAAAATATACTTTATTCAAGTAGGCTTTTAAAAGGACTTTTGAATCGTCATTTAACAAACTATATTAAGTGAAGCTACCACCGGTTCGGAATGCAGATTCTACCGAGAAGAATCGGCAAGAAACTCTTCTATCAGTAGTTATTCTTTTTAAACATTTCACAAAAATACAAAGTCATGTTAGTTAAATACAATTATATATGTATGTAATATATCCTGCCTGGAAGTCAACTGGTACTATTAACTCCACGCCAACGATATACGCCACGCTTCAAGAAACGACTGATAACACGACGAAATAACGTAAAGTGTTAAACCTATTCCAGTAACTAGACGTTGAGCAATTAAATTTTTTATCAAATTTAGGACTTTTATTAGAGATCAGTAACGTATACTATAAATGTACCCACTTTTAACATTGATTACATAATGAACCTTATGGTTACGTAATAAGGAAAAATATTAAGGAACTATTTGTTTGCATTTTTAATTAGCTCGTGCGCTTCGATAGTCGTCAATAAAAACAACCGGCTAAGTGTGAGTCGGACTCGCGCCCGAAGGATTTTTGTACATAAAAAACGACAAAAAACTATGTCCGTCGTATGGGAGATCAATTAAATATTTATTTTATTCTGTTTTTGTATTTGTTATTATAGCGGCAACAGAAATGCATCATCTGTAAACATTTCAAGTGTCTAACTACCACGGTACCAGACGGACAGACGGATGGACAGCGGAGTCTTAGTAATAGGGTCCCGTTTTACCCATTAGGTACGGAACCCTATTACTATTACGGAACAATATTTTTGTTTGATATAAGCATGGCCTACCTCATCAATCGATGTACAGAAAATAGGATTATCATTTTTTATTTAATTTCGTTCCGTTCCGACATCAAAAGATATTTCCTTGTCGCGTTATTTCGTCGTCTATATATACATATATATAGATAATAAATTTGATCTTAAATTTAGACAATATAATACATCAATCAAACATCAGCCACTGCTGGATATAGTCCTTACCTAAGGAACGCCAAAGTTCCAAGATCTCCGCCTTCAGCCTTCAGTCTGGATCCACCGCCTTTTTGAAGTAATTATAATAAGATTAAATTAATTGTTTTAATACCTACCTTTGACTCGAATTCTTGTGATTGAATAAGAAATACTAGAATCAAGATGGCCCAGTGCTTAGAACACGTTGATCTGAACCGATAATTATGAATTCAAGCTCCGGCAAGTTCTACTGAAATGCATGTGCTGGATGAAAGTCTGCTATACGGGTAACCTGCATTGGAGTAACGTGGTGGAATAAGCAAATCGTGTGCTCAAAGGGACAGTAGGCTTTAAGCTAATTTATAGTTTGCTCGTTTATTTTTTTATACTTGAACACTTAGTCATCAAATAGGGACAAAATAAAATAACTTTTAAATATAATAATTATTATTTAAGTAAATATTATATTATCTGTAAAATAATTGCTTAATTTTCAATAAGGCAGATATATAAAATGCTGAAGAAATTTTATATTTGTATTAAACTTTACATATTTCTAAGTTAATGGATAAAATAACACACTACGACATAATCACTTCACCCAGGCAATATTAGCAGTGACCTAGTAGTTGAAAGATCATCCGTCTTCATTAACACACATTTTTTCCTCATGGTCATGGTCTAATCTTATTAATCACAATAAAACACTTCAAAAAACGCTCGGTTTGGAATAAATCCCACTAAAGATTACAGTTGTTGTCTCCTTTTCCATAACAAAATATATGAATGGTCGATTTGCTTCGAAAGCAGGAGTTGATATGCGGTCGACGATGTAAGCTGAGGAAGCTGCAGAAGCGACCGTACCTGATTCCGTGACCTCTATGTCTGCCTTGTGTACAATGGCGGAAATAAATATTTCCTCTTTTGTAATCTTTTCGAAGCTCGCTAATTTAGGACTAAATATATCAAACACACCCATACTGTTTAACGGTTTGTTCAGAACGACATTTGTGCTGATTTTGAATCGTGGCAGTTTCAGATCGACCTCGTCCAATCCGTACTCCTTGGTGTCGTTCTCGAGTCTTTCGAGTATATCCTTTAATGTTATCATAGTGAACTTTTTGTATACTTCTGTAACCTTTATTTTTGGATAGGGCAAGATAACTAGCATGCTATACTTATTATCACCCCCATAGGTCAACTGCATAACGGTAGCGTTCAGTGCTTGAATATTTGAATAAGGCAACGTCGCTCTTTGATACATCATTTTAACTTGACCGATTTGTTTTTTGTTTTCATCGTAAAATGGTTCGACATTCGTTTCTGAAACATTGAAAGGCGAAGACCAGAGTCCTTTAAAGGAGATCACGTTTGTCAAAATCATTCTTGCTGTCCCAAAATCGTCTGACCTTAGAACATTTGAAACTGTCGCTCCGGAATCTTCAATTGCTGTGTTGGCGATACGTGCTGCTGTGGTCGAATCTTTAAAATCGAGTTCGATTATCTTTGCCGCAAAATCAGAGGTTAACGTCCTTTTAAATGCATCGAATACATGGAATCCTTTGTCTATAAAAACGAAATTCTTAGTTGTTAATTGAACTCCCGGTGTTTTAGTTTCAAGCACTGTCCTTGTCAAGTTTTGATAACCATTTATAATGGCATTTTGATTGCTAGGTAACAAAAACGTTCTTGATAGTTGAGCTCTACTGTTGCCGGTCGCCCCAAGTGCGACGCCAGTCATCAAACTCCATATACCGAAGGGTGATATAACAACATGTCCTTCTGTTTCCAGTTGTGTGTAATGTAGAAGTTCTAAACTAAAATTTCTCACTCTGCCACTAAATTCTACCGCTGCGTGACACGTCGCAACGGTAAATATGAAAAATATCAAATAATACATTATCGCGTGCGCTTGCAGAAGTGGTTTGAAAAATACTAAGATGAAACGAGTGGACATCAAGTAAGAATACTAAAACAAGTTCTCAGCTTTTGATGTTGTATTCAAATATAATCTGTCTCTTTTTGCCTCTTTATTGTGAATGAGATGGAAGTATAAACAGACTATCGTCATTATTATTTATTCCAACTTGTTTTTTTTACTTTTGAATGTTATGAATGTATTTTTATGCGGATTATTGGCGATTCATTCTAAAATATTTTTGATAGTCACGGTTACACCCATTTTTACCTCTTTTACGTTTTTATGATAAATAAATAAATAATTATTCGACAACATCACATATATTACTCTGATCCCAATGTATGTAGTTAAAGCACTTGTGTTATGGAAATCAGAAGTAACGGTACCACAAACACCCAGACTCAAGATAACATAGAAAACTAATGAATTTTTCCTACATCGACTCGGCCGGGAATCGAACCCGGAATTTAAGTGTAGCGTACCCATGAAAACCGGTGTACACTACTCGACCACGGAGGTCGTCAAGATAAAAGTAACATTAACGGGAAACACTATACAAATACTCAGTATTCATACCCAAACAAAAGGTTAATTTATCTCTTAGTACTAACTATAACATAGGTATAACCTTTTCAGATCAAAAATACTTTAATCCAAAGTAGCATAAAGTACTTAACACATATACTATATCTACGATAATCGACAGTACATCCTGTTCAATATTTTATCATAGTCCACGAAAAATATTAATAAATAGTTAAAATTAAAAAAATACTATAGTGTTACCCGGTGCAAAAAAGCAGTGTATTTGTTTCCAATTTATTTGAACATTATTATTGCTTATAGTACTTTTATAGTAAGATCTAGATAAGATGAACTCTTATATAATAATAGTATTTATTATCTCGGATCTAAGACTGTTTTAGAAAATATTATGTAATATACCTGTAATTAAAACAAATTATAAAAATGCTATCAGTTACCTTCGAGTCACTTATATATCTTTCCTTTAGATCGCGTTTTTTTGCAAATACTGTAATTTATATGTCCCAATCTTGGTCCGAGGCTAACTTGATTGTTATATTAATTTTTAACGATGATTCATAGCCTTTTTTGTTTATCCCGCATGCGGCGAGGGTTGTGTGGGGCTTATTAGTGCAGAGATGAGGAGCAACGGAATACCCACTAAAACCTAACGGCACCCGTTCCGTTTCTTCGGAGGAGCCACAGGATCGCTTGCGCATACAACCACAAGTAAAGTGTTTATCTTTAAAACAAATAATTTTGTCATTGAATATATGCTATATCTTGGCTAATCTAAGATATTCATTATCGTTTCACATATAATATAGAAAAATGGCGCTTAGAATGTTGGCGAAGTTTTTAAGTGAAATTAAAGTATTTAATTGGAATAGTGTTGGATTATAGCGGTCACGGATGATTCGGAGAATGCCTGTGTAAGATCGGACGCGAAGCAACGACGGTGTTTTACCACTGTGGGGCGACATCGCCCAGCATTCGCTGGCGGTTTACCCCGCGTGGAATCCGCAGAGGTTATCCTAGTCCGCAAGATTGGACGAGACCTCTCCCTTCGTCACTCCGCACGGAATCAGCGTGGAGGGCTGCAGTTTCTTTCTATTAGACCGTCATGGTCCAGAAGGAGAAAGCGGAGTGGGAACGGGAGCAGCCAACTATACAGGACACACTCTGGTGCACTGTCTATTCCCTCACTCTCATAATACGATGGGACAGTAATCCGACACGACCGGAAAGAGTTTCAGGCGCAGGATCAACGGCTTCACATGCTTTCCGAGGCATGGCATTGTACATACTCCTAGGGTGTTACTGAGAATTTTTCGATAGAAAAATCTAATAACTTTTTATCGAACCGGAAGAGAGTTGGGACCAAGGACCTCGGGATATACTGCATCTTCATTATATCTAGCTACTAGAGCAATGAGGCAGGCAAATTAAATGCAAAAATGACTATATGTTATTTTCTCTGCCAAATGTTAATTTAAATTATTCTACTATTATCTTGAATAATGAAAGGCTTGATTTTGTTGAGTCTTCAGTCTTTCTAGGTATTGCTTTTGACTCCAAGTTTCAATGACGTATCCATTTGTCTGCCGGCAAATGTAATTATAAACAGCAGGGAAGTTATATAGTGCAACTTATTCGTTCAAAATAATTATATGTAACAGACGTGCTTTGCTAGGCTAATATTCTACTAATTATTTTAGTCATATGGAATAATGTTAACATTATATTTATTCTAAAAAAAAACCTATTAATTTTAATTCGTATTTTTTGATGTCATTAAAATAACGTTGTATTTAATATTCTATTTTATTCGAAACAATTTATTTGCAAATCATTATATTACGTTATGTGTAATAATAAGTACTTACTTAATAATTTTTAGAGCGGCGGTCGTAAGTTTTAGGTATAAAAAAGTAACCTACGTCCTTTCTTGGAGTTCAAAATCGCTTCATACCAAAATTCATCGAATTCGGTTTAGTGCTGTACCCGAGAAAACGTAACAGACAGACGGAGTTACTTTCACATTTATAATATTAGTATAGATTGCACAATTAACAAATAAGTAAGTAGATACAAGCATAAACAATTAGCAACCCACATTGAATAGGAGTAAGAAAATTATATGATAAACCGAATATAACTACAGGTTTTTGAATGTGATTTTGATACTTACTTGAACTGGAGTCATTTCTCGGCTCATGAATATATAGATTCATTTGATAAAAAACCTTTACAGCGCCATCTATCGGGACCTATGTGTAAACACATAGGTATTATATAAAATAAATATATTGTGTGAGTTTGACCTCAATCGGTCAAGGTATTTAGGATCTATACGATCACTAGCAGACAATAAAGTGTATATAAATGTAAAAATATAAATCGATCTCTTCTAAGCAACACTGAGAACACTGAGGGAACATAGACGACCCATAATTGCAAAATAAATAACACCAGTTTTATTTTAACTTAAATTATATAATTATATCTTGAATTTTTCTGTTTGCAAGCTTATTTACGTACGTATACATTCGAATGTATTATTATATCTGTCCAAATATTTCCTTATTGCATCAGCTAAATTACCAAGTACATCTGCCGTGTGACGCAAGTTGTAGGTACTTGTACCAATAGCAATACGAAGGTGTATGTGAAATAAAAAGCTTGATTGATATATTAAACAACCAAATGTTTTTTTATGGTGTTTGGCGGAAGAGCATATGGTAAGTGGTCACCACCGCCCATAGACAATGACGCTGTAAGAAATATTAACCATTCCTTACATGGCTAATTCGCTTGTGCTTGTAGTTACACTGGCTCACTCATACTTCAAACCGGAACACAACAATACTAAGTATTGCGGTTAGGCGGTAGGTAGAATATCTGATTAGTAGGTGGTACCAACCCAGACGGGCTTGCACGAAGCCCTACCACGAAGATCAAAATCATCTGAAAGCAGAATTAATAAAATTAATGTAGCTTTATGATGTACAAAATTTACATAAAATACATTTTGAAACCAACCGAGACAGAATTCTTCAATTACGCATCTTTTTCAACTTGACATTCATGAAACTATATACCTGTTTCTCTCGTGAAAATAATCTCAAATTCTTTTTTTTTATGTAGGTAGGTTCTAGTTCTGGAAGCCGGCTGTCATGGTATGGGCATGTTATGCGGAGGAATGAGGACCATGTTGTGAGAAAGGTTTTGAGAATGGATGTGGATGGATATAGAGGTAGGACACGACCAAAGAAACGATGGATGGATTGTGTGACCTATGAATGACCTATATATAATGTATGACCTATGAATCTGTCATAAAAAGTTTTTCTGTTATAGTTTTAAGTAAGTTTAAGTCGACGGTCTTGTAACTTTTCTCTGGTTACTTTGGCTTATTCAACTAGTTCTGATATAATATACAAAATTTTATATACTACATAGCAGTGAATACACTAAGGGACATATTGTCCCGCAATATGACGCGCAACAATCAATTTATGTGACGCTGCAACGTAGCAGTATCTCGCAACGCGTTACTTGCTGAGAGATCGCATGCGTCTCGCGTCTCACCATTAGTCGTGAACGCAACGTGCCTCCCCCTATATACTGCGAGGTGGATTATCACTCCCGAAATAAGTATGTACCCAGGTGACAAAACAGCACTAATCGTCACAAACTCCTTTATTCTGTAATCACTGACTTGTATGCTGCATGCGACAAAATTTTCCACGTAGCTGTTGAAGGCATGTCCACACTCCTGCAGCATGTTAATACACTTATAGCGTATGTCCGATCTGAAACTATAAACTAAAATATAATCAAAGTTCTATAACAATCGGATATATGTAGTTTTTGTGAATAAACTGGGGCGCGGATACAAACAAAACTGTATTACTTAATTATATTATATATTAATCAGTGACCCGGCCCGGCTTCAACAACAATAACAGAATTTGAGCAGAAGGTATTCCACCACGCTGCTCCAATGCGGGTTGGTGGATACATATTTCGCAGAATTTCGTTGAAATAAGACACATGCAGGTTCCCTCACGATGTTTTCCTTCACCGCCGAGCAAGAGATGAATTATAAACACAAATTAAGCACATGAAAATTCAGTGGTACTTTCCTGGGTTTGAACCCGCAATCATCGGTTAAGATGCTCGCATTCTAACCTCTGGGCCATCTCGACCCGGTTTCGCAGGGGTGTTGGTGCTGATATGAAATATACTACAGAATGTCTTAATATACAATACAAACCGCTATGTTCCTGTATTTTAAATCTGTAATATCTTCGAAAATATAAAATTAAATTACATTATGTAGGTACTTAATTGGATAAGGGTTAATGCTGTATTACTTAAAATCACTTCGTAAATAAGCCGTTATTTCACGTAAAAAGTAAAGGTTAAAAATGGTTATTGTTGGTTGTTCCTAAGAGATAGGACATATACCATAGCGAATTCTTTTATAGACCTTTTTAAGGTGTACAATACTGTAGTACATTATTTTGATCTATGACGTAAGCGCAAAAAAAATGTGTTTATTTTCGACATCACATTAGAAACCTCTAAAATTATCAATGTTTCTCTACTATATAATGCTTGTATAATACATATAAACCTTCCTCTTGAATCTATTAAAAAAAAACCGCATCAAAATCCGTTGCGTAAATTTAATGATCAAAGCACTGTATATGCTTTGGACAGACAGACAGCGGGAAGCGAATTCGTTTTATACTATGTAGCGTAATTATTAATAGTTGTACGGATGCAATTTATTAATAAGGAAAATTATATGATATCAATATAATTAATACCTTATAGAACTCAGGAATTATGATGTTTACTACCAGTGAAAATAAATTACAATTGGATCATTAATTCCGGAGATACCTACAACAAGAAATTATACCTCTTTTTAATACGTATATAACTATACAATAATATGAATATGATAGTATTATACAAGCAGTACGTTTACTTGCTGATAGGGCTAGAGTCGGATTTAAAGGTCTTGGGGCCACAATTTGAAGCTTTTTTTATTTTTGTCAGTCAGGTTTGTCAGAATCTTTGTATCAGTAACATACAAAACATTACTTAATAATATTAGTATAATTTGACTATATCTAGATATTTAAACATATATTACATTATAATTTTTACTCGTCGGAATTTCAATATGGGGACCCCTCTCTTGTGAAAGCCCTAGGGCAGTTTCCCCGGCTGCTCTTCCTGGTACGTTGTGCAAGATAGTTTGGGTACCACCATCAAATATTCTTCCATCAAACAGCAATGCTTAGTGTTCTTGTGTTCTGGTTCGAAGAGTAAGTGAGGCTACAGGCACAAGGGGCATAAAATATTAGTCCTCAAGATTAGTGGAGCTATTTCTTATCAGACTATATCATAAGAAACGAACGTGACCTACGATAATCTTGAAATTATATTACCGATGACTCTTACATGCACATTGAAGATAGCAATAAAGAGTAAACATGCAAATAAACCTATATAGATATATGTATGTTGTTATATCTGAGTTTAATGGACTGATACAGTTTGATCGATTACCATCAAAGTTGTATGTGTATTTCCGAGGAGGATTTAATACAATCCTATATTTTGTAAATCGCCGCTAGAATCAAATCAATGCAAATCAAATGAAATCAAAACAATTTATTCAATATAGAAGCATTACACCTACACGCATATATTCAACATAACAAAGATATAGCAAGAAGGCGATCGTTTTATTCAAAAGGTGCTATCAACCATGAACTCACCATTTGTGTTATATCCATATGTCTTTCGCACACAATTGTGCCTTTATATACATGTATATATTTTTTTTATTTGGCAACACTGGAATTTTGTAAGATTTCTGGGATCGTTGTAACATCGTTTACATTGCTCCACATGCAGTCGAGTAACAGAATTGACAACGTTTTAACTAAACGCCGCCGATCATCTAGCTACTTAAATAACGTTCGGCCAAAACAATTTCCGTTTATATAATAGAGTTTATTGCTTTAAACTCATCTGAAAATAAAAATTATTACATTGTTTCGGTAATGTAAGAAAAAAGGTATTGTTTATTTTTTATTTTTTTAATTAATCTTTCAGCATATTTTTCATTGTAAAAAATTGCCGTTTTCTTTTATGTAGGCCGGTGATTGAAATGCGTCACTAAGTAAAAATACTGGACTGTTAATTGAATGGTAAATTAAGCTAATCGCCTTATTGATGAGTGTGTATAAATTATAATTGTATGAACACACCACACTTAAATTTAGTTTTATTTTATAGTGAAGCGATAAAAGTCTCGATGTATTAATATTAATAGGTATCGACAGCAATTAAATGTTATTAACGTTTATTGTATAATTATAACGTCCTAGTGTACTATCTGTATATGAGTTTAAATAAATAATTAAATTAAAAAAATATTTATTTTCTACTGTATTTTATTTAAACATTATTTTAACATTTCTATTAACAAAAATACTTGAAATGACAATTATATTTCGCAGTCTTTATAAGGATAAAATATTCTAAATCTAACTATTATACACGAAGTAGTTCCGTTATAACTTGTGTATTTTATTCTTAGTTATATAAATATATATATATATAATGCTGTTATTTTTATTAAAATGAATTGTTCATTGTACATATTTGAAATCCATCTTTTATAAAACATTTATAATTGTTTTATATACAAATGCCGGATGATGTCACCGCAAGGTTACATTAGACAATATACTGTGTAGGTACTTAGATACAAAGGTCAATGCACAATGACTTCTACGTTTCTCAATACAAGCTAATCACATATATATCTTCTACAGTATTTAAATAGGTATAATAAGGTTTGTATGTTTATAATAAATGCTTTTATTTCAAAGATATGCATGAATTACGCGAAACGAGTACCACAGCTGAGTATTGTTACATGACTAAGTCATCGAAGACTGACAACGTCCCTCGAATGCAATACATACATACATATATCACATCTATTTTATCCATCTTTCATGCGCTTCCATCAATTTTACCACATTCATCTTTGTAGCACTTCAAAAAACGCTCGGCTTTGAGTAAATTCCGCTGAAGATTATGGTCGTCGTCATTTTTTCCATTACGAAATAAATAAACGGTCGATTCGCCTCGAAGGCAGGAGTTGAGATGCGATCGGCGAAGTAAGCCGATGTATCCGCTGAAGCGACCGTACCTGATTCCGTGACCTCTATGTCTGCCTTGTGTACAATGGCGGAAATAAATATTTCCTCCGAAGTAATCTTTTCGAAGCTCGCTAATTTAGAACTAAATATATCAAACACACCCATACTATTTAACGGTTTGTTCAGAACGACATTTGTGCTTATTTTGAATCGTGGCAATTTGACATCAACATCTTCCAAGCCGTACTCTTTAACATCACTGTCAAGTCTCTCAAATATGTCCTTCAATGTTACAGTTGAAAACTTTTTATATACTTCAGTTACATTAATTTTTGGATAGGGCAAGATTATTAACATGCTGTATTTGTTGTCATTGCCATAAGGTAATTCCATAACAAGGGCGCTCAGTTCTTGAATATTTGAGTAAGGCAACATTGCCCTTTGGTACATCATTTTAACTTTACCGATCTCATTTTTGTTTTCATCGTAAAACGATTCGATATTTGTATCAGATACATTAAATGGCGAAGACCAAAGTCCCTTAAAGGAGATCACGTTTGTCAAAATCATTCTTGCTGTCCCAAAATCTTCTGACCTTAGAACATTTGAAACTGTCGCTCCGGAGTCTTCGATTGCTGTGTTAGCGATACGCGCTGCTGAGGTTGAATCTTTGAAATCGAGTTGAACTATCTTTGCCCCAAAATCAGTAGTTAACGTCTTCTTAAAAGCTGGAAATACATGGAATCCTTTGTCTTTGAAAACAAAATTCTTACTTGCTAATTGAACTCCCGGTGTTCTCGGATCAAGCACCGTCTTCGTCAAATTTTGGTAACCATTTATAATAGATATTTGATTGCCTGGTAGTAAAAATGCCCGTTCAAGTTGAGCTCTACTGTTGCCGGTCGCCCCAAGTGCGACGCCAGTCATCAAACTCCATATACCGAAGGGTGATATAACAACATGTCCGTCTGTTTCCAGTTGTGTGTAATGTAAAAGTTCTAAACTAAAATTTCTCACTCTTCCACTGAATTCGACATCGGCGCGACACGTCGCAACGGTAAATATAAAAAATATTAAACACTTCATTATGGCGTGCGCTCGGCGCAGTGCTTTAGGAAATACTAAGTTGAAACGAGTAAGTAATGTAGTATGAATACTAAAACACGTTCTCAACTATCAAAATGAGTTTAATATATAGGCTGTCTCTTTTTTCCTCTATATTCTGACCAAGACGAACGTATTAATAATTTGTCGTAATTGTTCAACCTAAAATGGACTTTGTTTATATGATATGTCGTATGACTTTTGATTGACAAGATATATATTTACAATTTTTGTTTTTATCACATCATTAAGGATAGTGGACGGGTTTTTTTTATTGAATAAATTATTCTTGTAAAAATGTTATAGAGGATTTCATCGGACGTTTAAAGTATAATTTTAAGCCGCGTTTAAACTGTCAGATTAATGTTTTTATTAAGGGTATTTTTAGAATATCAAATGTCACCAGTATAGCGACGTCACTAATATTTATTTATGTCTTCAAACGTACACGAGTTCACGCACGTTGACTACTAAATTTGGTAGTGTAACTTTACGTATGTTCCTTTTTTGGTCAACGTTATTATGTAATAAATGGTTAAAAAAACTTAAGCAAAAAACATCTCTCGTGGAATAATAATGCTGAAATTTTATACATTTAATTAAGCTGTAATTAGACAATTGTAACAACCCGTAAATGTGTCACTTTTCGATGGTTTGTTGATAAAATTATGTAGGTATAGACACATCTAAGATGTATCATTGGCATTCGTAATTACATACATTCGTAAAACCGATCACATCCGAATTGATTATACGAAAACGGTCTTTACGCAAACGTAATAACTTGTAATGTCATATAACCACACACATTCGTCAAGTTGACGATTGTCGTACTAAACTCGTGACAGAGTATCATCCAAAAAAAGGGATTCTCTCGATGTTATTCTTAAACTGAAAAAATACTGTATATTCGATAGAAACCGCTGCTTAAGTGTTACTATTTGCAAAAAAACCCTTACAATAATCGTGACTGATGAACTGGATAAAGAGAAATTGGTCTGAAGCAAAGTGCGGTATGTTGGGAATACCATCTCGATGTATTGCGGGCTTTTAATTATTTTCACTGCACGATAAGATATGTTTGTTGTTGCGGTTTTATCCATTATTATTAACGAGATGCATGATCTCGTGACCTGAAGATTGTTTTTATTACGTTTACGAATTACATTTATAGCCTAAACGTACGTATAATAAATTGCTTGCTTGCTGATGTTTGTAAAACTCTTATTGTTACAGATATTAAAAGGGATTTACCTAAAAAAATATATTTTATTTTGTTTATTTATTTTATACTAGCCTAGTTCCCCATTGATATCCCGAAAATCACTGCACTGTTGATCGTCTACTCATAAATAAAAGCCTAAATACGGGGAACCACGAACTTCCCAATTTCATCACCTTGCATGACGAATTATCTAAACATTGTATCAAATTTCATTTATTTATAAAAAAATATGCGCAAATACCGATTTCCATATTTGTAGCAACATTAATTACTAAAGTTAATTAATTTTGAAAAAGTACTAAATCCTGTTAGAATCACTGGTTTAGGCTTTGCGTTGTATGTCAGTCATTTTAAAATTTTAATTATACAGTAGATTGATAATTTAATATCGTTAGTTAATTTGAAATCAATATTTGTAAAACTTGACATTGTTTCAAAGTAAACTATTTTAATGTTAAAAATCTTAAGCTTAAGCTAAAAATGAGCACAACATTTTATTTTTAGTAGTGTAATGATTGCCATAAAATTAAATTGAATTTAAAGTTTACTTTACGATTTGTCACAGAACTCATTTGCTTTTGTCTTGAATCCCCCGCTAAGAATGCGATAAATAAAGTACCTGGAGTATATCCATTCCAACCATAATAGGAAGAAAGCCAAATTAACAATATTTGACACCAAATAGACGCGACATCATTGGTTGAGAGCTTGATTTATGCGTGATATTCACTATGGATTTGCGTGAAAATGGCGTTTTGAAATTTTTTGAAAAACGGAATTTTGGAAGTAAAATGAAAGTGGAAATAAGTATGTAAGTGTGATTGAGTTATATTATTATTAAACATGTATTAATCATAAACTCTTTGTGCACAATATCGCTGTGTTATTAGCAAATCGCATGAAATACGTAAGTCTAAGGTTTGATTATCTTTTTTCAATTTCCATTGCAATAGGCTATATACAACATCGCGAAAACAAACCGGTAAAGCAGTAACTTGTGTAAAGCCGGGTGGCTACTTGTGTTAACAAATGATAATAATTTGTAATGTTATAATTTGCAATATCAATTATTAATTACTTTATATTTCGAATGAATAATAAATAATATGACTTATGATCTAACCTAAGATTTTATTATCTGTGGAAAAAGGATAAGTACTTTTGGCGGGCTTTTAAAAAGATTAGATCGGAGAAAAATAAAATGGCGTGTTTTTATAGGAGATCACGAAGAGCAATAGAAATCATAAATTTATGAAATAATTTTAATATAATTTGGACAATTCTGTCAATATTTTTACAAATATATGTAATTCCGATATATGAGCTATATTATTGTAAAGTTTCATTAAAATCCATTCAGTAGTTTTTGCGTGAAAAGGCAACAAAGATACATACAAACAAACTTTCTACATCAAACTTTTATAAAATTAAGTAAGGATTTGAAGTGAATTTATCGACTGTTCCTTTACCATGAAAGAATATATACATATTGGTACATTTAAATTGCAATTTTTCAAGTAGACACTGTCTTCGTAATTTATATTAGCTCGTGAAATGTTGAAAGAAGGTAGATATTCATTGAAGGAATTTGTTATAATAATTATTATAGTCAATATTTCATCTATGACATTCAATGATCATATTTGCGATGCGATTTGGATTTATTATATATATAATCAAAATAGTGGAGCAACCACCGGTTTGGAATGCAGATTCTGCCGAGAAGAACCGGCAAGAAACTCAGTAGTTACTCATTTTAACTGCAAAGTTAAAAATACAAAGTTATATTAGTCCATTGTATTTAACTTTTTTTTTATGGTATCGGTAGATGGACAAGCAAATGGGCCACCTGATGGTAAGTGGTCACCACCGCCCATAGACAATAGCGCTGTAAGAAATATTAATCATTCCTTACATCACCAATGCGCCACCAACCTTGGGAACTAAGATGTTATGTCCCTTGTGCCTGTAGTTACACTGGCTTACTCACCCTTAAAACCGGAACACAACAATACTGAGTATAGTTGTTTGGCGGTAGAATATCTGATGAGTGCGTGGTACCTACCCAGACGGGCTTGCACAAAGTCCTACCACCAAGAATAACGTTGTGTTTTAAATGTTGGAAAAGCTTAACTAATGTAGAATCTACATTCCGAACCATTCGTAGCTTTCCGAGTATGTATGAAACATTTTATCGATACTAATATTATAAATGGGAAAGTAAATTGGATTCAAACACGATAGGGACACAAAAGGGACATTGGTATCCTATCCTGTGAACGCAACTGCAGCAAAAAAAAGGAAAAAGAAACTGCGAACGCGCCATTATAGGTTAGGTTATGTTAGATTTTATTTATGTATTTAGATAATATACATAAAAAAAATACCTAACCTAACCTATATCGGCGATTTTTACCGCGGTGGTGTTAATACGTAAATTCCATAATATGTTATAACTTATTTTTAAATTTAGCTATAAATATTTCTTTATACCTAAATGATCTATTGATATATACGTTTACATTTTATGGCCGTAACCTAAACCACAAATAATTAATAACATAATGACGTAATATTCATATAATTCTCCAAACGCTATTAACCTTAGCGGAAATTTAAGGACGTAGGTACCTATTGTGTTGGGTTTAGTTGATACGATTTTTTTTATCCTTTTCGGGTTCTGTACCTCGATAACGCAAAAATCTCGTATTACTTTTTTATCAGTCTGTCAATCAGTCTTTGTCAATATGCGTTTTTGGCTTGAATTGCCAACCTAATATCGTTCAATTAATCAGCTTTGTAGCGCTGTAAAAATACTACTCAAAATTGAACTCAAGATCTTGACATTTTTAACAATATTAATGATACAGTTTTTAAGCGATTTTCGTGCTAATTGTTGTTAATCTTAACCTGAAAGTTTAAATTATATTACTGTGTCGAAAAAATGTAAATAATTTTGCGGAAACTTTAGTGCGTTATAGTTGCATTTGACTGTTTTTGACGAGACGTGTTACATCTCACGTAGGGAGTATGTTCTCGTAATTTGGTTCGGTTGTATTTAATTCCAAATCTTTATATAAATAGGGAAAGACAAAACAAGGAGGGCAATTGTACAATAATATAACGGTTACGATATGTTCCTGATTTTATACCGTTCTAACTTCGACAATTACACACAAAAATACACCTTAGCTTCATTGTAAGTTAGGGTCAATTCTACTTATTTGTATCACGTACCTTACGATCCCGATTATATTCCGATCGTGATAGTGTTAATTTGTTAGTAGAATTAACACCCAGCTTAGTACCTTATTCTCATCTGTTTGCTTACGGATTTAATTTTTATTTAATAATAATAATAAAAACTTTATTGCACTCAATATCATATAAAATAACAGTTCATATAAAATGGTTAATTACAGAAAGTTGAAGGCAAGGGCGGCCTTATCACTAAAAGCGATCTCTTACAGGCAACCCAACAGTTTATTTGTCAGTTATGATCAAGAAAAAATGATTGGGATATAGTATATAGTGATTCAGACACAATTCGACCGTTTTATTATTGAGATTTTTTTACAGAAATGCCTAATAACATTTTTTCGGCACGATTTGTGTTTTGAACATCGGGATATGCTGTTACATCTTTAGAACACTCGGGATCTGCGGTCTAGCTACTTTTTTTACGCAGTCGAAACCTTTAGAAAGGTACCCCGGCTTCAAAGCCTTCAGTGCTCTCTTTCGTTCTGACGAAGCACGCGCGTCTGCTGATAAACTCTCGCGTCCACATCCTTCAAAAGCGGTAAGCGCGCCAGGATTTGTCTAGCACTAGACATTTCAATTTAGTGCGATAAATTAAACTTAGATCGTAATGAATCATTGAAAATGTTCTATATCCGTCCAAATAAAATACTGAGAAATATTACGTATACGTAATATATGCGTATATTACTTGTATTTATTTGTATTTTATCGTGGAAATATGACTGTGGTTTCCAAATCACCTGTGACGTCACTTAACATATTGGAGATCGTCACACCACAATTGACCTAATGACAACAATGCTAAGTGCATTGTGGCATTCACATCATAAGTCGTTAGTTTACGTGTAGTTGATTGTTATTTATTTATAGGTAACTATTATAGGATTTATTTTAGCGGCTTTTTCATAGGCTTCGTAATAAACAACGTGCCTACTGGCCAGAAATGATCTGTTGTATGATATCGATTTTTGTAAGGTAGAGCTTTGTGCAAGCCCGTCTGGATAGGTGCCTCCACTCATCAGATATTGTACCACCAAACAGTAGTACCCAGTATTGTTGTGTTCCGGTTTGAAGGGTGAGAGAGCCAGTGAAACTACAGGCACAAGGGGCATATCGTCTTAGTTCCCAAGATTAGTGGCGCATTGGTAATCTAAGAAAGGGTAAATATTTATCACAGCGCCAATGTGTTTGGGTGGTGGTAACCACTTGCCACCAGGTGGCCCATATTTGTCGCTTATCAATTAATCTATCAAAATCAAAATCAAAATATACTTTATTCAAGTAGGCTTTTACAAGCACTTTTGAATCGTCATTTAACAAACTATTTAAAGTAAAGCTACCACCGGTTCGGAATGTAGATTCTACCGAGAAGAACCGGCAAGAAACTCAGTAGTTACTCTTTTTCAATATCTAAAAATATAGTCATGTTAGTTAAATACAATTATATATGTATGTTATGTCTCTTGCCTGAAAGTCAACAAGCATTAACTCCACGCCTTTTTTTCATCAATATACTCTTGTATCGAATAATATGCCTTCTTTACCAATGTATTTTTTACAATGGACTTGAATCTATGAAACGGCAAAGTTAAAAATGTCTATAACTAACAAGCTCACTTAAGCGTATTTGATCCGCGTCCAAAACATATGACGTCACACGCTAGACGTAGTACGATACGAAATTATTTTTCAAGAGTCATTTCTTTGTGATTTGTATAGATATCTTAATAATAATTTTATACTTCTATTTCATTTTATTTATTTTAAACTACTTCAAAGAAATCCGGAGTTTTTCAATTCGATTATAATATTAGTTAGTTAACTCTTAAACGAACCGTATTAGAGAAAATTGTTTAAGATTTTGTGTTCCAGTTTGAAAGGCGAGGGTGCTTATATAAAACAGTCACAAGGGACATAACATCTTAGTTTCCAAGGCCGGTGGCGCATTGGCGATGTAATTAATGGTTAATATACCTTACAGCGCCAATGTCTGTAGCGGTTGTGACCACTTACCTTCATCTTGGCCATCTACGGCCGGCATTCGCCCGTCCGTCTACCTATTACATTAAAAAGAACTAAAAATCCTCTGACACAAAAGTGTGCGAAGATACAGTTAGTACCTAATAATAAAAAATAAAGAGAAGGTAGTTAAGTAACGTTACAATTATAGAAAACGCGAGGATAAAGGCACGTAGACGTAACGGTATAAATACTTTATTTGTCACTACAATCAATGAGTAGGTACCTATACATTCAATTGTTATATCACAATCGAACCGAGAGTCGTGCCGGTCTCGAATCCCGCCATTTTTCATGCTTTATTTTTTTAATTTAATCAAAGTCAAAATCTTTTAGGCAATAGAACAAATTTTAAAAATAATAATAAAAAAAATATATCAAAACATATTTTTAGAATTTTTTGTTGTTCGATTATTAAAAAAAAAAATATCGTTTTTACTGGAATTGTATTTTTCAGTCGACAGTTTCGTGGGTTTCCAAGATTCATTACCACATATTGGATCTTGGTTCGAGTGTTTCAAATGATTTGCAATTTATATGAGTGACCGACTTTTAATTGTAGGTAAAGCCATTTTCCGTAAGGCGTTTCTATTACTTCTATTATATTTTACCCACTGGGTATTACAGTTTATGCAACGATGGCACAAATAAAAAAAAAACAACGTAAAGTACACGAGCTGATAAAAAAATTCAGTACCTAGTTGATTCTGTAAAAGGAGTTTTTATGTTATGTTTTAGATTTCGAATCGTTTTAAATATGGAACGCTATAAATTACCTACATTTTTATCGAATCAAAATACTTTTTTTTTAAGGTAGTCTCATAAAAGCAATTTTGAATGGTCATGTTAGTGTTCAATTAAATGTTAAGCTACCGCTGATTTGGAAAGTAGAGTATACCAAGAAGAACCGGTAAGAAACTCAGTAGTTACTTGAGGAGGATGAACTATATTCATTGAAATTATCTTTGAGCGATAAATGTGTTGTAAGATATGAAGCGACTTATACTTATTTATATGTTAATGCATCTTATCACCCCCCACAGACCCAACTGGGGCAGGAAAGACACGAAAGCAAGTAAAGCAAGTGAGCGTGGTGGAATATGACCCAAGCTTTCTCCTTATAAAATAAATATATTTTATTTTGTTAGATAATTGAAATTATCGAAATGAAATTAAAATTGACATGCAATTCAGAATTTATATATATTAAAGTAGTTGAAAGGTAAAAAGTTATTCCATCGGTAAATTTTAAATAAGTCTTATAAGTAGATAAGATTCCTTATATGAATTTCCGTTGTTGAAATAAATACTTACTCGATAAAACCGAATCAACGTATTTTTTATTATTGTTTAATTTAACCCCAATAGATATAAGTACTTTAATATACAATAGATATAAGTACTTTAATATACAATAGATATAAGTACTTTAATATACAATAGATATAAGTACTTTAATATACAATAGATATAATTATATTTTAAATAAACGTCTATTACAATTATTAGCTAGTTGCATAAGTTTTCTACCCAAGCATATAAATCTAATCGGGTTTTTACGCTTTGGATAACGAATCTCAACTTGTTGATATAAAAACTTAGTCAAAATATAAATAAATTAAAGTCTAATTCTGAAATAATATGAATTGATAAAATAACCAAGGCTTATTATTCGGTACAAAAAACTTGTTACCCGTTCCGACTTCATTCAGGTAAAATTCATACAAAGTAATCCGTCCCCAAGCCTACAAGGAGAAGATCTTACATAGTTACACCTCCCCAATCCTCCTAGACGGAGTAATTCATACAATGTTGGGGTCCCTTCAATTTTCCAGAAATCTACTTCAGTAATCGTGGTCTTCGTAAAAGGAGTAACTATGCCAAATTTCAAGTCAATCGCACGTATAGTTTTGGAGATCTCGTGATGAGTCAGTCAGTGGTATTTCGCTCATATAAGATTTACCAAGGTTACTTGTTCCAACAAAGAGGCACTGCTATAGTTTGTGGTACATTGAAGAGGTAAGAATCAGTGGCGAAGCTTGATGGATAAGAGTCCAGATGCAGCGGTGCGTTGATAAAAATCACACCGCCAGTTTTCACAAGGCTTATGCTTATATCAGTTTTTAAGGTTCTGTACACAAAGAGTAAAAACGGGAGCCTAGTACTAAGACTTCGCTTTCTGTCCGTCCCTCTGTCTGTCACGAGGCTGTATCTCAAGAACCGCTGTTGCCGATATACTAAATACTAACACAAATACTGAAACAAAATAAAATAAATATTAAGGGGTCCCCTACAAAAAACGCCATTTTATGCCTATTTTTTTTTATCAATAAATGGTAACAGGTAGGCACTTGAAATATTCACAAAATACTTAATTGTATATTTACTTTAATAATAAATAATAACATTAAAATAAAAAATAAAAATTTAGAAAGGGCTCTCATACAACAAAAGTGAAAGTATTTTGCCGCTTCTTGCCCGATATTAAAATCGGCGCCAGGTAAAGGTATTTAGTTTTATTTAACAATTAAATATTTTACAGAAAATTTACTTATATTTATTGTGTCGCGTTATGCACTTTTTTTGAGTTCCGTACCCAATATGAAATTTGTGTACCTACTGTTGTTCGAATGGAACCCTTCGTGCGCGAGTCTGACTCCCACTTGGCCTGTTTTTTTTTATTAGGCACTCGGTACCCCCTTATTAAATACTAGCTGTGCCCGCGACTTCGTTCGCGTAGTTGTCGGAAACACTATCATGATTATCGTTTGATTGCTCACGTTGGTTTTTGTTATTAAAATCGTCAATAAGATTTAATAATATGTTTTACGGTACTTTAGCGTAGATTATATTTTTAGTTTTATTTTCTTGTGGTAGAAGAACATACTGATTTTGCCCGCAACCCGATCTTGACAACGCGACATATAGTTGGCCGTGTGAAAAGCAGTCTTGACGTAAATCGATTCCTACGTGTTTAAATGTTTGGCCCTGTGATTTATTAATGGTTACGGCAAAAGATAACTTAATGGGAAATTGAATTCTTTTAAAATTAAAAGGTAAATCATTTGGAATCATTGGGATGCGAGGTATAAGCACTGTTTGACCAACTGCCGGACCAGTCAAAACTGTTGCAACGATCACGTTATTGCGAAGGAATTTTACTTGAAGGCGGGTCCCGTTACATAAATTTGGTGGTTTAAGATTTCTGAGTAAAATTATCGCAGCACCTATTTTTAACTTCAGGGAATGTGGTGGAAGGCCGCTCGGGTTTAAAGAATTGAGAAACTCTTGTGGGTAATGGACAGCATCTTCTTGATCCATTACATTATCAATAGATGTGTAGGTAGTTATATCGCCTGGAAGTTTGGTTAAAATTAGGTCGTTAATTTCGTCAACGCTACTATTTCTCGCCGCCAATATTGCCCTTTGACACATCCATTGGTAATCTTTATTTTCTATTTCGACGATATTAGGGTAAACTTTTGATATTAAATCCTCTATGCTAGTCACTTTTTCTCCTAAATCGCGATCAATTTCAATTTTATTTTCAGAATGAGGTACTTTTCCATCTCCTATTAAAAGTAACTTTGAAGGAAAATTTGTACTTCCTCCCCCCAAATGTGCTCTCATATTCTTTGATAGTTTTAAGGTATGGACAAATTTCCATAACGGTGAACTTTTAAGGCAAGACCTTACAATGTCTGCTCTAGTTCCTCTTAAAATTAGCGGTAAAGTTTGTCTAAATAAATTACCAACATCTGTGTTTTTATTGCTTATTGTTATACGGTCAATTATGACAACCCTTTTCTTAAACATAAAAGAAATATTGTACAATAGTGTACGATTGCGAATATTTTTTTTGTTAACAATTCGATGCAGGTGTATCGACATCTGGATGTAAGACAAAAGAAAAAGTCAATTGTAAATAAATAAATCACAAACAAAATTCATACTCTGCCAAAACAAACAAAACGTTCAACAGGAAATGTAATAGTAAATCTGAATGACTTTTCTTTGTCTTGGATTAGGAGAAAAGTTCATGAATTGTAATACCTGACGGTAGACATGTTTGCTTAAACACTCAATTTTGATTCCAATTTTCTGTCATTATATAGGACCACTATGTACGTATAGGGTTTAAAAAAACATCAAGAAGAAGTGTATTTATCGATTGACCAGATTTACAAATTTGGAGTATATCGTATATTTACAAACCTACCTTGGCTGACACCGCCTCCAAAAATAACAATAATTTTAACTATAATATATTATCGTAATAACTTTGCTGACTTTTAAATAGTCTATATATTTTTAATTTCATTTTATGTAAAATAAAAAATATTGTGATCATTGTTTGTTATTCATAGGTTTGTGTTAAGTTAGATTTAAAGTGGGTAGGTACATACTTATCTCCTTGCGTGGAAACACAGAACGTACCTACATATTGGTAAGTAGAATAAGTTACTTGATTATTAAGTTGTAGAATAATAAGCAATTATTTTTTACTTTTTAGAGCATATTATTTTTTTTCTCTTTTGAAGTCGGTTTTTTTTTTGTCAAAATTTTTGTTTCTAAAAGATTCGGCCGAGTATCGCTAACGTGCTCCTTAGAATTGTTCCGTTCCCTTCCGTACCGTTACTTTGTCATGGATCCTATGCTCAGAACCTTACCAAACTTTCACCATAGTACCCTTGAAGTATATCCTTTATAATAAAAAAAGAATCATTAAAATTGGTTGGCACAATTTTGAGTTATTCACCTATTTATCGCGCACATATATCGACTTATATCGTTTTCATAAGGATACCATCATCGTAACAGGATAAAATTAAAATGGGGCCCCACGGGAAGCACTACCTTTCAAACAAAAAAAATTTATCAAAATCCAGTGAAAAGTTATGAGGTAACAGACATATAAAAAAAAAAATACAGACGAATTGATAACCTCCTCCTTTTTGAAGTCGGTTGAAAACAAACAATATTAACTTAAACGTAATAAGATAAACAAACCGAACAATAAGAAGTTTAGATTGTGTCTCCTTTGGTGTTATTATTTCATAAGGTGATTATAGTACAACCGTGTTGAATATGCTTGAACGTAATAGAAATTACTTGAAATATTGAACTACTAATTTATTTGTGTAGTCATTTTAAACGATATTCACCTATTTGCTTATTTGCATAATTTATTTTCTCAGTGATGATTAATCTGCATCGGTGAAAGTATCGCTCGCCATTTTGAACTTTTTTACGTGTGTAATGTAATTTTTATACCTTATTTATACCGTGAAACGTTTGAATTGTTTACTTGCAAAGTACGAAGGAATGTTCATTGAAATTTTATCTTATATCGTAAGTTAAAACTACAGCAGATTATGATTTAAATATAATCGATTTTAAACGATAAAAAATAATGAGCAAATAAGCTGATAACAAAACCTAATTTTGATAAATAATTTAACTATTAAGAATGTTAATTTTTTTAAGTCGTTATGTGCATTGCTACTTCGCAGAACTACACCCGCGGGTGAGAGTGGCGAGCGCGGCGGCGGGGCTGACCCGCCTCCCCCTCATCCGCCGCCGCGCCCCGCCTGCTAGCACACTCTTAACAAATAGACATATAGTGTCACGGACTTTTTTTTTATTATTAAAAGAGGAATATATCTTTCATACACATTTTTTGAGTAACTTAAAACGTTTATGCTGCGCACGCATCGAAAGTCCATAAATGTGAATAATTTTCCCCGTTTTTGCAACATTTCTCACTGTCGCTGCGCTCCTATTGGTCGCAGCGTAATGTTATATAGCCTAAAGCCTTCCTCTATAAATGGACTATTCAACAAAAAAAGAATTTTTCAAATCGGACCAGTAGTTCCTGAGATTAGCGCGTTTAAACAAACAAACAAACAAACTCTTCCGCTTTATATATTAGTATAGATATATATTTATAATTAGTATGTAATTGCAATTCATATTAAACATTAAAAATAAAAATAATGTTAAATTGTATTTGTAAATTGTTTATAATATATACCCAATAAAATTTTGTTGTAAGTGATATTTAATGAAATCAATAATACCTTACTGGGTATTTCCAACAGGAAAATAATACAGATTGAGTGATGTAAATATTAATTTATTGTTAGAAACTCGACCCATACGGGTTGATTTTAACTATAAAGGTCAGTACGTACAATCAATATAAAACTCACTTTAAAAAATATATGCTTTAAAACAAATTTGCCGCCAAAAATTTTCCCCAAAACGCTTCAAATACGAAATTTAAATTCAAATGAAATTGAAGTGGAACCATGTAGTTGGTATGTACGCCAATGTTTATGGCCGATGGGACCACTAACCCTACCGTCTGTCCTGTCCACCTACTACAAAAATATGTCCGAGCATTGATTTCTGCTACTTTGATTCTTGGTGTAAAATGCTCTTGATTACAAATTGAGACAATGTGTATTTTTGATAATTAGAGTTGAAACTAAAGTAATCTTTACTTTTTATTGTTTACAATTCATTTGAGAGTCGCTGTTTGGCGGTAGAATATCTGATGAGTAGGTGTTACGACCAAATGCGCGACACAGTACGTCGTTGAGAGTTCCATTGCGATAGTTGCAGCCTCCGCTTTATGCTAAGTCCGTATTATCCGTAATGATTTACTCGATTCCCACTGAGTCATATTGAGCACACACCTTTAAGCCTAAACGAACTCATACTGCGGTATATATCATAACCTCTTTTTCTGTTGTTGAAGTCTCTTAACTAAAGATGCTTTCAAAGTTATCGTTATTTTAGTGGTACTGGTTTAGCTGAAAGAAGACAAATGCTTAACTTCTATGTCTATATCTCTTTTATTATATTACATACAAAATTGATATCTCATTTTTTTTTTGGTTTAGCAAGTTTAGGTTGAAGATTGTTTACAACATAATTAGCACTCCAAGTTTTTATTAATCATAATTACACTCAGCTCCTCTTTTGTGCGTCATAGCGTGATTTTATTACTAGTTTGCGAACACGGCTTCGATCGCGTGTGAAGCAGCTGCGGAATCTAGTGTATCAAAAAATCAAAATATACTTTATTCAAGTAGGCTTTTGATTCGTCATTAAACAAACTATATTAAGTGAAGCTATCACCGGTTCGGAATAGAGATTCTACCGAGAAGAACCGGCAAGAAACTCAGTAGTTACCCTTCTTTAACATTTAAGGTGTCCTTTTCTGTAGCTTTTTCAACGTCACGTCAAGCATAACGATCAAACAAACTCTGTTTTCTATTTACGAGTATTATTTAGGAATAATAAGGATTGTAGACTATCAATAAATTAACTATCGGACGCATCAGAGTATCAAATAGGCAAAGTAGATCCTGACATTAGAACGTTCCAACATATAAATAAACAAAGAGTTTATAAGAGATTATCTTCATACTTTTGTTCATTGACATAAAAAAAGTAAGTTATCAAATAAAATAAAGATTTGTACAGAACAAAAAAATACGATTGGTTTACGATTTGTTTATTCTCTAAGTGTGCTCTTGAGGTTTGGGAAATCGGCGAACGTGACGTCATAACTATTTATGACGCAATGGTGACGTTGAAAAGCCAGTTGTAAAATATTTTCGACGATCGAAAGAAATTTGAATATTTTAAACTTTGTTCGAACTTTGGGCAGCCCCTTTGTAATAATCTAAATAAAAGGTACGGAACCACGAATCAGTTATTTTTCAGAACTTTTTTAAGGACAACCGTATCCTCATTAAGACGTGGATTTCCCACGAGAAAGTTCTGAGTTTGCGGTGAAAGTAGTATTTAGGAATATTATGATTTCTACTTATTACATAAAATCTGGTATAATTCAACTGTACAGGGTTCCGACAAGTTCTCGACTCTATTCCCAACTACTTATTCCTTACAAAAATAAACGTCAGCCGAATCGTAATTGTGAGTCAATTTTATTATTTTTTAACGGTTACGATACCTTCCTAATCATATTACGATCAACTTTGTTGGAACAGTAACTCGATCATTGTGTTAGATGAATAGGAATGATTTCGATTCGATTGCAAAAAAGTGACATCTTGTTAGTGGGATAATTCGAAATTCGAATTTGGATTCTACATAAGAAGTCATAATAAACCGCACATAAATATCAATTCTGTATTTTTTTTTTATATTTAAAGAAATGAATCTGAGAGTGTATCAATGTTTAAATTTATGTTACTTTTATAAAATACATTTTATTATATAAAATAGATACTACACAGTTCGTTGTTGTTCTAAGGTTTGTTTACATAATATACGATGATACGATATTTTGATTTACATGTTACAATTACTGTAGTTCATGTAATCAAAATCAAAATACTCTTTATTGTACACCAGTAAACATAAAGTTGAATCACATTTAAGAAAGATGCACAAGAGGCGACCTTATTGCTAACCAGCGATCTCTTCCAGGCAACCTTAGGGTAGAGGAAAGAAACAGATATAGAAAGAGGTAGGGGTGTACAAGGCAGATATAAACATAATATATGAATACATTACAGTGAAATAATAATATATTTAAAATAAAATAATGTACAGTGCCTGGTAGCTAACAAACATACATATATGTATGTATCTCATTAGATATAAATTATATATAAAATTGAACTAAAATTATCTCAAACTAAATACAACATTAAAGTGCAAGATAGTATTCAAAGTCAAAGCCAAAGTCAAAAATCTTTATTTAATATAGAAGTGTTTACACTTGTTTATTGATTGTCAAAAATCTACCACCGGTTCGGAATTTAGCACCTCGGACCTGAGAAGAACCGGCGAAAGAAACTCAGCGGGATATATTTTTTTTATTGTTTCAACATAGTTTTAAATGAACCAAGTGATTGTGCACGTCTTACTTCAACAGGATGAGAGTTCCACAGACGAATAGTCTGAACAGTAAAGGAATTTTTATAGAATGAAGTCGAATGAGGAGGAATTTTTAAAAGTAAATTATCTTCAGAACGACGCGTTCGATTATGAGTAGTACATAAAAAATTAAAATTCTCCTTTAAATAGAGCGGAGTTGAAGGATGAAAAAGAATCGAGTAAAGTAGATGGAGAATATGAGTATTCCTGCAATAGCGGATTGGGAGCCACTTGAGCTTTTTGCGAAAGTCGGAGATGTGATCATATTTACGAAGACCAAATATGATACGAATGCAGAGATTTTGAAGACGCTCAAGCTTGTTTAATTGCTCCTCTTTTAAGTCAACATAGCAAGTGTCAGCATAATCGAGAATTGGTAATATGAGGCTCTGTGCAAGCGAAATTTTAGTGGGAATTGGTAGAAAGTTACGCAACCTTCGGAGCGACCCTACAGCAGAAAACATTTTTTTTACTTAATTTACTTATTGGTGTAATATTGGTACATGTACAACTTTCTGTAATTTTTTGACATGATCATGTTCTGCGGTAAATTTTGAGTTTGCTTTCAAAGAACCGCTCTTATGATCTAATAACGTCATGTGGCGTTGGGCCAAGGGCATACGTTGTTCAGATCCGTTTCTATATAAGTACATGATTGATCGAACCTTAAAGTGACTCATTATTGCGCTTCCCATTAAAAAGTCTCCAGGCTTATTTTTTTTATATATTTATTCTTTTGAATTACGGTTATGATATAGATACAATAATAAGCATCTTTCATAATTTACTGGTTTTCTTGGGATCCTGTAGAGTTTTTCAACATCAAGATCAGAGATTGACTAATTTCATAAGAAAGACAAACAAGACTTTCACTTGGTGGTAGGGCATTGGGTAAGCCCGTTTGGGTAGGTACCATCCAGTCATCATACATTCTACCGACAAGCAGCAATACTTAGTATGATGTATTTCGGGTTGAAGGGTATTTGAACCAGTGGTGAACTACAGTGGAGGTACAGTGGCGATGTCAGGAATGGTATTTTTTTTAAATGGGCAATTTTGATTACTGACCCTTCAGTTGGCACATTAGACGGTACACTTATGCCTGCCTGCCTTATGCAAAAGAATGTGTAGAACAGGAAATTAGAAAAAAAATGATAATGATTAAGGAAGATTATACCCAGCCAAAGCAGCTCCTGATACTACGATTGTACAATCAAAATATTGTAATTACGTACTATATTTTCAAAGACACTGAGATAACAATGAACATCTTAATTTCTTTAAAGGATCGCGGTAATCTTTTTATATATCACACTTTTGAAAATAATTCATTAATTCGAAGATAGAACTGATAGCGTAAACGGGTATCCTACCCGTGTCGAGAGAAAGTGTGTTTAAGTAATATCGTAGGTTGTCGATGAATATTTCCCGAATGAAAGTATCATAAGTATGGAAATTAGTTTTTATAAATCCCGGCTTTGAATAGGTAGAATAAGGATCGGAAAACAAATAAGTCTATTGGTATTGGTTAACGAGGCGCATACCACTAAAGCCCCCCGTCGACATAATTTTTTTATATATCTTCAACAACCATCGTCATGTCTCAGACAATTTATCCAAAACCTTAGTGAATTCTATGGAGAGAAATCAAAATATATTACCAAATTACTTCGTCCATTGGTGAAAACGGTTTGATAATTTATTTGGTATTTTTTGTGGTCAATGCTTCATCCAGGCAGACGAACAGACGTGATAACTTTGTTTTATAATACGTTTCGCACTTGGTTTGGACAATCAAGGTATTCAAATGAAGATATTTCGTATATTTAGAGTATTACAAGGGTTTAGCTCTTCCGTTTATGGACCAGTGGCTTTTAGTGATACTGAGAATTTCGTCTTGGAAAAACCTAAAATTAAGCATATGCTATGGTTGAAATGTTGCAATAGTTCTTAAATTTTTTCGTTTGTCTAAACATAGCTTCAGCTTCTATGGAGTACACAGCATCTTGAATGAGCTGGTAATTCAGAACATATACCAAAGTTCATTGATTGATCGTAGTGCGAAGAGGATAAGTGGGGAATTTCGGTTTACATTTCAAAATAACATGTGTACACGAAACACATGTGCGTACAGCTTCTGGGTATTCCCCATTTATATCCTCAGTGCTGGGTATATTTAGATTAGATCTGTGTCCATGTGTGTACCTACATTTATTTCATTCAGGATGCGTAATTACAAAGTTTTTGTATGTGTTTATACTCGTATAATAATATGTCAGTTTACTCGAGCACTCTGTCGAAATACTTCGAAATATGTATTTGCTTACGTTAAATTCCTATATTTTTGTATGAAAAATCAGAACAAAATTTACGACTGTAGTTCGTGGCGAAAACAATGTATAATTTAAGGTATATAGACGTGAAAATAAATTACACGGTCGGCAGTCTGCTTTCAATGTCAGGGTTTTTCCCAGTGTGTATTGTGAGGGACAATAGCGGACGCGTTCGTGACATATCATAAACTCACCTAATTTTCTAAAGCGTTTTTTAACGATTGTTGAAAGGCAGTACAATTACATTTAATTACTTAAGAACCAGCTCACTTAAATTGCTAAAATAATATGGCACTTAGATTATATTACGAGTAAAACAGTTTCTACACAACTATTTAGTTATATTAATATTAAACATAAAGAATAATTAAAAAGCTTTAAAAACTCACATAATGTCACAATAAGCATATACATACATATATAAATAATAAATAAATAAATATTGTACAACGTCACTTACATTACTCTGATCCCAATGTAAGTAGCTAAAGCACTTGTATTATGGAAAATCAGAAGTAACAAAGGTATCACAGACACGCAGACCCAAGACAACATAGAAAACTAATGAACTTTTTCTACATCGACTCGGCCGGGAATCGAACCCGGGACCTCGGAGTGGCGTACCCATGAAAACCGGTGTACACACTACTCCACCGAGGGGGTCATCAACATATACATACATAAAAAGATAACTCGTCTAACAACAACAATTAATGAAGTCATATAAATAATACGGAAACATCTTTTTTTTCATAAATCACAAACTCGATTAGGTAACTGCGTCCAAATGAAGAACTAGTTGTCGCTCGCGGCTCCGTTCGCGATTAAGGGGTTGGTCATCGTGGTTGGACAGAGTTACTTTCGCATTTATAATATTAGCATAGCATTTAATTGACAGGAGATTTAAGTTAGTGCTGTTGCTTTTGTCGTACGATGAGTAATTAAAACTGTGCTGGAAACTTGTACTAATTTATAACGGAGTAATAGATTCTAATCCGATCCAACTTCGACCGAACCGCATTACTGTGCACAAGCGGCTTATTCACCTAAAACAGCCACAGTGGATAATCGGTATTCATATAATATTTTTCCGATCTGCTCCCACGCGTGTGAACAGTCATTGTCGATCTTTTTGCCAGATAATCTTCTATACATATAATAAAATTGGAGTGTCTGTTTGTAATATTAAAATAACCGCGTTTTAGTAGATGCATATGTATGTATACACGGTACATTTACCTAAATAACATTTTTTACAATTTTTGTCTGTCTGTCTGTATGACTGTTTGTTCCGGCTGATCTCTGGAACGGCTGGACCGATTTTGACGGGACTTTCACTGGCAGATAGCTGATGTGATAAGGAGTAACTTAAGCTACTTTTATTTTAGAATTATATGTAAAATAATGATAAAGTCACGCTTTTTTTAATTCAAACGCGCACGAAGTCGCGGGCACAGCTAGTCTTATTATAAAATTATTGAGTTGGTCACTTCAAACTACAAGGCTTATTTCGTCTAGTAAAAGACGTCTGCTATACGTCGACGAGTTTAAATTCCCTACGTAATTTTTTCCTTATGTTGATTCTTTATAAGACAAAAAAGGACATGACGGACAGGACAATTGGCATAAAAATATTAATTTTAATTCGAGACGAGATGGTTTATAAAATAATTGTAAATAAAATTGTTTTTTTTAACGGGTAACGGAAACAAAGCATGACCTAGATAATAAAAAGTCGCATTGGACATTTGGAAAGTATCTTACTTTCTCTGACTTTAAAACACCTACATTTTAATATACAGTTCGACATCTCATTTGTAACTAAATGCATTCAAATTGTTTTTCGTACAATTGTTTTCGAACATGTCGCTTGTTCATAAAACTTGAGCATACAACATACAACATAAATTTCCCACTGCTGTGCTAAGGCCTCCTCTCCCTTTTGGGGAGAAGGTAAGGCACATATTCACATGTGGCAGAATTTCGTTGAAATTAGACACGCAGGTTTCCTTACGATGTTTTCCTTTACCGCCGAGCACGAAATGAATTATGAACACAAATTAAGCACATAAAATTCAGTAGTGCTTGCCTGGGTTTGAACCTGCAATCATCGGTGAAGATGTATGCGTTGTAATCACTGGGTCTCGGCTCAAACTTGAGTGTATTTTTTATGATTTCAAGTTTATTTTTTATTTTTATGTAGGGCGGTCAAATTGAGTACCTGACGGTAAGTGGTCACCATCGCCCATAGCTTGGCACCATTCCATCTGGATAGGTACACTAATCAGATGTTCTTCCGCCATACAATAACACTAAGTTGTGTTCAGTGTAACTGCAGGTACAAGGGAGATAACATCTTAGCTCTCAAGGTTGGTGGCGCATTGGTGTGATAGAAGGAATGGTTAATATTTATGACAACGCCAGTGTCTATGGGCGCTGTTGGGCATTTACCTTCACTTGGCACATTTGAGCTCAATAAATTAAATAAAAAAATAGTTAATAAAAGCAATAATTGTCTATGGAATTATCTCAATTTACAAACATATAAGATTAGATCTATATAATTTAACAGTACGGTATAAATTATCTGTGCAGGATATTTGCCCTCACAGTAATAAATACATACATATATCCTATTCCAACCACAAGAGGACAAAAAACAGATAAACAACATTTGACAGCCAATTGACGCGCTATCATTGGTCGAGAGCTTGATTAATCTATGACATTAATTTATTGATTGGCGAAAAAACGGCATTTCGAATGTTAACGAAGTTGTTGGAACTTTGTAAAATTAAAGTGAAAATCAATAATTGAGTCTAAAAATGTTGTATTACGAATAAATATATATTAACCAAGAACTAGTAATAGTGCACCATAAAACTGAGAAATTATCAAATCACATGGAGTAATACCATTATCTAGGGTTTGTTTATCTTATTGGAGTAAGCTTATATACAAATATACAGTACTAGATTTAGAGATTAGTCGTCTGGTGTTTGGCATAAAAAACCTGTCATACCTTTGAAGTTCAAGATTGCCATACAAGACGTAATCAAATTTGGTTCATTGGTTTGGGCGTTCATTGGCGGTAGGACTTTGTGAAAGTCCGTCTGGGTATGTACCATTCACTCATCAGACACTCTGCTGCCAAGCAGCAATACTTGTTATTGTGGTTCCAGCTTGAAGTTTGAGTGAGCCAGTGTACAGGCACAAGGAACAGAACATCTTCGTTCCCAAGGTTGGTGGCGCATATTTCTAAAAGTGCCAATGTCTATGGGCAGTGGTGACAACTTAACATAAGCGTAATAGACAGATTAAGAGACTAGATCTTCAATGTGATAATATATAATATTAGTTACAATTAGTTAATCATACTGATAACATATTTAATGTAAATACGAGTATTTAACGATAATTTCGCTACTTACCACAACAATTTGTTATTTTCCTTATAATTTGTAATATTGTTTTCTTGTTGTTGAATAGTTTATATTTAACGATAGATTAGGTAATTATTAATTTAGTATTGTTTTTAATAACTTATTTTCCTGTTTAGATTGATATATACTTACTTTATAAGTGCAGAGTTTTTATTTTATTTTTTAAATGTGCGACTTCGTGAGCGGTTGAATTTAACAAAAAAGTTTTTGTTCAGCTCGCAGATTTTGTTATAACTTATTAATTCTGTATTAGGCAGCTTTTGTGATGTTCTGCTTAGTCGATGGTGTTAGGAACCCAACGCGACGGCGGCGAGAGGGCTGTGCGCGGTACTGGACAGTATTTGGTCATGGATTGCAGCGTGACTTTGTTTTTAATTTATATATAATTCTAAAACAAAAGTAGCCTAAATTACTGATAATTACATCAGTCTATCTGACAGTAAAAGTCAATCGGTAAGTCCGGTCAATCGGTCCAGCCATTCCAGAGATTAACCGGAACAAAAATTGAAAAAAATGTTATGATATATGTACCGTTTATATAATATACAAACATACAGTGTATATAATATAACAAATGTGAAAACGCTCTAAAGCCGTTGGTTTTGCGACAGAACTCTTTCCAATCGAGTCGAATATGATGTTCCATCGGATTATGAGAGTAAGGGAACAAAGACTGCAATAGTGTTTGCGCACGTTTATGCATTATGATATGTCCGGAGCATTTATTTTGTTTTGTATCCTCAGTCAAGAAAAGATCGTTATCATCTTTTAAAAAATATTTTGGGGAAACCTAGAAACAATATTCAAATTGTTGAAATGTAGAACAGGCCTTTAACTTTTAAACTATCAGTTTATGTTTATTTTTAATCGAGACTTTTGGAATCAAACGATCTATTCCTGGCTATTAAAAAACCTACTGAGTTCCTTTCGCTGGTTATTCTCAGGTTAAGAAAATCTTATTATCCGAAACGTTGGTAGTTTTTATTTTGAAGATAAATTAATTGCTTTTACTTGAAAACCTAAATAAATGGAAAATTTATTTACATAAGAATTATTCACATTAAGTCCTTAAATATATACAAATATAAATTAAAATAGTTACTGTATAAATCTTGACCGCGTGCAATGGTGGCAAGAATGCTAGCAGCATTTCCCCGTAGAATCGCAATTCCGATCCTCTGGACAAAAAACAAACCAGCCCTCCTGTCTCCATTGGAGGCAATAAGGATAAGGCGAGATGTTATATTTTTAATGACGCTTTTTGCTCTTCTTTTTGCGCTCCAAGGGCCGAGTGTTTCAATAGCAAAAATTTAAATTTGATAATGACGGATGAAGAAGATATAAATTGCTTTGATAAAATATCATTATAATAATATGAATTATTGCGGGCGAAACAAAAACAGATAGGTACTCAATATTAAAAAATAAATACAAAGATACTGCCACTGATATATATTAAATTGTTATGAGTTTATATTAATAATTATTAATATTAACTATTAATGATTAATATTATTAATATGAACATAATAAAACTTCAATTTGTGATGATAAGATACTAAAATGATTACACTAATTTTAGATTATGAATGAGGCCCATCTAGTGGCATATTAGGGAACTGTCAGACGTTTCCATAATTTGTATAATAGTTAATGTGAACTGCTTACTAATCAGATAGGTGACGTTTAATGTATGAATAACTCTATTAAATGTTTAATAGCTTGTAACAATTTTATTAGGAGATTCAGAAGTCGGGCATCAGTGTGCCGACATTATATTTCATTATTATAATAAAACAGTAGTTTATTTAAATCAAATCAAATCAATTTTATTCAAGTAAACTTCACAATGAAGCGTTTTTGAATCGTCGATATTTAAATACTACCATCGTTTCGGAAAGCAGCTTCCAGCTAGAAGAAACGGCAAGAAATTCGCATAGTTGCTCTTTTCAAATAAACAGATTTACAATTCTGTTTTTTACAATAATTACTGTCCTGTGATGGAACCCGAACCTATATCCAGGCGTTTTTTTTTCTAAAAAGTATTATTTTAATTAATAATAAGATTTATTTATAAATTTAGTCTTAATATAACTTTTTAAATTTAGTAGATGGTCAATTGATTATATTTCCCGATATCTTATTATATATGCGTATACCATTTGTATTGGACTAGCGACATCTCTTAGTTAATTTGTGAACTACGTTGTTTGTGTTTAAACAGCCGTTGGTTATTTATAAAATGAACAATATATTGTATATCTTTACCAAGAGAGGGCACATCGTGCGATTGCGATTTTATTTTTCATAAACTCGAACTTATTTGTACTTGCTAATTTGTCAGGAATTGTCCGAGTAAGGTACCCTACCTTGGTACCTCGAGGCTCCTACCCAGCCTGACCTAGGCACAGCAGGAAGACCCTACTAAAATCAATTGCAGTGATCCTTCTAGCTGTTCGGCTATCCACAACGGACTCTGGTCATTATACAAGCACACAATATGCTATTTACTATATAACACAGATACACACTATTCCCTCACTCTTATAAGGCGAGGAGTCGGCAGTCGAGCACATCCTTTGAGAGTTTAGTCGGCACCACAAACTGCTTACATTTTTATCGATATTTTTTTTACATGTTACGACATCGTCAATACTACCAACTTTCAAATTCCGGGATGCTACTAAAGTACCTATCCCTTTCAAAAAAGATTTTTTTTCTAGTTTTTTACTGTCTAACCCAGGGTTTGAACCCAAGACCTAAAGATATGCAGCCGTAAACTATCCACTACATCAACGAGGCGTTAGTTCTCGCTAGGGCAACATTCTCATTGTCGTGTATTTTATTTGACCTTGATATATAATGGGTATAAAATAAAAATTGCATTATTTTCAAGGAAGTAAACACCGAAACGTGAGAATCATTCGGTTTGTATGAACATAAAAAAAATCTTTTCGTATTCTCCTAAAATCTCAATGTCGCGGTCACGACCGTTGTATAACAAGCTGTGGCTAGACAAGGCGAGTAAATGCGAATATATATATTTTGGCTAATGTAAACTTTAGTGTTTAGTTCACTCTAATGTGAGCCGCGTTTGTTATGATATTGGTAAGCGGACGAGCAAATGGGCCCCCTGATAGTAAGTTGTCACCATCGGCCCATTGACAATGTTGCTGTACGAAATATTAACCATTCCTTACATAGCCAATATGCCACCAATCTTGGGAACTAAGATGTATTGTCTCTTGTGCCCGTACACTGGCTCACTCACCCTTCAAACCGGGACACAATAATACTGGGTACTGATGTTTGACTGTAGAATATCTGGTGAGTTGTTGGGACCTACCCAGACTGGATATGCTAGCTATAGCCGTCGCTATGTTTGTTCTTTTCTCAAATAAGAAAATTGCTTAATTTGTAATACATATTTGCTAATGCCGCCGAGATTACGGGTTCAAACCCAGGCAGGCACCACTGAGTTTTCATGTGCTTAATTTGTGTTTATAATTCATCTCGTGCTCGGCGGTGAAGGAAAACATCATGAGGAAATCTTCATGTGTCTAATTTCAACGAAATTCTGCCACATGTGTATTCCACCAACCCGCATTGGAGCAGCGTGGTGGAATATGCTCCATACCTTCTCCTCAATGGGAGAGGAGGCCTTAGCCCAGCAGTGGGAAATTTACAGGTTGATTATGTTTATGTATGTTATTTGCTAATGTGTGACAAATTCGTCTCAATAGTAATATACTTAAATACACAAAGTAGTACACGGAATGTTTGAACCTTATAATTGGTTCTTTAAAATTTTTGAAATATTCTGCTGAATATTCGTCAATCGTTTAATCCTCACCACCGTTTAATAATCACCGTTACTAATGGCAAATAAATCGGTAAGCTCATGCTATAAAATTTGATTCTCTTTTATTTCCATTCTTACATGGTGTTTAGTTTTTTTAAATCTAAACTTTGGTGTGAGTTCGTTTTAAAATATCGTGACTGTGAATGAATTTTCAATTTATCACGTTTGGTCGCAGCCTTCCGATGATCTCATCCGAATGTGAAACAATAGATGTTAAAAAATTTAATTAAAAACTTATAGCCACTCGTAATCGTTTTATGATTTTGTTATTTGATTACATGAATTAATGTTTAAATAGACTCGACTAAAATATTTAATAAATTTTATTACATTGATTTCAACGATAAAAAAAGCTCAATTCCACGGTAAAAAACTATGAAATTGAGTTAAATTTTAGTTACTGGAGAGATATATATGGACGTTTGAGTCAGGCAGTATGTGGTAGAGATCGGACCATGGAAGCACTCGCTGAACATGAGATGTTGTGGAGATAGTGGTTCAGTCATCCTTCAAACCGGAACACAACATTATTCAGTCGATGGTACATACTCAAAGCTTGGACAAAGCCTTATCAACAAGTGGTAATAGTATGTTTGTGAGATTTTGTGTTTATGAGAATTTACCATTCGTAAAGTTATGTTACCACCGAATATATATCGTAAGCATTATGTGGAAATACCTTCCGGTATTAAACCAAGTAAATAAAATCATAGAATCAGCACTTCAGCAGTTTATACAAACATTTATTCAACTTTACCTGTTTCTGTGTGTGGTTCAAATCATTCAACTAAATTTTAAACTAGTATAGGCGTTTGTTTATGTAAATCAGTGTGGATGCACGTTTCGCAGATGCATTGAACAGCGTGACTCAAATTTTCATCTGATCGTCAGTAAATTGTAAGGAAAGTTACATGAATAAACTTCTTGCAAAAATTAAGCATAGGTAAATTTCAAAACCGAAATGATTGTGGGTGCGTTGTGAACCGTTGAAAGAAACTCAGCGGGAATTAATCATGTTAATCATCTCATCATGATTAGTGCTTCATTTCTCTAAAGAAAAGATTCACACATCCCTAATAGCTTTTAGAGATGACATCTGACAGATTCTTCAGATTTCTTCTTCTTCTTCGCCTGGAATTGCTACTCAATCGGGAAACGACGTCATCATCTGAGCCTCAATTATTATTCTACAGTAATTGTTATTGACCGTGTTCAATATACATACAATACTAGTTGCCAGCCTACGTATCCTATACGCTTTTCTGCACCCCTGGCAATGTGTATGAACGTGACATTATCAGTTGAGTAGTTAAGACGTTTCGCGTAACAAACAAACAAACGAATAAACTCATTTTCGCATTTATAATATTAGTTAAGAGCTAATATTAAATCTATACTAATATTATAAGTACGTAAGTAACTTTGTCTATCTGTTACGCTTTAACGGATAAGTACTGAACCGAATTTGAAATACTTGAGCCCCAAGGATTCTTCCTTCAATAGTATACTATTTATACCTAAAACCTACTACCGGCCTTACCAACCGAATGAAACCGCGGTCGAAAACTATTATATTATAATACATTTTAATTAATTCAATGTTTTATGTATTTATTAAACCATTCACACAGTTTATAGAATAGCATGAGTAAAAATCATGTTTTGTACACGAACAGACATATATTTATAAATAAAAAACTGTTAATATCGCGTGTCTGGCCTTAAACTAATCGCTTGAGTACTATTGTCGGACATACAATACAAATGACAAATTAATCGTTTAATTCTGATGATTAAAAATCTATACTTGATAAATGAAAATTATTTTTTTATAATTACTTACCTATACCTATCTAAAGCAAAAAGCTTCATTTAAAGAATAACACCTCTCTTTTCCCTCCACTAGTGTAAGGGGGCCTCGTTGGTTTTCTGTCCGGAGCATAGGAATTGCGATTAAACGGACGGTCGCTAGCTCAAGGTCGCTAGCATTGAGCATGTATACAGTAACTATTTTTATTAATATTTCTATCTATTTAAGGATTTAATGTTAATAATAAAAAAAATTGATACAGCGTCTTTCGGAGAAGGTTTTACTGCATAATATTATTCTACATGTAGCTGCGCCTTAAACTCAAACTCAAATTCAAGACGACTATTGAGGTGACAATGTTATGTTCATATAAACTAGCTGTGCCCGCGACTTCGTGCGCGTTGTTTGAATTTAATTTATTTGGATATATTAGCGTGATTTTATTTTTATTGTATATATAATTCTAAAATAAAAGTAGCCTAAGTTAGTCCTTATTACATCCGCTATCTGCCAGTGAAAGTCCCGTTGAAATAGGTTCAGCCGTTCCAGAGATTAGCCGGAACAAAGAGACAGACAGACAAAAATTGTAAAAAATGTTACTTTGGTATATGTACCGTGTATACATACATATGCATTTAGTAAAAATGGGTTATTTTAATATTACAAACAGACACTCCAATTTTATCATTAATAAATAAAGTTACACAATACATGACAAAAATCTAGGATCAATTCGTTTATTTCTATGTAACATGTGTTAATTTAATTGTATAATTATGTAATTTACTTGGAGATAAATTGTTCCTACTTGAGTTTTTTTTTCTTGTCAGTTTTATAATTCACAAGTGCACTATGAAGGTTCTTTATTCTAAAGGAGTCATTTATATATCGATGGAATACAGTTGGAACATCGATTTGCATTTGAGTATTAATGCATTTGTACTTTAACTTATTCCATATTACGTTGTAAAATACTTTGACATTAAATTAACGCGATATCATTGATCGAGATCTTGAATATTCAATCATTGTGTAACAGGATCCGCTTCTTCTCGAGTAAATAGATCCGCAAGAACACAAGATACATTTTACGAGTAAAGTATAGGTTTGTCCGTTTATGTTTGTGTAACAATCTTCAACGTTTCCTTGTGTGTAGCCTATCCCAACGACAAGAGTAGTGAAGACCAATAAACAACTCTTAAATTAAATTCATGCGATAACATTGGTCGAAATATTAAATATATCATTTTGGATTTAAAAGGGCGAAGTTGTTCGTAGAACAAACAGTGTTGTGTTATTAATAAAGACAACCGTAATAATTCAAGAATCAAAGTTTGTAGTGTAGTTCATAATATAGCAGAATTTCTGTGTGATTCTGTATGAATTAACTTCGTAATCAACTCGTGAAATTTTCACAATCGACTTACAGTAATACCTACGCCATTTTGATACGCGTATACTTTCAAGTTTTAATGCTTATAGCCAATGTCCCTTCATTTATTTTTTTAGATATTTAACGGCTGTTATTTACGTAAATGAATGTGCTGGCTTTGTTCGCGTGACTACAGTGCAAGAAATAACTGCTGCGGTAGTCTAATGGCTAGATCATACGACTCCAGGTCGAACCCAGCATCTGAGTTAGGGGAGCTCAGGTGCTGGGTTCAATTATGTAATAGTAATTATATATAAATGTATGTATTAGTGTGTAAGTCTATGGTTGGGCCAACGACACATTTTTTTTTAAATTTCTTTGCTTGTTTACTGATAACTGTCATAACATTAGTCTTGTACCACGCCCGTTGTACAATACAACTGTAATTCGTTTTAGTCAAAGAGATTTTTCTCTGTAAATGTTTGTGATGTACAATAAATAAATAATGTTGATATTTAATAATAATACATACTGCTCTTGAACTTTCTCCGTTCGGTCCCGGCTATTGGATTCATGGGAGCACATTCATAAATCATAGGGTGTAAGAAATACACATTTGTAACTACACACATTATTTTTATAAATTAATAGATATTTAATTATTTTTGAAGTGATAACTTCTTGTAGGAGTAAAACCGCTTCGTTACGTAACGCGTTACGGCGCCAGTCTGTCTTGCTACCCTTTGTCTTACGCATACGGCAGCGGTACGCATTTTATAGGATTGAATAATGACTCTAATAATGTACATACAAAAAATTATAAAATTTTAGTAATAAATTAAGTTTTTCTCAATTTGAACAATATCAATATTAAATAATTAAACTTAGATTAGTTATCACTTCTGTCGGGCGTCCCGAGACGGGCACATAAATATATTTTTATTCATGTTTCCGCGTACATGTTGGAAACAAACCATAAACGCATTGACGTAATAAGCATTAATCAAAATCAAAACAAGGAATTACGTAATTCAGAACATAAATATTTCAACACCATAGCGTTTATTTATATTACACATTAATATAAATAAAATAATAATAAATAATTAATTCTAAACGATTTCTCCACACATTATAAAAGCATATTAAGCACATCAGTCAATTTCTTCCAATACGTAAACAATAAAAAAAAGTATCGACGATTACAAATTAAAATCGATCGATGTAAATATTATCGGTGCCAATAAATATGTTCTACATAGTTATTTAACTGTCAAGAACATATTATGTTAATATGGTAATGTATTGAAGAACTATTTAGTAAATAATGAAACATTAATTTATGGTAATAATCAGTTCATAATTTCATTCGAATCCGTGCACTAGTTTTTAGGAGATTAATAAGCTGTCAAACTCTGTACACATAATTCCATGTAGTTTTAATATTTGTAAAATTAAGACCAACCTTAGAAACGATTGGCGATTGAGGACAAGAATGAGCATATCTAGACAAAAAGCTTGTCATTTGCGGAGCCAATAAATAATGTGATGAGAAAAATAAAACCCAGTTAATGACCCAATTTGAGTTGGGCGCGCATGTTACAGAATTTCATAAGACTCATACATGTTTCCTCACGATGTTTTCCTTCACTAACGACAATGAGATTAATTTTAAACTAAAATTATCCACACGAACAGAATGGTTACCCGAGACCAAACTCAATATCTGCGGTTAATATTCACGTGTTAGTAATAAGTCAATGTATTATTTTAGATTATGATATCTTTTTTTTTTTTACCTATTAACTATACAAGGTAAAAATAATAATATATTTAGTAAATCGCATAATAATTTATAGTTAACTTCCATTAAAGATAGCTTAAGGTAAATATAATATCTATTGAATACTTCAAATAGAACATTAAATATTTAATTTATTTTTAAAAGCGCTTCAAGAAATCGCTTTCTTAGCAATAAGTTATTTGGCATCTTCTTTTGCTACAGTATTTATAATTATGTTTAAATACTGTATCAAATATTTGATTTGGTATAACACGTTTTTATAATTCAATTTTAATTCATATTCTTGTAATTTTTAAACACTAAGTACAGAACAACAAGAGGGGTCTTTGAATACTTTAAAAAAAAATCAAAACAAATCACAAATTAATTTATTGAACACATTACTCACACAAGTTGTGGCTCTGCATACACACCGGCTAGTATTATTAATCCCGTCGATCTATTTGTGATGATAAATGCAAATTCCTTATTCGCTTCAAAGCGCTGTCCTAAAATTCTATCCTCTAAACCGACAACTGTTGAAGCCGCGGCGACAGTTCCTTCCTCTGTGACATCGATCTCAACATTTTGGACGGTTTTAGAGACAAATAAAGGACCATCAGATATTCCTGGTAATTCTGCTTTATCAGCATCAAAAATTCGCTGTATCCCGCTGTACTGTAGAGGACGAATCAGATCCGTTCGAGAGGAGATCGTGAATCGGGGTATATAACAATCTATTTCCGGCGGGCTACCGTTTAATTTATACTCCGTCATCCAGTCTAATGACTGTGTTGCTAAGTTATTTAACATTGTTTTCAAAGGTAGCCCCTCGAATGGTAAAAGAATTAACATGGAAAACTCTTCAGATTTTCCATAAGTCATTTCTAAAATTTGGGCACCAATGAGCTCGGAATCTCCGACGTTATGGGGCGCTTTATGGTACATCATGTTTACCGAGCCAATTGTTCTACCTTGGGAATCGTAGAATGCATCCGGTCTCGTTTCACTAGGATCGAAAGGATACGTCCAACTCGCTTTGAAATATAGAGCATCAACTAATATAAGTTTTAAATCTTCAAGAAGGTCTGGTCTCACTGCTTCACGAATTCTTCCTTCTGTAGCTACACACACATAATAATTGATGTCATTGGCAAGTTTAGTTGTATTTTTTGTATCCACGGCATACACATCTGTGCTATAGTAATTTGCTGATTCACAGAATTCGCGATGAATTTTAAAGCTGTTATCCGAGAACATCGCCGTTTGGCTTTTTAAAGTCACATCGTGATCCTCACTCTTCAATAGTTTTACGATCGCCGAATGCAGTTGTTGTGTTTCCCTTAAATCATTTGGCAGTCTTAATTCTCTCATTAATTCCGTGAACGTCTCTCCCGCTGATCCTTCAGCTAGCAATGAGAATATATTCCACACTGATAACGGAGACAGCGCAACATTCTTGTCGCCGTAACTCTCTTGAAACGTATACACATTATTTAAGAATTTCAATGTGAACTGATTAATTTCATTAAAGTTTATGCCGGCAAGATCGTCAGTTGGTGCAGAAGTAACAATGCTTACGAGTACGAAAAGTTTCCACATTCTACGCGACTTGATGGCTTGGAGTTTAACGCAACACTGCTGTAGTATAAGGCGATTCTATCAATTTCAATGGGATTTCTCACGCGTACAATGAATATCATCAGGCTTGTTAAGTAACGTTTATGGTTCCGAGTGAACTATGCGTATTTATTAAAAAATACTGGTATTTATGGGATCGTATTAATGTATTCGTTTTGTCATTCGTTCCAAATAGGGACTTAAAGTAATAATTTTGCAATTATAACAATTTTTACTATAGTAGTTACATCGTGATTATATAAAATTGATTTGAAGTCGTTTATTTTTTTTTTTGTATCCATTGATCCGTCTGTTGGTCGAATATTTTTTTTTCTAGTAAGCATAATAGGTGATTCTTTATTTTTATATGATTTATTCGTTAATAGACCTATCACGTTTCCATTAATAAATAAATGGAATACAAAAAAGTTCTTAATCATCAATCAATACATCTAATAAATTTATTTTATGTTTTGTTATTGAATCGCAATGAATGGACCAAATTGATTTTTTTAATAAGGATATCGTCTGTCTGTCTATCTACGATGATGCGGAAATATTTGAATGCATCTTGATTAACCAACGTCATAGTAGGTTGTATTTTCATCTAATATATTTTATATTGTACGAGCATTTTTTAAAAACATATATTCCTACATACAGATGATTTGTATGTTTATGTTTACATTCCTATTATATCACTTTGATTTATAATTAATTATATAATTAATTTTACATTACGTTACATTGTCAGCTTGTAAATTTCCCACTGCTGGCCTAAGGCTTCCTCTCCCTTGAAGGAGAAGGTTTGGAGCATATTCCACCACGCTGCTCCAATGCGGGTTGGTGGAATACACATATGGCAGAATTTCGTTGAAATTAGACACGTGCAGGTTTCCTCACGATGTTTTCCTTCACCGCCGAGCACGAGATGAATTATAAAACTCTAATTTTAAGCACATGAAACTCAGTGGTGCTTGCCTGGGTTTGAACCCGAAATCATCGGTTATGATGCACGCGTTCTAACCACTGGACCATCTCGGCTTTATTTAAAGACTTATAATTAATGATTAGTCTTTAAATAAAATTAATTATAAATATTAATAATAATGGCTTAAATATTTTGTTGGAAATGGTATTATGGTGGTTTAGTGGAACTACAGAGTTTCTTGCCGGCTTCTTCTTGCATCAAAAATCTGAACCGTTGGTAGTGACTGTAATATATTCGAATCTAAATTAAACAATTCATTGCAAATTGATTGAAAGTGAAACTTTTGATATACTTAGAATATGAAGAAGCATATTTTGTTCGTGTATTGACTACTGATTTTTTCAGTCGTTAAGCATTTGTTTTGCTTTGCTTTGGCTTACGGGATTAGTCAGTGCACTAATTACAGGCACAGTCTTGTGCCTCTAATTAGGCATGAGTGATATAAAATTAACGAGCCAACTTCATTACCTTGATGTACGTGACAGCTACTCTTGACATTCGCCAAACATCATACTATACCAATGTGCGTGTACTTAGTGGTCAGCTGTTGGCCAAATTTTTTCGATGTGTTCTCAGCTATATTGGTCTGTCTTGGTATTTTAGTTCCCAAAATTCGTGACACACTGATGTAAGAGAATTCTGTATGAAGATTATACATTATAAATTTCCAATTAGAATTATATCAGAAGATATTTTATGTGTTGAAATAAATACTCTTCAACTTTACACGTCTATTAGATCTAACTACATTAAATTATCATTCCAAATGTAAGTATAATTTTATCTATAAATAAAATATTTTATGTAAGCCAATGATGACAACCAAAGAAAAAAAATAGTAGTTTATCAAAGTTTTTCTTCACCGCAATGTGCAAATATTGATTTGAAAGTTTAACCTTAACACTAGAAACATCTTTTTATAAGGAATTCTAATAAATGTCGCAATATTTACTATAAATATGTAAATTAATTATTCTTATGTAAACACTTATGAATAGTGTATAGTGACCCACATAATTTAGACGTATTTAAAATATTAAACATATCTATTGAAGTTTGCAGACTTTTAATTGAAGCTATTGACTAGATCTACTAACGGCAATATTTAATTTTAAAGAATTACCGCGGTTTTGCGGTTGAATATAATTTAATAACAAATAGTAAAATGATTCATAATTTCATATTATTCATTACAAATAAGTAAGGAAAACTATTTTGTTATCAATATGACTTATTGTCCAGTATCAAAATACATACAAATAAATATGCCGTCACGAGATATGGTAATTGTCACAACATGACTAATTTTAATCGTACCTCAGGGGTCACTTTTCGATCCCTTATTGTTTCATATATTTATAAATGACATCCACTAAACTTTTGTTCTCTTATTTTAAGAGAACCGTTTGAAGGTGCGTTGCCGGCCTTTAAGGAATGAGTAGACTCTTTTTGAAGTTTCCCATGTCGTATTAGTATTTTACAGATAGTTTCTTTAACTTCAGTAGGATACATTTTAGATGTCGTAAATTGAACACACACAACGTATTCCTGTATGTTGTGTGCCATTAACATATTACACGAACCACATTATTATGGTTATAGTATTGCGTGTATTTACACTCCTGTAAAAATTAAAACCTCCGAATTAATTGGATGTGTTTTTCTGTTCGCTCTTATTCAGAGTGGACAAACAAACATTTTGTTAATTTAATAATATTTAATTTCAATGTTTAATGTTTTGATGATTTGTCCTGTTTTTGTAAATTTTACTATTAATTATTATGTTATGTAAACAAGTAATACTATATTTCTGGTTACGGATGTGTACATAGGTTTAAGGGAAAATTTTGCTCAATTTATATAGAACTTAATTATCATTCCAATATTTTTTTAATTTATGTATAACAAGTATATAAACGGAAAAATAGGTTACCGATTGATAAATGGTTATGGACTTCCATAGGAGTATATTATCCATTAAAAAATAAATCCTTCCACCAGCAATGTGCTATTAATAGATGATCCTTACGCCTAGGAATGTTTTCGTTAACGTAAAATAAAACATTAATTATTATTATTATTATTTAACCATTTTTTCTATATGTTCCTAAAGTAAACAACCGTAAGTTAAAAGACTGCGTGGATTAACACGCAGAACAGACAGATTAATCAAAATTTTGGTATGATATTACAATTCTTTAAATAAGGTCCAAAATACATGTTTTAAGATAAATATCACTGATAAATTTCCACATGTGCATGGACTATATTACTACGATAATTTAAATTCAATGTACACTTTAATACAATTTTGTAATGTTTTGGTCCATCACTATTGTCTCAAGACGAGGTCGTCCTAACAATCTGCTTTTCCGTTCTTTGAACGTTTTGTATGTCCGGAAACCTCGGTGACCTCATTCAAAAGACTAACTAGGTCAATATACTTATCGGTATACTTAATTGGTTCTTTTTGTTATCTATTATATATTTAGTATATATTTAACTATTTCGTATATCAGCGGCTATTCATGATACGGAACTCGAGAACACCGCTTGAATTTCGTGCTTTTTGAAATCAGCATCATAAAAGAAGTAAGACTTTCAATTCGGTCGTATAATTTATTTATGTGACCTAACTCCGCCATTTACGAATTGATTTGGATTTTTTTTTGTTTTGGACATAGTTCCCGTTTGGTCCCTATGTAATTTGAAGAAAAATACTATCATCAAGGGTTATACGGAACGAATTTACGGACAAGAATTATATCTGGGTGTAGGTACGGTACGGTAGTGATATAAGCCCCCCCCCCCGGATGAATCAAGCGAAGTGGAGTGAAGCAGGAGCACTATCTACCTTTTCTCGAACCACTTATTCATTTTTTTCCACCATCATAACTTGTCTTTGGGTTATACCAGAGAAACAGTTGTCGATAGAGGATTTATGAAATGTATAAATTTTTAATTATATACTTCTTATACTTTAGATTTTATTGATATCTAAAAAACCATTTTGATGATCATCAAAATTTTTATGGTATTTCCTAATGTCATAGAAAGCTGAAAATTGGTATGTAACCTTATATAGTATTAGTACATAAACAGCCACATAATTTGAAGTAAGTCCTAGTAAGTGAGTTAGAAGCTAGAAGTACGTGAGATCTGATAACTTTTTGACAGTGCGAGTCATATGGTCTCGTCTTAACATTTTACATGAAAATGTTTTTGGTAGGATTTATTTATTCACGGTAGTTTTTAAATTCGGTTTATATTAGAGCAACATATGCATCGTGTTGCGGAAAGTATGTAAATAATGAAATAAAAAACATGACCAAATAAACGACGCAGAAATTTATTAATCACATACAGATATAAATGCAACCATTTATATATTTATAAAGATTTGTAAAAGTTTCCATCGTTTTAACCTTATCAATATCAGCTATTCCCAGCTGAACTATGGAAAATATATTTGCATAAGAGATTTATGAACATGCGGGTTTTTGAATAATTGAGCTAACACGCACTATATAACAATTACAGTCTGTTACCAAGTGACGACAGTTCAATGGCCTCTGGTAGAGGTTACCAATAATAATCACTTGGTGATAGGGTTTTCTGTAAACCTGTCTTGTAGGTACCAGCCACTCATCCAGCTAGGTCTACCGCTAAACAGCAATACTTAGTATGGCTGTATTTTGGTTTGAAGGATAACTGAGCCAGTGTAATTACAGGCACAGGGGAAATGACATCGTAGTTCCCAAGATTGATGGCGTATTGGTGATATAAAGAATAGTTAAAGGCTTTTACAGTGCCGATATCTAAGGATGGTGACCAGTTACCATCTGGAGGCATATTTGACCTTCTGCCATGAAAAATACTTGACGATGTTCAAACGGTCAGTCTTTTCTACCGCTTAGTTGTGAGCAAAAAAATGGACTCAGTTACTTACATGGACAAAGACATGGTTTAATTTTCTACCACCTAACAGCAGTATTCAGTATCGTTGTGTTCCAGTTTGAAGGACGAGGTGATCCAATGTAACTACAGGCACAAGGAACATAACATCATAGTTCCCAAGGTTGTTGGGGGGAGGAGGGTAGCAGTGGGTAATATTTGGTACAGCGCAAATGTGACTACTCACCATGAGTAGGCTATGGCCGTCCGCCTGCATATACCATAAAACACGTATCTTCGTTGACAACTGTTATTTTGATAACATTGTCTACTCGAACTAAGCTATAACGTAACAATGGAGAGAAGACGTAGCCCATATAGGTTTCACAAAGTTCCGTCGAGTGTTTTTGCCGTGAAAGAGTAACAGTCAGACCCAGAGTTACTTACGCATTAATAATATTAGTATAGATTATGCTTGGTCGATTAATCAAGTATCGTATAGAAAACTTATTCGATTAAATATAAACTTTGTACCGTTATTGGAGGCTCTCGCTTTATTCGCTGTAGTACGTACACGTGATCTTCTGATGCCCCGAAAAGACGAAGCTTGCACCGCTGGTTTTTTTTATGTGTTCTGGAGAAGTCGGTGCCGCTGAGTCTCATATAAAGTATGTCTCCTAATTCTCAGAGGAGAAACGCATTAATGCTCTTTCCCATCTACATTACATCAACAATTATTTTCATATTCCAAAGGATTAATTTCAGAAATAATTAAATAGAACAAAATAAAACTACATATATATATTAAATAGAAAATGAAAAGGTCATCGAACTAAGATTACTGTTAATATTTTTACGTATCAAATAATTTTAGATTCGTTAAGGAAACTGTTAAATTTGTCAACTTCTAGTCTTTAATTGATTACATCAATAAATCTTTGTTGAGGTCAACGCACCGACCAATGTTATTATTAGGAAATGAAACTAACAGCATACTATTATGATAGAAGATGTTTATTTTACATTCATCTTGCGTCATTCCGATTCAAACAATCAGATTTAAGGCTTTAAACAATATATAATTGTTGTAACGATTAATGAATTCGTTATTATTAGCAATTTGTAAATTTAATTGACATTCCACAGCGAAGCAATTAAACCATTAAAGTATTTTAGTATCTGTGATTATATTTTTAATATAAGACTTGAATATAAACGTCTAAACTAACTTTATAATTAAAATTTTACAGATTTGTGATGAGTCGAGTATTACGAGTGTTATTAAATATATATATATTATAAATGCGAAAGTAACTCAGTCTTTTAGTCTGTCTGTTGTTCTAAGACAGCGAAATAAAACTTGAACCCCGAGTGAGGACATGGGCTACATTTTTCTGCTAAACATCTGTCGACTAAATCTTACAATGCGAGGCCGTGGTTAACAACTAGTATTTAATATAACGATAATATAACATCATTATCTGTGAAGGCTTTCTCTATCCGTAAAAGAGGAGGTTTAAGTGTATTAAAACAAACTCCTCTGGCACGGTCGGTGGTGCCTGTAGCCCAATTTCATCATACATAATAAATGTTGGTACAAATTGAGCTTTACAGTTCAGATTGAGTTTAACCGAAGTTTTTGGTTTCGTACTCAGGTAAGTAAAACTGAATTTTAAAGTGTTCAATATGTGCCCATAGCTCATTTAGTGAAGGAAAACAGTGTGAATAATTTTATGTGCTGGGCAAAAGTATGCCACAAACCAATATTGGTACAGTATGGTGTAATATACTCCAAGAAATCTCATTAAAATAAAACCTTAGTCCAGTTGATGAACATTTAGAAAATATAACTTTGTCTTAACAACAACAAACTTATTTATTACATGAAAAGTGCTCCGGACCTATGTATTACATCAGTATTATGTAGCTTTCAACATCATCAATAGCCAATCACCGCTATCCATATGCTCTCTCAAAGTGCACCAAAGGTCCTGGTTCTCCGCCTTCCGTTATCTTCTTGAAACCATTGGTCCGCCTGACTGGGGGAAGACCTATGCAGCGTTTGCAGATCCACGGTCTCCACTCTGTGACTTATATATTACAGATATAGTTTTATATTATAAGTAAAATAACGAATAATTTGTTCTTAACAATTTATTCAATTCCGTAGAAGTAAATTACAAGCTAAGCCAAGATTACTGGATGTAATCATAACATGATTGATTGTATTGAATCATACAATGCATATTATGTAATTGTCATCGTCCAAGGATTTTGGAAGATTGTATGTACTGACCTCGCTAGTAGTTTAGATGTCAGAATCTCAGTAACTGCGAATGGTTTCGTCATGAGAACAGTAATTTAATATATAACTTTATAGATATTGTAAACACGTATTATTCGTGACATTTTTAAAATGTTTAGGCAGTCTGGCAAATGGGTCACATGATGGTAAGGTTCACACCACCACACAGATACAGTGATAAAAAAAAAACTATACATTATATCGATAATATGCCACCAACCTCGAATATAAAGTTGCTGTATCAACTTTGGAGAGGAGAAATAGACGCAGGCAGACTCAGATGAATTATATTGAAACGTAAATGGCTGTGTCTGGAACCCATATACGTTTTGAAGGGCGAGTGAGCCAGTGTGACTACATGGACAAGGTCCATAAAATGTTCATTTCTAAGGTTTTGGGCGCATTGATGTAAAGAATGGTTAAAATGTCTTACGGCGCCAATGTCTAAGGCAAATTGTGACTGCTTACCATCATTGTTCATTCATCCGTCCGACTATACCTGGTATATAAAATTAAGCTGCTGTGTTGGCGCAGAAGATTGTCATCCCACGTAACTAAGTTCTCCCTAGATGAAAAGACTATATATCTATATGTGCCAGCGACTTCGTGCGCATTTGAATTTAAGAAATTTTTTTTGTTGTAGCCTAAGTTACTCCATTCATCAGCTAGCTGCCAGTGCCATAATGATATAAGTAACAACAAATAAAATAATCTTCGCTAAGCAGACTTCGATTAAATTGAATTATGTTAGAACTGGTATTTAGACCAATAACGCTTTAAGAAACATCCTTTGTATTAAAATGTTATATTTACTTGTAGGGAACATAATCCTATTCTATATTTTATGTACGAGATACGTATCTCTACATAGTTTAAAACAAAGTATCTCCACGCTGTCTGTACGCTTAAATCTTTTAAACAGTTTTCATAAATAGAGTGTTTCAAAAGAAAGTTTTCTTTATAATGCATGCAATTTATAGTAAAGAAAAACTGAGATTTTTAATTGTTCTAGCCGGAAGGACCAAGATTTTTATTTTGTGTTTTCTTCATTCTAAAATTTGTATATCGAACATTTTTGCACTCGTGTGAATTCGAGCCGGTTACCCGGGTAGTTACCCGTAAGAAATATATACCCTCATCTGTTATTCGATGATAACAAAGATTATAGGTTAGATAATAAGTCCATTGATGAATCGCAAAATGGCTTGCCTAGCTAAATTAAGAGGCAATAAGTACCTGGAGTTCTACGATAGACCCGATTGAAACCTATTTACAATTAGAGATCGTTAAAAAATAATGATTTTTTTAGTCGACAACATATATCCGTAAATTTTGTATCATCGAGATATTTTGATATTTCTTGAATTTCAATGACATGATAGTTCAACGAGCGGCCCAGTTTGACGTTTACGTATGCGTTCAGAAAGTGTGCTACAAATAATAATTACGTACAGGGGTACGGTGCGGGGGTTGTTTTAGCCGAGCGAAGCCGGATTTTCATTTATTTGTTAAATAATATACTCGTATACATTGATTAACTTTTTTCGGTCAACATCCCCGATATTTTATTGATGAAAATCATGTAAGTATTAGTCGAGATAATAACACACAAGAAATTGGAAAAATATATTTTGCCAATACTACCTTTAATACAACTCTTAAGTTGCCATGTACAAATATTTAAACAAGCGTTCAAATCAAATTAAATTTGTTGTAAGTTTGAATCAGATGTTCTAATTTTTGTAAATTTCTTGTGATTATGAGTCTTGATAGTTCGAAATGAAAATTTTATCGTTATTTGAAGAGAGTCGAATCAACGCGATTATAATTAAAACAAAACACTAACTAAGCAAATGCCGGGTTAGGAAAGATTGCGTGTTCAAATCCCGATAAGCCTCACTAAGTTTCATGTGCTTATACGAAAGCCACATGTATTTATACCAATCCGCATTAGAGCTTGAGGAGAATTGTTAGCCCTTTAGAAGATTGCCTGAAACATGACACCCTGAAACTTTTGATCATCGGAATCTCCATATCGGTATAAAAGATTACGAGTTTTTACACAATTTTGAGGTTTTAAATGTTGACGTCATATGACGCCACAGAGGTCAAAGTACTAAAAAAAATCACCAAGTTATGGTAGCAGTACCATAATCCATATAGGGAATTATGCCTCTGACTAGAACGTGATACGTGAACGTGAAATATTCTCCAGCAATATGAGAAAATGCTTAACATGTACGTAATTTACTAATAAATCAATTTGTATTTTTAGCCGATAATTAATTTTACTCGACATATTTTTAAATAATCATTAAAGATTGTATATATTCTAGTGTTGAGTTATATTAAAGCATATAATATTAAAGTCTTTATAAATAAATGCAGAAAAAAATATTATGGGAATTGTGGATCTTGGTGGAAAAACGATGTCCGAAAATCCACAACAGCGCGATTTTTAAGCCATTTTCTGCCTCGCACAACCACTCTGTGGAACCAGCTTTCGCCGGCGGTTTTTCCGAACCGATACGACTTGGGAACCTTCAAGAAAAGAGCGTACTCTTTCCTGAAAGGCCGGCAACGCACCTGCAAGCCCCCCGGCGTTGCAGATGTCCATGGGCGGTGGTAGTCACTTTCCATCAGGTGAGCCTCCTGCTCGTTTGCCACAAATAACAATAAAAAAAAAAAAAATTGTCGTTGTGGCCAAACTTTAAAATGTAAATATTGTAAATTATTATTATTAGAAAGAGAGGAAGACCAGTAAATCGTTGGGATAACGACATAATAAAAATAGCCGATAAAAACTGGATGACAATTGCCAAAGATAGAGATAGAGGCCTTCACCCTCACATAAGAGGGGTTCTTGCATGCCAACATGATAAATTGTTGGAACCTTTTAAACTAATATTTTTAAATCTTATATTATACTAGCTGTGCCCGTGACTTCATGCGCGTTGTTTGAATTTAAGTTATTTGGATATTGTAGCGTGATTTTATTTTTATTCTATATATAATTCTAAAATAAAAGTAGCCTAAGTTAGTCCTTATTACATCCGCTATCTGCCAGTGAAAGTCCTGTCGAAATCGGTTCAGCCGTTCCAGAGATTAGCCGGAACAAACAGACAGATAGACAGACAAAAATTGTAAAAAATGTTATTTTGGTATATGTACCGTGTATACATACATATGCATTTAGTAAAAATGGGTTATTTTAATATTACAAACAGATACTCCAATTTTATTTAACAGTATACCCACCACTTGATTATTTATGCCCTTACTATCCACTACTATAATTAAAATATAAATCATAATTAACTTTAATTTATGCGAGAAATAAAATGATTTATATTCTATTCTAATATTATAATTGTTAATTATTTGATGTTCCCGTTATATTGAAGCCTTGTCGTCATAATATATTTACAATGCCATCTATCGGACAGATTCAGTACTAATACTCATTCATAGTTGAAGTTCATAGATGAGTTATTCTCAATACTTTATAGTAAACGACTACGAGATGTCGCGTAACGCCTGATTTACAACGAATAGAATAAATGCTTTTGTTAAACTTGATGTTTTTTTTAACTATTTAAAATGTACATTTTTATTTAATAATTCTCAAATCTATACTTAATATGTACAATGTTTATAATGTACTTACGATATATATATTAGCCGTCGAACTACTGATGTAGTTTTTTTTAGCGGATATATAGTATATAGCTCATTTCATTTTTCTTAATATTTATATATACCTTTTAAAAATCAAAACAAATACGGGAACAAAAACGTGTAGATTTAAACAAAAATCTTTTATATTACAGAATATAACAAATTAATTAAATTTTAGAAGATGTTATTTAATGTCAACTGTTATTAAAAAGAACTAGCTCGTGAGACAGCTCGTGCAAGGCCTGCTGTAGATTTGAGGTTGACCACGCTGCTCCGGTGCGGGTTAGTACATTGGTGGTTGGATACATATGGCAGGTTTTCTTTCGGTCATGTAGGTTTCCTTACGTCATTTCATATACTGCTGAGTACTATATTATAAATACAAATTAATCATATGAATAATGGTGTTGGTACGGCTATTAAGGCAATTTTTTTTTATTTCCAAGCACTTGTGACTTTTTGAATATCCCCTTTTGTTTCATGTCTTGCTTCCAATAGTTGTTTGAAAGAGCTAAAACTACTTCTCGTACCTAAGATTTTTTTGGGACATAATTTTTAATTTTATCCGAGTTGTCGCTCGCGGCTACGCTTGCGTATCAGGGGATAGGTATAAAAATGTAGCCTCTGTCCTTGGATTTCAAGCTTACCAAATTTCATCAACTTCAGTTCATTTGTTTGGGCATGAAATCATAACAGACTTTCGCATTTACAATATTAGTATCGATCTTAAGAAAGTGTTGTACATATTTGAGCCCCTGTTATTCCCTTCCATGGGGTCTGGCTGCTTGGTTGGTTATTTATACTATATAGTTAGGTGGACGGGGAAAATGAAGTAACTGATGTTAAGTGGTCACTGCCGCTCATAGACATTTGTCTGATATCTGTTCACGCATAAACCGCTCAATCGATATGAAATTTGGTATAGATATATTGTGGGTCTCGGGGAAGGTCATACGCTACTTTTTTCAATTCACCCTTATAGTGAAAAAGGGCAGCGACGGTTTGCTATTTGTAAAGTTTTATAACTTCCGCGCGGGTTGTGCCGCAGGTTCAGCTAGTATTCATATAAATATAAGCAATATTGGTGCAACGCTAATGAGCGTGCTGTTACTGGTACTGTTTGCGTTCACTTACAATCAGGTGGATCATTAACCGGTCCACCTAACTATGCTCTATAAAAAAAGAAAGGATTTTCATCTCAGTTTCTATGGGATCGTGAAAATTCTGTAAATCTTTTGTATAATAAAGTCGAGTGGTTTTTGTATTATATAACGGTTATCAGCACAGCGTGTAGCCATTTTGTGGTTAATTAACCGCCTGCAGCCTTGTTATGACATAATTATTTGCGATCGGAAATATACGGGAGCGAAAATCAACGAACACGATAATATTAGTAAATGTTTGTTATTGTTTTTGAGTATTTACGTATATGAGTAACGCACAGAACGCAAATCGTGGTATAAATATTTTGACAGAAATATCTATATCTATCTCTCTATTCTATATCTATCTATATCTCTCTTTATTATGGATGAGGTCTGGTAAATTTGGTAATGGTTTGCGTGCTATAAGTAAAGTTTTATAAACGCGCGCGTATAGCCATATGTTCAGCTAGTATTATAAATAAAGATAGAGTCGTTTGCTTAAATACGCTTTCTTCAGGATTATTCTTGGGTTAACTCCTTTATTGAGAAATGTTATAGGCCATATCATATTTAATGTGGTCTGGTGGTCGATGTGGTCTCCTATAATTGAAGCACATACATCTTAAATATTATTGCATGATGTAATGTACTCGTAAATGTGTATCCTTTTATGGAGATCCTCAATAAATAAATAAATAAAAACATCACGCAACGACCCACGGATGCGGAGCAGTAGCATTTAGGTGGAAGCGCATTTAAGTAAAAAAATTATGGATTACGAGGGAATTGTTATCGTCATATTCTTCCATTCATGGCTGGGACTGACCTCCCAGAGGGATCAAGACTTGAAGGAGCTCTTTATTATGCTCCCATTTCAAGTCTTTTTTTAAGACTCTGAAATCGAGCCCAATTTGAGGTCACTGAAAATATATATAAAAAAAAAATAATAGTCCGTTATAATTTGTTCGACAAATTCGTGTGTTTCGACGTATTCGTGTAACATATTACGTACTATTCCCACCAAAATCTTGTTAATTAATTAACAGTGAATAATTTGTGTCCTAAATAGTGGTAATCAGTTTGGTGCACGAGTATTTCAATTATAATTCAGCTGTGTATAATTACTAACGAATAATACTGTGTTGCCCAAAAATCTACACGAATAAATCAATAGACGCTTTTTTATAATGTCTAAATACTACTGTTTAACCAATGTACATTAAACTCGTACTAGAATACGTACTCTACATCGGAGATGTTGACGAAGAAGTATATTACATTATTATATTAGTGACCGCGTTTCCCAGTTTGACGCGAAAATAGTGAATTTCATGTATGAGCATAAAAAAAATATCGGTGATTAATTCGAGCTCAGCGCCATTTAAATTGGGCTTTGTGATTTTCTGTTGGAAATAAACCGACATATATGCATTGTGAGTAGTAATCTTCTTCTATCCTTAGTACACCGAAATACCCAATAAGAAACCAGCGACGCCCTTTATATCTCTGCGGCGGGAGCCACGATATCCCTTTTGCATACTACCGTGACGTAATAACACAAACTTAGTCCAAAACGTTAGGTTAGGTTAAACGATGTCGATATAGATCGGAAACTGAGAGATCGTATTAATATTGCTTGTATTAAAACGATCTTACAGTCTTTCAGGTTCTGACTCCCCCCTGTGCCCCATACCATACATGTGGCTCATAAAAGCACTTTTGAATAGTCATGTTCAATTAAACGTGAAACTATCACCGGTTCGGAAAGTAGATTCTACCGAGAAGAACCGGCAAGAAACTCAGTAGTTACTCTTTTCCACTATTTAAGTACAGTGTATTTAAATAAAGTACAATTATATTTATATGTAACTTGTCTAGGAATCAACAAATGCTAAGTCCACGATTTTTTGTTCTTAATATAATCTTGTATTGATATATGCCTTGTTTATCAATGTTTTTTTGATATAATCTTTAAAATTTTTAAAAAGGCAAAGTTAAAAATAACTCTAATAAAACCTCTATTTAATAAAATCGAAAAAGTATTACATTTACTTATTGATTGTCAAACTAAAACGTATAAAGTCTGTTCCGGACATCGATCAGAGAGACCGCGAAATTATTTTAATAGAGCCATCCGTTGCCTTGAACTATTCCTTAAAAACAATGACAATATACATATCAATAATATTCGTGTACATTTTAAAACAAAAAAAAATTAGAACAAAAAAATGCAATTTAAATGAATATTTTCGAAGATATTACAGATTTAAAACGCAGGGACATAGCGGTTTGTATTGTCTAAAGACTGAAAAACTGTGAACCATGAAAGACATTCTGTAGTATATTTAGTGGCAACATTGCACCCGTGCGAAGCCGAGGCGGGTCGCTAGTTACAAAAAAAAACAATAGTTATCATTTATACAAAATAAAGCGAACGAAATGGCACGGAACCGAAAGAGACGATAATTAATTATGACGTAGTAATAACTCGCCTCATTTAACTGAAAACTGAAACGGGCGGGAAGAAATATTCTTCATTATATTGATCACGACTTTGTTGCATGTGGTTTCATATTACGACTTCGGCGACACACCATTTTAATTTAAGTGAACTG